>NC_080671.1:170318724-171723724 GCF_030247195.1 Topomyia yanbarensis | reverse complement strand
TTTCGCAAAAGAAGGGAAAGACGCAGCTTTTGGAAAATTTAGAATTATTTCAGTATAAAAAATTGTTAAAAATCTGCTCACAATTGCGGTCTTATGGGTCAGCTGGCCGGCTTGTTACTGAATTATCTAAATGATAAAAAACTGGATAATTTCGTGAAATTGTATCTTTTATTTGCGAATTCTGAGAAATGCGTATCCTCAATAAAATTTTGACTTTAACGTGCTATAAAAACATTAAAAAGCTCTGTTAAACTACGATGTTTGGTTCATGTAGAAGAAAATCAATTTCGAAAAGACAAACCGTAGTTTGTTCCAAGTGGTCAATAATTATAAACTGTGAAGTCCCGTTCCAATTTTTTTCAAAAAATTCTCCACGGTGATTTAGTTGGAACCGTAAATCTCCGCCATCTTTTTATTTGTTCTGCTTCCAAGCCCAATACGTTGGAAAAATTGCATCAAAAATGTCCATTTTCACTTAAAAGATGCAAATTTTCAAAAATTTCTCAAAACTTTGGTTTTAAACTGTGAAGTCCTTTCCATTCTTTTTTCAAAAATTCCTTCACGGTGATTTAGTTGGAACCCCAAGTCCCTGCCATCTTTTTATTTGTGCTGCTACCAAGCCTAGTTCGATGGGATTTTTTTTTAATCGTAGGGCATTACAGTAAAATTTTCGATTTTCGAATCATTTTCTCAAAGTCCTTGGATCTAAAAATTTTTATGATTTGTTTTCAGCGGTTTTCGTTTGTTTTGAGACTAGATGCTGATGTTTAATGCTATTTTTAGACATATTTCGACAATTTTTTTTTTCGATTTTCAGCATTTCATATACTCTCCCCCCTTTGGATTTTTTTTTTTGTATTATGAAAAAAATATTTAAACGCCGCACCCCCTTAATGATGTACGATTGCGTTAAAAACCTTGCCTCTTTAACACCCCTAGTTCCCCATACAAACTTTGGTTTTAAACTGTGAAGCCAGCTTCAAATTTTTTCCAAAATATCTTCACCAGGGGTTACCCAAAACTTTCGCCATTTTTTTTTTCGTTCTGCACCCCGATCGTGTGTCGAACAGTGTTATCCCGTCAATTTGAAAGAATGTTTATGAAGGACAAGTGAGTGTTATTCCCTATGACCAAATTCTTCCGTGCGCTCTCATACTTGTTTGGCATATTGCGTTCCATTCCATATCTTTGAAACCTGTTCTGAAATTGTTGATTTATCATTAGATAGTTTATCCATTGATAGATATAATAAAAACTCGATTATTTTGCGATATTATAAGGTAGGCCTTCCCCTTAATGGCATAACCCCCTTCCCCCTCTCTTTCCACCTCTTTGGCCACTCATACCACTGCATGGCTGCGCTATTTCTGAAAGGATTGTGCACCCCTATGAAAGAACGATTTCAAAGTTTGTTATATACAAATAGCACATTTTTAGAAAGGTATTGTTGAGTACTAATAGCTTCTGAAAATATTTCAAAGATATCGTGCATTGTTATCGTGAAAAAATGAAAAAAACATGATTTTTGCGTTAGACAACGCAAAAATAGTCAATATTTGTCCCCCCTTTTATCCGGCAATCCATTCACTCAAAAACTCTGCGTCCAAAGATGAAATCTTTGTACATTATGTATATAATAAAATGGCATTTAAGATTACTTCAAATTAATTTTATTACGAACATACCGGTGTGGTACGGGAAAATATATTCAATTATTAAAAACGAGTCCTAAATGTATTACTGGTTTTTATTGACGAGCGTCATAAAATTCTTTTAAAAAATTTCTATATATCTATGATTTGGGAGCCTTGAACCTATACCAACATATTTCAGAACAACCTTTACTTATATTAGCAGATTTATTTTCATGAGGTAAACGATACAAGTGCGTGGAATGTGTCTTAAGGGGTTATATGGTCGGTGTTAAGTCAGACCGGACCAAGTCGCAAAACATCAAAAAATGAGATAATTATAGCACTGGATAAAGAATTTCTTCATCTACATTCCACTTTTAGCAGATTTGAAATATGAAACAATAAACAAGAATAATGGTAAAAATTATTTTCCAATTATAATGTAAAGGATGCTGCGATTCAAACTTGAAACGCGTTTTTCTCGAAATCAAATCACTGTCACTTAGTCCGGTCTGACCTAACATCGACCATATACAAAGTTGGATCTCGAAAAACCAAAAAAAAAAAAAAATTATTGAATATGCTAAAAGTACATAAAAATCTGTGAATAAAATGAAAATATCTGTGCGAAATTTCATCCAGATCGGAGCACCAGATTTCAAACTACAGCCGTTCACAGCGCTCAGGTTCTTCCACGAGTAAAGTTAACACAAAACTATCTCGGAACTATGTTTTTTGAAAAGTACCGTTGCGTTGAACGTGATATCTCAAAAACTATTCATCCGATCTTCATATTTTTTTAAATTGTTTGTATTAATATTCTCCTGTACTAGAACGGTTTTCATCCAATAATTTTCTATTCTTCGCAATGAATTTTTGTTTAAAATTTTAAACTCCAAAAACTCAATTTTTTGGTCAACATTTTTTATTGGGAAACCGATTTGTTCAAGTACACCACAATCCATTTTTCTTCAATAATTTTTTTTTACTTTTTTGATTTCTGTTGAGCGGTTCGGTTTGGAAAGCGTTCACCGCAAACCTCTGCCAAAAAAGCACGATTCGGGGGATAGGCTATAATTTCACCAACCTTGAATATTTTTTTTAATTCAATTTGTTTTTTTTTTCGAACTTCAATTGTACTACTAACGACCTGTTTTTCGCTTTTTCAAATAAAATTTGCATATAACACTTTAAAAAAATCACGAACTTGGCTTACTTTTTCGCCACAACTTTGTATATAACCCCTTAAGAACTACTTCCAAGGAAGTTGGATTGGTTCTCAAAGACAAAGTTATAGACGAAATTATCTCTCTTATTTTCACATGCTGTGATATACTGATGCATACAGTGCCACCTAGCAGTGAAAGTGCAAGTTAGTGGGCTTTCTTCATGTAAATTATCGACACAAACTTCAAACGACAATCCGGTTGTTAGACTTTCCATTTTTAACTCAAATTTAAAGCAGACACTCCTGCTGGGACTAGGAATCGACTCAGGGGTGGCTACCATAATTTCGCTAATGTCTAATCACATGGGTTAAGGGTATAAGAATAATTGCGTATGATTTGGGGCAAACCGTAACATTTTCGAATTTAGAAAAATTTTCAACCTGTGTACGAGAGCTAGGTTTGTATTTTTCTTTATTTCACGTCCAATTTTCCATTCAATGTATGAGGTTGGATTCGATTTACCACCACATCTTGGTGTAGTCTCCAAAGATTTCATTTTAAAAAGCTTCCCGAGTTTGTATTGAATTGATGATCGCAATCGAATTATAATATTGAGGTTAAGGAGGAGGATTAGTTCATCTTCTCGTTTTTTTCTGTTTCATCAAAATTTTGAAGAAATTTGGTAAAAAAAATTTGTGTGAGAACTCGCCATTTCTTTTAAGCTTAACTTTCTAAAACACAAAAATGTAGCAAATACAAAAGGAACGTTAAGTAACGAGTTGTGAGTGTTAAAATTAAGTAAGAGTAACAACACAGTTAACCCTATTCAGTTTATTTAAGTATATTTTGAATAACACGATGATATACGGATAATTTTTTGGCATTGATTTAGTAGTTTGTATAACTTTTATAGATTCTTTTTAACTTGTAGGTATGTAGCCAAAAACTGTTGAATATTGGAGGTGGCAACACAAATTCTGGATACAAATATCAATCACTCGATTTTGTGAGTAAAACGATCGTTTCTCGAAGTTTTACTATAAAAAAGCTTGTTGCACGGACAATTTTTGTGTTTAATGTACATGATATGTATTTGATTCTGATCGCCTTTTAGATCCTACAATTGAAGTGACCAGATTAACATGAAGGTTTGGTCCAGTATTTAACATTCGATGTTGATTGTGAATCATTTCTCTCCATTAAAATTTTCCACAATCTACATCATCGAACACAGCAACCAAGAGTAGTGAAACACCACTCGTAACGTTTCCGAATACCATTATGCTAAAATAGATAATGGTGTGAGCTCGTATAGTTCAGTGTTTTTCAACGGGGTTTTTTAGACTGCTGCAGATGGTGAATTATGCCGGGTAAATTTGAACTTGTTATCCTAATATTTTCAGAGAATTATTGTCTCTATATTATAGAGTCAATAATGCGATGAAAATATTAGGAATACAAGTTGAAATTTACCCGATATAATTCACCATCTGCAGTAGTTTAATTCACTCCTGGTGTGAATTTACCTCTGGTTGAAAAACACTGGTGTAGTTGTTTGATTATCGTTGAAAAGACTTCAACCAGGCACGGGGTGAAGACATACATATCAAAATAACTGAACATATGCCTTGCGTGGGTGAAAGAAACCTCCGAATAGAAAATGATTAATACCACAACAATAAAACAAGAAACGTAACCACCTTCCAGACATCGCTGAAGAAAGAACACTTTTTCGTGCGTTTAATTTTCTCTTGTTTCTTCACAGCGGCTAACAAAACACTTTCATTATCGTCAAATTTGCACCACAAAAGCCGGTAGCAAGACGTTCACAAAGGCGAACAAAACCTAATGAACATTCCCTGACATCCTTTCCGAGCTGCGCATGCATCGCACCCAGAACGAATTTTTCCTTGCACCGTACAGGGTGATTGAAGAATATTTTGAATAAAGAGTAACTATTATTTCTAAGCAAAATGTTCATGCGAATTTTTGATCTAAAATTTATCGTTTTCCAGATAAATTTATTTTAAATTTACAATCCTACAGTGTGCGGCTAAGTAGGTTATACGTTGGTTTCCTTCATCTATTTTGATGTGATAGTCAATTTTGAAGCCTTCTAAAATCCTGAGTTATTTAGCGTATTTTGTCTATTAGTAGAGTTTTTATTTCATGTAACACGCAACGTTACTCTTACAGCAGTTACTGTGCGCGAATTATACTTGCGAGACATCGTGTTGAAAAACAATAAAAAATAAACAATAAAACAATACAAATCAGCATAAATGAGAACCATTTTTTCTTCCACAAAATAAAATTAAATTACTTGAATAAATGATTAAAAACGATTATAGGATCTGATGATTTAACTATATACCCAAGTAACCAATAAGCATTATCCACATATAAAACTGTCCTAAAAAGCCATGAAGCCCTAAATACTTATATAATGCTGATATTATGCCAGAAGAGGCGAAATATAGTGCTATTACTGTGCAGAGATTGACAGCTCGTTTCTGCAGTACTAATGCTATTATATAGCAAAAGCGTACAAATGTCAAATTTGAAAGCTTTATATTGGCAATACTAATGCTATTAAAAACTTCAGTTGGTTGTCATTGTCCGCCATGGTTTTAAAACCATTTCTTATGTTTCCTTTCGGTATGATGAGCAAAAAGGAAAAATTTTAAAAAAAGATATTCTGTTTAACCCTCAAAAAGGCAACCGGGTCTCAGAGGCCCGGCACGTTACAATTTTTTAGTTACAAAAAAATGTGTATGCAGTATAAGCTTGGGCATGGAAATTTTGATAAGTAGCTTTGAAATCTATAACAAAAATAAAGAATTGTGAAATTTTCATCTATGGAGTGATGCGCAGCTATGTTTGAATTTTTTACATGCACAAAAAGGCAAGCCGGGCCTGGCAGGCCCGGTGTGCATGCAA
This sequence comes from Topomyia yanbarensis, assembly GCF_030247195.1. Taxonomy (NCBI): domain Eukaryota; kingdom Metazoa; phylum Arthropoda; class Insecta; order Diptera; family Culicidae; genus Topomyia; species Topomyia yanbarensis. The sequence continues at coordinate 171,717,981 of NC_080671.1, read as the reverse complement.
TATTTACTAGGAATACCACGGGTTTTATACATTAATATTTATCTGAAAAAAACATTTTTATGAGTTCATCTTCATATTAGCAGGAATTTTTTTCATGTTTCGATTGATTTTATCTTTTTACTTTTTTTATAAGAAAAAAATCTTGAAAGTTTGAGCGAATTTTATACATTTCTTTTATAAGAAATGTAAAAATAGCATACGATAATGACGTGTGTCATATTTTTTTGGGTAAATACTTTTATTTCACCCACTGTGGTCTACTTGACAATTATTTGGATACAACATAACCTATCTCTGTCGTTATTGTCTATTTTTATTGTCTATTCTTTGTGTTATAGTTGTCGTAATTATTCAAATTGTAGGATCTAAAAGCAACAAAAATTGAAATGGCTATGAGACGATATGCCCATGTTTTCAATCGTTTCAAAGAATCTGAAATAATGGAAGAAATTCGAGAAAATTCAACAGCAGACGATTCCGAAACTGATTTGCAAAGCGAGGAAGAAGATGTGAATGATATTGCTTCCGACGATGAATCTGATGCAGAAAAATATGAATATGTACTCCGGTTATGCATCAGAAGAAATTAATAGCAACCAAGAAACATTTATTGGTCGTGTTCAAACGAAAAGGATCTCAGAACCAATCGACAGTCGACGTGATCTTCCGAGTACTCACCTTTTGGAAAAAAGTTGACCTTTTTACATCCATCGCCTTATACGCTGAAATCGGGATTTGCTGCGTGTTCGTACTCATCATCCTGTAATTCCGGAATCGGAAGTTGGATCAATTAGAAATTCAACAGCAGCCAATGGGAATGCTGTACCTTTCATTTGAAACCAAGTTTGTAAAAATCGGTAAAGAATTCGCTGAGAAATATGTATGACATTATCTTAGGAGCTTAGTAAGTTCCCCCGGGGCATCAAGAACCTCCATAGCTGGCCAATGTGGTCGAAGTGCCTTCGGTGGGTCATTAATGATATAGACATGCAAAGCCAAGTAATGTTGCACATATTTTAATATATATTGCATCATTTGGACATCATGGTGATATCAATTTCTATGGAAATTTACTGTGTGATTGTACTCTTCAACACGTAACTCCAGAACCGAAAGTTGGATCAATAAAAAAAATCAATAGCGACTGATGGGAAGGCTGCACCTTTCATTTGAGACTAAATTTGTACAAATCGGTCCAGCCATCTCAGAGAAAAATCGGTGAGATTGTTTGCCACATACATACATCCATACATACACACACACACATACAGACATTTTACGATCTCGACGAACTGAGTCGAATGGTATAAGAGATTTGGCCCTGTGGGTCTCGTTTAGAAAGTCGAAATTTCGACCGATTGCATAACCTTTCTATATGAGAACGGCAAAAAGGAGCTTGAATTTAGACGGGCCTGAGAGGCCCGGCTTGCCCTTTAATGTTAGGATTTTAGCTTGCCTTCACAAGGGTTAAAACCGTAATTGACTCTGTTCTAATGCATTGTAATGAATATCCTTAATGGGTTTTCGTTCTCACATGATATGAATGTTTACGAAAATTGCCTTTAGTAAGTCTCGAACTGAGGTACCTTGCCTCGTCCTTCACGGTAAGTGCGCTGCGTTTGCTTCCTGGACTATATTGCATATGTTCGATTGAAATGAAACATGCCGAATATAATCTTCAAGAAGAGTTGCATAACAAATAGACCCACAGCATTTCAATAGAATAATATCAGCTTTTTATTTGGTCTATAATGGCATTAAATGCACTTGTAAAACTTACATGCTTTAAAGATCCTTGAAGCATGTACGCGTTATATCAGCTTTATATACGCATATAGAGCAAGCTATAATGCTATATGTCGGCTGTGCAGTTATGCATTATTGATGCTAGTATAGAGATTTATTGCGTTGTTAATGCTTTAATGGAGTTTCAATGCAACATTAGTGCAAATGTATAGCCAATATAGTGCAATGGCTTAATGATTATGGTTACTTGGGTAGTTGAATTATATTTTGGTTGTTTTTGTATAGCTTTCAAATGGTTTACAATATCGCCTTGATGTCAATGGGAAAGTTATAGGAAATGTTATGGGCCTTACGAAAAACTTATTGTTGTTGGTGGAGAAACGCGAATAACTTTTGAAAAGGTCGTAATAAAACAAAATAATTGTGTTGTTAAAACAAAATTTAAAATATCTCAAAAACTACTACATTTCAGAAATTTTTTGTTATAAGCGCTTTTAATTTAAAATGGCGTTTGGAATCATATTCAAAAATAAAATTGTACTTTTGACTGCAAATAGTATGAATTATAAAAATTTGTCAAAAGTTGTTGTTAGGAAAACTTTTTTATTAAAAGCTTCTCCATGATCCAAATATACTGAAAAAGCTTCTTTTATGTCTTTAAAACGATAAACATTAGACTTTCGACAATTTATGATGGGGTAACGCGAATAACTTTTAAAAAGGACATAATTACTTGAATTAATTATTTTTGTTGGAGCAAAATTCCAAGTATCTCGAAAACTGTCGCATTTCGGAAGATATTTTTTAAATGCATTTTGATTTAAAATGATACTTAGAATTCTATTCTGTAATAAAATTACAGTTTTGAATGTCAATTAGTATGAAATTTAAAAACATGTATAAAGTTATTGTTAGACATTCTTTTTTGCTGATAATTTCTCCATCATGAAACCACATTCAAAATATACCCTTTCTCTTTAGATTTTTGTTGACAAGATATAAAAAATTAGAAAAAATGGGCATTTTTGTAATTTAAATTTTTATCATAAATTTTTATTTTTGTGAAAAATGACTGAACATTTTTTTCAGTGTATATTTTTTTCGTGCAGAAGTATTAATTACCTGTAACTCGTTCTCGGATAGTTTTACTGTATAAAATAGTGTAATCGAACAAAAAAATTGAAATTGTTGCTCGTAGAAACGTTTACGCCCTTTTGAAAAATTACGCTTGAGCCAAAATAATTTTATTGATTGTGGAAAATGTTTAGTCTTCCATGCCGGTTGAACCTGTAAAGTTTTATCGGAATCCAAGATAGTCGGTCACGATTTTAGAACTTTTCGGACGGACCATCGTGGAATTCCGAACCTGCTTCCACGAAGGCTATAAGGAAGCTGGCTATACCACCTTTTCCTACTCTTACTAGAAATTCTAAATTGAAATATAATTATGGTCCCAGGTCGGTAAATGCCAAATTCTCGTCTTCACACGGCTCCAAAGAAGACATGGGATACATTTGTACCACAATGCATCATTCTAGGGTTAAACGTTTATCTGTGTTATCCACATAAAATAAAAGATGTTGTAATCGGAATCGAATTGGGTATATAAACGATAGTTTAAAGACAAAATTTTACAAGACTCTTCCATCCTCAAAACCTTTCAAACCGATCTCCTAATCACCCTGTATAGTAAAATGGTCTAGACTTTAGCGGTAGCAAAATAAAAAGGATGAAATTTCACCGTACTCTACATGATCCTTTTCACTTGGAAACTCGTTGAGCGAGCTGCCCTCGGGGTATTTCACTCCATTAAATCTGGCCCATCTCCAGCCATGTGGGAGGATTTGAACAAGAGTAGGTTTGATTGAAAAAGAGGAGATGCGAAAGCAGAGATTTTTTTTTGCTTTCTTGTTTCCGTCACTTGAGACGATCGACAAATAGCCGCTAGGCTAAGAGTCGTTGTACCTTAGGTAGTTTGGTGTAGTGCATTTTGCGAGGCAAAAGGGTGCAAAAGACATCAACAGCATCTTCACCATCGGTATGCCATTCAGGTTACCACTTTGTCATCACCAATTCAGCCGACAGCAGCAAATCGTGGTTTTGGTTTTTCTTTTCAGAATCGTCTTGCGGGCGAAAGAAACTGTTTTGCATTCTTTTTTCTATGTTCGAGCTCACCATCAAAAGTTCACATCAATTTCCAAGAAGGAAATAGGGTGGAATGCTACGATACAATCGAGTAGGAAAAATTTGACAGTTCAAGGCTGAAAAGGTCAGTGAGAAGCTTATTTGGAAGGGTTGCAACGGTATATATTATGGATCTACAAATTGGCTTCCACAAAAAGGTAACACATGATCCAAAACATTACTTCGATGTGGTCCGATTGGCGATTCGCTTTGATAACCAGAGGGCTTCTTAGTTTGTATTTACAATGGTACTTTAAATATCGGGTTGAATATAAGCTTTTGGACATTTGTAGTAATCGGGGGCTGGAATAGATGATGGAGCTATTTGGGCTTTGCTCGACAATATGGTTAATTTCTGTATCGCTGCGATGGTGGTAATACCGGAGTTAGTTCGGTGGGAGTGACCTTTATGATTCGTTCTGATATGATATGACTTCGGGTTCAATTCCCGATAAATCGAGGATATTCCCAGTTGGGAGTTTCTCTTGATTGCCTTGGGTTAGTAATAGATTAGTCTGGTGTCTGACGTTGATGATATAAATCGGCTAGGCTCTGCACTGTCACTATACTCGACACTTTCCATCTTTGTATGTGGTAGTAGCGATATCTTGGTCAAGCAGAGGAGTCTTGCTTGTTATTATCGAAAATTGAGGATATTGGGTTCAATTCCCGATTCCATCAAGTATCTTTCCGGGATGGAAATTTGCTTGATGGACTCTGGTTGTTTGCAAATTATTTGAAACCTATTCGGTTTTTTGAAGGAAAATCTATGTCTGAACAGTTAACCAGTCCGTATTTGTTTTATTCACTGGTTTAGTCATGTGTAAAAATATCAATTATCCATTAGATAAATCATTCAGCTCACTCCTTTGTATGGGTATGAGGTGGGACCATCATCATCATCATCATCATATAAATTTTCTTCTCATGTGAAATGGGAAAAGTGTTACATATATTCCTTCATTTTCTCACATACGAGATCAATGAGTTTCCATTCGGATTTGATCAAGTTTATTGCACAACAAATTCAATTCAAACTGACGCAGAGTATTTTAAGACAAAAGTTCATTTTGACATAAAAATTTCCGATAATATTTTTTTACAAATAAGCAATTACCTTTAACTCATTATTTTAAAAATTAAACATTTGTTGTCACATGTTGATGATAGTGTAAGCGAACACGCTGCCATGAGGTATTTCATGTGTGTGGAATACGCATGATTTTGTCTGAGTGGAATGATGGGTGTTGAATAATGTCGAATCGACAATTCGCAAGCAACATCTAAAACCAGTTTCCAATCTGCTGCAGTGATATCAACACGAAGAACAAATCTCGACAAACATATGATTACGGCCTAAAAGCCAACTGTCAAAATTCACTTTGAATAGAAATTCCGGACAAACCGTTACACGCCAATCACAGATGTTGGTCGTAAATGAAAGAGAAAAGTTTTCTCTTTTATAAACTGTTGTGAACTGTGTTCGACTAGTAACGGTTTGTTTGGAATTTCCAATCAAAGTGGATTTTGACAGTTAGCTTTTAGGTCGTAATCATATGTTTGTCGAGAAATGTTTTATTGTTTTATTTATTGCTTACAGGTTTCGGTTGATATTGTTCCGTGAAAAAATATACTGAAACTATTTCCGTTGTTTACGTTTCAGCCTACTCATTCTTCGGCCATCCTCAAAACTATTTATTAAATACAAAAATACAATTAATTTAACAAGACACTTTTCTTTTTGTTTCTACAAGACCACTTACAGTTAAGCCCGCTTCTCGCTCGCGAGAATGTCCAAATAAAACTAAATTTAAATTTCTCTCTCACGTTCGTGGCGTCTCCCTTTGCTGACCACGCTTGCCGTGCTGTGCAGACCGCAGTATATTGAGAAGCCCGTTGTATGCATAGGAGAAACTGACGGCATCACGCTGTAGGTTCACTGCGCTCTCCTCTCTCAATTTTATGTGAAGAACTTCTGCTGTAAGTCTATTGGGCTCGTTGTTGACTCTCTCTAACACATGTGTTTTGGAGAAATCAAAGAGATGCCCCTGTTCCGTCGTGTGTTGAGTTAGACCCGTGCACGACGTTCTTGTGTATATAGAGTTTTTATGTTGTGTTATGCGCTTCTCTAGCGTCTTTGATATCTGCCCAATGTACTCTTTATTGTCACGGACGCCACAAGGGATACTGTACACTATGTTGGTTTGTTGCATCTTAGGTATCTTGTCTTTCAGCATGGTAAAGACGGTACTTTTAATTTTATCCGCTGCGTACAAACCACGCAGCTGTGACGTCATTCTTGCGCAGGAGCTTCCCTATCTTCTCGCCCAGGCAGGGAATGTACGGAATAGATGCGTATTTTGTTGTTCGTGTTCTCCGTATCCGTCAGTTTAAGCGCTCTGTCAAAAAGTGCAATTGCACTATTTTTCTTATGAGTGTGTGGACTCTCCGAAGTGTAGTCTAGGTATCGTCCAGTTTTTGTTTCGGATGCCATGCTTGCTGCATTTTTTCTCCTTCTCTAGTCAAAATAAGGTCCAAAAAACAAATGCGACCATGTTCTTCCATTTCAAACGTGAAATTGATGGGTCAGGGAATGGGTACAGAACTAGCTTATATGATAGAATAATGGATACCCCTTCCAAGGATTCCTTGGTCACCTGTAGCAGATGGAGTTTCCTTAGCAGCCTCGGCGAAAAGTTTTCCGTGGTGTAACGGTGCATCACAGAATTGGCACCTAGGAATCTGTCCTGGATACGTGACTAATGTTCGCTGGCTATACGTGAAACCTTGATATGACTTTGATGGTCAGGTAGGAGGGGATAGGTTTTGTCGGAGCGCATTCATACCACACACACGTCGTTACGAAGACCCGGGAAGAAGTTCCTCCAAGTATCTTCCTTAACAGTATCCACTTTTCCGTATTTTGACATGAGTTGTTTGATACCGGCGGGATAAGAACGCGGTGTCAGGTCATGTAGCTTAACTTCAATAGTGTTATTGCCTGTGTATCCCATGCTGTACAAATTGCCATTTCATTCAATAACGTGTTTCCAGTTGTTCTACGTAGCAAATTATTCTGCTTGACGAATGGTTTTGAACATAATCAGTACCTCATGACGTAGATGGTGAAATTGCACAGCATTAACTTCTGCTATGTTGAACTTCATGTTCACCTTCAACAATTGCTCCACTTCACGAATCGTTGGTCTTACCGGACATTTCGCAAAGTCAACAGCTACACTGTTTCACCGGATCTGGAAATAAACTTAGTGGAACCGTCAAAAGCTGAACAGGACATTCCGGCTGATGGCTATACGAGTCGCGAGTGCTTACATACACAATATCGTCGGAGGCAGTATCAGGCGTTGTTCGCCGGGATGATCCCCATCTGCATCACTCTGGCTGAGGACGTGTAGTGCTACCAGCGGAGAAATGCACTTAATGCAAGGAGACTGGTCCGAGCGGACTCGTTCGCTAAGTGGCAGCATGAGTGGAGCAATGCGGAGAAAAGATGGAGGATCCACCGACTTATCCCGAATGTGTCTGCTTGGGTGCATAGAAAGAATGGAGAGGTGAACTGTCATTTGAAAAAGTTTTTGTCCGGGCACGGATAGTTCCGGAACTATTTGCATCGGTTTGGACGTGCTTCATTACCCCTGTGCCCGGATTGTGTGAACGTATAAGAGCCACCGGAGCAAGTGGTCTTTGAATGCTCTAGGTTCGACGAAGTTCGAAGGGGTATGACTGGTGTGGCAGCGGACAGTATCAATGAAGAGATGTGCTTTGACAAGCTAACCTGGGACGCTGTCAATAGAAGGGTTACGAGTATACGCTTCGAGCTATAAAGGAAGTTGCGAAGGGACCAGCGTAGCACCATTGGCTAGAACGCCGCCATGAAACCACAAACCAGGATACGAGAGAAATTCTGCCGCCGGGAACTCTCCATCGGTTTAAACTAGCTCCACTGCCGAGGATCAGTTGAGTAGTACGCGACGAAATACCGGGTTCGGGTCGTGAAACGGACGTCAGACTTCAGCGGAATCGACACTTCGACACTCTACCGGGTAGCTCGTGAGTAAGCTAGATCCACCGCCGGAAATTAGACCGAGTAGACGACGTCGAATAGCTAGCACTGGGACCTCAGCACCTACTGGCTGACCCGTTGAGTAGACTAGGTCCACCGCCGGAGACTAGATTGAGTATATCAAGACGAAGCGGGGAGCTAAATTGGTCACGGAAATGAACATCGGTATCGGGAGAAATCTACCGCTCGGCTTCGGGAGAACCTCTCTCACCGGGGAATTCTCCGTCAGAGTAAGCTAGATCCATCGTTGGGGACTAGACCGAGTAGTTCGCAAACAAGATTTTTGGAAAGTCGGGAGATGACTGGCTGATAGGGAAAATTGAGCGAAGTGGAACGAGAAGGGAACCAAAGAGCTTAAAGGAATTGCGGTGATAAATGGCACCGGACAGTGAACCAAGGGGCTCAAGAAGTTGTGGTGCTAAAACGAAAGAAGAATCGGTATTGGGAGAATTTTCTTCGCTGTGGAACTCTTCGCTGGCGTAAGCAAGATTCACTGCCGGGGACTAGACTGAATAGACCGTGACGAGATACCACTAATCACGGGTCATCGGAGCACCATTCAACCGGGCACCCTGCTTCACCGAAATCGCCGAACTAACCTCGGCACCTGGCTGGTTGGCTCGGTTTCGAGAGAACTTCTCTCGCTGGTGGATTCTTCGTCGGCGTAAGCTAGCTCCACCGTCGGGGACTAGACCGAGTAGTTCGTGAACGAATCGGGAGTGAATAGTGCGAGAAGGGAGTTGTGGTGCTGAATGGCACAAGGGAGTCGAAGGGCTCAGTGAATTAGACAATCTGAAGTTGCCGCCCAGATTGTCTTCCTAGGGGAAGAGCACTAAATCTCGACTCACAGCCAGCTTTCCGACTGCTATTGAGAAATTGCCAGTCTGAGTGGATGGTGGTGAACTGGTGGTGTGACGAGGAATGGTGCTGTAACCCTACTGAAGGAACTATTTAGTAGTTGAATTAGAGTGGGTGCTATGCACATAAAAACCACGCAACGGAGTAATACCATAAGGTAGTGCCAGGTTCTGGGCAAGAGCAGTGGTTTTTTAGTGGGTCGGGTGATGGCAGTCCAAACCCGTTTTCTGAGATGTTAGGGTTTTTGTACATTTTTTGCTGCAATCTCAGGTCTTTCTTGAAAGTTTGTAATGCTCTATAAAAATAGAAACACACATACAGACTTTTTTCTGATTTCGACGAACTGAGCCAAATGGGATGTGACACTCGGCCCTCCGGGCCGGGATTAGATTAGTGATTTTCAGAGTGATTGCATAACCTTTCCATTTGCGAAAGACAAAAATATACAAAATAGTAGCGTTTCGGATCGGAAAAAATTACAAACAATCTGTGTCTTGTAACAATTTTATTTGAGGTTAGTTCGTTAAATTCGGTTAATTAGGTTGCCCGTAGTACTTTTTTGAAGATTAACATGGTATACACTTCAAATGTCGATATTACGACTAATTTTTTTATGCGATCCAGCTAGATTTGATTTTGCAACGCCAAATTCTATCGAAAACATGGGTCTTCCATCGAAATTGTAATTTTATCTAATTTTTAAGGCCTGTACAAGAATTTTTAACTCATTTTCGACCTGCTAAAATCAAACACAGATCAGTGGGGTGAGAAACAGTCTCGCTTATCACTCAACCACCGCGGCCCGCAAAAAATATTTGTAGCAAGAAGTGTAGCAATTTTGCAAACTTTGTGCGCAGCATGCAGACCTAACATGAAAATATTCGATTCGCCGCTTTACTACCGATGAAACCATTACTATTACTATTGTTAATTACTCTCACTCAACCGAGATGGGGCAGAAAGTCGCAAACAACGGGTAGGGTGACCATTAGACTGGTTCAATTTTTTACTTTTAGCTTCACCAGCCTCCACTGATTTATTTTATGGCCCATAGTAATTGTGCAAATTTTGGTACCGATCGGTTGTGTCTACGGACCCTCCAAAAATTTCAAAGTTTATATGGAAGTTTGTATGGAAAATCGGTAAACATTGAAAATAAATTCTTAAAAAATCACCTTATCAATCAGTTAATCAGAACACTATATATTTCTAAAGGTAAGCTTCTACTGAACACATTCGTGGAACATTAAAAGTTTATGAAAATTCGCTGAGAAAAGTTATTAACTAAAGAAGCAGCATGACATCAAAACAAGTGGATTTTATTATTAATCATAGCAACCCTGTTTGAATAGCTGTATCTGCCATACGCGAGCGGTGGGCGGTAAGTCTTGTTTACACTGGCATAACGATGTAGCTATTCAAACAGTGTTGCTATGGTTACTAATAAAATCCACTTGTTTTGAAGTCATACTGCTTCTTTTGTTAATAACTTTTCTCAACGAATTGTCATAAACTTGCAATGTTCCTCGAATGTGTTCAGTAGAAAAATACATTTAGAAATATATAGTGTTCTGATTAATTGAATGATGAGGTGATTTTTTAAGAATTTATTTTCAATGTTAACCGATTTTCCATACAAACTTCCATATAAACTTGGAAATTTTTGGAGGTTCCGTAGACACAACCAATCGGTACCAAAATTTGCACAATTACTAAGGACCATGAAAGGAATCAGAAAAGCCTGGTGGAGCTAAAAGTCAAAAATTGAACCAGTCTAGTGACCTTATTAAGCGAGAAAAAACTCAGGATATTCAACAGGGAGTGGAGGGTGAGTTGGTTTGGATCATCCACCATTATCTCTAGCTCGAACGTACCTGGCAAAATTCCCCTTAGGGACCATCCATAAATGACGTAGCATTTTTTCAGCGATTTTTTACACCCCCCTCCCCCATCGTAGCATTTCGTCACAAACTTCTAAATACCCCCCTGGGAATTACGTAGCTTGACGGTAACTCTACCTCCCCTTTTCGCCGCATTTTTTTTATAAAAAGTTAAAAGCTTTGTTAGTTATTCCCCTTTAAAAAAAGCTACGTAGCATGACATGACCCCCTACCCTCCTGTCGTCACACATCATCACAAAATACAAAACTCCCCCCTCCCCCATATAATGCTACGTCATTTATGGATGGTCCCTTAGGTCTTCGGCAGTCATGAAAAAATATTTAGGGGGTCTGGCAGGCAATATTCTGTCAGGAAGTCATTCGTTAGAATTCAATCACTTTTTCAGATTTACACATTCTTGGTTCAACAGTCAGCGTAGGTTTTAGAATATTGTTAGAGAAATCTACAATCCTCAATTGGGCGGATGAGATGAAATATTTTGAGACCTTCTGCGAAGGACCGGCGATGAGATTTCAGCACTAAATATACGCCATTGACATAAAACGGAAACATTAACGGTCCCAAGTGGCTTTCCTGGGCGATTCTTGACATGGAAGTCCATGAGGATACCTGACAATCTCCAATGACAACCATTACTTCTCGATCTGTGAGCTGAGATCGAAGCATCTGCAGCAAATCACTTTCAATTTTCACCATTTTAGCGCTTGTTACATCGTGGTTCACTCTATCAAAAGCGGTCGGTAAATAATATCAGTTTGAGCGCGAAGTTTTGTACTTTTTGTTATACAGGAAGTTAGACACGGCAGGTTAGTAGATGTTTTAACGTCCAGACGTGAAGCCATGTTGATTGTCGCTTAGGTACTGCTCGATATGAGCATGAAGTGGTTCCATAATCACCAGCTCAAGAGAGCACTCAATGAAGTTATTCCACGATAGTTATTGATGTCTTGTGGAATAGTTTCTAACTAGAAATTGAAATTTCGTACTTCTCAACATATTTAAACTAAACTAAACTAAACTGAACTAAAGTTTCTCCTTTTCTTTTTAATAGCCATCCATCTTTAAAATTTAACGTAGAACACATAAACATGGGGAAATTCAAACAATGAGTAACATAGCTGACTGAACTATAGCAGAATTCTGACGGCATTATATTTGATTTTTGACAAACTTCCGACATTTTGATATATATTTGCCAGCTGCCAAATTTCCTTTCCATCGGACCACAGTTCATTCATATGACTCGTACATGCTTCGTTGTTTCTCTTTTCAATTTCCATATATTTAGGAAAAGGATGTTGAATAAAGAAATAACAAGGCACTATTGAGAAACTACAAAGAAACATCCTGTAGTATAATTAGGAGATTCTAGTATATCAGGCTTTGTTTCTGGTACTCTGCTTAAGCATAATTTCACGTTAGTGTTACGGTTGTGATCAGCAGTAATTGCGCCCTGGACCAAAGTGGATACAGCGATGAACCAATGAATAAAAACATTTTAGATTTAGAAAAGAACAAACAGGATAAATCAAGAGTTTTGCTCAACATCCCAGTCAGTCAAAAACAAGGACATGTTCTGGGAAACCAGGATGTATGGTCACCCTACCAACGGGCCGTCCCAAGCACCCGAACGATATGTTGGTTTTATGACTAATTGGCCCACCTTTTCTCTATCCCTCTATTCCCTTTCAACGAAGAGCACAATCTGCGTTTGAATCGGTCAATTTGTCGGCGATTTCTCGAATGACAAAACAGTTCTCCCAGTTGCAGACGAAAGTACGCAAGTTCAATGGTGCGTAAAAAATAAAATCAACCGCGTCGTAAAACGAGCAGAAGTGACCACCAAACAGCTCATAAAAACATCCAATCCCTCCGCTCTTTACCTGGTGCATGGAATAGCTCGGTAACGACCAGATGCGTACCCCAGTACCTCTCGACTAAACCGGAGACAAGTGGGATGATGCAAAAGTCTGAATCCAGCCACCGGCACTGCTGCTGTTTGAGACATCTTCGCGTTACGTGTGACGTTCCCTGGCCAGGGGAGAAGGGTGGCAAGGTAGCCGTGCGTCGCCGCTATTCCGCCGCCATAGCTTAGCTGGGTGAGCCGGGACGGGAGAACATGAAAATGCAATTTACACCTCTGTCAACCTTTGTTTACAGCGACACGTTTACGTGCTAATATGGCGAGGGTATAACTGGCCATCCGGTCCCTACTCACCTTTCACCGTGCTACGGGAGGTGTAGTTAATATCAGACATAGAAAGCGAAACATAATCCAATCAAGCTTGGTTGGGAAGTCGGAAAATCGAAGTGCTGGTGGGAAGTTTGGGTAGAGAAAGAGAATTACGGGATGCTAAAATTGGGCATCGCTTCCCGAGCAAAGTCCAACATCAAAATTACAGCAAATAGACAACATATTTTGAGATCAAGCATCAAATTGAAATCTTATTTTGATATCAGTTTAAACTTTTTCAGATATGACATCATATTTTGATCTCATTTTAATGTGTTTACATTTTTAGTAAAAAAAAATGTTTGTTTCTATTTCTTTGATGAACATCAAAATGATTACGTATTTTGTTATCAATGAAATATTTCACCATCTCAATGAGTTTTCAATTTGCTTTCACTGATAGCATAAATAGTTTTCTGTTTGATGTCATAGTGCAATTTTTCTGCTTTCGATTTTGATCTTTTAACCGTTAAAACGACCAAAATGATAGCAACCTGAGCAATCATTCTCTACTACATCACAACATCAAGTTTAGTTCTCAATTTGTTATCAGACTCTACTCGGGTTTCTAGCTATCAATCAAGTCACTGGATAATTTCATATTAAATTTTCGTTATCTTAAAGTATGAAATTAACGAAAATAAACTGAAATATGAGGACGGTTGTCTTTTATGATAGGTAACAAAATTTAAATTTATATAAAAAAATCGTTTTGGAAGACTTTTACGAGGGAGAAGAAAGCGTGTTATCTAGGCTGGATACACCCAGTAAAGTTCAGCCGGAAATCTGGCTCATTTCCGGCTGAACTTTACTGGGTGCTAGCATAATTGAATTTTCTAACTCATTTGGTTGTAACGACTTCTTATAAACTACGGTCTTTTTGCTGAACAATTTTTTATAATAAATCGGCATCGCTAAAACTTCAGGATATGAAAGAATGGATCAAACCAAAAGTAAAATAAGCGGTCGAGGGGTCTAGAATAACTTTTTACTTTAGCTTAGTTTTTACAATGAAACGAGTTTACACTTTTGCCACTAAGTGGTACTGCAGACATTCAAATATTACGAAAAGTGAGAATCTGATGAAAAATTTTCTACAGCTTTGTATAATATAACAAATCGATGAAAAATTATCCGAGAAAGATTTTAAAACACGTGAGATTTTTTGTGGAAAAACGAAAAGACATACGATCTTTTGCTTCTGATCTTTTATTCGTTGTTTTGTGATAATTAGAAAATGATTTTTTTTTTCGATATTTCAAAATGGCGGATCTCGTCAGCCTCTGCGAGCGAAACATCGTTCTACTTTGTCAAGTGCAACGCTTCTCGTAGTCAACTGAAATAAAAAATGAATATAATTTATTAAAATAGATACAATTTCCTATAACTTATTTCAATAAATTTTGCTGAAAAAGAAAATTTTTATAGACCTTAAAGAAAAAAGTGAAATTTGTTCTTTTTTTACTTTTAAGGGGGTCCTCATGGTTTCAAAAAATCGATTTTTTTTTCTTTATTTAATTTCATTATATATGTATCTGAGAATATGCCACAAAAAGGATTTGGTAAAAATCATATTCCTTGCCATGTTTCTGGGAACCGAAAGGTATCACCCATATCAGACCGTTTCTGAGATACTAAGCACGGCGCACCACGATGGCGCTTGTCTATGGAAAAATCATTGTTTAGAGAATTCACCGGTCCATTCTGAAAGGCTTATGTATATGAGAGCATCTGTGAATGGTTTCTTGTTTTTTTTTGAGGACGAAATTATCGTACGGAAGAAAGAATGTGTCGGACATGTAGAGAAGCGTATGGGAAGGAGATTACGAAAACTGAAGGAAGAAAACAAAGGTATCAGTGGAAAAGGAAAGGGAAAGTTGAAGGACAAATCAATCGGCCAGCTAACAAAATTTTACGGGCTGGCGATTAGGAGAAACTCAAATTCAGTAGAACATATGCGAAATCCAATCTGGGCTTCCCTCGAAAACTGCTCGTCATCGAATGAAAATCGCCAACACTCAAAGTGTTCACCCGGCGAGGACAGTTGGTGCAAGTGGGGTCAGGCTGAAGTAAAAGGAACTTTAGAAACTTTTCGAACATGTCAGGATTGACGACAGCCTATCATATAATGATTTATTAAAAAGATGCTCAGGAGATTACTCCTAAAATAACAATGAGTCTCAGAATAGTGTAATCTGGGCCTTAGCGCCAGCCGATCAGAAGAGCATAACAAAAAAATAACACTTTTATAACTATGGTTGATATTTATAACAACTGGAGTTATATTCAGATAACGGAATTGAAAAGGGATTGCGGACAGTTTTTTTTACTATCAATATTATAACATAATCTATTATGAGACCATCAATTTATGAATTTATCGTTTGTTACTAGCTTACTGTCATTAGATGATTATATCTAATATAGTTCTCTCACAGAGGACGTATATACTTTTGGCAAAAAATTATATCTCATTTAGTTTTAACTTTGATAAAATCATATCAAATGTTGTTACAAATTTGTTGCCATTAGCCAGGTTTTTGTTTTATTTTTTGTTATTTTAACAACTAACCAGCCGGATTTATAACAGGTTCTATTTCAAAATATTTTTGAAATAAATAACTCCAGGTGTTATAAATCAGTTATACCCTTCTGATCGGTAAAAACACTTGCACAAATTCTGGCAGGCAAATTATCAATCTTGCGATTTATTTGGCAGTGAGCATCTTGAACCAAGGATTTTCATCGATATTACAAACTATGGAGGTGATGGGAATTATCTTGGGGACTGAAGCTGAAAGATGTGCTACTCGACTCGACGGTGAGCGTATAACTTGTTCTGAACGCAAAGTGGGTGTCGCGGCAAAACAGGCCCGAATTCAACAGAGAGAGAGCCAAATGTGCAAAACCAAGAACATTTTCGTGATGACGAAGGTGAGCTCTGCGGGCCCGTTATAGTAGATTATCTAGTAAGTTACTACTATTGAGTTATACACCGCACTGTATCTTTAAACGTTTTTTCCAGAAAGTAGTGTTTTTTAAGCGGTCAAGTAAGACTTTTCATAGAAGTACTCCTCCGATTTCAATAATTTTTTCTCCAATTGTTCAGAAAATATACCGCTATTTTAGGTCGAGAGGGATTTGCAAAATGTCAATTTATTCCATTTTTATGGCCCTTAATAGGTCAAAAAATAACGTAAATATTTGAAATTTTCACAAATCGTTACCTAACTTTTACAAAATATAAAATAAAAGAAATCCCTCTCGTCTAAACATAGCCAACGTGACTATGATTATAAAAAATATGAGTTTTCTGATTACAGATTACCCAAATTGCCACAACTTAAGCGGGACCCATGCAGTTTCAACATCAATGAAGTTTCAAGGTCGCGGGAGATTTTTTTTCTCGTCTTCAAAAGTAAAATTGAAAAGTCAAAACATGTATCCTCAAAATAAAAAAAAAAGTTTCTAAATCCATTGAGTAGATGCTTTACAATTTATTCCCTAAAATGTGCTCAATTTTAGGCCTCCCGAGTAGAAGACCCCCTTAAATCGTTTAAAAATTAAAAAATGGTTAATTTTTCATGCCAATGTTATGTATAAGTCAGACACAAACGTATATATTTCCAAACATTTTTTGAATAAAATGTCCAAAAGGAAATCAGATCACTAGGACAAAACATATTCTTGTCGTAAGCAGAAAAAACATGTTTTCGAGATAAACCGCCATTTTGAATTTTCTAAAAAAAATCATTTTCTAATTATCGACAAAAACCGAATAAAAGATCAAAAGAAAAAGTTCTTATGCAGGTGTTTTTTCAGAAAAAAAATTCTCATATATTATTTTGATTTTTGCCGAATCCAAGAGAAGGTCCCCTGAAGAAGTCGATTTACAATAACTTACAAAAAATGTTGGGTTTAGTTGAATAGTGTGTACAGATGAATTTGAGTGTTTACAAAGTTCCATTTTAAGCAGAAAAATTATATTTTTAGAATACACCGGTTCTTGGGCGCTAATGAGATTTTATGAACATGGAGGAATAGAGAAATGTTGCCAAACTTATTCGATATTCTTAACTATTTTAACCCCTTATAAGGCAGTGGCAACTATATACTACTATATTATATATATATATATATATATATATATATATATATATATATATATATATATATATATATATATATATATATATATATATATATATATATATATATATATATATATATATATATATATATATATATATATATATGTATATATATATATATATATATATATATATATATATATATATATATATATATATATATATATATATATATATATATATATATATATATATATATATATATATATATATGTATATATATATATATATATATATATATATATATATATATATATATATATATATATATATATATATATATATATATATATATATATATATATATATATATATATATATATATATATATATATATATTATTTTGTTCCAATCTTATGAAATCTACATATTAGGAGTCTGGCAACTCTTCTTCTTACTTTTTAATGAGATTCAGTGAAAAGTGTCCGATTGGGGAAGATTTTTTTTGAAAAAATGCGGCGATTTCCTTTTGGACAATAAAATTCGCTCGATTTTGAAAAAAATACTCTAGACCCAATAAGTTGGTGATGCAAATTTGAAAAAAAACCTGTTTTAATCCACCTAGCGGTGCAATTGTGCCTTTCTCAATCATGAACACGAGAATTTTTTAATTGCTTATATTTAAAAGCTTTCAAATGTATACAATACAGTTTTATTATACAGGACTTGATAACTATAATATAACAAGAAAAGAAATCATTATTCGAGTTCTAAAATTTTGCAACAAAAAAAAACAGCCACGGTAATATTGAATTGAAAAAAGAAACGAAAGCGGCTAAGTCCCAAAAAGTCGATTTTTATAAAAAAATTTGTGATAACATAAAATCTCGACGTGTCATGCATTTTTAAGATGTTTGGCATCAAAAATACGAATTCGATTTCTAAAATTTCATGGGGTCCCTCCTTTGAAAAAAATTTTGAGCTCTGGCTTATATGGGAATTTTATATGTGACCGGACGGTTTAGTCTATATTTCCGGAATCATAAAAGCGATCCGTACAAAATTTTATAGACATCTGTGAGGATATTATAGCTATTATTTGGGACTAAGTTTGGGAAAATTGGCCCAACCATTTCCGGGAAACTGATGTGAGTTCGTTTATTTTTCACGGGCACTTCCGGAACCGTCTATGGTAGTTAATGTAGTTAACGAAAGTTTGGATCACAATTTGCTATGTGATCGCACGCCACAACCCGTAACTCCGGAACCGGAAGTCGGATCGGGATGAAATTTAATAGCCATTTACGGGGGCGCAACATCCCCAAGCAACCAAATTGTATAAGGGAGCTGCACAAGCTTCTCGTTTTAAGTAATTTTTCAGTACGTTTTGTGTTCTAATAGCGGCTTAAGGAGCTTTCAAGTTCCATTAAAGCTTAAGCAGCTTGAAAGGTCGCTAAGAACTTTATGTGAACTTTAAAGTGTGCTTTTTAAGTATTATCCGAACTTCTGGTTGCTTGGGTTTTTCATATAAGACTAAGTGTGGTTGAATCGGTTTAGCCATCTCCGAGAAACCGATGTGCCTGTTATTCTGAATTTAGATACTTCCGCCGGGGCTTCCGAAACCGATGATGGTGGTCAATGTGACCAAAGAGACTTTGAATGGCTGTTAGTGACCTAGTACTACAAATCGAAGCAGTTGTGGTCACATTTTGAAATTTTTTTTCACCATTATACATTAATTGCAGAATTTATTAAAATCGACATTTTCTGCGTGATCGTACTCATCACCCTGTAATTCCGGAACCGGAAGCCAGATCCATTGGAAAATTCAATAGCAGCCTATGGGAACGTTGCACCTTTCATTTGGGACTAAGTTTGTGAAAATCGGTTCAGCCATTTCTGAGAAAAATTAGTGACATTTTTGGTCACATACACACACAGACGCACATACACACATACATACACACATAGACATTTGCCGAACATGTGTTTTTTTAAGGATTTTTTATGATTACGACGTGATCAGTATTATTTAAAATTTCATAAAGTTTTGTGTTAACTTCGGGGCAGTCACAGAATTAGTAATAGTAGCAAGACACCTGGTCATGGAAACCGAACCTATTTTCCGCATCTACAAATCGCGTGCATGATCAAAAAATTTAAAGCAAATTTAGACATTCCCTTTTTCGGACATTATTTGCATTTTTTCTCCTCATTCCAATTTAGCGTCTTCTACACCTTGTAAACGTGTAATCTAGAAGATGTAGCATTTTCAAGCACTCCTAAATACTTTGAACTCTTGAGTATTCATTTTTGTAGCTCGTAAAATAATAATTATAATCAAATTCAATTTGTCGATGCACTATAGCCTTCCTCGTAACAGATAACATATTTTTAGGGTAGGGGAACATGGGGAGACTTGACCAGGTTTTCAGCTAAAACTGCATAAATCTTTAAAAAAGCCTCAATCCCTCAAAAGTCATTGAGATATAATGTGCAAAGTTATTGTGCGTCTTCATGATTTTTTGAAGAATTTTTATTTTAATTTAAAAAAGTTATAAAAGTTTTTCTGTGATCGTTTTTTTTTTGGTCAAGTCTCCCCACTGCGGGGAGACATGACCAAGGCGTGGGGAAACTTGACCAAAAGAATTTTGAAAAATCATAACAAAAAATAATGACATAAAACATACTGTAATTATTTTTATCCATATTGTCGAGATTCTTAGGTAGCAGTAAAAAAAATAAAAAGGGTAGCATTTGATAAATTTCGATTTTTTTAATGCATTTCTGTTTAAGGATTAACTGTACTGCTTGCATTTCATGTTTACACGTCTCGAAATCTTTCCTACTATTGCTAACTTTGTTTACTAATACTAAAATATAAAGATTTATGTTTGAGGTGGGATTTTTTATGGCGTGATTAACATTAACAGTAGATACCAAAGCATAATAAATATCAGGAATTTTGTATCTTTCTTCAGCTAATTGCCACTTGGTCAAGTCTCCCCATAAAATCTTGGGCAAGTCTCCCCAACATTAGTTATTGCGTTCAATGTCATGCAAATTCTAGTAATGACTATTCCAATATTCCAATTTATTTAAAATCATTTCACTGCTTCACAAGGATTAAGATGGTATATTAGTACATTAATAGTAAATAGTAGTCGAGTAGATATGTCCAGTACCGTCTTTACGCATGGGCACACTGGGCCAGGGCCAGGGGCCCCGGGCTTTTAGGGGCCCCCAACTTAGAATGAATATAGAATCATTTTGAAGGGTTAGTTCCAAAAAATAGTACCACTTATTTGTTTATATATCTTTAGCGTGTGGGGTAACAATGGATCAGTTGCTTGGATTCACACATTGCCTTATCCCATGTGACGTTTAAAGAACATCAGACAATCAAACGGAGTGATGGTAGCGGTAGGGAACGAGGCACTACATGTCTAGGATGGTATTGGATCAATTCAAATGTCAATCCAACATTTCGATTCAAGTTTAAAATAATTTTGAGCAAAAACAATGAAATGTTTTCTATAATACTAGTCTATTCTAGTCTACACATACACAGCCAATACATGTAAGAGACCTGGAAAATTGCAGACGTTCGCCTACAATTTTTCTTGTCAGTATTAATGTTTGTGGCACATATGATATGTGGCACAATCATTAAAGTGGCCAGGCCAACTGTGAAGCGTATAGAATGAAGATGATTCAAAATTATGCGGCAATCAAATTATTCATTTAATGAAGAATTTAATCGACGAATCATTTTGGAAGAAATGTGGACAACTGTACCGACCGTTTCAATTTTATGTGGGTTTAGTAAATCGTTGGGAGTGACTTGGCTAAGAGGATTAATGTCACTCCTTTTGTCCTTAGCTTCTGAGATGGGACGGAGGTATTTAGCCCTGCCCTGGCTTATGAGCCTGGGTTATATCGCCTATATTCGCTCCAATGAAATATTTTCCGCAACACGTATAGAAAGTTCGAACGGTACCAAGCAGGAGCGGCAACAAAGTGGCGAAATTTGCATATTGAAGCTATACAGGAAGTGGAAGAAGAAGATGTCGAAATTCGGTACACAATCCTTGTTTGGCAAGCGATCCGCTCATGTGGCAAATTTCAATTTCTTCATCACATCAGGAATTGTGAATCGACAAATCTTCATGAAAACCTCTAAAAATGACTCCTGGACTTCTTGAGATTTCACGATGCTTTCGCGGCCAGGTTAAGCATTTTCCACTATGCCGTCGTAAACTAGTACAGAATCAATTATGTTATTTTTGTACGACACTCCGCCTTATCAGAAATATTTTAAGCCGTTAGAATCAGAAAACAGTAGTCGAAGATTTGTGCCGCACGGCAACGCACATTCAATGTGTTTCCTATTCCGACTGTTTTACATGACTGGTATTGAAATGATTTTTTTTAAACTTAAATTTTTATGCATTTATGTTTTGGTTTACATGTTGTATAATATTGCAGTCAAAGTGATATATCATTTACTTTTCGTCATTGATGAGCATCGTTGGTAGATGGTTGCATTTCTGTATGTAGCTGATTATGAATGAACTGCTAATAGTTTTAGTAGTGAATTGTTGAAATGAATTGTGTTGCTCATATTAATAGGTTCGAGTAATTTCGATGTTTCGCTATGTTAATTTGTTTACGTAACAATGAAGATTTTGAAAATTTGTACTTTCGAAAGGTGAAAAGGCTAATTATTCTTATTTTTTTCTTTCTGTCTCTATCACCGACACCAGAGAGGCGACTCTACCATCAAAACCTTAGATTTGCCACTTAACCACCAGCGCCGTCGTAGAGATACTAATTCGTTGAATATGAACATATTAATATTACTTATAATGTACTTGTTTGCTATCTCCGCCTCTCCGAACCGTTCACTATAAAAGAATGCACAAAACTTCTGTTAGAATATATAACAAAAATCTACCTCACCAACAATTTGTGCATGAAGAGATACTATGTCAAAGAATCGTTCTATTCCTGCAGCGAAAAATGCGAATATCTAAAATGAATCTCTCACTTAGATTCGACATAATATCGATTGATTTCAATGGCTGAAATGTTCAATATTGTCATCTGTAAATGTAGTTGAATCATGATTGAACAAATTATTGAATGAATCGTCGACATTCTAGAAGTTTAACCCGCCTTACTCCATCATTCCTCATTATTGACGGAAGCACAAACAGCGTCCTACAAATACTAAGATCAGACTATATCATGTGGGGGAATAGCGCAGCTGGTAAGTCCATAACACTGTACGTAGCTCGCCTCCCACAACCGCATATAGTAAGTGTGTTAGACTCTTTGTCCCTTTCGGTCAGATTGGTTAGAAATTTTTCGTTTTTCGACGGTACCTGGACATTTACAATGCCACCTATAGTGATGGAAATCTAAATTTTCCTGCATATAATTTGATTTCTGCAGTATTTTTAATATTTTCATATTCTCTAAACGTATTCTGCGAGAGTATTGGAACAATATTAACTCATTAACAATACCTGTTCTGCGTAATTGCTTGAGTACTAGGAGTTATTCTTAGCACCTACTATATACAGTAAAAATTTAAAAAATAAATCTCAAGGTGGTATAGATGGTTCCCGTTGCTGGGCATCATTTTTTGATCATCCTACTCTACATCAGTTTATACCTGTTCAATTCTAGGGGCCCCTCAGCTCAGTTGTGCCCAGGGGCCCCGAGTGGCCTTAAGACGGCACTGGATATGTCCATACAAAGTTTGATAAAAAATTACATCATTTAATGCAAATTTATTAAACACGTAATATTTTATGTAAGGAAAGGATTTTTAATTCCAAATTTTTAAAGTTACCTTAAGGGATCGAAACAAGTATAAAAATATTTTTGAAAAAAATTTAAGAATCGAATAGAAGACGCCATAGCCAAAAATAGAATTTTGCGCCTGGTCTAGTCTCCCCATGTTCCCCTATTTAGTGTTTATTGTCTTAGTATTGGAACTGTTTTCAAGAAGAGCTTTTCATAATTACATTCAGTTTCCAGTGACTATCTCAAGTGTTCAGAATTAATAGGTTTATGCAATAATTTTTAAGCCCATCCCGAAACAAAATCCTGGCTATGGGCCTGATTACAACGGTTTTACAGCCTTTTGAATTAAAGAGAACTACGTTATCAAATTTGTGTGTTAAAATTTCACGTATCAATTGCTTAAGAAGTTAGTAGAAAGATGTTATGAGATTGTGGAAGGTAGAGTAGTTGCCATTTCGATGTCGCCACGTTCCTGTCATAATCCTTGTGCACAATCCCTCAATTTTTTGATCAGTTATTCCATCGCAGAAACCATTACTAAACAATTCACGCATTATGCATTAGCATAACTAGTACTAAATATTTCAGCGGCTGCACATCCGGCTCACCGTCGGTTTCCATTTTCCATTATCGGGGTTATCAATTATCCTAAATGACTATTAATGGTTTCCGTTTTAGGCAAGGCACACCGCCTCCACGTCAGATGGGCAGATTGGCCACGTTAATGATCATTTGCGGACAACTGGTTTCGTTCTCAACCGTCCATTATCGGCAAGAAATAGAATATCCGTTGAATTGGTCCAGCCTGGAGCGGTATATGTGGTTTACACTAACAGAGAGCTACTTCAGTGAAATCATGCCTTGAGAACGGCGAATGGTTCAAATGCTCTCCCATTCGTGAAAAGACTAACAAACAGCACAAGACGCAGCAAATAGCCGGTCAGGAAGTATCAATTACCCGTAATAAATGGGCCAGTACTTTACCACATTATGGTGGTAAAGTACTAGATTAAAAGTTTTCATGCCACGAACTATCTAAATTCAATTTGTACCTGCTTCGACAGCTTTATCTAGAATTTCGTTCACATTCATTGCACGCAGTACGTTCTCCTACTGCACTGCATGCTTAGCAGGACACTAGGATCTTCTGGATTCAAGTGCTTCCTTCTTCTAGGCCACTTGAGAATTAGAAGAGGGCAAACCATCCCGCCCTTCACCACCGTTGGGCTATCCGATGGAGACGCTTGCAGCAGCTTCACGGAGGGTCTAAAGTGGAACCTAAACCACAGGTACACAGGACTTGCTGGTTGCATTCAGATTGAATACAATGAATGAGAGCTATACATTGGACTCTCGTGCCGCGTCGAGAGGTGTGAAGTTGCATTCGGTTGCAGCGACCGACGACGGCGCTTGCATGTTCCCACTGCTTGTGTGCTTTACACAAATACAACCCTTTGATAATCATATCCAAGTGAAAGAACATTACTAATTTATCTGAGGGTTAGTTTATGGTATAGGTTGGAGCAGTTGTGAGGGAGCTTCCTTCTCATCATTGGAAAATATTTTGTTTCGTTTATACAGTGTCAGTTTATGTTCGTTACTATTGTAAGGAATAAACCTATAGCTTTTTTGTGAGCTATCTTTTATTAGTTTTCATGATAATTTTTTACAAGCATTCTTTGGATGAATTTTTAAATTCTTCCCAACTTTCAACAGCCGAATGCAGCCGTTCTCACACCAACCATACTGAATCATCGAGTTTGTATGACTCTTTAGCAATGAAAACGAACTGAAAAGCCTTCAACACACCGTTGAGTGCATGCTCCTTTGCGATCTGTGAACATCTCGGTTGCTTTCGACTCGTTTGCACGGTAGCGTCATGAAAGTATATGGGATTAACGCGACCGCCAGGAGAACGACTCCGTCTGTACGTACCGAACAGCAATTCAAACGTGTACCAAGGTGTGAGGAAAGAAAAACAGATCTGGTGTATTAGTTTTCATTCGCCACCATCGCTTTCATAGGCGCCTGAGGCGGACATGGATCGACACTTATTTGTTCGTTATCGATGGAGTCGTACAGGAAGTGTGCCGCTTGTTAGTTCGGAGAGCATGGCGATGGGTCGAGTGTTATTGATACAGTATGGGTGCAATTAAGTGGATCGGAACATACGAACTGTGTCCTTTTGCAGAGGACATACTCATGAGTGTTATTTCTATTGCTGGAGAGGATGATGATTGCTGCAGAAAAGGAGTAGATTGTTGCAGTAAACGGAAAAAAGGCAGTTCAATCGACACAGAAGTGATAGAACTTTATTATGTCTTTATTGCAAAGGCTTTGAACCATAAGGATCAAGGGGAATAGAATGATATACAGCTATGCTGCGTGGTCGCAAATTGAACCAAGATCGGTTGTGGACCAGGGAATTAAAAGAAAAGAACAGCCGTAAACCACTTATTTCAGAACCAGGTTAAAAAAAATTGAAATTAATCATCTGATTCCTACGCGAAAACTGAATTACAGAGTTAAATGTGTTAAGATGCGGAAAAAGGGAAAAGATAAATTTTTGGTAAAGGCATGTAGCCATATTTTTTTGAAATACTTGTTATAATGTTGTCGAAGTTATAGCAATTTCCGCAAAACGCGTTTTTTCAAAGAGGTTTGTCGTGACTACGATTCCAGCACAACAGCTCAACTGAAAGCATAAAACTAAACAAAAATCATTATTATCGGTACCTGTGGTGTCCTTGAACGATTCATTGAGTAATGTTTTTTTGTTCTTTGGAAACGGGGACGATTTTTTTCAAAACGCGCTAATTTCCCTTGAAAGAATATTAAAAAAGATGGGTAGGTAATGTTAGAGACATAACCGAAGTGAAGTATAATACACTTAGGCTGGTAATTCGAATGCTGCATTTTTAACTCAGCTATTAGTTATTTCTAGTATTAATAAATTTTATATAATTTTATATACATATGAATTTTATATACATATAAATTTCATATACATATAAATTTTATATACATATAAATTTTATATACATACACATGCAATCCTCGAGCTTCCTATTTTTAGAAATAGGCCACTTAAAGCTTTAAAGCATAGCATGCACAAATAAAGTAAATTAAAGGCCAAACCGGATAACAAATACTTTTTGGACACACTATAAGTTGAACTCACTCCAAAGTTAAAAGACAGGGGGCATTTGCGCGTGGAATGTCGGCATTAGGTTGGCACAAATTTTAGAATTCAGTAGAACCCAGTGCTACGAAATTTCAAAATCAGTTACCTATTTCTGCTTGCATTTATCGAAACCGACATTCAGATTCAACGCTTCCCTCATTCATTCACTTTCAAAACTGACTGAAATTTCATGCAGAATCGAATACTTGAGTGCAGAGGAAATATAAATTCATTCACCAACTGAAGCATTCATTTGTTATCATGTCGACAGTTTTAAGGCAGATGTTAGCATCTTCTACATTTTCGAGCATAAGTGAACTGCGTAATCTATATCTGGTGCACATTTGATCAATAATCTCTGTCAGAGATAGCATACAGTGACACAATCTCATATTCGTACACCTCTAGTGCCCCCCAGAAGTAATACCGAGAGGTAGTTCCTGGGAGGAATGATGGCGGAGCCCAATGGAGTTTAGTCGGTATTAATGGCTGGTCACCATTCGAGTCCGACACGCCCCCAGTGCACCCCGTGTGGTAGATTGGACCCTACCGTTAGCACGTGTACTGGGCTAGGACATAAAGGTCTTCTCCATTGTAAAAAAAAAAAAAAAAACACCTCTAGTGTATATGTTTAATATTGTTTCTCAAACGTTTGCGCTATTTAATATAGGTATTGTTTTGTAAATGGGGTAGTAGAATCATCATCTGTCATTTTCGTATCATTTGTAGTCTAAAGTGTGCAAGTTTTCGTACACTACACAAAAAAAAATCATTACTTGGTGTGAAAAAGGCACAATTTCATACACTTTTGAAAAGTCATTTAATTTGTAATTTAAGACCTGTTATTTCTTGATTTTTTTTGTTTTGCTTTGAAAAATAGATTTTATGACTACAGAAAAGTGTTCATTGGCACAGTTTCCTCAACACTAGGTTAAGAAATTCCCTCAAATTAACGTAATGGTTAAAAAAAGTAAATTAACAGCCATTATGGGACGGAAACCAATTACTACTCACCAAAATGAAGCTAAATCACTTCATAAAATCTTTGAAATTGTTCAAAGGTTGCGTCCAACTATTTAACATGTTGTTGAAACTTTGATGTGGCGAAATGCAGAACAGATATAGCGAAAAACTTGAACTAAACTATTTTTAATTAGAAAAAATTGGGAAAATCGAGTAATTAATGTTATATATATGGTAAATAAATTGAATCATAGCATTTAAGTATAAGTCTACTTTGGTACGGCTCGTAATGTACGGAGAACGGACAACTACAATGCCTGTGTTCTGAGCAAGAAGCTGTTCATCATTGAGAAGAACAAAGAATTGATTTTTTATACACTAAACAACTTTATTGGAATATTGGAAAGATGTTAAACTTTGTCTACGAGTCCAAATTCAACATTATTGACTCAAATGGCTGTTGTTTTGGGTGGAGAAAATCGAACTCAGACCTGGACGTAATAGTCTTATAACAGCAGGTAAGCGCAGGGACAGTGCAGTTATTGTATGGGGTATTATATGTCCACTAGAAGTGCTAGAAATTTGGTCTTCATTGATGGAATGATGGATCAGAATGAGTATTTTAATATGAATGTCTTAAAATAAATTTTAAAGCAAAGCTTACGTAAAATTATACTTTTACTAAAAAATGGACATTGGAAATTCGATCAGGAGAAGAACCTAAAGCATAAGGCGTGCAAAAAACGTTTAGAATAAATTTATAATTGTTTAAATGTTATGGATTTTCTCGCTGCAGACCCCGTTTATTAACTGATTAGAAAAATAAATGGGAGTATTTGGTTAAAAAGTGTAAAACTATCCGGATTATAATGAGAATGATCTTAGAAACTACTATTTAGAAGAATGGGATAAAATTTAAGTTGAATGCACACAAAAACTAGTGGTTAGCATTCCAATACGATTGAAAACTGTAATTACAAACAAAAGGCATCACATTGAATATTTATTATAGAAATTTCAATTAATTTTTGAAAAAATATGTGTACTGTACGAATATGAGATTGCGTGTATATTTGACTATCTTTAGAGTTGTGATTTTTTGTGAAAAAATGAGCATTTGTAGTACAAAGATAATTATTGTATCTTCCTTATGCTGTCTAGTAAACTATTTCTACATAAATAAAATGTCTCGCGAACTAATGTTTTACTTGTAAAATGCATATAAGCATTCCGCACAGCGGTGTACGAAAATGAGATTGTGTCACTGTATAACAGCGATGCCAGATTTACAGACATGTCTGTATTTTACAGACTTTTGATGGTCTCCTACAGACGTAATCAGAAATCTACAGACTTTTAAAAGAGTAATAGTGTTTAACAAAATTGCACTTGAATAATTTTATCCGAACACAAGTGATTCCTTCACAATAGTTTACAAATTTCAAGCTACTTTTAAAGTAGTAACGTAGTGTAAATAAAGTTTAAACAACCATCTACAGACTTTTACAGACATTTTCATTATTCTTCTACAGACATTTCACAAAACCATGTGGCATCGCTGCTGTATAAACGAAATTCCCTTTGCTTCTGAAACCGAACATGTCCGTACCTGAATGCGCTTTCATTCATAGCAGCGGGCATGAATTGAATTTCGTTTTCTTTCAAGTTCACGCAGGAATGTTTTTTAAGCTCTAGTAGAACCGATCTGTAACTACTCGCTACACAACCTCATTCAACCATGCAAACTGTTGATTTGATAGATTGTACTATATTTTAGCACAAATGGTTGATAGTTTGTATGTGATTTAACATGGATAAACGATCCACATTATTTTATATTTCATGGACACGTTCACGTTCACGTTGTATTCAAAAAATATATGCTATGCTAATTTCGGTAGATACGAGTACCGTGTACAACTTCTCCGAAGAGTGTAATAGCCTTCGACTTCTGTGTGTGTGTGTGTGTGTGTGTGTGTGTGTGTTAACCATCCTATCTCCCACTAGCTGGTAGTGATTTACAGAAAAAAGATGTTTGCATGTATATAAACATTCATGCAAATAACTTGGTTCACGGATTTAGGAAGGTGTTAGCTCCATTGACTTTCCGATGACCCATTTCGTGTACAGTGCCAGACATGTTCCGAGGTCATCGTTCCATCAACTAGCCCCGCCTTACTGTAATGTTTGTATCAATTGGATTGTAACATTACAGTAAGACTTTCGATTCCATTTAAGCAGGAAATCGACGCGTATTTAGTATATTGGTTCAATTTGTATATATATATATATATATATATATATATATATATATATATATATATATATATATATATATATATATATATATATATATATATATATATATATATATATATATATATATATATATATATATATATATATATATATATATATATATATATATATATATATATATATATATATATATATATATATATATATATATATATATATATATATATATATAACATAACACATGTGTACTAGAAAACTTACCATTTTTGCAGTTTTCTACCTTTATTTCTATCTCCCATTTATGTCTCCTTTGACTCTCATCCACATTTCTTGAATTCCTGCTTATTTAAGAAAGAAAAGGGTAAATAATAAAAAAAACCGATAGACTTCGTGTTTTCCTCAACGCTTTCGTTTCTCTTAGTCTGGTGTCACTGCCGGTTGGACTTGTGTAAGTTATTCCATTGGAGATCTCCAAGGGGCTGTAATTGGAGGAAGATCTGACTTCTATCCTGAAGTATCAGTTTTTCACATTAATATATTATATGTGTGCACTACAAAACAATCCCGTGTATAATGCAACCATTTTTTGAACATTTATATGTACATATGCCCACATACACACACACACACACACACACACACACACCAAAAAATAATGAAATTTAAACGACATGTAAATCAATACGAATGTACAAAGCTTGAAACAAAAATCTGATTGACAATTAAGTTGAACTAGATGCACTCAATGCACCATGGTCCCAAAGCTGCATTCAGGAAGACAAAACTGTTTGCGCCAAAACCGCTGGTTTCAGATATACAGCCTCTTCGGCAAACTTTGTTAGTACTCTCCTACCGATCCCCCTACATTAGTTGAACTAGGGTGGTCCCTGTGATTAGGGTGCTCAAAGCATCAACATCCCAGACAGTTACAAAGTTACAAATCAATCAAACTGAAGCAACCCCTCTGAAGAAACTATGTGGCCATCTCCAACGGCTCATGCGCCATGACCCCTGCAACATTCAAGATGGGGTGGCTCTTCAAAAACCGGCCCTCTACCAATATCCTTCCATGTGTCAACCTCTCGCCAACACCCCGCTCCAGAGGCCTCCAGAACCTTTGTAAATACACACTTTTGCCGAAGCCATGAAGTTTCTATCTCTTTTGTCTGCATAGTTACAGGCGATTTTCAAAACAAAAATGGGTTTTGTCAAAGCTATATATCTTCCAACACTGCAAATGGGAATTTTTGAGTTTCTCTACCTTAACTTATTGAACCGTCTTGATCCCAATTTTTTCTTGGGCTTGCTTCACAATATATGAGGGATTGTCTGTTAGAACTCTGTTAACAAATAAAATGAAGAATTATATCGAAAATGACCACCATCTATTGAGATCAGAAATGCTGTAAACTAGTGTTACTGGAGTGATTGCATAGACTTTCAGTGTAATAGCCTTCGACTTCTGGTTCAAAAGTCACAAAGAGTGTAATAGGCTTCGACTTCTGGTTCTTTACACAATGCTTAAGTGTCTACATCGTTGGTGAAAATTGAATTTATCTGGGTACTCTGGCTGAAACTTCAATCAAGTTAACCGTGATATACTAATCATAAACCGAATTAGGCAGCTACCAACATAGGCGGTTTTATAGTTCAGATGCGAGCGTCATAAATAGACAATCTAAAGGACATGCAATTTTTAAATATTTTAATTTTTTTGCTGCCTGTAAAGTGAGAGCGTTATTATGTACAATTGTTAGTTTCAAATAAAGTAATAAGGGAGATCATAACCGTTATTTCTGTCGTGCTATTTTATTTTAGCAAAGTTATGTTCTAACATTATATACGATTCTACTCCAATGTTAATCCCTGGATGATTCGTTGAAAAGTTTTGGATAAAATCAAATCGTGCTTCATAACCGGAGGCACTCTTGCTGCCGTATAGTGACAGATTTTGTCCGACTCTCTCAATTAATCTACCTTCAGTTTACGGGGCACTCCATAGTAGTTCCAGTTTCAGCTCCACAGGGATGTGATGAACATCAGTTGAGCTTCAAAATAACGGGAATCTATTTCGCTTCAGTCTCGTTTCAATTTTAATTTGCTCAACGTATATTATTGTACACAAAAAAAATACACAAAAATAATTCTGTTACAATTCGATCCCAAGTCCTTTGGGATCACATGTTTTGGATGATACCATCTGGACTACATTTCCGCTTTACACCAACGGTATAATTGATGACCACAACAAATACATCAAGGTTCACTTGATTGAAGGTTCCACTCGCCGTGTAGCCAGAGACAGCACTATTTTCATAACTTTCAGGGAAACGAAAGTTTCATTTTGCAATAACTCATGAACCAGCTGTCATAGCTATGAACTGTCCTAAGAAGAAGTTGTTCTACTTGACTGAATCTATAGAATGTAGCATACAATATATTTTTCAGGGGCGCACAGTGATCACCTTCCATACAAAAGTCGGACAAAACCTCAAAAGTGGCCCGAATTTGATGAAAACTTCACATTAGGGAAATTTTGTGACGCTGAATTCATATTTGATGTTTATTTTTTGTTTTTTTTATTTCCTCAAAATTTTGGCACTTAGGGTGGTTCGAAAATTCAACATTTACAAATATAAAGTGCACTATTTCCAAAAATTCATTTTCAAAAATTAGGTGCGGTGATTTTTTTAGCAGAACACACATTTTTTCAATTGTTGATAATGATAAGACACATATATAAATTATATTGCGAACCCTGGGTAGTCAAAGGCTACCATGCGTCTCCTTCAGACGTATCATGAAAAATCACCTTTTTTCATACCTCGGGGCAGAAAGGGGCAAAACAAGAAATTCATTTTCGGAAAGTACACTAATTTTCAAGTATCGTGAACAACAAGCGATCTTTCCGAACCGTTTCAAAAAAAAGTACAGCCACTTTGAACATTATAACTTTAAACTATTGCTCGATTTATTATTTGTTTTTCATGTCTGAGCGAGAAGAAAGGCTTGTATCGACTAAATCGAATGGCAGCTATAAGTCCAGCGAATAACCTTTCACATGAAATCAGTTTGACGCCAATCGGAATCTTCACTAAAAAGATATATGCATTCGAATAACTTAGGTTTGAAAATAGTTTTCCTCAGAATTTATCATCTATTTCACCTTTGAAGTCATGTAAAAAATCGAACTATCATCCTCGGGACTTAATATTTCGAGAAGACTCTATTCAACCTGTTAAGAAACAGAGAAAAATGTTAAATCATGAAAAATCAAAAATAAAATTTTGAGGTTTTGTCCGGCTAGGCGACACTGTGGGGCGCCAGGCGGCACATTTATGATTTTAATGAAAATGTATTATTATTCTCATAGTAAACTCCATACAAACTTAGAATCATTTGTGCTAAAACATGCTCCAACAGATTTGATTCAGATTAAACGTAGGAGTTCGTTGAAGAATTACGAATTTTTCTAGCTTGGTTCTGCGGTATTCAATTTTTTTCATACATCCACGTGCCACACTAGTCAGCATTAGAGAGTTAAGGCGAATGCCCTATAAATAATATATTCAAACCTTAACCAACCAGGTTTCTTAGTGGAACTTTCGCAATAACCCGGCAATTGTCATGTATGATAATAACCGATAACGAATGTAGTACCAGGGCATTACTTCTAACGGAGCATTTCACTTATTGAACAGTGAAATTCGCCAACAAAATAAATAAAATGTAAATCGCGTTATGCACATTTTATTCAATTAATATGGTTCTACGGATCGTTATAAAACTGTTCATAGCAGCATATACGATGATATGTAAAACGTTTTCCCAGTTTGCCCCGAGTATTAAACCATCAGCAGAAACTTATATCAGTATTCAATAAACCAACATAATCTCCTTCCAGTGGCGGATCCCGGGGGAAGGATCCTGGGGGTCCGGACCGCTTCGAAATTTTCTTGCTTCTTGAGATATTTTTATTTAGTTTCTATTTTAAATTAGTTTGAAACTCAAAATTATTCCAAATCGAATTTGAACAGTAAAACTGGTATTCATTAAATAAGGTTATTTCGCATTACGAATTGAACCATGTTCAATTTAAAATCAAAATTTCAGACCCCTCCTGAATTTTTTTTTCTGGATCCGTCCCTGTCTCCTTCACACAATGTTACAACCAGTAAAGGGCGAACACGAAATTATTGCGACACATTCAACAGGGCATAACTTTTTTACCATTGGGTAAAAATCAACCAAATTTTGCACACTTTCTCATTGATGTGTATTGTTTACATGCTGTCAAACTCGAAGTCGTGTTTTTCGATTCAACGAAAATGGAGGTGAGCCAACGCGAGTCGAGAGAACAAATTCTTTCCAAACACCTGGAATTTCCTGACCTGTCGCACCGGCAGTTAGGAAAAATGTTGAACATTCACCATTCAACCGTCTCCAGAGTGTTGAAGCGGTTCCAGGAGCGGTTGACGTTGGACCACGGCAAAGGAGCTGGAAGAAAACCGGGACCGGAGAACAAAAAGACGGAGGGAAAGGTGAAGCGGATGATTAAAGCAAATCCCAACGTCTCAAGCCGTGATTTGGCTAAAAAGATCGGCATGAATGCAAAGAAGAGAGCTGGACTGCATACATACAAGGTACAGAACTTCCCAAACCGCGATGAGCGGCAACAATCGACGACTAAAACTCGGGCACGGAAGCTCTACGAGAAGACTAACAAAATATGGCTGCTGTGTGATGGACGACGAAACGTATATATAAAAGTCGATTTTAAGCAAATTCCGGGGTTGGAGTTTTTCACCGGCAAGAGCAAGTTCTATGTGGACGACAAATTTAAGAAGAAGAAAATGTCGAAGTTCGCCTCCAAATATCTCATTTGGCAGGCCATCTGCTCTTGCGGACTGAGGAGTGAGCCTTCCGTGATGACGAGATCTACAAATCTGAGTGCCTCGAGAAGCGCCTTTTGCCGTTCTTGCAGCAGCACGACGAAGCTCCGCTATTTTGGTCAGATTTGGCATCATGCCACTATTCTAAAAGTGTCCTGGAGTGGTATGAGGCCAATTCTGTCCATTTTGGTCCAAAGGACATGAATCCGCCAAACTGTCCGGAGCTGCGCCCGGTGGAGCAGTACTGGGCAATGATGAAGCGGGAACTTCGGCAGAGCAAGAAGACAGTCAAAGACGAGAAGGACATGTTAAGAAAATGGAAAAAAAACTTAGAAACTGGTACCGGATGACACTGTAAAGACTTTGATGGAGGGCATCAAGCGAAAATGCGTTCCATTTTACACTCAAGGCTCCATCGATTAACTTTTCTTTTGATTTTTAAAGTAAATATATGTATAAAACTACCCTAAAATTTTAGTTTGATTTTAAACATTATAAGAAAATTGGCATGACATTTTCGGTGTCGCAATAATTTCGTGTTCGCCCTTTACTAATCAAATCGTCAATCGCACCCGCACTGCCGCTGTCGAGAAGAAAACTAGCCAAAGAGCACACTCTAATGTACACGCCAGTAATACAGGTCTGGAGCGCGCGCCGTGGTGAATATGTTTGAGAGCGTCACACACAATTGAAAGAGCAAGAGAGCGGGATCTCTCACACCCAACCACCCCATCGCCAGCGAACACTTGAAATTAGTTTATTAAGCTCCGAAAGAAAGAGCGTTCTTTTTTTGTGGTCTGTTGTCATTGTAGGGGAATTATGGTTAAAACCGACACCTTAAGCTTAACACTTTTTCTAAGTTGCCACAAAACCAACAAAATTATAATTTTTATGCACAATTCTTCTTCAGAAAATTCTTAACAAGACTTAAGCGCTTCGAAAAATTAATTTCATTAAAAATTATTGGTTGTAAAACATGGAAAACAAAGTGACTTTTTGTAGGCACCGCGGGTAAAACCGACACCCTATAGGGGTAAGATCGACACCCCCTTTAATTTATTTTCTCTCCACTTTATTAAAATCTTTATCTTTATTAAAAATGAGATATATGTGTGATTAATAAACTGTGGGTATGTATGATGCAAATATGTGCATTTTATTGCTTCATCATGTAGTGAGGGGAAGAAAGTTCGAAAGCGTAGTACTATAAATAAGAGTATTTTATGCTATAGGATTATTTATTGATATGAGTATTTACAAATAATCCTTGCGCACATTATTTCAACCTCCAGTGTCATTTCATTTCGTAAGAGAAGATTTGCATGCGTTCTATATTCTGCTAATTGAATTCATTCACTTATAAGTGACACACACACTTCTTAGTAAAACTATCTTTTTCAGATTTGTTTTTTCGGAATCTGATCATCAACGATCTATTGGGGTATACATAATATCATTGTCTCATTGTGATAAAGTTCGTCTATGACAAACAAAGAGAACACTAGAAATTCGGTTTGATGAGCTTTTTGCAGAAATAGCAAAAGCTTCGATAGAATCAGATAAGCAAAAACTCCAATTTGTGATTTTAAAGAGACTTACAAGAAATAAACACAATAAAAGTATTTCTGCTAATACTCTTCAAATGCTCTACATAAACGTACTAATAATAATGTATCATTATGAAATGAATAAAAATTCGATTTCTAGGAAAAGTTGTGGGGTATCGGTTTTACCCACAGTGTCGGTTTTTCCCACAATTCCCCTATGCATGAAACTGGCGCGCCTGTACATCATTGAAATGATGCCTGGCGGCGGTTGAAAATATTGCTTCGAGCTGACGGAACGTAGCAACTACTACTACGAGGTCGTCAGAAAGCAAACTGACGATTTTTTTTTCTTACGTGCCGCTTTTTAACGTATGTCGCAGTTCGTTGAATGGCAAAGAAACGCTCGCTGCTTAGTTGAATTGTACGGATCAATCAGCGCAGATAATTATTACGTTCACAAAATACATTATTTTAATTATTTATAGTAATCGTACATTTCACAGAATCAAATACAATATACGAGCACATATTTCCGATCAGATAGTGCAAAAATATAGAGATTTCGATCAGTACAACCGAGGTTATTCGCATTTGAAGACTGGGACAATATCTCAGTAGAAACTTTGAAACGGGACCCCATATTGAAACGTTAGAAGTATTCTACTTCAAAAAATTTAAGCGGTAAAAAAAATCGGTCGAAAACTTAATCGGCATTCCTAGTTACCACGACAACGCTTTTGGAAAAATATAATTTCGAGATAATGGGGTTTAAAGATTCAAGTATAAGCCAAATCCGCAAAGCAGTTAGAAAAACGCTGCTTGGTTCTCTACACAAATTTGGGATAACATGCTTATAAACCTATACTTTAAAATAAAAGACTAAATAAATCTATTGTTTTACCAACCTCTCACTCTTTGATATATTAGAAATCTTAACAACGTTCAACAAAATTTTGACAACGAATTCGGTCTAGTTACGCCACTGTGCATCGTTAAAAACACAGTTTTTATGGCGTGTTCGCGCTGATAGTGCTTCTATTAATATATTCAGTTCAGTACTTAATTCACCTAATAGTGATACAATACAATACAATACAATACAATACAATACAATACAATACAATACAATACAATACAATACAATACAATACAATACAATACAATACAATACAATACAATACAATACAATACAATACAATACAATACAATACAATACAATACAATACAATACAATACAATACAATACAATACAATACAATACAATACAATACAATACAATACAATACAATACAATACAATACAATACAATACAATACAATACAATACAATACAATACAATACAATACAATACAATACAATACAATACAATACAATACAATACAATACAATACAATACAATACAATACAATACAATACAATACAATACAATACAATACAATACAATACAATACAATACAATACAATACAATACAATACAATACAATACACTAAAATCCAAAACATGGTTTGGACTCTTCTAACTGGCTCCAAGTTGGTTTTAATTATTCACAAAGAGAATCCGAAGCATGAAAAGGTTTCATAGACAGGTTCACAGAGATCGTATGAAAATGACTTAGCCTGTTGAATTGTAGCCGTTTGATAATTGAATTTGTAGTGGATCTTTTTCTACATACAACACGTCGAAATTTGCTAAGCTAGTTCAGGACCACCGAAGTCAATCTCTATGCCCACAGTTTTTGTTCTTAGATCCGGGTGCGGGCATTTTCGCTCGAAACTACCATTTTTGTATGGTTTTTGAAAATAGTGAAGCGTACCTAGACTCGGATACAAAAACTAAATCAGTTATTAGTCAAACATAGCAAATTAATGCACCTATTTGAATCAAAGCAACCCACGCTACCCGCTACTAACAGAACCACGTATATGGCACCCCTATCCCATTTGTATTGAACTGACATAAGTCAACATCTCAGCGGGCACACAAATTATGGGCCCCACTGACAGTTCAAATTGTTCGGCTTGTTTTGCTCGAAGCTCGATTTTCACTAGACAGATACCGTACGGCATGACTCAATTTTTAGACATTTGTTAAACAGTGAAAATATTGGATAACTAATTGAAGAAATGTGTTGTTTTGGGCATGTCGGTGAATAACAGAAACTTTACACCATGGTGCACCAGCAAATCAAACGAACTCGACTATCACAAAATTGTATCGAATGAAATTGATTCTGTTTATTGTGGATCGACCCTAACGCGACGTTTTAGATGTTGGCATAGAAATCATGGCGGCGTAGCAGATACCTGAACAGAACAGAACAACGTCTTCTAGCATAAAACTAAAAGCATGGCAACAACTGCCAAACAATAACAGTCAAAAATTTCACCATTCATGTTTACACTCCTCCTGCCCCATTTATGAGTCGCGAACAAGTTGAGAGCTGGTTGTGTCACCGCTCACCAGAAAACAATCAAGCGAGAGAAGCATCGGTCGGCAGTGCAGTGTAGCAGGCTAGCAGCTAGACAAAAATCCCAGCCCGAGCACAGCCAACTCTCGTTGCATTATGATGAGCTACGTGGGCGAATAAGCCGTTCATTGAAAATTTATGAAATTTGCTGCACTGTTCAAATTGTGCCGGTTGCAGAGCGTCTACATGGAACATGAGTACTGAACATAATAAATATTTGAAAAAAAAATAGAGCAAACAATGGGTTCCTACTGCTACTGGTAGATACCGGCTCTTCACCCGAAAAGAGGGAATCCTTTGGGAAAGCTTCCGCTCGTCAGTTTCTCATCCTTGCCGTCAAGAATGTTGATGTGCTGTAGATGGCAGCAGGCTGGGCGGTGAACGAGTTTGTGTTTGCCATAACTATGGTAGCGTGAAGAGTGTGGT
The DNA here is from genome assembly GCF_030247195.1 of Topomyia yanbarensis. Taxonomy (NCBI): domain Eukaryota; kingdom Metazoa; phylum Arthropoda; class Insecta; order Diptera; family Culicidae; genus Topomyia; species Topomyia yanbarensis. The sequence continues at coordinate 171,679,330 of NC_080671.1, read as the reverse complement.
AATTTATCAGTCCATTATGTGCACCAGTTTGAAACTAACAGATGGAGCAATTACATTTTAATGCATTTCTGTTACATTATTGAGCAGTTTGCGAGGGTATTGTTATTAGTCATTTGTTTATCGACTGCCAGTGGAGGAGGAACTGCTAATGTACCAAATGACCAGTGAAATGGTGATTAAAACTTCAGAAGCAGTTTAGCAGATAATGCTCAGTGCTCAAAATATTCATCGAGAAGGAAGCACATGGTTTCTACTAATGCCAGAGCAACTGTAAGTACTCAAGATCAAACTGGGAGAAAGTTCGTTTTTCTGACGGTGTCGTTGATTGATAAATCTAATTACTTCTCACTCTAGTGGGTCTGGGTTCAATTCTAGCTAAGGTCATTGGGATTTTATGAGGTGAAAAATTACGGGTCATGTCTTTCTTCGAAAGGAAACATTCCGTTTCGTATGTTGTGAGGTCGATATCTAAGGTAGAGTTTGTAGAGTCACCTGTTTGATCTCGGTGATAGACTCTCAGTAAACGGGAGCGAGTTTTTTTGCTTCTAGAAATAAAAAGGATGAAGTAAAAGCTAAAATATGTAATTAGCTCATTTTTTTACAGGCCATATTTGATTATCCGTACAATCGATTATACGTAGAAAATGACTCTATTATCCGTAGTCCGACCATCCGAAGAAAATGTGTCAATAATCCGCACATCTTTTTTCTCAAGCTACATTACACATCTATCATTTTTAATTGATACCAACTACAGTTCCTGAAAGAATAAAAATTTCCAAAAAAATAATGAAACTTCGTAGAAATACAGAAATTTTACTAAACAATTTCAGAGCTGGGTTTGGAGATGGTTGAAAATAATTTAATGATCGGACTATTATCAAATGATTTATTTTACATTGAATTCGGACGAAAGAATTTCATCAATTTCCCATAGCTAGATATAAGAGCAAAAATGTGCAATCTATTCGTATCACCAAAACGGCTAATTTTAGGCTAATATTTTTAGCATTATGTGGATTTTTGAAAAACTGTGGGAATTGGACCCTGATGTGAAACGGTCCGTAGTTGTCAAATCACATGAATATCAAATACCGACATGAAAACACTTCATTAGAAACTCATCTCGGAGTTCTGAAGCTAATCATAATTCTCTGATTTCCAATTACATTAACGGACCACTTCAGAATCAACTGTGGATATTTTCTTAGTGTAAGCAACAATTTTTTTCACCGTATATACTGCAGATACAACCTTCAGCTTGCGTCATACTCTAAAATAAAGCATCGCGAATATTTTAAAATAAATATAAAATCAAAACATTCATTCGTATGAAAGACATCCTATCCAGAAAAAGAATGACCTGTAACAGATTCACACAGTATGACGTTATCGTGCACTGCAGTTTTCTAAACGGTTTATCATCACTAGTACCCAAAAGATAGCACTCAACTCACCATGATCCCTTCGTGACATCCGAAGAAAGCATTCTCAATTCACAACAACTACAAAAAAGGCACTAGAGTCGAATTTTCCTATCCGAAAAAATATGCAAATATTGTTCTGTTTCTGTTTTCTGTTCCTAGAATATTTTCGCTGTCAATTTGTGGTGGTGAATTTGTGAATTTGTGAAGTGGTCCCTTAAGCTAACTTTTGAAGGGATTTTCGTAAATAGGGCCAATTTTTCGTATGGGAAGCGAAGTTGGAATAGGTTGAATGTTACAGGTTACATTCAATCTAATTATGTAAATTTCTATTAAATTATGTGAACACCTATATACAATGGCTCACCATCTACGAACTTGATGAGTGACGTGTCGACGCTGAAACACTTGAAACAAAAAAAAATATATCGCACTTCTTTAGCTTAATTAGCATTAGTTCAATGATGTCTTTTTGCAAGTCTTTTTTGGCATGCGGGAGTTGATGTGGGAAGGAACGAAAACTCCATAACCCAGAACCACCACCCCCGACTTATTTTGGTATGCTTGATGAGGTGAGGCGATGGGAATGAGAGAGTTATCGGTCTGTAAGAGTTGTGATGGGGTCTAGAGAGGGGGGGGAGGCGGTGGAGTGGTATCTGAGGGGGATTGATGCGCGTGCCTGCCTGCTGCTGTCTTTCATTGAGCATCTCAGTTTTCAGGCTACCGAAAGATCAGTTTCAATGTGTCAATTGTGGGAATACATGAAAATGCTTCGTTAAAATAAACTTCTCTTTGCATATCTTGTTTATAATTTATAACGATGCTTTGCCCTACACATTTGGGAAGAGGCGTTGGAATATCAGTAGCTTTTTTTTCAAGAAAAGTTGCGGAAAATGAAATGTGTTGACATCTCCGAATAGTTTCATATTTCATAAGTCACTAAGGAAATTCAAGACTGTATCAAAGTTGGTGTCTGACGCCATGGAAGAAAGGAAAGACACGGTTTTTCTTTGTAAGTATTTCGTCATGACCCAAACAACATTTTCGCAAAGGTTAATAGCCTCAGCAATTTACGACAGTGAAAGTGCAATATCGCAATATAATTTTTCTTCGATTTTTTTAAAAATATACTGTGGTATTACGCCTTAAAACATTAGGTTAGATAGGTTATGCAATCGGTCGGAATTTCGACTTTTTACCGAGGCCCGCAGTCAGTATCTCTTATACCATTCGACTCAGTTCGTCGAAATCGGAAAATGTCTGTATATGTGTGCGTGTGTGTGTATGTATGTATGTATGTATGTGTCAAACAATCTCACCATTTTTTCTCAGAGATGGCTGGACCGATTTGCACAAACTTAGTCTCAAATGAAAAGTACTACTTTCCCATAGATCGCTATTGATTTTTTTGTTGATCCGACTTCCAGTTCCGGAGTTACTGGTTGAAGAGTACGATCATACAACAAATTCCCATATAAACTGGTACCACCATGATGTCCAAATAATTCTATACATGTTAAAATGAGTGCAACATTAGTTGGATTTGCATGTCAAGATCATTAATGACCCATTGAAATTGCTTTGACCACATTGGTCATCTATGACGGTTCTTGCTACCCCCGGAGAACTTGCCAAGTTCCAAGCTATTGTCATCTTCATTTTTCATCGAATTCTTTACCGATTTCTAGGGCTCAAATGAAAGGTACAGCGTTCCTATTGGCTGCTATTGAATTTCTAATTGATCCGACTTCCGGTTCCGGAATTACAGGGTGATGAGTACGAATACGTAGCCATTTCCGATTTCAACGTATACAACGATGAATGAATAAAGGTGAAATTTGTTTTCCAAAAGGTGAAAAATTTTCTAAAATGCTACCACAACTGCTTGGATTTGTAGTTCTAGTTGCTGCGTCCCCAAAAACTGCTATTCATTTTTATTTCGATCCGACTTCCGGTTGCGGAGTTACGGGTTGTGGAGTGTGGCCAGAGAGAAAACTCCTATTTAAACCGGTACCGCCATAAATGCAAAAAGGATTTGTTTTGCTAAAATAGGAGCCAAACATCTTGCATTCGCAGTTCTAGATTCCTGGTGGCCGATCGACATCTTGTTGGCCACTAGGGTTACCACCTCTGGCAAGGTTTTGACCAGGAGATTTTTAATGACCTGGTAGTAGATTTCAAGGAACATATGGGTATTCACTGGAATCAAACACAAATGTGAATCAAAGCGATTGCTCGACATTTATCTCTTTTTTTACCCAATTAGTTAAAAGTGATAAGTATGCCCTCATTCAGTCCTTCTGAAACTAGTCAGGATATCAATTCAGAGCTAGTTGACTGGATTATTACCAAAATAAACTCACATTTGCAAAGTATAATGCGCACCGCGATTCAGAACAGTTCACATTACGCTGTAAATTTTTAACAATTGTAACGGTTTTGTAGGTTTAGTTTGGTATAGAATTTCACTTCTTCGGCTAATCGCAAAGAACACAAAAGCACCATCGACTCTCGCTGTGGAGGATAGGCCGAACGAGCATTACCCTCGAACACAGCTAACAGAAAGAGCAGGATATCAGCACTACCTGGGAATCAACCTTGTGGCAACCCTATTGGCAGATTGACCACCATAGATGATTCTGGAAGTGCCCGGAAAAATGTGGTTCCGAAATTAATGAAATTGTCTAGACGATTGTCTGGTCACATAAGAAATTCCCATAGAAATTTTCATTTCAAAGCTAAATATCCTTAAATTGCATGAAACGTCGAGACTATATGTTATCCAGAATTTTTTAAGAAGCAGTCTTTTTGGCTGATTTTGCACCTTTTTGTCCTTCTCATATGGAAAGGTTACGCAATCGGTCGGAATTTTGACCTTTTAACCGAGGCCTGCAGGACCATTCGATTCAGTTCGTCGAGATCGCAAAATGTCTGTGTATATATGTGTTTTTGTATGTTTGAGTCAAATAATATCACTCAATATTCTCAGAGATAGCTGAACCGATTTGAACAAATTTAGTTTCAAATGAACGATATAACGCTCCCAAAAGCTGCTATTGAATTTTTAGTGATCCGACTTCCGGTTCCGGAGTTACGGGTTGAAGAGGTCACATAGCAAATTCCCATATAAACTAGTAACACCATGATGTCCGAGTAATGTATATTCCAATAACTTCAACATTACTTGGATTTTCGGGTTTAAATCACTAATGACCAATCAACGTAGCTTTGCGAATCAATGTTTCTTGGATTGAATAGTCTCCTATCGATAATTTCGGAATTCCCGGGTCCCAGACATATTCCAGAACTAAAGTTGATGACAACCAATTTTCACTAACCTAGTCTCAAATGGAAGGTATAATTTGAAATTGGCTGTTGCACCATCCATCCACCCCTCCTCCTCCTTCCTCTCACAACCCTCACTCTCTCACCCCTCCACCTCTGACCAACCTCACAACCGCATTCCCTTTACTCCGCCGTATACCAAACGCATCCTCCCTTCACACTAATTATCCTGCTACCCTCTCCCACCACCATGTATTTCCAAATATGTTTACATGAAGACAAAATTGAACTCACGCAGATTAAGCTAATTATATATTGTATTTTTGTTTGTTTCAAGTGTGTCAGCGTCAACATGTTGCTCATCAGGTTCGAGGCAGTCGTGCCGTCATATATACTTACCAAGTATTATAAGAATGTAGTTGATGTTTCCACAATGCTATATAGAAAGTAATCAGCTATTAAATCATAGCTTTGATAAATGAGAAAGGCATAATTGCAGCACCAGGTGGATTAAAACAGGTTTTTTTCTTCAATCCAATTAACGTTGATTTGGAGGAGCTGGCTACGCCACTGCTTGAAGTTATTTACCTTACTTCTCATTTTCCGAGATATGTTTTAGATCGATCGGATAGTTATAAGTTAGAAAATTGTCTGTCAGAAGGTTCTGGTAAATTAAATTTTTTCACCAATTAGGTCCATCCAGACAACTTGAGATTATTCGGTGGTTATATCTAGTGGTGGTAGGTAGAAAAATGAAACAAATAAAATGTCATGATATCATTCTTTTCCGTTTTATCGAAATAAAATTTGGCTTTTAAAGAAGGATCATTTCTATATTAAAGGTAGCAATTCGGTGTCTTCAACGAAAGGGTTTCTCAAATGTAAAAGTTACGCATTCACTAATGGCATCAGTTCAGTACAATCACTCAAAAGAAAATCAATGAAAATGTCTCACTTATAACGATATAAATCTGCAAAAACACAATATGCAGTTTTGTGCAGGATCGTAATATTTTTACGTGTACAATATTCCTAATTTAGAATATAATTCGAGGATGTATTTTGGTTCTGTGAACTGTTTCGTAAAATAACTTAGTTGTTTGTAAAAATTAGTTTTCAGCGTTTCGGAATCTCCTCATCAGTTCCTCGATGGCTCCCAACTAGTGACTGGGAGATCGCATGTTCGATTCCTGCTTGAGGATATATCTTTTCTCAGTGCTTCCAATTAAGGTGAATTTTCAACGTTTCTTCATTCTCACCGTTGCGGTCATTCTTTCTCTGTCTGTTTTCCAGTGGACACGTTCATAAAAAATCCCTAAGAAAGGAAAAAACAAAGACTCACGTCCAAACAAGGAATATATAACTGGCGAATGACCTAAAAAGGTTAAAGCCACAAATAAACAAAAAAAAGGAATATATTAAATCCTCATCGGTAAGTAGCACCATCTTGGTTATACTAGACGTTTAATCCTAAATCCAAAAAGTCATACGTCTTGCATGAACCAAACAACTAGCATGTTCCGAGTGATGTGATCCGAAACGCTAAGAACTGATTTTAAGTTAGGTATTGTACCCTCTTGCACGAAAAAACAACTATTTTTCTGCATAATTGTTTGTATCCAGCTGCTAGCGATCAGTCAAAGGCACTAGCAGAATATATGAAGACTTTTTTTTCTTTAGGTCCAATCTGCAAATGAGAGCCCTCTTTTTTCGCTTTCTCTTTCGATTATTACGGCAAAATCATAAAACTTTTTAAAAATTTATCAGCATGTTTCGAAAGACTAAGGTTTTTACTAGCTTATTACGCAAACAGTTAAAGTGAAATCAGAAAGGTGGCCGAGTAATTCACGGAAGAGAAAGTAAACAAAGGAGGCTCCTTTCTTTCTTTTTTATTATTATCCGTCGGCCTTTGTCCGCACTGAGTGCCTATCACCAACACCAGAGATGTGACTCCACCAGTTGGACCCTAGTTATCGGCCCATAAACACATGGACCGGGACCAACGGCTTTACTTCTCTTCAGAAGGAAGACATGACAACCCCAGAAAATTTAATTGACCTCGGTTAGGATGGAACCCAGAGCCATTGTGATGAGTGGCGGTCACACTCACCACTTAATCAGCGGCGCCGTCTGATATAAAAATTATTTGGATTGTGAGAAACATTTTCATTGATTTGAAATTGTATTATGCCCGAAAAGAAAACGAAAACTGAGCTGAACGCCAAAAAAACATTGCAGATTACAATTCGTTTTAGTGAAATGGTTTAGAAAACAATAAAATACTGCTGATCAGTAACGCTTTTGTAATTCAGTTCAAAATGCTCCTCGTAAAAAATCCGATAATGAGCTCAAGACAAAAATATTACTATAACGTATATAGATGTTACGAAAATAATGACTAAACTGCTGAAATCATAAACATAAATCACATTACTTCACGCGAATAATCCAAGTGTAAATTTATAACTAAAATATCACAATAACATGAACAGAATTTCAAAACATCATGACATATCTCAAAATTTTTTATGAGTACGAGGTGTATCATTCATGATTTTGGAGCTTGAGCGCGTGTTTTTATTCTGATTACAGAGGTTTTAACCCTATGATCCGCTTCTTTTTCGGGTTAGAAACATCTCTAGAAAAAAATCTAACCCTATGTGCGGGATTGAGAATCAAACCCAGGTGATAGCTCACGTATAAGGTTATCGATTTACCAACTATGCTGCACGATTTACGTAAACTGTTGATTTTACGAAATAGTGAAATTGTAGTAAGTGAAAACAAATTCTGGTAAAGAATTGAATTGAAATGTATATATATTTTTATATGTATAATTTTGTTGTTTTATTAGAGTTAAAATGACGCGAAGTTTTATTTGTTATGTTTATTTTATTTTTTGCTTTCTCAATAGAAAGGTATTGCAATTGCTCTGAAAACCGACTTTTGAACGGAGGCCCAGAGGGCCGAGTGACACATACCATTCGATTCAGTTCGTCGAGTTCGGCAAATGTCTGTGCGTGTGTATGTATGTGTGTACGTCTGTGTGTATGTGACCAAAAATATCACTAATTTTTCTCAGAGATGGCTGAACCGATTTTGATAAACCTAGTCTCAAATGAAAGGCGCAACGTTCCCATAGGCTGCTATTGAATTTATAATATAGCCGACTTCCGGTTCCGAAATTACAGGGTGATCGCAGAAAATGTCAATTTTAATAAATTCTGCAATGAATGTATAAAGGTGAAATTTTTTTCAAAATATGACCACAACTGCTTCGATTTGTAGTATTAGGTCACTAACATCTATTCAAAGTCTCTTTGGCCACATTGGCCACCATCATCGGTTCTGTAAGCCCCGGCGAAAGCATCCAAATTCAGAAAAACAGTCACATCTGTTTCTCAGAGATGCCTGGACCGATTCAACCAAACTTAGTCTCAAATGAAAGTTGTTGCGCCCCCATAAATGGCTTTTTAATTTCATCCCGATCCGACTTCTGGTTCCGGAGTTACAGGTTGTGGCGTGCGATCACATAGCAAATTCCGATTCAAACCGACACTCTGATGAAAGCAAAAAAGGTGAAAATTTCGCTAAAATGTCTCTCAAACAACTTAAATTTGCAGTTCTGGGTCGTCGAGACGATCAACCAAGCTTTCGTTGAAAGTATATGCAATCACTCTGAAAATCGTCAACCTAATCTCGGCCATGAGGGCCTCATGTCATATCCCATTCGACTCATTTCGTCGAGATCAGCAAATGTCTGTATGTGTGTGTATGTGCGTGTTTTCTAATCTCACTCACTTTTCTCAGGGATGGCTATATCAAATTGCTCAAACTTAGTTTCGAATGAATGGTATAACGCTCCCATAGGTTGCTATTGATTTTTTAGTTGATCCAACTTCCGGTTCCGGAGTTACGGGTTTAAGAGTGCGACCACACAGAAATTTTTGCCTTTCTTATATAGAAAGGATATGCAATCACTCTGAAAATCGTCATTTTTTTCGACTGGCATAAGGTTTCTGGGTTTTAACAAAGGCGTAGCGAGTGCACAGAGAGGGGTTACGCCCCCTCTCCCCCTCACTGCTAACCCCCCTTTAAATCCCCCTAAGATCACCCCTCATTGTACTCCCCTCAGGCCACCACCCCATCCATCGCTTATACCCCCTTCCCCCTCTCAACCCCATTATCTTTACACCACTGCTATATCACAAGGCATCGCAAATTAAGCCAGGGAGTGGTTCGGTCGAGGGTTTTTCGCCCTCCTCACCCAAGTAACAATTGAAGTTTTATAGCAATGCTACAAGTGCACTCTATATGAGTGGCTATAAAACTACCATAAAACCTCAATTGTTACTAGGGCGCACACCCACCCCCGCATGCCAAAGTTAGTTAGCAGGAAGACAATATTGAATTAATACTGATTAGGCTAATTAAGAATGATATTTTTTTTGTTTCGAGTGTTTCACCGTCTACACGTAGCTCATCAGGTTCGTGACTGGCGAGCCATTGTGTGTAGGTGCAAAGTTTACTCAGAATGTAATAGATATTTCCACAATTGAAACGAACATAACCAGCCATGGAACCATAGTTTGGAGAAATGAGAAAGGCACTATTACACCACTAGGTGGATTAAGACAGGTTTTTTTTGTTTAGTCTTGAAACAACTACTCGCTATATTTGTAGATATGATACGGGGCGTAGCTAACAACGCTGTAATTTGCAGACAATTAATACTTTAACAAAATACATTATTATCATTACTTATAGTTTTCGTACATTTTACGGAATTAATCACAATATACGATCAAAATGCAAAAATATAATTATTCCGTTCAGTACAATAGAAGTTATTCGCTTAGCAGAAATTTTTGCAATTAGACCCCCGTATTGAAATGTTATAAGTATTCTATTTCCAAACAAATTTTTAGCATTCTGTCTGAGTGTGCCTTCCATTTGAAAACGGTTTGAACGGTTTAGCCGTTGCTGAGAAACACGAATGAGAGTTTGCCACATACATACACACACAGAAATTGTCCCAAATCGTTGAGTCGGGCCTCTGCAAAAATCTTGAATGTTTAAGCGAATTGTATACATTTCTTTTATAATAAATGTAAAACAAGTTGATTGCTTTGTGCTGAAGATTTTTTTCGAAGAAGTTGAAAAATTGGGCTGTAAATCTGACGTTCGATGTTTAATGTTAATTTTTAAGCCTCATTAAAATGGAAAGAGGGTAAGATCTGCGGAAATACCTTAGTTGTTCTTTTTTGAAAAACCAGATTTTGGTTTAACGAAAAAATCATGCAACGTAATTTTCAATCTATATATATAAAAATCAATGTATGTTTGTATGTATGTCCGCTAACTACTTCTAAACTACAAGTCCGATCTTGATGAAATTTGGCATACGTATTCTTTCCCCCAAGAATACACTTCGCTTTAGGGAGGGGGGGGGGGTTGTTTATTAGGCAAAGAATTATTTATATCTCCATATTTATTAGTATTTGACATATGTATTTCTCCCACTGAGCCGATGGATGATGGGAGTGGACCAAGAAAGGGGGGGGGAGGGTTCTGATGTAATCCTTATCTATTCATTCAATGTGATTATTAGCGATGAATTCAATTTTGACATAAGTATTCCTTCCACTAAGGAGATGGTCATGGGGTGGTTTTTGTGAACGATGGGAAGCGTGAGAAGTACCTAATACGAGGAAAGGGAGAGGAGGGGGAGGGTGTACTGAAGAACTTTTTTTAGCTATATATATTATATATGATTTGGCACCAAAACGGTGGACATGATTGTTGGTTTCGGAATCTGAAGGAGAGGGAGGGTTTCTGATGCAATATCTATCAATTACTTCAAAAATCTAAAATATTGTTGCATGTATGTTTACCAGAACACAAATGAAATGGCAAGAATTTATTTGGTAGAGATCTATTACGCGAATGACAATATAATACTGATGAATTGCATGAATTTGTTGAAAATTAAATTGAAAATTGCACCTGCGATCGCTTCATCTGAAGTTAAATCAACATTGCTGGATTATGGACGAACAGCTCTGCCCTAAAGCAGCCACTAAATCTTGCGCTTGCGGAAAACGTTACTTACAATATCAATCAAAATTCGGATGTAAACAAAATGCTGAAAGAATGCAACACTGTTATATAGGACGAATTCACGATGACCCATAAAAGGAACTAATCGAATATTTGGTAGCGTGGTCCGCGATCTTCGTCAAATTTTATCCGTTAGTCGACACTTACTGATGAAATCAGTTCTTACTTAAGGGGGTAGGATTATTGTTGAAAAAAAATCGTGCTTAAAAAAATTGGCGATACCGAGAGTGATTAGTCTATTCAGACAATAATGCAACATTTAAGCAATATTTTCCTTAATGTTCACCGCAAAATATTGAAAATCTTCAGGAGACATCACGAATAAATGCGATGTACAGAATAACTTTAAATCTACTGAACCAAATTGTTTGAAATTTTGCACAGTTCTCCTTCATATCATAACATCATTAAAGATCATAACTTTGTTCACAAAAATAAGTTTCATGATTTTTTTTAGCGAAAATTGCATTTTTAGCTGCAGAATGCTATAAAAAATTCAAATATTAAGAAAAAAATAAAAGCTTCGATCAATACCTGGGGATATGTAGAAGAACTGTACAAACCTTGAAAACGATTGGTCCAATATATCTTGATTTATGATTTACACCACAAAGCAAGTTTTAAAGAGATACCTCCAGAGATTTTCTGTCACTGGCTCAATTTTTAGTATTCTGCTATGATATTTGAAGAAATACTGTTCTATTGTGCAGTAAATATATGGAAAGTGAATGAATATACTAACACTCTCTGTATCGCCAAAATATTTTTTTAAATGCACCATTTATATGAATTAACTTTACCCACGTCCACCAACACTCCTGTTTGAAATAAATTATATTATTATTATTAATTTTTAATTATTAAGCTATTGGATACCATCCTAATCAAAATGAACTCCGACATGAAGTCGTCTATTGAACTTATTCAATCCACTGAACTATAAAATTTGCTTTCCGTTTAGCTCATATTTCCCGTAACACATACACACATATATTTTTGGTATAAATAGTGATTCATGCAACTCTGTAAGTTTAGTTTTAAGATATCAGTCGATTATATAAGTTGAAGTGCGAACTACGTTGTTTAACCGCTAAACCTCCGAACTCCCTAAAATTAGCGTCCGTGAACCTTGTCCGCGAGTGATAAAACAACTCCGTTATGTCTTCGTATCATTGGAAATATGTTTCGAAAACAGAACTTTTCACTATATGTGCATACTTTTATTGAATGATTCTTATAGTCACCTTCGCAGGTTAATTCGCCAAAAAAAGTTAGATATATGGGTTGGGAAAATGTTAATCAATGCAACAATAACTTGCACCACATTTCCACATGATTTTGTAACATAATACAATCTGATGAAGAATTAATCGATTGCGTAAATTGACTTCCATTTCATACACTACTCTATCCAAAATAAAATCGATGGTAATTCTGTTACGCATATAAATCTATGGATTATCGTATTGAATTATTTAAATCAGTCGATCCACCATGCTTTCAGGAGTATTGGTTTTATACGTTACCAACCCAGTAGTCTCCGTCAGACGAAGGTTTTTATATTTAATCGAAAAAATAAAGTTCTTTCTACGAATTTTTGCGATTAAGGAAGTTGCTTAAGGTGTAAATTGATAAAAAATATTCGAAAATTTGAGAATAACTTTGTTGTCTCGAGAGCTACAGATTCATCGTTGTTATAAAAATGTGTATTTTATCGCTTTTAACAACTTTGTAGAAGACACTTTTAATAATAAAAAGTAATCGTAAAAAGTTATATTCGAAAACTATTTTGAAGGGGTCTATCGCAAGGAAACCTATATATCTCGCTACTGTTACTATATAGAGCTTTAGTATCTTCAGTAAAGATTTTCACAACAATATTTTCTAGAACTTTGCTGAAGACAGTGAGCTTCTAGCTAAATTATTTGGGGAAATAAATATTCTATCTCACTTTTAGGGGATTAATCACTCAATTTATTATATCAAAAGATGCATCTATTTATATCCAGAAAATTCTTCGAAAAAATCCATTCTCCAAAACCAATGGATCAGGAGTTATTAAATTTTGATCGTCAAGACGTCGTTTTGCAACACTGTGCACCGCATGTGTTGCAATTGAAACTTTGTGTGCCTATTATATTAGTTACTGCGCAACATCGACCCACCACAACTGTGCTTTGGTTGAAAAATTTCATTTAAGCGACCATTGTAGCTAGAAAATATAAAAGAGCAGATGTACCTCGAATTCGAATGATATCAAGGGATTTCAAACGATTGTGTGTAGGAAAACAGAGCAATTAATTTAATTGTGCTCCAGGTGGTCAAACTAAGATCATTGTCTATCCGCGAGCAAAAATATTTGGTATTTTTAGTATTTTTAAAATATTTCGTTTAGTCCTGATGGGTGTAGCGAAGCGCACCGGGTTACAGCTAGTAACTAAATAAAATAACTGTTTTACCGTCGCACTCTCGACCAAAAATCTAACAGATAAAGATGGTTTAACATAACTGAGAGCAGTTGCATCCCCACACTCCAATTACCTCTAATGGAAAAAGCCGCCTAAGGTAAAATAAAACTACAAATGGAATGTAACTAACATGATAATTCAGCATAGGCCCGTTTTTCCGCCGCTTCAAATTGACAAGTTTCTACAATTTAACAAGTTTGAGATAGCCCCACGCCAGACAGTTCCAGATACCGGTATGATTTTTCGGAAATAGTTTTTTGACTTCTTGATCGAGTTCTTCCGATAGTAGTTCAAGCGGGATAATTCAGTATTATCTGAAATCTTTCTAGTTTCGTTTGCACATCATTCATATAAATGGAAATGTGAAGATCATTGGAATGTATGAAAACAATTAAACAACAATTAAAAGTCGAAAAACTGAGTTTTACATCATCGCGTTCTGTTTTTGCCCTGCATTATATTTCAACAAAAGTTTCAGGAAAGTAGAAACTATCCGGTGTATATTCTATTTATTCGTTTTATAATTTTCATGCATCGTCGGCAAAAAATAACCATGAATAATGTTGCTACTAGTGATTGGAGAATATTCGTTTTAATAATTTATGTGCAAAATTATAAATTTAATCGGCTTTCCGGAGTATGCAAATATTACAAACCGGACTCTTATTAAAATATTTTAACAAACAATAAATCTATCAAACATTTGGTGTTTCTGACTTCCTAAAGCAAACATTACGTTATAAAACATGAGAAAGCATTTACATCCTTCTGAGCCAGTGAGGACGTATAATGACTCGACAAAGATTAGAACTTTTGGAATGCGCATTTTAAGGCAAGAAAGTTACTTCTAACACGCTCCACCCGTTAGTTCTCTGTGCAAATTCGTTTATTGTGGCCAATCACGCAGTAGTAGCAATTACGACTGGTATGGTCATCATCATGCTCATGCTCATACCAAAATGTGTGCGTTGGTCAGCTAAATCATAATAGAGCTGAGTTCTTAGCTAGTAGTAGTTTATCCTAGTATTTCTGCTGGTTTCAATTATTTTGGGCAGAAAATAAATCCGAACAACATCACGAGGCGTGGTCGAAATCCACGTGATGCAGAGTAATATTGAAATTGTAAAGGTTATCAAAAAATCCATTTTTAGGATTAGGTTATTGTAACTAATGTTAATATAATTTCTTGACGTGCCTGTTATAAGAGTACCTAATTGTTTGAACTGGTTCGAATAACATGAATGTTTGAAATAGTCACTGATAAAAATGCTCTTGATTGCTTGCTTTATACTATTTTTCTTCTTTTCTTCTGAAACTAAACCATTTTAGAACATTCAGAAAACCTACAATAAAATTATCGTTTTTCAGAATTACTTTGAAATAAAGAATTATACGTAGAATCATAAAAATCACTGACATGCCTTTATAAAATGTATATGTAAGAAGAAAGGATTCTCCAGCCATTCTGATCGTTCCTTGTGTAAAGAATATACTTCCTACTTTAAACCGTTTTGAAACAATAATTTTTCATCGCTTAGAAAGTTTATGTTACCATGTTTTAATTGCCGCAAGGTTCTACTGTATCGATTTTGTTGGCTATTTTCGGTAAATTTGAGACTATGAGAAACGAAAGCAATGAAATTGAAAGACGGATAGGTATTCTAGAGCGAATCAGTTATAAACTTAGAACGGAAAACTAGAACTAGGCAGGCTCATATGGGCATGATCGAAAGGAAATGTGAAGAATTTTTTGCCTTCTGCAGAGTAGGAGTTGGGCGTTCCACCCAAGTCTACCGCATGGTCTATGGTAGAACATAACTCATCATCATGTTTTTGCCGGCGTCGGCGGTAAAACATGATGATGAGTTATGTTCTACCATAGACCATGCGGTAGACTTGGGTGGAACGCCCAACTCCTACTCTGCAGAAGGCAAAAAAATTCTTCACATTTCCTTTCGATCATGCCCATATGAGCCTGCCTAGTTCTAGTTTTCCGTTCTAAGTTTATAACTGATTCGCTCTAGAATACCTATCCGTCTTTCAATTTCATTGCTTTCGTTTCTCATAGTCTCAAATTTGCCGAAAATAGCCAACAAAATGGATACGTTAGAAAGTTTATGAAAATTTGTTTGTCAGCAATACTTGCTTTTTAAATTGGTCTAAATTTGCATTAATGCATAAAAAATCTTTACATACTAAATATCAACCACCATTTTCTATAAACCACACGAACCAATCACGATAAAAACCCGCTAATCCTTACTATATTGATTAGCTCAATTTAAAAACTGGTGCTGTATTTTTCTATATACAGTCTTCGTTTTCTTAAAAAGGGCTGGTCAAAACTATCGAAATCTTTTACTGCCTTTTGCCAAATTACGGAACAACATTATATGGGCAGCGTGGTTAAAATTCTACTCTTGATATCCTCCAGCATTGACAATGATTAATAATTAAACATGTGAAGCTGTACTCACAGAAACATGATAACGGCCTTTGCCTTCCACGGTCGTTGTTGTTGTAATCCTCAGGAGAAGTCGCTCGAAAGTTACTGCACTCTTCGATTATAGCTGGTTTTAGTCCTGTTCAGAATTCTTTGTCTGAATTATACTGTAGGACAATGCTATCCGTTTGTGTGAATTGTTTGACACCTTTTAATTTCTAATATGCTTCCACTAAATTGAATGAATCCGCTACTCTTCACTTAATAGGAAAATACACTTTATCCACAGATAACACAGTAATCCTTAGCCGGAAATTGAACACACAGATTTTCCAATCAAATCACTTCTGTCACTATCTTCGATTCATTTGTTCGATCTACACTGAACTAATTAATTGCAGTTGTCGAGATAAGTAGTGAGATTAATTTGTTTCTGGGCCCAACAACACAATCACCACTACACGTAGCAGCAGGCAAACGACAAATCCAGCAAAGCAGATTATCTCATATGGCGAAACAATCTAAATCACTAATTATGCATAAAATACATCCTAAATTTTCGACTGCAATGTGGTAATTATCGTACAGCATGGGATCGGCGCGAACATCCACAACATTGTATCGAATTAACACAGAACCGAGCACTTGATTTTCAGCTAAACCGCTTCCCACAATCACATACGAGCGAGGGCTCGGTTTCAGGTTCACCCTTACTATAACCAGAAGATTTGTTCCGGCTTGCGAACCACTTTACACTCCGACAATCACTCCTATCCTTTCAGCTGGCCAACCAACAAAAAACTTGGCTCCGCTCCGACTAGCTTGCAAATCCACCGATTAATATTTAATTAAGAATTATCAATTTCTCCAATGTATTCTGCTGGCTACTTCATCTCTCTGTCACACCAGTAAGCCAACATCGGAAATACTCTCCCAAAAAGCATAGAACATCAGCCACTGCTCACTTGCTGCTCACTCCTTTCGTTATGCACCGTCGAGCTTGACCGAACGATTCTTCCTTGATAGCTGACGACGATGATTGGATTGAATTAGATTGTCCAGAAAGGACCACTCCGTGAAACCACACTTACCCCCTTCCCCCTACTATCACTCACACGCCCAGTATATCTGTATCTATCTACTATCTGCCCAAGCTGAAGGTTGGCAAGTGGCAGCACAGCGCGACACGTGTAACACTCCGACCGAACGTAAGCTTCGAGATACGGACAGCACCAAGTCCCGCATGCGAATGACATTCGAGCGCACCGAAAGAATAGGACGATCCCCGTCTTCGCAGCATGCCTTCTACCAAGCGGAAAAGCTCCGCAAGCTTCGGTTCGTGGCGCCGACTGGACCGGACCGATGGCACCACGACAAAATTGCTGCCGAGTCATAACACAACGAACCATGTTATGCCCGTGTGGAGAGAAAGTCGAACATCGGAACGATGGGAGAACTGAGCTACAGCATACCGGCTCGGCAGATATTTATGTTGGAGCATAAAGCAATGCTGGAAGCTCTCATGTACAGTGTGGAAAATCACTAGGACGGGAGAATTTCGTTTTTATTGTTTCAAAAATTTGATCTGGTGTCTACTGGTTCTGGGAATAAAACTGATGCAGTCAAAGTGCTTAGAGTTAATGGGTGATGTGCAAAAAGGAATGGTTTTTTAGTCCGCTTATCGAAATTTGTTGAGTGAAGATAATCCAATCGTTGTTTTTGTTTCGATACTGAAAAAACTAAACAGGTTAACATCCTGTGGAAAATTATTAAATTATTTCAATCCTCATACACAAAAAAATGCACACGGTTGCCATTCCAATATCTAATCGAATGTCGGAAATATGGTTTTCAAATAGAATTCATACTAACGTTGCGTTGCGTAAGCACGGTATACTTCGTAGATTGCAGACTGATGACTCTCATTTCCAGCCAGACTACATGAGGAGCATTGTTTGGGAATAACAATTGATCCAGTCCAAGCGAGAATTTCGCCTGAGAACCACCATTGCTGGCCACGACCATCTTTACCGTAGCTTGGGATATGAGAAAGGAAGTGTTGATGTGGTACTTACTTAACGGAAGGCCCCGACTCAGTGACGCTCCCATAAGTACCACGGATTGGGTAGTGGGTGGGTTGTTAGTCAGGATTCGCCTCAAGCAAGCGATGCGACTGAGAATTTATTTTCGTGCATAAGAAGTTTGAATAGTTCATTGACTAGGAGTCTTAAATGTTCGCGATGCGAAGGACCTCTGGCTAACCGTTTATCGAGAGTTTGTTTCATCGAAAACAACTTGAACTCTGGACAGCCGGCTGTCGGGAGTGTTGTCGACAATATAAAATAGACCATAAATTGATTTAATTTAATTTATTTATTGCGTTACTAAAATCACAATTCCCTAGTCTTTCTTCTTCAAATTCATGCTAACGTTGTGTGAAAAGCATATCAACATAATAAAAATTACAACTGGCTAAAATTTACAAATGGATTACACGCGAATATCACTTCGTTTTATCCATAGATTTAATTGGCAGAAGAATCGGAGAAATCAATAGTTTTACAAATAGAAATGCACTACATGAAATTTCATATACCGTTGAATGGAAAAACATTTTCACGTGGAATTTCTTTGAATATAATTTTAAACAAAACATGAAATGGGTGTGTGTGCGTGAAAAAAACACTTTCTTTGCGATTTTTTTGGAACTTTGCGTGAAGAAAATTGATCAAAACTATTGTACATTACACACTTAAAAATATTTACATCGCACAAGATGCTCATAAAAGGAGCGTCGCGATTCACTAGAATTTACAGTCAGAAACATGTAAAAGTATGCGTCGTCCACAATTCTCCAGCTTATTCAACCGATTTATACCTACATCAAATAAGACGCAATATTTTATTTTACATGTTAAGACATGTATTAGACCGAAAAAAAAGTCGCAATGTTGTTTACGTCAAATGCAATTTTAATTTTTTCTAAGTGTGTATAGTGTATTATTTCAATAACATCTTGTAACTTTTCTATGTAAAAATATCGACAAACGGATCGGTGACGAAGCTTTTTGTAGAACGTCTCTGAAAAAACATGATTTGCGGTGTTACCTGCTATTCAAAAACTACTTAGGGGAACTGGAGATAAGACGGACATATTAAGGAAATACTGAAATATAACATAATAAGAGCATGTTTTTGTCAACATGTAATACTCTATGTTGTAGCTCCATATGCTGGCTTTCGGGTGCCCAGAGGGATTATTTTACAAAAATCAATAAGTATCATTTTTTAAGGAATTTGAAAAAGAAGAAATATCTGCACTGTTTCCAGACTGCGGGCGAAACGGGGGTAAGACGGACATGTTTCAGAAAACAACACAAAATATTACTATTTTACTTACTATTTCTAACGGATGTTTTGGATAGATTATGGTTCTTCTTAATATATATGTTCAATTCGAGGTGAAAAATAACGTTTTGGTGTACGATTTAGAGTTGACGCAAATGATGTATTTTCTAATATCGTTTTTGCCGTTGTCATAAAGAGAGCTATACAATCAGTTCCAATGATCAGTCACAATCACTTATACAAAACTGGAAAGTTACATATTAAAGGCGTTATTGGTAACATCAGCTCCTGGATTACACATTGCCAGAGTATGGGACGTACATCCTGCAGTCTACTACATGTGAGACTTCTACCTAACTGCATGGTTCTCCACGTTTGACTGCTAGAATTTCGTTTCTCCATACGATACATTCATATAAGGATGAATCAACAGGATTAATTAAGACCATTCGTCTTGCCCCACCAGTACACATATTTTTAAACGTTTGTACTTATTCACACATAAGTCAACTTACCTGTTATTTTCCACGAAGAGGTCACTTTATCGAAATAAAGGGAAAAAAATCCGCAAAATTTTTTTTTTTATCGATAAACCTGAAAATCGGAAACTTGAAAATTACATCCGTAAGAAGCTGCACTACTAATTATCAACATTTGCTTAAGACACGTTTAACAGTATTCAAGGCCTACTAAGTGTTTCATAATTCATGGTTACCCATAATGATAGGGTACGCATACAATACAATTAAAGTTTAAATTTTATATCCCTAAAATAACCATGTGTCCGTTTTACCCCACCTGTCCGTCTTACTCACAGTTCCCCCAACTGATTTCTTTCAAACATTGCATACAGATTCTATGTTAAAAATACCTAACCCCTACGTTGAGTTTTTGAAATAATTTTTCATCACTGATAGAATATATTCGTAAATCACTATGTATTAGTTTCGTACAGATAATTTTCCTAAAATATACGAATTTTTCGTACATATAATGAATCGTTCGTAGTTCTATTGAAACACATTTATTTTTTGTTACGAGTTTTTCGTGAAACCCACGAAACGACTTTCGTTGGCTTATTACGAAACAGCTTCGTTCGGCAAACGAATTGTTCGCTGCTATATACGAATATCTTTATAATATTTACGAGCACCATTCGTCGAACCGTCAACGTCAACAGAGCTTCAATATGGAGTCATTGTTGCTAAACGTCATATAATTTTTGATGATCACGACGGTCTCGGTCTGACTATTTAGAAGCCGTATCCGTGTCCGCCGGTTTCAGGAAGATTTTCTAAACCTCTTTCGCTTCTAGTTGATCCAGAATCTGGAGCAGTACGGATTCAGTTGAGCCATCGCAAACTGCTCGATGGTTTTGCGTTGCGTTGCGTTGCGTTGTGACGATGATTTTGGCGGATTGCACACTGACTTCATCATGTTTGACTGCTGATTATCTAATAAGAGTTGCTTAGGAAATGGTAAGTAGGAATTCATACCAATTAGACCCATATTAAAACCTCAACAGCATGATAGCCATCATTGCCGGCCGCCCCCATCTCCATCGTTCACGGGGAAGGATAAAGAATAAGGTAGACAGGAAGTGTTGATGCTCCACCTACTTAACGGAAGGACGACGATTCATCAGACTCTTCCATAGGTGTCGCGGAGTTGGTGGTTTGGAAGGGTATCAGGTCTAGAATTCGCTCCAAGCAAGCGATGCGACCTGTAAAGCATATTTTATTACGTAGTTGTTTAGTTAGTCTTCGAGTGCACGATCACTCGAAAAAGAGATCTTGTTTAGTTTTTGGTTCTTTTTAAACTCTGGGCAGCCGGCTATCGAGAGTATACTATGTTCCCTAAACAAAAGCAATTTGAACTCCACTCGGCCGACCGTGAGAGTATTGCTTAGAAAAGCTAATCTAATCTGCGTAATGGGCCGGATCACTATTTATTGCAACAGTATTTGGACAGAATTCGCTACTTCTACTCTACGATATATTTATTGGCTTGAAAACTACCGAGTGACAATGTGTCAGGCTAGAGTGACAAGCTAGAGTGACATATTATACAGGCAAAAATAGCGCGAGATGTTATAAATCAAGGAAAGTACTTCTTATTTTCCATATCAGATTTGTGGAATACAAGTTTACGAGCGATAATAACGAACACTGAAGGGAAATATAAAGGATTATTAACCTGATGCACGGGCTTGTTAGCAATAACGGAGCTTGAAATTAGGTTCATAAAAACAGACGCGGCGAATTTTCAATACGTATTGACCCGTGATCATAGATACTAGTCAGATTATTCGTATTGGGGCTAATTTCCGATCAACTATTCATTTTTACGGCAATGTTTTCTCGACTAGATCTGTTCGCACCCTCTCATTCTGCTACTATCGGCAGAAGGTTGATAGCACCCAGTCGTCGCCGGTCTAAGGACCAAATGTCATCAATAGACTTAGACTCGCGTGGAGGCATGAGATAGGAAGCTTATGAGAATTTTGTTATCCCACCGTTGACGACCGCTCGATGGTTTGTATGAATAATTATGAGTTTTTCTCTGCCGGAGCAATGTCAAAAGAATATGCTATTAAATACGAAAACTTCTCTTAGAGGAATGAGATCAATTCGTGCGATCAACGAGATTATTCGTAATATACATAGTAGTTTATAAAAATAAACAAAACATTTCGTTTCATTTACGAAAATTAATGTCGTTTTCGTGCAATGTACACTAAATAAGTAATATTCTCGAAAACTTTCGTTCATCAAGCGACCATTTCTTCATATCACAATAAAATCGATTTGGTCACATCGATTTTTTTAAATAAAAATAAAACATCGATCCCAAATGATTGACTGAAAACAAAAAGAGGCTAATAATACGAAAACTTTTCTAGGATGTACAAAATGAATTCGTGCGACCAACGAAATTGTTTGTAATTTACACAACTGTTTATTAAAATAAACGAGACATTTCGTTTTATTCCCGAAAAATTTTCGTTCATCAAGCGGCCATTACTTCATACCACAATCATTTTAGTCCTCAATAGAAGGGAGCAGGTTGAATTAAAATCGATTTTGTCAGATCGATCCTTTTAGTTGGTTGAAAAAATCGTTGTTGTCAAACATCGATCCTAAAATATCGATTGAAAAAATAATATGCTTATGAATACGAAAACTTTCCTAAGATGAACGAAATAAAATCGTGCGACCAACGAAATTGTTCATCATATTCATAAACATTTATTGAAATACACGAAACATTTCGTTTCGTTCACGAAAGATAATGTCGTTATCAACGATTACATTCGTGCAATGTAAACTAAATAAGTAAAATTTACGAAAACTTTCGTTCATCAAGCGGCCATTTCTTCGTACCACAATAATATCGATTTGGCCAAATCGATTTTTTTAAATAAAAAAAAATTTATGTTGTCAAACATCAATCCCAGAAGATCGACTGAAAACTATAAGAGGATAATAAATACGAACACTTTTCTAAGATAAACGAAATTAATTCGTGCGACCAACGAAATCGTTCGTAATATACACACACGTTTATTAAAATAAACAAAACATTTCGTTTCATTCACGAAAAATAATGTCGTTATCAACGATAACATTCGTGCAGTATACATTAAACGTGTAAAATTTACGAAAGATTTCGTTCACCAAGCGGCTATTCTCGTTCATGAAATGAACGAAACCTACTATTTAGAATGCACGAAAATACTTCATTGCAGAAAACAACGAATGAATTCGTGTATTGTATGATCGATTTCATTATATTTACGAATTTATATTATCAGTGCATTGAAAGGGGTGTTTACTTATAAAAAGGCGGAATTTTTCGTGAAAAATAGAAATTATTATTTAAAATGGGTGAAACCCCCATTAGCCAAATACGATATTGTTTACAAAATATCTTGATGTCTTTCGGAAAAATAATATTTATTGTTAACAGTCTACTTTCTACTTCTGCCCAAGTCAGACGTACAATCGAACCAAGTGAACAACAACCAGCAACCTCTCGATGTAGTGTGCATTGTCTCGAGAACAAAGGAAAAAATTAATTTATTTTTGCCGTCATGAGTAAAGTTGACGAAAAAACTCTGCTCCGACCCAACACAGCGATCGTTGACTTTAAATTATGTTCAATACGATTGAGTTTTAGTGATGTGGAATATCTGCTGAAGGTGAAGATGCAGCTTAGGCTCAAGGAGGTTATGTACCTTCAGTATCATCATCTTCGCAATGTAGTACTTATATCATTCAACACGTTAGCGAAAGCAGAACGTTTCGTTTTGCAGAACAACTTGAAGCACGTGGCTGAAAGTGATAAAGTTGGAATTAAGATTCCCGTGTATATAGAAAAAGACTATGTAGATGTAAAGTTACATGACCTATCACCACGTACCCCTCCTGATCTAGTTGCAGAACACATGTCGCAATACGGAGAAGTAGAATCCGTTACACCTGATACGTGGAGAAATTTCTTCCCGGGTACACCTAACGGTGTTCTTGTTGTGAGGATGCGGATCGAAAGACCTATCCCCTCCCACTTGACTATAAAACTTAAAACCCGCGAAGCTACTATTAATCAAACTACGTTATGTACCCATGAGGGGCAAACTCCTACGTGCAAGTATTGTAATCAGGCAGCGCACCACGGACAATCTTGCGCGGAAGATACAGAGGAGAATTCATCTCAACCGATTGCCAACGAATCCACGGAATACCAACCGAAAAAAGAGTTTTCAATACCAATACCCGAACCACAAACGGTTGCAAAATTTGTGGCAGCTGTTCAGTCCATATTGACAACTGCAAAAACAGCATTCTGAACCCCAAAAACCACTGTAAGCAATATTGGCGAAGAAGATAAAAACAGTGATGACGGATTTACACTGGTCACCCGTAAGGGTAATAAGCAGGAAAGAACATCTGATCGCGAGCACCAAGACACCTTTAACGATAGAAGACAATTAAATGATCCCCAAGACGCAGTAGGCGAGCCGCGAAAGAAGGTCTCCGCTCGCAATAAAAAGTTGCGTGCACGAGATCCAACTGGTAATCAATAATATTAGCTCTTTTATATTTATTTTGCATATATTTTAAAAACATGAAAGATCCACGGCTCCGTTAAGCTACCGCTATGAGCCGTGTCAAATAAACGAAATAAAAAAAAAAATTGTTATACTTCTGTAAGTATTTCTAATTGTAGCTATCCATTAATTTTCAAATTGTAGTTATCCATCAATTAATTTCAACTTTTATGTCAGAAAATTCGGAAAATTTCCTTCGATAGACAAACGGACAAATATCGAAACCTCTTCCGATGATATGTAGCCAGAATAGGAGGGCAGAGGGAGTCAGGCTCAATTTTCCGAATGTTTCACACAAGGAGCTTTTATTGTCAGGTGATACGAACATCGAAATCGCCGATCAGCCATGTTAGTTCTAGAAACGACAGCTAACAACATTGTTTACTACATCCCCATGCATGTTTTCTTGGATTTCAGTATGTAAACAAATGATGTTCGCCGTCATTTTTCTACTCCGCAGCTTGCTGCACGCTAACCTCACTCCTCACCTAGTTACTTGGCTTAAAACTATGTGTGCGTGTAGAATTATTCACGCCTTCACAACAGCTCAACACCGGCTAAAACCGATTGCTGTAGGGCATACCATCCACTTGTTATGTTATTATACTTTAACCGAGGGCATTTTACCCTGGGTGAAAGAAAAAACTAAAATTTAGGCATCTTTGAAAAATATTTAATAATACTTGCATCAGGATGTTTTTAATAAAAAATGAAACGGGTACTAATTTCTAACTAATAGTACAATAATTGGAGTAGTTGGTGCGGGGATCATAGTGTCGAATGGTGAAATATAGCAATTTTTGCCTAAGGAGTGGCTAACTCCCTAACTCTGCCGGAGTTCAAGCGCAGCGGAAAACCGGCACTAAATTAGCGACACCAACAAGCAGCTTCACGTTGGTTAAAAATTCAGCGAGGGTGGCTGTTCACAGTTCACGTCTCGACTAAACCCAGTATTTAAATATGTCTCCAGAGCATCACTACAGTAACTTCTTTCAAGAACTGGTGTCATCTTTAGCTCTTCGTTCGATATATCTTCAATATTTACTCTGATTCCACCCAATATATGGTTTATTGGAAGGGCATTTTCTTGTATACCCCGATCAATATGACCAACTATGAACGATTATAAATAAGCAGGTGAATCATTGGATTCAAAATTTTATCGAATGTCAAGTCAAAAATGAATGTTAGTGCACTCTCCATGCTTCGTAATCCGATAGGTCGATAAATCACATTACCAACATCTCGAACTTGGCCAACAAGCGCTCAACTCCTTGGCCCTGCATGGTCCAGTAATCGTCTTTTGCAACGATGAGTGAAACCAGTGCCAAAAATACCATTCGAATCTGGAAAATCCAAGCAAAAGCTCCGAGAAGCACGTTTCACAGAATCCCTCCAATGGATGGATAATTTTCCCAGGAAACCAAAGGATACAGAGCAGAGAGTCGGTTGACTCTTGACGTCTGTATGTTTCTGGTTGGAGCCAGTGTTCTTTCGATTGGCACCGCATTCTAGCATATGAACGTGAGCAATCGGGAAATGGATCCGGAGATTTGAGCAACCCAATGAACAAAATACGGTAAAAAATGAGAACATGCTGGTACAGCATGGCGAGCGCGAGTTTCTGGTGGGCCGTGAACGTCCAAAGAGGAATGAAAACCAAAACAAACCGTCACTCATTCTCTTGTGGCTGAGTGCATTGGAATTCCTTTCTCTGAGAGGTGGTATGTGTTATGCACGGATTTGCCCATGCTTGGTGACATACAAACATGTGGGAAATTATTTGTCGGTTCAGAGTTTTGATGAGCTCAATGCTATTTGTTATAGAAATCTGCGGAAATGCTATGTTCCTAAAATTATGTGCGATAATTTGATCTATCGAAGAGACAAAATAGTTTCTTCATAGGCGGGCGAAGACCTTAGGATGCTCACATTTATTGGAGTCGTGCTGTACAACTAACTTCTACTTTTATTGCACAGATATTAAATTAATTGAACATTGAACATTGTAGAATACGTTATACGTAATAATCAAATCTCAATAGAAGTAACTGAAACTGATTTGCAAACGTTGTATCACAAAGTTACTTCTTCTTCCAAGAAATCAAGAATACCATATCGTCAAAAGAATATCTGTCTTTTATATATTTTGAAAAGCGTTTGTCTCAGTACGGCGCCGTGCCTAGCATCCTAGACAATGTCGAACAGCTCTGCCAAGAAATTTATTCATATTCCAGCTGCAGACCATTACGTGTCAGCAAATGTGATGAAATTCAAACTTCCTTGGAATTAAAACCCCTTAAAATGCTGCACCCATCAACAAATCGATGGATGTCACTTAAAGTATTGTCAAACGAGTGTTGGAGTGCTTTAAAGCACCCTGGATAGATTTACTTTAGAGGAATTCCACGAAGATCCGTCCGATGAATCTATACACGTTTCACTGTCATGGAAGACTAAATATTTTCCACAGGTAATAAGATTATTTTGACTCAAGAGCAACTTTTCAAAAGGGCGTAAACGTTTCTACGTGTATGAATTTCAAAATTTTTTTGTTCGATTATTGTATTTTATACAGCAAAATTATCTGAGAACGAGTTACAGGGAATGAATACTTCTGTCTGAAAAAATATACACTGGAAAAAATGTTGTGTCATTTTTCAAAAAAAACAAAAATTTATAATAAAAATTTAAATTGCGAAAAAACCCATTTTTTAAATTTTTTATATTTTGTTACCAAAAACCTAAAGGGAAAAGAAACATTTTGTATGTGATTGCATGATGGAGAAAAAATCGGTAAAAATTTTTTTCTGACAATAACTTCGCACTTGTTTTTAAATTTCATACTAATCGACATACAAAATTGTAATTTTATTACAGAATATAATTCTAAGCACCATTTAAAATCAAAATGCATTTGACAAAAATCTTTCAAAATGCGATAGTTTTCGAGATATTTGAAATTTTGCTCCTTCAAAAACAATTAATTCGTGTAATTATGCTCTTTTTAAAAGCTATTCGCGTTACCCCACCATAAAATGTCAAAAATTTAATGTTTATCGTTTTAAAGACGTAAAAGCAACTTTCTAGTGTATTTGTATCATGGAGAAGCTTTCAATAAAAAAGTTTTCCTAACAACAACTTTTGACATATTTTTATAATTCTTACTATTTGCAGTCAAAAAACAATTTTCTTTTTGAATATGATTCTAAATGCCATTTTAAAAAAATTCAAAAATTCTAAAATGTAGTAGTTCTCGAGATATTTTAACTTTTGCTTTAACAACACAATTATTTTGTTTTATTACGACCTTTTCATAAATTAGTCGTGTATCTCCATCAACAATAATAGGTTTTTCAAAAGGCCCGTAAACTTTCCTGCAACTTTCTCTTTGACATCAAGGCGATATTGTGAAACATTTGAAAGTTACATGAAAACAATCAAAATATGATTCAGCTATATAATTTAATCAACAGACCGTATGGTTGAAATATATTTTGGTTGCTTTCATGTAACTTTCAAATGGTTTACAATATCGTCTTGATGTCAAAAAGAAAGTTGCAGGAAAGTTTACGGGCCTTTTGAAAAACCTATTATTGTTGATGGAGAAACGCGACTAACATATGAAAAGGTCGCAATAAAGCAAAATAATTGTGTTGTAAAAACAAAAGTTAAAATATCTCGAGAACTACTACATTTTAGAAAATTTTTGTTATGAGCGTTTCGATTTAAAATGGCGTTTAGAATCATATTCAAAAAGAAAATTGTATTTTTGACTGCAAATAGTATGAATCACAAAAATATGTCAAAAGTTGTTGTTAGGAAAACTTTTTTATTGAAAACTTCTCCATGATCGAAATACACTAAAAAAGTTTCTTTTATGTCTTTAAAACGATAAACATTAAATTTTTGACATTTTATGATGGGGTAACGCGAATAACTTTTAAAAAGAGTATAATTACACGAATTAATTGTTTTTGAAGGAGCAAAATTTCAAATATCTCGAAAACTATCGCATTTTGGAAGATTTTTGTTAAATGCATTTTGATTTTAAATGGTGCTTAGAATTATATTCTGTAATAAAATTACAATTTTGTATGTCAATTAGTAGGAAATTTAAAAACATGTACGAAGTTATTGTTAGAAAAACTATTTTACCGATTTTTTCTCCATCATGCAATCACATTCAAAATGTTTCTTTTCTCTTTAGGTTTTTGGTAACAAAATATAAAAAATTTAAAAAATGGGTTTTTTCGCAATTTAATTTTTTATCATAAATTTTTGTTTTTTTTTGAAAAATGACACATTTTTTTCAGTGTATATTTTTTCGGACAGAAATATTCATTCCCTGTAACTTGTTCTCATACAGTTTTGCTGTATAAAATACAGTAATCGAACAAAAAAAATTTGAAATTCATGCTCGTAGAAACGTTTACGCCCTTTTGAAAAATTACTCTTGTATCAAAATATTCCAATTCCCAGAGAATATCATGGAGATTCATACAGCGAACACACTTGCAAAGTTTCGTTCGAATCGACGATGGTCATATTTTGCGGTCGGCCAGTTTCTCATGGAATCCCTCTTTAGGTTTATAATAAACGAAATTTGATTGAGAAATATCAGGTTAAAGCAATTTACAATGGTCTTAATAGCCCATTTACAAAATTTTATTTAACTTTTCTCTCGTGTGCTTCAAAATCTGAATAATGGTAAGTTTGAAAAACAATATTACGTTAAGATGGAAGAACAGGATTATTATATAAAGAATAGGTCGATGACAACAAAATCACTAGCAGTGGTTTGACCAAGTTTAAAACCGATGTTATTAGATTTTACATAACCTTGTCAAAGTAGATTTTAAAAAAGATTTAATTTTGATGATCCTTTTATGTCCAATATTCCGATGCTAGTTTCGAGAAACGCAGTGATTGGCAAGCACTTTTCAATTTTACTATTAATTCAGTGCATATCAAGCATAATGAATTCTGTTGAATCAGGATATCGATAATGAGTTCCAAGAAATAAGAAACGTGACCTTTTCGGATATAAACCGAAAAACATTAAATAATGCCGCATTAATGTGGGGGAATTTTTCTTCTTCTTTCTTTATGCTTATCGTAATCTTAGACTGCTAGTTCATCAGTTTTGAATCTTGCTCCACTCTTCTACTACTGCTAAGCGAACTTTTTCATCTTATAATATGAAAACAAAATTGGGAAATAAACTAAACATGAATACAATGAAAGGAATTTTGGCAACTATAAACTATGTTAATCTCAATAAAGTTAAGGTAGTTTTCGTTAAGATTAGAGCCAAATACAACTATTTAATCGATTTAATAGTAATATTCAAAAATAGTATCAAATACAGAGAAAATTAGGATATGTGAAGATGAGTGTAAATTTTAAACTTTTTATGTTTTAATCGACTTTATAGTAATATATCATAAATAAAATCAGTTTTTAATAGTAGGAGACGGTGGGGAGTTGTGACCCATGGGGAGTTGTGAACACCGCCAATTCTCGCTAAGCTATAGATGATAAAAATGTGGTAACTACTGTTAAATGTTTCTACTGTCATGACGTCACTTTCTCATTAGCAAATGTTGCATTAACTCATGTTCTTCGTGTTCAGGTAAATAGCGACTATTTATATAAAACAAAAAGTTTTTTTTTACTAAATTGCATTTGTTGTATGTGGAGTCCCTTTATGTACCTGATTTCAAAGTAAATTAGTGCAAAACTTTCCTTGGGTAATTGGTTATCATCGACAAAAAAAATTTGGATGAACCTTTAGTGTGTCGATTGAGATACGTATTTTTCGAAGATATGTAAAGTGGGGAGTTGTGAACCACCATTAGTGGGGAGGTGTGAACCGTACATTTCAGTGGGTTATGAATCATATGAATCATACATATTATAATATAAAAATGTTAATTTTTTTGCGAAGAATAAGATTCTGCCACAATTTTAATTTCCCCATGCCACAATCGTGAATTCAGGTGGATTGGCGCGAATCATGTTGTCCATTGCGAATCAGATCACTTTTCCATCTCATCTTTTGTTTCTATAGCCCTAAAAAAATAAATCACAAAAATATTCCATCTCTTCTACTTTTTGCGATGGTTCACAACTCCCCATCAAACTAAAAAATGCCGCATTCTGTCATATCGCATTCTGTCATATCCCAAACAAGACAATGATTTTTTTTTTGAATTGCTTTAGCCCGTGGATGTATTAAGGTGTCCTTAATAAATACCAGGGGTGGCATTCTGCATCTCGATTCGAGTGACTCGATTCGAAACGTTTTGAAGTTGTTTCGACTAAATTACGGCATTACGTATCGCATTCGATCAAGCGTTCGAGCTTGTTAGATTGCAGTACTAGATTTCGACTGCCTGTTCGAGCGCAAACTGTCAAATTAGAGTATACACTGAGAAAAAATATTTTTAATTCGGCTACGAATAAGTTTCATAAAACCAACTTTGGTAAAATATAAGGAATTGTTTTAATTCTAGTTTTTAGTAGCTTTTTATTGAAATATATTTGTATAAGTTTAGCAAATACAACATTTTTTTTCTAGTACACAATAGGGGTGAGCTCTTTGAAATAAAATCGATGTTGTCAAACATAGATCTAAAAAGATCCGATGTAATACGGAAATACGATTTTTTTCTTTTTATGTACGAAAAATAAATTTACCCTTTCCAAAAATATTTATACCATATAAAACAATTGATAAAATAATTATTTCGTTTCATTGACGAAAAATAGTTTAGATGATAACTTTTATGCACCGTACGGGCCAATCAACGTCAGATTAACAAATAAAATTTTAGTTCATTCCAAATTTTTTTCTTGCATTCTTCTTCAGCTACAAATATTTGACAGGTATTTTTGTTATGGCTGAATATAATATTAACTTCAAGGTATTTGAAGTTAGAAAAATTGAACATTTCTCAATCGCTGATAGCTCGTAAAGTATTTGATGCATGGAAAAAATATTAAATATAAAAAGTTGCATTTTAGTATAAGCTTGCGGGAAAAATTGAGAATTTCTTTAAAAGTTGGATCAAATTTTATGCTTATTTTTTCTTCAAATCATGTTAGAAATATTGTGTAAAAATTTTGCAGTGACCGGGGTGATCAGAATGTTCTCGTGAACGATAACTTTTTTCGCATTCAATTTTGCTGCATCGAAATTCGACAAATCCACTTTCATAACCTCGAAATTCGACTGTGGTTGTGTATACGTGGTCTCATCCTGTTTGTTAACGTCTAATGTTTCTTCCTTGACTGGTATATCCAAAATCTCATACTTAACTACCAACGGTTCGGCTGGTTGCATCACATTAGGGTGGTATGGTTGCAAAGGAGCAGTGTGAGCCTGTGATTGCGCATGATATGCAGAATAAAATTCGGATCCGGCGATGCCGGGTGATGAGTAGCCTCCGTCGGGGGACTGCTGACGGTTTTGAAACAGAAGCGAACCATTATCCGGAAACAGATAATTGTTGCTGTTCGGAAACGTAGGCTGTGCCATGAACGACGGTGGCATGTAGCCGGGAAGCATGCTACCATGTGCCGAGTATTGTTGATAAGGATCGTAATATCCCGTTGCATTCTCGCCGATGGTGGAATCTGCTTCAACGATCTCGACGGATGTGTCCGCTTTCAGCCCCATATATTCACTTTCTTCACGGATTTGATACTGATTGTACTGCAACGATTCATCAACGGTGGTGGGCCACTGTGCGGTGGACTTGGGGTATAGGTATGGTGAGCTTCCCCAGAACGGAGAGTTATCTCCGAACGAACTCATGGCGATGATGATACGCACTTAAACACTATGCAACACAACACAACAATCTGGAAATATTTGAAAACAAAACTAAATGATGTTAACTCTGCGACAGTTTCTTCACATGGACTAGCTGCGAATGATGAGGACACTCGAAGGATAACGGCTTTTGTAGCTGGCAGCATAGGTAAATTCTAAGTATGCAAAATAAAGCAACAACGTGATGGTACAGGTTTCACTCAAACGGGTAAGTTTAACACAATATAGTTTGTATACCTAATGAAAAATGTTCAGTTGTAAAGTCGTATTTCATAGTTGCATTGCATTTCCTAAAGTTTAAGTAGGTAAACAATTGAATCAAATTATAATGTATGTTTGTATTGTAGACGAATCACGGAATTTTCCGTTAAGGAAAATGTTTATAATAACGATTTTTACCGCATCCTTACAAGTGTATAGATAATATATTGATTTTGACGTGTTCTTTTTTGGTTAGATACGATTTATATAAACGACTGTGGGCAGAGATGATAGTGTGAAATTTCTGCTCTGTCAGGAATAAATATTTTCAAATATCGAAATGTTTGTAAAACAAGCATTAAAAATAGTTTACCATTTTATATAACACTATAAGGTTGTGTACGAGATTTAACATGATTTCGAACACACATGCTTGAATTTGAATACGTCATATTTAATCCGAAATGTCAGACAGATTCAATTTGATTCGATTAAGGAAATTCGATCAAAGAACAAAAAATATTCAAATCTTTCGGTTGAAATTAACTAGCGCGATAATTTAAAAAAAACAGCTATTGAGCACAGGAATGCTTTAAAGCTGGTTGCAGAGGAAAGCTAGTCACAGATAGAGTTTGAAATTTTTCCATTCACGAACAGAAACAAGCGATATTTCACCTCATTCGATCAACAAGAGAAAAGCCAAACTGTGACAGGGTAATGTGCCAATTTTGCCTTGTTTTTATTATTCTACTCACTTCAAGCCGTTGGATAGAGCAATTTCCGCCATCCCGCACTAATGTGTACCATATGCCAACAATTTGATCAAACGTTTAAAACCCATGCCCAATATGGTTCGTTCAACGATAGAATAACCATTAGAGTGGGAAATAGTTACATGAAAAAATAAAATTTTGCTCCCAGCTACTTTCTAGGTTCCATTTGGGTCATAAAATAACTATGCAAATTCAAAAATCTATCGGTGAAACTATATTTGCTCCCACGGTTTCAAATTTAAATGGGATTTCGCATGGGAAAATCGATTCTTACAAAATGATTCTTCCAAGAGCCGCCCATTTCCTCATAAAAATAAGACGATGCAAAATTTTCATATAAAATCTTCCTAGGAAACAAAGTCTTGGAGACTGCAAAACGATCAGACGCTTGCGAAAAAAGTTATTAAGCAAAAACCAACTGAACATCACTGCTGCTGCCAGTCGAATTTTATACAAAGTTACACGGTGCTACAGTGCTTTTGTACTATTCCAGTGAGCTAGTATAGGTTGTAGATCTCGCCAAATGCAACACAAGACAATGACAATGAAAAATGTTGTATACCCTCAAAATCCTGATTTATGGTAAAAAAAATTATTTATCGGTACTTTCGACGTTAAATAAATTTCTATGCTGTCAACTTTCAACCCATTTTAAATTTTCTGGGTATTTTGAAAAGAATAAGAAATGACCTTTCCAACGGTATGCTATGTTATGTTCTTTTATCAAAGATACTTTGCGGTTTTGGTTTAACAATATGAAAAACAACCATAATTTTGCGAAACTTCTATGGAAATTATAAAAAATCACTCAACATTCTTCTAAAGAAGCGTCTTTATTCTAATAACATTTTAAAGGGAGCATTTAATCTCGGTTCCAATGACCTATTTATCATTAAAATTAGAGTTACTATGTTAAGAGTTAGGCGGACACAAAGGCTGCAAAACTGGCTGCTCTTTTTTCAGGAGAAAAAAAAAAACACTGGAATCCCATGCAAATGTTCAAGTTTAATAATTTCATTGTCGCGTGAGTAGGAACTTTACCTGTACGAATAGAAAAACCAATTCGAAGATATGATGATATTGTTTCATACTTGTGCGAATATCCCTTGGTGTTACAGAAAAACTTTTTGTTCTTTTCGTTTCTCTGCACTCGATAACACAAGGAAAGAGTGAAATAATTATAACCATAATCACAATACCTTTTCCATATACATCCAAAAAGAATATGTTATGTGACGTCATGCTCGATTGGCTCCGGCATTTGACATGTCCAATTGGCTCCGCTCAGTGTCTCCGCCTAACTATGAATATAGTAACTATAATCAAAATCGGTTCAAAAATGGCTTGCATGAACTCTTAAGGGGTTAGTGAGGTATTGTCTCGCACTATAAGATGCTATAATTATATCTTCCGTTTTTTATCAATTTCAAGCTCAAAGTTCTCATACATACTTTTGAAGGTATACGTAATCGAGAAAATAATCTATTTTTTGAAAATTTTGTATGAGACTGTCCCCTTAAAAGTTTATGCGAGCAAGTTTATAATTTGGAAAAAAAATGTTAACTCTGCCATTTTTCAATCGATCTCGATCATAAGAGAAAGAACTATCTTGAAACTTATAAATGGTGTAAACAATTCAAGAAAGACAATTGATACTTCAATCTATTCTGTATTAATCTCTCAAATATTACGAAGATCGGTTGACTATATTGCGAGTTTTTACTATAAATGTAAACAAAAGTCGCACTCACACGTATCATAGATGTGTATTGATGACAAAATTTGTATGGCATGTTATAAACGTGCATGGAAAATTTTCCATACAATTAAATCATCAATTATTAACTTTAATTCATATCTTTGGCTTAATTTGGTCTATAAACAATCGGTGAGATGCATTTTGCAGGAAATTAGTCAGGGAATCTAGAAAAAATAGTTATTTTTGGTTACAGTGTTGCCATAGGTGTTATATTTCCAGTTTGAGAATTAAACTGCATTTTTCTCACAATTCGTGTATTCTTGTTTTCAAAATAATTAGACCATTGTGTTTCTCAGATAGTTTTACGCATAAAAATATCTTATACATCAAGATAACTTGAGCCAATCCCCAGACACAGGGCCGTAGATAGAAAATACGGGCCTGGGGGGTCCAACGTACGGGCCCCCACCACTGTATATTAGACCTCTCTACATTTTGAAAAAGTTTTGAAATATACATCGGTCAGCTCAAATTTTTGTTTTAGGTGCGAATTTAAGAACTTTCGCCAATAATGGCTTAATTTGGACATGATTTAGAGGTGTCTCCAATCAAAAATCGTGTTTTGCTATGTTACCATAGGAAGATCACTTACACTCTGATTCAATAGGCCCTACATGGAACATAGCTCTAATCGCA
The DNA here is from genome assembly GCF_030247195.1 of Topomyia yanbarensis. NCBI lineage: Eukaryota > Metazoa > Arthropoda > Insecta > Diptera > Culicidae > Topomyia > Topomyia yanbarensis. Next base: position 171,643,923 of record NC_080671.1, on the reverse strand, counting down.
ATAGAAAATTTGTTAACTGGATTTTTATTTAGAAAAGAATACCAAAACCAAGAAAAAATACTACTAATTTGGAACGATGTATATTTCAAAACTTTTTCAAAATGTGGAGAGGTCTACTGTATATTGCCCGTGCATCACAAAGTTAAAGTTTTAAATCCGTTGTACTTACTGATATTATGTACCTATATTACACTGAAATTATATTGTTATCAGTTTTTGCTCTAGTTGTTTGTAGTGCCAATGGCGGTAAAAACGGAGGGCTGTTAATACTCTATAGTATTTTGAATACGTCTTCGTACGTTTTGGTGACTTTGAAGAGGAATTTTTCGTCAATAGTAGGGGAGACCGGGGCTAGTTGGCGGTGTTTTCAGTTTTCAATTTTTACCGCTTTGATGTAGGTAAATCTTGCAAAATAGAACACGTGGCATGAAAGAGCAGACTTTTGGCAACATCTCTGATTTTTTTTTAAAAAGTGTTTGATGCATTGTCTCCTTTTTAGAGACAAAAATATGCGACGCCATATGCCAAAAACTAAGCAATCAAATGGAGATTCAATTACCTCAAGGATCCTTTTGGAACGCGCTGAATGTCTTTTCGAGAAAACTGTATATTAACCGACATTTGCTATTATATTTCGGTGTCAATACCCCGGCATTTTGACTTTTATGCTTATTCCTTATTCAAAAGCAAATTTTCGAAACTTTTTGTTCAATTGGCCGGAATAAATGTCTCATACATTGGCGAGATACATAACAGTAAGATTTTCTTACTTTGGAGTGAATTCCAGAAATAAAGTTTTTTATGACTTTTTTGCACTGTAAATAGTACCGCCAACTTTCCCCGCGTGCAACACCGCCAACTTACCCCAACCGCATATTTTATTAAAAACTAATTAAAAAGTAACTTTTGTTTGTGGATAGATGTAATATCTATACGGATACTGAAAGCTCTTTTCACGCGCTATCGAAAAATATAATCATTCAGGAAATAGATTGAAAATCACCCTAAATACCGCAAAATATTTAATATTTAGAAAATTTACTTGGTATGCTCGAAAACACAATATCGCCCACAATTTCAACAAAACAAAATGTTTTGCAACAAAAACACATCGGATGATTTGATTCACATTACTTGAGGTACACAACGAGAGTCAACGCTTTATGTCTAATAGAAACGGAGAAAAGGGGCTTCCGCCAACTTACCCCAACCGCCAACTAGCCCCGGGCTCCCCTATTAGTAAAAGTAAAGAAATGGAAAGATTAAAAATGTAGTACATAATTGCAAAAATGATAAACATTATCTAAACAAAAACAATTCAAAAATTCCCTTTGTTCAATTGTACAAAAAATAAAAAAAGGGAAAACTATATTTAATCGAAAACAAAACCCAAAACAACACTTGTAATAATCGATAAAAGAAAACAGGAAACTAGACAATCAAATTGCAAAGATTAAAGAAATCGAAAATTGTTGAACAAATGGTGAAAATTATAAAAAAATCGGCAGATGTCATAAAACGTAAAAGCTCGAAAATAATAAAATATATTCAACATAAAAAACAAGAAATATTTAAAGCAATAGAAAAAGTGAATAGAGCGTTAAGAATGCATAAAATAAAATGAACATGAAGAAATTAAAAAAAAATGAATTGAACAAAAACGGACAAAATGGAAAACAAAAAATAGTATAAAACAAAAATGGTATACCATAGAAACACACAAAATTGAAAAAATAACAAGAAGAAATTGAAAAAATAGATTAAATTATTTAAAGAATGGAAAACAATATTAGAAATGAAACTGACAGAAATTTAAACAATAGCCTAAATCTAAAACGAAGAAAAAATGCGCATAATGGCAAAAAAAATCGAATGTTTTCTATAAAAATAAATAAAATGAAAAAACAAACCTATTGGAAAATGGCCAACAGAAAAAAGCACTTTCAAAATACCACAATATGAAAAAATGAAGAATAACAAAAATGAACAAAAGAAAGATTAAGAAACATGTGTAAAAAATAAAAAAAAATATAATAAATTAGCAATGAGAAAAAATAAAACTACGGAAAACGGAAAGCTAAAAACTAGAAAACATATACTAAAATACGAGAAATGTAGATAAAGGGACAATGAGACATTTTGGAATGAATTTAAAAAAGGAAAAATGTAAAAAAATATATAGAGATAAAAGAAAATAATAGACTAATTTAAAAAGTTTGATGGAATGACAAAAGAAACAAATGAAAAGGTAGGGTATTATAATATGAAACAACAGAAAAAATATAATAGAATGGAAAAATTGCAAATAAAATGGAAAAACTCAGCAATGACTATAAATTAAGGTAAGTGGTATGGATAAAAATGCAAAAATAAACAGCGTTAAAAGCAGGATAAAATAAATTATGGTGACAATGGAAATAGATAAAAAAGCAGAATGTTGAAATTACAGATATACCACGACTTGCAACCTTCATCAGTGTTTGTATCAATATGCGAAAGATATCAAAAAAGAAAAGTGTTTAATATAACATTCCGCTAAGCTCCCTCAAAAACAGTGCTTTTTAAAGTGCTGAAAAAATTGATCAACGAAATTTTAACAACATTTTTGAAAATCCATGTAAAAATGGGGAAAATAGCGAAACATGGATCAAATTACAAATAAGCGTTGTAGTTGGATTTTACGCTATGCTGGTTTCGAAAACATTCATAAAAGCTAAATAATTCACCGCAGAGTGTAATGTTGTGGTAGAGCATTTAGGAGTATTTTTTGCATTTGTGAAGAGTTTTATTGATATAGTGGGGGCAGTACTTCACATCCTTGAATATCTGCAAGGATGTGAAGGATAACCCAAGCGAACTGTGCTCTGCTCTACAGTAAACAAAGGCAGGGCGTAAAATCACACTTCAGTGTCTTTCAAGAATCTTTGTGAGGAGCATATAATCCGTTGATCCATTGAAATGAAGGTCGTGTGGGGTAAAGTGAATCTGAACCCAAATGGTGGGGAGCTCTTTTTAAATATATTGGCCAACACCGAGAGGGGCCCTACTCATCGATCAGGGTCTGCAACCCGAGAATGATGTTTATGATGACTGTGTGCTAGACGATTTATAAAATGATGCTGAGAGTTCCTGATGAAGAAAAAATTGTAAAATTGCAAAATAATCCACTTGATTTATCCGGGCGAAATCCGAATTACATGAACAAAGACCCGGAATTTGCCTCAAAAAACCGGTGTGGCAACCCTAAATAGAAGGTTGAGAAGTTTCCTTTTTCTTTCTAATTACTTTTGATAATTACCGAGCAGTTGCGAAGACATGACAATAAATCAAAAAATCGATTTCATATTGACGAAATTTGAAGACAACCTCATGACTTCTAGTCAAATCATTAATTTTTTACCCCTAGCAAGTCTGATCTATTTTTTTTTTTTGATAATGGAAATTTTAATCTTAGGGCCATTCACTTCTTCATTCAAGTTAGAACATTTTCTTTAAAAAAAATCTCTATTCCTATGTGCGAGGTTAGGAATCGAACCCAGATGAGCTGCGTACATGGCAGTCGATGTACCAACTACGCTATGCCCGCCTTGGTCTGATCTTCAAATAGGGTACAAATACATATATTTGATATCCAATATGTAGTAGTTTTTAAAATCATACACAAGATATCGATTTTTTTTTAAAGTATTGACCAAGATTTTAGTTTTCGTTAAAATCCGGACCCCCTTCAAAACTTCGGGCCCGGGGGAAACACCCCGTCCCCACCCCCTCTCGGCGGCCCTGCCCGGACACAGTAATTTGAAGCAAAGAATTAAAAAAATCTTAACACGTTTCTCGCAATATCTCAATAACCAAGCAGAATGTCAAAATTCTGAAAACGTCACCTTGTAGAGATTTTTTAGACAAGTAATGTGGCATATCTAACTCAGTTTACCCAAAAATGGTATTCATCATGAGATAGCACAACAACGACAAAATAGGTCATTGGATGCGGAATTAAAAATTCTCCCTGAATTTGTGTTTATACAAAGACGCTTCATAATAAAAATATGGAGATATTTTCATATTTTTAATGAAAAACATCGTAAAATAATGGGTACTTTCACAAACCAGACCAGTCGTTCGATTGAAACACAAAGTGGCGCTAATCTATACCGACAAAAAAATAGTGTCGGTTTCTGAAGAGACGAAGTCGAAACGCACCCATGACTAATAAGTTTGTTTTAAAGCTTGTTCAACGATGTTTCTAGATGTTTGGAAATTCTAGTACGCCTTGTTCGTCTGTTATGCCAATTTAAATGAAAAATGTGTCCCACATTTATCCGTTCGCCCTATTTCTCAGAATAGCTTTTTTTCATTCAAACATTTGGTACAGTACCAAATTTTCTGAGTTAATTTTGAACTTAATCAACGATGTTTCTTAGAATATGGAAACCATGGTGCGTTTTGTTTGTTAGTTATGATAGTTTAAGTGAAAAAAAAAAATTCCTGCATTTATACTTACGCTTCCTAGAAAAAGCTTTATTCAAGTAATTATTCAGTAATGAATAATTAACACCACATGTAGTAGTCTATCGAATTCCCATCATTTTTGAGTACCAGTTTCATTCGTTTCGGCATTTAATCATTAAGCTTCTCTATACTTCTGGCTCTGAGCTTGTCGTTGAATAATATGATTGATTTCTTGAACTTCGAAAATAATGAATCAAAAAAAAATATTCTGAAAAAGTAGGGTGAACAGATAAATGGGGGCACATTTTTCACTCAAATTGGCATAAAAAATGAACAGGATGCACCAGGGCTTCTAAATTTCGAGAAACATCGTTGATTAAGTCTCAAAACAATCGCTACAAATTTGGCGCAGTTTGCTTGAATAGAAACAAAGTTAATCTGAAAAATGAGGGTGATCGTATAGATGATGAACACATTGTATTTTTCCATAGTACCAATATCAAAAACTTCAAGCAAAGTAGGCGAAGGTCTAAAATTGTCCAAATGATATGGAATTTGGCACCTGGGCTTACTTTGCCATTTGTCACAATAGGAGGCCTTTGAGATTTCAAAAATGATTGTTTTTTGCAATGCCCTAATGCGAGCGCGAGAGGGAGGGTTGATGAAAATGAAAGGGCGGGGGGGGGGGGTGAATACTACACCCAACTGCATATTATACCTTCCATTTGAGACTTGTTTTGAGAAAATCGGTTCGGTCATCTCCGAGTAACCGATGCGCAATTGTTGGTTACATACATATACACAGACATACACACATACGCATACACACGTTTCCCGAACTCAACGAAGTGAGTCGAATGGTATAAAAGTATCGGCCAACAATTTGAAGCAATTTGTAATTCATTTTAATTATTTTTGCATTATTCATACATATATTGATTATAACGGTTTATAGAGGAATTTCGCATGTGGCCGCATACTTCAACTCGTAACACAGAAACCAGAACTCCAATTAAAAGGAAATTCAATAGCATTCAATAGGGATGTTGTAGCTTTCATTTGAAACTAAATTTGTAAAAATCGAGTTATACATTTCTGAGAAGCAGATGTGAATTCAATTTACCACCTAACCACTTTACCGCAGCTTCCGGTTCCGCGGAATTTGTCCAGTGTGGTCAACATGGATTTGATTGGGCCTCAGTCAGCTGAAACTATAAATCCAAACATTTTCGAATACATTTTATGAAGTTCTGCATCTTTTACACACCATGCTGATTTATATGGGAAATTCATGCGTGATCCCACTTTTCAACCTGTAACTCCGGAACCGGAAGGGTGTATCTTCGTCGCGAGCAGTTGACTCTCGTAGCGCTCCCTGCGCGTCGGTTAATTTTAATTATTTGCGGCACAGTTTGCTGCCTTTAGGTTATCGAAAGTGTGAATAACGGTGCAATTTAGCGATGATGCAAAGTGAAGTGGCTTATAAAAGCATTTTTCGACTGACGCGAGGTGTGACAGTTTGTGAAAATCTAGTTTCGGCAAATGAAAGGGAATCTTTTCCTCGCATTACGGGCCGTCGATTCCCGATGCAAGGACAGTAAAAGTGCATAGAAGACATCTAGAAGCGCAGTGTGCTATCTAGAAATAGTGAAAAATGGTTTTTCAGAAAGTAGGATTCGATCCGAAAAGTGAAAAAAATACGACGATAAGGAAATTTGACATATTCAAATAATTGGTGTTTCACCAGCGACTAGCGACTACCAGGTGTCGCCCCAAAATTCTTCATCTGAAAAATAGGTGGCAAACCAGCCCATCGGTGCTCAGTTAATTTCGTCCGCGTCCCTTGTCACCGATGTCGGCGGTGCTATCTTTGAATATTCTTGGATATTCAACTGTTTTTATTGCTTTTTTATTTTATTGCAAATGAGTAGAGGTTTTGATTCTTTTATATTCGGGATTGCAGATATTTTGTCGCATGTAAATTTTGGGCGTTCGTTGATGTGATGGCACTGTAAAAAACTCGTGTCCGCCGGTCGGCTGACTTTTCTTTGGGCTGAGCAAACTAATTTCTATGTTTGTTTGGGGTTTGTTTTACCAACGGGGGAACTGATCCACAGAACATTCAATGTGCTTAGGGAGAACACATGGCCTTGTTTGAATGGAATGATCACTTCAATCATGTATAATGTTTGAGAATTGACAATTCGCGAGAGGGATCGGGGACCGGTTGGCAATTACCTTCAGTTATGTCCGCACGAAGAATAGGTGTTTTTCTGTCATGTTCATTGGTTAGCGTTCAATTCTATCTCATGCCCCCACGCGAGTCTGGGTCTATTGATGACATTTGGTCCTTGGACAGGCGACGACTGGGTGCTGTTGGCCTTCTGCCGGTGGTGGCAGAGTGAGGGGGTGCGAGCGGATCTGGCCGGGAGGACAATGCCGTAAAGACGAGTTGTTGTTCGGGGGTTGGCTCCAATGGGACTTTGATTTGACTGGTGTCGATGATCGCGGGTCGATGCGTACTGGGGGTTTGCCGCATCTGTTTTGGTGATCTTGCAATTCTAGTTTCAGGTTCCGTTGTTGGTAGCAGGCCCATGCATCGGGTTAACGATTTCCCTTCAATGTTCGATATAATCGTTCGTATACGTGTTCACAAACAGTCCAATAGGGGAAATGGGAAATACTTTCGTTGATTTATAACATCTCGAACTATCATAACTCTTTGTCTGTATAACGTGTTATCACTCGGTAGTTTGCAACCCAAAGATATATCGTAGAGACGGAATAGTAAAATTAGTCCAAATAATGTCGCAATAAATAGTGATCCGGCCCATTACGCAGATAAGATTGGCTTTTCTAGGCGGTACTCCCACGGTCGGCTGTGTGAGGTTGGAAGCGAATCCTAGACCCTATTCCATTTCAAACCGCTAACTCCGCGACACCTATGGAAGAGTCTGATGAACCTTCTGTATAAGATTCCGCATTTTATTCAAACGATCGCCGGGTAAAATCAACACCGACACGATAGAAACCACGAACAAATTCGTCGCGTGATTGAATATTATTAAAAAATATAAACAGTGCTCCTTATAGACGGCTATCCGGAGTTCAAGGTGCTCATTTTGCTAATCGTATTAATACAACAAATGATAAATTTCCCAAATTCTCGGCAGCCGGCTGCCCAGATCAATTATTACATGATAACGCTACTGACACATTTACTAACAACTCTCCCCTTCCCGTGATACATGTGGAGATGCAGAGGATTCCTCGGTCTCTAGTAGCAACATGTATCGGACTAACATTCCTTCCTTTCCCAGAAGATCTGCATTCGGACGTAGCCGGCGTCGGTATTGATCAGCATGCAGGGATCAGAATAGATTGTACAATGTGGCTCATCATGTTATTCCCAAGCATGTTGTTCCAATGAACATTTTGCAACCTAATTTGGTTCTGGTCAATAACGGAGTAGCAACTACGGGCGATCTCTTATGCTTATGCTTATGCTTATGCTTATGCTTAAATCATGTTAGAAATATTGTGTAAAAATTTTGCAGTGGATACCAAAATGTTTTGCGAGATATTAGAATTATAACATTAAAAAGGGCAATTTTACATTAAACGCCATGTTATGGGTCAGCTTTAATTGAAATAACTCGTAAAGTAATAAGGTTCTCAATATAATTATAAATGTTTTCATAGAATAAAAAACTTATTAGTCCAAGCATGTTTTTCGATATGTTTCTAACATTTGCAGAATTCATAACATAAATAACAAAAAAAAACTTTATCAGATTTTTATTGGTGAGTTCATTCGAAAACGCACTTTTTATTTTTAATACATTTTTCGTACAACTAAGAGTTTCTGAGTTATCAGTGGTTGAAAATTTTTGGTGGGAATTAAAATTGTGGTTGTAAATTTGACATGGAATAACCCGTACATTAAATATGTAAAACTACTCAACTTTTCGTTCATCAAGATGCCATTAGACGAAACGAACTATTTACAATGCACGAAAATTCCACCTAAGATTTTTTTTCAGTGTAAACAAAATTGCAGTTTGTTTTGTTTTTTTTTTCGATGAGCGTCAAATGCACAGAATATAAATAGTGATAGTGGTAAATAAATTGACCCAAGCATGTTCATAATTTGTTCACGTCACTCTCCCTCACAACCTTTTTCAATGCTTGGGCATTATCTTAGTTTGATATAACTATATTCATGAACATCTTACCACAAAATTTTAATTTATCTCGCTGTTTAAGTTGATGCACCGAAACATTGAAATGCCTAGCTGGTAGTGTGTCTTATTCGGACCTCAGTCGCATGATGGAATGTATTATCTGCAGAATGAGTTATTCACAATTATTCTTAGATTAAATAACATATTTAATATCTAAATAAGTGTTTAAAACAACACAACTTCGAAACCGCTTTTCTCAAATCTTTTGGAAAATAACCATAGCGAACACTGCCCTTTTCAATAAAAATGGCTAATTTTGCATTGAAATTTTGGTTTTCAGGGTTTTTTCAGGAAACTGATACCTTCCAAAAGCAACAATTTTTTTCAGTAATTGATGACGCAAAAATTTAAAAACTAGTTAAATAGCCATATTTAGTTGAGATAGTCAAGACAAAAATGCGTTTTCGTGTTTGCGGGGTTGTCCGTGTACTTGTTAGTTAATTATTCTGTTATAGCACACAACTAGAGATAGGGAGAACACATTCAAAATGAAGTGTTTCCAGAAATTGTAGATTGCATAATTTTTAATCGGTTGATGCATTCAAATTTGTTAGTAATTCAATTTGATTCATATTTCTTTGCTATATAAGATAATATTCTGTATTTTCATGCATTTAATACAAATGACGATATAACACCTAATTCTGTTGGTGTAAAAAATGTACATTTTGGCATTGAACTCAAGGCTATATTGTGATATTGAAAACGATTGAGGTATAGTCGGGAACAAATGCATCAATTAGAATATAAAATTGTTTAAATCACCATTTTGAAATCAAGAATGATTGTGATTCTATACATCTATCAAATAGCGATTTAAATTCAAGATGTTTTCACTTTGCTACATCGATTTGTTTTAACACTTTTTATTATTACTTGGTGTAAGATAATTTATTATCAATATGTCGGCGCCGATTTCTCAAGGCTACCGAACACGTGGGGGACTCTGTCCCGAGATAAATTAACACGGAAGTGGACTGTATACACTTTGGTGGAAGGGAAAAAACATGGCGGAACACGGGAATTTCTTTTCTTGCGTTCTGGTAACGGGCAACAATAATTAAACCACTTTCAAGTTCTTATTCAACTATTATTCACTACCTTATTTATCTTAATCACTTATTCACTGAAAATATTGTTCACTTGTTATCCATCGCACGACTTGAATTTGAATGAGAATGATTAATTTATGTCTACGCCTTATATACCAAATCCCACAAAATGGCTTCCTTGTCGTCAGCGGAAACACAAAGTGCGCTCTCTCTCTCTTCCGGAAATGCAAAAAACGCGCGCAATCACTCTCTGTTGACATATCACAGTTGATCCACAAAAATGTTGATCGCAGCAATCGGGGGGTCGTTCAGTTGTCATTTAAAAATTTTCTTCGAGCTGAGTAGAAGGGCTCGAACATCCTCCGCCCAGAGAAGAAGAAAGAAGATTACCCTGGCTGGTTTTCCAAGATAGGCAATGGTGCCAATTTGTGAATGGGCCGTGTGAGAATTCCAGACCGTGTGCGAACGTCCACAACACGGACTAAGTCATCTTCGCCTGGATACGTCTGCTCTACCTTTCCCATTTTCCATACTTGTGCAGGTAAGTTGTCCTCCTTTATTAGCACTATCATTCCAGGGCGCACATTGACACGTTTGCGCGTCCATTTTTCTCGACCTTGAAGCTCAACTAAATATTCTCTTGACCATCGCTTCCAGAAATGGTCTCGAAGAACCTGAATGTATTGCCATCGTGACAATCTATTCTGCGGTATGCCCTCGCAAGTGGGCTCAGGAATCGCTGTAAGCGGACGGTCAATCATTAGATGCCCCGGAGTCAGGACTTCCTGGTCATGAGGATCATCCGAGTGTGCAAACAACGGCCTCGAATTCAATATGGCCTCGATCTGACAAAGCAACGTACTGAATTCAACGATGGTAAGTGATGCTGGGTTACAAATTTTCCTTAACACGGTTTTCACACTCTTTACTCCCGCTTCCCACAATCCGCCGAAATGCGGAGCATTTGGTGGGATGGTCTTCCACTGAATCTGTTTTGGCTGACAAAACTCAAAAATTTTCTGCTCTGTCATTTGCTTCTTGAACATTTCATACAGTTCCCTTAGCTCATTCTTTGCTCCCACAAAATTTGTTCCGTTGTCGGAATAAATTTCCTCAGGGACTCCACGTCTAGACACGAAACGTTGCAAAGCTGCCAGAAAGGCAACTGTCGAGAGATTTTCTACCGCCTCCAAATGTATTCCCTTGGTGACCATGCAAATGAAAACGCAAATGTAGCCCTTCACTGGAATTGCTTTACGGACGCCCTGCCTTATCATAATGGGCCCGGCGAAATCCACACCAACCTTCAAAAATGCAGGAGCTTTTTCCAAGCGACATCCAGGTAGATCTCCCATAAATTGATTCAATGTTTTTGGATTTACCTTGAAACAACGAACACAGATTCTCGTAATCAGTCGTATGGTGTTGCGACACTTAGGGATCCAAAACTGTTGTCGAAGAATCGCCATCAGTTCTGACGGACCTACATGCAGGTTCTCCTGATGCAATGCCTTGATTAGACTTCGAACCACCGGATTATTAGCTGGCAAAATCCACTGGTGCTTTACGTCGAATGGTAGCTTGGAATGGCGCAGTCGGTCACCAACTCGCAGTAAACCTTCATGGTCCAATAAAGGACACAAATTTTGCATATATTTGCAGGGCTCACCTGTTAAAACACGCTGGATCTCGCTGTTATACTCCAGGTTTTGCACTACCCGAATTGTTGTCTTCATAGCCTCACGAAGCTCAATCACTGTTGGTAGTTTTCCTAAAGTGCGATTTTCCTTCCTTTTCTTGACGTTGTTGCGAAATCGTAGCACATAGGCTAAGACGCGTTGCAGTTTTCTAAATGACTCGAATTTAGTGAACACTGGAAGTTCATCGTACCTCGCAACTATATTCACCGAAACGATTGGCCTTAACTCTGGGATTTCTTCGATGGGCAAGGGTGGGGGAATTTCCATTCGATAAATTGCATCTCTCAAAACCGCTGGACCATTCCACCACAAATCACTATTCGCTACCTTGCTAGCTGATAACCCTCGTGACACTATGTCAGCGGGATTATCCTTTGTTGGAATATATTTCCACTCAAACTTAGTACCAGTTGCTGTTATTTCTCTCACTCGATTGCGAACATATAAATCCAACTGCTCGGGTTGCTTAGTAAGCCATGCCAATATTACCTGACTGTCTGACCAAAGTATCACTTCATTGAATGACATTTTCAAAGCAGAAAGAATTTTCACTACCAGACGATGCAGCAGAAGAGCTGCCAACAACTCCTTTCTTGGTATACTTAGCGGTGCGATGGGAGCCACTTTCGATTTTCCACTAATAATTTTCATGCTTGTAGATCCATCTTCGCATATCGACCGTATATATACACAAGCTCCGTATGCCACATCGGAGGCATCCGCAAACCCATGCATTTCGAATGCCACAGCACTGCTGCTTACCACTCTTCTTGGTATCCGAAGTTGATTGACCCCTTCCAGTGCATGTAAGAAACCTGTCCAACCTTTGACCAAATCACCAACAATTGGCTCGTCCCAATCGAGTTTCTCCTTCCAGACCAATTGCATTAACATTTTCCCAATAACGACGACAGGAGCCACTAGTCCCAAAGGGTCGAACATCTGGGAGACTAGCGACAAAATCTGACGCTTTGTAGGCTGCTTTACGTTCGTGGTGGGCATCGATACAAACATTAATTCATCTGAATCTGGATTCCACATAATACCCAAGGTTTTTATTACTTCATTTGCTCCATATTCGCTTAAACTTACTAACTCTTCACGATCTTCTCTCGGTAACGATTCTAGCAGCTCTGGAATATTTGACGACCATTTATGAAGATGAAAGCCACCGGCCTCCATCATGCTGATTAGCTGCCTTTGAGCTTCAAACGCCTGCGGAAGGCTATCGTAACCAAAGAGTGCGTTGTCCACATAACAGCTGTTCTCGACAATGGAAGCTGCTAGAGGATATTTGTGCTTCTCATCAATTGCCAATTGAAGAAGTGCCCTTGTTGCCAGAAAAGGTGCTGAAGCCGTCCCATAGGTAACCGTGGTTAGTTCTAACACTCGAAGTGGATCAGAAGGATTCTTTCTCCAAAATATTCTTTGTAGAGGGGTGTGACAATCAGCAACCACAATCTGCCTGTACATTTTTGCAATGTCAGCCGTCAAAACAAATCGATGTTCCCGGAATCTGAGCACTATAGCAAGCAAATCGCTTTGGCTGATTGGACCAATCTTCATCATCTCATTCAATGATAAACCAGACATCTTAGCAGACGCATCAAAAACAACGCGGCACTTCGTTGTTGTGTTTGAAGGTCGTAAAACTGCGTGATGAGGTAAGTACCACTTTCTCATCCCTGGTGCGTCATTCTTCTCATATACTTCCTTACAGTGACCCAAGGATTCGTACTCCTGCATGAAGTCTACGTATTGCCGTTTTAACTCTGGTTGTTGGGCAAAACGTTTCTCTAACCCGAAGAATCGTCGGAGCGCCAACGAGCTGGATTCTCCGAGCTGCTCCAGTGAATCTCTTAATGGCAATTGCACCACATATCTTCCTGTTTCATCTCTTCGGTGTGTTGCTATGAAGTGCCTTTCACATTCATCCTCTTCGGTGCTTGACTGGAATTGCTGGGGAACGCTCTCTACTTCCCAAAATCGCTGAATCGAGTCGCAAAGTTCCTCGATCGTAACCGAATGTGAATACACGACATTATCCTGAATGGCTTCGCTGCAATGTGTACCACCTACCACCCAACCGAACTTCGTTTCAGTTATGATAGGAAGCTCTTCGGAAAGTATGATGCGCCCTGGTAGAAGTAACTTCAAGAACCATTGATTGCCGATTAGCATGTCAATCCCGCCAGTAGAATTGAATGATGGATCGGACAGTTGAACTCCAGCTGGAATCTCCCATGAACGGATGTCTATATTTGAAACTGGAAGATTTGATGTCACCCTTTTGGTTATCAAGCAATTGAGCTTCAGCTGATAGTCCAGGTATCTGGATCGGATCTGCACTTCGATACCCTTGTCAGTACGAGACAGCATTCCATCAACTCCAGCAATTCTAACGTTTGTATGATATCCATCTAAACCGAGACGGTCTGCCATGCCTTGTGAAATCAGATTTACCTGGGAAGCAGAATCCAATAAAACACGACAGGGGTGTGGGTGATTGTTTCTGTCCATCACGTTTACGACTGCGGTTAGCAGTAGGACCGATGGAACTACTAGTCCCTTGTTTGTTGAGCAAGCTGCAGTCGTCACTTGTGTACTAGTAGACGGCCGTTGCTCATCCGCTTTCGGTGCTTGAACCTGTGCTGCTGGTCTGGATGACTTCGTTTCGTCGGGAATTTCCGCTGCTTTAAAAGGCTGACTGTCCGCATGCAATAGGCTATGGTGCTTACGCTGACACTTAACGCACGTTCGATTGGAAGGACAGTCTAATCCGCGATGTCCCTTCCTAAGACAGTTGAAGCAAACGTTCCTTTCTCGCACCTTCGCGAGTCGCTGGGGAACGGACATGGCTAAGAACTGGGGACACCTGAACCCTTTGTGCTGAGAATCACCGCAGAACTCGCACTTGAACTTTGACTCGCTGGCGGACGTGGTAACCAGTGAGTGCTGACCAGTACTCTTAACAGACTTCTTTGCTGGTTGGTTCTCCTTTGAATTGGAGGTTTCACATCTCTCCAAGATGAAACACTGCTCCTTCAGAAACTTGATGGTTGCATCGTATGATGGAAGCTCTCCATGCTTGATGGTAGTCTCCCATCGTCTTCTTGTTTCCTTATCCAGGGCTTCGGAGAGCAGGTGCACAACGAACTGCTCCGATATGCCAGTGAATTCTTGATTGAGGAATTTCAAGTTTTCAACATGCCTCGAGCACTCGTCCACTAGTGCTCTTAACTCTTTACCGTTTTCATTTGCCATTTTTCTGAGACTGAAGAGGCCATGGATATGAGTTCCTACCATGTGTCGTAGGTTCTCATACCGTTCCTGCAGTATCTCCCAGGCATGCTTGTAATTGCCATCGTTGATCGTCTTGGCATCAATAATTCCAGCGGCACTGCCCACCAGGGCCTTGTCTAGGTGGTAAAGCTTAATGGCGGGAGGGTCGGCTGTGTTATCTACCAGGTCTCTGAACACGACTTTGAACTTTGACCAGTTTTCGTACTTACCGTCGAAAGTCGGAATCGGTACCTTCAACGGTTGCTGAACCATCACTGGGTTCCGAAGCGGAGCAGCTACGTTTGGGTTGGAACCTACTGGAGCAACACTTAAACGCTCCATATGGTCTTCCAAAGCCATTAGTACTTGATCGTGGAGCTCATCAAATATCAAAAAATGTGCATCATGCTCTTCTCTACTTGAGGATGGAATTAGAGGAAGCATCTTCTCCTGTATGTCGTGGTATTCTTTGTGCGCCGAGTCTATCTTCTTTGCATAGACTCGCAGTTGAGAAGATGGCAGCTCATCGTTTTCATGCAGTATGTTTAAAATTCTAGTTAGCTTACCTTTTGCCAGCCCACGCTGGTGGACGAATGCTTCTACCTGTTCCATGATCAATCGTTGCGCTTTCTTGATCTTCTTAACGCTAGTTGAAGGTGAATTACTGGTAATCGGTGTTGCAGCAGGCGGATTGCTTCCTGCAGATGACGTGGACTCTTGGTGCTTGATGGGTGTTCGCTTCAGCGGCATGACACTGAGGAACGCCTAAAACCCGGCATTGGTAACCGGAGCTGATCTTAACAGCCTCTTCACTTAACTTCTGGAACCACTTTTCCAAACACGTCAATGCTTGTTCGATTCTTCTTCTTTTCCACCTCACTTAACTTCTTTTCTACTTCAATCGTTTATTGTCACTTATTTTTCCATTGTGCCCGTTCCGAAGCAAACTTCACGAGACATCCTAAGCCAGTCACCACTTCCACCACCAAACACTGTACTGCACTCAATCCGGTTCGAGTGGACCAAAATGTCGGCGCCGATTTCTCAAGGCTACCGAACACGTGGGGGACTCTGTCCCGAGATAAATTAACACGGAAGTGGACTGTATACACTTTGGTGGAAGGGAAAAAACATGGCGGAACACGGGAATTTCTTTTCTTGCGTTCTGGTAACGGGCAACAATAATTAAACCACTTTCAAGTTCTTATTCAACTATTATTCACTACCTTATTTATCTTAATCACTTATTCACTGAAAATATTGTTCACTTGTTATCCATCGCACGACTTGAATTTGAATGAGAATGATTAATTTATTTCTACGCCTTATATACCAAATCCCACAAAATGGCTTCCTTGTCGTCAGCGGAAACACAAAGTGCGCTCTCTCTCTCTTCCGGAAATGCAAAAAACGCGCGCAATCACTCTCTGTTGACATATCACAGTTGATCCACAAAAATGTTGATCGCAGCAATCGGGGGGTCGTTCAGTTGTCATTTAAAAATTTTCTTCGAGCTGAGTAGAAGGGCTCGAACACAATATTTAGTATTACTTTTTCCAAAAAAAATTATGTTCCTGATGGTCAAAATAAATATAACATAAAGTAACTCAAAGTACGTGGGAGCTTTTTACACCTTTTGGTAATTTTATATCCTTTAAGTATTCCGATTGTTAACCAATTTAAAAAATGACATGAAACAAAAACTCAAATCAGAATCTCGAACGACAGTCGACAGCAATCAAACTATCGAGCAACTACGTTCGACTCGAGTCGCTTTCGAGTTCGATTGTTATGGTTACATAATGCCAACACTTCTCGATAATCTAGTACTTCTTCAAGCTAACTCGAACGAAAATTTACTTTCGAGCTCGGTTCGAAATACACAATGCAAAACAAGGTCGAGTCGATAGAATTTTGATCGAATCGAGATGCGTAATGCCACCCCAGGTCTAACATTGAAAATCGGCCAATATTTATGGTAGTTATGCCCCGAGAACAAAACTATGTTCACAACTCCCCACCGTCCTCTACTTTTTTCAATAGCTTAGACATTTTCGACTCTATTCATTATTACAAGAGTCGCCACATCTTCAAGTTTTAAGAAATGGCTTCAAATATTTGAAAAAACATCAAAACAGTAGGGGAAAGTGAGGACACTTGATCCTCCTTGGGGATATTTGATTTACTGGCCATATCTCACAATCTATACGCATAAAGTTATCACAATATAATAGCACAGCAAATAGACAACATATTTTGATATCAAGCATCAAATTGAAACCTTATTTTGATATCAATTTAAACTTTTTCAGATATGACATCTTATTTTGATCTCATTTTGATGTGCTTACATTTTTAGAAAAAAATGTTTGTTTCTATTTCTTTGACAAACATCAAATTGATTACTTATTTTGTTATCAGTGAAATATTTCACCATCTCAATAAGTTTTCAATTTGCTTTCACTGATAGCATGAATAGTTTTCTGTTTGATGTCATAGTGTAATTTTTCTGCTTTCGATTTTGATCTTTTAACCGCTAAAACGACCAAAATGATAACAACCTGAGCAATTATTCCTTACTACATCACAACATCAAGTTTAGTTCTCAATTTGATATCAGACTCTGCTCGGGAGTCTTATTAATTAATTTATCGGGACAGGTGGTTAGCTGAACTTTCGTGTCTATAGGTCATAGTAGGTGGAGGATCAAGTTACCACACTTTTTTTTTTTCAAAAACCTCGTTTGGCATGATTTTCAAAACTGTTCATATTACTGACAGGACCCATTTACACATTATTCGTAGCTGTTACAACTCGAATTAACTGCGAGATGGCGAATTTTGCAATTAAATTTTTTATTTCAATGAAAAGTTATGAGAAAAAAACAAAAGTGGGATCAAGCGTACCCACTCTTCCCTAAAATTCGTTTTTTTTAAATTTTGAAAGGAAATCCAACAATCGGTTCAAGTTCTTATTGAAACAAATGGCGCACAGGTATTTGTTTCAAATTTGGTTCATTGAATTATTAACTTAAACTTTGTAAGGGTAAATTTGTTTTTTTGTGCATCCAGTATTTCATGAAAGGTTCCAATTTTTAAGGCAACGTTGTTGGCCATTGCTTTGACACCCAAGAAATCGAATTCCAAATATGATAGATTTGGGAGCACATTTCGCCATTCGGTTAGAAAACTTCCGCAAGTCGAACAAAGCTTTCCTCCGCATGAACGAGGACACGTAGTAGAGTAAGGTGGGGCAAAAGTGCGCACCTAACAGTTTTCGTAAAATAACTATTGGTAGAAAAGCACTATAAAATCGGCATGATTACAAATTAATACTCTCATCACACATCTTCAAAACGTAATACTAGATATCTCTTGGTTTTGCTTGTAACCCGAGAAATAGTTATTTTCTTATGAATACTCAAATGCCCCATGGTCGGGGCAAGAGTGCGCATAGCACGGGGCAAAAGCGCGCACTGATTGAATAGCCGATTTATTACCGCCCATAAATTAAACTAATCAATTTTAGGATATCCATCCTCTCTTACTCTTCCTTCATAACTAAAAAGTACCCCTCCCTCTGCCTCGGTTGATGTTGTTCAGTTTTCCATTATGTTGAAAAAACTTGGATGTTTCATCTTTTAGACAATGTGGTTCATGATCAAACTGTCACCCCTGGTAACATCATTATTTGTCATAGTTGGGTAGATCACTACAAGAATTCTTGCGAATATCCTATTTATATTGGAAATACATCTTTATTTACATATTCATAGTTTTTTGGTTCTTTTTTAATTACTCTGAGCTTTCGGCACTCTATATTTTTCCTTGGAACCAGTTATGCTGATGCTTTTGTTTCTAAACCGCTCATATCAGTCGTGATTTGACCGGTGAGCTCGCAGTTATTGAAGATGCTGGTCCCTTCTTTAAATCATGGAAGAATTAGTTCAGTTTTTATATAAAAAGCTTCACTCGCGTCTATTGATTTGGGGCGGATATGCTATGCGCACTTTTACCCCACTGTCAGTTTTTTAACTTATTCAATTGTTACGAAAATTACTGATTTTTTTTTTTCATCAAATCAAATATATCTCACATCGAACCATATGTGGAAGATTTTTAGGGTACTGTAGTTTTATAGATCCTAATTTATTCAAACAGCCAATTTATGATTCCCAAAATTCAAAAAATAATATCAAATCAGCGAAAAATAGTCCTTCCCTCTTAATTTCAAGCCGCTATATTCAAACCTTTCATGCTTATATGTGCGATTAGTTGACTTAATGATACACTAAATCCATACAGAGTTGCCAGGTTCTAGCGCTTGTGTGCTTCTAAAAGTCCTATGCGCACTTTTGCCCCACGCGCACTTTTACCCCACCTTACTCTAGTAGGCGGAGGGAGGGGGTGTTTGGTGACGATACCCACCTCCGAAATATTTTGTTGAAATTTTAAAAAGGTTCAACAAAAATGTGTCTCATATTTTAAATGGAAATCTCTAAGTTTCTTTTGCAAAAGTTCTCTTCTGAGAAAATGTCCTTGTAGTGAAAATTGGCGACAGATCTCGGCATCTATCGATTGGCTCGTTGTGGAGGTTCGGTCTACCATCGAGGACTACATCGAGTAGATCACGACGAATCTCCGCTTAATGGCTCACTTCTATTGTTACAAAACTGGGTGCTAATTGATTCACGAAATGGATATCGGTATCGAGAGAAAATCCGCACCCGGGGAGTTCTCAGTCGGATTAGGATGAGTATATCACTGGGAACAATCCGAGTAGCTGGGAGCTCAATGGCTCACAGAAACCTGAACTGAATGGCTCATGCTATCACGAGCCAAATGGATCACTGAGACGAAAGGCTGGCTCACGAAAACGGGAGCTAAACCACTCACAGAAACCAGAACCAAATGCTTTGCGGAAGCTTACCGCTGGTAATATTCGAGAGGAGTTTGGGACTAAACAGCTAAGGCGTGCAGAGGATCTATATAGCGTGATAGGCGGAAAGAATTACGGAAAGTAAGAGGAATTTCGGGAACTAAACGGATGAAAGACCAGCCTTTCGTGGATCAAGCGAGGCTCCGAGGTAACTTCAGAAATCTCGTGAGTAAAAGGTTTCGTGATCGCCAAATTCTACGGTGTCTCCATGTGCGGCTGTTACGCACCTACAATGTGGAAAGCTGTGCAGCTCAACCTAATGTTGGAGCAGTTAACCGAGCAGTTGATCGACCGAAAGCCGGTAGTTATTGGTGTTGACTTCAATGCCTAGGCTGTCAAGTTAGCACTAGAGGAACCAACACAAGACGATACATCCTGCAAAAAGCTCTAATGAAGTTAGATGTACGATTGGGTAATGAAGGTTCCTTTAGCACATTTCGGAGCGATGGAAGGGAGTTTATCGTCGACGTCACATTCTGCAGCTCTTCGCTGACGGCGAACTGAAGAGTGTGAGAGAAGTATACTCATAGCGACCACCAGGTAATTCACTACCATATCAGCCAAAGAACCCTGCTACAGCACGGAGAAGGACAACCTGCGAGCGAAACATGTTCGTTGAGGCACTTCGGCCGCAAAGCGAGACCTACGACGTTGATGTAGCTGATCTACCAAGAAGGGTTGTGACAGCTTATGACGCCACAATGCTTCGGAAACTGAAGCCACGCAATAGACGTCGTCCTGCTGCCAGTCCGGATGCAATGCCAAATGTGGCACTGAAAGGTAATGCTGAAAATCAAGCGAAACCACAAAAAGCTGCCCAGGACGTTCCGGCTGGTGGCCATGATCCCCATCTGCATCGCCCTGGCGGAAGATATCGAGTGCTATAATCGGAGAAACATCAGGCACGCGAGGAAGATTGTAAGAATCGATTTGATAGCAAGGTGGCTGCTGGAATGGGACAATACGGAAAAAGAAAGGTGGACCTACCTGTTCATCCTAAACCTGTTGACATGGTTCATTAGAAAGCACGTAAGATGTACTTCCACCTGACACGTTATACCCGAAGTGTGAGAACATTGAAGAGATACTTCGGCAATACTTTGAAGCAATACGCAGGGTGATGCTTGAGATGGGAGGGCCGGACCCGGATAATGTCGTCCACAAAATGACAAGCGATGTAATCACGTTGAACGCGGCCAACAGAGTAGTGACGCAGATCATGACTGCCTTACAGCGGAAATGGCGTGATGAACAGCGAGCAACGATTTCGCCGGGAAACTCTTTGACATAGTAGGCTAGATCTACCGCAGGGGATTAGTCAAGTAGACCACGCCACAACACTGTTCTACAAAAATTTGGGTATGGGTCATCGCGGCGCCAGCGAACCGGACGCCTCGCTTCACCCGCAACCGCCGAACTAATCATGGCACCCTCCCGGTAGGCCGAAGAGAAATATAGCGAAAACAGAAGAATCCGTGTCGAGATTCCGGTCGTAAGCAAGATTTACCGTCGGGGACTAGACTGAGTAGATCGTGACGTGACACCAATTGCGGGTAGTAGGCAAAAGTAAACGGAACGACTTACTCTACCGAAATCACTGGACCGACCTCGTAACCTGGCTGGTTGGCTGGGTGTCGGGAGAACTTCTCTCGTCGGGGGATTCTCCGTCGAAGTGAGCTAGGGCCATCGTCGGCGACTAAACCTAGTAATTTATAAGATTCACCGTTTCTTCATTCTCGCCGTTTCGGTCATTCTTTCTCTGTCGGTTTTCCAGTGGATACGTTCATAAAAATCCTTGAAAAAGGAAATAATAAAAACTCACGTTAAAACATGGAATGTATAAACCTTGTAGTCGAGAGCTCAACGAAGAAGTTGTGCCAAATGACGCAAGAATAGAGCAATGGGCCTAAAAGAGTTATGGTAATATATGGCACAAGGTAGCCGAGTCGTAGTGTCGAATAGCACAAAGGAGCCGAAGGGCTCTGTAAATTTGACAATCTGGAGTTTGCCGCGTAGATTGTCTTCGTAGGGGAAGAGCACTACTCTCTATCCACAGCTAGCGTTCCGTCTATCATAAAGAAATAGCCACGTTATGTGGATTGTTGAAAACTAGTAGTGTATCTCTACTGAAGCAACTTACTACTATGGTTCGTCTCCAACAAAAGAACTACTAAGAAGTTGGAATAGAGTGTATGCTATGCACATAACCCCTCCCCGAAATAATGCCGTAAGGTAGTACTATGAAGGAATCAAGTTCCGCGCAAGAGTTTTAGTGTGTTTTAGCGGGTCACATGGCTTCCCAAATCTTTTTCCTGGGTTTTTATACATTTTATTCCTGCTCACGGTGTTTAGAAATATTTTTTTCTGTTCCAAAACTATGCATACCTGCATATTCATATGCATATACACAAAATATACATATCCCTCTCCCCCGAAAAAAACTCTTACTACGCCACTGACATATTCGCTTCTAAAACCGTTATTCTGATGAGAATCTCTCTTTCGCTCATCTAAAACATCAGCGTTAAGTTATTGTTTGAATTTTAAAGTAATTAGTTTGTTAAGCATTGTATGCACATCGTTTGTATCGTATCAAAGTGCTAAACGATGCGTATCAATTA
This sequence comes from Topomyia yanbarensis, assembly GCF_030247195.1. NCBI lineage: Eukaryota > Metazoa > Arthropoda > Insecta > Diptera > Culicidae > Topomyia > Topomyia yanbarensis. The sequence continues at coordinate 171,621,634 of NC_080671.1, read as the reverse complement.
CATACTTAGTACAATCGTTCATCAACACATTAACTGGATTAATTTCACAGGACACCTTCGCCATTTGACTACCAAGCGACGATAACTAAATTCAACAAATTGATTTACGATTGAATATATCGTTTTCACTGTTGAACAAGCCCGCAAATCAATCTTTCTGCCGAGATCACTTTACCATATAATTGATGGCATTCATGTACATACAAACAAAACAAACAGCAAATGTCCCAGGCCCTAGAAAATGTGGGTCAGTATTGTAGCGCCAGTTGCTCCCCCGTGTCGAACTCGTCGCCTGGCAGGCTGGTTTTTCCGTTTCGGCTGATTTAGCATTCATTGCCGTTCTCCAGCGTGACGTATGGCGTCCCGACGCGGAACAAATGAAGTCGTCATATCTTTCACTCCCTAGTCGACCGGTTGGTTCGTCATACGGAGAACGGGGGAATTTCAGTGCACTCGACTGTGACTGCGACTGTGACGATAGTATATACAGCACTGAATGACGGAACATTTTTCGGGGGACATATGGCACGCACTATTATTTTTACGCTATTTTGTCTTCCCTAATGCGATATATTAGTATTAATTAGTAGATCGCATCACGTATGCTGCCGGTTTTGGTGTTAGGAATTTTGGGAGGAGATTCCTCTTCGTTAGCGGGAAAGACAACAGCACTAATGAATGAGTGAGTGATTTTGCATGCGCCAACTCGAGAATAATTAATGAGGGTGAATAATGGGCCAACAACACTTGATCGGTTGAACGCAAAGATTAGTACCCATTTTTGGATATACCAGAATGTGCAGGAATTTTTTTTTAAATATTATTTTCTATTTGATTATTTTGTTTTGTTTGCATTACATTTCTAATTTAGTATATTGGGTGTTCAGCCACAAGTGGTGACTTTTCATCCCTATTGTTTACATGATTCAGTTAATTATTATTAAGTTATAATATGCTTTCGCAGTTAAGTGTTTTTTTTCAGTAGGTTGTTTTAAACCTACTTGTCTTCTGAATAAGGAGCTACACAAATCTAATAAACTAACTTATAAACTATAAAGAGAGCTAATCGTTGCAATTGAAGATTGCAACGATTTTTGTCGGAAGTTGCTTATAATACTGTTCGAGCATTCCAATTTAATAAATTTAAATGATTATTTAAAGTCATTGTTAAACTTTAATTTCATTACAATTTTCCAACCCACTTGAAAAGCTTCAAACATGGAGGTAGAATTTAACATGTCAATCATCATAGGTAACATAGAGTCTTGCAGGTATTTTCATTTTTCTTCCGTTACGCTACTTAGATCCATTGGACTAAAGGAAGCGTTGGGTGCGAATGAGTTTGTGGGCGTGGTAACGGTAGCCGTTATTTTGGCCTTGTTACCTGCCACTGAAGCATAAGATGACACACCATTGTAGGATGGTGTGACGGAGGTAGAAGAAGTTGTTAATCTATTTTGAATCGGATTAACATGTTTGGACGTGTTTTCTTGAAGTGAACCTGAAGAAGTAGGTACATTTTTATTTGTTGTTTTTGTTCTCTACAACGAGAATTTATAATTTTTTCTCGAACTGGACAACCCCAGAAATTCGATTTATGATTTTCGCTACAATTAGCGCATTTGAAACTTTTTGTGGTTTTTTCACGGGACAAGTATCTTTAGTGTGCGATTTATCACCACAGATCATACATTTGGAATCCAAATGACAATTTTTTGTGCCGTGCCCAAAGCCTTGGCATCTACGACACTGGGTCAGATTTTGAATTCTGCCCACATGTCGTCTATAATGTTCCCACTTTACTCGCACGTGGAACATAAAACGTGCTTTTTCAAATACTTTCAAATTATTAACCTCATTACGGTTAAAATGAATAAAATATGGCGTGTTATCGCCGCTAGCCTTTCTCTTCATAAGAATAACTTGTGAAGGAGAAAAGCCAAGTAAATTTTTCAATTTGTTGGATATTTCATCCAAGCTTTGACCTTGAGGTAGCCCTTTCAAAACAGCCTTGAATGGTCTATTTGTCTTGAAATCATATGTATAAAATTTAGGTAACTTCTCCGTAAGATACTGGAGTAGTCGTTTGTGATCAATCAATTCCTCCGCTGTAACTCGACATTCTTCTCTTCGGCCAATCTGAAAAGAGACTTTCACGCCCGGAAGGAACGTCGAAAGCTCAGTTCGAAAGGCTTTGAAGTCGGAGATCATCACTGTTATAGGCGAATGTGATAGCGTTTTCTTCTCATTGGCATTATGCGCAATGCGAGGAAATTTAGAAATTTCATCAGCTTCCCATTCGGATAAAACATCGCATGAGTAAGTGCAGTCAATTGAATTTTCGGGTGGAGAAGATACCCCTTTCCGTTTAGCTTGAATTTTTGGCACATGGCCTTTCTGGGAGGACCCAGGCATGTTGGAAGAATTAAATATTTCTTTAGGCTGATTTGTTCTTGAAAAATGTTTTAGTCTTGAAAAAGACTGATTGAGTAGAAAAAGTAGGTAGTCTTGAAAAAGACTAATTGTCGAAATAGGTATATAGCTAGTCTTGAGAAAGACTGATCGAGCGAAAATATAGGTAGCCTTGAGAAAGACTGTCGCTGTTGAAAAACTCTAGGTAAACCAGGAGCTATCAAGATTTGTGACCGGTTCGAACGAAGGTTCAAGCCGGTATGATGTAGGAAAAGTTTATTTCGGTTATACAGAAGATTGTACTTCATTTAGAGGATATCGAATTGAGTAACACAATTGATAACTTTGGTCGAGAGTCATTTTGGTGCAAGGTTATAATAGTGTTTTCAAGGGTAATTCGGGTGCACTGATTTCAAAAATGACCACAGTTTTCACCGCTGTGCTCTTGAGTAAATTGAAAAAATTCATTTTTTCATTTTTTTTTGAATTTACAAACGGTATCAAACCTATTATGTACAGTTGCTACAAACATCTGACAAATATTTGGAAATCGGTAAAGGCATATTGAATACTGTAAAATTTGAAAAAACGCGTGCGAAGAAAAAAAATGTCAATGTTTAAAAAAATTGCATAATTTAATATGCTGCCATTTCGCAAGTTCTCAATTGGTTTTAATCAACAATAAATATATTTGTAGCTGCAAGCGTCTTCTTTCAGACGTAAAAGTTAAAGCTAAACAGACGAAAATTGTCAGAGTTTTGATTAATTTACCTGATTAAAGAAAATCTTCAAAATTAACGAATTTTGGTAATAGTATAGACACGACAAAACTTCAGAAAATCTATTAAAAATCAATGTTCTTTTTATAGTTTTTCAATGCTTTGAATAAAACTTAAAAGTCATAAAGTAGTTTTATGATCCCATATTAACATAACCTAAAAATATTACATTTTGTCATGGTTATACCAGGCCATTTTTCCCTAGCCAACATCTGCCTTTGTTTGATTTTTCAAAACAACCCAATTCAATAGAATGGACGACATGGGCCTAGAATCGGCCACGCCTATCATATGTTGACTACTGTCAAAGTCTGTATATCTCCATAGCGGATGACAGGGATGACACCCCCCCTGAGTTATACAAGTGCTTGCAGAGTTAGATAGTGACAGCAATTTTTGCATCTCACTTCATTACGATCGAAGGCGTTTAACAGTTCAGCACTATAGTTCTTGGTGTTTCATTTGTGATAACGTTTGAGTTTGTCGCCTGCATATTTCTTGGGATGTGCATTCAAGAAGTAAATATATTTATTCAGTAGGGGAACATGGGGAGACTTGACCAAGCGTGAAATTCAACAATTATCAATACCGTTGTTCTATTTGGTTCTTATATTTTTTAAAAAATATTCTAATACTTGTTTCGATCCCATCAGGTAATTTTAAAAGTTTAGAGTGAAAAATCCTTTCCTCATAGAAAATATTCCGTAATTCACAAATTTACATTAAATGATTTACTTTTTTATCAAACTTTGTATCAACATATCTACTAGAGTAATTCATTTTTTTTTTATAAAACTCTATACCATGTTATAAAGTACATTGTAAAGTAGTGAAATGATTTTACATTAAACGGAATATTGGAATAGTTATTTATAAAGTTAGCACAACATTGAACGTAAGAACTAATGTTGGGGAGACTTGACCAAAATTTCATGGGGAGACTTGACCAGCTGAAGCTGAAGAAAGATACAACATTCCTGATATTTACTATTCTGTGGAACCTACTGTTAATGTTAATCACGTCACAAATAAAAACCCACCTTAAACATCAGTCTCTATCTTTACAGTACTAGGCCACAAATTTAGCAGTTATATAGTTGATTTCGTGACATGTGACCATGCAATGTAATCAGTACGGTTTATCCCAAAAAGGAAATGCATTAAAAAAATCTAAACTCATAAAATACAACCCTTTTATATTTTTACTGGTACTTTTCGGGTACTGAAAATGAAGCCGCTGGTGCCCTAAGACGATTCCTAGATTTTCAGAGCTGCGGGCGATCAGTACACTAGCGCGAGAGCCGGAAGATTATTGAAGGGCTTGGCGCAAAAATTGTTCCAGTGATGTTGACGATTTTTCCTACAAAAACAGATTTTGATTTTTAATTTGTTCTTTCGTTTTTTTTTACAATGGAGAATGCAATTTACACACTAACCCAGTACACGTGCATTAGTAGATGCCGGGGTGTACTGGAGCGTCGGGCTCTCATGGTGGGCACCATGACTAGGTAATACCGACTAAACTTCATTGGGCACCGCCATTGTTCCCCCCAGGAACTACCTCTCGGTATTACTTCTGGGGTGATGGCTGTACTTGATGTACTCACTCACTCTCGCTCACGCGTATGAGGCTTACTTGGATGCTCTCTCTCTGTCACACCCTGATTCACTCTCCAACATTCCACATGAGGCAGACTTTTGTGCTCACCTCTAACATACCATGTGAGGCTGACTTGGATGCTCACTCTATCACCTGATTCACTCTCGATCATACCACTCTATTACACCCCTGTCGCTTCCCCTGGCATCCCATGTGGGACATTTTTCTTAGGCCCCACTTCTGACATACCATGTGAGGCTTACTTGGGTGCTCACCGTTTTTGTACCCTGCGAGGTTTACTGTGGTCACCTCTAACATACCATGTGAGGCTTACTTTTGTGCTCACCCCTAACATACCGTGTTAGGCTGACTTGTATGCTCATCCTTTATTCCTCTGCCACGCCACGAGGTATCAATAGCGAAATGTCAACATACTACGCTACGACTCTCCTATCTTGGCATGAAGCAGTCCACATATACGCCTATATACTCACTCTTCTGCCTTGCTTCGGGGTAGCTGGGTTTACCCCTTACTCGAGTGCTAGTCGCTGCGCCAAACCTGCATCAGCATGAACTAGCATGCTAGGTATCAGCCGGTGAGTCCACCTACCTTTCGAGGAGTTATCCGACTCACGCTGCCATCTGGCGACCGAAGCCACCTTGGTGCACTCGCGGGCTCCTCTATTGCCACGCAGCTCAAAGCACTCCTCATCTTCATGCTCGCTATCACGCAGGATGCATCGTGTGATACCGTGCGGTAAGCAGCTATCACTCTGAGGCACATCACGCGGTAGGTGCTCTCCAGTTTCTGCAGGTAACTGGTTACTCTCAGTTCTCTTGACCATGACGGGCCGTCGTACCTGAGAATAGATACGGCAACGCCTGCCAGTAGCCTACGTCTACTGGCGCACACCTTTGAGCTGTTGGACATCATCCACGATAATGCAGCAACAGCAGTTGAAGCTCTCTTGCACGTATAGTCGACATGGCTGCCGAAGGTCAGCTTGTCGTCTATGATGACTTCGAGAGACTTCAGACTCCGCTGTGAAGTGATCGCGAATTCTCCCACATGGATAACTGCCTGTTGTGGGTGGGTAGACTTGCGGTTGTTGACGATAACTACCTCCGTCTTATGCTGAGTGAGCTCCAGGCCTCTCGCGCTCATCCATTCCTTCACTGTGTTGATCGCATGTTCTGCGGTTAGTAGGGATTGACTCCCCATAGACCTCCAAGGTTACGTGACCCCAGGAGGGAACTTCAGTCTCAGAACCCCGTCATACATGAGATTCCGGCGGTAATAGGAACCCTTTTCTGACCGGCATCGGTCTCGTATAGCAGTACGCGGTTCTGGAACTAACTTTCCAGGATCTGGTACAGACCCACCGGTAGGCTAAGCCGGTGTAACGAGAGCGCGATGGCATCCCAGCTTGCGCTGTTGAATGCGTTCTTCACGTTAAGTGTCACTAACGCACAGTATCGAATGCCTCGCCTTTTCGCTATCTCGGCAGTATTTATCACTGAGTTGATAACGTCCACCGTGGACTTACCCTTTCGAAAACCAGTGCCAGTCGTGTCGATCAGACAGATTGGTTAGTACGCCGATGGGTCGCCTGGCGGCTTCCCGGGCTTCGGCAACAGCATCAATTTCTGCCTTTTCCATCTATCGGGGAAGCGGCACTCGTCAAGGCATCTCTTGCATAGCTAGCCTGAACATGTTCGGTTCGCTATGATCGCTGCCTTAAGAGCGCTGCGGCCATTACTTCACACCACAATCTTTGTAGTCCTCTATAGAGGTAAGCAGGTTGAAATAAAATCGATTTTGCCAGCTCAAAAAATAATCGTTGTTGTCGTTGATCATTGTTGTGATCCTAAAAGGTCGATTGAAAATAATATGGTAATAAATACGAAAACTTTTCTAAGATAAATGAAAAGAAATTCGTGCAATCAACGAAATCGTCCCTAATATACGCAAGCATTTATAAAAATAAACGAATCATTTCGTTTCATTCACCAAAATGATGTCGTTATCAACGACAACAATCGTGCAATGAACAGTAAATAAGTGAATATTACGAAAACTTTCGTTCATTACGCGGCCATTTCTTCATCCCACAATAAAATCGAATTTGGCAGATCGGTTTTAAATAAAAAATTTGGTGTTGTCAAATATCAAATGTAATATACAACATCGATTATTAAAATATAAACATAACATTTCGTTTTACTCACGAATAATAATGTCGTTATCAACGATAACATTCGTGCAGTGCACACTAAATAAGTAAAATATACGAAAACTTTCGTTCATCAAGCGGCCATTTCTTTACATTACAATTTTTTCTAGTCCTCAATAATGTTGAGCAATAAAATCGATGTTACCAGATCGATTCCTTTACTTAAAAAAATCGGTACTGTCAAACATCGATCCTAAAAGATCGAATGCGACCAACGAAATCGTTCGTAATATACACAACCGTTTATTAAAATAAACGAAACATTTCGTTTCATTCACGAAAGATACTGTCGTTATCAACAATAACATTCGTGCAGTGCATACTAAATATGTAAAATTTACGAAAGCTTTCGTTCACCAAGCCGCCATTCTTGTTCATGAAATGAATGAAACCTACTATTTACAATGCACGAAAATACTTCGTTGCAGACAACGACGAATGAATTCGTGCATTGCAGGATAAATTTCATTATATTCACGAATTAATATTATCAGTGCATATTCTCCACGTAGTACAGGGATTAACCAGCACAACTCAAAGCTTTTCAGTTTATTGAACAATACGAATGTACAATATGGATATTTTGAAATAAGGGCATATTTATTTTTAATAAACCGAAGCTCTAAAAATATTCTTCTTGAATCCCTAGACATAGCCTCATGATACTGGTTAGTCGATAAAATAGGGTGAAAAACTGATAAAATCAGGGGCTGATAAAAACGGGGTTTCAATGTAGGTAGCCAAAAATATCTCTACAGAACGTTGCTCATAACTTTTGTGCATTGTCTTCCAGAGTAGTGTGTTACATGTTACATCAATTCCACAATGCTGCACCAGTTGAATGAGAATTATTTCTATTCCAAAGATGCAATAGAAACAATATGATATATTTTTAAAATAATTAGTTGATCAATCATGATAATCTACAAAAAATGTTAAACTTCGACAGTGACACTGTTTAAAGATTAGAAAATCCCGTCCTACCAACCAATCACAACAGATCACAGATCCAGCAACCATATTAATCTTCCTGCATACAACCATCAAGCTGTCACGTCGCGACGCTTCCCCTAGGTCTAGCAGCCGAATGGAGAAACCTATCACAACACAACACAATGCAAAGGCAATTATAATTATAAAAGATAAATGGGATGACGCCTCGCGTTCGCCGTGCCTGTCAACGACGTATTCTTATATGCATCCAGTTGGGTGATGTCTTTTCTGTTCTTTCCGAATAGCTCGAATAGCATCTGTTGCATCGTATCTTGTGAACGAGTAGCCATATCTAATCCGATGTTCCCCTCGTTCGCGTCGTACAACGGTTCTAGTTTCAACAAAAACAGGTTAGTCAATCAGTTTTTTTTGTGTGCCTGGTTATTGCACCTTACAAGAAAGGTGGGAAAATCGACTGTTAACTCGTGAGGGGAAAAATGACGCTTAATGATGACAATTTCAATCAAACTAAACCGTCGAACTTAACTCAAATGTCTTTATTTTTTATCGATAACCATTCCTGCAAAAGCAGTTTTGTATATTTCATTACACGATTTTTCAACTTCAACTTGGATGTTGAATTATAAAACATAAAATATACTATTTGAGCTTTAAGCTGTAGTCAACTCCCTGGAACGTGCGAAAGGAAAAAAGTAAATGTCACCGGGAACCGGCAATGACCTGTCATAGTGAACCGGAACTTTCAATTTTTATTTTCTTGAAATGAATAGAATCTGAGTAGTATGTTTATATCTAGGCTTTTCGCAAGGTGCCTTGATAAAAAAATATTTTATGCCTGTTTAGGGAGCATTTACATACACAGAAACCAATAGGAAAATGCAAGGACACGTGCAGTTTCATTATTCTGCTGATCAATTATGGATAATAATGTTTTACACAGCTCATATAACCGCTAACATAATTTATATAATTTTTGAGTTCTATGCTTTCCGGCGCAAGTCAGTATCTCATCAGTAGAAATCTGTCCCGCATATGCACAGCACGATCATCGAGCGGTAAATTCCCTGCAAAAAAATCACGAAATCCGGAGCGAAAAAAGAAGATTGTCTTTCCCCGTCCTATTTGACAGTTTTCACGACGCCAACCGCGATACGGTTTGGTACGGTCAAGCTAGTGTAAGGGGCCGTACACAAATGACGTAGCTTTTTTCTGGCGATTTTCGACCCCTCCCTCCCCCCTCGTAGCATTTGGTCACAAAATTCTAACCTCCCCCTTGTAAATGACGTAGCATATCTCTAACCCCCCCCCCCACGCAACGCGACCGGGAGATGAAAAAATTTCATATGTTTTTCAATTCTTTTAAATATATGTCCTTACAAAATGTTTGACGACTTTTATCGACATTTTCATTGTAACAGCAAATTGCCTACAAAAGAAGCCCATTTCATGACATATATAGTGTGGATAGTTTTGTTTAGAATTTTACATGTCATAAAGCACGAAGAAAAGTTCACAATCCTGCAGCTGCCAACGATTTTAGGAAGCATAAGCTCAACTAAATTACTAAATTTTCTTTGATTGAATCCGAAAGAAAATTCAATTCAGCTATTAAAATAAGTCTACTAGTTAGCAATATTAGCTAACTAATGTGGAAATTTAAATCCGCATGAAAAATCTATCATTTTCTTTGCGAGCCTGCCATTCCGCGAACAGTAAAATTTACAAAATGAAAAAAACCGCGTGAAAATCAACTTAGGAATGGAGGAACATTAAATTTTTTTCTCTAATTAATGGGTTTTGATGCCCGCCAAAAAATTAAAACTTAATGCTACGTCGCACAACTTCTGACCCTACCCTCCCCCTCGTCACACTTCATCACAAATTTGGTGTACCCCCCCTACCCCCTAAAATGCTACGTCATTTATGCATGACCCCTAAGAGATTCTACTGAGGTGTTCTTGATGTCAAATCATCAACGTCAGAATGTTCGTTTGTGATGAGGTACATAAATCGCCTTTTCGTTTTAGACAATACTGTATACGCGTCAGTAGAGTTATATCGGTATCTCCAATGTAGTTTCCGGAACGACTCTAAATTTTTACAAATCCGTTAGAACAGAACAGATAACATTTTTGATCAATTCTTTAAAACCACAGAAATTGGGCTGTTTTCATTAGGGAACCCGGATCGTGCCATGACCTTTGTAAGCAAATGTTTAAAGGCAAACATATTTATATCTTGGAGTTTGTTGCCGAACCAACAGTACACATACCGTAAACCGGGGTGACATTGATCACTTTTCGAAGTTATCATTACATATTTTAGACGCACCAAATTTTTGTCAAGTTTAATATTTTTAAACCATGTACTGATGTATGGAGAACAAGATTGGATGGTTTTACCTAAAATTGTCCTTTACAGCCAATTTTTCAGAAATGATTTCAAGTTGAAGTCCGTTTTCGTGTTCCGGGGTGACTTTGATAACCTGCCTGTTCACCCACATTAAGTTATTGATGTCAACGTTTTTCATTCCAATGCTTGTTTAAACTAATTCTGGAAAGATACTCATTGTTAAATAAATGTTAATTAGTATTATACAAAGTATTTCAATGTACTGTAACATTCGATTAACCAAACTTCGTATAATTTGTGTCCAACTAGACTAAAAGATTCTCAAAACCTTTAAAACTACTAAAATTGTTTTGGTTAAGTGTTTTATCAATGTACAAAAAGTTTTATCCATTTTAACACGTTGGAATATTGAACAATAAAAAAATGTTGCGAATTTTAGCATAAAACTCTACCGCCGCTGTGAATCTTCAATGTCAAAAACAAAATTTGGATCCCATCGTAACGAGCACGTTTCTTCATAGCACATTCGGCTCTACAACGATCACAGAAGGACTAAGCACTCTATGCTATGCTGGTATGACTCATCGCACCCTGGGACGCACTGCAGCTAGCACTATGGAAGCCCTTGATCCCCCTGCCACAGTCGAGCCATTGCAGCCAGCGTTCACCGGTCGTCCCGGTCCTGTGTGCAGGAGTGGTGAAGGGGTCTTCCAAATCGATACCAAAGCAAATAAGAACCTGATTTTGTTAATGCAAGCATTGATCAGCTCCTCGCTTCCAGTCAATCGCGGCATTCAAACCTACAAATATATTACCAGAATGCCGGTGGTATGAATTCAGTAATCGAAGATTATTTGGTAGCAAGTTCGGATGAATGCTTCGACATAATCGCCCTCACAGAGACGTGGCTTAGCGATAGCACTCTGTCAGTGCAAGCATTTGGTGCCAACTACGATGTTTTCCGAACTGATCGCAGCTCACGCAACAGTCTCAATGCTACCGGCGGCGGGGTACTTGTGGCTATCCATCGTCGATTGAAAGCGCAACTGATTGACGATACTTTGGGGGTCTGTGTGGAGCAGGTGTGGGTGCGAATCAAACTGGCTGGCTACGCACTTTTTCTTTGCGTGGTTTATCTTCCACCGGACCGCACTCGCGATTCGACATTGATTGATTCACATACTGAGTCACTGGAACGGATTTCCGCTCAAGCAAGCCCGGTTGATGAGATCCTGATTGTTGGTGATTTCAATTTCTCCGGATTAAAATGGCGCTCTGCTTCTGACGGATTTATGTTCTCTGGTCCCGAACTGTCATCTTTTCATGCTGGTATCATCAGTTTGCTTGACTGCTACAGTCTAAATCTGCTGCGCCAAACGAATAATGTGGTGAACGAGAACAACAGAATCCTTGATCTCTGTTTTTCGAGCAAATCTGACTACGCGCCAAAAGTTACCGCACCACCGTTCCCCCTGGTAAAGACTGTTAGACACCACACTCCCCTGCATATATTGCTTGAAGCGATTCGAGTGAAGCATGACTGCAATGCTTCTGACACCGTCAGCTATAATTTTAGAAAAGCCAACTATAATAGCATTATTGACTTCCTGTCGAATATCCACTGGACTGAAATTCTCGACAATGATGATGTCAACGTTGCAGTGCAGACCTTCTCAAATGTTATGAGCTATGCTATCGATCGCTATGTACCCAAAAGAAGTGGCCTTCAATCTAAGCACCCAGCGTGGCACACTGCCGAGCTGAGACGGTTAAAAGCGACTAAAAGAGCCGCTCTGAAGAAGTACTCCAAGTTTGGGGGCTACGTGCTGCGACAACACTACGTTCATGTTAACCAAGTCTATAAAAAGACATCGAAGCGTTGCCATGCTGATTACTTGCGAAACGTGCAACGTAAGTTGAAGTACGAACCTAAAACATTCTGGAAGCATGTAAACGAGCAAAGAAAGGAATCTGGGTTGCCTTCAACGATGAGCTATGGAGGACGTATGAGCTCTAGTTTACAGGAGATTTGCCAACTATTCTCTGAAAAGTTCGCGAGTGTTTTCTCCAACGAGAACCTGACACCGACCCAGGTTTCACGCGCGGCTCTTAATGTACCTCAATCATAGCAGTATTTGAACTCTATCAATATCGACAATAATACAGTACAACTGGCGATTGGCAAAATGAAGACTTCAACTTCGGCAGGCCCAGATGGTATACCAACTATTATTCTAAAAAAATGCTCCGCCGGTCTAATTGAACCTCTTTGTCATCTGTTTCAATTGCCGCTAACAACCGGAGTATTTCCCGAACTCTGGAAATCCTCCTTCATATTTCCAGTTCACAAAAAAGGTGATAAAAAGGTAGTTGACAACTACCGTGGTATTACAACGCTAAGCGCAGTTCCTAAGCTATTTAAAATGGCTGTGTTGGAACCCATCTCCAGCCACTGCAAAAAGTATATCTCCGAGACTCAGCATGGATTTATGCCGAAACGTTCAACATCTACGAATCTTCTGTCGTTCACAACATATGTTACAGATGCTATGTCGGACGGCCTTCAAACTAACGTTATCTACACGGACCTTTCAGCTGCTTTTGACAAGCTAAATCACGTTATTGCAGTGGCAAAATTGGCTTTGGTACTAATATTCTCCGTTGGATGCAATCGTATCTCAGTGAACGTCGTCTAGCAGTCAAGATAGGTGATTGTGTATCCGAAGAGTTCTTTGCTTCATCTGGTATTCCGCAAGGCAGCCATTTCGGTCCATTGATTTTTCTTCTGTATTTCAACGACGTTAACTTTTGTTTAGAAGGACCACGATTGTCTTTCGCCGACGACCTCAAGTTATACCATAGAATCCGGAATACTGATGATGCAGCTTTCCTTCAACGCCAACTGGTAACCTTTGCGGAATGGTGCGAGATCAACCGAATGACCCTAAACCCCAAGAAATGTACGGTCATTACGTTCTCGAGGAAAAAACGCCAATTCGATTCGATTACTGTCTAGCTGAATCCACAATTGACAGAGCGAATTGCGTCAAAGATCTCGGAGTTTTTCTCGATGAACAACTGACGTTTAAACAGCATATCAGCTATATTGTCGCAAAGGCATCACGCTGTTTGGGGTTCATAATGAGAATATCTAAGCACTTTTCAGATATTTACTGCTTGAAATCTCTCTACTGCTCACTCGTTCGATCAACTCTGGAATATTGTTCAGTTGTGTGGAATCCTCATTATCTTAACGGTGTCCATCGAATTGAGACAGTACAGCGCAGATTTGTTCGGTTTGCCCTTCGTCGATTGCCTTGGAGCAACCCTCACCAGCTGCCAAGTTACGAAAGCCGGGGTTTGGTTATTGGACTCGATACATTGCAAGTGCGACGGGATCTATTCCGTGCTATGACAATTTCGGATATTTTGCAAGATCGAATTGACTGCCCCGAGCTTCTCAGCTCTCTTCGATAAACATGAACGTTCGCCCTCGCGCCCTTCGCAATAATTTATTCCTCCGATTACCTCTTCGCCGGACTAACTATGGAGTAAACGGTGCCATCATTGGTTTGCAGCGGACCTTCAACAGAGTGTCATCCGAGTTCGATCTTCACATTCCACGTAGCAGATTACAATTTGACTTTTTAAATAGATTAGGAAATTATCATTAGGACCATACTGTGTCTGTTGATATTAATTAATTATAATTAAATAAATAAGTTACAAAATAATTTGAAATAATTGCCAACTAGTTTCACAAAAAAAAATATTAAAAATAAACAAACTCTTAAAACTAAATTTTGCATATCCCAATCTAAAGGAAAATAAAAACTCGCTTGTAATTTATTACTTTTGCTCAAATCTGAGATTTATTTGTTTTATAAAAAATAGACACTTTACGAAGCTTCGTAAAAATCAGGTAAAGTGAATTTCGGTTTTTTGTAGTTTTTGTACCCAAAAACCGAACAACATACTCAAAAAGTATAACAAATCAGTATTTTATAAGTTTAGAGTAAAAATCATTTCAAATTAATATGATTCAGTAGACTAATCTGGTTTTATAAGCGATCTACGAAAAAAGTGTCGAGTGATCAAAGTCACCCCGATGATCAAAGTCACCCCGGTTTACGGTAGTTAAATCGTAATGTACAACTTTAATTCAATACCACCAATGTCGTTTTTCATTGAAAAACACCGTGGCAGTAGATTGCTCTGGTTTTGCACTTTCTAGCAGAAGTGGGAATGAAACACGTCTAGTTGCCTGCTCTTCTGCTAGAAAATGCAACACCAGTGCAATCCACCGCCCCGGGGGTTTTCAATGAAAAACGCCATAAATAAAAAAAACTCGAACCAATCTCCACTCAAGTGCACCTCCATATCAAAAACAACTTATGTTAAAATACGTCTGATTTCTTGCAAGCTCCACCAAGTTTTAAATTCTTCCAAACATTTTAAAAATATTTTTAATGTTTATATAAAACTAACAAAAACATTTAAAACTTGAATTTGCAACATGTTGCAAATTTTCGAGTGGGAGAGGGGTGTCCAGAATTTTTTATCCGGAGGGGGAGGGTGTGTACTACAAGATATTTCAGAAATCGAATTTGTGTTCTTGTCTTTAAATTGAATAAGATGTCTAGATTTGATGTCATTGAAAAAAACCATAGCGCCATCCATTCATGGAAAAAATTGTACCCAAAATCGTGAATAAAGTTCCATGATTTCTTGAACAATCACGTTTTTACGTTTCGAGAACAGGACCATGAACAAAAATCATTTGATTTATAATTATGTTCAATTTTCTTCCAGTAACGTCCGCATAACGCTTTAATTACTGTAAATATTTATTTCTGTTTTGTAAACGCTAGTAACGGTTATGTCATTAGACTTAGAATTCCGCGCTAAATCGCATTCAGAGTTGGCAGCACTCTCTCAGATTTTAATGAAACTTTCTGTACACGAAGACTTTGTCACAAAAAACACTTTGCATACTTTGTTTTTCCAAAAATGATCTAGGCTGTCTTTTGAAAAGGGTCAAACTTTTTTACCAATTTTTTTCAAATGGCTATAGTCTAAAAATGACAAATTCTACAAAAAAATGTTGTTGGAGTGATTTTCACAAAATTAGTCAAATTTTTAAATAAAACTATTGAAAAAAATCTTCATCGACTCCTGCACTGAAATAAATCGATTTTAAAAATTTAAAGTCGATTTACAAAAAAAAATATTTTGATTTGGATGAAATTTTGTTCCAAGATAGGTAATAACGTTCCTTACCTACAGGCAAAAATTCAAGGAGGGGGGGTGGGGGAGGCACTTTCAAAGAAAGACAGTTATTTGAAAAAAACTTTTTCTTGCTCAAACTGATTTTTTTTCAGCGTTTATCGAAAACTAAACCAATGAAAGTCATAATCATCTCAGAATCCAATTTCCCAACTGCTGGTTGAATGAAGACTGGAAGATGGAAAAACTGAAAGACTGGAAGACTGAAAGAGGGGAGGCTTGGAAGACTGGAATACTTTGGAAATTGGCTTTTTTTACCAGGTCTTCATGTACAGAAAGTTTCATTAAAATCTGAGATGGCGCTGCCAACATTTGTTCGAGTTGGCGAGTAGTGTTTCTTCCTGTGCAGAGTTGTTCGATAGTGTGGCCCGAATCGAGAAAAGCAGGTTATGGAGTCGTCGCAGGTTTTCGAGTTTCCGGTAGTTTAGGAGTAGGTGCTCTACCGTGATTCTTGTATTGCAGGTCGGGCACATTGGAGGGTCGACGCGGGTGATGATGTGGGTATGGGTGATCATCGTGCGTCCTACCCGGTTTTCGCGGTCTGTCCACTTCCATCTCTTTTTACCTTCTGTGGGTAGCCTCGTAGGTTCCTCCAGTGGGCGATAAAGTGCTCGGAGACTTTCGCCTTGAATTGCCTAATAACATATGATGGGACCTCCTTGGAAAACAGAGCGCGTGAATGGCAGCCAAGTGCGGCCAAACGGTCAGCCTCTTCGTTACCGCCAATTCCACTGTGCCCGGGCACCCAGCATATGGTAGTAAACTGGTTGTAGCATTGCTCTATGGCTTGAACGTAGGTGTACATGGACTCCCTCGATTCCAGTGCTTTGATGACCGAGAGGGAATCGGGGAAAATCACAGCCGGAGTATCTTCAGGTTTCTTGGTGATGGAAATGGCGATGGCGGCTGCTTCTGCGGAGAAAACTGAGCAAACATAAAGTAGACGATGGGCCTCTCCAATTCCAATAATTTTCGAGCCGTCAGTGTAAATGTGCAGATGATTAGGGTATTTGCGTTCAACAATTTGGAGGAACTTAGCTTTGACAGTACTGGGAGGGTGACCTGCTCTGGCGAATGCCAGGCGCGGTTGCGAACCCCATGCAGCTGTGCGATTGTAGGGAGATGGGTATTGGAAAATGAGGTGTGAATGTCCTTGGCTGTCTGTAGAAGGTGACATTCATCACAAGATGTTTGCTCTAAGAACCCAACGGCTCGTTTCAGGACAGCTACCGCCAGTGCCAATCGGCAGGGAAGTACGCCGGTCTTAACGCAAGCGGCTTTGCCGGGGCTGCTGGGCAGTAGATTCGAAGCCAGTATGACTGTTCTGTGATACAACGGTAACAAGAACAGACGACTATGGATGACGGCCTGGCTGATATTGAGTGCAGTGCAGAGTTCGTCTAATCCACTTCAGGTGATGCGAGCTGATGGTGCGAATAAGTCGTTTTCTATTTTCGCAGTCCTTTTTCACCTGTCGGAAGTGCGGGAGAAAAGTTATTTTCCAGTCGATAGTCACACCAACCTGCCAATACATGTACCACCATTGCTCAGCGGGCCCTCCGCTACACACGGACCGCGTGCTGAGGAGGTTCTCTCGTGGCCCTCTATCAGCCACATCAGCCATACTAGGCCATCTACAATCTTTCAGCGGACCCTCCGCCACACCCGGATAGGGTGATGGGGAGGTTCTTCCGCGGAACCTGCGACTACAATCTGCCAACCCATCTACCACCATCAATCAGCGGGTACTCCGCCACACCCGGACCGGGTGCTGGGATGGCTGTTAGGCGGCCCTACCAGCGTATTGTCGCCACCGAATGCAATATCAAATCTTACTCAAGGACTTTGTAAAATGCAAGGTAACGACTCATTTTTTCGAGACAAATGACCCTCAGTGGTTAAAGCCTTAATAAACATAATAATAATATGCAAAATTCCCAAGTGGGAAAATTTTTGAACAAGACCAATTTTTTGTGCATGAGGGCACATACCTTACATAAAGTATGGTTTTTGCCTTTCTCAATAGAAAGGTATTGCAATTGCTCTGAAAACCGACTTTTTAACGGAGGCCCGGAGGGCCGAGTGACATATACCATTCGATTCAGTTCGTCGAGTTCGGCAAATGTCTGTGTGTGTGTGTATGTATGTGTGTGTGTATGTGCGTCTGTGTGTGTGTACGCGAACACAATCTCACTCACTTTTCTCAGAGATGGATGAACCGATTTTTACAAACTTAGTCCCAAATGAAAGGTGCAACGTTCCCATAGGCTGCTATTGAATTTCTAATGGATCCGACTTCTGGTTCCGGAATTACAGGGTGATGAGTACGATCACGCAGAAAATGTCGATTTTAAGAAATTCTGCAATGAATGTATAATGGTGAAAATTTTTCCAAAATGTGACCACAACTGCTTCGATTTGTAGTACTAGGTCATTAACAGCCATTCAAAGTCTCTTTGGTCACATTGGCCACCATCATCGGTTCCGGAAGCCCCGGCGGAAATATTCAAATCCAGACTAACAGTCACATCGGTTTCTCGGAGATGGCTAGACCGAATCAACCAAACTTAGTCTCAAATGAAAGATGTTGCGTCCCCGTAAATGGCTATTAAATCTTATCCCCAACCGACTTCCGGTTCCGGAGTAGTTACTGGTTGTGGCGTGCGATCACATAGCAAATTGTGATTCAAACCGATACTCCGATGGAAGCAAAAAAGGTAAAAATTTCGCTAAAATGTCTCTCAAATAACTTAACTTTGCAGTTCTAGGTCACCTGCGGCCAAACAAACTTTCGTTGACTACATTGACCACCATAGACGGTTCCGGAAGTGCCCGGGAAAAGCGGCCATCTTTCAAAATTTACGAACTCACATCAGTTTCCCTGAAATGGTTGGGCCGATTTTCACAAACTTAGTCCCAAATGATAGCTATAATATCCCCACAGATGTCTATAAAATTTCGTACGGATCGCTTATATGGGTCCGGAAATATAGACTAAATCGTCCGGTCACATATGATATTCTCATATAAGCCGGAACTCAATTTTTTTTTCCAAAGGGGGGACCCCATGAAATTTCAGAAATCGAATTCGTATTTTTGATGCCAAACATCTTTAAAATGCATGAAACGTCGAGATTTTATGTTATCTCGAAAAAAATTTTTTTTATAAAAATCGACTTTTTGGGACTTTGCCGATTTCGCACCTTTCTTTAGTTCAATATTACCGTGGCTGTTTTTTCTTTTTCAAAATTTTAGAACTCGAATAATGATTTATTTTGCTGTATATAGTTGTCATGTGATGTATAATAATAAAATGTAATATATGCATTTAAAAGTTTTTAATGAATATAAACAACGCACATATTCTCGTGATTCATGATTGAGAAAGGCACAATTGCACCGCTAGGTGGATTAAAATAGGTTTTTGTTTTAGTGTTTCGGATTCTCCTCGTCAGTAACTGGCACCATCTGGGTGTCCAGTTAGACTATGTATCTGAACTAGTACCCAAATCAGCACTAGTTAGACACTAAATTCCAAAAAGTCACACGTCTTGCGTGAACACTAAACCACTGGCTTATTTCGAGTGATGTCTCGATAGTAAGCACAGAGGTTCTGTTTGCCGACGAGGAATATGAACCGAAACTGTCTTTTGGTATAACCCAGTGGTTTAGTGTTCATGCAAGACGTGTGACTTTTTGGAATTTAGTGTCTAACTAGTGCTGATTTGGGTACTAGTTCAGATACATAGTCTAACTGGACACCCAGATGGTGCTAGTTACTGACGAGGAGAATCCGAAACACTAAAACAAAAAACCGTACTTCATAATAATAATAATAAATATTATAATAATAATGTTGTTATTTGTCGATTTAGGATCATTAGTTAGCAAAATCAAAACATTCTGGATGTTTTCTCGTGAACTATTCACAAAACTCGCATTTTTATTCATGAATCCATTCATTGCTTGCGAGCTAATGGTTCCTAATATATTGGTCACGTTCTAATATCCAGGCTCGTGAAATCATAAAACGTCGCTGTTGTGCTATCTTATGACAAGCGCCATTTTGCACATTTCGAGAAAAACGATTTTTAAAGTTTGAGATTGAATATCTTGAAACTTATAAATGTTATAAATTATTCAAAGAAGACAAATGATACTTCTATCTATTCTGCATTAATCTCTCAAATATTACGAGAATCGGTTAACTACATTGTGAGTTTCCTTTAAAAATGTAAACAAAAGTCGGTCTCACACGTGTCATAGGAGTGTATTGATGACAAAATTTGTATGGCGTGTCATAATCGTGCATGAAAAATTTTACATAGAAAAAAATCATCAATTATTAACTTTTATTCATATCTTTGGCTTCATTTGGTCTATAAACAATCGGTGAGATGCATTTTGAAGGAAATGAGTCAGGGAATCTAGAAAAAATAGTTATTTTTGGTTACAGTGTTGCCAAATATGCTATATTTCCAATTTAAAACTTAAATTGCTTTTTTCTCACAGTTCGTGCATTTTTGTTTTGAAAATGATTATGCCATTGTGTTTATCAGATAGTTTTACATATAAAAACATCTCATACATAAAGATAATTTGAGCCAACCCCCAGACACAGTCATTTGAAGCAAAAAATTAGAAATTTCTCAGCACGTTTTTCGCTATATCTCAGTAACCAAGCAAAATGTCAAAATTCTGTAAACGCCACTTTGTAGAGATTTTTTAGACAAGTAATGTGGCATATCTAATTCAGTTTACCCCAAAATGGCGTTTGTCATAAGATAGCACAACAGCGACGAAATGTTTTTCATCATCATGTATTCGTGAACTGGTTCATGATACCTAGTATAATAGTCACGACTTACCATTCGTGTTCGTGAAATAGTTCACAAAATAAAAAAAGGTATTTTTCATGTATTCGTGGACTGGTTCATGATGCCTAATATATTACTCACGATATAATATCAGTGCTAGTGAAATAGTTCACGAAATCATAAAATAATATTCAAGTATTCGTAAACTGGGTTCACGATTCTAAGGAATGATTTGCGATCTATTTTACATGCTAGTGATGTTTGGAAGATATCCAATCATTTTCAATGTAATGGTAAAGAAGCTTTCACGTGAACTATTTGATAACATTTGAATTATTATTCATGGAATTATTTTAGTTCCATGCACTTTTTCGTGATAGTGCAGCTGCTAGCGACTAGTAAAAGACTCGAGCAGTAGATATAAGAAAACTATTAGAACTTCCCACATCGTTATTCATTTGATATAGTTCAGTGT
The DNA here is from genome assembly GCF_030247195.1 of Topomyia yanbarensis. NCBI lineage: Eukaryota > Metazoa > Arthropoda > Insecta > Diptera > Culicidae > Topomyia > Topomyia yanbarensis. The sequence continues at coordinate 171,600,725 of NC_080671.1, read as the reverse complement.
AATGTCTGGATAGAAAACGAAAACTGTACTGAACACTACAAATCGTGTTCGTGATGTACTTCACAGAACAAGATACCGCGAATCAGTAACACTTTTATGATCCAGTTGATAATGTCACGTTACGTGATCGTGATAAGGCGAAGAGAATTTACGAATACCATGCTAAAATTGCTGATATCATGAACATGAGTCACATTACCCTACGTGTCAAATTCCACAGTAGGCTCTAGAATAAAATATCACGATAACGAGAACAGAAATTATGGAAATCGTGGCTAAGATCCTGAAATCATAAACACAAATCACACAACTCTTGACAAAAAATATCAAACATCGTGACTAAGATCCTGAAATCATTAAAATAAATAAACATAAATCTCTACTCGTAACTTAAATATCACGACAACGTTTATAGAAATTATGAAAATCATGACCAAATTCATGAAATCATAAACGTAAATCACATTACTCGCGATTAAAATTTTAAAAATAGTGACTAAGATCCTGAAATCATTAACCTGCATGACTTTACTCATGATTAAAATATCACAATAACGTGCATAGATATCACGAAAACCACGACTAAGGTCCTGAAGTCAACACAAATTCGGCTAGTCTGACAGAAAAATCCGATATTAAACTCATGAACATAATAGCACGGCAGCGTGATTAGAAATCACAAAAATCGCGAATAAGCTCCTGAAATCATGAACGTCGGTTGACTGTCAGCTGTGTATTCCCAAATCATGAACTAGAATTAAATTAAAATGAATTAAATATAATTAAAACTAAACATATCAAGGGGACAACAACAGTAACAAAACCAAACATTCTAATGCAGCGCCACGTATATATTCGAGGCGAATTAGTTTATTGAAAACACAAACAGTTTCATGATTTCGATTTTTATTATTCATAATTTCAGGAACTTGGTCAAAGTTTTCGTAAATCGTTCAGTTCACGAAATCGTGATGTATTGTTCATGAATTTATGAACGGATATTTTTCCGTGTGTATAAAATTTATGCGACAATCTTCGTACATCCTAGAGCAGTTTTAATTAAATTTCTCGTTCTGCAGTTCATGGTGATTGAATCTGTCGCAACGTAAATTTGAACTACTTCCAGGGAAAAGCAAAGGTCCACGATTCCAGGGAAATGCAAAGGTCCACAATAAACCGAATCGTTTTTTTCTGGGAATAAATATCCAAATCCGTTATGGAAATCCATACCACTGACTTCTACCAATGTCAGTGGTATGGATTTCCAGTCAGGAAATTTTCCAACCAATATCCAAATATCTGGAATTAGAAGTTACGTTCTCAGGAAAGATGCTTCCCACTTGGCTGGGAATCAAAAATATCCACCGAAGAAAAGCGTAATGATAAATGAGAACACATAGCGCATCGCCACACCGTGGGAAAGTAGGTAAGGAGTACCGGGGCAAGTGGATTCAGTTATTTTGTTCAAAGTCGAATTTAATTTGTAATTGTCTAATAAAATCTCGATAAACTTATGATTACAGCGTATTAAACAACTGTCAAAATTCACTTTGACGGAAAATTTCGGTCAAACTGTTACTCGACAATGACAGATGGTGATGATAAACAAAGGTGAAACGTTGTCTCTATTGTAAAGTGCTGTGAACGGTTTCCGGACGATAACGGTTTGTCCAGAATTTACCCGCAAAGAGGATTTTGACAGTTGACTTATACGCCGTAATCATAAGTTTGTAGAGAAATGATAACATAACTAATTTCGAATACGATGTATATCTGCGTCCGGTTATTATCAAAATTTCCCACCAGATGTAAAGAGAAGGAGTAATCTAAAATACTTAAAGTACAAAGTGAATTTCCTCGTCAGATTTACGTAATAGCAAGTCTGTACATTTTAAAATACAGATCCCTAATAAACAGAGGTTAAAATATTTGCTCATTCTCACGACAAGCAGTTTATCGCACAGCTTTTTCATCCTTAGTAGGCACGGATCCAACTTTTCACCTTTCAAGAAATTGCGAGAATTTGCTGACAATGCAATATGGAAGCGTGATAATTTCGCAGCTTCGAACCTCGTGATAAATTAAGTTCAAGAAAAACCAATAATATATTACATTATAGAATTTATTTCCCCACATTATTGCAGTATTTTCATTCTAAGGATCTTTATCTACTCATTTTTGTGAATTTTTGCGAAACCATTAGTTATTCGGCAGTTTTACATTAGGCACGAAAATATCATCTCATATTATACCGCGAAAAGATAAGATCCAATGCTGTCTTGTCGAGAAAAATTGGAGAGCAAATATTGTTACATCGTATGTTTGCTTTTTTATTGCTGGTCGAAGTAGGTGAAATATCGCCTAATTCTGTTTACGAATGCGAAAATTGTAAACTCTGGGGTTTAGGGTATCATCCAAACAATGTGTGGAATCGTTGCGTTATATGGGTTAAAGCTCGTGTATAATATTTTTTTTATTTGGGATTGCCGTAAAGTGCAAAATGTTTATAATTTTCAATATAGAATTTAACTAATAACAATGATTTAATTAGTTTTCGTCAATACATTTTGATTTTATGTGCGACAACGGTTCGTATAGGCTAAAAATGCTTTCAAGTGACTCAAACATCCGGTTACGATAGTCAAAAGACACTCAAGGCAAGTTTCATGAAAAACTTAAAATCCGACGCCCGTTTCCGCTTCCCCCGTTTTACAACTTACCACGGTGTAGCTTCTAAGAAAAGAATTACTGTGTGACAAGTGCGCACGGGGTGGTTGAGAAATGAGCCGAACCGAATATGAGGGAACGGACGGCCGAAAAAATCCAATCGCCCACCGCAGGCTGATCTATTCCGTTGCGACGTTGAGGATATGGAAGGGGTTTTAGGCAGTTGGATCATCGGTAGGAAGTGCAACAATAAAAATAGTTTTCCCCAGCAAGATCCCAAACGCAGCGCTGGGCAGCTTGGCAGCATCAGTCGAGTGAATGGTGCCGAAAAATTGAGGTCAAATTTAAGCGAAATCTTGTGATTGTGCTCCGGAAAGAATAAATAGAAAACTTTTCTCAAAGCCCTCGTTCTTTTTACTTCTTGAGCCAACTAACCAAGTTCCACCTTCACAGAGGCTGATGTTGCTGCTCTGCTGCTTCTGATTGCTGATGCTGAGCTGTTCCAGTATGGGTCCCGGTGTGAGTGTGTATCTGCACGACGGAACGATTGTAGGTCATCAGTACTGGAAGAAATATTGCGACTGCAGACAGTACCGCAGTATTTCCGGAAATGATTGTTTTCTTTAAATAGATTTAAGACCGAAGGAAGATTACTTTATTTATTTTTCGCCTAACATCTAACCACAGGAAACAGTGATTTAGGCGAGAACAAAAACATTAAGAACTGGTGTAAACTTCCAAATCGATCTCATTGAATATCTCTGGCCCACTACTGTCATCTTCTTAACTTTTTGCTTCCTGTAGTTTGAATCGAACCAAGTTCGTAAAAGGAGTTTGAGTACGTGCAGTACCGTGTGCAGTTTTATACAATTCAACATATTCTTAGCTAATTATTACTGATAAAAGTTAAGTATTTTCGAAATGGGATTGATAAGTACATGACGGAAATGGATACTTGAAGCCATTTTGGAATCTATGATGGCGATTTCCGAGTTAGACTAAATCTCTATAACCTCAACAATATGGATATTTTTGGGATGAGAAGTACATGACGAAAATCGATGTCGGAAGCTATTTTGAAAATCAAAACGGCGACTTCCGGTTTAGAATTTTTTTTCATAACCTCAACACCGTCCGAATTTTCAAATGCCGAAAATCTATGTTGGAAGCCACTTTGTATATTGGTGTCCGCATCCGGTTTAGATAAATTCTTTATAACCTCAGCAATATGAGTAGGAAATTTTTTGTAGTAGATGTATAGTTATTAGATCGGCAAATTTTGTGAATTTGTTTCTGAAAACCGCTAAATGAAGTGGTAATTAGCTCTACAAACCTTATGCCAAATATGAGCTTTTTCTTATAGCTCTTATAGCTCTAGTTAGTCACAAGTTGCATGATGATTGGAGGTAACCGGAAAAAGTTATTCAACTTCGAAGATCAAAATTTTTTGAAAATGTCCTACTCTAAATTTGTGCGAGAAAGGACTGTTATAAGCTGCCTTATAACATTATATTAGAATATCTTTTTACCACAAATATTAAATTCTTGTGAGTAAATGACGTCATTCATCGATTTCCATCATCTACTCGTCTAGTCCATTTAAAAAATACTTATGGTTACGATTATCGGTAATATTGCTGGTAAATGTTTTAAATCGCGGCTTTTTCGAAAAATGATTTAATTTTTTTTTGGAAATGTTTCTAAATGGCCTATTTTATATAAACCAATAATAAAAGTCTGGGGAAAGCTTTAAAGTAGTTTAAACTGTCTAAATAAGTTGTTCCTACTAACCTTACTAACAGTGGTATTTCTCAACCAGATGTAGCCATCTTGGATTGTAAATCGGTTCCAAACGTTCATTTTCATCTTCTACTTGTCAAGCCCGTTCCCAAAATACCCATATTCGTTAAATTTTATGAACTGCTTCAACGAAAGGATTTGAAATAACAATAACAATAACAATAACCAATTAATTCATATCTTCTAATTATCACATTATATATATTTTTCGCCTTTTATTATCTCCGTCATCTATGGAAACTGTTTCGGTTCCGAGCGTTTTCATTAAGTAGATGATAGGACTATTATAAAATAAAAACGCTTGTAAGGACGTGGCCAGGTGTGTGGAGATGAGCGAGTCTACGTCATTGAGGATCGTGGCGAAATCTGATATGACAATGGATATGCTCATTTTCTGCAACTCCATCTACGATTTGTGCAGGTGTTCGTGCTATGCTATGCTATGCTATGCTATGCTTCAACGAAAGGATTTGAAATAAGATTGTGAAGCAAACTATTTCAATTACGAACCCCGGTTTGGTTCGTAAATGGAGGTTCCAATGAACCTTCTAATAGGCTTTTTGAATTACTGTACAGTGTGATATGGAGATTGTACTTAGGCACCTTGGCACTCAAAATGAAGTAGTGATGACCTTTGCTTTGACAAGATTTCCTTTGGTGTACGGTTGTTTGTAATTTTGATGTTAGTTTGTAAGCAAACTTGCACCCTGTCGACCTGTTATGAAAATCAAAACCCAGAGGCCCCTGAACACCCGATTCTTACTACATTTTCGTTTTTATCCTTTCAAAGCTAAGCTAGGCGATGTTCTACGTTACTAAGCTTCATTTTCTATGTGGAGTATAATGGGGTCAAATAGGTATGGGATTACAATAGGTACAGGGCATTATCTCTGCTATGTTATTGCAGAGGTCGCTTTTGTTGCGTGAATTAGATACACGGTACAGATTATCGTTGCCGAATGCTATTTCGACTGTTACCGTGGATCAGCTGTACTAGTTATGGCGTCGTTTATTTTTTCGCGTGTAGTTCTAAGAAAATGCATCGTTTGTACAGAGCGTTTAATCAATGTAAAGAAATGCCAAGTGAGTTTTTTCTTATGTACAAATTATTATTGAACATTAGTAATGTGTTGATTATTCAATATTTTTGCTCCTGAAAAAAAAATACGGACATCGACATGAAACATACGCTTGGAGGTACGATAGTTCAGCCGTTTGGGGCACTATAGATCACTACTATAATGTAAATTTGAATCATTTTCATAGGAAAACTGTGCGAAATTTCGAGCGATAACGCCAAAACGAAGTGAAGAGGACATAAAGAACGCAATTTAATCTGTTCAAGATGGCGCCAATATTCGATCAGCCTCTAAACTATTCAAGGTTTCGCTCGAAACATTAGGTGCCCGTGTGAAAAATAAAAGTACTCGTCATCAATGAAAGCGCGTCAGATATTTCGCTTGAGTTAACAATATAGTAATTTTAGATGTTGTTTAAGTAGATAATAAAAAATATATGATCGAAAAGAGAAGGAAAGGGGATCCGACAAAATGCTCTGGAGCGCAAACGTAATCGTTGCACACCCATGAAATCACGTGAGCCGGAAGGCACAACTTCAATTCTACACTCTGACGATGACGATGACACCAAAGAAGTCGTTTGCAAGTACAAAACTGGACGCAGCTGTTATAAAACTGAGGGTCTGCCCCAAAGGAAAGAAGAGTGTGTCCGGATAAGAATAAGAAGAGTGGCAGATTTGACAAGCGCAAAACAGATTCAAGATAATCTGCATAAGGTGCATGCAATTGTGTACAATAATATTATTGGTGGCAAACGCCTTGAGAACCTCAAAAAGGCTGAAAGCACTAGTTTCTATATTCAAAACATTGTTTTAATTAAATTCGATTTTAATAACTTTTTTTCTGGAAGTAAAGCAGTATTTACGCAATATAGATGTTGCCGATTGTAAAACCAAAACTCTCGCTTTACGTATGCCTATACCTTATCTGATATCATCTTGGTTTTTCACGTCATTTGCAGTTTGACAAGACCAAAATTTGACAAGACCATAATTTGATGTTGGATCGGTCTATCTCTGAGAATCATCATAGGAAGGGCAATCCCTCGTATAAAACATGTTTTTTCACCATTTCTTTTTGCGGTTTCATGATTTTTCACATCATTTGCAACTTCCTCATTTTCTTACCTGGATGACGTTTATACTTATGTTTTTTTTTATTTTTTAGATAATCTGCAGTGAGTATGAATCATCAAATAAAAGTTTATCCTCTGATTTTCTAGGTGTGCACATTGTTTTATTTAACTTCGAATATAGTGACTAATCGTACCCCCAGATGTTGAAAGCTTCGAATATTTAGCCATGCATAAAATCATTATTGCCAACTCGTTGTAAGATGTATAACATTTCCAACGAGTGCGGGTTTGTCAAAATCACTGCAAAATATCATCGCACGAGCTCGCCAAAAACCAACCTACTTGACCCCACTTTTCTCTTCATTTATAATTGGCTGAATATGTGTCTTAAAACTTTGTTCGAGATCCGGGTCAATATGACCCGCTAAACACTTTATTCGTTATTTTTTTGTATAGCCCTTCAGAAATGTCAGAACATTTTGAACTCTATCGAAAATCGTCACCCTCCTCGAAAGCGGAAAAGTTAAGTAATCCAAACTTGAAGGTGCAAAACATTTTGAAAGTTCATGTTGGTTTATATTAACCCCAACACCTGAAGAGGGTTAATAAAATACCAAAGAGTAGTCTCCAGTTATATTCAGTTCGCAACCGTCAGAATCCTAAGACAGTCCCTAAGAGAGAAACCGACTTCAGAGAGACCGAACTCAAATGACATAATACAGGATTCACTATATCCTTTTTTTATAATCAGAAAAAAGAAATTTTCCAAAATAATTCAACAGCTCAAGCTGAACGAGCCGTGCGGGAGGGAATCGAAAGCAGTCTTTCATTTATTTTATTCTGAATGGAGGTGTGAAGTGTTATATTTCAAATACATTGCAGCGACTTCAACAGTAATTTTCTATTGATAAACAGAGGTTTTCCTCCTAAGGGTAAATTCACGACGCAATTTTAATATTGCCAATGAAATACGAAGGTTACCTGGAGCTATACAAACCCTCTGGCGAGGTATGAAGCTATTGGTATGGTAACTCCTCTTCAGTGAACCGTTCCTTCCTCTAACCAGTCTGATTCATGCACGTTCCCGTTTACACATTTGAGAAAATAATTGTAACGAGACGTGCAAAACAAACAAAATTATTGAGCTGAGGTTTGGAACAACCAGTCATGCGTCGCGTTGTGGACCGAAGGGTCATTAGTGTGCACAGGAAACTAAACGATTAGTCAAATGATGTATGTTTTACCTATCTAGCTAAATACACATTTACTATTTGTTCGGATGATTTATTTAAATGATTTCTTGATGGGGTATCTATTAGAGGAAGTCGACAAGATCCTGACAAGCTTGTTGTCTTGTGAGCTTTATTGTGTTTGTTCAGGCTACTAAAACCATCAGACGTACGATTCACAACCATTAAGCTCAAAGTTGGACGAAGTTGAAATAAAATCAAAATATGTTATGGAATGTATAGGCCCGAAATGGTACAAAGTGAAAAGGAAGACCTAGTGACAATGAGCAGTAACAGACCATATTATATTCGCTAACTCCGCTAGCGAATGACGGATCTCAATAGTAGCATGTCTGTAATAATATACGTACATGGAACTATTGAGAACCAGAGCTACAGGTCCCAAGCCCTGGTAAAGGAGGATGGTTGTGATGATCTGGGCCGCGGTCACCATGTAAAGCAAGATAGGTCATAACCCCAATTCCAAGGCGTGAAGCGACCCGTGCCGAGGGGTGAGTGATCGAGGGGGTGAAAAAGATGCTCGATCGTTAACGGAGCCTGTGGGGTACCTGGGCAACCCCCACAGTAAGCGTCCCTTACCACGTTAATGCGGAGCTCTGGCGTGGCGGACATTTATTCTCGCGCTACTCGTGGGATCAAACATGGAGTCAACTAAAAACAAAAACAAACAAACGGAGGTACCAAACCCCTTTGCTAGAGGTGGTTTGGCGAGGACTCCCCCCCGTGGGGAGAGTAGTGGAGCGACGAGTGCTGCATCTGATAGCACCAGTGACCCTCCAGTAGTGGTAGGAAACAGCCCTACCAACGCACTGGACGGGCCACTATCCGCGATGCGCAAAGTGGTGGAGCAGCTCGATTCAATAATCGAGTTCACTAGCGCAAAGCAAAACATAAGCAAGGAGTTAAAACAGAGTCTCCTGGAGCTCCGGAAAACTGTTCGTGTCGCAAGACAGAAGCAGCAGGCTTATGCCAAGAGGGTGGAATGTCGGGAGAAGTCCGACAGAGAAACCCAGACAGTGGCCTCCAAGAGGGAGGGAAGAGAGAAGGTCGATACAGGCACTCAGACAGTGGCCTTCACCTTCTATGGAGCAGCCACGTCGCTCGAAGCGGCTCCCCCCGAGTTCCCCTCGAAGGGAAAAGGCATCGGCAAGGGCAATCGTAAGACGGCGTCGAACGCGAAGCGCCCTAGGAAGTCGCCAGGCGAGGGTGCAAAAACCGACACCACACGGCGTGCAACAGTTAAGGCCAAACGCAGTTTGGCCGAAGTAAGCGAGGGCGAGAGTGACCTCGTTGAGCAGAGCGTTGGTACCAGCAACCCGGCGCGACCGGAGCAGGAGGGCGTTAACCCCTGGACGCTGGTCATCAGGAAGAAGCCGGCACCGACACCGGAGGTACCGCGGCCCGCGAAGAAGGCCAAGGACAGAGGCGAGGCCTTGTGGTTAAAAACCGACAAGGACAAATACGCCGACGTCCTAAAGTCGATGAAGGCGGCCGAAAGCCTTTCGGCCCTTGGGCAAGATGTGCGTAGCGTGAGACGCACCAACACGGGAGAAATGCTTCTGGTGCTGAAGCGAGGCGCACAATCTAGTGCGGTATACAAGGCCTTGGCCCAAGAGGTCCTTGGTGAAGGCGCCCAAGTCAGGTCGCTAGGGGCGGAAATGACTCTCCAGTGCAAGCATCTGGACGAGTTCACGACCGCAGAAGATGTCGTCACAGCCGTTAAGGAACAATGCGACGTCAATTTTGTATTTTATAAAAAATTCAATATTTCGATAAAAATTTCAATACCCTACTCTTAGCAAGCAAAATGGACAAATACTTAAATGTGACTAATATGCTAGATATCATAAACCAGTTCACGAATACATTGAATCGTGGTTATTAGGAAGCATGAAGTATTCCACAATGACTGGAAGGATTTGAGTTTCGTGAAATAGCTCACGTAGGCCCGTGCGCAAGGGGAGGGTTTTGGGGGTTCAAGCCCCTCCCATGAGAGTGTTGATATACTTTGGAAAATTTCTTAACTTCCTGATCAGGAATAAAAAATTTAAACTGCAAGCCATTTCGACACACAATGCCATTTAAGTTATTTAATTCTAGAAACAAGTCGTAGAAAAAAGCCCGCGAGAATGGCTGTGAGTCAAGTTGGTCGACATCGCTGGATCGGTTAACAAGTTTCGATATTAGCAACAATTGTGAGTAGATCAGTTACACAGCAAAGGTCTGTGAGCGAGCTAGCAACATTGGGATATCATTAAGTAGCGAAATTTCATCGTAGGTGATTTCTGTGCCAGAGTGGCTGAGAACTAAATGGCTCAGGAAGACGGGCATCGGTATCGGGAGCAATTCAGCCGCCGGGAAACTCTCAGCACCGACTAGTAAATGATTAGGAACGATTATCGCCAAGAAGGATAAGAAATCCTGCGTAGATGAATAAAAAGAGCAAGAGCACAATCGTTGCTGACGTAATACCTAACGGTATCCCCGGAAAGATACGGATTGAGTGGAACAAGAGGTTTAGTATAGATGGATGTTGAACGACTGTGAATATTTAATTATTTTGCGAGTTTCGGCAAAGTAGTCAGTAAAACAGCAAAGACGGTTTGTTGTTTCAATGTTTTTGTTTTTACTGTTTTATTGACGCAACACAAGAGGGTTAGATTTAGACGGTAGGCTTACTACAAATTACCACATTAAGAATCTGATACTATAAGCCAGTAGGTGGTAGTGTCTGATAACAGACAGGAATTCAAAAATGAATAGGAGTACAGGAGCCAGGGTGTTTGGACCCGGGATAAGAACAACTATCCCGATGGGACACTAACCAACTGTATTTGAGGCGGAGGGTCAAGCAATTCTTGAGTGTGCGTATATCTGTCTCAAGAGGAAATATAGATTTGCAACGATCTGTATATTTTCAGACAGTTTAGCAGCTCTTATTGCTTTGAAAGCCTCAACTTGTCAGTCGAAGTTAGTATGGGAATGCATTACCATATTTACGCAAATGTCAGGGAATAATGAAGTAAACTTGCTTTGGATAACCGGTCACAGTGGAATTCAAGGTAACGAATCAGCTGATAGTTTGGCAAGACAAGGCTCCGAGACCGAGTTTATAGGGCCAGAACCTTTCTGCGGAGTCTCAGCCTGTACTTTAAATATGGAACTTAGGAAATGGGAAATGTCTATGGTAGAATCGAACTGGAACGCCACAGTTACTGCCAAGCATGCAAGGAAGTTTATAAAGCCGAGTGCCAAAGTCGCTCGAACTTTACTTAATCTAAGTAAGAGGAACCTTAGAATAATATCTGGTTTGTTTACCGGTCACTGCCCTAGTAGATATCATCTACATAAAATGGGAAAAATTCAAAGTCCGAGTTGTCGTTTCTGTTAATTTAAGAATGAGACAGCGGAGCATCTACTTTGTGATTGCAGCGCTCTTGATAGTTACAGATCCCAAGTAGCATTTCTAGTTTTATAGCACACTACAAGTGCAATCAAAGTTTTAAGGAAGGCTTCAAGAGTACCACAAAACCTTAATTGTTGCAAGGGATGTTCAATTCTTGGAAAAGGGTTCCTACAGCCCTCTGAAATTTGGCAATCAAATCCTAGTAAGGTAATCAGATTCATTAAACGAGTTGATTCTAACTGGGATAATATGCAAAATCAGACAAGGCCCTTCTTATTTCAATTATGATGTGAAAGCTGAGGTGCATAACATCAAATTGAGTCATATCACAATATTCCTTTAAATGGTCGCAGTGCAAATCAAGGCTCTACAGCTTAAAAAAACAGACATTGTCCCAATATTCTGAGCCAAGTCGACACAAGTTTCAGCCAACCGGGACTCAAAAAAATCTTTAACGTTTGAGGGTTTCTATACCTTCCTTATACAATGAACGAAAAAATCAAAACCCCTTCCTTGAGAATTTTCTGCACACGGGCCTGAGTTCACGAGTCAACAACAACCACGGTTACCAGATTATCTTCAAGATGTAATAAATCATGAATCAGTTCACGTTGTATAGTCGGGCTGTTTTTATGAATAATATTCATACAGTTATGAACTAGTTCACGCATAGATAATCGGTTTGGTAACGACATGGCGGAAATTGTGACTGAAGTTCACAAAATAAAAACAAACATCTCAACTAATAAGAGCGTTATGTAGGCGTTACTGAAGGTAAATAGTACATAATTATAAAACATATGATTTTTGATCATGGTCATGTTTTCGTAATATAAAAAGAAGATTGTTCCAGAAATTTTTGGATTTGAATTTTTGAAGTAACTTTTTCCGTGTAGAACTTTACAGTAATTAAAACATAGTAACATTAAACTTCAATTACATCTAGAATTCATACGAAATAATGGGCTCGCAATATGTACAGAACAGCGGTCAATTCACTAGTTTAATTCCCTAACAAACACAGACATTACCAAAAGAAACAATTTGTCGAAACATAACTCTTACTGTTACGTCGTACTGCAGCCGCAATATTTCTTATTCTACCAAGTAATAACACCGAGTTGCAATGGTGCACGAACGAAAAAAAATCTACAACCTACAAACTTTGTCGATAAATTGCCAACTTCCCGGTGACAATCAATATTACCTATAGATTTCCTCCCTAGATCTGCAGCGGATGCAGTGCAAACTTTTCGAGGTTGGCAGCATATGCGCTTCAAAGGGGGAAGGTGCCGGCAGAAGATGAGGACTAAGTGAAAACTTTTCCCCATGCCGAACATACATACATATTTATATGTAGTGCGTCAATTGGTTCAATTGTTCTTTTCAAAGTCTGGTCTTTTGAAATGAAATCCAGGATATACGAGGTCGATTCCCTAACCCCTGGAGCAGCATTTGTCTGTTCCTTTGTTTTGTGCTATAATTATTTGCAGCGGCAAATTAGGATACGTTCGAACTGTTGAAAAGTTTTAATTATTAAACTTCAATTTCACAATAAATGGAAAATATATCGCACAAACAATCATTGAGTGGTAGTAAAAAATATTCTTGTATACTTTAGCTATATGCTTTGCTTAAACATCAGTCGCTAAGGTGACCGTTTGGAATAAATAAATTTGCGCTTCAATGGCAAAAACCTAACTGAAACAATGATGATCGTCGTCTGGGGCGAATTCCATTCACCATAAGCATTTCCCCAATACAAATAATGCATTACATCGTTACGTGCAAATTCCAAATTAAAATAATGACTTCTTTGCATTGTAGACCAAATACAACCTCGCCATTGTAGAGAATAAATGATAATGTAATAAAACTAAAACAAATAAATAAATAATTGTAATAAATAAAACTAATGAAATAAATTGAACTATTACAATTTGTATATAATGATCTTAATATAAAGGTCAAGATCCTGTCACAAGTACCGTTGAATTACAGATTCTTGCGAAAGGTCAAGATCCTGCCACGAGTACTGTTAAACTAGATTCTTGCGAAAGGTCAAGATCCTTCCGCGGTTGGTTGGACAGCTCACAAAATTCGCCTGGCTTAGGGGCAAATTAACAAAAAAAAGAGAGAAAAGATCATACTCTTGCGCTAGGCCAAGATATGAACACACCAACTTTTATTTCGATAAATATGTTACCTTGTCAACCGTTCTCTTAGTGATCATCAGCTCATTTTCAAAAGTACATGTAATGTTCATATAAAAGAATAGGTTTTTTCAATGAAGTAATGGAACCGTGATTACTTCCATTCATTGTAGATTCTTGCGATAGGTCAAGATTCTGTTTTTAACATTGCTTCCGCGATTAGTCGAGCAGCTGTTGAAATTTGCTTGGCTCAAGAGCAAATTATAATTAAAAGAAGAAGAAGAAGAAGAAGAAGAAGAAGTACCTTCTCTTGTGATCAGGGTTACCAAAAATACAGAATAATCTGTATTTATACAGATTTTTCAACCATTTTCAGACCAAGAATCTGTGTGTACAGATATACCGATTTTTCCGTGTATGGACAGATATACAGATTTTTGAGAAATGATGTTACAAAAATTATTTTTAGAAATATTTTTTAAGTTTCAATAATACTTCCTCTCTGTCTCTCTCAGCTTAGCTCTCTTTTTTAAAATATATTTTCACTTTTGAGATTGGTCTCTCACTCTGAAAGATAAAGGTTTGCAATACACTCAGGTTAGCACCCAGCAAACGCCTGGCTGAAGTCTACTTCCAGAAACGTTAATTGTAATGCTCTGTGACATCGATAAAGTTTAAGTTTCTGGATGTAAAATATCAGAACGACTTGTAGACGGCGCCGGTGGTTGGGTGGTAAGCGTTACCGCCACTCATTCCAGTTGCCTGGGTTCAATTCCAGCCGAGGTCGTTGAGATTTTTCAGAGGTGAAAAAATCTGTGGTCACGTCTTCCTTCGGAAGGGAAGTAAAGCCGTTGGTCCCCGGTCTATGAGTTTGGTGGATCGATATCTAGTCCAGATAGTGAAGTCACCTCTCTGGCGTCGTTAAGGAAGAAGTAGATCCAACTTCTATACACTTACTAACAAAAACATCCTCCTCCTATGATACTTGTGGAGTGCGCAGTAGTATATACGGCCTCTAACAAAAGCAAGTATCGGACTAACCATTCCTTCTCTTTCCTTCCGCAATCTACGGTCGGGCCTGGCCGGCGCCGGTATTGAACAATAAACACTTTAGGATTACCAGGAGTTGCACATTGAAAGATGTTTCGCTACTCCCAAGCATAATTATCTACTTATTCTCTGTTCAACTTCAGCTAGTCAAGATCGATAACGGAGTAGCAGCCAGGGGTGGTCGCACAAGCTCAAGTTCAATATCAGAACGACTAGTAGTGTTTTTTTTTATGAAAATGTAAACAGGTCCTTGCTTGACTGATTTAAACCACAAGAATTAATCGATAGATAATCCAGCAAAAGGTTAAACGACTCAATTGATTCGATACAGATATCGACACAGAATTTTCGAAGAGTAAATACAGATGAAAAGATTTTTTAGGACAAAAATACAGATTTAATTTTGGCAACCCTGCTTGTGATGTTGTCTTACCAACCGTTTTTCTTGATGCTACATAATTCTCAAACTTATATGGAATGTTCATATTATTTTTAAATAATGGGTTCTCCATGAAGTGAAAGATTTTTTTTGCCTCGATATATTACAGAAAGGCGTAATAATGAAGCCGCAAAAATTGTCGGTGTTGCAACGCTATCAAAAGAGCGCAAAGTTGAATGCACTCACACAAGAACTACAGGACGAGAAAATGCTCAACGCACAATTAGCTGAGGAATTAAAGAAGATCCGCGTAGAAAAGCATGCACTTGAAGCGAACATTGGAATACTCCGTACGGCTACTGATAAAGACAACAATGATGATAGTGTTGTTGATATTGAGAATGAAGTGGGACTGTCAAGTACTAGACGTGAGGGAGTGACTCTGGATGAGTCCCGTTTCGTATCTTCAGTTAACCAGCTGTCGGTCTCCTCCATCAGTGTCCCCGAATGCAAACCGTTAGCGGACGACGAAGAAATCCACCGTCACACTTTCGAGCTTTGGAAAGACCTTTTGGTAGATTCATTGAAATTAGCGGGTATTGCTGACGAAACAACTATGTTCACAATTTTCAAAGTCAAAGCTGGTCAACGCTTATTGGAGATATTTAGAAACACCAAGTCCGAAGAGGGAGCACCGGATCCCGTCTCTGAACCATTTAAAAATGCTTTATACCGTTTAAAATCCTATTTCGGGTCAGGCTCCGATGTCATGCTGCAGCGTCGTAAATTGGCGTTAATGGTACAGAAACCAGGTGAATCCGATTTAACATATATCACGAGAGTTGGGTCTCGTCTATGTGACTTCGGCGCTGAGAAAGAATTCGAAGAGATTATCGGGACTATCGCAGAACATGCGTGCAGCAAGGAGGTACGCACTACAGCTTTAAAGATATTAAGTCGCAAAGGAACGTTTACTGATCTCGTCGATAAGGTTCGTGAAATCGAAGCAATTCGCATTAACGAGGAATTCTTAAAAAAAACATGGTAAATTCGAACAAGGAATCATAGCACCGGTCAGCGCCGATTTTCCCACCAATACAGATCGTCACCAAAAAAATTATCAGCGCTTTGAAACTCGTGGTAAACCCTACCGACGCAATCAGACATATCGAGGTGAATTACGTTACAAGCAAACGGATAGATCGAGCAACTCCAGAAACGGGGAATTCAGTCGCCGCGAATTTTACAGAAATATCCTAATCATGGAGATCGATGTTGGAGATGCAGTAGTGTATACCACAGATCATCAGAATGCGAAGCTGTAGACAAAATTTGCAGAATCGGCCATATTCAACGTGCATGTCGTTACAAAACTACAGACAGAAAAAGGCCGGCTGATGAAAATAGCGGAGAATTGAACAAAAAGCCGTTAAAGATAGCAACCGTAGAGAGAATGGAGGAAATTCTTTCAACAGTTGAACCTGATGTGAGTGATTCAAATGATAATTAAATTTTGCAATATTGTAGCTTCGTTTTCTAATAATGTAACTAAATAATAAACTTAAATAAAAATAAATATTTCAATGGTGATAGATAATGAAGTCTGAACCAAATCGTGTGGAAATAATAGCATCAATTGCTGAATGTACTGATGGAAGTATAATTGCGGCAAGAGTGGCTGGAATGCATTGCGAATTCTTAATAGATTCGGGAGCTCAAGTCAACACATTTACAGAAGATATGTTCTGTAAGCTAAGAAGGAACTCTCAATATAGCTCTGGGATTTTCAATATTCAAAAAGGTTCCGACCGCCCTTTGAAAGCATATGCTACAGAAGGTGAAATAAATGTGTCGGCCACATTCGAAGCCTATTTATATATAACTGAGAATAGACCGGTTCTGTTGGAAAGGTTTTATGTCGTTAAAGCGGTTCGTGCGCTGCTAAGCAGATCAACAGCTACAAGGTAAAATGAATAGATTTGATCAACGGGTCTCGATACTTTTAATAAAATAGGGTTACCAACCGTCCTTATTTGAAAGGGCATGTCCTTATTTTCGAGGTTTTTGGAAAGCGTCCTTATTTTACTTCAAATGTCCTTAATTTTAGTCTCAAACCTTAGCATATACAGGGTGGTTCAACATGAAGTTTTTTAACAGTGCATTTTCTAGTAGTTAACGGGTACTAACTGCAAACTGTCATGTTATTGTAGTTTAGTATTGTTTGCCATTTCATAATGGAAAGACTTACACTGGCTCACCATCTTCCATTTATTCAACTATATTTCGAAAATCAGCGATCTTTGGAAATGTGTTTAGTGAACTCCAATCATAATAAGGTCGACATCTTCGGCCAACTGTCTCAACTATTCGCCATACAACCAAAAAATAAGCGTTGTAGTTCTTGTTATTGGATGATTAGCGTACAAATCGACCACATCCAGCAAGCAGTGAAGAAAACATAGCGGCGGTGACATCCTCAAGCATTGGAAACTAAGATTACTCGAGTAATTAGCCAGATACCACTTGAAATACTCGAATCCGTCATCAAAAATTGGACCAATTCAGATAAACTTTTTTCCAAGAGAATCAATTTCAATTCCTTCCAGCGATTTTTTTTGTGAATGCATACTCTGCGACTCATGGCGACCAAAATTTTTTTTACTCAGAATAAATTTGTTGGATAGCTCAATATAAGGTTTGGCCAAAGTGGTATCTTCGTTTGGTATTGGCACTACATCATTCTAATTTTTCTCGATTGAGATTCAACATCCCAGTTCAACCACTGGAAAATTGGTCAGAATTCCGACTGTTTTTTCAGCATTCTGGCTCAAGTGACATAACTGGCATAACATTTGTCAGGGATGTCCTTAATTGCCTCTCAGTCCATTTGGTAACCCTACATAAAATCACTTGTAGGTACAGCGTTCTGATGCTTGGTCTGAGTGTCCCAATATCAGTGGAATCAAACACGAACTTCTGCTTCCACTTTGACGATATAGCTTTAATCAATACGAATGAAAAATTTCCCAAGTTTAACATTCCTCCAGTAAAGATCAATTACAACAAGGCAGAATTGCCTTGTCGTAATATTTACATGAATATCCCACAAGCAATGAAACCGCTTGATGAAAGCAGGCTCAAACATCTGGTAGCTGCTGATATAATTGAGAGAGTTTCAGAGAACATGGACACATCATTCTGTTCATCCATGCTTGTTGTCCCAAAGGGTAAAGATGATATTCGTTTGGTGATTGATCTCCGAGGACCAAATCGTTATATCTACAAACACCGTTTTGTATGCCAACTCTTGAAACTATTCTCGCAGATCTTCATGGAGCAACATGGTTTTCGACAATTGACCTGTCAAATGCGTTTTTCCACATTGAACTCGACGAGGGCTCCAGACACGAACTTTTTCACGGAATTCGGCATGTTTCGTTGTGTGAGACTTCCGTTTGGGTTATGCAATGCCCCAGATCTATTCCAGGAAACGTTACAGAGGATAATTCTACATGAGTGCAAAGGCGTGAAGAATTACTTAGACGACATCTTAGTGTATGGCAAAACAAAGGAAGAACACGACGCCAATTTAAAAGAGGTGTTAGCTCGCCTGGAAGAACATAATGTACGATTGAATAAGTCAAAGTGCGTATTTGCAAGTCAAAAGGTGAGGTATATTGGCTTTATCCTAACGACGGAAGGATGGATGGTTCAAAATGAAAAGATGGAGGCGATTAAGAACTTCAGAACTCCTGCTACTTGTTCGGAAGTAAAAAGTTTCCTAGGTTTGATAACATTTATGGACAAATTCATTGGTCATAGAGCGGGAAGCACGAAACATTTACGCGCTTTAGCTAATTCTAACAAATTTTTATGGACAAAAGCTGAGAATGATGAGTTTATTTCTTTGCAAAATAATTTATTAAGTAACACCAAACAGCTCGGATATTATAGCGCAACCGATGTGACTGAACTATATGTCTACGCATCTCCCATTGGTTTGGGAGCTATCCTTGTTCAGTTCAACGAAAAGCAAGACCCAAGAATTATCGCTTGAGCTTCTAAAACACTTACTCCAGTCGAACAACGATATCCACATACACAAAAAGAAGCTTTAGCTGTAGTTTGGGGTGTAGAACGTTTTTCTTACTATCTCTTGAGTAAATCCTTCGTCATAAGAACAGATTCAGCTGCAAATGAATTTATTTTCAACGCCAATCATCGTCTTGGAAAAAGAGCTTTATCGCGAGCAGAAGCATGGGCACTACGACTTCAGCCATATGAATATGTTATCGAAGGAGTACCGGGAGATTATAATTTAGCAGACTGTTTGTCAAGGTTGATCCGCCAGTCGCGAGTTGCCATACCTTTCGAGGAAGATAATGAGAATCATTATCTCTATGCTTTGGATGTTGGGTGTATGGAAATTACATGGAATGATATAGAATCGCTTACAGAAACAGATGATGAACTACAGGAGTTGCTTGCAGCAATGCAGTCAGGCCGATGGCCAGACAAGTTACGAAAATTCGAAGCACAGAAAAAAAATCTTCATCATTTAGGCAACCTGATATTTAAAGATGATCGTGTGATTCTACCACATGCATTACGCCGAAAAGCAATGCTATCTGCACATGGGGGTCATGTTGGTGAAGTAGCAATGAAGAGAATTATGCGAGAATTTTTCTGGTGGCCAGGGATGTCATCGGAGGTAGAGAAGTTTGTGAAAGCCTGTGAGACATGTTTGTTGCTATCTAGAAAGAACCCTCCCTTGCCTCTGTCCAGTAGAGAGCTTCCGAATGGTCCATGGGAGATTATTCAGATCGATTTCTTGACAATTCCTAGTTTTGGATCAGGTAGGAGTCGAATGCTATTGTTTATCTTTTTTAAGCTTATTAGTGAATATTGGTATAGGTGAATTCTTGGTCGTTGTTGACATATATTCCCGATATTTGGCCATAGTTGAAATGAAACACATGAACGCTGAGAGCACAAATGCAGCATTGTGTGAAATATTCAAACTTTGGGGATGCCCAATGATAATACAAAGTGACAATGGTCCACCATTTCAGAGTTCTGCTTTCAACGATTTTTGGACAGCAAAAGGAGTCAATATACGAAAAGCGGTGCCTCTAAGTCCACAGTCTAACGGATCAGTAGAGAGACAAAATCAGGGGCTCATCAAGGCAATGACTGCTTCTAAAATTGATGGTGTTAAGTGGAGATATGCTATGCAACAATATGTTCATAATCATAACACTTTGGTGCCACATTCGAGATTAGGTGTAACGCCTTTCGAGCTGATGGTTGGGTGGAAATATCGAGGTACATTCCCAAGTTTTTGGGGTAACTCGAAAAACACGATCCTTGATCGAATCGATCTACGTGACAAAGATGCAGAAGCTAAACTGACCAGCAAAAAGTATGCAGATTTCAAGCGAGGAGCAAAGGAGTCAGATATCAAAACTGGCGACACAGTACTGTTGGCACAATCTAAACCATGTAAGACAGATTCTACTTTTTCAGCCGAGCGGTATAAGGTAATAGCTAGGGACGGTGCGAAGATTATAGTAATGAGTAAAAATGGTATACAATATGCGCGCAATATCCAGGAAGTGAAAAAGGCTATCGAATGTATGAGTGAAGAAACAAATAAACTATCGGATGAATTTCTCGATATTCCAACGGATACTGCAGTGGAATTATCAGACGGAAATCCAGATATATCGCATAAGTTTTCGTCTTCTAGAGATTTGCGCAGAAGAGATACTATCAAAAGACCAGCGAAATATGACAATAAATTTATATATAATGTTTTTCTTTAGAGTAGTGGGCCACCATAATCCGCGATGTACCATATTAAATGATAATCATTGTAATACACGTTCGTAATAAATTCTCTTTTAACCCTTTTATGCCCAACTTTTTTGTTGTGCATACAGGGGTCCAAAACTATTTTTCCTTAAAAGCGGTAGAGTCAAGAAATACGAAAAACAGGTCTTCCATCGCAATGCTAGAAGCTGCGCAAGTTTTACCTTCCAATGATTAATAAAATTTTCCTTGAATTTTTATAATAGTCCAATTATGTGGAAAATGTAGTCGAGGACTGTCTAAATTGATAGGTTTTATCAGTTTTCAATAATATTCAATATAACGAAGATATATCAAAATTTCATTTTTTGGCAGCACTGCTCCATCGGAATCCATCCCGAACGTTGCCATTTTACACAAAGTTGGTGTTGCTGTAAAACCCAAAAATGATCTAATGATTTATATCTGATCATCAATCACGAATCGCTGTTACATTTAGATTTGGGGGATCATGAATCAGAATATATTGGCTCGATTTGCACGTTCTCCATGTTATTTGGAGATTTACTATGTCATCTGATCACTTTACTGATTCTCAGCAAACGATGGACTGTCCTGTCACGTGTTGATGTAGCCAGCACGAGTGTAACACACAAATGATGCTGCACTCGCATACGACCTCCAGTTTTGTAACTGGTTCAGTGTACGGGTAAAGCCAAACAGACCGGCCATTGAACAAAAATAGTTTATTTCCATCGTCAAAGAAGTGGAGCTAATTTGGCTCGCTTGTAAGCGGACCAATCATGCCGCAGATAATAACTGCTATCACAAAGTCCATTATTTTCGTTGTTCTCAATAAGTGTACATTCTATGTAATTTGTTACAAAATTGCTGTAAATATTTCCAATCGGAAAATCTAATGTTTTCATTCAGTATAACAGCAGATATTACGTTCAAAAACTCGGGTAAAGTGAATTGACCCTATATTGAAACGTTAGGAGTATTCTACTTCAATACAATCGTAACACAAGACAATGAACAGCCTGAATTCTGCACTCCCACAGGAATACTGAACCCAACTGAGAAAACCTATAGCTTTTTTACCACACTGGGATAGGAATAATAGCATATCCTTGAATTTTAGCTCCCTGCACATAGGTTCATGTAGTGGTAGGATTGGTTTAGGACCAACGATGTCAGTCACAGCACCCGCCCAGCCAATTCGTCCTGCCCATTCACTTCCAGCAATAACGGGTATCACTAAAAAGTAGATACCATTTCAAATGCCGAGTTTTTCGTTTCGAATTCGACATGAGATTACTAGTTTCGATCTCGAATCTGTGACCGTCAGAGCAAAAATCACTTCTTGTACCGCAACTTTGCTGTTGTAGTGCCGATTGTATGCCCCACAGGACCGCGAAGATTTCTGCTTAGCATACGGTGCAGTATCCACCAAACCAATGGGATTGGTCTAATATAGATTCACGCACTAGACACCAGCACTGGCTCAGCCTCTAACCAAGAAACGTCAGTGTAATAAAATAAGTATTCTTCAAGTTGTCGTTCCATACATCGTAAGCATCCTCTGAAGTTGGTTTAACTTTGATTGAGTTCAGCCACCTCACAAGGTTTTAGTTTAACTTTGTTGTGTGTGGGTTAGAGTTCTTAAGGCTTGCCGAAAGTCCGTTTACATAGGCCAAAGGCTATGCAAGCTCTCTTTATTTTGATATCGATGTAAGCTGACCAATTAAGTTTTGAGTCAAAAATTACCCCCAACATACTTAACTTCATCTGCGACAATAATTGCAGAGTCGAAGAACTGCGTCGGACGAGCTTTGATTGTAATCCTTCGTTGCGTGGAAAGCATCATTGATGTTTTATTTGGGTTAACTGATAGTCCAACATAAAGGCGCCACTGCTCAACAACACTTAAGTCTTGCTGCATCGAATCAAAAAGTGTGTTGATGCAGATACCGGTAATCATTATATGATAATCATCGACGAAACGATATGTCGGAAACCCAAGCTCATTGAGTTTTCCCAACAAGCCATTGGCGACAAGGATCCGTAGAAGTGGTGACAGCACACCACCTTGAGGACATCCGCAGACACTCAGTTTCTCTATCTCTACTTTACTCAACAATGAACACAGATGGCGATTATCAGTACTCCATGACCTCGTGCTGCTTCCAAAATTGATTCGAAAAACACGTTGTCAAAAGCTCCTTCAATATCAAGAAAAACTTTTAACTTTGATTGCTTTTGCGAAAAAGCTTTTTAATGTGTTTAATAACAGAGTAGTAGTGGGCTTCGCCCACTGACATGCATATTGCATTGCGCCCAAACTAACATCTCGAATATGGTGGTCGATTAAACGAGATTTGAGATGGAAAGAGATCAGACTTATCGGCCTAAAGCTCTTTGCCCCCTTTAAAGTGTTATATACAAAGTTGTGGCGAAAAAGTGAGCTAAGTTCGTGATTTTTTAAAGTGTTTTATGCAAAGTTTATTTGAAAAAGCGAAAGACAGTTAATTGGTAGTACTACCAAAGATAAAAAAAACCAAGATGAATTAAAAAAAAAATTCAAGGTTGTAGGAGTTATGACCCATCCCCCGAAGCGTGTTTTTTGCCAGAGGTTTGCGGTGAACGCTCTCCAAGCCGAACTGCTCAACTGAAATCCAAAAACTGAAAAGATTATTGAAGAAAAATGTATTGTGGTGTACTTGAACGGATCGGTTTCTTAAAAGAATTTTTTTTTCTTGCAAAAAAAACATGTTGATCAAAAATTAAAATTTTTGTGTTCCAAATTTTAAGCAAAAATTCATGGCAAAGTAGCGAAATTTTTTTGATTAAAAAGGAACCGTTCAAGTAAAACAGAATGTAAATTCAAATGATTATAAATTTTTTTTTGAGATATCACGTTTGCCGCAACGGTACTGTTCAAAAAAATTCATTTCGAGATAATTTTGTGTTAACTTCATTTGTGGCAGAACCAGCTCGCTACAAATAGCTGTAGGGGAACTGTGGGTAAGACGGACAGGTTGGGTAAGACGGACACATGGGTATTTTAGGCATATAACATATAAAGTTAAATTGAATTATATGAGTACTCTCTCTTCATGGATATCCTTGAATTATGAAGCACTCAGTAGGCCTTGAATATTGTTAAAAGCGAAAAATGTAAGTATACATTGATAATCAGTAGTGCATCTTCGTGCGGATGTAATTTTTACGTCTCTGATTTTAAGGTTTATCGAGGAAAAAATCAATTTTTAAGCGGATTTTTTCTTTTATTTCGATAATGTAACTCTTAAATGATATCTTCGTGGAAAATAACAGGTAAGTTCTTATACGAGTAAATAAGTGCAAGTGTTTAAAAAATATGTGTACTGGTGGGGCAAGACGGCCAGTCTTGATTAATTCTATTGATTCATCCTTATATGAATGTCTTGCGTGTAGAAACGAAATTCTAGCAGTCAAACGTGGAGAACCATCCAATTAGCTGAAGTCTCACATGTAGTAGACCGCAAGATGTACGTTAATGTGACCGAGGCTGAATACGGAATTCCTAGGACCTGGAAAAGACTTTGTGCAGGTCCCATATTCTGGCTATGTGTAATCGAGGAACTGATGTTACCAATTGCGTATTTAATATGTAACTTTCCAGTTTTGTATAAATGATTTGTCTGATCATTGGAAGTGATTGTATAGCTCTCTTTATGACAACGGAAAAGACGATATTAGAAAATACATCATTTGCATCAACTTTAAATTGAACCCCAAAACGTTATTTTTCACCTCGAATTGAACATATATATTAAGAAGAACCACAAACTATCCAAAACATCCGTTAGAAACAGTAAATTTTAATATTTTGTATTGTGATCATCTTTTCGGCGACATGCCCGTCTTACCCCCACCATATGTCCGTTTCACACGCAGTCTGGAAGAAGTTCAGATATTTTTTTGTTTTCTATTTCTTTCAAAAAAGATACTTGTTGATTTTTGTAACATAATCCCTCTGGGCACTCGAAAGCCAACATATGGAGCTACAACATAGAGTATTTCATGTTGACAAAAACATGCTTTTACTATGTTTTATTTGAGTATAACCTTAACATGTCCGTTTTACCCCCAGTTCCCCTAATCTGAAATCTAGTGCTCCGATCTGGATAAAATTTTTCAAAGATACTTTCAAAAGCATGTACCAGAATATTCATCTTCGGAATATTCAAAAAAATCCAATTTTTCGAGTTTCAACTTTGTATATAACCCCTTAAAATAACGTGGCTACCTTTGGGAATGAATTTTACAATTCCCGCCCATGCAAATGGAATTTATACTGTTGTAAGACTACAGATAAGAACTTTTATCAAAATATGGTTGAAGTGTTCATATCCGCTTTGCAGTAGATTTTGAAGGATTTCGGAGAATAGCACAGAGCAAAATTTTTATCGCCCAATAGATCGATTCGTTTGTCACAACGAGCAATGGTCTAAGAATCAGATGTATCTAAATAGAACTCATGAGCAATCGTCAGTGATGTCTTCGTACAGCATGAAAAGTGTGTAAGAAAAAGACAGTTGAGAACTAAATCTACGTCAGATGAGTATTCACCATTAGCCCTAGAACGGTTTTGTGGGGTATATTTGTACCCCAAAGCTATTTACAATCCCTGTTTTTTTGTTATGGTTTATTTTAACTGCAAGCAATCCTTATCATAAATCAATTTGATCATTAAACTACCATAAAAGCAGATGCAACCTCTTTGTTTCACTTGACAAACTTATCAGCGCCCGCTTAAAGTTTTTCTGGGGTACAAATGTACCCCACAAAACCGTTTACGTTAGTATTTTGTCATGTGTACATGATTCGGAAAACTTATTATATCTTTTTTAAAAGCGAAATATCAACACATAGTAAGCGAGAAATTTGTGTGAAATTGTATAAACTTCTACATTGCTGAACAATAAATTCTGTTATTTGATATAATAAAACTACTATAGCAAAGTAACTAAAAATGCGCTTGGACAGTTATCGTATTTTTTTCTTTTGCGCAGAAAAGAGGCAAAATACATCCGTGAATATGGTTTGTATATAATATACACCAAGCACCACTCGACTCGTCATCTAATCAAGGCTCTGCAACATGCTTACTTTTTATACGACTCTACCTCTCCCTTCGATGCCTTCCTGTTTTATCACCGTTACTGCATATTGTTGTACTTTTACGTATAGATGGTCGAAATCCATTAGAATCTACCGGAGTTATAGAAATATTAAACAAAAAAGGGAATTTTGACGTGTTTTAAAGACTTGTTCTATAAAAATTGAAATAATACATAGTAAAATAGACAAACACGAATATTTTTGAGCAGGATACTTTACGAATGATTTTAGAATAAAACTATCCAATTTAATTATAAATCCAATAAAAATTGGATATATTCAGGAGCGATTTTAGTTCCGGGGGTACAAATGTACCCCACAAAACCGCCTACGTATAGAAAGAGGCACGAAACCGTTGTAGGGTTAGTAGTTGTAATCGATCTGGCATGGAAGTCTTTCGATTTCGAAAGTACTTATATAAGCTACTAGTCTCGTTGAGATTTGAGACATTTGTGCAGAGGATTTTCCAATCACTTCGCTCAGAGGATAAATGCCTCTGACCCACCCCTGAGATCCCCAGTTCTTCGACATAATTTTATGGGTCAAACAAGTTTCCCTATACCACTAAGGGGTTCATCTAGAAGCACGCATAAATCGAAGCGGATAAGCCTCTTGGTATGCTGTTACTATGAGTGAGTTTGTTTTATCCACGACCTCACCAAGTCACTTGGAGATTCAATCGTCGGAAAGTACCCCTCCCCGTAGTCTTCGTAGAGCTCCCAGTTTGTAGATTTGGGATTACGATATGTCACGATATCTAGCGAGACGTTTAAATGATCAAATACTGATGTACTTACGATCAGATAACGATGATTCAAGCACACTGGGTACAATACAGTTTGTCAGCTCATGCGTAATACTGTCAGAACAGAAAGTTACATCTAACACCTCCTCCCTGCCAGATCGTTCAAATGTTGGGCGATTCCCTACATTAAGTATATAGAATTATATTGCTTAAGTATCCCATCAATTCGGTGCCTCTTAAATCGATATCAGAGCTGCCCCAAATTATGTGGTGGCTATTTGCATCACTGCCGGTTATGAGTGGAAAGCCATTTCTGCTACAGTACGATGCAACACTTTTGATATCATCAGAAAGGTAGGGTACATTATGTGGAAAATATACCGGACAATACATGTATTTTCTATTTATGCTATCAACAGTCATACTGACTATAACAGCACAAATATCGTGAGTTGTGAATTTGGATATAAGACACTAGCATTATTCACAAACATATATGCACGAGGCATTTCATGTGGATTTGTCATGCCATTTATGCTGAAAGTTACGAAGACGGGGTTAAGTGGCTTTCCGATAAAGATGTTTCCTCTAGGGAAATATGGTTGATGAACCAAAGCTAAGGAACCTGTTCATCCCTACACAAGGCGGGATAGATTCCTAATCGTTGTACGCTTACGCTGAAGATTAATTTGGGCTACTCTAACCATACTCGATCACAGTGTTACACATTTCATCACCGGAACCTATTTGTACAGAAACTATAAGATACCGAACACGTTGGTTTATAATCGCCTATAGTGAACCCCGAAATGAGTATTAGGAACATGACCCTCGTTTGAATCCCACGATTTGCGAAGAAATAAACATTCACTGTGTCAGAGATTCGCTTAACCATGGGTAGGACCTACGACATTCCGTGCGTGACCGGCATATTTTAGTCCTGCCAGCCATTTATTATTCGGCACGGAGAAACACCTTGACTTGAGAACCCCTGTTTTCAGTCGGCTCTTACGATATGGGAGCAGGAACCCCGGCGGATCAATTCCTGGTTGAGATACTTCAACCCGCCGGATGCCACATGTTGAAATCATCAATACATTTCCAGTTATGAAATTTTTTTTTTTTTATTCAAATCGTTTATTTGATAAGGCACGTTGCGTTAGCTTAAAGGTGCCAATTTTGTTTTGTTTTACATTTTAAATTGCTTAAAACTAGGGGATTACATAATGATTTTTTTTTTAAATGAAACTAATGCGATTTTATAGCTATTTTATATATCTACACAAGGGGTTAATATTATTTTCGTAAGATTAGGGGGGTCATTTAGTTTTTGTGGCAATATGGTTTGACATTTTTATCAGTGAGATTATTGGAGCAAATAATGTTTAACTAAGGGGGACAATTTTTTACGACTAACTTAAAACTAGGAATAACTAGAGGGCATGATTGAATTTTGTAAAGATTCGTAATTATAGTTATTTTTGTGGGTAGTAGAGTTGGGCATTTTCAACGAGATTATATAATATAATAGTTAAAACTAGAAGAGACAAGAAGAGCTAAATGCTTCGTGATGATATTGGGGGGGGGGGGGGGGGTAGGGGTGTTACTTCTGGGTATAAGAGCCAGGGGAGGGAGGGTAGACAAAGATGACAGGGAGAGAAAATTATTTCAGTTTCAGGCATCGTGAGATCAACGGATGGATTACAAACTCGGGTGGTCTTCATCAGGGGAATCATGTACTGGGACGCCGGGTGGTCCTCCTCAAGATGGCAGGGGTTTTTCCAGACGATTTCGTAGTACGGCTCAGATGTGGATCGGCTACATTTCGAGTTAAGCGTGTTATGTTCGTGCCGTAGGTCCCGTGTTTGTTGGCTCATTCGATACAGATGCTTTGATACAGGTGGAAGAGGGTTCTGAGAATGATAAGGAAAATAAGAAGGGGCAGTTAAACTTGTATATTGATGGTTTTCACAAAGGTGTATATAAGGGACATATAGAGGACATCGCGGCTTGCCAGCACATCTCGAACCGGGACGTTGGTTGGTTTTCCTCGGGCCCGCAGGGTATCCATTAGCCGAGACCTAGCGGAACTGTACTCGGTGCACGTCCAGACAATGTGCTCGATGTCGTGATAGCCGTCGCCACAAGCGCAGATACCACTATCCACGAGCCCAATACGCCGGAGATGTGCATCCAGCATGTAATGGTTTGCCATGAGTCGGGACATCACACGAATGAAGTCACGACCCACATCCATCCCCTTGAACCAAGGTTTCGTCGATACCTTAGGGATTATCGAATGTAGCCACCTTCCCAGCTCTCCACTGCTCCACGAAGTTTGCCAACTTTCGAGGGTTCTCTGATGAGTAATACTGAAAAACTCGCTGAAGCTTATTGGTCTTTCGTAAACGTCTCCTTCTAAGGCACCCACCTTAGCTAAGGAGTCTGCCTTCTCATTGCCCGGAATGGAGCAATGAGAAGGGACCCATACCAAGGTAATCTGGAAAGAGTTGTCAGATAAAGCACTCAGTAGCTCCCGTATTTTCCCCAAAAAATACGAGGAGTGCTTTCCATGTTTCATCGAGCGAATAGCGTCAATGGAACTGAGGCTATCCGAAACGATGAAGTAATGGCCTGCGGGTAATGTTTCAATGACTCCAAGGGTATACTGAATGGCAGCTAGTTCTGCGGCGTAAACTGAAGCAGGGTCACTGAGTTTGTAGGAGGCGGTGAACTTTTGATTGAAAATACCGAAGCCAGTGGATCCTTCGAGTTTTGATCCGTCAGTATAAAACATCTTAGAACAGTCGACTTCTCGGAATTTATTAAAAAAAATGTTTGGAACCACTTGTGGGCGTATGTGGTCCGGAATTCCACTAATCTCGTCTTTCATGGATGTGTCGAAGAAAACAGTAGATTCAGAAGTATTCATGAAATGCACACGGTTGGGATTGTAAGAAGAAGGGTTAATATTCTGCGCCATGTAGTCAAAGTACAGGGACATGAAACGGGTCTGAGAATTGAGCTCAACAAGCCTTTCGAAATTTTCAATCACGACCGGGTTCAAGATATCGCATCGAATGAGCAATCGATATGAGAGTTCCCAAAATCGATTTTTCAACGGGAGAACGCCCGACAGCACTTCGAGACTCATCGTATGGGTCGACTGCATGCACCCTAAGGCGATACGCAAACAACGATACTGAATTCTTTCGAGTTTGATGAAATGTATGTTCGCGGCGGAGCGAAAGCAGAAGCATCCGTATTCCATTACCGACAGTATCGTTGTTTGATACAACCTAATTAGGTCTCCTGGGTGGGCACCCCACCATGTTCCGGTTATTGTACGAAGAAAGTTGA
The DNA here is from genome assembly GCF_030247195.1 of Topomyia yanbarensis. Classification (NCBI taxonomy): domain Eukaryota; kingdom Metazoa; phylum Arthropoda; class Insecta; order Diptera; family Culicidae; genus Topomyia; species Topomyia yanbarensis. Next base: position 171,570,781 of record NC_080671.1, on the reverse strand, counting down.
TCCTTTGCTGGCATTTCTGTTTCAGATACCGAATATGGCATCCCCAAGTACCTTTCGAGTCGAACCAGACCCCTAGATATTTTACTGTGAAGACCTGAGCGATAGTTTGACCCATTAATAGAAGCTGTAGTTGTGCTGGTTCACGCTTCCTTGAAAATACAACTAGCTCAGTTTTCTCCGTGGAGAATTCGATACCCAGCTTAATAGCCCAAGCAGACAAATTGTCCAAGGTATTCTGTAATGGTCCTTGCAGATCGACAGCTTTGGGTCCCGTAACAGACACCACGCTATCGTCTGCAAGTTGCCTTAACGTGCAGGAATTGTCAAGACATTCATCAATGTCGTTGACATAGAAATTGTATAAAAGGGGGCTTAGACATGAGCCCTGGGGAAGGCCCATGTAGCTAAATCGTGATGTCGATAAGTCACCATGCGAAAAATGCATGTGCTTTTCCGACAACAAGTTTAGTAAAAAGTTGTTTAAAGTCGCTGAAAGACCATGCTGGTGCAGCTTCTCTGAAAGAATGTTGATCGAAACTGAATCAAAAGCCCCCTTAATATCTAGGAACACTGATGCCATCTGCTCTTTGCTAGCATAGGCCATTTGAATTTCAGTTGAGAGCAACGCAAGACAATCGTTCGTCCCTTTGCCTTTGCGAAAACCAAATTGTGTATCTGACAGTAAGCCATTTGCTTCGACCCAATTGTCGAGGCGGGATAGGATCATTTTCTCGAACAACTTCCGGACACAGGATAGCATTGCGATCGGACGGTACGAATTGTAGTCGGAGGCTGGTTTTCCTGGTTTTTGGATGGCGATGACCTTCACTTGTCTCCAATCGAGTGGGACAATGTTAGCCTCGAGAAACTTATTAAATAAGTTCAACAAGCGTCTCTTGGCAGAGTCAGGCAGATTCTTCAACAAGTTGAATTTGATTCTGTCTGGCCCCGGAGCTTTATTGTTACACGACAAGAGAGCAAGTGAGAACTCCACCATCGAAAAAGGTGTTTCGTTCGCGCTATCGTGAGGAGACGCGGCGCGGTAAATCTTCTGTGCCGGGGCGGAATCCGGACAAACCTTCTTGGCGAAATCGAATATCCAACGGTTTGAATATTCCACGCTCTCATTAGTACTGTTTCGATTTCGCATACGTCGGGCTGTTCCCCAAAGAGTGCTCATCGATGTTTCTCTCGTTAATCCGTCGACGAACCGGCGCCAATATCCGCGTTTTTTGGCTTTCATCAAACTCTTCATTCGCTTGTCTAACGTCGCGTACTGTCGAAAACTAGCGGGTAACCCGTCGTTCCGGAAGGTCTTAAACGCGGCGGCCTTCTCTGCGTACACGTCTGAGCACTCTTTATCCCACCAGGGATTGGGAGAACGTTTTTGTATGTTCGCGCCGGGTACTGGCTTAGTCTGAGCTTGATTCGCGCTGTCGAGAATCAAGCCAGCCAAAAAGCTGTACTCTTCCTCCGGAGGAAGTTCTTGGGTAGATTCGATGTTGTCGGATATCGCGGCAGCATAGCTCTTCCAATCGATATTTCGTGAGAGGTCATACGAAATAGTGATTGATTTCAATGGCCTTGAACCGTTATTGATTGAGACTACAATCGGCAGATGGTCGCTGCCGTGGGGATCAGGAATTACCTTCCACGTGCAATTTAACCGCAGCGATGTTGAGCAAAGGGACAAGTCTAAGGCGCTCGGGCGCGCTGGAGGAGCAGGAATCCGTGTCATTTCACCCGTGTTTAAAATTGTCAAATTGAAGTTATCGCAAAGATCCTGAATTAAGGAAGACCGGTTATCATCATAGAGGCAACCCCATGCTGTACCGTGAGAGTTAAAGTCTCCTAAAACTAGTCGCGGTGCTGGCAGGGATTCTATGATGTCTTGTAGCCGTCGGTGCCCAACCGCGGTGTTGGGGGGAATATATATGGAAGCTATGCAAAGGCTTTTGCCTTTGGTTGTTACTTGACAAGCGACAACTTCAATACCTGTTATCGAGGGAAGGTTAATTCTGTAGAAGGAATAGCACTTTTTGATCCCCAAAAGCACTCCTCCATAGGGGGTGTCTCGATCCAGGCGAATAATATTAAAGTCGTGGAAGTTGAGATCGATGTCGGAAGTTAACCAAGTTTCACATAATGCAAATGCATCGCAACTCAAATTATTTATTAAAATTTTGAAGGAATCGATTTTCGGGATGATACTTCTGCAATTCCACTGTAGAACAGTGATCAAATCCGTGACCTCGTTCGATGAGTTAGCCATCGAAGGATACAATCGCTGAGAGGAGGGGCCATTTAGCAGTCAACTGCTTCAAAAATGTTCTCACTGTAGGGAGAAAAGCTAACATAAGACTTTTAATAGGATCAGTAATATTGAAAGTTTTTATTATCCACTCCACTATGTCCGAGAGTTTTATAATTCCAGTGCTGTGATTACTCTCGAACTGAAACAAAGGAACACTTGGGATTTTTGATGTTCCTGGAAGTGCTGGGAACTCCTTCTCTGAGCTTAATCCTCCGAGACCAGGAGCTAATTGCTTCGGTTTGGTTGCAACACTTCCAATAGATGTGACTTTCGGAGCCCCCTCAAGGGACACCTTCTGGCCTTTACAAGGAACTTTACGAGAGGAAATGTTTCTCCTCTTCCTATAAATTCTAGGCACCCTAGTAGATGTTCCCTCTTGTGGGTTACCAGCCTCGCCCTCGTCAGGAGGCAAGTGAGTATAGATGTTTGCTGAGGATGGTGGCGTAGCATTCTTTAACATTTCTGCGAAAGAATGTTTGGATCGTCCCGCAAGGGAACGTTTCAGTTTATCCCCGCGTAGTTTGTACGCGGAACATGCCGAGATATCATGCAGACTCTCCGCACAGTAAGGACACTTTTCGGCTTGCCTACTGCACGAATCATCTAGATGATTCTCCCCGCATTTTCCACAGCGGGCCTTATTGCTACAATGGGTGGCTGTGTGACCCAGTTGTTTACACTTTGTGCAATTCATGACCCGCGGCACAAACAGACGCACAGGCAGACGAACCCTGTGCAAGAGGACGAAATTTGGCAAAGCGGTACCAGCGAAGGTCACCCGATAAGAGTTTGATTGGGGGTACGTTTTTGAACCATCCCCCGCAACTACTACTGAGTGCAAACGTTTGCACTCAAGTATTTTAACTGGCTGAAGTAAGCGGTCTCTGAATCGGCCAACCCCGTACTTCAACAGATCCTCGCACGTCAAACTCTCATCGGTTACGACGCCTTCGGATTGTACTCTTACCGCCGGAATATACACGTTATAATCCCGCGTAAAGTGCTCACAGCAAGCAATATCGTTTGCCTGCTTTGAGTTGGCTAGCAACACCCTTATCTTGTCCGAGCGGACCTTTGAAATTTCGGTCACAGCCGAGAACCGTTCCGTCAGGTCTCTAGAAATCTGAAGAAGATTCAGTGATTTAGTCTTGGGCCGAAAGAAGACCACAAATGGACCAGTTGAGAGTTCTGGATAGCATTTGGGCCGGGGGGGAGCCTTACAAGTTGAACCCGATTCAACTTCCATTTGACCATCCGGAGAGGGAACCATAGAAAACGTCAACGCACGGGGTCAGCGCCCGCGCAGACGGAAGAAAGCAATAAATGTGTTATAAAAGACAAAAACCACTTAGCTTTAAACTGGTGTCCAACGACGAACCGATCCAGCTTATATAGCTGGCTATTGTTTAATCCTCACACGCGAACAAAAGACTGAGGACCGAACCGAACTGGCAAAATAACCTTGAATGCGGATTAACACTATTCTATTCTTTATCGCCTCACACAGCACTACGGACTAGAAAAAACAACCTCTGCCTCGATGGAGAGCTCGAAAACGAATGAGTTATGAAATTGTTTAAGTTTCTATGGTGTTTCAGCAGCATAATGCATTTTTGTCCCAAACCAATAACGCCTTATATGCATTCTACCAGTTATCATGCACATTTCGCATTACAATCATGCTTGTTTGCATGTAAATCGTACAAATCGCGTTTTGGGTGTACCTTTAACAAATAATAGCCGTAAAAACTGTAACTAGTTTTTATTAAAAAGCCAGAAATTATCAAGTGATGTGCTCGAACCAAACGGATGTCCAGACCAAGGTGATGTCAATGGTGTTATCAATCTGGGAGAATTTGCAACTTCATCAACCGTATAGTTTAGTAAGGTATCTAAAACTCTAAACAAACCACATTGCATTCTCTGCAACACCTCATCTTACAGGATATAGCTTTTTCCATGCTTTCAGTTCATTACTAGCCGCGTGAAAATGCTAGAGCAACAAAATGTCTTCTGAAACGTGAAATTTGAATGGACATTTCTAAAACCCAAAAAAACTCATTCATTAGTCGAATCGAATTTTTCATTTTGGCGAACAGTCCGAAATTGATCTGTCATCAAGACTAACGTGTTTCATAGTGTGTAGAAACATTTCTTCGCTATTTTTCCGAATTTCGTATAGCCCGTCAATGCAAAAAAAACCATGGGTACCTTGCAAGACCTAATCAGGAAAATGTCAGTGCAATTTTTCACTTCGCGTTTTCCTTACTCAACCATCCAACTGTGCCGCCGGAGTGTATTTCGTTTTTTTTCCTGCATTGGTCGTCCTTCGTTTGAAATGCTACGTACTTTTACGGCATCAGCAAGCTCTATGAGCTCAAATTTCACGCTTCGACTGGTTTGAATATACCTGCACCAGTCGTTCTAATTCAAATGAGCTACCGCGGCGTAAAATTGATGACATTTTTCTGCGACAGACACTCTTCCATTCGACGGCGTTGATGGGGGTCTTTCTAACCTTCAGTATAGGTACTGTATTTGATACCGAACAAAAAGACATATCACTTCTTGTCTCGAGTGTTTGAGCTTGGTATTTAACTCATACCCACGACACGCAGTTTATAGCACATATTTTTTTTTCTTAGGCAGGCAGCCAATTTTTCGCCATTCTAGAAAATGCCAAAAATCTCTAACAATGCAGTATGGTGGGTGATGACTTCCGGTCTTATAAAGCGCTAGAAACAAATTGATATTTTGTTTCAACGAATTTGTATTCATCTATTTATGTATTTTTGCAGCAGCATTTGCTATTGCACACATGTTTATTTAAGGCGCCAAAACATAATTTAATTTCATGCCGAGAAAAAATAAGGTCAGGTACTTCTTGTAGCGAAAATTTGTATCGTAAGCTCGTTCTCGTCCCATGTTTTAGGAATAACATCGCATAATTCAGATTACAAATGAGGGAAAAAATCAAATAGTCTTATCCAGTTGTGTTGGTAATGATCCGTTTCGTAGTCTGATGTTCGGAGAAAACACAGGGTAAAAAACTAGATCTCAATGTGCGTATAAATATCTCAATTCACGAGAGACGGAAAAGTGTTAGATGATCATCATAGACAATTTTTTTTAGATAGCGGCGTGGCCCTGTCATAGAAACCAAATGATGTAAGCCAATCAGGCTGGGGTAATACAAAACATGGAAGGCCGCGGTTGGTGATTAAATTGGGACACCGGAAAACGGTCGTAAAGACAGATGGGACTGCATAGCCTATAAAGTGAGAACATAAAACTTATATGGAAATGATTTTCAGCAGTTAATTAAACACACAAACGTTAGGGAGTGACAGATGAGCGATCGTATTCTGGTAATTTTTATAGCAAGGAACAGTTGTGCTATGAAAAGGCTGGCGGATTGCTGTGATTAATTCTCATTAATCAGCACTTAGGGAAATTCATTCTATTTAGGTGGTAAACCAGTTCTTTGTCGGCTGAAGTGTCATAAATAGATCTGGAGAAAATATTTATTAAAGTTACTGCTCAGTTTATTTGTACAAATGCGGTTGGGGTTGAGCTTTCCTCGGGGACAATTTTATAACATTGTATGTCACAATTGCGAATTGATTGGTATGCACAGAGCTATGACCTTCTGCTACGTGAGGATTTCGACATTCCATCGTCTAAGTCTTTAATTCCACCCTTTCTTAGGAATCCCTTGTGACTGAACCAATTACGGGTATAAGGAGCGTTTCATGTGTAGTAGACTTAATATAAATAATGATTGTTCCAATGTCTTTGATTTTCACCTACGGTTGGAGTGCCAGTGCTGGTTTGTAAGAGCTTCTATTGTACTTTTAGCATCGTTTGTTGTAGTCGTATCATTGATTATTATCTGTAGGTGTAAAAGATGAGGAAGTGTTATGCCTGATGGAAAGCTAGATTGAAGGAATTTTAGCTCCTCATTATTAATAATAATAACGATTGAAGTGCTATTTTGATTAATACTACGTTCACACTACGAGTTAAAACGTGTTTTAACGCTATCTTGATGTCATTTTTCTTGTTGCTAATTGGTCGGTGCTAAGTCAGACCGGACCAAGTCGCAAAACATCAAAAAATGAGTTAATGATAGCACTGGATAAAGAATTTCTTTATCTACATTCCACTTTTACCAGATTTGAAATATGAAACAATAAACAAGAATTATGGTAAAAATTATTTTTCCATTATAATGTAAAGGATGCTGCGATTCAAACTTTAAACGCGTTTTTCTCGAAATCAATGCACTGTCACTTAGTCCGGTCTGACCTAACACCGACCAATTATTATAACATGTTTTAACTCAGTGGTGTGAACATGGTATAAGTCACACAAAACTGAGAATCAATCAATCAATATCCAAAAAGCATTATTTGGCATGAAGAAAAAAATACTTTTGTTAATTAAGCAAAAGAAATATAATACTTTTCCAAGATTTCCTGATAAATAAGGGAGAGTGGGGATAAATGCACGAATTTTTTTATTAAGTGTGATGTTGCATTAATATAAAAGAGCAAACAATGCTTGATTGCACCAATTCAAAAATGAGAAGTAACGTGTTATCATAATTTTTATTCCCGAGGTTCAATTATATCCATCAAAAAGAATATAACTTTGATTAACTTTCAAAGTGGTAATAAACGTTTAACGCTATCGCAAATGCGTCTGAGGTTATCGCTAGGATTAACAACACACATGTATCAAACAAACTAGATATTTTCAAATTAAGACGGTTTTTGTGTTTCGAATTCGTCGCATCGGCAGTACAGCTGATTTTCTTGACCACCAACTAAACTTTCAAGATTTTTTCCAGGACGCTAGCACAGCGTTAGTCCCAAAAGAAATCCATGGTTCGGCAAGCTTTCGATGTGGTTAGCGACGGAGAATTCTGTTAGAAACGGGCGAAATACATCGAAGGCGATCACCCCTACAAAACATGTGTAAAAATGGCCTAATTCAGTTTTGTAGCTGATAGTCCACAAACCCTTCTTAACCCATTATATCCTAGCGTATGAAATTTCATATGCAGAACTATCTATCATTTAACGCGTATTTATTGTAGAATTTCTACAAATAACTGCTTTATTATTGCACTAATGGGATCATTGTACCTCGAATTTCTTTTTGAAACAACACAGCTGACGATTTTTGTCATTTTATTTATATTTTCGAACTGTGTATTGTTGGGGAAAATGGCGGCTGAAAAGTGAGCAATATATTTTATTGAATATAATTGTTAGAATTAGTGCTTATTATCCCATCATGTGACAAAACGTTACCACAATTGTAAAAGAAGTGAAGTGAAGAAATAAGTGAAACAACTGAATTTTTTTTGTATTTATTTGAGCATACTAAATTTTTTACATGAGATGTTTTCATTTCCAAAACTATTTTAGGCGGTGACTTTGTGTTTGTCATAATCTTTGATACATTTTTAGTGAAATTGGAGATATCACTTCATTTGGCTCACTTTTAAAACCCTGGGTTATAATGGGTTAATCAACACATTTTGGTTATGGTAGCTGTTAAAACGTTAACAAAAACTATTTATCTATCCATCAATCAATGTGAAGAGATATTTCTTATAACTCTTATCACTCTCTTCAGATATATCGATTAAGAATATTTAGAATAACGTAGTCAGCCAAAGGGCCTGAATGGCCTTGTGTTTTTCGGAAAGTGCAGTTGCGGGCAGTTATAAGAGTTGCATTCTACTTGTTAATCACTCGACTCTCAGTTCTCTAAGAATAGTCAATGACGGAACAATGTTGTCGTCTGGAACCGTCCGTTCGCCATTTGCAAGAAAGCTTTTTTCACCTATGAAGCATTCAGCTTGCTTTCCCATCATGGATGGTTCTTGTCGAATAACTTGTGATTTGCATTGGGTTTGCACAGGCGTCCTTACTGTTCTCGATATTAGCTCATTTTCTTTTTTGCAAGCAGTTAAACGCAGTAGGGCTGTTTCCTAGCTCCCACCGAAAGCGAGAGAACACGCTCTCGAGAATCAAGAGATTTTTTTGTGCTCACGCATATTTCTCAACCGCGCAGGAGGGATGCGAAAGTATTAATTCTCGCCCAATTCAAGAAGGAGTGTTCCTCATCAGATGCTCAGTTACAGAAAGAGTATGTTTGAAAAAATGCCAATAAAATTAGATGGTTTCGAAAACAACAGAATAGCGATATTTTATATCAAATGAGTGCTTTATTTAGGCTTTGCATATTCAAACCAGCCATTTACATGTACACACTAAGCCAACCCAAAGTTGTTCAGTAATTTCATTTGACGATTTGCACAGTAATATTTAACGGAGATCAGCAATTGATTTAAAAAATTGCGAAAGCGTATTCATTTAAGTAGATTTACGAATAATTTGCTGCTAAAACCTGGAATATTTTTAATTGAATTTGTTAATACTTTTGCTTTTTTCGGTAATTTATCCACCATTCAGTAAAATACTAACTTGTTCGGCAAAAAGTTAAACACCATCGAATCTCGTCAAAAACATACTAAACACGTACAACAAACCTTCTGTTAAATTGCCATTTACGGGGAAAAAACTTTAACACGACATGTTTGCACATTGCGAATACTTCTTAGTTTTTCGTAAACCCATGAATGTTCATCAGAACTCAGTGAAAGCAGTAATAGTGAGATTTTGGCGATTCTCATTTTGTTTGAGGTGTATTTATTCCTTGACTAGGGCAATTTTACACATGACGATTTTGTATAAAGGATTTGACTCGCAAGTGTAATAATTGGAAGCCTGATAGTGCAAGGAAGTGTAGATTCAATCGCGAAAAAGTGGTAATAATTCGGCTATATTGATAATTATTGAAGATTTTTGTGGACAATAATGATAATGAAAATGTTTTGTGTTCAGAAATTTCGGGCCAAAATTCGTGATCAAATTCAGGAAATGTAAAATTACTTTCGTTCGAATTTTAATTTTTAAACATTTCGCGAAATAGCAAAAAATCAAGAGAAAAATCCTACGTATGTCGCTTGCCACTGTCATAAGGAATAAAAAAACTATTTTTTGGCTCTAGGTTTAAAATTACGGGAGATAGTTTTCAGGGGGTGGACTTCTACCAGAGAAGAGAAGTACCACTTCGAACAAAAAAAAATACGAAAGTTCTCACAAAAGCGAATCGGATTTGTTGCTGGTTTTCTTTGCTTTGATTTGAGAGTACACCCGTATGACGTTTCAACTAGTATAACTTTTGAGACTGGCTCGTATAAATCGTTGCAGGCGGTAAGGTCGAGCTTCGCTAAAGCGTACAGTAAATAACAGAAAATGTATTATTGCGTTTCGTATCATAGATTTTACTTTTCTGACTAATATTATGCTTATTGTTGTATGTAATCATTGAACGCTCGTTTTCTAAAACGACATTATCTGTTATTTTTGCGGGGCGTCCGGAGAATCATCCAGTTTCAACGGAATGTTCTCTGATTACCTGGTCCGCTTTTATTAATTTTGCATATTGAAGAGTAACTCGTAAGGAACCTTTGCTAAGCCGCACATGATTGCAGAGCCCTCTTTCTAACTAGTGGAACGTGATCTTCCGCATGGGTGGTGGATTTTTCCATTTGTCATGAATATTACTTGTGATAATTAAGCTGAAGAAGTAAACTTTTTTTTCTGAATTCCAATCCAATGCAGTGACAGCTAATATGAGTACTTAAGGTCACAAGAGCACTTAGCACATATTAGGGAATCCAATGGAAGATTTTGTCGTGATAATTCAATTTTATAAAAAAAAATATTTGTAATTTTTCGAACAAAAAAAATAAAAAAAAAGTTTCGATAAAACGTCAGCTGCATCGGAAAAAATCGAAAACAGCATATGGCTTATTGACCCAATGAACGTATACAATCTCACCATCGTCGGTCTTAACAGCAGTTTTGAAGTAGAATACTTTTAACGTTTCAATATGGGGTCCCGTTTCAAAAGTTGTTTTCTCTAACAGTTTAACTATTTTTAAATGTATTTTAGAAAAAATCTTTAACTTGGCTGCTGAGTAACTGATTAATAATAGTTTCTTGGTACGCAGATCTGAAAAGTGTGTAGCAGCAATGCCACAAGTACATATTTATCTAGAAAGGTACAGATTTTTCGAGTATTTTTGGTACAAATTCTGGACGATACGGATAACATATTTTTGTAAAAAAAAAGTACAGTTTGGTACAGATTTTTTTAACACGACAGGTAAAATAATTTAACGCTGCGATGCATACCAGTAAACAGGTTATAAATGTTGAGTTACACCGCTGATAGAGTGATGGCGAGAAACTGAGCTGGAGCTAGCACTGACATTAGGATGCGGGATTTGAGAAACTTGCTTGCAGCAAATCAAAGGATTGATGTCAAAATAGGTTTGTTACAGTACCAGGAGGACCTGGAAGTACTTCTTCTCCTTTTCTACTTCGAGTAGCAAACCGAATTAAAAATTAGCAAGTTTTTTTGTTCCTGTTTGTTACGGAGCAACTAGGAGCAAGAACCGTGTATTGAAACAAACCTAATGAAAGCCGAGCGGATATGCGCGGATTGCTTGCGTTTACTGTGATAGGCCGCTTACAGAGTGGCGGCGAGAAACTGTGTATGTGCTGCCCAAGTAACCATAAGCATTAAGCCATTGCACTATATTGGCTATACATTTGCACTAATGTTGCATTGAAACTCCATTACAGTATTAACAATGCAATAAAGCTCTATATTAGCATCAATAATGCATAATAGCGCAACCGACATATAGTATTATCACTGGCTCTATATGCGTATATAAAGCTGATATAACGCGTACATGCTTCAAGGATCTTTAAAGCATGTAAGCTTTACAAGTGCATTTAGTGCCATTATAGAGCAAATAAAATCCGATATAATGGTATTGTAATGCTATGGGTTTCTTTGTTATGCAACTCTTCTTGAAGATTATATTGGGCATATTTCATTTCAATCGAACAGATGCAATATAGTCTAGGAAGCAAACGCAGCGCACTTACCGTGAAGGACGAGGCAAGGTACCTCAGTTCGAGACATACTAAAGGTAATTTTCGTGAAACATTCATATCGTGTGAGAACGAAAACACATTAAGGATATTCATTACAATACATTAGAAGAGAGTCAATTACGGTTTTAAACAGAACATTTTGTTTTAAAAATTTTCCCTTTTGCTCATCATACCGAAAGGAAACATAAGAAATGATTTTAAAACCATGGCGGACAATGACAGCCAACTGAAGCTAATGCTAATAGCATTAGTACTGTAGAAATGAGCTGGCAATCTATGCACAGTATTAGCACTATATTTCTCCTTTTCTGGCATAATACCAGCATAATATCAGGCTTCACGGCTCTTCAAGACAGCATTATATGTGGATCTAAAGCAGATATTAGGCTACGTTACATTGCTTATGGGTTACTTGTGTGGTACTGACAGTAGGATGCGAGATGCCAGAAACCTGCTTGCAGCATATCAAATGGAACCTGCCAGTGTTTCACTCTGACATCATTCCTTTGGTTTGCAGCAAGCAGGTTTTTCGCATTCTAATGTCAGCTTGGCTTCTCGCCGTCACTCTGTAAGCACCCATAGGCTTCATTTGATTTGCTGAATACAAGTTTGTCACATCTCGCATCCAAATGTCAATACAAGCTCCAGCCAGGGTTGCACATTCACAAATTTTTCTTTAATGTCACAGATTTATTTAACAATTAGGTAATCCATGAGACGTGTTGGATCATCTGATTATTTCTTGATTTTTTCTTCTGACGTTACTCCGCTTTGCTGGGCACAACGTCCGACAAAACCGTTGATTCGATCCAACATCAAACGAATCGGAACTAATGAAAGATGTTTGTGTTTGCAGGAGTAAAGCAAAACAAACTTGTTACAAAACCCTCCACTGATTTGTCAAACAAACGTCTCATAGATTGCCTGATTTTTGGTCACAGTTTCTTTTTTTCAGAAGACAAATTTTTAACATTTTCATGAAAACTTCACCGATTTCCACAGATTTTTGGAAATATTTCAATTTTTTATAGATTTTTCGGAAATTTTAGTAGAACACTCCGTAGTTTTGGCTGGTTTCTGGCGAAATTTTATCGCAAATGAAACAACTGTCGGAAGTCGGATTTTTTTTGGTTTTTCGCAGCCAAATATCAGCATCAGCACCTACTCAGTATATCACTATCTCGAATGAAAAATAATTATATAAAATGATTCTGTTTGTCATTGTGTTGGTACAGAATACGAAGAATTTTCAACTCCCAGTACAGGTTTAATTGTGGCAGCACTGCTGAGTAGTCAGAACGATTGTCATGGTTTACTTACTTACCTTGGTGACATTTCGTGAAAAATTGAAATGCGACATTAAATCCTTGAAAAGGAATGAGAATTTACACAAAGCAGCCTCCAATATTAAAGATTGAAAATAGTTATAAACTAATTTTTATAAGGACCAAAAAACTTATATCGAATCCTGGAAAAGGAAAATGGTTAAATAACAAAATTCTGCTTATGTTTAAATTTAATGTCCTTGCTTGGTGGTTCTCAAAAGAAAGGACACACAATAACCATTGGGAAAATATCCATTGAAAATCTTTCTTGGGCAGTGCGCCAAGAACTAACTGTGCAGTCAAAAGTTTCGATATTTAAACGTAAATGTATGCTTACGTACTTCAACATTAAAACTTTCGTTTTTCGATGGAAAAAGATAGGTTAATTTTTAAAGTAAAATATCCGTTTGCAACCCAAAAACGCAGCCAATGTTTGAAAGATGGATTAATTATTGCATGACAATTTTTATTTGGTAGAACATATTCTGACCACTTGTCGGATTATCGGGGATGAATTTGCTAGATATTTTATACCAGTAACGTCGTATAATTTTGAACTAATGTGTTGATTAACAGTGTATTTTGCAGGGCTTCGACACCAAGTGCCGCTAGTGATTTTAAAAAGAATTGTGAGAAGTTTTGATTTTGAGTGGCCCTTCTCTTCTCTGCTTCTACCTAAAAACTCGCATGGGGGGAAATGTTGCACAGTTGCCATCTTGTGATGAAATTACTAGAAAAAAAGCTGGCAATTTAAACATCTTTACTATTCCCAGAAGGTAAAACTTGGATACTTATCATGAAAGCCGAGTTAAATATTCGAATACTGATATGAAGCGAACTAAATTTGGTTCCCTTGGGGGTAAAATAGTTTCTATTCTCATCTACCAACTGAGCAATTTATCTCCGTTGCTCCACCAGACTATGATGAGGTAAAAGCAGAGCATCTAATAAAGGTTTGCTCTGTCACAAACAAGATGATTTAGTAATGAGAGCATGTGGTTTCTCTCTGCTCTTCTAGTTACTGAGCAAAACACGCACACCAAAATAAAACTCATGTTGTATGCGGGTAAAATATTTCTCATCTCTTCATTGTAAAGATGAGTAAAATAAAGCCTGCGGTTTGCATCAAACAGTTCTATTTTGATATCATTTTCCCACAATACCATAAATACATAATCATTTATCGTTTATTAAATACCCAATAATCGTAGAGAGAACTGGTGTACACTAGGAGATTGATTTCACTATTACCTTGATTGATTCTACTCCCATGTCGTGCGAGGTGACAAAAAGGGACCTTGTTTTTCATTATTTTAGAGTTTTTTAATTTCATGTATCGAATTAGTTTATTTTTTTATTATTTTTCTTTCCATGCGTAACAAGGCTGCTTGCTTCTCTTTCTAGTAGTCAGGATAATGATGCAGCATTCCTTTGAACAAGCAGGGGTTTCAAATGAATAAACTGGCACCGAATTTCGTACCTGGTCAGGCGGATAGAATCACGGTAGCGCAAATCAGCTTTGCCGCACGGACTCAATTCTCCCAATACTGTTATTATACTTTGGGCTCCAAACTTCACAGCAATACTTCAGGATTGACCGCGACTAAGAGCGATATGAGACAATAAATATCCGTATTTTTTACAATCCAGCACTTGGGATGATTTGATATCTGTATAAGAGATTTGCTGTTAAAACATGAGTTGTAAAGTTAATAATATCATTCATAGCTTCTTCACGCGACTAACACGTTTAATTTCTGTATACAGTAGATAGTAGTTACCGGGTTCGTGTTACACCAATCCTCGCAGGTTTCAAACTGTTGTTGGAGTAATAGGCAATCTTCAACAGATCGGATGAGAAGAAACATCTTGAGATCGTCTACAAAAGACAGAACTAGATGGACGTCGTTGATAGAGCAGATACATCAACAGTCCCATGTGACTTCCCTGGGGCACTACTGACGTAGAAATGAATGTGGCTGCCTAAGAATCACTATTTCTCGATCTGTAAGAGGGAGTCGAAATAGTTGCAACAAACTAGCGATCTCAGAAAAACAAGATAAGTACTTCGTTTACCATTTGTATCCGGTATAGGACATTACGGGATTGCTTAGTCTTTTATCTAAGAAAACGGGCAGGCTGTGGTCGGTAGGTAGCTAGATGCGTGAAGCTGACCGTTTTTGCGCGTTGGTAATATTTCGAAGAGCCATGAATATCCGTTACCTTGGTCTCGATTTAGTAAGGAAGGAGAGGAATGTTTTGAAATCTTCAGGTTTTCAGCTACGTCTAATTTCCAAGGATTGGAGATTTGACATCGAATTTTAATATCTTCTATAATTAAGTTATGTTTTTCTGAAAAAGCGTGTTCCGCTACCTTGGATTTGAAGTGGAATGGTATATCTTTATCAGATTCCCTAGAAACTTTTGCTATTTCTGCAATATGCTCCTTGAACCAAATCTCTAATGTTCTTTTGGTTTGTCCAATATAAACTTTATCGCAATGTGAACATGATATTTCTTTTAGTTGGTTTCGTCGAGCAGGTGTTCTTAATAGAACTAAGGCAGTCCGAAAGATGAAGTAATAATCTGTGGGTAAAGTATCAATGATCCCAAGGATACATTCAATAGTAGATAGTTATGTGACGTAGACTGAAGCAGGATCACCGAACTTGCGTAAAACGGTGATATTTTCGAAAGATATCAAAGCCTTCGTCAGTGTAGAACACTTTATTGCAGTCGACTTCGCAGATAATTTTTATAATTTTTTAATATTTGGGGTCGCTTATTTATTTATTTATTTATTTATTTGCTTATTCCACCGTATAACGTAAGGCACCTGCCTTTTTAAATGTTACACTTTGCTTTGATCAGAATTCATGATAGTTATGAAACTTTAAAACTAATGCTAATCTATTATTCTAATTTTTGCTCTCAACTGCTAATATTTTAATTCAAGTTATTGATTTCGCGCAATAACTCTCGCTTAAAGGCTATTTTTGTATTACAAGTTTTGATTGAAAAGGGCAAGTTATTCCAACAAACAACACCTCTTACAAATATTGATTGGTTATAATATGCCATATGATGAAGGGGTAATGAAAAATTTAGTGTGCGAGGATTATGAAGAGGTCTTAATTTTGTAAACAAGTATTCAGGTTGTTTAGATTGGATAATACGAAATAAAGTTAGATTGGACCGTAAATTATAAAATTGATGAAATGGACAGCCAATCAGATGGTGATGTAGATGGGATACTCGAGAATATCTGGAAAGATTGTAAACGTATCGAACGCACGCATTTAAAGCTACCCTTAGCTTATGCAGTGACATAACTGATGCGTTTAAATATAAAAAATCGCCATATATGAAATAAGGAAGTATCAGTGTTTTAAAAAGTTTGAGTTTTGTTGAAATACAAAGATGTTTCGTGGCTAAATTTAATCGCTTTAAGGAACCGTAAATCTTTCCACATTGTGAACTAATTTGGTCGTCCCAGTCAAGATTAGCTTTGAAAATAACTGCAAGATTATTTACTCGATCAACGAACTCATTTGGCTGATTGTCAAGAAACAATGCTGGATAAACTGTTGTGTTCACCCTATTAAAAAATATAGCTTACATGTGATTATGTGGCATATGCGATCTTGGATTCCATGAATCTCTTCCTCCATGGTTATGTCGAAGAATACAGTTGAATCAGAAATATCAAGGAAATGAGCATGGTTAGGATTCAATCTAAAAGCGTTGGTGTTCTAGGGCATGTTACATTCTCCACTAAGTTCCAAATATCGCATCGGATGAGCAATCAATATGAGAGATGCTAAAATTGATCAACGGTAGAACTTCGAGACTCATCGTAAGGGTCGACCGCATACAACCCAAGGTATTACGCAAACAACGATACTGGATTCTCTCTAGTTTAATAAAATGAATGTGCGTAGCGGAGTGAAAGCAGAACACTCGTTCTCCGTCACCGAAAATAACGTTGTTTGGCACAAACTGAGCAGGTCTCCTGAATGGGCACCCCATCAGATCCCAATTATTATACGGAGAAAATTGATCCTTTCTGTTTCAAATAATGTGGCATTTCCAGGTAGCTTTAGAGTTTATCCAGTCCCCGAGTTGGTGATTGTTTGACCCATCAATAGAAGCTGCAGTTACGCTGGTTCACGTTTCCTTGAAAATACGTCTAGTTCAGTTTTCGCCCTAAAGAATTCGGTACTCAGCTGGAGTGCCCAAATAAACAAATTGTCCTGCAATGGGGTCCTATAACCAATACGCCATCCGCAAGTTGCCTTAGCTTGCAAAAATTGACAAGACATCCGTCAAAATCACGCCTTGCGGAATATTCTGAATGTTGCCACAGTTGCACCACTAGGCGGATAGAAGTGGGTTTTACAATGCATTTTCTTTATTAAAGAAGTATGAGTAATACTGGGAACTTTCTCATTGAAGCTTTATTCTTCCTTCAAAATAAATTTTGGATGAATGTACCCTAACGGAACTTTTCCCATTCACATTGTATAACACAACTTGGGCCGGAATTAATTTGAAATCGTGAATCATAGGAGCCCCATTTCATCATCGTTTCATCAACGACGTCGGTACATATCACTTTACATGGTTATGTTATAAATCAAATATGACATGTTTCCAATCGGATTAGAGTGAATCGAGAAACGGTCGGCATCCCGATCGTGGACCATGCCCTAGAAGAACCAGACTAACCCTGAATGGAAAATCCGTATAGAAAGTAAGGGAAGACGGTGTAAAATATTTCTTCTAATGAAATATTAACGCTTTTTAGAATGCAATGAATGAATACCTCTCCTTTTGTTTTCCACGGTAATATAATTTAAAAATTTGGTGGAAATATTTTATTTAAAATATAGATGGTGGTAATGCATCAGTGTAAATAAACTTTTTTTTTCACATCCATTCTATTTCAGAACTTCACAATGTGCAAATGTCAATTTCCGTGTCGATATTTTGTTTTCGGTTTATTGATTCGCTGATCGAAAAATGAATTTTATACCGAATATTTCGAATATTTTTTAATATTTAACACAAACTGATACAAATAGAACACGGAAATTCACTAGTACAATGTTATTGAAAGCATTTATATCAACTGAAACCTAGTTACACGAAGTTCAAGAATTATCTCACTTAAACAGGTCATTTGACATAGAATTGACAAATTTTTTATATTGAAAAATTGTTGTGACATGCTTTAGTCTGCCATGTTTCTCAACCACTTTAGTAAAATAGCCGATGCATTTTGTCATGAGGGCACATTTTTCCCATCAACCCCTGCGTTTAATGTATATGCATCACTTTGGCCTTGATTCGTTCGGTCTCATAAATAAAAGAGGATCAATATCAGTTAGAGCTACAAGGCATGCACGAATTTTGTCAATATCGCGAAAGCTAGTGCCGTTAGTGGAACGTAATTTACTGTGGGTGTTAGTTAGCTGATAGGTTTGTTTCAAATGCGATAGTTTCCAAATAGCTCGAATTCTTTGTCAAAATGCAAAACATTTATTTGCTCCGAACCCAAAGGCGGAGTTAGATTGATGCACCGAAAGGTTGTTTAGTCGAAATGATTTTTTACTGAAAAGACGATTGGCCTGAGCGGCATTTGGTCGAGGAGATATTAACAGTTATGTGCCCAACAAAAAAACACCTTTAACAGGCCAACGAGGGTAGCCGGGTACCCACAAATTGAAATGCTCATGACTATGGCTTCCTTTAACCGATTTGGACACTTTTAAATATTTTGGATTCAGCAACTCGTCCATTTGTTGAATCTGTACAATAGAACCGGAATAATGGATCTGGTTTTTGGTAATCCGGATTTTCCGGAGTAATGTTCCAGTACTAGGACATGATTTGTAAATTTTAGTAATGTACTAGCAATATGAGTATCAAAACTCTTCAAATTGTCTCGGAAGTCTGTTTTTAATTGTTACAGGACCCTATGGCAATTTGAAAAATGAAATTGGAATGGAATGGCCACTCCCGGACCCACGGGAACCTGATCCGGAATGTCCGTCCCGGGGTCAAACCACCAAATGGTTTCAAAACCACGAGATACAGCCTACTGATGCAATTACAAGAATTTTGATACCCATATTGCTAGTATGCCATTGAAGTTCGCAAATAGTACCCCAGCACTGGAACCTGCTTCCGGAAACCCGGATTACCGGGAACCGAATTAAGTAACCCGATTCATTTTTACCAAGTCCAAAAGTGTATAAGTTTCTGAATCCAAAAAGGACAAAAGTATCGAAATCGGTTGGATAATACCTTAGTTACGGGCATTTTAGTTTTGTGGGTGCCCGGAAACCCACGTCGGCCTGTTACATAGTAAAACAAATCAGGAGCCCCTCCTCACTCCCACCCTTACTATATCAACAATATTATTAACCCAAAAGCTTGACTTAGTGAAGTTCTAAGATGTCACAAAGTTTCAATGACCAGCTATGGATAAAACATAGGAATTAAATTAATTGAAACTTAAAAAGGTACCCGGGTACCGCGTCGGACACACAACGGTTAAACTTTACGTGATTGCACTCTGTTGCAAATTTCACGTGATGATAATGTTTTGAATATTTTTACTTTATTTCTACTTTTCACAATACACATGCTCTCTACAGCAAAAGGTACAATTTCGACTACAACTAGTGGATTTCACAAGTGTTCGTATCACTCTATAGAAAAATTGTACTATCAAAGATTTTTTTCAGAAATTACTCAAAAAAAATTGAATTTTATCATTGACGTAATTGCAAACATGACATAATATAACAAACCGTAATTCACGAAATGATGAAACATTACCGTGTTCCATTTAATTTTACATGAAACATATACTTTTCATGCGTAATGACATAAAATAACACTTACGTTCTGAACAAACGCCATATGTAGAATAAAATTAGATGATTTACGAAATTCAATGTCATGCGAAATTAAAATCAAACGTAAAACTAAGTCATTTTTATGCTCGTATATGTCAGGGTCAGGAGACGTAAATTTACACGATTTTTTTGTAAGGTGTGTAGCTTGGAGATGCTCAATACGTACTTAGACGCGTTAATCTGCCCGATTTTGAATGATTTGAAAAGCGATTGCTAGAAAATGGAGATATGACGATGACGATCAATACATACATTCTTTAGTTAGGTCAAATTATTTTTGAGACCGTTAGATTTGAATTATTCTAGGCCCTTCTGTCGACTAACAAAGGTTTTTATAATTTCGATTATAGAGGTTTTAACCTTGAGGTTATTCGCCTCTTCGGGTTAGAAAAATCTCGTTTGAAAAATTTCTAACCCTATGTGCGGGGTCGGGACTCGAACCCAAGTGCGCTGCGTACAAGGCAATCGATTTACCAATACGCTACGCCCACCCCCTACTAACAAACAAAAGTTCTTAACCCTTTCATGCCCAACTTTTTTCTAGAGCATGCAGGGTTTCAAAACCATTTTTCCTGGAAAACCGTGGGGTCCCACACGAAACACGAAAAGGCTTTTTTCATAAAGATAGGTGCTCCCCTCGCAGTGCTAGAAGTTGCTCAATTTTTATCTTCCAATGCTGTATACAATTCTCCTAGAATATTTACAATAGTCCAATTGCGTGGAAAATACAGCCAAAAACAGTCTAAATTGATAAATTTTATAAATTTGCAATAATATTGCAACATAACGAAGATATATGAAAAATTCATTTTCCGTCGTCAACGTAAACTGTACCTGGCAGCACTGCTCCATCGGAATCCAATCAGACTAATTGCAATAACTTCAGTGTTATAGCTGGTCCTTGAAACTATTACTACTCAAATGAAAGTCAAAAGTCACATTAATTACCCTTACTAGTTTTTGTGAGTAAATTTTGCCTTAATCAAAAGTTATAGCTGTTTCAAAACGTTGTTGTCCACAAACAACATGGGCATGAATGGGTTAAATAGGCCAAAACCCATCCCATCGCTAATAGATTATATTTAGTAGCGTAGTTCTACGTCAGCAGTTCGTACAACCCCACTGGGATGTACTTTGTATTAGAAAGGGACTGGAAGAAGAAGTATATTTTTCAATATTAAGAACCATAGTGCTCAAGGAAGAGCAAGGAAGAATGTTTAGAAAAGCGTGAAATGAGGTCATATGAGCAAGCTTAGAGTTTCCCGACGAATTAATCCTTTCTCTTCAATCGCAGGAGTCATTTATTATATTTTGGCATTTTTTGGCATTCCGCGGCTATTTTATGTCAGTAGATGCCAAATTTCGTTGACAGCTGGGCTAACATTGCTAATTTGGGAGACTCAATATTAAATATTTGTATTAAGATCAGCTAGGTCAGATCATAAAGAAATGAAATTAAAAAAATCTAAAAATGTTGAGCTTTTCAAATAGTGCTGCCATTTTTGGATAAAACTGTTGTGGTCAATTTGGGTGCCATAGCTATTTACAACAATTCTTAAACTTTAAGCCAACTTTTCAATGTAGATTATCGAGCCCTTTAGCACAATTTCTTCGGTAGATTCTAAAATAGCTTCTCAATCAGCAACCATCGGCAATGTGTTCCCTTCAGCGGCTTTTCGGCTAACCGCTCATTCGAACCAATACGTATTCGATCAAACAATCGTTCGGTCATGCAGTCAAACGGGTTGACAACCCTCTAACATCGACCGGTATGGCAACGCTAGATATTTCCCCCCTTACCAGGGCACGCGCGTCGTGATGGTGAAGAATCACGGCGATGCACTTGACTGCACTATCGGATTAAGATATCTCCCCGTTCCCAGGCCAGGCAGCCGTGTCTTGCACATTGACACCGGGCTGCGATGAGCAAGCGAACGAATGAACGAACAAACAAAAACACCATCCCAATTTATGTCTAATATTTTATGACCGAAATCGGAATTTTAAAAATAACAAAGCATATATCACCACAGCTTCAGTGGCCACACGTATTCGATGCTTGTTCGTTTTATCTACGGGTTCCACCGATGATCCGCAGCTTGGCTCAAATCTACCGGAATAAGTCAGGGAATCAATGCATCAGCCGTCGGTCGTCGCGACAGGAGAATAAAATGGAATGTATCAAAATGTCTTCGTGTCGAGCGCGGGTGACGCGATAAGCAGTTGAACGAGTGAGTGACTGTTCCGTGAAACATTGGTCAAAGAGGAGCACCGATGTGCAGTATAATGATTCTAAATTTATGAATCAGGGTGCTGCGCTGTGCTTCTTTAACTCTTAGCGAGAAACGACACCGACACTGCTGACGGGTTATTATTTTCTACAAAATGTTTCCAATGACGCATTTGAATGAAGGCAGATATTTTAATTAGCTTTCGTTGCTTCTATTTCTCACCGAAGCTTCGCGGAGGTCGAAGGCGAATGAATAGAATCATATGTGCTTTGGGTATAATGACACGTTTATGGGAATAAAAGAGTTAATTTGAGGTTGAGATTTTTTTTGTAGCTCTTTCTTTTCATATTTTATAGGATTCGCCGCAGGGCTAGTGTTGGATTGCAGTCCAAAGCTGGAACAGTAATCAAAAATGCAGATTTCAAAAGCAATTCCACCTAGCTTCGCAAATCGTGACCTTGTTCTAATCTCGCCGAACCCCGTTTTGGCGCAAATAAAAACGATTTCTCGCACAAATAGATGCTGCTTTATGAGCAAGTGTTTCTAAATTTTATTAATATTCAAATATACGCATAACCAATTGAACTTGTGGAAAATAAATTCATCATCAGCTAAAAATTTATTTTCTAATATCAATTATTCATCAATTTTCAAAAAAAAGAGATGTAAGATTTGTACATCGCCGTACAAATGAATAATAAAGCTTTCATATTAGGATGGGGCAAAATGATTGTTTTTCCAGCACAAAGTTCTTTTGGTTCCTTTTGGGGTCCCAAAAAACCATATTAAAGTTGACGTCGAAAAGTCAACCATTTTTTTTTACATTTTCAATCCTAGAGGCCACAGTTTTACCTACAGTATGCAACTAACTAAACAGAAGTACCGTAAAACGGGGTGACTTTGATAACTAAGAACTTTTTTCGTAGATTACTTTTGTAACCAGAATGGTCTTCCGAATCATTTGAATTTGAAATGAGTTTTACTCTAAACTTATAACACATTAATTTTTATACTTTTCGAATATATCGTTCGATTTTGGGTACAAAAACTACAAAAAACCCGAAATTTTGCTTTACCTTGTTTTCACAAAACTTCACAAAGTGTCTATTGTTCCTGAAAGAAATACATCTTAGATTTTAACAAAAGTAATAAATTCCAAACGAGTTATTATTTTTGTTCATAATCGGATGTGTCAAATTCTTATTTTTAAAAATATTATTTTATGAAACTTCATCGCAATTATTTCAAATCATTTCAAAATTGAATTCACAATATTTTTTTATGTTCAGTATTCAAGCGTGTTAAAATGGATGAAATTTTTTGTTAAGATATAAACCACTAAAATAAATCAAATTTAGCTGTTAAAAATGTTTTCAAATTATTATATTTTAATTGAACTCGAATTATACGAATCTTGGTCACATGAAGTTTGCAGTGTATCGTAATACTTTGTACAATACCGATTAACATCTATTCAACAATGAATATTTAAAAATGGTTTGAACAAACATTTAAATGAAAAACATTGAGTTAATGAACTTAATATGGGTGAACAGGTTATTAAAGTCACCCCGGAATATGAAATCATTTTTGAAAAAAAAATGGTAGTAAACTGATAATTTCAGGTAAAATCATCTAGTCTTATTCTTCATACGTTAGAACATGGTTTAAATAAAATAAACTTGAAAAAATGTGTTGTTTCTAAAAATATGTTGAGGAATTCCACGAAGATCCGTTCGCAAATCTCCAAAATCGTGACCGACCACCTAATATTCCGATGAAAGTTTACAGGTTTCACCGGCATGGAAGAGTAAACATTTTCCACAGTCAATAAGATTATTTAGACTCAAGCGCACTTTTTAAAAGGACGCAAACGTTTCTGCGTGCAATAATTTCAAATTTTGTTTGATCGGTTACACTATTTTATACAGCAAAACTATCTGAGAACGAGTTACAGGGAATGATTACTTCTTCACTAAAAAATATATAGCGAAAAAAATTTTGTGTCATTTATAACATAAATAAAAATTTATATTAAAAATTTAAATTATAAAAAAACCCATTTTTTAATTTTTTTTATTTTGTTAGCAAAAACCTAGAGCGAAAAGAAATATTTTAAATGTGATTGCATGATGGAGAACTAATCAGTAAAAAAGTTTTTCTCACAATAACTTTATACATGTTTTTAAATTTCATACTAGTTACATACAAAACTGTAATTTTATTACAGAATATAATTTTGAGTATAATTTTAAATCAAAATGCATTTAACAAAAGTTTTCAAAAATGCGATAGTTTTTGAGATATTTAGAATTTTACTCCAAAAAATCAATTAATTATGTAATTATGCCCTTTTTAAAATTTATTCGTGTTACCCCATCATAAAATGTCGATGATCTAATGTTTATCGTTTTAAAGACGTCAAAGAAACTTTTTCAGTGCATTGGTATCATGGAGAAGCTTTCAATAAAAAAGTTTTCCTAAAAACAACTTTTGACAATTTTTTATAATTTAACTATTTGCAGTCAAAATTACAATTTTATTTTTGAATATGATTCTATACGCCATTTGAAATCAAAATGCTCATAACAAAATTTTCCGAAAGGTAATAGTTATCGAGATATTTTAAATTTTGTTTTACCAACACAATTATCTTGTTTTGTTACCACCTTTTTATAAGTTATTCGCCATTCTCCATCAAAAGCAATAGGTTTTTCAAAAGGCCCTTAACATTTCCTGCAACTCTCCCATTGTCATCAAGGCGATATTTTGGTTGTTTTCATGTTGCTTTCAAATAGTTTATAAAATCGCCTTGATGTCAATGGAAAGTTGCAGGAAATGTTATGGACCTTTTGAAAAACCTATTGTCCAGATAGTTTTGCAGTACATATAAGTTTTGCTGTATAAAATCCGCTGATAGTTTTGCTGTATAAAATCCGAACAAACAAAATTTGAAATTCATTCGCGTAAAAACGTCCACGCCCTTTTAAAAAATAGCACTTGTATCAAAATATTGCAATTGCCAGAAAAAATCATTGAGATGCACAAAGCGACACAACTGCAAAGTTTCGTTCGATTCGATGATGGTCATATTTTGCAGTCGGCCGGTTTCTCATGGAATCCCTCAACGATTACTTCGAAAAGTGGCTAATGTCATCCCGGTTTACGGTACCTATAGTTCAGGATTTTCCCAGCAATTTTGCTGAAGGGAGCATGGTGCTTGAATATTTTGGACCAAAGTTCTATTCAAAGTACGATGGTTCGAATTAAAGGGCGAAAATTATTTATTTTAACAACACTGATGGTGTACAATTTTGCGTAGAGCTTCTTTATTCTGTCTCATCATATTTCAAAAAAATATCATATCATACAAGCAATTAGGTTCACCCTAATTTCACCTATCTTAAAAGATGCCTCAATTGAATATTGTATAGTTGGTTTGTTCAGGTAAATTTCTCGAACACAATTATTTTTTTCAATCTCATATGAGCAAGGATGCAAAATGCCTACCTTTTCTGCGGCTGTAATTTTTCTGCCTGCATTCTCATTTCTCTTTTAACGCTACTGTCGTTTGCTATTGCCGGACGCCCAGCACTGTACGGCAGTCTGTAAGCAAAGCAGTAACGTGACAAAAAAATACTGCCCCCAGTACAGCCACCAGACGCGAGCGGTACAGCTTCTCTTTTCTTATTTTACACGTTTTAATATTTCAATTACAAACGACAACAATGACTGCGGTTCGTTTATGCCACGACCGGCATTAACGCTTTCGTGTGCGGGCCTCTCCCTTTGACTATGCAGAGAAAAGTGTACAAAGCGAGAGAACAAACTTTACTAGGCTACACTCTCACCGAGCAGTCGGAGTACAGCAGCAAAACAAAAATATATTCTACTGCTGCACGGGAAAACAGCCAGTGTAACGGACTTCTAACTCAGCTACACTGGCTGTAAAAAACACAGCGCAGTGATCTGCTTCGCCAGCTGTTCAACAGGCAACTGAGCGTGTCTGGCCAAGTCCGTTCTTTAAATAGTCGATGATGACGTCATTCATAGAAGCGTAGCGCGCTAGGTGCACAAATCTGTCGTGCCGGATTTGGGAAGCGCTACCTTCTGTTTGTAAATGCGCGATATTTTGACTAGGTTGTACATTATTTATATTTTTAATGCCATGATATTAAAAATCTTTGGGTTCATCTATT
Organism: Topomyia yanbarensis; assembly: GCF_030247195.1. NCBI lineage: Eukaryota > Metazoa > Arthropoda > Insecta > Diptera > Culicidae > Topomyia > Topomyia yanbarensis. Next base: position 171,544,733 of record NC_080671.1, on the reverse strand, counting down.
GGAATCTATTCTTAAAGGTATTTCGGGGCGATATGAACAAAAAATTTGAAAATTTATCGTGAGATGGCTGAATTATATTCGTTTAAATTGGACCACTTTTCGTTACACACTATTTTTGTAGAATTTGCAACGTGCACCCCCATATCGAAAACAAAGACGTAGTCCTACGTCAAAACAAATAAATGTAGGTACTAGACTCCCCGATAGAACATTTCAAAGTTTTTTTTAATCTAAAGTTTTATTTGAAACGGCTCAATGCGTTAGCACAACTGAGCCGTGACGTTGTTGACGCAGTTTGCTGCTGCGTGTTGAGATCCTTTTCCTTGCCGGTGAAGCCGCTTGGGGGCATTCAGTCTGCCTTCTCTCGCGTAATCGTTCCCGTCCATGTCGTCATCGGTACTGCTGTTCACGATCAGAGGTTCTTATTTGTTTCTTGTTCTTACGGCTCGCTGTTGTAAATTCGTCTTCATCAGTATTTTCTTCTTTAATGGCGATGCTAGTTGTTGGTTTGGGAGCGGTTGTCGTGGTCGTTGTACCTGCATTATTGGTTAATTGGATCGTTGTTTTTGGTTTATCTGAAGGTGTCGGTGGCTGCTTGTCAGGCTTGTTGGCTGTAGTAGATGAGTTTTGACTAGTTGCTTCGGCGCATGTTTTTCCGTAGTGGGCTGTATGGTTGCAGAATTGGCATGTTGGGCTCTGCTCGGCATATGTGATTAGCGTTTTTTGGTTATAGGTCACACCTTCCTTCAGTGATTTGCATTCGATAGTCATGTAAGAAGGTATTGGTCTAGTCACTCGCATCCTCACAATACGAACGCCGTTGAGAATGCCGGTGAAAAAAATTCTCCAGGTGTCATTCGTAATAGATTCTACTTCTCCATATTGCGACATGATTCGTTTGATGTAATCTTCCTTCGTGCGCGGAGTCAAGTCATAGATACGCACGTCCACCATGTCGTTTTCCATATGCACGGGGATCTTGATTCTGGTGTTATTAAATTCGACCTCGTGTTGCATGTTGTTCTTTGCAATGAAGTTTTCGGCCTGGGCTAAGCTTCTAAACGTGATCAAAACACAGTTTTTACGTGATGTAGCTGAATGTACGTAACTTCAGCGAGATTAAGCTTCACTTTAACTAATTGTTCCACTTCCTGAACTGTGGGTCTAACACGAGTTTTATTAAAGTTGATCGAAATTGTGTTATCCCGTAGCACGGGCTCTTGTGTTTCATTTAGCAAACTCATTTCTTGAGCGTTTTTTCAAAACGTCATATCTGCAATGAGTTAATCTCTTTTTTTACTTTCTCTTTCGATTTTTACGGCGTCAATATAACACTTTTCACTTATTTTACAATACAGATCGAAAGACGGTGGTTTTAACTAGCATATTATGCAAAGAGTTGAGGGATAAATGTTAAAGTGACCGAATTATTAACAGAAGTGAAAGTAAACAAAGAGAGTAACTCATTGCAGATACGACGTTTTGAAAAAACGCTCAAGATTTCACTTCGCAGTCGGGGGCAACGATACAATTTGTATGTGCACTGATATAGAACAATAGCTAGCTTGATTCACTGGTGCCTATAGCCTGCTATAGCATAGCGATTTTTTTGCTTCTGCTTTGTGCGAGGTTAGAAGACAGACTGACATTTCAAAGTTTTACTCAGATGAAAGAGTACTTAGCGATTTTTTTGTTAAAAATTGACACAAAGACACCGCGTGATTTTATGAAGCATGTTCCGTCCTTCCGACTTTTACTTTCGGCCGCTCATATAAAAATGACAAAAAACTTATATTTGATTCACGCTGGTCCACTTCATTACCTGCTGGGTCATCGACTGTTTTCGCTTTGCAATTGATGGATTCAGCTACTTACAGTTTCTGCCGTGTAATGTCTACTACAAAAATCGGCAATTGTTAACAACCAACACAAAACTAGAGACACGTGTACATTTATTTTTTTCTGTGTGGTTTATTCACGTCTACCATCTAGTTATTGTGGCGGAAATCGATTCTTACACACATAGGCATTGAGTCGTGAAATGGTCTTGGGAAGTGATGTTGTTATCCAGTCCTGCCATGCTGTCCCTCAATGATCGATGCACTACCGAAGTGTATTGGATGGAACTGTCTTGACTGTGGCGTAAGAAAGAAGGCTCGCACTATATTTCACCATGAATCATTACCCTCGGATACTATGATGACAGGACTCATTTCGAAACTATAGATCAATTTGTCTCGAGCCCATTTTCACTGAAAGCGATTTTATATTGTTCGAAATCGTTATATGAAACGCTCATTTAAAAACATTAATGATGCTATTAAAATGATAAATTGGATGCATTTGTTATGGTCAATTTTCTCCATTCTAGTTGTTACTATTCAAATGGCTGGATGTTGAGATAAGAATCGTCTATGATGGGGATAACACTGTTGTTATTCGGGTGGTCGAAATTACTTTTACTTGGAATCGATTCAAGCCTTGTTGTGTTGTATACTATCGAATGGATGGTTGACTAGACTGATTGCTTCAGGAGAAAGTTTATCAACAAATTGAAATGCGTGCTATTCGGTTTATTAGTTGGCTTTCTTCATTATGGGAAGTCATGATACAAGGCGATTCCATTTCATTTGCCAGTAAATAAAGCAAATGTACTGAAATCAATGTTGTCATTGTAAATAATAACCCAGTGTAGATATTCGACTATGCTGAATACGCTCACTTTGCTGAAGTACCAACGTGATTGATGACATAAGATTGATTTTCTATACCATTGCCTGTTTATGCCGATTTCAGTCCCATATCTGTAGTAGTAGTGATAGAGTGAGTTGGGGTAACAGTGCGCATGGGGCAAAAGTAGGCATTGGACTTTTTAAAACATGTACAAGCATGAAAAGCCAGTAACACTGTGTGGTTTTGATATATAATTCGGTTCAAGACGAGCATTCGATTCGATTCATTCGGGAGATTAATGTACAATTAATTAACCGACTCACGTGATTCACCCATTTCCGATCAGCATAGTATGATAAAATACTAATAGAATACAATTGTCGTTAATAGTAAATAACTACCGTTAGCTGGCATTTAGACAAGTTCAAGTAGTTTGATTGCATGTTACATGAGCTCTTTTCTTCCACTTCACTAGTTTATTTTTGTTTTACTTCTATTAGTTTGCTTTTACACTACTCATGTATAATAATATCGGTCAATTTAGATGCTTCTATTTAAACTCTTTTTACATTTAGTTAGCATGTTATTTTTCCTTTTTTTGCTATATCTTAAATTAGGACACATACTGACAGCCACTAACCCAATCAAATGAATATTCTCTCATATGTACTAACCATTTCTCTAGTTCCAAACGTACAAACGCTTGTGATTTTCGCGATAACACACACCTCGTCGCAAAGGCGTACATGCGATTGTAATCATTCACACGTAGCATTTATACATTTATAAACGCGGTCTCAAGCATTATCCCACTGCACGCGCGATCACCAATCCATCACGTCCGGTAGCCTTTACTCTCGATCCTAGTAGTCTAGACCTATGCCTACAGTTGAACCAATAAAAAAAAATATCGATCGTATCCACTAGACAACACGTTCCATGGCGATATGACCGGGAACTTTAGTAATATGGAAAAACTCTTGTCTGATGTACACTGAAAATTAAACATCAGATTCGCTGTCCGCGAGATCAGTCAAAGAGACCCGCGAATATGCAAATGGCGCGGTTGTAATTTATCATTTGGAAATTATTTATTTATTTATTTCGTCAATCAAGTGTAGTCTACATTATATAAATATTAATTGCTTATATACTATCCTATATACTATTTCTATGTACTATGATGCTGTAAAGAGTTGAAAAACTGTTTTAAACTTGTTCGGGGCATGGTAAGGTCAATACTTTCACAATGCTCGTTATACACAGCCATTATCTGGTTTAGTGGTCCGAATTTAGCATAGTCTGTACGGTGATGACCTATCGCGAACAAATTTCTATTGCGCAATTGACGAGTAGGAGCATATAAATTTAATTTTGACAATATGTAAGATGAGTCAATACGCTGCATGACGATATCGTTTAGAAACGAGATCATAGCATAGTCCCGACGTTCTTTCAATGTTTGAATATCTATCAACATACAACGTGCTTCATAAGATGGAAGAGGGAATATTGTCCATCTTAACTTGCGTAGTACATATAATAGAAACTGTCTTTGGACTGACTCAATTCTCACTTCGTGTTTTTTATGAATGGTGACCAAACAATACTACAATATTCTAAAATAGTCCGAACATATGCTACGTAAAGAGTTTTAATTGTGTAAGGATCTTGAAAGTGATATCCGAAGCGTTTTATAAAATTAAGCATATTACTAGCTCTATGAACAATTGTGTTGTAATGTTCCACAAATTTTATTTTTTTATCTAAGATAACTCCTAAATCTCTTATTTTATCGCATTTCTGAACGGTTTGATTATCTAATGTAATTGACACGGAAGTCGTGATTTGTTTTCAGCTAAAAGTCATGAGATTACATTTTTTAACATTTAATTCCAGTAAACATTTACAACACCATGTATAAAAGATTTGTGTTTCATTGTGAAAAACATTATAGTCATTATTATTTCTAATTTCTAAAAATAGCTTCATATCATCCGCATATATGAGAATTTTAATGTTTTTTAAAATAAGAGAGATGTCGTTGACATATAAAATGAAAAGAAGAGGTCCTAAGTGTAAACCTTGAGGAACCTCCGAGGTAACTTTAATTATATCAGATTTCATCTCATAGAATTTTACTATTTGCTGACGATCTATTAAATACGATTTAATCCAATTGAGGAGTCTCATCTCGATTCCCAATTTTTCAAGTTTGAATATTAATATGGGAATGTCCAGCTTATCGAAAGCTTTGCTGAAGTCAGTGTAAAGAGCTTCTATATGATTTCCTTTATCCATGGCATTTAACGAGTAATCAACAAATTCTAAAAGGTTTGTACTAGTTGAACTGCCTTTAAAAAACCCATGTTGTGAATTTGTTATTTTATGTTTGACTTGGTTGAAAATGGTTTTATTTATGATGGATTCGAAAAGTTTGGGAAAGCAAGACAGAATGGCAATTCCACGATAATTGCGAATATCAGATTTTTTTACCCGATTTATAAATAGGTATTAAAAAAGATTTTTTCCAATTTTTTGGGAAAATACCAGATTATAGTGACTTATTGAACAGCCAGAATAAAGGTGACGTAAGCTCGTTTTAGTTTATCAACTCAGAATTCCATCAGGTCCTGAGCCTTTAGTGGCATCTAGATCATTGAGACCAGACAAGATATCTTGAACATGTGACTGACACCAACATCCCTTGAATAATCAGGAAAATAAGAAAAATATTCAAAGTTACGATCATTGTCTGAATAGTTAGAATAAGTTTCTTGAAAAAATGTTGCGAAAAGATTACAAATATCTTTTGAAGTTTCACCCTCTTTCCCATCTAAAGACATTTTTGATGGGAAGTTGCATGAATTCAACTTGATCTTGATGTGATTAAAAAAGTTTTTTGGGCATGACTTGATCTCATTTTCAGTTTTTGCTTATACACTCAGGTTTTTTTTTACACGGGGGATACGAGCCGCGTAAATGAAAACCGCGTAAATGAAAACAGCGTAAATTTCAAAATCCGCGTAAATGAAAACCGCGTAAATTTCAAAATCCGCGTAAATGAAGACCACTTAAATTTAAGAATCCGCTATAAAGGGAACCTCATCGATGGATACCGCGTAAATTCCAAAATCCGCGTAAATGAAAACCGCGTAAATTTCAAAAACCGCGTAAATGAAAACCGCGTAAATTTCAAAAACCGCGTAAATGAAAACCGCGTAAATTTCAAAATCCGCGTAAATGAAAACCGCGTAAATTTCAAAATCCGCGTAAAAAAACCGCGTAAAAAATACCGCGCAAAAAAAAACCGCGTAAAAAAAAACTTGAGTGTATACAGTTAGTGCCGAAGAAATAGCCAAAGTTAGTTGGTCACGAATGTTAAGGTATTTTTCCAAATTATCCTGATTATTGTGTTTTCTGTAAATTTTGTGAGCTTTTTGCTTCCGATTTTTCAAATTAATAATTTCCTTGTTGAACCAAACTGGATTTTTGGATGCATGATTTCGTCGTTTTTTCGTGAGTGGAACTTCCTCCTGTATTATTTGCCATAAAATATTATAAAAGATCTCCACTGCACATTCAACGTTCTCTTGATTCTTTAAAAGGGACTGCCAATTAGCGCTGCTTTTAATTTGCTTTTCTATAATCGAAGACGTCTTCGAAGTCACAATCAATGAAATTATGATTCTTGTGCACAAAAATAGAGAATTCTATTGCTGTGTAAAACGTTTCATTTTTCCATAGGGGAGAATGAGATTCATCAACACAGAAATCTTCATTAATGTTTGTTAATAGCAGATCTAAATAACGATTGTGTTGATTTTTATATGGTTTATTTGATTGAGTCCTAGCAATGCAATTTTCTCAAACATATATTGTAATGTTTCGTTTTCACCAACGACAGGAAGTAGAATGCTCTCATTTTCAGAGTCAGGAATAAAATCTAAGTTGCGCTGATTAAAATCACCATAAATATGAACTTTGAATTCTGGAGGAAAATTAGAGATTATTTCTTCAGCTGCTTGAAAGAAAATCTCATATGTTGATTTGCAAGCAAGATCCGGTGGAAAGTACACTGCGACAAAAATGTGGATTTCATCAGCGATATGTGCTTTAACCCATACATGTTCAAATTCTTTGAATTTTGGTGAGACAATAAGATCGGAATTAAATATAGATGAAACTGCGATAAGAACTCCTCCGCCTGACATTCTTTGGGTTAGTCGTAAATCACGATAATCTCTAAAAACATTATAGTCACTACCAAAAACCTCTTCACTTTTTACATCCTCATTCCAACTTGTTTCGGTACCTAGAATTATCGAAAATGTGGAGCCTAACATATTCTTATGGATTTCGTTCATCTTTACGGCGCTCCTCATTCTATTAAAATTTTGACAGTAAATCAAAATTTCAGTGGCTTTCGAAGAAGTTGGTTGTGATTCGTTATTCGTAAAAATATTGTTTAAAACTATTGTACTGTTACCAGCTGCGTCATGCTTGTCCTGGTCTGCCTCTGAGAAGTATGTGTTAATATAGAACTACGCCCGTGATATCGCAAACATGACACCGCAGCGATTGAGTGAACGTTTTAGTTTATTAACTCAAAAACGCGATATCAAACACATGGGTTCACCCGATCATGAATCGATCACGTCCGAAAGCGCCTACCTTAGGCCCTAGTAGCAAAGGTCCATGTTTTCAGTTGAGCCAAGAAAAAAAATTAAGCTCATATCCACTAATTAACACGTGACATGACCGGGCACTCTATTGATATGGAGAATCTTTAGCATTCAGCACGTTAAAATACAAATGCTTCAAACCTTCGCGATCAGCCACACACACACATTCGCGGTCCCGCAATTGTGTAACCACCCCGGTGATCAAGAGAATTTTTTAGCACTAATAATCGTATAAACGCGGTCTCAAACGGGAGTCTACAAACGACAATGTTCGTGCTATAATGAATCGGTAACATCCGGAAATCTCTGCCTTCGCTCCAAGCAGCCTAGGCCCATGTCTTCATTTAGATCAATTAAAAATTACGCGCATATCCACTAGACAATGGCGACATGGCCGGAAACTCTAGTGATTTGGGGAAACTTACTCTCTTCTAGCACCTGAACCATACGCTAAAAATTGAGAGTCAGATGCACGGTCCGCGCGTGATAATTCAAGAATTCACGCGAATATTAGAATGGTCGCACGATTATTTAATCGAATATATGCATCACACGAAGTTACATGCACGCTATCACACGCGATAAACACGCTAACATACAAATGCTGGAGCCATTAGCGGTTATCCACCCACACCTACGCCCATGATCTCACAAATAGGATAACACCCCGGTGACTAAGTGAACGTTTTAGTAATTCTTTGCATTTTTTATCATTTGCCGAATAAGGTTATTTTTTCTTTTTTTACGGTATCTTAAATTAGAATCATACTAACACCGACTTACCAAATCAATTGTAATCTTCTCATACGCCCTCGAAAACTCTTCCACTCCTAGCGTACAAACGCTCGTGGCTTTCGCGATAACAGTAACAATTTGATCTAAAAGATATGAAATCCAAAACTTTTCGACATTATGGAAAACTGAACAACACGCGCCCAGACAGATTTGGGAGCATTTAATAGTCGTGAAGAAAGAATACGAAGAGATGGATAATCAAAAAAATCGTTAGTTAATTTTTTTTATTTAGATTATAGAGGTTTTAAGCATTCATTCGCCTCTTCGGGTTAGAAAAAACTGTTATGAAAAATTTCTAAACCTATGTGCGGGGTTGGGACTCGAACCCAGGTGCGCTGCGTACAAGGCAATCGATTTGCCAACTACGCTACGCCCACCCCCTTAGTTAAATTTTTTGGAGTATCAAATACACCATATGATTAGAACACACTCTTGTCTTGTACTACGCGCACTCTTGCGCCGATCACGAAACAAAGTGCTCTTTTGACTATACATGAAAAACAATTATTTTTCGAATTGAATACAAAACTACATCTGCAAAATATTTTGAAGAAGTGTGATAAAGATACTAATTTGTGTACTTTTCTTTCAATAGTTTTGTTATGAAAACCACCATGTGCGTACTTTTGCCCCACTTTACTCTACTGGGGCAATATTTTCGCATCATTTACTTGCCATAAATGATACTAGATTTACTTGGCAACGAAAATCTGAATATTTATAAAAAATATTTCCCAATCTTCCTAATGGTATAAATCTGATCACTGATTAACTTTTTAAGTCATTGGCATTTGGTGAATTCTCGTTCGGCGGGAAAGCCGGCGTATCGGCGTGACAAGAGTTTGTTCTGGTGCAGATGTGTGATGTAAACGGGTTACCCCCATACTTGCATCAGCAAAATGATTAGTTTGAATAATATACATCTTTGAAAAAAATTAAATGCATGCAGTTTATTGTGCACAATTCGAAAGAATTGAACCTATCGGATACGATTAATTCAATCGGATACGATTAAGAGGTTGCGCAAAATGGCCAAAGTGCAAAAATTTTCACCGATGAAAAAATACAAAAAGACCGTACCCTTAGAAGATTCGCAGATTTAAATTTTGATGTTAAATGTCTTAGGATGTAATGAAACCTTGAGATCTACTGCCACCCTGATTTTTTTTTAAGTTAACCTCTATGGAACTTGAAAAAAATGGATTTGAGTTGATATGGGGGTTTTAAAAGGCTGCTTTTAATTTATTTTCTTTCCCAAATGTCTTAGAAATGAATGAAACAACGGATCTTGATCCTCTCGGAAAAATTGTTTTGACAAAAGTTGCCTCCCTGGAATTTTTAATTTTTAAACTGAGATTTTCAAATAAAAATAAAAAAAGAGTTTTTTTTAATTGACAGCAGATTTCGTCATTTCATGGATTCCTAAAATATTTGACATGCATTTACAAGCTCAAGTCAGTCAAGTCCCATCTCAATTCAAGAATTTTGCTTTCACCGCAAAGTCATTTTTTCAACATTACACTAGATCTCCACGCTTCATGACATTGTTTTTCGATTGCGCTCAAATGTTGCATGGGGACTTTTTTCGGGGTACCAAACTTGAGATGTGTCCGGTTTGAAATTTTAGAAAGACCATAAATATTTGCACTCTGTCGAATATCAATTATACTGAGGAGATAATTTTGGGAACTTGATTACGGTGTATATAATTAGATTTGAATTGCCAGTGCAAGGGCCACAACATTTCAATTGTATTCCAGACTTAACTCACTCATCTTTTTGCACAAGTCAATGAAACATGATTATGATCTATTTCTGATTAAGGTTTTCACATATTCTGCGTTCCAGTTTCTAATAAAATAGGTTGCATCCAGCCATATATCGTGTGAAGACAGATGGCCACGTCATTTCTTTACTATCAAATTCAGATGGTTCTTCAAATTATATTCACGTGATTTTTGTTTCTTTCTTCCCATTCTTCAGTTTTCGCTTTGCGTCTGGCTCTAGAATCATCCATGAATAAACTATCCTGAATTGAACTAAATAAGTCCAAAATGGATGTCGAACAAGATTCGTTGCTAAATACCCCAAGCTTCCATTTAAAAGCAAACACATTGAACTGGATTCGACCATATCCGATTTTCATTCGGATCAAAGAGAGTCCGCGACGTATTCTAATATTCCGCAAGACGCAGAAAAATTCAGCTGTGCCAGCTATCTCGAAAGTTCGTCTAGATAAGCTCAGAATTATGACAATCTGTCTAAAGTAAACAAATTACGTTACTGGCGACAAGACATTCGTGAAGAGCTAACGCGTTTACATGCCCGCTCACAAAGTTGAGATCGATGGTGTAGTTAACGATTTGAACTTGGCATGCGCAGATCTACTGATAAGATTTTGAGTGACAATCGCACCGGGCAAGACTTCTTTGCGTCTTCTTCGACAAGGATCCTCAGCATAATCGGTTGTTTGTATCGCGCTTCATGCATGCAGTATTGCATTAATGACAAGTAAATGAGTCTTTGAAACAATAATTATTTTTCTCTCTTTAAAGGCCGCCAAATATTCCTGCAAGAGAAAGCTGTTAGCCAATTGAGAAGAAACAAAGGATTTCCAACGCTTAAAGGAACAACCAAAAACCTCATGTGACATGTCAACCAGAAATTCAACTTATTCAATTCAATGCAGGATTGGTTGAGAATCGTCAACATTGTGATATTGCGGAACCCCTCCTGGCATCGAGGAGACTTCAATTTTCATAGTACGGCATGGGGTTATCTTCTCGATGATAATTGATCTAGCTTACTCTATTATCTTTGCTACAGCTTTAAAAAGGTGGCATGCTTTAGTGCCCACGTCCAAATCTCCGTTCCCATTGTTACTATGAAATCTTGATTGTTGTTTATTCTGAACTAACAGGACCGTAACGTAGTCTTCTGACGCCTTTGGTAGAGTCTCAGTTATGCGCCTTTTTGCTGTCTGCTTTGGCTTTCTTTTTCAGTTCGACTTTCAAACAATAATTTTGTATGTAAGTGGGAATGATACTCCTGTCCTGACTAATTTCATGACTTAACCTCACTTATTTTAAAAAGCAGATCACGATTTTAGAGCCCCTCTACGCCCTTGGCGGGGGTCATCCTAGCCAACCGCACGCTGCGGCTCTGCTTGGGCCACATTTTGTTTTTGGTAGTTATGATTTTTTATGTTTTCAACAAAGTTCTTCGTATTCTCTATAGCTTTGCTGTAGACACCAAGTCTACAAAATAATTGTGCGGATAAGGTCGATTCAGCCAGTAACTGAGAAACACGAAGCGAGTGGCTGTCGCCGTACCGCTGCACAGGATGCGGGTCCCGGACTACTTGTTCAAGGTTCTGAGAAGTTACTTTCAGATCCGAGTACTGGTTTACGAGACGAACATGGGACAGAGGTCGATTAGGGTCACGGCGGAGGTACCTCAGGGTTCCATACTCCGCCTATCCCTCTGTAATATAACGTATAACTGCCCAGCGGAGTCGAGATCGCCTGCTTTGCAGATGACGTTTTCCTGACGATAACCGGCGAGACTTTCGAGGAAGTGGAGATATTTGCGGCAGAGACAATAGGCTTTGTGTAAACCTGTATGGCTGTCAAGTTGCAGCAGGTCAGTAACCGGGAAAAAATCCCGCATGTCATGATCAGCATCAGCGGACACTAAATCCCATCGATGCGTTCAATGAGACACCTGGGTGCGATAGTCGACGATCTGTTAAATTACAACAGCCATGCCGACTATGTATGTGAGAAGGCTGCGAGGAAAACTAACGCATTGGCAAGAATCATGCTGAATCACAGGGGAGCAAGAGGCAGCACGAGACGTCTCCTCAATACTGAGGTATGGCGTACCGGTCTGGGCTGCTGCACTGAACTCAAAGTGGAATCGGACGAAGTTGACAAGCACGTTTCGTCTAATGGTTGTTCGTGTCGCGAGTGCGTGCAGAACGATATCGTCGGAGGCGGTATGCGTAATTGCCGGGATGATTCATCTGCATCACTCTGGCATTTGTGAACGTGGAATGCTACTAGCTGAGAAATGCACCCAATGCAAGTAGATTGGTCCGAGCGGACTCGTTGGCTAAGTGGCAGCAAGAGTGAAACAATGCGGAAAAAGGAAGGTGAACCCACCGCACATAGGAAATGTGTCGAGGTGAACTTCCATTTGATGTAGTTTTTGTCCGGGCACGGATGCTTCCGGAAGAACCTGCATCGGTTTGGACATATTTCGTCATCCCTTTGCCCGGAGTATATTCCTGATTATACATCATATTAACATGATTTAATCTGTTCCACAATATTCCGCCACGTCACTCGGTCAGTTGCTCCAACCTCTCAGGTGCCCGATACTCGCAAGGTTCTGCTCCACTTGGTCCAGTCACCGGTAAGCTACTTTCCGGATACTTGGCTCACCATAGAGTTGCGCAAGTTCGTGGTTCATCCTTCTCCTCCACACGCCATCCTCCTGCTCACCACCGAAGATCGTTCTCAGCACCCTTCTTTAGAAGACTTCGAGTGCTTGGAGATCCTCCTCGAGCATTGTCTACGTTTCGGACCCGTAAAGAACCACCGGTCTAATCAGTGTGTTGTACATGGCGCATTTCGTGCAGTGATGAAGCTTCCTGCATCTTAAAGTTTTGTGGAGCCCATAGTAAGCACGACTTCCAGGGATAATACGCCTTCTGATCTCCTGGCTGGTGTTATTGTCCGCAGTCACCAATGAGCCTAGATAGATGAACTCATCAACCACCTCGAACTCGTCGCCGTCAATCGTAATACTACTGCCCAAGCGTTCCCTATTAGGATCGGTTCCGCCAGCCAGCATGTACTTCGTCTTAGACACATTTATCTTCAATCTTCCTCGTGCTGCTTCTCGCTTCAGTCGGATATACAGATCTTACACCATCCATCGTAGCCTTAATTAGTCTTGTCAGATACGCTCGGTGTGCGTGAACTTTTAAGAGACACCGGAACACATGGTCTTCGAATGCCCTAAGTTCGATGTATTTCGGAGTGGTGTGTATGGTGTGATAGACAATATGGACGAAGAGATATGTCACGACGAGCTTATCTGGGATGCTGTCAACAGAGAAATTACGAATATACTCTTTGAGTTGCACAGAAATGTGACAAAGGGACCAACAAAGTAGCGCCGTCGGCTAGAAAGCCGCGGTGAAACCACAAATTGGGTTTCGGGAAAAAATCCGCCGCAAGGGAACCCTCCGTCGGTGTAGACTAGGTCTACCGACGGGGACCAGTTGCTTGGTACGCGACGTAGTACTCGGTTCGGGTCGTCCGGGCACCAATGAACCGCCAGACGGCTTCACCGGAATCGCTAGACCGACCTCGACTCCCTACCGGGTAGCTCGTGTGTAGGCTAGATCCACCACCGGGGATTAGAGCGAGTAGATCACGTCGAACAGCTAGCAGTGGGTTATTAAGACGCCAGTGAACGGGAAGTTACGCTCCACCAGAAATCGCTGGACAGACACAACACCTACTGGCTGGCTCGTTGAGTAGGCTAGGCCCACCACCGAGGACTAGGTTAAGAAGATCGGAACGAAGCGCGGAGCTAAATGGCTCACGAATCGGTATCGGGAAAAATCTACCGTCGGAGAATTCACAATAGGGTAGATTAACCACCGTGGACTATTCGACTATATCGTGACAAATATGAGAGCTAATTGGCTCACGAAGCAGACATCGCTACTGAAACAATTTTCGATGCCAAGGTACTCTTAGGTGAAGTAGGGTAGTTCACCGCCGGATAATATCCGAGAAGATCTCGATAAAGCTGGGAGCTAAATAGCTCAAGGAAGCGGGTCGGAAGAAAATACTCGTCAGGAAAAACTCTCAGTCGGAGTAGGGTAGGAAGTAGGGTCTGGGGACTATCCGAGTAGATCGTGATAAGGCTGGGAGCTGAATGACTCGCGGAAACAGTAGCCAAATTGCTCATGGATGCAGCATCTGAACGGCTCACTAAGACGAGCGGTACATGATGACGTAATAGATGGAAATAAGATACAAGAGAAGAATCGAGAATTAAATCAAAGTGAGGCGCCGAGATAGAGCAGAAGAAAAAAGTGTGACGAAAGTTTCAACAACCACCCCCTCTTCCTCACGAAATAAAACCTCAATGTAGTTCCGTTGGGAAGAAGGGAAAAAAAGAGTAAGAATTGTTTTTAGTGGTTGGGCACGAAAGTGAGTCGTGAGTCCCACACAGTGCCAATACACTACAGGCCAGCCTTTCGAAGCTTTTCAAATCTTGCTATAAAAATACACACACCGACATTGTCCCAAATCGTAGAGCTTAGTAGATTGGTATGTAAGCGGTATGCAGATGTAGTATTTAAGACTAACGGAGAATTTTTCTTTATTTATCTCCTACTTTCGGTTAAGCGACCCAGTACACTCCATCTTAAAAAACCTGTTTTAATCCACCTAGAGGTGCAATTGTGCCTTTCTCATTTTTCCAAACTATGATTTAAAAGCTGGTTCGTACAATATAACTTTATGGAAATGTCTTTCATTCTTATTACACTTGGTAAGTATATATAAGAGCACCTTTTTGCATTCATCGCGGTATCGGTTTGAATAGGAGTTTTCTATGTGATCGACCTCCACAACCCGTAACTCCGGTGCTGGAAGTCGGATGGAGATGGAATTTAATATCAGTTTCTGGGGACGTAACACCTTTCATTTGAGACTAAGTTGAGCAAATCTAGCCATTTTCGAGAAACCAATATAACCGTTATTCTGACTTTGGATGCTTCCGGATCCGTCGATGGTGGCCAGTGTGGCCAAAGAGACTTTGAATGACTGTTGGGGACCTAGATCTACAAATTCAACAGTTGTGTTTACATTTTGGAAAAAAAATCACCTTATTACATTCATCGCAGAATTCGTTAGAATCGGGATTTGCTGCGTGATCGTACGTATCACCCTGTAATTCAGGAACCAGAACTCGGATCCACACAAAATTCAACAGCAGCTGATGGACCTTTCATTTAAAATTAAGTTTGTCAAAATCGGTTCAGAAAATTCCGAGAAACCGATTTGGAAAAATCAACAAATTTTGTTTTGTAACCATACTCTTCAACTCGTAATTCGGAACAAGATGTTGGTTGAAAATGAAATTCAATAGCAACCTATGGGAATATTATACCTTTCATTTGAATCTTAGTTTGTAAAAATCGGTTCAGCCATCTCCGAGTAACCGATGTGGACATTTTGTTAACAAATCCGCACATACACACACATATACACACATACACATACACACATACATACATACACACATACATACACACAGATATTTTGCGATCTCGGCGAACTGAGTCGAATGTTATATGAGACTCGGCCCTCCGGGCCTCGGTTAGAAAGTCGGTTTTTGGAGCAATTGCATAACCTTTCTATATAAGAAAGGCAAAAGAATAATATTTAATTAGCTTAATAAGCATGAGTTCAATGTTATCTTCATGTGATTATAATTTGCAAAGTTTGGTGGAATGCGTTTGAACGTGTAGGGAATGGGGGTTTAGTAGAGTGGGTGTGGAGGATGCGTCAGAAATCCTTCATCTTATTTCGGTATACGGGGTGGATGAAGGAAATCTGGGCGTGAGGGTGATCCAAGAAGAAGGGAGTGATGAAGGAGTGAGGTGTAAGGGCAAGGTGGGGAGGGGGGAAGGGGCGGCTACGCAATACTCAACTGCATATTTTGCCTTCCATTTGAGACTTGGTTTGAGAAAATCGGTTCAGTCATCACCGATGAACCGATGTGACTTTAATTGTGGAATATGCCCGGAATTCCGGACTTCCGGAATCGTCGATAGTGAACAATATATGTCAAAGAATGTTTGATTGGGAATCAGTGATCTAGTTCTACGATTAGAAGTAATTTGGTGACCATTTCAATAGTTTTTAGCCTTTTAGGTATTACGATTGTACCGATTTATATGGGAAATTCCAGTGTTTCCTTACTAACACCCCTGTAACTCCGGAAGCAAGAGTCAGAACCGAATGAAATTCAGCAGCAGTCAATGGCATTACTGTATCTTTCATTTGAAATTAAGTTCGTAAAAATCGGCAGAGAATTCGTTGTGGAATGGGTGTGATATTAGCTTAGGAACTTGGCGGGTTCCCCGAGGGCGTCATGAACCGTCATAGGTGGCCAATGTGGTCAAAGCTGCTTCGATTGATCATTAGTGATCCAGACCCGCAAACTAGAGTAATGTTACATCAATTTTAATATGTTTTACATCATTTGAACATTATGGTGGTACCAGTTTATATGGGAATTTACTGTGTGACCGCACTCTTCAACCCGTAACTCCGGAACCGGAAGTCGGATCAACTAAAAATTCAATAGCAGCTTATGCAAGCGTTATACCTTTCAGATGAAACTAAGTTTGCGAAAATCGGTTCAGCCATCTCTGAGAAAATTGTGTGAGTTTAAATGACACACACACATACACACACACATACACACACACATACATACACACACACAGACATTTGCCGATCTCGACGAACTGAATCGAATGGTGTATGATACTCGGCCCTCCGGGCCTCGGTTAAAAAGTCGATTTTTACAGTGATTGCATAGCCTTTCTTTATATGAGAAAGGCAAAAAAGGCTCAGCTTAACCGAAGATTTCAATTCTCTTAGGCGACATAAGCACAAGGAGCCATTAATTTTGTTATGCCACGGTGCGCTGATGATACATGGCTAAAAGCTCCAAATTTTGATTTCTACAAAGATACTCTGTGTGTCAAATATATATTTTACCAACAGCATGCAAGAATCGAACTTCTGTTGCTATAAATAATCTTAATACTGAATCACAGTTTCAAGAAAAAAACGATACAATGAATTCTTCGTCGAATTTTCTAATATAAAAAATACCCACCTCTAGTTACGCGACCGCATTTATTTGATTGAGTTTGTATGATTTGTACTCTACTTCCTTCGCCGTTTATCATCACAAGCCTCCAGGGAACCCTCACAAATGAATTTCGGTCATTCTTTATTACAAATATGGAAATTAGAGCATCTACCAGTGCTTACAACAAACCCCTCTTTCCGTCTATGTAGTAAGATAAACCCTGCGGTTCAGTATTCGAAGTCTACCGTTGTCATGATGCAGTGTTCCCAGCGTTTGGTTCATATGAAAGAACTAATTTTTCAACGAGCCTTATTTTTTAATTTTTTAATCACTAAATACTATTGCGAATGATAAATCGGGGATCAACAAAAACATTGCACTTCTCTACTCATTCGAATGTTTTAAATTGTATAACACTGGCCGGAAGCGTACTTTTCCGAATGGTATGTGTTGTAGGTGTGCTTTCTCTTTTTCGGGGATGATAAATTCTCATAAATGGTAGCAGGAAGTGCGGCTTTTGCCGCCGGAAACAGTTTGCAAACGGGGAACAAAAATTCACTGCCGCCTGGTACGATATAATGGTTGCTCTTTAGCGCCTGCTCTTCACACCGCGCGAAGCCCGGTAGGACAATCCACTGGGGTCACTTTCCTGCTACTTCGGTATGATTCATTGTCTCGGTGGTTTTTACCTAATGAAAACGTTTCCGAAAACCGAGAACTACCCGGTTCAGGTGGTTACTCAACCTGCGAGACTTGAGTTAGGAATGGAGTGCAAATTTAAATGTGTTACACCGACAGGCTCGATGATGGGTTAATCACATCAGAACTAACTTTCAAAGATTTATGAACTTGGATTCTTGGCGAGTTTTCGGTTTCCGATCATGCCATAAATTGAAGTAGCATCATTTCAGTTGCATTGCATATTGCAGCTAAAAGAGTTGTCTGTCTTCCGGCATACTTTTGGCTAGCGAAGCTCATAATAATTTGAGCATGTCCAGCCCTTCGGATGGCAGAGCAAAATTTATGCACGAGTTTATGTTACTTCATGATTTATTTTTCATGGAAAGAGTTCGCAATAATCCCCGAAAACACATTACAAAGGGCAACAGTTTTGTAAGCGCTGGTAGCGATATGGTGATGATTGTGGACCTCGCGGCGCCGTGCCTGGATCCACCATATGTAAGAACTGAGGCTGAATCGGTTCCATTTCATTCCTGCTGAGAGTGTGCTGGGGCTTATGTTGTAAAAACGGACTGAAGTTAATAAAATATTATTTTACATTGGTTCGGCGAAAGTCTAGCGTATAGCTGCGCATTCTGGTGGAAATTTTTTGGCAGCAATCCGCCGGGCCTGCCGGGACATATGTAGTGCAGCCCTGTGTAAACATTTATTCTTCGAGACTGCAGCAGTAGTGAGAGCAGTACATACCTACATCGACGATGAAGGTCTTTTTCCTGAACAACTGACGGCGAGCTTACAATGAACGCTATGAGCTGGCGAGTGGGTCGTCAGCTTCGAAAACAAAATTAATTAAACTTTGCTGCAGCACGACCAGCGGCGCAAGGTTATATTCAATTTGCAAACATTCTAATTGCAACCGGATATTCGCGAAAAAGTACATGGTTCATGTATGCAACGTTTTGGACTTTTTCGTTCACACAAATGTTTTCGAATTTATTTCGCTCACTTCGTGCATATTCATGTATACACTAAGTTAAACTGTATCTAAACTGTAAGATAATGTCAATTTAAATCATTAGATTATAGTAAGGCGGAAATCTATTAACATTATAATCTCATACTAGCAGAAATAGTTTATTTGTATCCTTGAAATCGAAAACCAAACTAATTTAGTACTGGCTGCTGAGTTTATAGTAGTACATGTTTTATCTAAAGCTAATAATTTTAGTGATAATTGCTCGGTCCATAAGCATTTTTGTATTCAGAAGCCATAATATTATCCACTTGTTATCTATCAAAGCCAAACAGGAATCTTACTAGTCAATAGAATCTTAGTAATAGTCCTCATGGGTATTTTTTGATGGAAAAAATTAGGAATTAGAACAAAATTAATTTAAAATGATATTCCAGACCAATATTTCATAATTATTCTGATGGAAAGGGGAGGAACAGAGAGACGAAATAACTAGGGGAAATGTAAATGACAACACTGGGATTTTACACATCCTTAAGCTTCAGTTCCTTATATACAGCACAGTGTATAGTGGGCCAGAAAGAGAAATTAGTAAGGCAAAACCTTTAGCACTGTGGGCAGGCAATCTTTGAAATGCTGTCTTCAGCAAAGTTTTTTGTTTTGCCTGCGCCTTCTTTTTGGTGATCAAAATGTTTTTGAATTTTCAATGCATATGTGGTGTAATATCAAGAATCGTCGTAGTTGGCCAATGTGATCAAAGCAACTTTGGTTGGTCTTTATTGATCTAGACAAATCTAAGAATTTTTGCACTTATTTTAATAAGTGTTACATTATTTTCATTTCATGGCAGTACCATTTTATATGGAAACTTGCTCTGTGGCAGCACTCTTTAAACCGTAACACCGGAAGCGGAGCTCCGATCGACAAAAAATTCAACAGCAGTCTAAGGCAAGGTGTATTTGTTCAATTCGTTTATTTGATAAGGCACGTTTGCGTTAGCTTAAAGGTGCCATTTTTTCTTCGGTTTACATTTTGAATTTTTTTAAACTAGGGAGTTACACATTTAAATATTATTTTGCTTTTATCTAATGAAACTGAAGAAATTTTACAGCTAACTTATACATATACAAGAAGGGATAAAATAATATTCGTAAGATTAGGGGGCGGGTCATTTTGTGTGTTCTTTGTATAGTAATGTACTTTAGGATTTTTAAAAGGGAGATTGTTGAAGCCATTAATTATTAACTATGCGGAACATTTTACAAACATTAAAACTAGGAATAACTAGAGGGAGTGATTCAATTTTATTGAGATTGGGAGAGATTATTTAGGCTATTTTTTAAGTAGTGGTACTGTTGGGCATTTCTTAATGAGATTATATATTGATCAACTAAAACTAGAAGAAAACAAGGTGGCAATTAAGTTTAGGGAAGATATTCAGGGGGACGGAAGGGGGGGGGGGGGGGGTGGAGTCCTTCATCTGTGCATCAGAGGCAGACGAAAAGGAGTGGACAGAGCATCGAGAACCAGCGGCATCGGAAACCAACCGTATGGGTGACAGACTCGGACGGTCTTCATCAGGATGCATCATGGAACACCGGGCGGTCTTCCTCGAGCCGGCAGAGTTTCTTCCAGACAATTTTGAAGTACGGCTCAAATGTGGATCGACAACACACAGCGTTGTGCGTGTGATGTTTTGCTGTAGGTCTTGTGTTTGTTGGGGCATTCAACAGAGATATTTTGTGTCGTCTTGAAGTCGCTTCAAACCATCGTTGGTGTTCAGTACAGGTGGAGGACACTTCTGAGAATGATAAGCAAAATAATAGAAGCAGTTAAATCTGAATCTTGATGATTTTTAGAAAGGTGTATACGAGGGACATATACAGGAGATCGCGGCACAGTGGCACGACTTAGAACAAAAGGTGGACTAAAGTCCAAACTTTTCTGTATCGGTTCATATAGTATGTTTTTATGTAATTTTTATACGCAGATTTCGTTTTCGATATTAAAACATTTCAAAAATGAACATTCACTATTCATTAGGGTGTCTCAAAATTTTTTTTTTCTAAATCGTTCTTAAAATTTGTGTATATTAATTTTCGTGTGCTAAATCGTTTTTGATATTAACATTTGTAAAAAAAATTTCATCGTGCATTAGGATGGCTCAAAAATAATTATTTTGTTGTGTAGGTTCAAAAATTTTTTAAAGACATTTTTGTGCGCTGAATTCCTATGTTGGTTATAAAAATAAAAATTAACTTTACTACTTATTAGAGTGACTCAAAAGTAAATATTTTGTCTTTTATAATGATTTCTTTCAATTGTAATTTTGGAATTTATTTTCCGTATTGAAACGAATTGATTGACATCTCATTATGGGGTTTCAGAAATGACTATATTATTTTTAAGGATCAAATAAGATGTAATCGACTAATTTTGGAACGCTTAATTCATTAGTGAGTTACTTGGTATGATATTTTGAGTGCCTTAGTGGAATATTGATTTACATTCACTAATCAACAAGATGGTTAACGATTTTGTTTTCGCAGTTGTGTTTTAAGTTACTTATATTGCTTATTTCATACCTTAAATAAAAATAAAACCAAAATCCTTTTTTCGCGTATATGGTTCATTCAAAAATGGTCTTATTTTATTTGGATAACATCGCACACCCTTAAGCTATATCAGTGATATAAAAACTCGGATAAAATAGTCTCACCAAATGACTAGAACTCAACTGTGTTTACTCAATTTGACAGTTATTGCGTAAGTTAGCAAAAATAGTTCATTAAACATTTTATGACACATTTCAGATAGTTGAAAATATTTACTGAATTTTAAACATTCTTAATTCCATTACCACTTAAAAACCATGATTCTCACTCGGCTCCTTGCTCTTGATCACTAGTACAACCCTTGCAGATCATGCTCTAAATGGTATTTGGAAGTTGTGCATAAATTAGTGTCATTATTCTAGTTATCAAGTGAATATTCAAATAAAATATCAGTAATAACCATGCGTCTCCATTCACATTTTTTTCAAATTTTGTCTGCTTATCGCAAGTTTTCGCAAAACTAACATAGGCTCATTTTAAAGAGAAAATGAAAAGCTTTCGAATGAGCATAGTGTGATCGCGAGCATTCACTGGCTTCGTTGTTGTTATCGCTTTAAAAGTTCGAATTCAATAAAAATTCATGACAAACAATTATCTAAACACTAACTAAACCAACTAGTGACTTATTTTGGCGATTTTACGATGTAATTTTATCACACGGATAATTTTGGTAAAGTAATGCAATTTATAAAATCAACCGTTTCTTTGAAAACGAGAATAACCGTATGTAGTTCCTATGGTCAAATAATGCAAAAACACTTGAGTTATGCCCTTCAAAAAGCTGTCAAAAATTCATTTTGCAATCACGTGAAAATGTCTCTGATGGCTAAGCTGATATGCGAAAAATACTAGTGAGAAAATCGCATAACCTTCATATATGGACTTAAGTCCGGGCTCGTCCCACTGTGCGCGGCTTGCTAGTACATTCGGTGATCTCTCTCGGGCCCGAAGGGAGTCGAACAGTTGAGATCTGGCGGAACAGTACTCGGCGCATGTCCAGACAATATCTTGTAGTGATTGGATATGAGCCGAGACATCACACGAATGAATTCCCGACCCACATCTATTCCTCTGAACCAAGGTTTCTTTGATACATTGGGGATGATAGAATGTAGCCACCGTCCTAACTCTCTATTGCTCCAAGGTGTCTACCAACTTTCTAGCGTCCTCTGACGAGCGATATTGAAAAATTCATTGAAGCAGATTTTTCTTTCGTATCTGTCCACTTCTAAAGCGACCGCCTTACCTAAAGAGTCCGCTGCTTAATTACCTGGAATGGAGCAATGTGAACTAAGGTAATCTTGTACGATTTTACAGACAAAGCATGCAGGCGCTCCCAAATTTTCCCCAGAAAATATGGTATTGTTCTTTCTGGGTTCCATTGAACGGAGAACTGCTATTGAGCTGATTCTATGATCGGTGGGCAAAGTATCAATAATCCCAAGGGTATACGGAATAGCAGCAAATTCTGCGACGCAAACTGAAGCAGGTTCATTGAGTTTGAATGATGCGGTGACCCGTCGGTGTAAAACATCTTGTTGCAATCGACTTCTCGAAATTTACTATGAAAGATGCTTGGGACTTGCGGACGTATGTGGACATGGTCAGTAAAACAGGACGCCTTTTTGAAGCTGTATCAAAGATCGTAGAGTAAGCTAAATCAATTATCATCGAGAAGATAACCCCATACCGTACCATGAAAATTAAAGTCTCCTCGAGGCCGAGAGGAGTTCCGTAATATCAAAAAGTTGCCGGTTCCCAACCTAGGTCTAACCAATCCTGCACTAAGACGAATCTCTGGTTGAAATAACACATGGTTTTTGGTGTTCCTGGAAGCGATGGAAACTCTTTATTTCTTCTGAATTGACCAGGTGCTGTTTACTTCGTATATGTGGCAGAGCTTTTTCTTGCTGGTATATTTAGCACCCTTTCAAAAGAGGAAAAAATATTGTTACAAAAACTAATTTACTTGCAATTAGTGCAATACTTCGACGCACAGCACAAATAACCGATCATACAGACGATCCATGTCAAAGAAGACGCAAAGCAGTCTGGTCAAAAGGTCACCTGACACTAGTTTGAAGGGCTGGTGCGATTGTCACACAAAATCTTGGCTCATTGGAACGCGGGGTCATGGAAACAGACAATCCTTCAGTAGATCCACTTATGCCAAGTTCTAATCGATAACTACACCATCGATCTTAACTTTGGTAGCGGGCATGTAAACGCGTTAATTCTTCATGAAAGTTTTGTCGTCTGTAACGTCATTTGTTTGTTTTAGACAAAATGTGACAATCCTGAGCATATCTAGGCTTGTTGCGGAATATTAGAATACTTAGCGGGCTATCTTTGATTCGAAAGAAGATCGGATACGGTCGAACCCAGTTCATTATGTTTGATTTTAAATGGAAGCTTGGATCTTTGGCGACGAATCTTGTTCAACATCCATTTTAGGATCATTTGGGTCAATTGAGGGCTACACTTAATATACGGTAGAGTGCCAATATTTATTAAAAACAATGTCATGAACCATCGAGATCTGGTGTAATGTTTAAATAAAAAATGTCTTTGTGGTTTGGGGAATATTTTTGAATTAAGATGGGACTTGAGTTTGGAAATGCAGTTTTTATTTTTTTTTTGTATGTCAAATGTATTAGAAATCTATGAAATGTCGAAATATGGTGTCAATTCTAAAAGAATCAAGTTTTGTTTATTTTCCAGGTCAAAATTCTAATCATTAAAATAGGAAGTTTGTTTTCGATTGCTCTTTGAGTTCTGGAAAATAAATAAATGCTGTTGTCTCTAGTACTACATTGGATGCTTTTCTTTAATTTTGATTATAGAGGTTTTAACCTTAAGGTCATTCGCCTCTTCGGGTTATAAAAATCTCTTATGAAAAATTTCTAACCCTATGTATGGGGTCGAGACTCGAACCCAGGTGCGCTGTGTACAAGTAAATCGGTTTACCAATTACGCTACGCCCACCTCCCCTACATTGGATACGATAGCGTTTATAGACCACGTATCTAAGCAGTTATGTTTTTAAATTACCTCATTCACCAAAAACGAGCTTCGTCTGAAAGAATAATTTTTGGCAGCTTATTGAAAAAAGTTTGCTTGGCCAAACGGATAAAATTAAAAAATGTTGCTCAAGCGTATATTTTAGCGTGATAAAATTGTTACAGAAATTAAAAAAAAAACGCGCTTGAAAAAATTCTAAAAAAACAATTTTACTAGCATTTGAGGACTGTTCACGAGGCGATCCTCAAAAGAGGTTTTCCCCATCCAACAAATCCGTTAAGGAGTTATATACAAATTTGTGGCGAAAAAGTGAGCTATATTTGTGATTTTTTTAAAACGTTTTATGCATTTTTTTTTAAAAAAGCAAAAGACAGGTCGTTGGTAGTGCTATCGAAGTTCGAAAAAACAAGTTGAATTAAAAAAAATAATGAAGGTTGGCGGAAATACGGCCCATCCCCCGTAGCGAGTTTTTTGGCAGAGGTTTGCGGTAAACGCTCTTCAAGCCGAACCGGTCAACTGAAATCAAAAAAGTAAAAAGATTATTGAAGAAAAATGTATTGTGGTGTACTTGAACGGATCTGTTTTCCAATAAAAAAAAAATTCCCTAAAGAAAAACATGGTAACCAAAAAATTGCTGTGTTCATAATTTTAAACAAAAATTCATGACAAAGAATCAAAATTTTTTGGATGAAAAAGGAACCGTTCAAGTACACGAAAATGTAGATACAAACAATTCAAAAAAAAAATGAAGATCGGATAAATAGTTTTTGCGATATCACGTTCACCGCAACGGTACTTTTCAAACAACTTAGTTCCGAGATAATTGCATTTAAAGTTTTGTGTTAACTTCATTCGCGGAAGAACCAGCGCGCTACGTACGGCTGTAGTTTGAAATCTTGTGCTCCGATCTGGATGAAATTTCGCACAGATATTTTCAAAAGTATGTACTTTCAGAATATTATATAAAAACTTTTTCGATTTTTTGAGTTCCAACTTTGTATATAACCCCTTAATAAAACAAATAAAGGAATGACACTTCATACCTACCTGGCTTACGTTAAAAAACTAAGTACTGTCGTAATTACACAGCGTTTCTGACATTTCAATAAAGGAAAAAAATATACTAATATTAATGAATTAATAACTGTTTTTGAGCTAT
The DNA here is from genome assembly GCF_030247195.1 of Topomyia yanbarensis. Taxonomy (NCBI): domain Eukaryota; kingdom Metazoa; phylum Arthropoda; class Insecta; order Diptera; family Culicidae; genus Topomyia; species Topomyia yanbarensis. The sequence goes on along the minus strand of NC_080671.1, from coordinate 171,519,215 downwards.
GATATTATATACTTAATAATAGTAAGACGTGTGATAACCCAGGATAAAATTCCATATCGTGCTGAGAACGATAAACTTTATCTCACAAGCACCTATATTTCCAAATCCAAATTTTTATTACTCATCTTAACTGCATGAGCCAGTTTAGCCATTATCAAACCTGCTTGATAACGCCCATATCCTGCAACACGATTGTGATATCACTGAAAACCGTCCAGTGCGTTTTTGGCAAGCTCATTGACTATGACCGGTTACAGAGTGGAAGTTTTGTCAGGTCCGTTATTGCAGCTCGGAGAGGCACCTCATTGGGATGTCGCGAGACAAAGTTTGTACTATGTGTGTATACTGAGCGGGTCGTTGCATCGGTACGATATCCAGGAAAACAGGACCTACAGCGCCAGCATTCGTATGCATGTTGCGAATGGATTACCAATTATGGGGAAATCTAATAGAAATTTTCTTTTTTAGCTGGAATCACACACTCGTCCTTTATCATTCCGGTTAAAGAGCGACCAGAAGAATTCGTGGTTGGCAGTCGGACTCGAATAATACTGGTGAAATGGGACGGTGTTTCGGCAAGTGCGGCCGAACTTGAAACTCTCGAAGACTTGGGCGACACCGGCGAAGAACAGCAATTCAACGATGGCAAAGCGGACCCTCAAGGCCGACTGTATGCTGGAACTATGCTCAGTGAAACCGCACCGAATCCATCTGGGATGGGCAACAGCAAATTGTATCGCTTTGATGCAGATACCGGGAAATTAGTTGAACTCAAAAGTGGGGTCCATGTTTCGAATGGACTCGCCTGGCATGGGACGACAAACAAGTTCTATTACATTGATTCGTTTGCTTTCGATATCAAAGAGTACGACACCGATGGCCAAGGCAATATAAGTGAGTTGCAAACATTTGAACTGTGATTGGGTGATGCAATGGAACTAATCTTTGCTTTCTGATATGGGGTCACAGGCAACGAACGTGTTCTTATCAAGCTGAAGAGTGATGAATCGGCTACTGAATTTATTGCTGACGGAATGACGAGCGATACCGACGGCAATCTGTATGTTGCTGTGTTTGCTGCATCGATGGTACTGAAAGTCAATCCAATGTGAGCAATTATAATATTGCTATCTTTGGCCCGTTGGAATCAAACTTTGCTTTTTGTTTCACAGTACTGCAATTGTGGATCAGGAAATCATACTTCCGGTAGCACAGGTGACATCGGTTGCCTTCGGCGGTCCAGATCTTGATATTTTATTTGTTACTACTGCCGCAAATGAGCTGGCAGGGCCACAGTTGGAAAATGCGGGTGCAGTATTCAAAATTACGGGGCTTGGTGTCAAGGGAAGACCAATGAATGAAGTTCAATTGAAGTAGAGGAATCGAAAGATTAAGTTTAAAAGGCAAAGTTATTTTATTATTTTCAACTAAATAAGCATTATATTTCTCATTGGTTGATTGATATCTACAAAAAATCTAATAAATAAATAAATCAATATATTCGTGCTTCATAAACGCTCGTCAATTTTGTATTGAGTACAGACCGTTAAATTAATTCATTATACAGACTTTGGAAACATATTCAAGGAGTTTTGATTTTTATCAAGAGATTTTATTAATTTTGGATTCTGTTAGACTGGAATTGGTTGGTTGAAGATTCTTTTTCGAGAATCAGTTTTAAAACATACCTATTTCTAACAGAACAACAGAAATAAACTATCAAAATAACAAAGGCATTTTCGAGCCGAACCATAATTGGACAACTTGAGTTATTAGATTCCTCGGATTAATACTTGATATTTTGACAAATTAGATTCATATTACGATGGAATTGTTTAGAAAAATTGGTCAGACTTTTTGGCACTTGTTGTGTTAACAATGCTACCGTCTGACGCTTACTATCATAGTGTCCCCAGTTTTTCAATGCGACAGTAAAATAATCTTTCTAAAGCAACTTTCACTTTATTTCCACCAAAAGGATAGCTAGCTACAGCTTGCCAGGTTATAACACACAATTTCTTTGACCATTTAAATTGGTCGGTGTTAAGTCAGACCGGACTAAGTCGCAAAACATCAAAAAATGAGATAATGATAGCTCCGGATAAAGAATATCGTCAGCTACATTCGACTTTCGCCAGATTTGAAATATGTAACAATAAACAAGAATTGTGGCAAAAATAAATTTCCAATCATAATGTAAAGGATGCTGCGATTGAAACTTTAAACTCGTTTTTCTCCATATCAATATTTTGTCACTTGGTCCGGTCTGACTTAACACCGACCAATTGTAAACCATTTCCAAAGACCAAGGCGTTTCCGAAGCGCGTCTCGTCGAGCACAATTACACCCCTAATGCTCTCAGCTATGCCGATCAGATAGGTGTTTCAATATACCGAATGTAATACAATTTAATGACCATGTTTCGACAAATGTAAAACATTTTGTCTTTTCCGACATGCACTTGTCGTGGCAGAGCGAATGGTATGTTCGAAGATCCAACCATGTGGGATGTGGGTGGTCATAGCATGCATGCAATTGCCACATCATGCACTGGAACTTTCCTTCAGTGTGCCTTCTACCTTATACGGTTGCGGTAGAGGAACTATTTCGTTTCATGATATCGTGCTTTGGTCTACCCTTTCCTTGCAGTGAAACCATTAAGGTTTAATTAGATAATGTACACTTGATTTGCATGCTGCGGGTGGTTCGATATTCGAAATGAACAGTAGACCTTATGAAGTTTGCTTTTCGTGAACTGAATAAATATCTTCAAAAAAAAGATCCAAATGAACATTTGCATTTGTACAGAATATAACATGCCCCTGTATTGCTCTTTCACTGCCAACTGTCTGGTGGCGACTGAGTTAGGAAATGGGGCAAACCAGTGGCGGCGCGAGGTGTTTTGCCGCTCGGGGCCACAAATTAAATTTGCCGCTCCTTTTATAATGAATTTTCAAAAGAGTTCGATTTTTCCCGCCTATTCATATGAAACATATATGATAAAAGTATTAGAAAATGTCTACATAAAAATGAACAGTAGTGCTGCGCATTAATTTCCTCTTGAAAGGTGGCGCTAGGACTCCGTTCACATGTTCGCTCCGGCCTTTTAATTATAGTAAAAATTGGTGCCTAAACCCTCTGTAACATAAAAGATATTAGCTACAATTACCCTAAATATAAAATAAAACTATGAAATATAAGTGCAAGATTAACTAATTTTAAAATTATATATAAAAAAATGGCGAAATTACTAAAACAATTACTATTGAATACAATACAATTATTTTAAAAAATGTTACACATTTTCAAAACTTACATAGGGTAGACGAGCCCTTATTCATCTCATAAGTCAAGATGTCACACTATTTCGCTGATAATTCGGCTTTTAGTGATTGGATTGCGCTTAAATAGGTATCAATATCTCCGCTTCGTTACTAAGAAGCAGATCAATAAAAAATATAACTTGGAAAATGTAAAATACTCGCGTTTGTACGAAGCAAAAAGTCGAATACAATGCACACTTATTCATCCTACTATTTGAACTAATGCGTTGAATAGAGATAGCAGACTCTGCTCCAAATAATATGTTCAAATGGGTGGGATGAATAGAGGTGCTAAGATAAATTAGGGCACAGTAACCCTATTTAAAAAAAAAAACTGATAAAAGAATTGGACACATCATTTTAAAATATTATTCTTGTAAATTACTGGCGATCAACCATTTCCTTTTTCAAATTCTCTAGCTAAACGTTCAGAGAAACAATTCCCTATTAAACCAATTTTGTCTATAAACAATAACGTTTATCTATAACTATACGTTTTGGCTAAGGCAAAACTAGCTTATAAAACTAATTATTGAGATTATTAAATTTCATTTGAGCGCTAGCATATATAAGTATTATTTTATACCCTCAAAATCTTGATATATTGCAAATGTTTTTCGTATTTTTCGGAACCTTCGTCGCTAAAAGAAATTCTACACGGTCATTTTTAAACGATTTCCAATTCTTGTGTTCTGGTAAGAAGAAGAAAAGACCTTTTCAACGGTATGCTATGTTATGTTCTTTTGTTTACAATATTATGGGACAACAATGTGTAAACAATCAATATTTTGCGATTTTTTCATGAAAATTAGGAAAATTACTCAACACTCTTTTTTATGAAAAATTTAGAGATTTAGTTCTGCATTAAACAATCTGATTGCATGAACTCTTGAGCGGTTAGTGAGTGTTACCGACAGAATAGTCGCGCGTCTCAATGGACAACATTGATTCAAAAACCTACCATCATTTACTGACACATTCTAGACGACATCCTGCTAAAGTCAGTACGAGAACAAATGTCAACGACAGCTTGAATGAAAAAATAATATACGATAAACAGTAGTGTGCTTTATATCACGATATATTTCTAAGCTTAATAATATATGCAATGCTAAAATGTGTGCCTAAAACTACAAATTATGAGCTGAGGCTACATAAATCTAAGCGGTAATGTACACTATATAGTTGAGTTGCGAACATAAGTTTTATTTAAAGGGTATGAAATACTAGTAAAATCATAGTATGTATCTTCTAGAAGTATTGTTAATCTGATTAATCAGTGCGGAAATTTTGTATCCCTTCCTTATCACAACTGTATCATGGAATGGAATGAATGGAATGGAATGGATAACGGAATCAGAACACTGCCTTTGAATAATGAACGCAAAAAAGAGAGACATTGTCGCGCACTATGGGATTCTGTAATCATATCTTCCGTTGTTTTTCCTAATTTTAGCTTCAAAGTTTACATACATACATTTAAATGTATACATAATTGAGCGAAAGAAAGTTCATGCAAGAAAGTTTCTAATGCTGCCATTTTTCAACTGATTGTTATGAAAAATACCGCATTATACTTTTAACAAAAAACATGACAAATGACCGCCAACTAATTTTTTAGACCCGAGAAATAGTTTTTTGCTATAAATCTAGATTTTGAGGGTCTATTAATTTAATCAATTTTTTAATAGTATTTATAATTTTTTTAAAACTAATAACAAGGTGTCAAACGTCCCTAGGTGAAAAGGCGGTTAAGTGCATCTGTTATCATTTCTACTTTGCCTAAACAAACTAACAATCGTCATCATTATCTTATAGCGTTTTTTTCTTGGTGCTACACCGGTGTAGTGTAAAGAGTAAGACTGATTACAACCAAGTTTAAATGAGTGTAGCACCGACTACACCGGTGTAGTGCACTGTGAAAAACGAAAATGCCATTAGTGACCTAGAGACCAAACAATCCGGATAATCTGAATCATAATTGATTGTATTTTGGACTTCCAGGTTACTCGATCTTGAACCGCCAGTTTCATAGACACTCACCGCACGCGAATCTTCCTCAATTGTACACAGTCAGCGAGAGGGGGTTTTGCCCCGAAATCGACGACCTCTATCAGGTTCTCTGCTGGTCATAACTTTAATTGGTTTCTCTTTCGTCATTCCACACTACAAGCCCAGCTCGCTGTAGTCTGCATTTTCTACTGTGCTGCCGAGTATTGAACGGAGAATTTTTCTCCCAAACATGCCCCGATATCCTGCTTCCTTCAACATCCATGGCCGTACCAAGAGTATCAGCGATTTGAATAGAACAAGTTTTGCGCGCATCCTTAGGCTGTGGGACTTTAGCTGACTTCGCGGCTAACATCGTTACCCTTGGTCTAAAATATATAAATTGGTTTACTGTACCTCATCGTTTTCCACCTCGAATCCAATACGACCGCCCTTCTCTGCCAGCAACCATGTACTTTGTCTTGTCAGAGTTTATTGTCAGCCCTATTCTTGAAGATTCCTTTCTAAAATGCAACAATGCCTCTTCAACTGCTCTGCGATCAACGCCAATGATGTCGGTGTTGATTGCAAAGCCAAGAAGCATGTGAGATCTCGTGATGACGGTTCCGTTTCTTTGCACATCAGATCTTGCAGCGTCATACGAATCAGCTTAATCAATTTGGTTGGGAAACCATCCTGAACCATTACCTGTCACAGTTCATTTCGTTTTACTGAATCGTATGCCGCCTTGAACTCCACAAACAGATGGTCAGCCCGCAAGTTGTATTCCCGGAATATATCCAGAATTTGTCACATTTGGTCCGTCGTTGATCGTCCTTCTCGAAACCCGCTTTAATATTCACCGACAAAGCATTCAGCCAACAGGCGCAGTCTCATCAAAAGAACATGAGAAACTTCCTGGTAGGCGACATTGACATCGTTATGCCTCGGAAGATATTATGTTCGAGTTTGTAGTCCTTCTTGAAGATAGTACATATGAGATCTTCGTCGCGAGCGGTTGACTCTCGTAGAGCTCCCTTCGAGTCAGCTACTTTTCATCATTTTCGGCACAGTTTACTGCCTCCCGGTTGTCAAAAGTGTGAATAACGGTGCAAGTTACCCATTATACAAAGTGAAGTTGCTTATGAAAGCATTTTTCGGTATATTTTCGACTGACGCGAGTGGTGACAGTTTGTGAAAATCGAATTCCAGCAAATGAAAAAAAAAAATCTTCCTCGCATTACGGGCCGTCGATTCCCGATGCAAGGACAATAAAAGTGCACAGAAAACATCTAGAAACACAGTGTACATTCTAAAAATAGTGAAAAATGATTTTTCAGAGAAAAAATTCGATCCGAAAAGTGAAAAAATACTGCAATAAGAAAAATTGACATATTCAAATAATTGGCGTTTCACCGGCGACTAGCGACTACTAGGTGTCGCCCCAAATTTCTTCGCCTGAAAAATAGGTGGCAAACCAGCCGGTCGGTGCCCAGCTATTTTCGTCCGCGTCCCTTGTCACCTATTTTTATTGGATGTTTCATCGGCGATAGTACTCTTTGAAAATGAGCCGCCTTGGATATTTAACTGTTTTTTTCTTCTTTTATTGCTAATGAGTAGAGGTTTTGGTTCTTTTATATTCGGCATTGCAGATATTTTGTTGCATGTAAATTTTGGGTGCACGTTGATGTGATGGCACTGTAAGGGAATACGTATCCGCCGGTCGACCAACTTTTCTTTGGGTTGAGCAAACTAATTTCTATGTTTATTTAGTGTTTGTTTTACCAACGGGGGAACTGATCCACAGAGCATTCAATGTGCATAGGGAAAACACATGGCCTTATTTGTGTGGAAGAATCACTTCAATCATATATAAGGTTTGAGAATTGACAATTCGCGAGAGGGATCGGGGACCGCTTGGCAGTTACCTTCAGTTATGTCAGCACGAAGAATAAGTGTTTTGCTGTTATGTTCATTGGTTAGCTTTCAATTCTATCTCATGCCTCCACGCGAGTCTAGGTCTATTGATGACATTTGGTCCTTAGACCGGCGATGACTGGGTGCTTTCGGCCTTCTGCCGATAGTGGCAGAATGAGAGGGTGCGAACGGATCTAGCCGAGAAGACGATACCGTAAAAATGAATAGTTGTTCGGATGTCGGCTCCAATGGAACTTTGATTTGACTGGTATCGATGATCGCGGGTCAATACGTACCGAAAATTCGCCGCGTCTGTTTTAATGAATCTAATTTCAAGTTCCGTTATTGGCCCGTGCATCAGGTTAACGATCCTCTGTATTTCCGTTCAATGTTCGATATAATCGTTCGTATACGTGTATTTAAAAAACAATCCTATATGGAAAAGAGGGAATGCTTTCGTTAATTTTAACATCTCGAGCTATCATAACTCTATGTCTGTATAACGTGTTATTACTCGGTAGTTTGCAACCTAAAAATATATCGTAGAGAAGGAATAGCGAAATTAGTCTAAATAATGCCGCAATAAATAGTGATACGGCCGATTACGCAGATAAGATTAGCTTTTCTAAGCAATACTCCCACGATCGGCTGTGTGGAGTTGGAATTGCTTTTGTTTAGGAAACATGGGATACTCTCGGTAGCCGGCTACCCAGAGTTTAAAAAGAACCAAAAGCTAAACAAGATATTATTTTTCGAGCGATCGTGTTCTCGAAAACTAACTAAACTACTACCTAATAAACTATGCTTTACAGGTCGCATCGCTTGCTTGGAGCGAATCCTAGACTCTATTTTCTTACAAACAATCAACTCCGCGACACCTATGGAAGAGTCTGATGAATCGAAAAAATTCGTCGCGTGATTGAGTATTATTTAAAAATATAAGCAGTGCTCCTTATAGCCGGCTATCCGGAGTTCAAGTTGCTTATTTTGCCAATCTTATTAATACAACAAATGATAAATTTCCCAAATTCTCGGCAGCCGGCTGCCCAGAGCAATTATTACATGATAACGCTATTGGCACATTTACTAACAACTCTCCCCTTCCCGTGATACATGTGGAGATGCAGAGGATTCCTCGGTCTCTAGTAGCAACATGTATCGGACTAACATTCCTTCCTTTCCCAGAAGATCTGCATTCGGACGTGGCCGGCGTCGGTATTGATCAGCATGCAGGGATCAATATAGATTGTACAATGTGGCTCATCATGTTATTCCCAAGCATGTTGTTCCAATGAACATTTTGCAACCTAATTTGGTTCTGGTCAATAACGGAGTAGCAACTACGGGCGATCTCTTATGCTTATGCTTATGCTTCTTGAAGATAGTACATATGAGTCAATTCAACCAATCGGAAGGCATTCTTTCAACCATGCAGATCATCCCGATCACGAATGGGATTGCTTCTCACAGCCGGTCACTTTTTAGACTTTTTGAAGTTCACCCGGGGTTCCGCCCTTCCCAACGGCCTTATTGTTTTTTAACTCTCGGATCCACTCACTCAAAAAAAAGCATTCGGTCAAATAACGTACGCTACCATACGAAACTAACTTTCTATGGAATACCTATCAGACCGGTTGTCTTATAGACTATGCTGGACCAACGTATCTATTACACGTGACAGGAAAGGAAACATCTTTCCAATAGAATTAAAAGATTGAAAACATAAAGTATATTTTTTAAGGTAGAGACAATATGTATTTAGTTTTGTTCGATCACATCCGTTGTCCAGATCTCTTGTCTTTTTAATCGTCAATAGTCACGAAAATAATATAAATTCAAGCGTTTCACCCGCATTTGAATTTATCGTGATTAATGGAACTTACTAAAAAATGAAATAGAAATTTGTTGGGTAGGAAATACCGCCCCTTGATTTTGCCGCTCGGGGCAGTTGCCCTCTTCGCCCCCCCCCCCTTAGCTCCGCCACTGGGGCAAACAGTGATAATAAATATCTCAAGCCTTGAGCGCAGTCCACTGGACCTAAAAATAGATAACGAGAGAGATTTGGCCCGATCGGTGAGAGGGAGAGGTGACGATCTGCTTATAGGAGACATTGGGGGTCGATGGGTCAATTAGGAGGTATTGGAGGCTGCAGCGGTGATCACAAAAACTGTTGGGAACATGTGATGGTATCATCACAGTTCCTCGATGGCGGTGTGGTTAACGCACCCAACTAGAGACTGGGAGATCGCAGGTTCGATTACTGCTTAGGACATATCTTTTCTCAGTGTTTCCAATGTAGGTGAATTTTCACCGTTTCTTCATTCTCACCGTTCCGGTCATTCTTTCTATTTTCCAGTGGACACGTTCATAAAAAAAATCTTTAAGGAAGGAAAAAACAAAGACTCACGTCCAAACAAGGAATGTACTAAATAAATCGTACAGTGTCGGTAGTGGTTGTTTCATCCGGATAAAAATTACATTACGGACTACCTATTCCGGTGGTAAAAACCCACAAAACAAGTAACTGGGAACAGGGCTGTGGTCCATTATGAGGTTGATAACAGTCTATTATCTTTCTCTGGCATCCGGCAGGTTGAAGTATCTCAACCAAGAATTGATCCAGTGAGTTCCTGCTCCCTTGTCGTATGATGTTACTGAAAACAGGAGTCCTAAAGTCGAGGTGTTTCTCTGTGCCGAGGACCGAAACGCTTTGGACTAAAGGACTAAAATTTGCCTATGCTCTGACGGTATTACGCATGGGTTGGCAAACTGGCTCGTAACAAATGAGCTCGAACCGTCGTTATCTGATCATAAGCACATCGTCTTAGATCATTTAAACGTCTAATTAGATATCGTCACATATCGTAATCCCAAATATACGAACAAGGACCTTTACGAAGAGAGGTTGGCGATTAGGTTTCATGGGTATCTTCCGATAATAAAATCTCCAATTGACTTATTTATACCGTAAAACGGAGGAACATTGATCAATTTTTTTTACAGTTTTTCGAATAACTGTCTTCAAATCAGGTAGACACAATTGTTTGCATTTTCAAAACAAGTACTGGTACCCGTAGATTGAAAACCTACCCATTTGAAGCCGTTGGTTAGAGCAGTGTCTGCCATCTTTTTTCAACGCATTGAGTCAAATGGTAGCGCAACAATAGGGACACTCGATTCGAGTTTTCATTGTGCTCAAACACGAGAATTTTACTGTTTTCAACGAATTTGTGTTATTATATTGGTTCTTAGCAACGAAGCAAAGCGGTTGATGTCAATTTTTACGCATTCCATTGATTGTAAGGCAAGAAATTACCGAATTAGTGAGGCACCTTGCTTAGTATGGTGAAAATAGGCTCATGACCCTAGTTAGCAGTAAAAATCTCGGACTTTTTAGATAAATTATTGGCCAAAAATATTTATGGTTTCTAAAAAAGTAATTAGTTCAGTTGAAGTTAATTGATTTCATTAATATACAAATAATTGTTTGAACAGATTGAAACGGTGCATAAAAGTTGCATCATTTTCAATTTGAATTTTTATTCATAAAGGTTACATAAAAATGGCGAAATAATTGTTTCCGATAGATGCTGAACATTTTTAGAATATGGTTTGTATTTTGTTTCGATGATTTTGTTAGAGGGAATCATCTTATCGTACGTTACTGAAAAAAGGCACTTTTGATCAAACTTACCACGGTGATCAAAGATATCCCGTTTTACGGTATCTATAGAATAAATCGCACTCGAAATACAAATAGGCACAATTTTTCAAATTAGTGCAAGGTTGATCGGGGACGGTTTTAGTTTCCCTTAGGTCAAGTTCTGATTCGGTGAATTAGCTATGAAATTTGTGTTTCGACTACGTCTCATTAGAATCCGACAGTGATTTAGTGACAGGACTGAACTGACCTCGGATAGACGTTAGCTCCAAAAACCAAAAAACACTGATGCGTCCAATGATTAAGCCCTACGTTGTGGATGAGTGATTTGTCCTTACAGGGATTGGTCAGGGGTTGAGAATCCAAATTGAGGAACGTGGGTTCAGGGTTATTTTCGTTACAGGTCACTCTTCGGATGGTATCTAGGCAATCAGGTAAGCGGTGTACTTTTCTCTCCTTGGCACATCCGGTAAGTTATACGGTTTAATATATTTAATAACTTTATTTAAACTTCTATGTTGAAAACCAGCCACATTTGTCTGTCTGGCATCACGGTCAACAACCGCTGAGTCTGTGTAACTTTACTACTATACAGAATCGATGACGCTACCTATTCAACTACGATTGTATCTCCATATATTATGCTAAGCTCACTGACAAATTCGGGGTACGGCCAGAGAAGATGCTGTGCCACAACAAACACTATTTGTGTTTCTGAGCAAGCCCTTAGTTCCCACAACAAAAGATGTTCTAATTAAGTTGGTGAGAATTTTGGTGGATTTTCGACTGTTGGTAGAGTTTGAGGTTATAAATCGGCTTTCAGTCTGAAGAAAATGTCAAACACGGTTTATGTACTTTATATCCGACGTTTCGGCGACATAAATTGCGCCTTTTTCAAGGAATCTACAAATACTTAATAACATTTACGATACAAGATACACTGATTTTCTTAAACACTTACTAAGTTTGTTACCGCGTTATCGTCAAGCACAGCTTTGTTTACAGGTATTATCGTTCACGCAGAAAAAATTAGCATATTTAAACCAAAAATATGTGTTATTGAATCCAATCATTTATTGTTTATCACTTTAACAAACAAACTTATTGGTTTGAAAATATTTTTTTATTAGAACAACAACAAATTTTTGCTTTCAATAAATACATTTTTAGTATCAATAATTTTTTTTTAATTTCAATAAAATAATTATTGAAAAACGGAACGATAATTTTGTTTTATTGAAACAATAAATAAATTTTATTGAATTCAATAAATAATTTTATTGTCTACCGACCAATAATTTAATTTATTGAATTTAATGCATAATTTTATTGAACCTACAAATCTTTTTTCTGCGTGTTATACTGAGCTGCTCTTTTAGAAAATATAAATTGTGAACCGTTATTTTCCTCTTATGCGTTAGAATTTTGAATTTAAATCTATGTATATTACTTGCGTATTTGCCAATTCATATGAGAATTATTGAAATCAATACTTCGTTTCGTTCAGCAAGCCCATGCAATATGCTACTATGCTATATTTCTCCTTAGTTACCAACTGTTACGTTGATAGAACATAATTCATCAAAACATGATGATGAGTTATGTTCTTTCAACGACCACGCGGTTGACTTGGGTTCAACGCCCAACTCCTACTTAGCAGAAGGTAAAGGATTCTTCACATTTCCTTTCGATCATATCCATTTGAGCCTGGCTAGCCCTAGTTTTCCGTTCTAAGTTTATAACTGATTCGCTCTAGAATAACTATCCGTCTTTCAATTTTATTGCTTTTGTTTCTCTTAGGGCCGATTTCTTCACCCTCGCTTAACGCTTGCCAGCAGGGCCGGCGGAACGCTTTTTTCCCGAGTGGCTGGTAAGATTCGGGGTGATTTCTACACATAGTGCCGAAAGTTCAGACATGGCGTGAGTAACTAAAAATGAAAATTCCGGGATAACAGCTAGTGGTTATTTGGAAACACCTTTTGTTCACGGGCTGTATAGTCCGCGAAAATGCGTTTGTTTAATACTGATACTACAAATGTTCCGAAGCTGATTACCAATTATTCAATTTTTTAAATTCCCTTGCAATAGTTCTCCGTTCACAGCGATAAAACCTTCTTTTCGCTGGCACTGAAACCCTCATGATAATGTTTACTAATGAGAAGGTATCACCGATGAACGAAATCTACACACAAAAAAATAATGAAATTTAAACGACATGTAAATCAATACGAATGTAAACATACAAAGATTGAATCAAAACTTTGATTGAAAATTACGTTAAAATCAATGCACTCAATTGGAGCATCAAAAAGCATACAATTTTACACTTTCATTCGTGTAATATTACATGTCATCATTTTACAGCAATATGCGTGTAAAAAATACATTGAAGTGCATTGGTTTTCCGTTTAAAGAAACTGTAATTTTCAATCCAACTGTAGAATTATAATAAAACTCGTTGAAGAAAGCACGACAAGTCGTGCGGATTTTTGGTGGAACTTAATTTTACATTTTTATTCATGCTCCAAATATGTGCATGAAAATAAACTTAAAATTACAAAATATTTTTTTCTGTGTACTCAGACTCAATGGAGTCTTCCTTTCCATATAAATTATATCCATTTAATACAACCGGCCCCTGGATGGTCTACACACCAAAAAATAATGAAATTTAAACGACATGTAAATCAACACGAATGCAAACATACAAAGATTGAATAAAAAATTTGATTGAAAATAACGTTGAAATCAATTGGAGCATCAAACAGCATACAATTTTATACTTTCATTCGTGTAATATTACATGTCATTCGTTTTACATCAGTATTCGAGTAAAAATACATTGAACTGCATTGGTTTTCCGTTTAAAGAAACTGTAATTTTCAATCCACGTGTAAAATTACAATAAAATTCGTTGAATAAAGCACGACAAGTGGTGTGTATTTGTGGTGGAACTTAATTTTACATTTATATTCATGCTCCAAATATGTGCATGAAAATAAACTTAAAATTACAAAGTATTTTTTTTGTGTACTTCTGACCAAAGATAAGCCATTTAACATAATCGATATATCACATGATCTAGCTAAACAAGAAGTATCTTATTTGCGATATATCCACCCGGGAAGTAGAGATTGATGGTGCAGTCTCTAATAGGAGCCTTAATTGAGAAGTATAGGGTTGGCTCCTTCCAGAGCCCTTTGCTTCAATCAGAGAAAATTCTGGTATGCAAGCAATTGCATTCAGCAAAAATCGAGAAGCACTTATTTTCCATCACTTGTATTTCGAGCTTTTCAGCGGATCTGCTATTCCAAACTTTGTTCTTTTGAACGGGGTTTTTCAACCTGTTCGCCTATTTGTGCTGCGGGGCATGCACTGCCGTCGTTGCAAACAATGGGGAAATACAGCAACTCATTGTAGAAACAAGACACGGTGTGCAAAATGCGAATAGAATCGCGGAACGTTTTTCTACTGTGGAGAGAATCTGTATGAACTCTGGACATATCCTGCAATTATGCGGGGAAAACCCGAAGCATTCTTTTAATGAACGCTTCGAGTAGAAATGCTAAAAAGGAATGCGTCACCCGGATCAGAAACACACAACAAAAGAATTTCAAACCTATATCTCACGTTGTTACTTGTTACAATTTTGTGCTATTTTAACTACTAACGAGACCTAGTTTATAACACAATATGTTACGGAAATTGCATTCTGCTATAATCTTGTTATTGCATTCTGATCGGGACCGGCTAGTACTAATTTCTACGCTTCAGTAAAAAGCGAAAGTCCCATAATATCATTGAGGGAACATATTCTAATGTCCCTATAAATTTTTGAAAGAGGAAAATCGAATCAAAACATGAAACTCTAAGGTTTTGACTGAATTGATTCTCGCCACTGCGATTAAAAGGTCGGAATGGTCCTATAAGGACTTTTTGAACGATGGATCGCTCGAATTTTTCCGAATATACGCGACGTTTGAAACGCAAAGGAAAAATTTTATGAAAACTGAAAACGCGATTATTGGCACCGGTTCGTTAAGGGATTAATGAGTGAAACACTGTTTCGTCCGGTAGCTTCGTTGTGTGATCGATTCAACTTTTGTACGATACACAGAACCAATAATCCTTTTTCGGCGACAGCAGCATTTCATATAGATCCACGTTCAAACAATAGACGCGATCAAATGATAATACTGTATATAAACGTAATGATTGCACTTTAAACACATAAACTTATCTGACAGCAAAGATGTTTGCGCTAAGCATTGTAGTGCGCATATCGTCGTAACGTTCGTCAGATGATAACAACTATGCATAGCTTCTATGCTAATTATTATGACAACAGTGGCCAGGGTGACGCTGTGCTGCAAAAAATATCTCCACAAAACTGTTGGTTAAATATTTACCTATCAATGACCATGCCCACATCGCTACAGTTCCAATGAGGCTCTCCATTCGATGGAGCACGGAAAGCACTCCTTGTATTTCTTGAGGTAACCTGAAAGTTCCTTAGTTCTTTATCTGAAAAATGATACCAAATTACCTTAGTTTGGGTTCTTTCGCATTGCTCCACTCCAGGTAATGAGTAGGTGGAGACTTAGATTAGAATGGTAATGAGAAGGCGATCGCTATGCATTAGGTGATATTTACAAAAAAAAATGTGTAGCTTCAACGAGTTTTTCGGTATGTATGTATGTAAATTTCGTGGAACAATGGAATATTCGGAATCTTAATAGTATCAACAAACCTTGGATGACGGTTGCTACTTCCTTCGTGTGGTATCTCGGGTTATGTCCAATCATTATACGTTGAATGCGTATCTCCGGTATATTAGGGTAATGGCCGCTCTCTGCGCTTGTGGTGATAATTATTGCGACATTAAACATATTGTCTGATCGTGCGCGTAGTGTTCCAGCACCAAATCTCCGTTAACGAATCCTCTCGGCCTCGTTCCAGTCCGAAATGTGCTGGCTAACCTCGACCTCCCCTATATGTCTCTCATATTTATAAACACGATTTATGTCCAAATTTAGTTATCTCTTCTCTCGGCCTTTAGTTTTAAATTTGGCGAAAATTGCCAATCGATTCAGTTTTTTACGATTTTTGTTTATACAAGTACAACCTACTACTATTTTCGACAGTATAGAGTCTTGCAAAAAAGACAAATGCAAGAATTTTTGTAATGTATTTGATTATCTAATGCATCAACAATAAAACATGTACATAAAAACGTTCTTTTGAACGATTTGGCAAGAATATTGAAAAAATACTGATTTTGTGATGGAGTAAACTTTTTGTACATACCGGTTATGCTTAATAATTGATTCTGATTAAAAATTCTTTGGAATGCTATTTCAATCACATAATATTTTCACTTCCCTTTGGTGAAAAGTTAACCCTTAAAGGCGCAAAGCAATTTTTTTCAAATTTTCTGAAAATTGTCTAACAGTTTTAATACGTTACTATGATAATTTTGAGATGGTTTTCGCAATGTTGTTTTAAAACAACATTGCGCATTTAAGGGTTAATACTACGAGTATAGATAGATTTTACAACTGAAATATTTAATCACCTGAATGAGCAGAGTTGGCAGAAAGTAGTTTTTTTCATACAACTTTTTATACAAACTATAAAATATGAACGTATAATAACTGTAAACTATAACCGCGATGCGGAAATCCTAGTTGTCACCAGTCACCCCCTGTATTTGTACGGCCATTTGGGGCCACAAATCGAACTCGAGAAGTTAGTCACTAGTTATGACCATTTGCAATTTTTCCCATACAACATCGATTCATCCTAGTGCATATAGGTAACTTAGAAAAAATGTTTCAGCTCATATGGTCGGTGTTAAGTCAGACCGGACCAAGTCGCAAAACATCAAAAAATGAGTTAATGATAGCACTTGATAAAGAATTTCTTCATCTACATTCCACTTTTACCAGATTTGAAATATGAAACAATAAATAAGAATTATGGTAAAAACTATTTTCCATTTATAATGTAAAGGGTGCTGCGATTCAAACTTTAAACGCGTTTTTCTCGAAATCAATGCACTGTCACTTAGTCCGGTCTGACCTAACACCGACCATATGTCCGTGCTCTGCGATTTTACTGTACCAGTTACAATTTCCGTCTTTACCCAATTTCGTCCTAGTAAGCATTTTTTATCTTATCAAATCACACAAATTTTTCACGCAATATTCGTTAGACGCACGAAACTATCGCATGTAAAAAGCATGCAATGCACGTGAAAAATTAGCCGCGAATAACAATAATTAAGAGATTTACTGCCATACACGAAGCCGCTCTTCTATCAGAGAAGCAATCTTTGGTAAAAAGTCCACTCATTCCTAGACTCATTTATAATTTGAATATGCTATTCACATATTATAAATATCTATCGACCAATCTTATCTGCACTCAACTGTCTATCAAAGCAATCAATGATGACGAGTGCCGCGTTTCTATAAAAGACAAGTGGCCAGGTAGAGTGCAGCTAGTTGACAGAAACCCGTCACAGAACATCGATATGACGAGCTACAAAGTGGAACAAATCCCGGAACCTCATTTACTACTGGGCGAGGGTCCCCATTGGGATGGTCAACGTCTATCCTTGTACTACGTGAGCCTGCCCGAGGCTACCATTCACCGGTTGGATTACAGGCAGAATAAGGTGTACAATGCCACTGTTGGTGTGTGTCTGTGTGTTGAAGTGTTTCCATTGATTCCGGTGTGCTAACTTATTATTTGTTCATACAGAGGGCTGCAAGTATGCCTCATTTATTATTCCGGTGAAAGGAAGGAGCAACGAGTTCGTCCTGGGCGATGGCACTCGTTTGGTGATTGTGAGCTGGGATGGAATTTCTGAGAAGGCTCAAGTGGTAAAGGTATTGGCTGACCTTGGTGAGAAGGCAGCCGGTCATAGATGGAATGATGGGAAGGTCGATTCCTGCGGTAGACTGTATGCTGGAACAATGATAAATGAAGAAGATGGAAGAAATCCGTTCGAAGCGAATACTGGGCGCTTTTACAGATATGACGCAAGGAGTGAAAGTTTCGTCGAACAGCTGTCTGGATTGTTTATTTCCAATGGTCTGGTTTGGAATGATAAGAGCAAAAAATTCTTCTTCATCGATTCTGGCACACATGACATAAAACAGTTTGATGTAGATGCTTCTGGAAACATAGGTAAATGTACATATAAATCAAATAGCTACTAAAATTACCACACGGTGCAACCAAAGAACACCTAAAACAAAAATCTCTTGCATATAATGTTAGCATCGCTTGCAATTTTGTAGTTAAAGCCGCTTGAAATTTTTTCAAGCATATAAGATCACTTTATCTCTTGCTATATTAACACACGTTTCTTCAACACAACTGTCAAAGGATTGCCACCCCATTCATGTTAACTATTGCTCGAGCTCGAAAGGTAAGTCGTGGCTCTTATACTAGGAATCATGAACTAGTTCACGAATACATAAAAAATATTTTATGGTTTTGTGAACTATTTCATGACCATTAATGGTGATTTGTGACTAATTCGATAGAATAAGTTCACGTATACATGAATAGAATTTTATGTGTTTTTGGGAAAAATTTCATGAGCACGGACATTGGTCGTGACTATCATATTAGTTCACGATTATGATTCCGGGTTTCGTGAAATAGTTCCCGAGCAAATATGTTCTGATTTTGTGAACTACATTACAACCACGAAAACCAGATCATGTTCATGATATAACAAATAATGAATCAGTTCATATTGCATAGTCGGGTTCTGAATGTTTCAAAAGTTACTAATTGAATCACGATTAAACCTTTTAACATTACGTGTAGAAAATCGATTTGTAATGGTATGGAAGAAACCGTGACTGAAGTTCACAAAACAAAAGCAAGTATCTTTACTAATAAATGCGTTATACAGGCGTTATTGAATAAAAATGGAACATAATTATAAAACACACGATTTTTGTTCATCGTAACGTAAACAAGTGGTTGTTCCAGAATTCATGTCACTTTATTCACGATTTTGGGAACCATTTTTTTCGATGTAGATATTTTGTTTGCTCGGAATTCTTTTCCGACCCTTTCCTTATTCAAAGTTACATCATTTTCGGATTTTTCAGACCATTTTATCTTTATTTGGTGTATTTAGATCCTTTGTTTCGTCGATTAATCAAATCGAAATACTTGATGAAGTGCACTTTAAAATTTCAACTTTTCTATATTTCCTATAATAGAATCACTATTTTCAACAAATTCACAATCCCTAAAAACAGATAAAACCCTGCTGTTTCCAACCATTTTCTCGCTGACTACAAAAAGAACACGAAATGATTTTGCCATAAATATAATTTTCTACTGAAATGTGGACCACTGATCTGAAATGTTTCTGAAGGGAGAGTCTTTCGATTGTGTTTAAACTCGTAATTTTCAACTAAACTGAAAACGAAAACAATTGTTCAAAGAATCCATAGAAAAATGATAGAATTTGAAATGTAACATAGGAACCCCGAGCAAAAATATATTTCAAAGAAAAATAAATTGAAGGAAACGTTTTGTTTAGCGAATTTCCAACGCCAAACTGGTTAAATAGTGCCTTCGAAGGTTTTCATCAACGTTACAAGTCCGTTCCTCTGACAGTCCTAAAAGGGAGATATCTGTTTTGAGCTAAAAATTGAAAAATTACCTAAAAGATTTGTCATCAAAATGTAAAAAAAAATCTAGAACCACCCTCAGATGGAAGAGGAGCATCTAAGCTTTCGACTAGTGAGTAATTTAGCGATACTGATTTTTTGTCTAAATATTTTCTACTACAGACACCGTGAGTAAACATACTTAAACTACTCATAGCACGTATTTGCACCATTTAAAATCGATCCTCCCAATTTGATAAGGATGATTTATACTTGCGCATATTTAACCCTTTCATGCCCTACTTTTTTCTAGTGCATGTAGGATTTCAAAACTATTTTTTATTTGAAAACGGTGGGGCCACGAAAAGCCATTTTTCATAAAGATAGGACCTTCTATCGCAGTGCTAAAGGCTGCTCATTTTTTACCTTCCAATGCTTAATACAATTATCCTAGAATTTTTACAATAGTCCACTTGCTTGGAAAACGTAACCAAAGGCACTCCAAATTGATAAGTTTTATCAGTTTTTAATAATATGGCAACATAACGAAGATATATGAAAAATTCATTTACCATCGTCAACTTAAACTGTCCCTGGCAGCACTGGTCCATTGGAAACCAATCAGACTAACTGCAATAACTTCAGTTCTGGAGCTGATCCTTGTAACTGTTAGTACTTAAATGAAAGGCAATAGTCACATTTATTAGCCTTACTTGTTTTTGTGTGCCAATCTTGCCTCAATCAAAAGTTATAACTGTTTAAAAACTTTGTTGTCCACAAACAACATGGGCATGAATGGGTTAAGTACGATATTTTTTAAGGTGTGGTATTAAAAACGTTGTACTTGACCCTTGTGGGAAACGTTTCACCCATAACGATTTCTTTTACAGTTAACGGAACAGTCTGGTTCGACCTAAAGGAAAATGGGAAACGTCCTGCTTATTTTTTCGATGGTATGACCATCGACACAGAAGGAAATCTCTATGTGGCAGTTTTCCATGGAGCCACAGTAGTCAAGATAAGTCCGAAGTATAGTTTATCGATAGAGCCCGTGCTAAATATTTCTCACCAATATTGTGTTTCTTACAGTGGCAAAATTATACAAGAAATCAAAATCCCGGCTAAACAAGTTACCTCGGTAGCCTTTGGAGGACCCAATCTGGATGAACTCTATGTTACAACAGCGAAGAAGCAAGTGGTAGATCCGCAGAATCCACCCGCAGGAGCTACGTTCAAAGTTACAGGGTTAGGAGTGAAGGGCACAACCATGAATGAAGTGGAACTATAGATTAAAGTACGATGTGTCAAAGTCCGTTTTTGAATAGCTATGTCTCCATGCATTACCATGGGTCATGTTTAGCTTTAAAACTTTTCCACTGGGTAATTCACATTCGTCTGCGTCGTTTCATTTAACAGCTGCAATTTAAATCAGGAAAAATACCTACATATTTAAAAAATTTCCTTCAGACCGCTACTTCATGTTTGTTTCTTCGAAGATCCGTATCACAACAATTTAAAAAAAAAATTCTCCCTAAATGGATTTTAAACAGCTGAAAAACAATAAATGCATCTTTTTTTATTGACAATTAATTGCATTTTTAATATTTTAAAATCGTGACACATTTCCACCGACGCGTTATTGATTTGAGAAAACAGCTCAACTCTCCCGTGACCCATTGCAATTTTTTCCCTAAACTGTTATTTCGAACACCAGCCAATACGTTTCATTTTCGTCCTATAAATATTACAAACAGCCTTCAGAAGCCGCCTCTTTGCGGGCGTGTGCTGGATTAGTGGTCTCGCATGAATTTCCCGAAACCAGTGCAGCTGTGTGGATATCGCTAGGCCCAACATACGATCAGACACAACGATAAAGATAATCAGATTCTTTGAGTACATGAAGCCGAAAGTTGTGCTTTATTCACAAGCAGTAGACATTTTATGTTACTTTGAAATATATTCCATCTGCATTTATAACACATAAATTTATGCGGCGCGAGAAGGGAAACGAAGATAAGATGAAGTCTCTTGCTACAGGCGAAAAGGATGGCCGAGCCCGAAAACTCGAAAAACTCCTCTCGAGTGAGGTTGGGCGAGTACCAGAATCCGACCGCGCCACTATCGATAGTGGCAATAGTGTAGTACTATAGTAGCAAAAGCGAGTAACAGTGGAAAAGAGGGGGGAAGCAAGGTATGGTGGAGCGATGAAAAAATCAAGGATGGCTCCACATTGTCTGGCTCCGAAAATAATGCACATTTCGGATGTATGTTGAGTTTTCCGCCCCATCTTCCACTGGGGCCGTTTTCCCGCAGTCAAGTGTTGTCACAGCATGTGTGAACATCGGGCCAGCAACAGCATTATATGGGAAATCTCAGTAGGCAGTTGTCAGTTGGTTAACGCTGACATGTGCTGTATGTTGACTTTAAAATACATTTTCAGCTTTCACAGTGCAACTACGGTCCGTGGTATAATGGTTTTATGAAAAAAGATATCACATATGCGGCATTTCAGACAAAATTTGCCACCCCAATTTTCTTTTCAAATAGGTTTTTTAATTTAAATCGTGACCGATTCGATCCCGAAGAAATTGTTCACATTTCACCGACATGAAAGACTGTGTACATTAGAGTGGGACAAAAATTAGATTCCTGCTCCGAGCAACTTTTTAGGTTCAATTTAGGTCCTAGAACAACTGTGTAAATTCTTAGCTGGATCAGTAAAACTATATTTTTGCGCCCACCATTTACAGTTTACATGGGATTTTGTATGGGAAAATTAACTTTCACAAAATAATTCCTCCAGGAGTCGCCCAGTGCTTCCTAAAAATAAATTGTTATGTGGCTTTTATGGAATATTTAACAGAGAAACAAAGTTTCCAAGGCCACAAAACGATTTAACGCTTGAGAAAAAAGTTATTAAGTAGAAATTGATGGATGTTCTGACGATTGATAAAATATTCATTTTTTCTAGCACCACTGCCGTTGGTTGTCTAATTATATGCAATTTTGTTTTGATCTTCTCTTAATGTGTCCAAATCAATTATCTGTACTGTTTGATCACTTCGCAAAAGTTTTGAGGGATAAATTGAGTCTTCTTTTGTACATAATAAGAGAAAATTAAAGATTTTGTATATAATTAGACCGTTAGCAGCAGTGATGCTATGAAAAGTAAAATTTCCATTAATCATCAGTGCATCAATCGGTTTTTGCTCAATAACTTTTTCCACAAGCATCAGATCGTTTCGTGGTCTTCCAAACTCTGTTTTCTTGACAAATTTCCTATAAAAATCAGACATCTATTTATTTTTAGAAGGTAACGGGCGACTCTTGGAATAATTAATTTGCAAAAGACGTTTTTCCCATACGAAATCCCATGTAAACTTTAAACCGTAGGCGCAAAAATATAGTTTCACCGATCGAACTAAAAAAATTGCAGAGTTATTCTGGGAGCTAAATGGTACCCAAAAAGTTACTCGGAGCGAAATGTAATTTTTTTCATATAACCATGTCCCACTCTACTGTACATATTCCACAGCCTATCAGATCATTTTGACTCAAGTTCAGGTTTTAGAAGGGCGCAGAAGTTATTGCATGTTGTATTTAAAAAAAAACTGGTCGGTTACAGTATTTTATACAGCAAAACTATCGAAGAAAGAGTTACAGGGAATGAAAACTTCTGTACGAAAAAAATATACACCGAAAAAAAGTTGTTACATATTTCACAAAAACAATAATTTATATTCTTTTCTTTTGTTCGAAAATAAAAGCCATGTGGTATCCGGCGAGTTGAAATCTCTCAAAGTATTTGAGCTGAGAAGACTCACTGGGCATCTGCTACCATGTCGTAAGAGGCGACTAACAACAGAAGGTGTCGCTGAGTTCCGGTATCTCTTCGTGCCGAAGGCGAGGTTCCAAACCGGTCCCGGACTGGGTTTAACTGGGTTCCTGTGGAACAATCATCGCAATTCGCACTCACTCGCGCAAGTAGCGATTTATCCCAAATTCAAAATTTCCGGATAAGATGAGTAATGCGATTTTCAGGGGCCAATTTAACTAATAATATCAACTTTCACCAAAGAATGCGAAAAAATTTCCATTTTATTAGCAACAAAAAACATGCAGGAGAGAACGTGCTATGAAATGCGCGTCATGAATACCTGAGCGAAACTCTGAAAGATGTGATAAACTCAGCTTATTGTTTTATTTACCCTTAAAACTGGAAAGTGTGCTGGATGTGAAATCAGGACTTTTTATTTTCGCAGTAGTAAATTACGCTGGCTCCCTAACTCATATGAGTGAGAAATGCAATGATTGCTGTGGTGTACCTACTATACACATGTATCGTACTGAATTTCTTCAGCCCTCGTATGCCTACTGTGATATTTTGTGAATGCAACAATGTGACGTTCCCCCAAATATAGTGCATTGTACACATAAAAACTCTAATTAAAACTACGGTTTTATATTGAATCGTTAAGGTATCTATGGCGCACGCATGTATCGTCAACAATAATTCACTTTGATACACATTTTTAAGCCTCATTCGAAAATAGCTTAGCGGGAAAGTTTTCATTGGCTTAACTTCTTTGTTGATTCCGTATCCAGAGACTTGGTGATTGGCATTTGATTAAAATGCCTGAACACTTCGACTCCTTCCGAAGAAGACAAAGGCTTAAATCTTTAAAAAAAACCAAAACAACTTTAGACATATTCTAAACAACATTAGACATATTCTAGCTTCCTTAAGTAGCAGTTTCGTGGCACACCAGCAAGGTTAGTGTGTTGAAAAAAGTATTTTTATATTTGCTCATGTCAGATACATGGTTAAGCAGGGGAGGGGTGTGTGTGTGGCGTAGCAGCTATGTTGTGGCTCGCATGTATAATGTCCTTAAACAACACAATTATTTTGCTTTGTTATGACCTTTTCATAAGTTATTCGTATTTTTCCATCAACAAGTTTTTCAAAAGACCCATAACATTTCCTGTAACTTTCTCCTCGACATCAAGGCTATATTGTATACCATTTGAAAGCTATACAAAAACAATCAACATATTATTGAACCGTAGGGTCTGATGATTAACTTTAGACAAATTTCGTGCCAACTCGAACAAATGTTGGTAGCACCTTCTCAGATTTTAATGAAGCTTTCTGTACATGAGAACACAAAAAGCCACTTTGCATATTATGTTTTTCCAAAAATTATCTAGACTATTTTTTGAAAAGAGTCAAACTATTTTTACCATTTTTTTAAATGGCTATAGTCTAAAAATAACAAATCCTACAAAAAAATTTGTAGAGGTGATTTTCACAAAATTAGTCATATTTGTGAATAAAAATATTGGAATATTTCTTCGTCGATTCCTACACTGAAAAAATCGATTTTAAAAATTTAAATTCGATTTGCAAAATAACTAAATTGTGATTTAGATGAAATTTTGTTCCCTACATACCATCCAAAATTCAAGTTGGGCACTTTCAAGGAAAAAAAGTTATTTGAAAAACACTTTTCTTTGTCCAACTGCCAATTTAACCGTTATGTGTCCATCGCTGTACCCGGGAACCTTTTTATGTTTCAATTAATATTTTATCCATGTTTTATCCATAGCTGAAAATTGAAACTTTGTGATACTAAGTCAAGCTTTTGGGTTAATAATATTCTTGATATAGTAAGGGGGGAGTTAGGAGGGGCTACTGAATTTTTTTTACTACGTAACAGGCTGACGTGGGTACCCGGGTACCCACAAAATTGAAATGCAAATAACTAAAGTAATTTCCAACCGACTTTGATACTTTTGGGTGTTTTGGATTCAGGAACTCATCCACTTTTGGACTTGTTAAAAATGAATCGGGTAACCTCATTTGGTTCCCTGGTATCCGGATTTCCGGAAGCAGGTTCCAGGGCTGCGACACTATTTGTGAATTTCAATGGAATACTAGCAATATGCGTATCAAAATTGTTGAAATTGCATCAGTAGGCAGTATCTCGTGGTTCTGGAACCATTTGGTGATTTGACACCGGAACGGACATTCCGGAGCAGGTTCCCGAGGGGCCGTGAGTGGCAATTCCATTCTAATTCCATTTTTCATGTTGCCATAGGGTCCTGTAGCAATAAATAACAGACTTCCGAGACAATTTGAAGAGTTTTGATACTCATATTGCTAAGACATTATTAAAATTTACAAATCATACCCTGTTACTGAAACACTACTCCGGATTACCAAAAACTGGATCCGTTCATCTGGTTCTTTTTTACAGAATCAAAAAGTGGACTAGTTCCTGTATCCAAAACATCTAAAAGTGTCCAAATCGGTTAAAGGAAGCCATAGTTATGAGCTTTTCAATATGTGGGTACCCGGGTACCCTCGTTGGCCTGTTAAAGGTGTTTTTGCCTTTCTCATATAGAAAGGTTATGCAATCACTCTGAAAAACGTCAACCTAATCCCGGCCCGGAGGGCCGAGTGTCATATCCCATTCGACTCAGTTCGTCGAGATCGGAAAAAGTCTGTATGTGTGTGTGTATGTGTGTATGTATGTGTGTGTGTGTGTGTATGTATGTGCGTATGTGTCAAATAATGTCACTCATTTTTCTCAGAGATGGCTGGACCGATTTGCCCAAACTTAGTCTCAAATGAAAGGTGCAACCTTCCCATCGGCTGCTATTGAATTTTGGATCGATCGGAATTCTGGTTCCGGAATTACGGGTTTCAGAGTGCGGCCACACAGAAATTTCTCATAAAAACTATAGGAAAAATTAAAAATAGAATTTTTATTTTTGATGCTAAATGTATTCAAGGTGCATAAAACGTCGAGATTTGATGCAAACACGAAAAAAAATTTGACGAAGATTCACTTTTTTGGATTTTGCACATTTTTGCCTTTCTCATATAGAAAGGTTATGCAATCACTCTGAAAAACGCCAACCTAATCCCGGGGGGGCCAAATTTTTTTTTCGACTAGCATAAGGTTTCTGGATTTTAACAGGGGCGTAGTTGATGGTTTACGGAGAGGGGTTACACCCCCCCTCTACTGTTCACTCCCCTCCTTTAAAAATCTCCTTAAATCACCCCTCAGACCACCACCTCATACCCCTCCCTTTCAACCCCATCATCTTTAAACCACCACTATATTACAAAGCATACCAATTTAAGCTGGGGAGTCGTTCGTTCATGGGACTTTCGCCCTCCTCACATGCCCATCCCCGCATGACAAAATGAGTTAGCAAGCAGATAACATTGATCTAATGCTGATTAGGCGAATGGAGTATGATATTTTTTTGTTTCAAGTGTTTCACCGTCGACACGTAGCTCACCAAGTTCGTGGCTGGCATGCCATTGTGTATAAGTGCAAAGTGTACTAAGAATGTAATGGACATTTCCACAATTATGTTGAACATAAAAAGCCTCCGTGCCATAGTTTCGAGAAATGAGAAAGGCACAATTGCACCGCTAGGTGGATTAAAACAGGTTTTTGTTGGACACATAACGGTTAAATAGATGAGAATATATTCATCGCAGAGGCTTAATGAAATGTCCAGAACGAATTGCTGAATAATAGGTATTATACTGCCCATAAAAGCATAAGAGTCCCATATGACTTTTCAGCCATTTTCAGATAAGTGTTCCATGCATCTCTTTGATACGTAAACTTTCATAATTCAATGAAAAGATGGTAGTTTGTTACTATAGAATACGAAAAAAATAGCAAACTTGGTTTGTCCCATACGAAACATAAAGGCATAAGAATCCCATGAAATAATTAAGATGAAACGGCATTTAATTAAACCCAAAAAATGGTTTATTATAACAAAATTCTGTCAATATTCCAATTGGTTAAAAAAATTTGATTGAATTTTTTTAATAATTAATATTACACAAAGTTACACCACGAAGGAATTTTAAAGGAACATTCCCTTGCGAAATTTCAGTTTCTATTTCGACTTGCCTTGTAGCCGATTCATAGCATAAAATAAATTACAGGGCTGGCGTAACAATTCCAAATCATTCTTGGTTCGGATTAATTATATAACAATTAAACACTTTAAATTGGTATAAAGTATATCAAAACCAAGGAAAATTAGTAGAATTTTTTCTTGGTTTTTGTATTCTTGTCTATATAAAAATCCAGTTATCAAATTTTATATTGCGATTAGAACTATGTTCACCTGTTAAAACATGTTAAGATATGTCTAAGGAACAACCTTTGATGTTATGTGGACATGTAGGGCCTATTAAAACAGAGTGTAAGCGATCTTCCTATGGAAACATAGCAAAAACACGATTTTTGATTGGAGACACCTCTAAATCATATCCAAATAAAGTCATTTTTGGCGAAAGTTCTCAAATTCACACTTAGAACAAAAATTTTAGCTGACCCATGTATATTTCAAAACTTTTTCAAAATGTGAAGAGGTCTAATACACACAGTTAAGTTGTAATTGTTTAGAATTTAGCATTTATATAACAAACCCGCAATGGTCTCCGTATTTAAAAAAAACTTCCGGCAGACGGTGGTCTGGGTACCCTGCGCTACCCGGAGATGGTATACATACGTATATTTTTTGTGTTGGTCTTTCCCGGCGTAATGGTGCCTAGTACGTTTGCCTAACTCCACGCGGATGACACATTCACGTATAAAGTTTGCCTGACCATCTGCATCGAGGTCCCAAAAAGCCTTGTTCACTTGTATTCTATCTTCCTTCGACACGAAATTTCCACACTGCTTGCGACATCCGCAATGCTCTAATTTGGTTTCGTGCTTAAGACTATGCCGTTTTGCAACACTATTTTTCAGCAGCTCTTTTTTCGGACGACGCTTTGGCTTCAGTTTAAAAAAACTATCATCGGAATGGACCTAATCAGTCACACTAAGTGTTTTGGAGACTTTTGCCTCCAGATCCGGAACAGAAGAATCGGTGCCTATTTAAGCCGGAACGATACAGCTTGAAGGTATCGGTAGCTCTTTGTGTGGGATCCTATCATCAATTCCAATAAGTTCATCACCGGAACTTTCATCACTCGCGTAGATTTGAATCAGTTCAAGAGCAGACATATTTTCAAAGGAATAACAAACAACTCTAAATACGATTGCACACGAAAACGAACGCGGTAAGTGAGCTTACATGACAGCATCATAACAGGTGGTGGGACTGTTATACCTTCACTCTGCAGCATGTATAGAACAAATTAAGGCAAAAGGTCCCACCACTATTTTTGATTTTAAAATCAAAAGTCAAATTACACGTAATTTAATAAAATTTTTATACAATGCAATCTTGCAAACCATGTTCGTATGATACATCAAATGTATGTTGTCACAATGAAACGACCGCGCTGAAACGAGGCGATGAAGATTGGAACCTTATTTCGCCATTTTCAGCGGTACGTGATTTTCCTGATGGGACTCTTATGCTTTTATGGGCAGTATACAAGCACCCTTTCCCCCTACTCCTCTTTTCATTTTCTGACTACGTCTATGTTATTCAGCAATTCATTCTGAACATTTCATTCAAAGTTCCTAAGATGACTATTCTCATTTATTTAAGTTTAAAGTAGCGGTGTCGGTGGTGTACTGACAGTGTTGGAAGAAATAATGAATTTCTGTACAGTAGGATTCCGTTTTTGGCAACAATTTATTTTTTTTCAGTTGCCAAAACCGGAACCGTGCCAAAAATGGAACCGTATTTTTGAAGTTTGGAATTTTAATTTACTACTTCAAAAATGTTTTTTAATCATGTGTGAAATTGGATGGGATGGAAGAAAAATCAATTTTGTTCATGTTTTTATCAAACTCAGTTGTCGCACAGTGATCACCTTCCATAAAAAAGTCGGACAAAACCTCAAAAGGGATCCGAATTTGGTGAAATCTTCACTTTGGGGTGATTTTGTGTCGCTGGATTCATATTTGGTGTTAATTATTTATTTTTTTTTATCTCGAAATTTTGGCCCCAAGAGTGTTTTGAAAATTCCACATTTACGAATATTAAGTGCACTATATCTGAAAATTCATTTTAAAAAACCTGTTTTAATCCACCTAGCGGTGCAATTGTGCCTTTCTCAATCATGAACACGAGAATGTGCGCGTTGTTTAAATTCATTAAAAGCTTTTAAATGCATATATTACATTTTATTATTATACATCACATGACAACTATATACAGGAAAAGAGATCATTATTCGAGTTCTAAAATTGAACTGAAAAACCTGTTTTAATCCACCTAGTGGTGCAATTGTGCCTTTCTCATTTCTTTAAACTATGAGTCTATGGCTGGTCATGTTCGTTTCAATTATGGAAACATCTACTACATTCTTAGTACACTTTACACCTGCTCACAATAGTTTGCCAGCCACGAACCTGATGAGCTATGTGTGGACAGTGAAACACTTGAAACAAAAAAATATCATACTATATTAGCCTAATCAGCATTAGTTCAATGTTGCCTTCCTGCTAACTACGAACAAACCACTCCCCAGCTTTATTCGGAATGCCTTGTGCTATAGCGGTGGTATAAAGATGATGGGGTTGAGAGGGGGAGGGGTATGAATGATGGATGGGGTGGTGGCTGGGGGGGTGCAATGAGGGGTGATCTAAGGGGAATATAAATTGGCGGTGACCTGTGAGGGGGGTGTAAATCTCTCCTGTTAAAACCCAGAAACCTCTTTTTTTTAGATTTGGATGAATCTGAAGCTGACAAGTCCATACAAGTTACAAATAGTGTTATAACTAGTGTATTAGGAAAAGATTGAAGAGTTAAAATAACTCAATTGCTCCTTTTATAAACCGGCTGTCCAGAAATGCATGAAAGCAAACAGAACAAAGTCGAATATGATTTTTAATTATTCAAGTTGTTTGAAACACCCAAAGAACATCAATTTGAAAGAACAATGTGATCAATGGACTAATTCGCTATGGACGTGTGTGACAAAGATCTATTTTGCGGAGAGTACAGTCGCAATGAGACGAGAAGGTATTTATGGAACATTGTTGTCATGTTGTACCATTACATTGTACGATTGATAGATTATAGTGAAGACCCGCTTTTATCAGACTACGATTTTGTCAGCCTCATATGAAAATTTATAGTTGGTAGTTTGATGAGCTCTAGCAGACGAACTAAGTCGAATTCGAGTAAATTTTTTCTTGAGCATATTTTTCTTATCTTAGAGATCCTTAATATGAAAAAATCCAAATTCTAATTTTATTTTAAATTTTGCGCTGTCTGACCCTATAAAGCGAAATTTATATTAAATAATCGGAAAGGGTTATGAAGCTATATCTAGGGACTAAAGAAGAATATTTTAAGAGCTTCGGTTTGTTAAAAAGAATGAAAAATATATGTCCCGATTTTGTCAATATCCCCGTTTTAACAGCCTAAAACTCACCAAAGGGCTGTTAAAAACGGATCCTCATTGTATTAGAATTGTCTAAAATTGATGCAAGTTATTATGAAAGTTCTGCTAGTTAACTTGAGTGCTTATGCTATAGAATTTGCGAAGTTAAAGGATGATGAAGTACTATCTCTGATAGTCGACACTAAGCTCACGAGGCATCAATACTTATTAATTTGCGCATAAATAGTAGAAAGGCGCCTTTTAATATTTGGCTAGATTATAAGAGAAGCGCTTTTTGTAAAGATACTTGGTTTCCGTTTCGTATACTTCACATCCTTGCTCTCAATTGAGTACTATGGCTCTATATTTTCAAAACTTTTCCTACCCAACCCAGTTATCTCAAGCTAATTAAATGTCATTAAAATGTAAAAAAGTATTATACCTTAAGCGAAAATACAGCTAAGAAATAAACCGAATTGAGGCTAGCATAATCACACAATTAATAAAATCGTCGATTAAAACCAACAAACGATACCGAGTTGATAGCTGAAAGTCATAGTAAGAATGACGATAGATTCTATCATCTTATATAAAAATTGTAGTAAAAAAGTTACAGTTCACTAAAGTACGTTGAAATCTAATCCGTAAGGACCGAATTGAAGATAATGAAATCAAATAGTTTATATATGTTCTCTTTCGTATTCATTACCAACTATTGGCAATACTTATATCATAAAATGTGTGACAAAATCAATTTATCACTATAAGATGAATTGATCTGATCTTTTCGATATCAAATTTGAGCTGAGCGACTCCAAATTCACTTATAATATATGGCTATGGGACGAAATTCTCTGAAAATGTATATGGCGGATGAAGAGAATATAGGTCAAAGGGGAGGGAGGGGGGCGGGTATGTAGAAAGAGATGGTGTGAGGGGAAGTTGAGAGCGGGCTGATGGAGTATGCAACACCCAATAGCATATTATACCCTCCATTTGAGATTTGGTTCATGAAAATCGGTTCAGTCATCACCGAGTAATCGATGTGACTAATTCTGGAATATGTCCAGGAACCCGAAAATTCCGGAACTGACAATAGTGGACATTATATTCAAAGAATTTTTGATTGGCCATCAGTGATCTAGACTTGCAAAAAGAAATGGATTTTTATCCTTTGAAGTATTACGATTTTACCGGTTTATATGGGAAATTCCTATGTGGTCGCAATAAACAACCTGTAACTCCGGAACCAAATGTCAGATATGAATGAAATTCAATAACTTTCCATGGGAGGATGTGATATGGCTTTTCAGTCGATGATGCGATTGCGTCGATTACTGTGTGATCTTCGCCTACGTTTCGATCCCACTATTGGATCATCATCAGGGCCTGAGAAAATTTTATTTATTTAGCTAATTAAGGACTTTTACACCAGTTGACATTAAACAAAACAGAAATACGAAATATTAAACATCGTTCAAAGTATATCTTACTTGACTACATCGACGAAGTGCTAATTCGTATTGCATACGAGAGAATGTCAGGTTCGAAAGGGTTGAAGAACTACTTATAGCCTGTGGTTATTGTGTATATATGTTATGATTGGGATGGATGTCGTGGAATATTAGCAATTACGAAAAATATACATTCAGATCGTGTGAAATCGGGTTTTTCTGTACCAAAAAGTAGCAGTTTTGTCGAATATATCACTAAAACTTATTTGACGGTAATGGCAGTTGTTCACCTATATGAGACTACTACGTTTGGACTGTGCTCCTATCTGATTGTTTTTGAGAATTTTGGGCTGGAGTGGTAGTTTGATCGGTCCGGAGAGAGCTTTTTTCCCTCAACTTTTTCACATGCGATAGTATATTGGCATAAGTAGAGTTCAGTCCCTCGGTATCTGTGCGGCAGTTGACGGTGTGTTGAGTTGTTGTGATATGACAACCCTTTCGAACCTGACATTCTCTCGTATGCAATACGAATTAGCACTTCGTCGATGTAGTCAAGTAAGATATGCTTTGAACGATGTTTAATATTTCGTATTTCTGTTTTGTTTAATGTCAACTGGTGTAAAAGTCCTTAATTAGCTAAATAAATAAAATTTTCTCAGGCCCTGATGATGATCCAATAGTGGGATCGAAACGTAGGCGAAGATCACACAGTAATCGACGCAATCGCATCATCGACTGAAAAGCCATATCACATCCGTATATTTTTAACAGTCGCTACGCACCTCTATTTCCATGGGAGTATTGTATCTTTCATTTAAAACAAAGTTTATAAAAATCGGTCAAGAATTCCCTGAAAAAAAGGTGTGAGATTAACTTACGAACTTGGAAAGTACCTGGGGGCATCAAGAACCGTCATAGGTGGCCAATGTGGTCAAAGCTGCTTAGAATGATCATTAGTGATCTAAACCCGCAAATCCGAGTTATTTTGCACCCTTTTTGATATGTATTACACCATTTGGACATCATGGTGTTACCATTTTATATGGGAATTTGCTGGGTGACCGCACTCTTCAACCCGTAACTCCGGAACCGGAAGTCCGACCGACAAAAAATGCAATAGTAGCTTATGGGAGCGTTATACCTTTCATTTTAAATCAAGTTTGAGCGATTCGGTTCAGCCGTCTCTGAGAAAAGTGAGTGAGTTTTGAAAACACACACACATACACACATACAGACATTTGTCAATTTCGACGAACTGAATCGAATGGTATATGAGACTCAGCCTTCCGGGCCTCGGTTAAAAAGTCAGTTTTCAGAGTGATTGCATATCCTTTCTTTATGAGAAAGGCAAAAATTAGTTTAGTGAATTTTTAGCAGAATTCACATTTTTAGCAGAATTCACATTTTTTCAATTGTTGATAATGCCATTGATAAATTATATTATATTGGATAATCAAACATTACCATGCGTCTCCTTCTGACATATCATGAAAAATCTCCAGGAAGAGGCAAACAAGATATTTATTTTCGAAAAGTACACTAATTTTCAAGAGTCATGAAGTACAAGGGATCTTTCCGAAAAAAAGTACAGCCACTTTGAATAAATAATTTTAATTTAATGCACGATTTATTATTCGTTCTTCAGAAAGAGTGACTGAGAAGAAAGCTTTGTATCGACTAAATTGAATGGCAAATATAAGTCCACCGACTAACCTTACTAATGAAATCAATTCGAGCCTAATCGGAATCTTAACTAAAACAATATATACATTTGAATAACGTAGGTTTGAACACGGTTCTTTTCCAGCATTGATCATTTATTTCACCTTTGAAGGTCTGTAAAAAATCTATCTTTTGTCCTTAAGACTTAATATTTTGAGAAGACTCTATGCAACCTGTTTGAGAAAAATGCTAAAACATCAAAAATCCAAAATAAAATTTTGAGGTTTTGTACGGATAGACGACACTGTGCGTTGTCCAGTAGAATTCTCACAAGCTTCGCGCACTTCTCGAGTACAATGCTCCTCATTACGGAGGCGTAACATATCATTTAATTCGAATCGCTTTTCTCCGGTCCACTGGACGTCAAAACTCAAACAATTCACTGCATGGTAGCGTTGATTTCGCTACTAGGGCTGTTATCTCTTCTTTCTGAAAATTAATGAACAAATTTTCAAGAGCCACCCTACCCCAAATCTTTAAAAAAATCATAACATTAATTAACCATTATAGATAGCCTTGTTTATTCAGTATACTTGCTTCATTTTATTTGTGTTATTATGTTATTGTGTGTGCGCTGGTAAACTTCACACATCTAAACAGTCGATACTTTGAACACCCTAACCACAAGGACCACCCTAATTCCATTCATTTGAAAAAATTGTCAAAAAACTAACAAATTTGACAGACGTCATAAAGCTAAAACAAACTATTTTAAAGCTATCAGTTTTGTATTCCTAAATACGGGCTTTCGATATGTACTGAAAATTTAATGCCAATTTTTGTAGTGACGTCGTAATTATCGAAAGAGAAAGAGGCTCGCAATGTTACTAAGGTTCTATTGAAAATTTTCTCCAGAACTAGTTTTATTCTACAGTGTAGCGCATTCCTCTGTACTTGACTCTTAAAGTTCACATACTCTGGGTCTTACTATAAAAAATGATTCCGTCAGACACTAGTTACACGGTTACCACTTATATTATACATAAATTTAATCATTACTTATTTATAGTAATCATTAAATATGACACGTATAGTGTAAAATATAGTTAACCCTTAAATGCATAACGCTGTTTTAAAACAACATTGCGAAAAACATCCCAAAATTATCACAGCATTGAATTGAAACTATGAGACAATTTTTACAAAATTAAAAAAAATGATTTGCGCCTTTGAGGGTTAATATGACTCCCATGTTTGGAAATAAAGTCAAATGTGATGTCAATTGATACGAAAAAAAATATCTACTGCACATTTTTCAAAAGACTTATTAGGTTCAACAAGATTTTTGACAAAAACGGAACCCAAAATCGTAGTGTGCCAAAATGGGAGCATGCCAAAAACGGAATCTTTTGAACCATAAGTTTTAAAATCGCTATAACAATTTTTTGAAAACTCGTGCCGACTTCGACAAAGTTGTTAACCAAGGTTTGAACTATTGTTTCATAAAGCTGGTTTTTGATATTGAGTGAAAGAGCGATCTTTTTTAACGTAAATAAAAAATAGTTGATTTCTCCATATAAAATCCCATACAAACTGAACGCAATGCGCAAACCCGGGAAGCATTCAAAAGCAGTTTTTATTGCTGATCTACTTCAATCAAGAATTGATTGCCCAAATTTCCTTCAGTTAGTGGATTTTGACATCCGCCGTCGTAGACTTAGATCTCATTAATTTTAATAGCATTAGTTTCTAGTGATTGATTATGTTTATGTTAATGACAATTTGTTTAGTTATAAGTTATATTCAATGGAATGTATTATTTAGATATTTGTCATCTGGTGGCACAAAAGATGATGAAGTTTTATGCCTTCTGGAGAACGAGTTTGAAAGAAATTCAGCTCAAGGAGGCTTTTCCCTGCTCTTAAAATGAGCAACATAAAACAAACAAAAATAAAATAAACGGAAAATATTTGGTGCGGTGTTTATACGAATAATTACGGATGAAACTAATAAGGTACATTTTCGATTTTTTTTGCTTCAATTCTGTCACGCATTAATTTTCGGTGATAAACACAATTTTGTGGAAATCAATGTTTGTTGAATCTATGTTTAATCATCATTGATACACCAGAAAAACAGACTTGTGTATGCGTAGCGTATATCACTTCCGGTATCAACCAACTACATTCCATGGTGTTCCGCAAACCGACTTGCATCCCATAATAATACAACCAATTACATCCCCGAAACACACGCTGTTCTCTATTGGTCTAGCTCTGATTGCGATTTCTGCTGTTGTCGGTAGACATAAGTTTGCACATGTTCTGATATTCTGTCATCACAACACAGGCATGTGTTTCTGCAGGAGACCACCCGCAGCACCATTTTCCGAACTACGAGAATCAAACTTACATACCCTTCATCACCCAAAGACACATTTGTCCGGACAGATACCGATTTTGGCAAACCACAAAATAAAATGGTGTGGTCTCTGGTTACAAAGCCATGGATAGGGCCCGCTTAATGGATTGAATGTGGTTAGTGTCAAAAACGATTCAATCAAAAAATTCTTCTCAGCTGTACGGATCGACCGACCATGTTTTCGTGACGGGAATGTTTAGCTCACCACAGAAATCGATAGTCCGGCATGGGCTGGGAGTTTGCCGTGTCTAATTAAACGTTATTGTGATCTAAAAAAGAAGCTTTTGCTGCCGGATGGTAACAATTTCAACCAATCAAAATTAAACTCTTGAGGTGCAGATGGATTGCAATATTTTGGAGGCCCGAGAGTATTAGAGAAAAATAACGGCTTTCACAACATCTACAAGAAACAACGCTCTGATTGATTGCAGTTGATTCCATGTTTTCAGATTTGCCATTATTCTTAGCTAGCTGTTTGGATGCGACAAAGCTTTTACTGCAGAACTTTACATGAAGACCGGTACACTGAGAAGACAATTCTACGAACTGGGCTTGGGCAATGGAAACAATAAATTCCGTGCGGGTAGCAGACGGTATTTGGAAATTCCAACAGAATAAAATAATAAATTATACCCAATGAATTCAATCAGAAATAATTCACTATACCCAATTTTCGTTATGCCCAGTGTTGTAATCATTTTGTTCAGTTCATTTTCTAGCTAGCATGAAAAGAAGTTTGTCACTGGTTTATGTATTGCCACTACTAATCATTTCACATAAATGAAAATGTTTAGAAAAGACGTTTAACACTTTTAGTTAAAGCATTCCCGTTGCATCGCAAGCTGAAATGTTCTGAAATTGAGAGAGTTGTAATAATACCACTTCCACTAGTGTCAAAGGTTTGTAAGGAAAGTTCGACCCAGATTATGGCAAATCCCGTTCGTCGCCCTTATTGTCTCGAAACAAGTGAACTCCATTTGATGCGTACAATGTGAAATTAAGGAATACTTTTTTTCCCAAATGCAAAATCCCCTTCTAACGCTCCCTCAAAATCCAACCTTTTATTCTAGACTCTCGGAAAACAAACTTTCATCAGATGGTATTCTTCGGGAAAGTGGCCAGTCATCGGTTATTGAAAAACAAATTTTCCACCCCGAAAGGAAAAGTAACAAATGAGTTGCGATGACAGAGTGCAAAATGGATTCCCTCCCCAATTCTACTACCCCGACTGCATCCAGCTTCAAACAGTGTAAGCCGGAAAAATCATCCGAATGTGGGGGGGAATGAAAGAAGGCAACAGACATCGGACAAGGATTACCCGGTTGCCCCTTATCTGACGTTTACCAAATTGTAAACAGGCTAATGGAGATATTTGAACAAGGCTTTCCTGTTGCCACCCTACCTCAGAATGTGGTGGTGGAAAAGGGATCGCCATTTGCTGCTACCACATCGGAATGGGATGAGATTTCGTTTCGGTTCTCCGGTTTTCCAATAGTCATCTTCAGGCGGCCTGTGTGGAGAATGGAAGCTTGGAGAATTAACAATCGAAAAAAAAGGATTGAGCATCTCGATAATGCTGTAAAAGTGAGACACGTATGGGAAATTAAATCAATATATTTTTGAGAAGCATGTTACTCGGAACGTCATATTCACTCTGGCAATGCATTATTTCGAGCTTATTTGTGCTTGTCACTCGTTTTAATGCCGTAATGTTAAACCGATTGATCTTGCAATAGTTCCGATTTTTTTTGGCGTAACGAAAATAGCTATCGATTCTCTGCGAAGCAATCCAATGAAACAGAAGTATTGAAGATTTTTAATTTTATTCAAATTGAATCCATTAACAGTACTAATTGATAGTGCTCAGATTGAGCAAGATGATATGTAACAGTGACCCAAATTCCAGGATGCAGATATGTAAATTCAATTATTTATTTGGTGCCTGAAAACAGAAGCTTTGCAGCGTTCTACTTTCGAAACAAACATAAGCTGAAGTTATCTATTGAAAAATGCAACATCTAGGTGAACATTTTCCGAACCTGAAACATAATTCTGGATCTCGATATTTCGCAACGAAATATCGATTTAGATTCAATGTTTTGATATCAAATGACATTCGAGTTTTTTTATCAGGACTGGAAATATCTATAACTGGTGGTGGTCAGCTATTTTCGTCCGCGTCCTTTATAATCAATTTTTATTGGGTGATTCATCAACAGTGCTATTTTTAAATGGTTATGCAACTTATTTTTTACGATCTTATTTTGTTGCAGTAGTCTTTATTTAACTATATTCTGAATTACACATATATTTCACATACTATAATTTTAAATGTTCTTTGATTTAATGGTATTGTAAGGGAACACGTATCCGCCGGGTGATCGAGCTGACTTGTCCTTGGGCTGAGCAAACTAATTTCTTTGTTTGTTTAGTGTTTGTTTTACCAACTAATAACTAAACTACTGGGGATTCCGTGTGCATAGGGAATACGCATGGTCTTGTCTGACTGGAATGATGACTATTTAATTATGTATGACGATTAAGAATTGACAATTGGCGAGAAGAATCAAAACCAACCAGTTACCAGTTACCAATTTGCGGCAGTCATATCAGCACGAAGAACAAATGTATTATTGTCATATTCATTGGTTTATTTAAGTCTGTTAAATCATCAATCCTTTTTAAGAATTTTTCTCATTGTATTGAATACTTTCATATACTTTAGAGTAGTATATGCAATGTCATGTCATGTCATGTCATGATTGTCATGTTAAATATATTGCTTCATGAATATAAAAATATTTTAGCTTGATTATTGACTTTAAGGTGAACAAAACTAGAACTCTTTTCTTTATTTCTTGCATTTGCTTCAATTTATGGGTACATTGGTGTTTCAAATTATATTAGCTTCTCGTCCAAAATGCTTTTGATTGACCTGCAAAGTACATACCATGGTTTTTTGGGGCGCAGTTCTTTTTAAAAATAATTTTTAGATTTTTACTATTAACAGTCAAAGTTTTCCATGGAGGTAACCACACCAATACCAGCTGGCGATCAAAAGAGGCTAACCCCATATTGTGTCTTATGGAAATTCAAGTTTTCTCGTTCGTTTTCCGAGGTTTTAAGAAAAATTAGTCTATCGATTTGCAAACAGTAAATTTTATGTAATAGCTCACATTTCGGTGAACTAGATATAATACTGTTTTTAGTTGGATTGCATTGAACGTTGACGTTTCGGCACAGTCGTTCCTGAAAGTGAGGGCCATTCACACGCTATGTATGCTATGTATGGCTATTTTATATTTAGTATATGTTTCTTTCACAAATGTATAATATTGAGCATATTTTTTCTAAAATTGCAGTAAAGGTGCCATGTCTCTACATTGAAAGTTGACCGAGGATTAAGAAAAAAAAGGTACATTATGGTCGGAAAGTTAAAAATCGTGGATTCAATTATTATCTTTCGCTATAGAGTTATGGTGTCTTCGGAAAAGTCGCTGTATGGCACTTAGCGCATTATTTGGTTGAATCATACTAGTTTGGAATTCAGTCGCCAGTGCAGCGCACAGTGGGACCAATCCAAAAAAAGATGGGACAAAACCTATTTGATGCCTTAGATGTCATTTTAGAGCAAGTATTTCATCGTAGGATATGTTCGCAATACTATTCTACAACTTTTTAAATGGAATATTTTTTGGTTTGACTAAAGTAGAGTACCCGAGCAAAAAAAAAAAAATATTTCCAAAAAGATTTTTTAGAGGATCGATGTCGACAAATTTGTAGAATATTATGTTTTGAATAACTTCTAAGATACCACAGACATCAGACCAGGGCTTCATTGGAAAGTTGAGAAAATTTCCTTTCGATGTATGTACAGATATCTTTTAGTTAAGTATACTAAATGACTTTTTACTAGTAAAATAACTCAAAATTAGCGTTTTTGGAGAATTTTATAATTATTCTAATTATTAATCAACTAAATTTATCATCACTATTGTTCATTTGGTGCCCCTTAATATTCTCTACAACTTGTTATTTGACACATTATCCCTATTGCTTTTCATTTCGCTGCAATTTAATAGTTAACACAGCATGACCTCTTCACAAATGTTGCGGATTCGAAATCGTTGTTTTTGCAT
Source organism: Topomyia yanbarensis (assembly GCF_030247195.1). Taxonomy (NCBI): domain Eukaryota; kingdom Metazoa; phylum Arthropoda; class Insecta; order Diptera; family Culicidae; genus Topomyia; species Topomyia yanbarensis. The sequence continues at coordinate 171,478,675 of NC_080671.1, read as the reverse complement.
ACGAAACGAGAAATTAAAAATGATTTTGCTTCGAAACTAAAAGAGATAATTGAATGGAGCCAAAGAAAGAATTGTAGAACTTGCTGAGATGCATTAATTCCATGATAATAATGGTGCTGTTTCTTATTTACTATTTTAAGAAAATAACGAAAATGTTAATAATAATACTAACTTTAAACTAATTAATTTCTAAAGAAATGCTGAATTCACTTAACTAAAAGGTATTCATACCTTTTTCTATGCAAAATTCTTCTGGCTTTCGAACAAAAATAAGAAAAGGTACAATAAGTGCCATACTTTTCAATAAGAGCTAGTATAAGTGAATATGAGACAAAAATATCCAAGTTCAATAACCCAAAAACATGAAAACAAGAAAAGGTAAGTGTGTCATGTCAAGGAACAATGCAACTCTTCAAGACTAAAAATTTGAATTATTAAAATGGTTATGTTAACTATTTAGATTTTCGCGATATGAAAGAAAAATCCATCAAAATTGTTAAATTTTAGATAAATTACTGTGAAAAGATTACTTAACCTCATTAGTTGAAATATTTGAGGACATTTTTCAATGGAAAATTTTGTCATTGGATCCAAAAGATTTGCAATACAAAGTATATTTTTTGAGTTAGAGCTATTTTAAGACAACTAAGTTTTTAACACAAAAAATTCAATAACTTAATAACGGTTGAGATTTGAAGGTATGCGTAGAACGATTTTTTTCTTCAAATATGACAGTTAATCATCCCTCGAGAGGTTCTTAACCATGAACCAAACACCCTGTATATATAAGGTATTTCCAGCAAAAATGTTCGAAATTCGATATTATACAACTTTGTAGGTCCTGTGTGTTTGGAGATAGAGAAGGTTTTAGTTAAAACATTTACTAACAGATTATGTTCTATTCTATTCTATTCTAACCCTTACACAGCCAGTATTGAAAAGCACCCTGGAAAACACTGCAGTTACACTTTAGTGTTTTTCTTGTCAATATTAACATTTGAAGCATATTATATGTAAAATGTCGCAAATATTAAAACGGCCAGGCCTACTGTGCAGAGTTTGTTTTCAAGATGATTCAAAATTATACAGTAATTAAATTATTCATTTAATGAATAATCAAACTAGCGAATCCTTTTGAATATCGAAGGAGGAAGAAACGAGGACAACCGTACCGACCGTTTCAATTTAAAGGGGATATGATAAATCGTTGGGAGTGACTTGGCTAAGAAGGTTAATGTCACTCCTTTGGTCCTTTTGGATGGGACAGAGGTATTTACACCTTGCCCTGGCTCATTAAGCCTAGATTAAAGCGCTTTTACTCGCTCTATGCAATATGTGTAAACCAAATATAAATTTATTGTTTCAAGCGATTAAAGTTTGACAAGAATAATTTTCGTGATTTTTTGAAATTATTTTTTTTAATTTCGACTTTAGCCGCATGTAGCTCTGAAAATATATACTTGTGGTCGACACAAATAACACATTTCTCACTGGATTTAGACCAACAACAAAAAGACGAAAAAATGTTTTTCAAAAAATCTCCGCTTCCCTAAAAACAATGAACACTGTTTTCGTGCTCAGCACCCCAAAGTGAGCCTAGAAAACACTTCTTCCCGCAACTCATTTTTTTTTGTAAACTAGTGTAATTAGAACGAACTTAACCGGTGAGTAATGCTGGGTAATCCGATTGTAATAGAACATCGTTTTATTTCCAATGTCGCCAACATGATCCCATTGTATCCATCGAGACAAAACAGTCTTGGCAACCTATCGACCTTCGGACATGGCGTTCTTACTACTTTACAGCAGCAGCAGCCGCTTTTTGGAATGGTTTGGTTTACGATCCCGAAGGATACCCAGAATCGTCGGAGACTCGCAGATCCTACAATGTTTTCATCCTTCACGGTGGGATTTCACAGGAACGATTTCCGCGACGTAATTAAATGTAATTAAATGTTACTGATAAAAGTTATTATTTATTAGGTAAAATACAATGATTGCAATACATCCTATTTCTACATACAATAAATGCAAAGATCATTATTTATAGAATGAATCTATCACAAATAAAATGAAAAAAAAAAATCATACACATAGCATTTCTGGAAATAATAAGTATGCTAAATTTAATGAATATAATCCCCATTTATAGTATTTTAAATAAAAGAGAAAGTGAAAAATAATGAATATTAGTAAGCACAAGTTAACAGATTATGTCATGTTTTGAGTATAGTTAGCATATTGGACATCATGGATTGTATATATGAATATAGCAACTGTATGTGATGAATGTAATATATGCTGTACCTAGTAAATATAAATATTAGAATAACATTTTCCTCTGTACATTCTCAGTGATGCATAGAATATTATTTCCTTATGAATTGTGGAGAATATAGCGTAAAACAATTATATAATGAGCAAAATGCATGCTACTTATACGATGAATGTAAGGAATATGATAATAAAATACAATATATTATAATGATGACCACCATGGACCAGTTTATAAGAATAAAACATGACAAAGAATATAACACTCTTAAGAAATAGTGCATGTGATACTTCGACCGATATTGGAACTTCAACACATGAAAAGCACCACTGCCGGCCGTCCCCATCCCAACTGTTCACAAGGAAGGACAAAAGAAATGTCAACTCCACCTATTTAATGGAAGGACGGCGTTTCATCTGATTCTCTCACAAGTGTCGCGGAGGTGAAGATACGTGGGAGCAGAAGATCGCATCAAGCAAGTGATTCGTCCATACAATCATATTTTGTTATCTAGTTTTTCTAATTAGTCTCCGACAATACAGCCATTCGAAATAAATTAACTGATTGTTGTAGTCTATGGAGCTTAAGAATTCTGGAAGACCAAATACCGACAGGTTACACGTTCTCTAAACAATAGCAAATTATTTTAGGAAAAAATAAATCAAATTGAAAGCACGAAAAATATTTTAACTCATTTAGTCGTCTAATGAATAGTGATTCAACTTTCAATCCTGCGGATTTTGATTTAATCACTACATTTTATTGGCATTCTGTTAGTATGACTTTTGAGAGAAAAAATTACTATAGAAGCACGTATTCAAGCTCACGTTCCAATTTGAAAAGGATTAGATAACTATAAAGATAACACTATTTAGATAATAAAAAAATCAGAGCGAGCTCACCAACAATAAATCTGGAGTCCTACGTCAAAGCGACTGCGAATCAGCGACTGCGACTGCGAATGTAATCATCAATGCTTCCGTTATTGTGCCGTACTCGACTGATACTGAATGCTTCGCGCCAATAAAGATTTGAAGACGATATAACAGCTGCAAAGCGCCTTCACCGCTGTTGCGCTGGTGCTCTCCAGCGGAGGCCCTGGGCCGGCCACCGGACTCAAAAGTTGGACCAATCCTCTTGAACTACAAACGAATCCGGAATAGCCTTCTTTCCTCCTCTGTTGGCAATAAGTAGGCAGAAGAAACCCTTACTATCATTGATAGGAATCAGTATCGTCTGGCTCAAATGGCACGTTCCCCATATTGATCGAAGATTTGTGCCTTGCCAAGAATCATCTTTTCATCATTTTCCTGATGGGAAGGATTGGGGAAGTGGTAAGGTTAGGGGTAAGAAAAACAACGACACAGGACAATTAAAACAGAGCATTCTGCACCCCCGGAGTGATGCTGAACGATCTGCAGGTGCTACAATAGCAGAAATAAAACTTCCAACCCCCGGAGGGATTTAGAACCTCTAGTCAAACAGTGAGCGGATATATCAACACCCCCGAGGGGATATTGAGGTAACAGAACGACAACACCCCCGAAGAGATATTGTCATTCAAATACGGCTAAAAAACTATAGCTCTATACCACACTGGGTTAGGAACAAAAGCATATCCTTAAATTTCAGCTCTCTGTACTCTCAGCTCTCTCATCTATGTATGGAGAACCAAAAATCCGGATGCGCAATTGCATTAATACAGGGCCATTGCATATCAAATGATATGATGTTCCGTAATCGGATTCACAAAGATCACATGAATAATACTCAGCGCGCTGAATAGTAGCCATGTGATAATTGAGTTTGCAATGTCCAGTCAGTGCCCTGACCAGAATACTGCAGTTGTGCTTGAAAAAATGCAACAAATTTCTTGACATTTTCGGACTCACATCCGGCAGAAAAGCCTTTGTTTTATCATTGATAGGACATCGAAGGATCTTCAAGGTTCAGGTACAGGCTTCCTGATTAATGTATTGATGCAATTATTCACTGGCTAGTTCAGCTTTATACACCATTTCCATAACTATTTTGTATTTGTTCAACAGAAATTTTTACTCGTGCAAAAACGCGACAGGTGAAAAATTACATCCATCTCTCGTCAAAGCCTACTCGGAATCTTAAAAAAAAAACATTTACTAACCGATTATGTTTTCAAAAATGCGCCATATTCAAAACTTGTAGGATCTACAAAATTCATATCTTCAGAAGGTATATTTATAATTATCTGAGAAACAACGTTGCCGTAGAAAGATGGTGTACGATTGCGAACCATTAAAAAGTTGATAACAGCGCCGCCCTAGCGTCTGAATTTCGAACTAATATGAAATTATAAAATAAAGCGTTAGATGTCACATAACAACTTTGCCAAAGACACCATAACTCTAAAACGAAAGATAAGAAAAGTACGTGTGAATTGTGGGTTAGCCCCTTTTGGACGCTAAGTACCCCCGGGGTTACCCCCTCGAATTACGAAAATGCTCGTGAATGGAAAAGTAGTACATGTATAGCGGTAAGCTTGAAGCTAGTTGGTACCGCCGCACGGTACTATCTTTGATTTTAGGCCTCAGTTTAGTCCGGTCTAAGACGTTAGTACCTGTCATCGCAGAAATGGCTGCATCCTGAAGCCAAATGAAAACAGTGTAAAGGGTCGCCATATTCCTCTTGCGTACATCTCAATAATTTGAATCAACTTTTCGACTTTTATGTGCAATATTATGGCCCATGTTGCACACAAACCATATGAGGGCAAGTAAGCAAGTTTTATCCTGTACGAAAAACAGATATAATCGAGTTTGAAATGTCATTTTTTTGATATTCTTTATCGTCCTATCCATAAGGTGCTGCACGCTCGTTTGAAAATGCCATGTCGAAGAGTTATATTGCAGGTTAGCAGAAGTCGAATCATTTTGAAACAAACCGTAGAACGAAAATTTAAAATTGGATGCAAAGCTGCATTAAATAAAAATTGTTTTTGTTTGTTAGTTTACTTATGGCTATCAAATGATGTTCCAATGATGTGAAGAATAAAAACTGTGCAAAATTCAGTACGATTGGTCCAGGGAATTTTGAGTTACGGTTTACACCGCATTTTGTCGAGGTGCCTCCTGAAGATTCACTGTCAGCATCAATTTGTTAAGTTATATCTGTCAATTGATTATCAGACAGATTGCAGACTATAGGAAGTAATTAATTGTAATTTATTATTTTGTAACCGGGATTTGAAGCTTTCTCAATTTTCGCACGACGTCGCAAAATTTCGTTGAACTGATCGTTTTAGCAATACAAGATGTTGAAAGCTCAGCAATTTGGATTTAACCCATTTGACAGATTTACTTCGTTGAAAATCAGCTTTTGAAGTTGTAAAATTCTCAGCTCAATTACTGAACTTTTGGTATTTCAGGATTGATTAGGTAATCGTGCTAATAATTTGAATTAATTCATTTTCAGCAAATCTATATACATCTGCCAAATTCTATATACATGGTTAGTGGACTAGTTGGGTAGGATGGTATAATAAGCACCACCAGGCTAAAATGTCAGATTTCTTTTCCAATGACCACATGATTATCTGAAGCAAATAAATAATTGATTTTGGCTTTTCCATGTGCTGCAGAACAGCAACTAATACAAACGTTTCCAAAAAAGGTAAGCTTCCATTATTGTTCTGTAAGCATTCGATTTAATTTGAAATAGTCAGATTTGGCTGAACTGTCTGACTACTAAATATAATGTTAGAGAAGCTTTTTTAATCCTTGCAGTGGCTAGAGACTACCAATACAATTCTATAACGTTCACGATAGTATGCACCATTATTAACAAAATAGCGAAATAACGTTGTATACAATGTTCACACTACAGAGTTAAAACATGATTCAATAATTAGCAACAAGAAAAATGTCATCGAGATAGCGTTAAAACATGTTTTTACTTGTTGTGTGAACGTAGTATTATTATTATTAATTCTAATGTTACTTTGTTTAAGCTAAATCGAGGATTCCACAATTATTTTAAAAATATAACTACATCAGACTATTAAATAGCATAAACAGTGAATTTTTTATTAACCTCATTGTACGGTTTTTAACATTGCCGTGTATTGCCGACCAGAACGCAGTAATGCAAATGGCAGCATCATGTTACCGGAAAAAGACAAAAATATGACATGCTCCTCTTGCGCATACTTCGTTATTTTCAATCCTCTATTCGGCTTTCTTCTGGATCAATATGGCTCTCTTAGCTCGCAATAAAGCCAGTTTTAACAGGTAGGAAAGACAAGCACCGTCGGACTATATTTACCTAGAGCACTCTAGTTAGAGTGTGGCTAAGAGGCCATGACGTATCCAAACGAACATGAAATTTGACGTATTCACAATAGAAATACGTCAGATTTCTGCTCGTTTGGGGACGTCAAACGCGTCTTGGGCGCACGCTAACTAGAGTGCTCTATATTTACCTGTATTTTTGGTTTCTCTGTTCTTTTCTTCTCTCCACACGCTTGATTCCAATTGCTCATCGAAGAGTTACAGAAGAGCATTTGGATAAATCGAATCGATTATCGCATATTCAGATCAAAGTTGTTTTTGCGAATTGGAATCAAAACTGCAATAAGAATTGTTTTATTTTCTTTTACATATCGCTGTGAGAATAAGTGGGATCATTTTATTCCGTAATATAATTCAATAACATGTTATCACGAATTATTGCCCATATATCTGTCGTTCACACATCAAAGAAAGTGAATAACGAAAAAAAATAGTTTTTCTTTATTGTATAGATTCAAATAAATGACAATCGGAAGTAGATCTAAAATGCACTATTTTATAAATTTTCTTATTTTCACTACCAGTTCTCAAATTGAATCAGAATGTCAACTGCTTACAAAGTAACTCCATAAATACCCTACGCAAAGATTAAATAAAAGATTTTAAATATACGCATTTTCCTATATGAATAAACTCACATAAAACATCTAAATAAAAATATTTTAACATTGATTGCGAACGCAACGGCGATCAATATATTTGTTCGTAAAAATATATTGCTAGGATGCTCAAACTTTCATTACTGTTTATTTATAAAATCGTAGAAATTTTGTTAGCAAATAAAATCGTTCCAATCGGCATTGGTGCATTACAGAAATAGGCAATCAACAATATGAAATATAACACTTGTGAATTTAAAATGATCATTCTGTCAATTTTTTGTTTGACCGTTGTTTACTTTTTATTTAGGTTTCGCTGAAAAAAAACGTGTACAATTTTATTTCGCAGAGTGTGATCTATCCTTTATTTATAATTGATATTTATTCCAAACTTGTGAAAATTAGCTTGAAACGAATATAAATATCCCCCCCCCCGTGTCGACAGGTATCGTGTTCAATTAGAATGATATTCACAGTTCATTTTGAATTCAAATTGAAATATTTCAACCAATTTAATCAAAGTTTAAAATAACTATCATGGCACGATGGTTCAACCACTTCAAACTTATTTTCTTTTGTGCATTGAATATTATGTCACTACAAAATGCTGTACATCATCGGCCAACTATAAACTATCCACCAAGTTAAAGTTCTAAGTTCAGAAACATATCAGTTACATGTTGACAAAATTGTTCTCACACGCTATGGAACGAGACATATGACGAAGAAAAGCTATTTTACTGCAAGAAAATATCGGCATGAAAAACAATTCTCCATGTTGTCTAATTTACTCATTTTCTTTAAAATGAATTTGTCGTTTTTTAACATTGTCGTGTATCGCAGATCAGAATGCAGCCATATAAATGACAGAATCGTTGGGTTAAAGCTTACCAAATAGTTTAGGCCGGTTTAAAAGTTAGTCCGGTTTAAAAATAGTTAGTACGCGTTTGAGCTTACGGCTAGTAATGATCTTATTTTTTCTAGACAACATGAGTCAATGAACTACTAATAAAAACGTATATTTTTACAATAAAAACAATGCTAATTTGGAAATGTGGATTTTTTTCCATTTCCTGTAAAAATGCATTTTTGTGTTTCTCTGGGTCAACTTATTGAACCGTCTCGATTCTAATTTTTTCTAGGGCTCGTTTAGTAATATATGAGGGACTCTCTGTCAGAATTCTGTTAAACAATGGAACAATTTTGAAAGAATTTAATGTGGGATAATATTCGAACTCGTTTAACCAAATGATTAAAGACTTCTGATAACAATAATTTCAGGTTCAGTGGAGTAATGCCATCAAAATAAATAATTGGCATAATATTTTCCTGTGTCATACAGAATCGTATATGTACAAAATACGTTGTAAACTGCACGCACCACAATGCCTTTATACACACATCGGAAGCTTATGACAGTTCAAAATGCTAAATTCGGGCACTAGCTTCACGAATGATGACTAATGATGACTTATCCACCTATTTCGTCACGTTTTGTTCTACTAACAATTCTACTACCATCATTTTTGGATTCAGCACGCAATTTTACATCAGAAATGGTGTTCGAACATTGAAGTTCAGATTTTTATTTTTATTTTGTGAACTAGTGTTATTATTCAATTACTGTTCGATGCACATATTTATCGAAGAGTAAAAAATAGTTCATTTCTAAATCATTGAAAATAAGCCGATTGTCTGATGAATTGCATTGGGTGAAATTTGACAACAAGATTGTTTGTAAATTCTAGTAACTAAATACGGATTTGACAAAAATACAAAACAAGTAAAATTCACTAAGATTCCTCAATAAAATGCATGGGTTATACTTGGTTAGAGCATGCTCGTGCAGCTTTATGCTATAGTTTTGAGCAACCAGGTTAGGGTAAGGTGGGGCAAATCCGACCTAGTAAACGGTTTTGGCTGGTAAATGCTCATTTTATATTGGATCAAGTCGTTTTATATACCAAATTAAAGGTTAGACTCCTGCGCAACTTTCTGTATATATCATTTTATTTGGATCCAGGAAATATCTTGTGATACAACCGTTTTACAAAAATGTTCATTTTGGCTGTTTTCAAAAATGGTGGGTAATGTCCTATGTTTTTGGTTGATTTAGTGCAGATATTATCCAAATTTTATGGTTTTTCAATGATCAATAAAGGAAAGTTATGTCATTGAATTGTAACATGAAGCAAATGGAGTTCAGTGTCAACCTTGGAATGCTAAAATCACGAGCAGTAGCACGTAATGATATTCCCATTTGCATCCGAGCAATTGCTCGACGAATACTATAATCATCACGTTTTTGTGTCTTTCGTTTGTAATTATAAACCATTTTGCATACAAATAATAAATAATAACAATAAAAATGCATTTCAATTTGAAAAATAAAAATTTTCTTAGCAAAAAAGCGGTCGGATTTACCCCAATATTTAGTGGTCGGATTTGCCCCACCGTGTAATTTTTCATTACGATGCAATTAAAAAAAATATGAAAAAGATTTAACTAAATTCTTCTACGCACTTTGTAGGACTACAATCAAAGAATTTAAATCCACTTACATTTATTATGCAATCACTTTAACAATCAGAAATATCCTGTAGTCAATGATGCACAAAAGTCAAATCAAAAGTTGTAAAAACACACTTTTTGTCGTTTGAGCATCTCAATGTAGACTAATGAAATGCAGTCATACCACCATTCGATGCTTATTTATTATTTTCGATGCTCTACACGACAACATTGATATTAGTTCGCGTAGTACTTCTGATTTTCGGTAAGAGGTCTGGTTTACCCAACGGTCGGATTTGCCCCCCCTTACCCTATATTGTCATGCTTGCTAACGTGCTACGATTGAAAAGCTTCTCACAAACAAATTCGCAAAGCTGGAGTATGCGCCAAAGTGAACTTTTTGGCCAAATAACGGCCGTAGATCCCTGTATTGTTTTGCACTGCACTTTACTGCTTTTCGCTCGTAGTATCAGGTGATATGTTCCACTTCTAGGTTTGTTTTGCTTTGCACGATTAAACATCCGGGTTTCCCGGTGTGTATTCGGCCTAATGTCTATTCCGCCTAATGCCCATTCGGCCTAATGTCCCTTCGGCCTAATGTCTCTTCGGCCTAATGTCCCTTCGGCCTAATGTCCCTTCGGCCTAATGTCCCTTCGGCCTAATGTCCCTTCGGCCTAATGTCCCTTCGGCCTAATGTCCCTTCGGCCTAATGTCCCTTCGGCCTAATGTCCCTTCGGCCTAATGTCCCTTCGGCCTAATGTCCCTTCGGCCTAATGTCCCTTCGGCCTAATGTCCATTCGGCCTAATGTCCATTCGGCCCAATGTTCATTCGGCCTAATGTCCATTCGGCCTAATGTCCATTCGGCCTAATGTCCATTCGGCCTAATGTCCCTTCGGCCTAATGTCCATTTGGCCTAATGTCCATTCGGCCTAATGTGCATTCGGCATAATATACAATCGATCCAATGTCCATTCGGCCAAATGGCCGGATATCATAAGCAAACTATTGAGACCTTGGACATAGTTTTTTTCATTTGACAAGTTTCAATGCGATATTCGTAAAAATACGAAAACAGTGATGAACACCTACAATACCTTACAGATTAACATTTTGTCGATTGAATACACTTTAACGATAAAATACAACAGCACGACAATGCAAATATAAATTAGGTAAATCGTAGTCAAGCTCAAGCTTGAGTCATATCCGTCCGCGTGAGAAATCCGAAAGTTAGATCGAAAATAAAATATCATCATAACGCACAGACGAATTACTGAAATCGTGAATCAGTTCCTTCAAACATGAATATAAATCATGTTACTATATGTGAAAATTCGATTTTAACTTTAAGTATGCAAAATCAAAATCTTTCACAAATGAATTAGGAAAATCTTGATTAGCTTCCAAAAATCATTTAATTCTCGGCTGATTTTGTTGAAATTGTTAAAAATGGCTGTTTTAGTCGATATACCTAACACAAATCTGTATACCTTGAAATTATTGAATATAAAAAACCGAATGTGTCCAGCAAAGTATTAGTGAGCGTTACGAAACTGGAATTCCTAAAAAACCCTCTTTTCATGAATCACAACAAAGTTCACAATAAAGGACTCGGAACAGTTACCCCCCTTACACCTCGTCTCGTCGGGCCTGGTTGCCATTATGGATTTGTTAGCTACAATTAAATATAATATCAATTGAAATTCTTCCTGCGGTAGTAGTAAACCTTGTTCATCCTACATAGTTCAACCAAAGTCTACTTATAGTATTTCATCCTTGTCCTCGTTGCGAACCAATATTCTCGGATCGTACCAGAACAAACGTGAAAGATATTTACCGTCACATTTTCCACACCCAACTTGAATATGAAATTATAAACTATTCTCCATAAACGCTGCACTACTGGCGAAACCGCCGGACCGCACACACCTCAAAGAGCTCTTCCGCTTTTTATGGCTTTATTACCATCAATATACAACGCGATAAATGAGAATGAATAATAATGACGCTTGGACGCATTTTACAACATGCACCGAAACACAGCATCACTATAATATAGTATCGGGTACCCACAGCGGAGTCGTCTTCGAAACTCGAGCGAACAGGCAAAAGAAGGAAAACGGTTACAGCTCCTTGGATACCCACTTGAGTACCAAAAACGATGCGCCTAGCTGCAGTTGCACTTTTTTCTAAATAAAACAGTTGTTCGACTGGTTGAGCAATATATTCATAAAATTTGCTCATTAGCTAAAATGTAATAATTTCTGACTGTTGTTCCATTCGATAACTTCATCAGAATATGTAAGATCATTGCTTATTTTTCATCATTTCAGAACTAAACATAAACATGTATGGTGCGCCACTCCTTCTCCGAAATTATTCTCTCGGGGAAACTCAGAAAAATAATGTCTATAGCCCATAAAGTGAAGACAACAAGTAACCAGCAGCGCAACGTGAAGCCCACAGTGGAAAGCACCTTCAAAGTATTGACGTGACATATTTATAGCGTTATTAAAATGCATCAATAACACTTTTGGCTGGTTCGTGATACTTTCGGGTAGCGGAAGCAACACGTTTAACGTTTTGAGCGATCGAAGCATTATTGTCCTATAAGATTTATCTGCAATCTTTTAGATTTTTTTCCAAGTGCAAAATACTTTGCAGACTTCAGAAATTTTCACTCCCGAGCAACCAGTTTGCTATTTCTGGATCGATTCGTCTCTTTAATGTCGTTTTTGATTCTATTTTCTGGAAAAACCCAGGTTATTTGTTTCAAGCCAACGTTTTGGATGGAACTGAGTAGTTTTCGCAAAACAGGGGAGGTGCGAGCGAACCCGACATACATTTCAAGTTTGAACGCAGTTCAATGGCGCATGACCTAGGTTGGCTGACTGGAAACTGGCTTTAAAAAAACGGTTGGACAGTAGTAGTAGATTCGAAACGGAGTCAGTCTCAGCCTCAAGTAAACACGACATCGCTGTGCTATCTCTGCGATATCCAAACAAACAATGCAAGTTTTTTTTAATCATCTGGTTCACTAATGATGGGCTTATTCTGGTTCGTCGGGAAACAGTCGCAAAGCTAACAAACATCCGTAGTAAACTGCATAGCTTCGTCAGAAAATTTTGCAACTCATTTACTAAGAAATCACTACTTCAGACTGAATCCCAACTTAAAAAAAACGATTGCGCACTGTTTCTCTGACTACGAATAATGCAAGGTAACCTGAAATCTGACCCCAAATCTCCAATGCCTCAGTTAGCCACCGCGACAGCTTTGCGATATTGTGGAACTCATCTCCGCACCGAGGCTAGTTTCAGGTTATTCCAACTCCCACAGTACGGCATGGGGTTGTTTTCATGACGATAATCGATCTACCGCAATCCACGAGTTTGGCGACAACTTTACCTTGACCAATTTGAACACGGGTGAAATTACACGGATTCCGGCTCCTTACACCTATTCCTCTGTTGAACATCACTCCGGTTAGATTGCATGTGGAAGGTAGTCTCTGATTCCCACGGCAGCGACCATTTGAAAATCGTCGTTACTATTGCTACCGGCTCATGGCTACCTAATACAATCAATGTTTCGTATGACCTCACACGATATATTGATTGGAAGAGCTACTCGTCCGCGATATCCAGCAAAATTGAGTCCACACAAGAGTTTCCTCCGAAAAGGGAGAAAGATCTGCCTTGATGTTCGATACCGCAACTCAAGCTCAGACCAAACGCGTACTAGACGCGAACTCGCGGGCGTTCACGCAACCCATGGTGAGACAAAGAATGCTCAGACGTGTACGCGGAGAAGACCACCGCGTATAAGACCTTCCGGGATGACGGGCTACCCGATAGTCCGAGACGTTAGAAAGAGTTGAATATTCAAACCGTAGGCGGATAGGCGATTTAGCCAAGAAGGTTTGTCTGGATCCCGCCTCTGCACAGAAGATAAACCGCACCGCGTCCCTTCACAATAACGCGAAAGAAACACCGTTTTCGATGGTGAAGTTCTCACTTGCTCTCTTATCATGTAACAATAAAGCCCCAGGCTCAGACAGAATCAGATTCAACTTGTTGAAGAATCTACCAGACTCTGCCAAGAAATGCTTGTTGAACTTATTCAATAAATTTCTTGAGGGTAACATTGTCCCTCTTGACTGGAGGCAAGTGATGGTCAACTTTCAAATATCTTGGGATCTGGTTCGACTCTGAAGGTACATGGGGATATCACATTAGGTATCTGACATAGAACTGCTAACAAAGGATCAAGTTTCTCCGTACAATAACCGGAACGTGGTGATGTGCCCACCCAGTAGACCTTATCAGGATGTACCAAACAACGATATCGTCGGTGATGGAGTACGACGGTTTCTATTTTCTCTGCTCTGCGAACATACATTTCATGAAACTGGAACGTATTCTGTATTGTTGTTTGCGTATTGCTTTGGGTTGCATGCATATGGGTCGATGAGTCTAGAAGTGCTGGCGGACGTCCTTCTGCTGAAAAATAGATTTTAGGACCTCTTACATCGATTGCTCGTACGATACCATATCTCGAATTCGTTAGTAATTGAAAATTTCGAGAGGATTGTCGAGTTCAATCGCTATACTCGCTTTATGTCCTAGTACTTCGATTAAACGGCACAAAATATCAATTCTTCTTCGTATTATCCTAAGCTTGTCAATCTCTCTCATGCTTCTGATTCAACTGTATTTTTCGACACATCCATGAAAGACGGAATTCGTGGAATCCCGGATCAAATACCTCCGCAAGTGATACCAAGCATTTTTCATAGTTAATTTTGAGAAGTCAACTGCAATGAGATGTTTTACACCGACGCGCCACTGACTTCGGTTTATTTAATAAAAATAATAAAAATCTTAACACCTCATTCAAACTCAATCATCCCACTTTAGCTTACTCCGCAGAACTTGCAGCTATTCACTATACCATTGAGATTATTAATAGTTTGGCAACCGATCATTACTTTATTGTCTCGTACAGGCCCGATGAGAGGGGGAGGCAGCTAGGGCAATTGCCATGGGCCCGGGTCGTATTTGGGGGCCCGCATAAAATGGTTACATATGAAAAAGTTGGATTTTATGGGAGCATTCTCCCCACAAGAACAACATTAGGGACACCCGGGAAAATGCGAAGTTACAGCTCTTATGGAAGCCACTTCTTCGTTTCTTGACATAAATTTGTTATTCGCGACGTCCGGGGCATGTGGAGATAATTCGTGTAAGCACACTCTATAGAGTCCTTGCTTGTATATACGGGGATGATGTTGTTAACGTGGTAGCTTTCGTTGGTGGGCTGTACGTTGTTCCGCGAAACATACGACTGCGCCCCTTGATGTTTGATAACGGGTGATTAAAATGGATAATTTTTGTATTTTTGTATTTTTGTAGCACATTTAAGGAATTTTTCTTCTAAAAATGCATTGCATTGTGTTAAGAAAGAACGGTGATTTTGGATCTCGCCCAAGTAACCACGAATTATTTAATGGCTTTAGTTCTATATTTGCATGCAAAACATATGCTTTACGGCTTCATAGTTCTATAGAGATCATTAAAGCACACTTAGTGTGCCAGAATAGAGCTAGTTCAGAAGCACCTTAATGGCTGTTAGCAATGTTAAAGCTTTTAGAGCCGTTTAAAAATAACTTTTCCTTCTTTATCGATACAGCAAAAGAAAATATAAACTTTTGGTAACACACTCACCCTTCCGCTTTTCTTTCGTTCGACGTGCCAACTCTTTAAATTAATGATTTACTGCCTATAGAAATATGGTTCAATCCACAATCAAAAAGCTCGTCTCAATGTGGTATACGCGTTTGATCACTGATCTGTGAGAAGATTTGCTTGAATATTTATTCGAAACTCTACCTAGACGTTTAGTTGAATTTTTTCGAAGAATCTGCATTTTGATTTTACGTTTATTGCATCATCATTTATTACAGGAAGGCATACGAGTTTAGGTGATTATTGGAACGTCGGTGTCTAAAAGCACTATAAGAAGATTATATATTTGCACTTAGAGTTTTCTATAAAAGCTTCATAGCATTTATCTTTAAAAGCTTTTTAATGCGATGTGTATGTTCTGTATGTCGATATCGTGCTAGATTTAGTGATTCAAATTTTGGGTACATTGAAGCATTAAAAATACTTGTATACGGATAGTTAGCAATAGGAATGCTAACTTAGAGTCAATCTAGAGCTTTAAATTAGTGCTTATGGTTACTTGGATGATAAAACGCGTATACCACATTGAGACGAGGCTTTCGACTGCGGATGGAATCCCATCCCAGGCACTAAATCGTCAATTTAAACAGTCGGCTTGTCAAACAAAAGAGAGAAAGGGTGGGTACGTTATCGACAGGTAATTTTTTCTTTTGCTGTGTCGATAAAGAAGAGAAGATATTTAAAAAACAGGTGCTTCTGAACTAGCTCTATTCTGGCACATTATTTCGTCTTTTCCCACTCTAAGTATGCTTTAATGATCTCTATAGAACTATGAAGCCGTAAAGAATATGTTTTGCATGCGAATATAGAACATATCTAAAGCCATTAAATAATGTTTCGTGGTCTTTTGGATATATTCCTTACCCCTAACCCTACCACTTCCCCAATCCTTTCCATCAGGAAAATCATGAAAAGACGATTCATGGCAAGGCACAAATCTCCGATCAGCATGGGGAACGTGCCATTTGAGCTAGAGGCTACTGATTTCTGATTTATGAGTACCCGCAAATTGAAAAACTCGTAGCTAATAGGAATAGGAAGCTGTCGAAATTCGCCTGTCTGGCACGCTATCTGTGGATGTGGCAATATAAGTCAACCGGAGACTAATACAAACCACGGACTCACGAGTTTCTCATGGCTGAAGAGGTACTAACTCATACTGAACTAGAGGGCTTAGGTTTAAAAGGGCCCGCCAGTAATACAAGCCTTGGGGCCCGATGCGGCTCTCGACGGCCCTGGTCTCGTATAGCATCATGTCAATAGAAGACGCTAGCATGTAGGTAGATATCTTGTAGCAATGAAGAGCTAGAATGGTGGCTACAATCCATCATCCCAAAGGTATCAACGAAACCTTGGTTTAGAAGAATGTCGTGTAAATGTCTAGGCTCATGTCCAACCGTGTGACACGAAATATCTTTGTCGAAGGAATTAACAAACGCGGGACCTACAGCGCAAACATTACATGCGCAACTCGGTGTATGGTCGATCCGTATCTGAGCCGTACTACGAAATCGCCTGGAGGAACTCCTGTCGGCTCGAGGAGGACCACCCGGTGCCCCAGTCAGGGCTGTAGCGAAAAATTACGGGCCAAGAGAGTCCAGCATAAGGGCCCCCGCCATCATTGTAGATCTTTCGAATACAGAAACGGTTAAGCTCGAAATCTATTGAAAAGATAGTTTTCTGCTTTTGAGTATGGTGCATATACAATTTTGTGGCAGAACTGTAGTAGAATATACTGAGTGCTGCAAATTAAAATTTCCTGGTTGAAGGTCTCAATTGCGATGAAAATGTTACTTTTCAAACCACAGGTACAGAAAGCCTGCCGAATTAGATATTTTTGTGTGAACTTCGACAGCTTCAAATTCTTTAAAACATCAGTCACTTTTCTCTTCCGGTTGGCATTACGCTGGTGGCAGTTGGTTTTGGCTACTTTTAAAGAATTCACTAACTCGGCGTGCAAGGAGTTCGGATTCAGCCGATACGTGAGCAAAATTTCTCTGTGTTGCTCCTTTTGCTTGGACAACACGTTATTAAATGAAGAGCAAATGTCAAAATTAAAAAGAAGTATTCAGCTTATCAAAGCATTCAGACAAAGGACGAATATTTGTTTCCCCTGAAGATGAAGCCGAAAAGCATAGAAACGTCGGACAAACATTAAAATTCGTTCTATTATTTCTTAAAAGACTGACAAAGCCATTAAAAAATTTTTTATGTAGTAATAGAAATAGGAATAAATGGAAACAATTCAACGGAATAATTTGAAACAAATAGAAAAGAGGAACAAGTGAAAATGTTCCAAACCCAAAAAACAGACAAAAGTGACATCATAGAAAACATAAAATCAAAATTGTTTAATTAGGTACCTAAAATAAAAATGCTCGACAAGGGGAAAAATAGGAAGATTAAAAAAAATGAAAAAAGAAACTAAAAAAATAAATGGGTTAAATAACATGGTGCTGCAGTGATTTTGAACATTTCAAGAGACCTAGTATAGGTCTCGCCAAAAGGAAAACACAAGACAATGTTTTATACCTCCAAAATCTTGATTTATGACAAAAAATTGTTTTTCCAGACTTTCAACATTAAAAAAAGTAACGCGGTCATTTTTCAACCGAACTTTTTGTGTGATCTGGAAGGAAGAAGAAATGACCTTTTCAACGGCATGCTACGTCATCTTCTTTTGTCAAAGATAATTTGCGGTTTTGGGTCAACAATATGAAAAGAGTTTGCAACATTGGGTTTTCTAAAACGGAACGCTGTCGATTTTGTGGATTTCTGCGCACTGAAATCTTTATACTGCGCACTGGTCCGGAGCACTTTGGAGTATGCTGTACAAGTATGGGCGCCATACAACGCCGTTCAAAGTAGCTGACTGGAGCGCGTTCAGAGAAGTTTTGTACGATTTGCTCTCAGAAAATTGCCTTGGAACGACCCTATCCGTCTTCCGCCGTATAATAGGGGAAGATGGGGTAAAACGCACCCCCTAAGGAAATATGCTCATAACTAAGCTATGGAACATCAATTGGGAGAATTTAATTAATGATATCATTTAGCCAACTTTTTCCTCTCTAATCAAAATCATAACGCTTTGCAAAATATTCAAAAACATGAAAATAATTCAATTCTTTAAAATCATTGAAAATCACCTTTTGAAAAATAAGCGGGGCAAAACGCTCCTGTGCGGGGGCAAAATGCACCACAACAACGGGGCATAATGCTCTACAACAACGGGGTAGAATGCACCGCAACAATGGGGCATAATGCTCGGCGAACAAGCAAGTAGTTTTGTTTTCTGACGAGATTTCACAAAAGTGTGCCATTAAATAGCCTTAGGTTATGCAATTGGTAGGTTTTCAGAACGATTTTTCTGCTTTCAATTAAAAATCAGCAAAATCAGAGAAGAGGACATTTTGCCCCCGATAGAGCTGAGATATAAATTTAGCAAAAAGTTAATTATTTTGTAGATTTTTCGTATTCATTTTTTTTTACTGTGTTGACGGTGTAATCAATTAGTTTTTATGTCTGATCACAAATCGACATATTTTTATGTGTAATATCTGGTTGTGCAAAAATATTTTTAATTTATGTAGAGTGAGAAAGTGGGTCAACAACAATAAATAACAAGTGCTGTTCACAGATTCTGAAAAGGAGATATTTGTAAAATTTCAGACTCCATAATCGCTGCTAAGTGTCTGTTTTGTTATCATTTTTTGCCCGGGCCAAATGCCCGTGGATACGAACGCAGAAGAAAAAGAGCCCGGTAGCTCTAGCCAGCCGTGTGCTCAGTGCACTACGCCTATTATCGATGGTCATGCAAGTGTTGAATGCTTCGGTCGATGTAAATTATCGATCCATGTACGTTGTCTACCCGTGGCGACGGAAGAAGAAATAGTGCTATTGCAGAAGATCCACAATGCCGTGTTCGTGTGCGATGCGTGTCTAGCGTTGAATGAGTTCGAGGATAGGCACAGTGAAAAACGATTAGATGAAATTGCCAAAAAATTAGATGATCTCGCGGGTGTTATGGAAATGGCAAAAAATTTCAAACAAACAGTGAAAAAGATAGTATGTGAAGAAATAGTGCGAATTAATAAACGGTCTACTGACGCTGGTGGAGATAAGGATGAGCTGCCTCGACGCATACTTACGCGATCATCTGCCAAGCGGAGGAAAGTGGATGAGTGTGAAAACCACAACGACGAAACGCCAAAAACAAGCTTTGCGGATGCGGTGAAAGGTCGAACCGACAACAAAACTCTAGAACAAATCAAGAGAAAGGATTCCATTCAAAAGCCCGACCCAGTAGTCATCATAAGACCAAAAGAAGGCATACAGGTTGACGATGCGCGTGCTGAGCTGCGAAGGAAAGTGGATGCTCGAAGTGTGAATGTAAAACGAGTGACTAACGGCAAGAATGGTGAGGTTGTAATTGCGCTGAAAGATGATGAAAGTGTTGAGCTGTTGAAGAAACACGTAGAGCAAAACATGGACGGCAAATACGATGTCAGTGTCAGGGAGAATTTACGACCTACTATCAAACTAGTCGGCATGAGTGATGTACTGGATGAAAATGAGCTGAGAGACACATTAGTGAGCCAAAACGACGTCTTTGAAAACCTGACGCACTTCAAGCTTCGAAAAGCATACCGCAATGAGAAATTTCAGTTCAACAACTGCAGCGCTATCATTGAACTCGATGCTAAAACGTTCACAGTGGTCATGCAGAAAGAAAAACTTAATTGCGGGTGGGACCGATGCAGAGTGCTTGATGGACTACAGGTGACAAGATGCTTTAAATGTTGCGGATACAACCATAAGAGCAATGAATGCAAAGCAGAAATTTCAAAGTGCCCAATCTGCAGTGAAAACCACCCCGTGAAAGAATGCAAATCCAAGACGCAGAAGTGTGCAAACTGTGAAAATCTCAACATTAAGAGAAAGCTTACCATTGACACAAATCACGCTGCTTGGAGTGTCCTTTGCCCGGTCTACACTAAACACTTAGAAAAGCGGAAAAACATGATTGATTATTCAAAGTAGCAATCATTGTACAGTTCAAAAGATCGTACCATCAACAACGTTCATCTGCTTCCCACGGAACTTGCCCTTCATGGCAGCGGCCTTCTCCGGTCAGATCCACAATTGCAGCATGCCGATGGGTGCAATCAGCCCGATTCCATCAACGACGTACTTTTGGTTTCTACGGAACTTGAATGTTATGACAGCGACCTTTGCCGGTCAGGTAAAGCTAAGGAGGGTATATCGTCGCTGTTGTGCTATCTTATGACAATCGCCATTTTGGGGTAAACTGAGTTAGATAAGCCACATTACTCGCCTAACGAATCTCTACAAGATGGCGTTTCCAGAATTTTGAAATTTTGCTTGGTTACTGAAATATAGCGAGAAAAGTTATTAGAAATTGTGAGTTTTTTGCTTCAAATCATTATATCTTGGGATTGGCTCAAGCTATAATAAAGTTTTAGTTGCTTTTATGTGTAAAAATGTCGTAGGAACACCATGGCATAATAATTTTCAAAAGAAAAATACATGTATTGGGAGAAAAAAGCAGTTTTAGCTTTAATCTGGAAATATTGCCTATTTGGCAACACTGTAACTAAAAATAACAATTTTTTCTAGATTCTCTGACTCATTTCCTTCAAAATGCATCTAACGGATTGTTTATACACCAAATGAAACCAAAGATATGAATAAAAGTTCATAATTGGTGATTTTTTTCTATGGAAAATTTTTCATTCACGATTATGATACATCATACAAATTTTTTCATCAATACACACCTATGACACGTGTGAGTGCGACTTTTGTTTACATTTTTAGTGAAAACTCGCAACATAGTCAACCGATCTTCGTAATATTTGAGAGATTAGTACAGAATAGGTAGAAGCATCAATTGTCTTCTCTGAATTGTTTCTACCATTTATAAGTTTCATGATATTCAATCTCAAACTTTAAAAATCGTTTTTCTCGAAATGTGCAAAATGGCGCTTGTCATAAGATAGCACAACAGCGACGATATGTCCTCCCGAAGCTACTCAAGATACTGCGCACCTTAAACTAGATCCACAATTGCAGCATTCCGACGGGTACAATCAGCCAGATTCCATCAACGACATTCTTTTGGTTTCTACGGAACTTGTATGTTATGGCAGCGACCTTTCCCGGTCAGGTAAAGCTAAGGAGGGTATATGTCCTCCCGAAGCTACTCAAGATACTGCGCACCTTAAACTAGATCCACAATTGCAGCATTCCGACGGGTACAATCAACCAGATTCCATCAACGACGTTCTTTTGGTTTCTACGGAACTTGTATGTTATGGCAGCGACCTTTCCCGGTCAGGTAAAGCTAAGGAGGGTATATGTCCTCCCGAAGCTGCTCAAGATACTGCGCACCTTAAACTAGATCCACAATTACAGCATTCCGACGGGTGCAATCAGCCAGATTCCATCAACGACGTTCTGCTCTCTACGGAATTTTTATGTTATGGTAGCCAACTTTCCCTGTCAGGTAAATACAATGAATGTATATGTTCTTCCGAAGTAGGACATACAGATGCTGCTCTCGCTGAAAACCCACCCCCATTACAGGTGGACGTCATCGCCGCTCATCTTTCTACCGCTCAACCGTCAGGACATTACTTGCAGGATCATCTTAGTATCTACTATCAGAACGTGAGAGGACTACGCACCAAAATTGGCGAGTTGTTCATAGCTGTTTCAGACGCCGAATATGATGTTATTGTTTTAACCGAAACGTGGCGGAATGATCAAATCAATTCACTCCAGTTATTCGGCTCAAAGTACACGGCTTACCGTAACGATCGCGATCCAGACAGTACAGGGAAAAAACTCGGTGGCGGTGTGCTTATCGCAGTGTCCAACCGGCTCTCGTCTAAACAAAAAAATGCCAGAACCGATCTCGAACAACTATGGGTAGATATTCGCGGTCGCGATACTAATATTTGTGTTGGCGTAGTGTATATTCCCCCCGACTCCGCATGTGATAGCGATACTATTCAGAAGCACATAGACTCGGCACTTGACATCGCAACTTCCATTCAACCCAACACGGCTCATCTACTGTTTGGTGATTATAATCAATCTGGACTTCTATGGAAAAGTACCTCCTCCGGCTATGCCTTCCCAGACCCTTCTGAATCAACCTTCTCTAGAGCGAGTATTGCCTTACTGGACGGAATATCTGTATTGAACATGCTGCAAATGTGTACAGTAAATAACAGACGAAATCGAACCCTGGACCTCTTTTTCGTAAATGAAGAAGCTTCTATTAACTGCACCGTTTCAGAAGCCCTTGAGCCGTTAGTTGCTTGTGACGCACACCATCCTCCTCTTCTAGTAACGCAGATCTGTCCCCAGTTAGTTGTTTATGACGAAATGCTAGATGTCAGGGAGTTCAATTTTTCAAAAACTGATTTCAATAGGCTCCACAACTCACTGCAGGCAATCGATTGGGAGACTTTGCTAAATTCCGCGATCGATGTAGATGTTGCCGTAGAAAAACTTTCACTGGTCCTAAAACAACTTTTCAAACTACATGTTCCCGCACCACGTCCCCGACCAAAACCAGCGTGGTCCAATCGTCAATTACGTAAACTGAAAAGACTGCGAGCAGCTGCACTTCGGCATTACACCAGCCGACGAAACCCCTTCACAAAACGAGAGTTTATTGAAGCCAGCAACAGTTACAAGGCATATAATCGCTTTCTCTATTCAAGACACGTCGCACAAACCCAATCGAACCTGAAACAAAATCCAAAGCAGTTTTGGTCTTTCGTTAACGGGAAACGTAAAGAAAATGGGCTTCCTTCCAATATGTTCCTTGCAAATGAAACATCAAGTACCCCAAGCGGCATCTGTGACCTATTTGCGCATCATTTCTCAAGTGTGTTTAAAAAAGTCTCGGCCAACTCCACTCAGATGGAATATAGTCTTCAGGATGTCCCTCATGATGTAATTAATTTAGGCATTATTCAATTTACTGACGAAGATATTCTAACTGCTATGAGAAAGCTAAAGTCTTCAACATCGGCAGGACCAGATGGTATTCCTTCCATTATAATCAAAAGATGCGCAAGCGCATTATGTACGCCTTTAAGACTAATTTTTAACCAATTGCTGTCGCAATCAACGTTCCCCGTCTGTTGGAAAAAATCAGTTATGTTTCCGGTTTTTAAAAAAGGTGATAAGCAAAATGTTGCGAACTATCGTGGCATAACTTCACTCTGCGCTGGCTCAAAGTTATTTGAAATATTAGTAGGAAATGTGCTGTTTCGCGAGACCAGAGCATATATATCGAAGGACCAGCATGGCTTTTTTCCTGATAGATCGACAACTACTAATCTAGCCCAATTCACTTCGCTCTGTATTAAAAATATTGAACTTGGATCTCAGGTCGATACTGTATACACGGATCTCAAGGCTGCATTCGATCGTGTAGATCACTCTCTTCTACTGGCAAAGATGAAGCGGCTGGGCGCTTCGGATTATTTTATAGGGTGGCTTAAATCATATCTCGTAAATCGTTCTCTGTGTGTAAAATTAGGAAATAACGAGTCATACAGTTTCATCAACTTGTCGGGAGTGCCTCAAGGGAGCAATCTAGGACCGTTGCTTTTTTCGTTGTTTTTCACTGACGTTTGTTTTGTTATACCTCCTGGGGGTAGACTTATATATGCCGATGATCTCAAACTATTTCTTATTGTGCGGTCAATAGAAGATTGCAAGGAACTACAGAAACACTTAGATGCTTTTTGTTGTTGGTGTAATCGCAACTTGCTGGCTCTCAGCGTGTCCAAATGCTCCATAATATCTTTAACACGTAGAAAAAATCCAATACTGTGGAACTACACCATTTCCGGGGAATCGCTAGAGAGAATGACAGTTGTCAGAGACCTCGGTGTACTTCTGCAAATAGAAATCTCGGTTTCATTATAAGAATCGCCAAAGAGTTCACTGATCCATATTGTTTGCGGGCACTCTACTTTTCACTTGTGCGATCTGTCTTGGAAGCTTCAGCACCCATTTGGTGTCCTTACACAAGCATTTGGATCAACCGAATAGAAGCAGTGCAGGCAAGATTCCTCCGTTTTGCTCTTAGAACTCTGCCGTGGCGTAACCCAACAGAGCTACCACCGTACATCGATCGCTGTCGTCTGCTCGATATGGAAACCCTAGCCAAAAGGCGGAACACATTTAGAGCAGTATTTGTTGGGAAGATATTAACTGGCCAAATAGATGCTCCAGATATTCTCTCACAAATAAATGTCAATGTGCCCCCGAGAAGTCTCAGATCGCATAACTTTTTAAGACTCGAGTTTCAACGCACCGAGTACGGTCAAAACGAACCCATTAGGGCGATGTGTAATGTTTTTAATAGTGTTTATGGCCATTTTGACTTTTCTTTATCTTGTGATGTTTTCAAAAATAGACTAAGAAGGTTGACTTAGATTTTAAGATTCATTTTTTGTAATATTTGTATTTTTTATTTATGTAATGCTGTGTACTATGTTATTATATTTTTTTGTAGTGTGAATCCATTGTAATCAGGTGTGAATATATGAAAAGATAATGGGTTTTTACGCCCATTTGAGGATTGCTTCTGAAGTATATCCTGAAATGGGTTTTTCCCATTCAACTACATTTCATGTAGACCAACATAGGTCAGATGAAAAATAAGAATAAATAAATATGTAGTGCGACAGAATAATGAACAACGGTATAAATAGAACTGGAATGCTCAAATATAATAGTAAAACAGTATTTATAAGAGCGGAAAATCCTTGTTGCACGAGCCACAATAATTACATGAGAAGAGCACGTTATTATTTTTTATTTATTTCTCGGGCTGCTATTGATGTACGCTTATCAAACTTTGACAGTGTATGTTTACTATGGCGGACTTCCGACTGGTGTTACCGTTTTCTAGTAATTTTCAGCAATAGCATTGAGTGTAATCTACGATATATGGCTCTACCCCATTTGGCATAATGTGATATGGCATAATTCCATTTGGTATAATCTCATATGGCATCATGACCATTTGGCATAATGGTTATTTGGCATAATGGTTATTTGGCATAATAGTCAATTGGCATAAACGTGACTTGGCATAATGGAAATTTGGCATAAAGACTATTTGGCATAACGCCATTTAGCATAATTCGATTTGGTATATTTTTTTTATTTGGCAAAGTGAACATTGGATTAACGACAAGTTAGCATCTAAGGATTGCATTCTACTTATGTAAATTTTAAATAGAAATTTTGACAATCTTTCAATTTAAGAACACCTCATGTTTAAAAGAAGGGAAAATCATCAATTATTTATACCGAACTATCTAGTCTGTACTTATCCTAATTATTGAAAGATAAATGACATACTTTACTGAAAATTTATCCTTCTTTTAATTATGAACTGTTCTTTAATGCGAAAGTTTGCAAATTCCTAATTTCATATTTCCACAATTTATGATATCTTACTCAAAGCAAATTTTACTTTTAAAATCCTTGTATAAATAAATTCAGTAAACTAAGCATTTGTTCTGGTTCTGTTTCTTTCAATAGTTTATGTGCAAATTAAAACAAAATAAATTATATTCAATGATTTTATTCGTATTCACTGTCATTTAATTAAAAATTTAATTAAAAAAATCTTTATTGCGAGCCCAGATTTGCTGCTATTGCTTGAATATAATCAATAGTATCAAAATTTTGTAAATTTGTAACAATTTTGCACAGTTTCACATCAATTATCTATCTGATTTTTGGTACGACGCTTCTTCTCGGAGGTTAGTGACAAAAATCAGGAGGATACAAAGGTTCCGTTGTCGAGTACATTGGTCGAGTACATCCTGGTTTTGTTGTTAGTCTGGATTTACCTAACACATAATATTCTTCAACATATTTGAAAAATCCAGTAAGTTAAGTCGGTGCTGATGATTTGATGTTTGCGTAGGCGTCAGATATTTTTGACAGGTAAAAATGCGAGAGTCTGTGTTTTGCCTTTCTCATATAGAAAGGTTATGCAATTACTCTGAAAATCGTCAATCTAATCCCGGGCCGGAGGGCCTGAGTGACTCAGTTCGTCGGAAAAAGTATGTGTGTGTATGTGTGTGTATGTGCGTATGTGTAAAAAATGTCAGATTTTTTGTATGCATTAAAATAGTTTTCATTTTTGTTGAAAATCTGCAACAAACGATTTTGTTGGATATATTTCCACCAGTTCATGCTTAAATGAAAAAAAAAACATCTATTATGCCTTGAACCAGGGAACTCTTCGGCAAACGCATTTATAAGAGCCTTTCCAAATCTGTTAAAATCACCTCTGGATGCAATTCAACGTCAATCTCATCAGCAATTTCGATAAGCTTAGACAATACTGCTCTATAGAGAGATTCTGATTTGCTTGTCATCAGAGCAAACACCAAAGGGAAGGTGCAGTGCTCCCCTCGATAGTAAAACGCAGACGAAATAAACTAGTCGAATGTATTGTAGACCAGGTTGATCTTTCCTGGACCGTCAATCACCATTCTCCCTGCACTCATAACGCATAGGCATTCTCCTTGTTTGCGCACATTCAGCAAATGCGGGGTGCTAATTGGTTATGCCAAATCACCCTTATGCCAAATGGCATTATGCCAAATTACCATTATGCTAAATAACCTTTATGCCAAATGACTATTATGCCAAATTGACATTATGCCAAATGGTCATTATGCCAAATAACATTATGCCAAAGGGCATTATGCCAAATGACATTATGCCAAATGGGATAGAGCCAATTGAGCAAAAAAAATCTATTTTTCGAAAATTTTATATGAGACTGTCACCTTAAAATTTCATGCGAGCAAGATTCTAATTTGGAAAAAATTAATAACTCAGTTATTTTTCAACCGATTTTGATCATAAATTGGTCGTTGGATGCGAAATTAAATGTTCTTCCTAAATTTTTATTTAAAGAAACACGCTTTCTAATAAAAAGGTAGAGCAATTTTCATATTTTTAATGGAAATATGCCAAAATAATGGATACTTTCTTATTGTTGTCCCAAAACTGTATAGTGTTTTTAACAAAAGTACATAATGTAGCATACCGTTGGAAAGGCCATTTCTTCTTCTTTCTAAAAAACTTAAAGAATTTAAAATGTTTGATGAAAAATGACCGAGTAGAAATTTGTTTCGTGCGGAAAATCCTGAAAAAATGCTTTTTTGCTATAAATGAAGATTTTGAGGGTCTATTTAATTGAACAAAGTTGGTTTTGTGTTGTATTTGACGAGATCTACAACGTGTATCAGACCACTTTAAAGGGCGAACACGAAATTATTGCGACACCGAAAATGTCATGCCAATTTTCTCATAATGTTTAAAATCAAACCAAAATTTTAAGGTAGTTTTATACATATATCTACTACAAAAATCAAAAAAAAGTTAATCGATGGAGCCTTGAGTGTAAAATTGAACGTATTTCCGCTTGATGTCCTCCATCAAAGTCTTTACAGTATCATCTCAGTTTTTTTCCATTTTCTTAACATGTCCTTCTCGTCTTTGACTGTCTTCTTGCTCTTCCGAAGTTCCCGCTTCATCATTGCCCAGTACTGCTCCACCGGGCGCAGTTCCGAACAATTTGGCGGATTCATGTCCTTTGGAACAAAATGGACAGAATTGGCCTCATACCACTCCAGGACACTTTTAGAATAAAGGCATGATGCGAAATCTGGCCAAAATAGCGGAGCTTCGTAGTACTGCTGCAAGAACGACAAAAGGCGCTTCTCGAGGCACTCAGATTTGTAGATCTCGCCATTTACTGTGCTTTTTGTCACGAAAAGCTCACTCCTCAGTCCGCAAGAGCAAATGGCCTGCCAAATGAGATATTTGGAGGCAAACTTCGACATTTTCTTCTTCTTAAATTTGTCGTCCACATAGAACTTGCTGTTGCCGGTGAAAAACTCCAACCCCGGAATTTGCTTAAAATCGGCTTTTATATACGTTTCGTCGTCCATCACACAGCAGCCATATTTTGTCAGCATCTTCTCGTAGAGCTTCCGTGCCCGAGTTTTAGCCGTCGATTGTTGCCGCTCATCGCGGTTTGGGAAGTTCTGTACCTTGTATGTATGTAGTCCAGCTTTCTTCTTTGCATTCTAGACGTAGCTCTGCGACATGCCGATCTTTTTAGCCAAATCACGGCTTGAGACGTTGGGATTTGCTTTAATCATCCGCTTCACCTTTCCCTCTGTCTTTTTGTTCTCCGGTCCCGGTTTTCTTCCAGCTCCTTTGCCGTGGTCCAACGTCAACCGCTCCTGGAACCGCTTCAACACTCTGGAGACGGTTGAATGGTGAATGTTCAACATTTTTCCCAACTGCCGGTGCGACAGGTCAGGAAATTCCAGGTGTTTGGAAAGAATTTGTTCTCTCGACTCGCGTTGTTTCACCTCCATTTTCGTTGAATCGAAAAACACGACTTCGAGTTTGACAGCATGTACAAAATACACATCAATGAGAAAGTGTGCAAAATTTGGTTGATTTTACCCAATGGTAAAAAAGTTATGCCCTGTTGAATGTGTCGCAATAATTTCGTGTTCGCCCTTTAAACGTACATTTAATACCGTGTAATAAATAAATTTATATACTATAACATAATCCATAACATGATAGTTTTAAACTAACAAACCAGATTTATCATTTAGCAATACAAATCGCTGAAGCCATCTAATCCCGGTTTATGCACTAATTTGATACGTAACCACATTCTTCAACCAGTTGCTTCGGAATCAGAAGAGAGAGAAACATCATATATGAGAAAGGCTTCAGGGAAATTCATGTGTAACGGCCCTCTTTAGCTCGTAGCTCCGGAACCAGAACTTCGATTTAAATTAAATTCGGCATCAGTTTATAAGCATACATACACCTTTCATTTGAAACTAAGTTTGTAAAAATCGTAGCTCTGTTGCAAATCTGTCTTGATCGGCATTTGTTTATTTATTATTGGTTGTGTGTTTGAAGGCATTTGACGTAACCATTGTAACTTTACTGTTGGTTACCGCAGTTGGTTTGATGGTGCTGCGCACGATCGTTGTAAAGCTGGTGTTTCTTACCGCCTTATACACAGCCGTTAGTTTAGCAATCGGATGTCCTTTAGCATAAGACGGCTGTGTACCGGGCTTGGTCGTATCAGATCGAATTTCTTTACCAGCCTCTGCGCAAAATATTCCGTGGTGTAGCGTCCGATCTTAAAATGGACACGTATGAATCTGTCCTGATTACGTGGCCAATGTTCGTTGATTATATGTTCCACCTTGGCTTTATTTGTATTGAATTTTCAGCTAGGACAGCATAGGTTTTGTCGGACGCATTCTCATAACACGAACACCATTGCGAAGACCTTGGAAGAAGTTTTTCCAATTATCTTCATTATCGGCAGCCACTGACAAGTGTTGTTTGATAATGCTGTCATTAGTACACGGTGCCAGCTCATATAGCTTAATTTAAATAGTGTTATCGTCTATATACACTGAGAAGCTGATGCCTTAGTGTTTACTACGGATGTTGAATCCATGGTCCTGTACCTCGTTTTTGTAGTTGAATACTGCTTCTGGTCTTAATAACAGCCGTTTGGTATTTTAAGGGTTGAAATATCTCCGCCAAGAATCGATTCACTGCTGGGTTTCTACCTTCATGCCGTAAAAGGCGATTGAAAACAGGAGTCCCCAAGACAAGGTGCCCTGTCAAGACCTGAATGGTTAATGTGTCTAAAATAAGTCAGTCACGCGTGGAGTGCCATGGATCGTGCTTTTCTTGTGTAAAGCGATTTTCTGACTCAGTAGATGTATTTTTTCGCATATCGTAGGATTCAAATGATGACCATGTCCATACTACGTGTAATGCCTCGTGAATGTGTACTTGCGTATAGTGCAATTGACGCATGTCATACATCCCATCTCAAAACTCGCAATATTTGTGCTGTCACAGTCTATATGGCTGTTGATAACACTAATTACGTCTATTGTTTCGCATTTTTTCAGCAAAACGAATCGTCAGCTTCTGATGATTCTAAAAGGGTTGCTTCATACAAAGGCTACAATGGGCTTCCGCTGATAATCGGCAGCGATGTAAACACTCATTACATTATTTGGGGCATCTTTGATATTAAACAGAGAAGCACTTAATTGATGGAATACTGAGCAGCACAAATATGCATGTACTCAATAGAGGAAATTGCCCAACATTTGTACGGTCTGGCAGGGAAGAAGTGTTAGATGTAACTCTCTGCTCTGATGGTACTACACACGATTCGGAAAAGTGGCTCGTATCGAACGAGTTCGAACCGTCGTTATCCGATCATAAATACATCATTTTTGATTATTTAAACGATTTAAATCTCCCTAGATATCGTTACATATAGTAAACCCAAATCTATGAACTGGGACCTGAACCTAAGTACAGGGAGTTAAAACTCAAGGATATGCTATTGTTCCTAACCCAGGTTTGTAACGATCTATAGACTTTATCTGTAAGGTCTATTATTTTTAAGGGATTGAAGCATCTAAGCTGCTTAATGTTTTATGTTGTGATTGTATTTTATTGTCGTTTTTCATTTCCCTACTTTTTAAGAAAGTGCTGAGAACGCCATGTAAAATCTCCGATAAACATAGGGAGCTTGCCAATCTAACAAGTTTATTCGGGTTCCCGAACAAAATATTTGCTTGTAAAACTGGAATAAAAGTGTAAACACTCCATTTCCCCGAAATTAATAAATAATAAAAATATTACAGGAGTCAAGTTCCATGATTTGAGCAGAACTAAAATTTCGCGGTAGCAACCACTCTTCCATTTAACTCTTTCATGCCCAACTTTTTTCTAGTGCAGATAGGGTTTCAAAACTATTTTTTCTTGAAAACGGTGGTATCTAGAAACACGAACAGCCTATTTTCATAAAGATATGTGCTGTATATTATTTTGTTGACATTCAAGCTGTTAAGGTTTATTGTCGCGTATCAAAGGACTTAGTCATTCTTTACTGCTTCGAAGTAGTATTTACGATTGTTTCGAGCAAAGAGTCGAAGCGAATTGTTGAATAATTGTTTAATTCAAGCGATTAATCGCTGCTACCAGCGACTGCAAATCAAACAAATTTTATTTGTCCATCCAATGCTTACAGTTAGGGACCGATCATAAATTACATAACACTTTGAAGGGTGATGGGGAAGGGGGGAGGGTTTACGACAAAATGTACCATGTTGTGACATATTGAAGAGGGAGAGTAAAGTAGAACATCATGTAACATGTTTTTACGGAAGAATTTTTTTAAAGAATTTCTTATGTACTAGATAAGAGTGGATAGAGACATTTGTTACAATTTGGGCAAGTATTGCGTAATGTAGTTTATGAATGGTACCTTACATTTGTTTAATTCCACGCAGTTTTCGATGATTACAATTATATTACTAATCAGAGATGTTTTTATATTGTTTTATTATTTTATATAATAAAACAATATAAATTATTATATATAAATATCATTTTATTATAATATTCATATTGTTTATATATTCAATATAATACAATCTAAGAAAGGTCATTTTAAAAATATATTTACAGTTTTTTATTTATTTATTCGTTTCAACATATTCCTAGCTCTAGATCTAGATTGTTTTAATAGTTCGAGGAATCTCTCGATTCCCCTACCTGCGACATCTCACATCACTGACGAACGCCAATAAGTCGATTCACAACCAGAATACTCTTACCAGCTCCCGTTGAAGCGAGACAGTCATTGACAATTTATGATACCGGCGAGAAATTATGCTAATAGACTCATTAAAGTGTGGTTGAAAAGATATTAACATGATAAACATAGCAAACAAAAAAAAATTTCACTCCCGGACCACAACCTCCTCGTCCCAAATGGATGGTGTCTCCAGAAGCACCCGGTTGTTGTCGGTATCTACTCAATGACATGATAAATTTTTCCCCAGTAGCAGTGCGTGTTCAACCAAGCGAAGTTTGAATACCTCGCAGCCAGTTAATAGCTAGCGCATCGGTTGGCTGGCCCCGGAGGCTCAATGAACCGAAAAAGTACGAGATAATTTATGCATTTTACCGTAAAACGATACCCACTGCATCGTTGCTATCGCTGCTGGTTCCTGGAAGGAATGCAATTTAGCAAGAATTTACAAAGTAAATTTTGCAACTATTTTGTCACTTCTGACAAAACTTCTCTCGTAGCTCTACGAAATCGAACAAATGGAAAAGATTTATTTTCTAAATCCTACACATTTCTCGGTTCGAACTAAACTGGGCTATAATGAAGAGTATCTGTCGCTTCTGTAATAAGTATGAGAAAAAAAAAACCGAAACCGATACTGGTTGCATACGAATTGGTTTTAAGGTTTCGTTGTCGGGTGTGTATAGGTAATGCGTACATTTTCTATAATTGTATAAATTGTTTTTTCTAGTAACTTGGGTTTGCGTGAAGTCTTCCAACGAGTAAAAATGACTTTCCATGGTTGACAGACCAAAAACCTCATGGTCCCCTCTTCATACGACAAGAAGCGTTTTGCTCCGTTTCACCCTGTTAAGTAAAGGATGCTTCCTGCATTCGGTGGAGATTGCGTTTGGAGAGAATTATTTCCTATTCAGCATTCGGTACATACATGCTATATCACGAAAACGTGCTGGGTTTTGCCGAATCTACTGACAAACCGGTCGCACAGATATTTTGGACCGACAGCTCGGTGTCGAAAATCATTTGCACTGGTTGATTTATACTAGAATCGTCAATACAGACGGCATATGTGGTTCGGTTTTTTCAGTTTGGCGTTTAATCCTTGATAGGGATTTTCCCGAACAGATCGATGCGTATGTGATTGTTTAGATGGTATAATTGAAATCGTGTTCCAAGAATTGAGGGCTAAATTTCAAGGATTTTTTTGTGTTAATTTGTGATCAAATAGGTTTTGAGACAAAGATAAATTACAAAATGGCAAAGATATTTTGATATCAGTAATTATTGAGTATCAAAATTTAATGTTTTCAGTATAAAAAGTACAATGTTTATTCATTAGTAAAAATTCCATTGTTCGCGAACTACATCTAAATTCTATATCTATAATTGTAACTATTATGATAAGAAAAAATGGTTTTGAACCATATATATATATATATATATATATATATATATATATATATATATATATATATATATATATATATATATATATATATATATATATATATATATATATATATATATATATATATATATATATATATATATATATATATATATATATATATATATATATATATATATATATATATATATATATATATATATATATATTATTTACATACCAATTTACATATGCATACTACGATACGTAAACATACATGTGTATATGCACAGATGCATGCATACATATATGGATATATGAGCGTGATATAATTGAAACATTACTGTATCTCACTTTTGCCATTTTTACTGTATTCCATGTTCATGATGTTTTATTTTTCATTTTGTTATTTTTCCCTATTTTACCTATATTCAAAAAAATGTTGTATATTTTCAATGCTTGTCTAATTTCTTTTTTCACTTTCATAGTTTAATTTGATTGTTTCAATTATTCAATCTGTTTTATTTAAGCCAATATATTCTGATTCCTGATTCCATTGTCTTAATTTTGACCATTTTCTGTTGTTTCTCCGTTTTGGATTTTTTCATTCTATTTTGGATATTAGTAGGTTTTCGGCTATTTGCATATTTATTTCTATTATTTTAAATGTCATTTTGTAACTTTAATGTTTTGTTTCATTTTATCTATTCATTAGTATTTTCACTTTTTTTTTGTTTTTCTCTCTTTAAATTCTACCCCCATTGAAAGTTCTTGTCGTTTTTATTTTGATTTATTACATTGCCATTTTGCTACTATTTTCGCGATTTACGAAAAGTTTTAATTAGGGACCATTCATAAATTACGTAACGCTTTTAGGGGGGGAGGGGGTACAACAAGTTTTGACATGTTGTGACATAGGGGGAGGGGGAGTTAGCTAGATCGTCACGTAACATGTTTTTACTGAAGGAAAAAAAATTTCTAGGAATTTGTTACGTAACAGGGGAGGGGGAGATGAAGAAATTTGTGACAATTTGTTACATGGGGGAGGGGGGAGTCAATTTTGGACAATTTTTGTGTTACGTAATTTATGAATGGTCCCTTATGAGTTCTTCAATAATATTGTTCCAAATATATAAATGAAGAACTCGCATATATCGCCTGAATCATTTTTCCCTGAAACCAAGAAAGTCAGCAAACACTATTGAACAAATGATAAATTGTATTTTCAGAGACTGGCAATGTTGTAGCGCAACGACTTGGCCGAATGCGTTGTTTTTTTAAAGAGTTCTAGGTGAAACCAGTCAAAGATTCGAATAAATCCATGCAATGCTAACATGTTGATTAAGAGGAGAGCGTCTGGTGTAAAGTGCTCAATTTTTTTTATTAAGTTTTCTGTGGTTCATCGACCGGCTACACATATTAGGCATCCTCATAAGAAATTCAAGTCAATTAGTAGATTTGTTTTTGAGTTATCGTGTTTGCCAATTTGATAAACGCGGTTTCAAGAAAAATGCTTTTAAAGAGTGTCTCACATCAAATTTCATTACTGTAAAAACGCTGTAGGAAATGGCCTATTGGGTATTTTTGAAGTAGTTTAGAGTGTCTTGTTTACACCGTATTTTTATCGCTGTCAGTTTTTCGAAAATTGTTGCCGATGATCTGCGTGTGTTTTAGCGAATACGCGCATGGAATGCATGGCTGTCAAAACAAAAGAAGTTCAGCGTGCCCACCGAGATTGCGGGAGACCTTTCTAGAGGTTCAATACTAACAATTAAGCGGTTAAACAGCCCTCTACACCAGACCCCCCCCCCCCTTTATATGAAAATATTAATAAATCGGCTACTTTCAAAACCATTACAAATTCCGTAGAAATATTTGAAAGGTTTTACGATCCTAATTTGGATGACCTAAACGCATTTTTTGCACGATATTCAACAAATCCGCAAAACACTCATTTGCCTGCATGCAGAATGATGCTTTTTATATGCATTTGCTCTTCAGTTATAAGAGTGTCGTCCAAGCAAGAGGAGCAACACAGAGAAATTTTGCTCGTGTATAGCCTGAATCCGAGTAACTTGCACGCCAAGTTAGTGAAACAGTTAAAAGTGACCAAATCAGCACATGAAGTTGAAGTTCACATAGAAATATCTTGTTTGGCAGGCTTTCTGTACCTGTGATTTGAAAAGCGACTTTCTCTTTGCAACCGTTCCCATTAACAAGGAAATTTATGTAAAAGATTGCATGAAAAACCTTTTTTAGATCACCTAGTGGTGAAATTGTGCCTTTCTCATTTGTCCAAACTACGGTTTCATGGCTGGTTATGTTCAATACAACGGTGGAAATGAATATTACATATTCAGTACGATTTGCATATACATACAATGGATCAACAGCCACGATCTTGAGATGCTATGTGTCGACACTGAAACAGGATGAAAGAGGATCCGGGGGGTCCGGACCCTGTCGAAAATTTTCAACTTGTTAAGAAATTTTAAGCTAGTTTCAATTTTAAAGTAGCATACTCCTACCTACGGCTACATACGTCAAAAAAAATCGCGGACCTCCAATTGCATAACCTTTCTATATGAGAAAGGCAGAAAGGTGCCAAAGTCCAAAAAAGTAAATTTTAGTCAATTTTTTTTCGAGATTTCATCAAATCTCAACGTTTCATGCATTTTAAAGTCATTTGGCATCAAAAATGCAAATTCGATTTTGAAATGTTCTCTTACTCCTCCCTTTGAGAATTTTTCATTTGAGTTTATATGGGAATTTGCTGTAATTCCGGAAGTCTAATCAACAAAAAAAAATCAATAGCAGCCGATGGGAAGGTTGTACCTTTCATTTGAGACTAAGTTTGTGCAAATCGGTCCATCCATCTCTGAGAAACAGAGGTGACATTTTTTCCACATACACACACAGACATTTTCCAATCTCGACGAACTGAGTCGACTGGAATATGACATTCGGCCTTCCGGGTCGGGATTAGATTGACGAGTTTTAAAGTGATTGCATAACCTTTCTATATGAGAAAGGCAAAAACGTCTGCTACCTTTTATTAAGCAATGCGATTATTCCACGCTATTTTGGCCAGGTTTTAAATACTGCCATTACGGGAAAAAGGACATGTAGTGGTGGCGCCCAAGGACAAGAACCCTCCCAACACACTAGAGCTCGACCCAATCAAGGACTATTAGTCCATCGTCTAGCGCAACCTGAAGAAAACCCAAAACTGTTCAAGTAAACTGGCTGTGGCGAATAAAGTAGACTAGATGGCTGTACAGAATTTGATGACAGTAATTATAAGACGCTCAACCGAAAGCTTAGCTAAATATTTTTCTGAAATTCATGCTATTTAAAAAATTAATAAAAATACTCATTGTTGTTTACCAAATTTTGGTCATTCACGACGCCGGTGGTTGAGTGTGGCCGCCGCTCAGTCCAGTGAAGTTGGCTTCAATTCCGTTGAGATATTCTGAGGTGAAATATCTGTGTCATGTCTCTTATTGAAAGGGAAGTAGAGTCGTTGGTCCCGGTCCATGTGTTTAGGAACCGATATCTGGTTGTGGAGTCTTCTCTCTGGTGTCAATGATAGGCACACAATGCGGACAGAAACCGAGAAAAACAAATGAAAAAATGACCGTAACGCTCTTTGAAATGAAAAAAATATCATCGGAATTAACAGCACTAAGTGTATTCTCATATAATTCTTTATAAAATACATAATAGCTGATAATTAAAGATAATAACAGATTTCGAGCTTCACAGTATCTGTGCTCGAAAAATCTACAACGATTAACGGAGAGAAATTACGGACCCCCCGGGTCTGTAATTTCTCTCTACAGCTGTGGTTGCCATGGGTGATGCAACGACTATAATATGAATATGAATCATATTAGAAATTCATTATCTCACTACTAGGTGGATCACTGGATGATCTGTGCACTCATATAACATCCAACATTCACCTAACGGCTGGACGCAACGCCTAATCCAAGGGGTAAATACATGAACTCTGGAAAAAAAATTCACTTTGAAGCGAACTTGCACATTATTTTGTCTTTAAAGTGAACTTTCATATTAATTTTTCGGAACAAAGTTGTTTCATTATTGATTAAGTTTACAAAATGCTCTCAGAATCGAATTCTTTGAATAACGTAGATTTGTTTTCATACCCCGATATTCAAAATCGGCTTAGTTTTGCCTCTAAGACACCAATAAAGTAATACTCATTATACACCAAAAACAAATCCGGTACGAATCACTTGCGTTAATGCAAATATCGCTAAATCAAATTGCATGCGCTTGGGTAATGCGCAAAAATTGCATGAATCTTCCTTGCATGCAATGCAAGAAACAGAAAAAAAAACAAATTTTGTTAATGTATTAGCAATATATGTGTTTGTGATCAATAGGCGTTAGACAGAAAAGATTGCTGGCATAGAAAAACGATTCCGCATGGGCAGATCACTAACCGATACTTTATCCATCCAACCAAGCTCTCAGATAGTTATGAATGAATAAAAGTCATACAGGGTGTTTGGTTCATGGTTAAGAATCTCTCGAGGGGTGATTGACTGTCATATTTGGAGAAAAAAATCGTTCTACACATATCGCCAAATCTTAATCGTTACAAAGTTATTGAACTTTTTGTGTTAAAAACTTATTTCTCTTAAAATAGCTCTAACTCAAAAAGTGCATTTTGTATTTCAAATCTTTAAGGTTCATTGGGAAGGTAAGAAAATTTCCCATTGAGTGATGCCCTTACATGTATCAGTTAATGGACTTAAGTAACCTTTTCAAAGTAATTTATTTTAAATTTAAAAAATTTGATCGATTTTTCGTTCATTTTTCGAAAATGTTAATAGTTAATATCATCATTTTAATCATTCAGATTGTTAGTCTTGAAGAGCTGCATAATTCGTTCTTTGACATGATAGATTTATTTTTTCTTGTTTTCATGTGTTTTGGTTATTGAACTTGGATATTTTTGTCTCATTCTCATTAATACTAGCTCTAATTGAAAAAGTGTGGCACTTATTGTATTTTTTTTTCTTTTCGTTCGAAAGCTAGGAAAATTTTGCATTGAAAAATGTATTAATAACTTTCAGTTAAGTTAATTTAGCATTCTTTTAGAAGTAAATTAATTTCAAAGTTAGTGTTATTATTAGCATTTTCGTTAATTTTCTTAAAATAGTAAATAATAAACATCACCATTATTATCATACAAATAATACATCTGAGTAAGTTCTATAATTCTTTCTTTGACTTTACTCAATTATCTCTTTTTGTTTCGACGCAAAATCATTTTTATCACATGGTTTCATATGCAAAAATAACCATTTCGAACCCACTAAATTTGTTGTGAGGTCGTGCTGTATTAACTATTAAATAACAGCCAAATGAAAAGAGATGTGGATAAAGTGCCAAGTAACAAGTTATAGAGAATGTTAAGGGGCAGCCAATGAAGAACAGTAACGATAAATTTTGTTGATTAATAATTAGAATAATCACAAAACTCCTCAAAAAACGCTAATTGTAAGTTATTTTCTTAGTAAAAGACCGTTTAGTATCCTTAACTAAGAGATATTTGTACATACATCGATAGAAAATTTTCTCAGCTTCCCATGAAACCTTGGAAATAACGATATAAAGCATATTTTTTAGATTAGAGTCTTTTAAGCACTTGCAAGTCGATTACAGGAAAAGTTTAGTAATGAAATTACAAATAAATGAGAAGAGATAGCAATATGATGTTGAAGAACAAATAAAGAATCGTCCTAAAACCTAACTTTTGGATAACAGATATTGCTATAATCATAATTCATTATTTTGAGATAATTAACAAAAACCTCCTCAAAAACACTAACTTTTAACCACTTTATAACTAAAAGGTAATTAAAACTAATTAACTGAAAGATATGAGAACACCATTCAATAGGAAATGTTCTCACCTTTCGAATGAAACTGAAAGATTAAAAATACAAAGTATACTCTTTGAGTTAGAGGTATTTTAATACAAATAAGTTTTTTACACAAAAAGTTCAATAACTCTGTAATGGTTGAGATTTGATGATATGTGCAGAACAATTTTTTTCTCCAAATATGACAGTCAATCTCGAGAAATTCTTAACCATGAACCAAACCTCCTGTATATAAACACTAGGGCATTGCAAAAAAAATTTTTTTTGAATTCTCATATTGTGACAAATGTCAAAGTAAGCTCAGATGCCAAATTTCACATCATTTGGACAATTATAGACCCCCGCCCACTTCGCTTGAAATTTTTGAAATTAGTACTATGAGAAAATGTGGAGGAAAAATATATTAAATGCTAAAACTTTTGAAATAGCAATCAGAAAATTACAATTTATACCTCTTATTAAGGTTGGACAGAGAAAGGGTAAAATTCGCAAACGAAAAAAGCAGTTTTTTTCTACACCGTATGTCAGATCTTCATAGAAATCAATCAGCATAACTGTAACAACATTCTATATACGCTGATTCTTTTTTATGAAGATCTGACATACGGTGTGGAAAAAAACTGCTTTTTTCGTTTGCGAATTTTGCGCATTCTCTCTTCAACCTTAAAGAAAATAACCTTAGTATTGGAATGGAGATATTCCTGTTCCTAGACAAATACGGGGAAGTGGAGTACTGGGCCATTTTGGCCCCAAAATCTTCTATTTTTTGAATTTTTCAGCTCCGTTGTGCAAACCATACATATTTTGCAGTTTTTCTAATGCGAAAAAATCTCAGATATCGAACGGAACCTTTTAGACCTTTGTCCGAATACGAGCAGTTGGGGTTTTAGGGCCTTTTGTCATTTATATTAAATTTTATCATTTTCTCGTGCATATATCTCTATTATTCTGCATTCAATTTTAATAAATTGTACCTTGTTGAACGTGGAAAATTCTTAGAAATACAACAAAAACAGATTCGTTTGCGTTAAA
The DNA here is from genome assembly GCF_030247195.1 of Topomyia yanbarensis. Taxonomy (NCBI): domain Eukaryota; kingdom Metazoa; phylum Arthropoda; class Insecta; order Diptera; family Culicidae; genus Topomyia; species Topomyia yanbarensis. The sequence continues at coordinate 171,438,118 of NC_080671.1, read as the reverse complement.
ATTCTAAAACATCAAATTTTTTGACATTAACTCTTCAATCCACATTTTTTTCATTAAATGTCCTAATACCTCAACTTCACCCATTTTTCGAGGTATGAAACTTTTCTCATGTGATTCCTAAGCGCATTTTTTACTATAAATAGTAAATCAAATAAGAATTTTGTTGTTAAATGGAGTTAATATGTGCGATTTTGTGATAAAAATGTGAAATCGAGAATATATGTCAGATAATTTGATATTTCTGAATTTTACCGGTAACGAATCTATTTTAATTTTGTTCCTAAGGATTTTTCACGTTCAACAAGGTAAAATTTATTAAAATTGAATGAAGAATAATAGAGATATTTGCACGAGAAAATGATATAATTTAATATGAATGACAAAAAGCCCTATAACCCCAACTTCTCGTATTTGGACAAAGGTCAAAAAGGTTTCGTTCGATTTCTGAGATTTTTTCACATTAGAAAAACAGAGAACAGAACGGCGCAGAAAATTCAAAAAAATAGGGAATTTTGGGGTCAAAATGACCCAGTATCCCACTTTCCCGTATTTTTATAGAAACAGAAATGCCTCCATTCCAATACTAAGATTATTTCCTTTAATAAGAGGTATAAATTGTAATTTTCTGATTGCTACTTCAAAAGTTATAGCATTTAATATATTTTTCCTCCACATTTTCCCATAGCACCAATTTCAAAAATTTCAAGCGAAGTGGGCAAGGATCTAGAATTGTCCAAATGATGTGAAATTTGGCATCTGAGCTTACTTTGATATTTGTTACAATATGAGAGGGGGGGCCTTTGAGAATAAAAAAACAAATTTTTTTTTTGCAATGCCCTAATAAACACTTGAACGATTTCAGAATTAATGGAAAAATAACGGACGCATCCAGATTTGAACTCATGCTCTTGCGCGTCGTAACACTGACTATTGACGGTGTTCCGTCCTGGTACACGAGAGAAGAGCGTTAAAACTCGCACACTCAGCACATCTGCAATTCGATAAGGTCTCGTGTGTAATAAATGAGCCACAACATTGTATTTAATGATGTTGGTGAGGAATTAATAAAAGTCAGACGGTAAATAAAACTGGCCGTGCGTTGGTATAACAACCAGCATCGTCATGTGAATGTGATGGCAATCCTACGACTGTTGTGTTGAAGAAACGTGTGTAGGTATATCAATAGATGAAATGATTTTATATGATTTCAAAAATTGCAAGCAGTTTTAACTGCTAAATTGCAACCGATGCTAACATTATTTGCAAGTGATTATCGCATGCAATTATTGCAAGAGATTTTTGTTTTGGGTGTAAACTCTTCATTAACACGAGAAAATTGTATTAACGTGCACTGCCCATAAAAGCATAAGAGTCCCATATTGAACTCTTATGCTTATGAGCAATGCACGTGGCATAATTTCTCTACATGCTTCGGGTTTTTGTGGGTTTTGTTCAAAATCTACAGATCTGACCTCATGCGACAATGACCACACGCTCGGATCGGTTGTTTTGCATCTTTCGATCAAACTCTTCTCCCAAAACTTTATGCAACGGTTCAATCTGTCCAAAAGAGATTATAACTACTAAAGGGAGCAAAGCGCTAATGTCTCTACGTATTCACGGACTAAAACATGAGGTCTCACTCTAGCACATTGTACCCCATTACTTTGCCATGTGTTTACACGGGGCAATATCTCCACAAACATATGATTACGGCTTAAAAGCCAACTGTCACAGATGTTGTTAACTGCTATATGAACTGTGTTTAGCCAATAACGGTTTGTCCGGAATTTGCTTTCAAAGAGAATTTAGACAGTTGTCAAAATATGCGTCAAACGGGCCTAGCATATGTAAGAGTGAGATAATAAATTATCAGTGTTAACAACAGCATGCGACCTCTAGTAGTTATAATCTTTTTTATCTGTCCAAATCTTTTAAAATTTTCGCCAAAGTTTGACTTGGCATGTCTGCCGAAATTGGCTAACTACGACCATCAAAAGCCACGTCGGTGCGGTTTAAGTGCTACCATTCGCTTTTTTCATCCTGATTATCACAAGTGCGTCTATTTCCCGGCACATAAAAGCTATGTTCATTTCGATACTATCAGCATCCAGACAAAGGGTTATCAGTAATGCAATGTGATTAATCTTAAAATGCGTCTTTCTTATCATCGTTCTTACTGAATGAAGCTTCGTGCAGCAGTCTCAAGTTCAGTGCTGAAGTGAACCCATGACATTCGCGATGCGTGTACTCTTATCACTAATATTACTCCTGGCAGCATCGAAAAGTAGAGCTATTCAAGTGAAAACTGACCAATCTGACCGATATCGATGCGGACAGCGCCCGATTAACACGGTTGCAGTGATTACAGCTGGGCAGACCACTCAGCCCGGTGAATTCCCATGGCACGCTGCCATTTACCGGATGGAACAGTTGGGAAGTTCGTACATTTGCGGTGGCTTCTTAATCAGTGATCGTATGACAATCACGGCAGCACATTGCGTCACAAATCCCAACGGATTTAAGGTTGTTCCTAGTGGTATCTCGGTTCGCTTGGGAATGTTTGAGCTAATTACTGTGAGTAAAAGTACGCAAGAACATCGAGTGGAGAAAATCTATCGACATGAAAACTATACGGCCAGCTCTTATCGGCACGATATTGCGGTGTTACTTCTACATACCATTGCTGAGTTCAACGAATACATCCAACCGATTTGCCTTTGGGACACCAACGAGTACGGCGATGGTGGTGAACTTGTTGGAGTTGTAGCCGGATGGGGTCTAACCGAGTATGAGATGTTGGCGAGCACTTTGAAGTCGACGGAAATGCCGATGGTTAGCTTCCTGGAATGCCTGGATGGGGACCGTAACTTATTTTCTCAGGTTCTCTTTGATGGAATGTTTTGTGCTGGTTTAAGAAATGGTAAAGTTGATTGAAGTTTGAAGGAATGAACTATAACTCCCGCGGAAAATCTTGCTAGGAACGAACGTGTGTAACGGCGATAGCGGGGGCGCTTTTGCAGTGAAAGTGAATGGATCGTGGGTTGCGCGTGGTATCATTTCTTTCACTGGATTGAGAGAAAACACCGTCTCATTGTGTAATCCTCGCAGTTTTGCTGGATTCGTCAACATCCCTCGATATGTGGAATGGATAGAGAAAGTGGCAAACTTGGATCGATTCATAATAATCGACAATCCTGCAGTGAATAGCCCACGAGAACATACCGGCGTTTCTAGTTCCACCGTAGCACCATCCGAATCGCCGAGTAGAATGAGTGAGAAAAGTATTGAAATAAATCATCTTCCCTCCTTTATTCGCTCGCATCATGTCTGTTCCGTTTCCTCATAGAATGTGCGGAATATAAAAACGGGTCCCAGGAATTGTCCTACTTGGCGTACGTTGCGAGGGATACTCCATTCATGCGCGTGATTGATTGTTTCGTTATAGTGATAAGTAAACGCTTTCTAATCTCAACAGCAGGCTGTCGTTCACTCCATGTTTCCGATAAAAGTTCAGGTGGGTTCAGGACTTGATATATGATTATTTGCTAAAAGTACAAAACGAGATAATAAATCGAATATTTTTATACTCTTCTTTTATCCTTCTACCAAATCGTATTCTGGTTCCACACACAGAAGACGAACAATTCGTTGTTATCGAAACGGAAGGTCAAGCGTTTCACTACGAAATAGAAGATTTTCATCAACATCCCGAATTTTCCCGCAGTCCGACAGACGAAAACAACCTCGCACTAATTGAGCTGAAACGGAACACATCGTATGACTTCAATTTCCATCTTTTTATCTCAACACGGTTTATTAGAGAAGTTTATTAAGTACATTTCCAGGTTATCCACCGGTCAGTTCGTGTGTCTGTGGAGCGACAAGGATTTCGATGTAGGAAAAATTTTCCTGTATTCAGCTACGGGAATGGTGAAAGGATTCGGAGCATCCAAACCGGCGGCAAAATGCTTCAATCAACTGATAGCACCATCAATAATGATACGAAGTCCAGCAGACGGCGTATATCATCTTGTGGGAGTCATTGTTAGCAGCACATGCACAAAAATTCGTTTTATTAAGTTGCAGCAATTTATTCCTTGGATTGAGAGCATTGTGTGGAAATAGGGATGCTGCATATTTTTGAATGGAGCTTCACCAGGGATTTCGTAGGGATGCCACATGTTTTGGTGAAATGGCTATATAAGGAAGTAGGCTGTTGACTGTTTTTGTCTACAAATTCATGTTTATGCATGTTCATATTATCCAAATTTTCGGCGAATTGTAGTGTCTTCTTCATAGGGATTCAATATAATTGATGGTTTTCAATAAATAATTTCAATTTTTCCATATCCACTGGGGTGTGAAGCAGCCACGCTTTCCACTCAACCAACAGTGCCATGTCCATGTTTTTTTATATTTAAGTTATTTGTATAAATGTCAGTTTCGACGGCTGCGATCTGCCAGGAGATTAGTTGCCGTTAAATATCTTTCTCCGGAAAAAAACTAGCTCACAGACCGGCGGCCTCAAGTATCTCAGCCAAGAATTGGATCGCAGGGTACCTGCTCCAACGTCGTAATGTGTGACAGAACACAAAACGCTAAAGGCTATATCTTCCAGTTCATAAGTGAACGTTTGGTATTTTTTAATTACTGTAAAATAAGTAATGATGATGAAATGTGTATGATGATAATAATGATGAACCACTAAAATGGCATAACAAAATCATGCGACAATACCTCGGACATGCAAACTTGTAAATAGGCATATATTTTAGTGACCATTCATGAATTATGTCACCGTTTTAGGATGACGGAGGGGAATCGTAAATTTGTTACAATTCGGGTGAGTAAGGCAGAACGTGACGAAATATGTTCCCACTATATTTTTAAATAATTCATTGCGCACTAATGAAGGGGGCGTGAAACATTTGTGACAATTTATGAGATGTGGGGGTCAATTTAGACAGTAGCATAATACTTATATGAAAGGTTCGTCATATTCGATTTTCCAACTACTTTCAATATGACGACGTGAAGAGTAAATTTGCCGCATAAATGAAACAATCCCTTCTGATGCTTTCAAAAGGTTTTTTATCAGACTATGGAAGAAAAAGGTATTTACTCATTATCGCCGTCGATACAAATGCCCATCACAACTGTTTGAATATCGATATAAGAAGCTCTGAACTGATGAATGTAAGTAACATATAGGTATCTACATTTATGCTGCGTATTTTCACGATATAACGGGTAACAGAACCAGTAGTGTAGCCAGGAGAGGTGCGTTGGGGTTAACCCTCCCCCCAAACTAAAATTAATCGTGTTGAAAAAAAATTGATGATGACTAATTTAATTAAATATTGTACACAGTATTGTTGGAAGAAAATTGTCTGTTTATAATGATTTGACTAATTAATTCTCCTAGAAGTAATTACGAGAATTATTTCTTCAAAAACAAATAGTAATAGACATCGTGTCTCTAGCAAATTTGTTGACTCTTATTAAGAACAACTTTGTTGAAGGTATGAGCACTACGTGTAAGAAGTATATCGAGCTATAAAATGATATTTACGAAGTGTTATACTTAAGGCTAGTTTTTTTAACATAGCTTTTTATTATGAGCTTCACAAACTCAAACCTTTGATAAATCGTAAATTTTATTGTTTATTAACAGTATAATAGATTGATCATAAACAGTAATACCATAATAACTTAGTTTAACGGTTTGACTTGTTTTTACTCCGGGATCACTGTACGACGCCAGCTGAAATGTGCGCAAAAAACTGAAAATTATCGTAGCACGGTGTCTTTGTCCAACAACTTTATTCAAAAAAAATTCGGCATCTGTAAAACTTCGGGATATGAAAGAGTGGACTTTTCCCTTTCATTTGAAAGTAATATTAAAATATTCTGTCGGGGGGTCTAGAACAACTTTTTATTTTAAAGTTTTTTGATTGAAAACTTAAGCTTTTTAATGAGATTAATTCGCCTTTTTGCTACTAATTGGTACTATAGACATTCAAAAAATACTAAAAGTGAGAATCTGATGAACAATCCCATTGTCTACAACTTCGTAGAATGCTATAGATCGATATTAAATCACCCGAGAAAGTTATTAAAATTTTATCAGTTTTAGGCGTGTGGGGGGCCTATGGATTAAGAAGTCGATTAACAAGGACTTACAAAAAATGTTGGGTTCAAATGAACAGTAAATTCAGATAAATTTCAATTTATGCAAAGTCCCATTCTCAGCAGAAAAAATATATTTTCAGATTTCTCCGGGTCATGAGCGAAAATGACACTTATGAACAAGGAGATGTAGAAAGGTGTTGACCAAATTTATTCGATAATCTTATACCTTTTCGAGATGTTGATTAATGTAGTAACGGATTTTATAATGCCTTTTTCATTTCTTTTCTCGCTCTAGGGGATAGCTTATGTAAACTAGAATGGCTCTTCTTCCTGATCCTATCCTACCTGGTAAAATACAATTGGCTTAAATTCAAAGCTTTATATTTGAATGATCTAAAGTAGACAGTTTGAGTCATTGTAATAAACTACGGATTTTATTGCAATTTTGGGTTGAGAATCTTGTTTGTCTTTATCAACATTAAAAGATTGAAAAAGAAAAAAAAACTCTTCGAGTTTGGGATCCATGTTTGTTATCTGTTGGGGTAGATTCATTTCATTAGAATTTATAGATGCAGATTTTTGCTTGTCCTGAAATTTTATTTCCAAATCACATTTCACATAATCTTAGAAAAAAGAACAAAACCATGTTTCATAATTTCCTTTAAGAAAAAATTCCGAAGTCGTTTCTCGTTGAACATGGATCACAACAGAAAACGAACAAAAAAATATCAGGCTGGACCATACATTCATTAAATTCTCAAAGTAATAATACAAGTCTGTTTATTGAAGATTTCTCTCATAATATGGGATAATAGGAAAAGGATAAGGTTATGCAAGATCAAAGACAACATATCAAGAAGACAGAGCTGCCAGTTCAGTTCAGAATCTGATGACATTAAAAGCAACACGTCTTTCGGGTAAAGGTGATACTTTCTACATCTACTATTATATTGAGATCGCTATCTTCGTACAATAGACAAAACCTTTATTTCTCATTTACTATTGCGATTTCTGTTCAATGTACAGCGATTCCAAAAAGTTAACCAACTTGAACATAAATCTCATCGAATTATTTTTCTATTTTTCATGAAACTGTCAATCAGGATTCTCAATCGAAATCAAATCAAATGACTGAATATCTAATCGAGTTTGATGAAATATAAAGTTAAGAATTAGGCCAAATATATCCCACAAGATGCTAATGAGCAAAAAGGTTGATTCAAGATTATATCAAGCATACTCCAGAATGAGTGAAGAAAAAAAGAAGAAACAAATATATCTGTGACAGAAAAAAAAACTGTTTCATTTTGCTACATTGCCCAGCCTCTTTCAAAAGAGTCTTAATTTCGTTCAAATTTTATCTACTCTTCTCTATATCTCCATGCTCCTAAAATGTCATTGCATAAAACGGTGGAATCTGGAATTATGTTTTTACGCTTAAAGGTGGGACTTTGCTAGCATTCAGGTTCTTATGCTAGCATTCAGGTTCTTATGTTAAAATAAGGCAGTCCATTTTTTTACAAATAAAAATATTTTTGGAATAAAGCTTCTTAACCAATTGGCCCCGTGCGAATCTAGAAACTTTAATGAAAATTTAATAGCTTTCTCTGGCGATTTTAGATCGCGATGTAGTTTTTCACAATGTTGTACACAATGAAATTGTCCATCAGATTCTCACTTTTGGTAATATTTAAATGTCTAAAGTACTACCTAGGGGCAAAAATGTGAACCAGTTTTATTGAAAACCTAAGTTTTCAAACAAAAAACTTTAAAATAAAAAGTTGTTCTGCAGCCCCCGACAGAATATTTTAATTTTACTTTCAAATGAAAGGGAAAAGCCCATTCTATCACATGCTGAAGTTTTAGCGATGCCGATTTTTTTCGAATAAAATCGTTCTACCAAACACACCGTGGTAGAGGGTCTTTTCCCGAAGCATGAACCAAACGCATGGCCGCCTACGCCGTACGGTGCATGCAAACGGTGAAAGTTCTGGTGACAATCGTGTCTTCAATGACAAGCTCTTTATAGTAGCAGGAGGATTGAACGCGAAAAAAGCTCCTAGTGTAGATGGTATCCCCAACGTGGTCCTGATGACCACGATTCTGACGTTCCGGACATGTTTAAGATAGTTCTAGAGAGATAGGCAGATGGAAGATCCAGTAGGTGCCGCCAAAATCAGTGAAATCACCAGGAGATCCATCGTCGTATTGGTCGATATGTATACTGGACTGGTAAACTTCTGGAAACGGTCTTCCTCAACAGGCTGAAAAACTATGCTGAAAGTCAGAACGGATTATCGCAGCGCAGTTCGGACTTCGGAAAGATATGTCGACGGTAGAAGCACAGTCATGGCAAGTCGACTAGAGTGTATGTAATGCATAACCGAGTGTTAACACTGCAACTGCCCAGTGAAGTCGAGATCGTTGGCTTTGCAGATGACATTGTCTTGATGGTAACCGGCGAGACCCTTTAGAAGATGGAGATGTTGACGGAAGAGGCAATAGATGTCGTAAAAACCTGGATGATTGACGTCAAGTTGCAGCTAGCTCACCACAAGACAGAGGTAGTGCTGGTCAGCAACCGTAAAAAAAATAGCGCAACGTGATCAGTATCGGTAGACACTCAATCCTACCGATATGTTCGCTGGAGCACCTGGGCGTGATGGTCGACGGCGGTTAAATTACAACAGCCATGTCGACCATGAATGTGAGAAGACTGCGAGGACAACTAACGCATTTGCAAGGATCACTCCAAACATTGGATGAGTAAGATGCAGCACGAGACGTCTCCTGGCGGGTGTCTCATCCTCAATACTGAGGTATAGCGTACCGGTCTGGGCTGCTGCACTGAATTCAAAGCAGAACCGATCCAAGTTGACAAGCACGTTTCACTTAATGGCAGTTCGTGTCGCCAGTGCACAGTGGTCCAAAATGCAAATTTAGCAGGAATTTTAACTTTTTGCTAAAATTAAATGACTTAGCTTTACAACATGTTTGGCAAAGTTGTTGTACTTTGCAAGGCCCTTCTTTTTGTTTAAACCGAGGGGTGGTTCTAAATTTAGCAATATGTACAATAGAACTTTTTAACGGTTTGAGATAGAGCTTTACTGTCTTCGATGAAGTTGTAGAGCAATACATTGTAGACAAATTTGCTGAAGACATGAAAGCTCTAGCTTTCATATTTTCCATTGCACGAGAAATTCAAATGTAAGCTTTAGGGTGTTCCTTAAAAAAACGGTTTTATTTCTATAACTTTTTAAGTTTTTATTTTACGCTAAAGTACCCTTTGGACAACTTAAAGATTATTTTAGGGCGCATAATTTGCTTTAAATCTCCAACTACTTAAATTTTTTCGTTTTAAAGTTATAAGAACTTTTATATAAAAAATATAACTTTTCAAATAGAATTATCTTCGATTTGGGCACTCAACATTGAATACTGTTGCTTTCATATGAAATAGCATGCTTTGTAGTATAGATCACCAAAAAATGGCAAATACGATTTTTTCTTATCTTGCAATATTTACTCAAAAAATTGGTTATTTTTAGTAAAAAGTATATATAACTTTCTAACGAGCGAAGCTAGAGGTTCAATATATTAAGACAAATTGTTCTCCTTCAAAATATCTGAAAGTATTTATAAAGTGATCTTAATGAAAAATCAAAACTGCAAAAGTTATACAAAGAAAACCATTTTTTTAAGAAACACCCTAAATTTTTTGGTAAATTTCTTGTAAAATGAAAAGTATACGACATAGAGTTTCAGTGTCTTCGACAAAGTTTTTCAAAATTTCAATATCTTGAATTTTGTGGAAGACAACGAAACTCTATCTCGAACCATTAAAAAGTTATTTTTCTGATTTTAAAAAAGTTAGAACCACCCTACCCACTATTTAAAATAATAGAAAAGTATTGTAAAGTGCAATATTTTATCATGAAAACGAAACTACATTTTTAATATTGTTCACCGTGAAAGTAATTTAAATGTATTACAAAGAGTCAATTCATGAAAAATCAAATTTTTAATATAACTTTTTCAGTTTTCATTTTTTTGCAACTTATCCTTCAGATGTTTTTCAGAGTTTTTGAAGACGAACATTTTCTTCTAATACATCAAAACTCTAGCTTTTATTGTTCAGAAGATATAAGCACTTAATATTTCAAATATAGATTTTTTAAAATCAATTTTATGAAATTTTGAAAAATACCGTATTCGCCATTTTTTGCTCAATTATAACTCTAATCATGACCTTATTTATAGTTCAAAAAGAATTATCTTTTATTTGCCCCAAATGAGTGATATTGTCATTCAAAACAACCCCATTTTTGGCGAAAAAGTGCTCATAACTTTTCAACGCAAAAGCTAGATATATAGTGCCATGAAACAAATTATTCGCCTTGAAACAATCATAAAGTTGTCTGAAGACTACTTCAGTTTTAAATGAATACAGCAAAAGTTATTGGAATAAAACTGTATTTCGAAGAAACACCCTAAGCTCCGACTTTAAATTTATTGTAAAATAAAAAAGTATGACAGATAGAGCTTACATGTCTTCAGCAAACTTTTCCAAAATTTGTCGTTCTACAACTTCGCTGAAGGCCGTTTGGCTCTAGCTAGAATGATTAAAAAGTTAATTTTTTGATCTTGGTAAAATTAGAACCACCCTAACTATTGTTTTAACAAAAAGAGGGGGCGCATAAAGTACGAAAACTTCTCCAAAGACTTAATAAGGCTAAGTTGTTTAGCTTTAGTAAAATCCTAAAATTCCTGATAAATTTGCATTCTGTACCACTGTGCAGTGCATACAGAACGATATCATCGGAGGTGGTACGCGTCATTGCCGGGATGTTTCCAATCTGCAACACCCTGGCTGAGGACGTGGGAATGCAAGGAAACTGCCTAGAGCAGACTCGTTACTTAAGTGGCAACGCGGAGAAAGGAAGGTGGACCAACCGATTCATGCCAAATGTGTTGATTTGGGTACATAGGAGTCATGGAGAGGTGACCTTCCATTTGACACAGTTTGAGTTGCGATGCATTTGCATTATGTGGAGCTTGGTTGACTTCCGATACAGATCTCAACTTCCACAATTTTAATATTATTCGCCTGGACTCTATGGAGAAGTGCTTTTGGGGATCAACAGGTGCAACGTGTACGCGGAGATGGCCGCTGCGTATAAGACCATCCGAGACAACGGGTAACCCGCTTGCTATCGACAATACGCGACGTTAGAAATGCGAATGCAGAGTTTGATGAAAGGCAAGAAACGTAGTTACTGGCGCCGGTTCGTTGACAGACTAACGAGAGAGACATCAATGAGCACTCTTTGGGGCACGACTCGGCGTTTGCGAAACCGAAACAGTACTAACTAGAGCGCGGAACATACAAACCGTTGGATATTCGATTTCGCCAAAAAGGTTTGTCCGGATTCCGCTCCGGCACAGAAGATCTACCTCGCCGCGTCCCCTCACGATAACGCGAACGAAACACCTTTTTCGATGGTGGAGTTCTCAATTGCTCTCTTGTTGTGTAACAATAAAGCTTCAGGGCCAAAAAGAATCAAATTCAACATGTTGAAGAATCTGCCACACCCTGCCAAGAGACGCTTGTTAAACTTATTTAATAAGTTTCTTGAGGCTAACATTGTCCTACACGTGACAAGTGAAGGCCGTTGCCATCCAAAAATCAGGAAAACCAGCCTCCGACAACAATTCGTATCGACCGATCGCAATGCTTTTCTGTATCCGGAAGTTCGACAATTGGGTCGAAGCAAATGGCCTACTGTCAGATACACAATTTGGCTTTCGCAAAGGCAAAGGGACGAACGATTATCTTGCATTGATCTCAACCAAGAGCTCTGGTTCGACTAGAAAGGTACATGGGGATGCCACATTAGGTATCTGAAACAGAAATGCCAACAAAGGATCAACTTTCTTCGTACAATAACCGGAACATGGTGGGGCGCCCAGTGCACTGCCAACCCAGGAAACCTAATTAGGTTTTATCCAACAGCGACACTGTCGGTAATGTAATACGGATACTTCTGCTTTCGCTCCGCTGCGAACATACATTTCATCAAACTCGAAAGAATTCAGTATCATTGTTTGCGTATCGCCTTTGGGTGCATGCAGTTGACACATACGATGAGTCTCGAAGTCCAGTCGGGCGTTCTCCAGCTAAAAATCTATTTTGAGAACTCTCATTTCGATTGCTCAATCGATGCGATATCTTGAACCCGGTGGTGATTGAAAATTTCGAAAGGCTTGTTGAGCTCAATTCTCAGACCCGTTTCATGTCCCTGTACTTTGACTATATGGCGCAGAATATTAATCCTTCTTCTTACAATCTCAACCGTGTGCATTTCATAAATACTTCTGAATCTACTGTTTTCTTCGACACATCCATGAAAGACGAGATTAGTGGAATTCCGGACCACATACGCCCACAAGTGGTTCCAAACATATTTTATAATAAATTCCGAGAAGTCGACTGCTCTAAGATGTATTATACTGACGGATCAAACCTCGAAGGATCCGCTGGCTTCGGTATTTTCAATCAAAAGTTCTCCGCCTCCTACAAACTCAGTGATCCTGCTTCAGTGGGTGCGCGACGTTAGGCATACATACGTTAGGCATACGTACGATAGGCATAATGGACGTTAGGCATAATGGACGATTGGCATAATGTACGTTAGGCATAATTCACAAAAAATATAAAAATAATCGCAAGGTTTTCTTTATTGTAGAGACTTCAATCTTATGCTCATTTTGCGAGTTAGAAGCTTTAATGTATAAAATCGCATACCTTCGAGAGACAGCAAAATGAAAAACACCAATCGAGATATTTATTACTTACAAGTGTTGAATTTGTTTTATATTTTTTCCATGGATGCGCTGAATGCTTTCTTCATTTGAGAGAAAAGTTTTGAATCAAGCCCATTTCAAGTTTGTTGGATGTATTATCAATACTATTATATCCAAATATTGACCAATAAAGAGTAATAATGAACAGCCATCATGTTATGAAAACTTGCAGTGTTACAGACAGCATCAGCATTAGCGTACGGATGTTACGTTTGTACCGAAACCTTTATTGTTGCGGTATGTCTTCACAGTACACGGAAAAACTCTGTTTCGTATCTGACAGTTTCCGTAGTTTTATCTTTGGTGGCCTCGAGAATATAATCATTGGACTGAATAATATGGGAGATAATCAATATAGAAGCAACACATTTATCATTCTTTCTTTCGTGAACTGTTCGTCAAGATATATATTATCTTCTTGGACAATTGCACCATGCATGTATGTAAGAACCAATCAAAGTTAATGTGCGTTAATCATACCTTAACACAAATGAGATTGATTTTATTATTTTGTTTTATATATTTATTTGAAGCAGGTAAAAGCCTCATAGACCTAGGTTTCATTCAAAATCTCTCTCCAACAGGCATAAAACCTCCTTATTTTTACAAACAGATTAATCTATTTTAGTTAGGTGCAATTTATCGGTTGTGTGTCGAGTAATACACACAGGTTGTATATCTGTATGCCAAGCATTCGGTTTTCTTCGTTAATTTGAGCAAAGATTTCTTCAAGTATATACAGTAGAATAAAATTATGATCGAGTTTGATCAGCTTCTGTTAAATTATGTTGAGTGATACTTCAATATGGTAATTTATGCCTAACGACCATTATGCCAATCGTCCATTATGCTTAACGTCTTTAGGTCTAACTTCCATTATGCCTAACTTACGTATGCCAAACGTCCGTATGCCTAACGTATTTATGCCTAATGGGGTACACCTACTTCAGTTTACGCCCCAGAACTAGCTGCTATTCAGTAACCCCTGGAGTCATTGACACATTACCCGCAGACCATTACTTCATCGTTTCGGATAACCTCAGTTCCATTGACGCTATTCGCTCGATGAAACATGGAAAGCACTTCTCGTATTTTTTGGGGAAAATACGGTAGCTACTGTATGCTTTATCAGGCAAATCTTTCCAGATTACCTTGGTGTAGGTCACTTCTCATTGCTTCATTCCGGGCAATGAAAAGGCGGACTCCTTAGCTAAGGTGGGTGCCCTGGAAGGTGACGTTTATGAAAGACCAATTTGCTTCAACAATTATTTCAGTATTACTCATCAGAGAATCCTCGAAAGTTGGCAAACTTCGTGGAGCAATGGGGAACTAGGAAGGTGGCTACATTCGATAATCCTCAAGGTATCGACGAAACCTTGGTTCAAGGGGATGGATGTGGGTCGTGATTTCATTCGTGTAATGTCTCGACTCATGGCAAACCATTACACGCTGGATACACGCTGGCACATTGTCTGGGTATGCAGCGAGTACAGTTCCGCTAGGTCTCAGCTAATGGACACCCTCCGGGCCCGAGGAAGGCCACCTAGCGTCCCGGTTCGATATACCACCTTCCTAAAAACCATCAATATAAAAATTTAACTGCCCCTTTTATTTTTCTGATCATTCTCAGAAGTGCATGCGACTCCAAGGCGACACAAAACATCTCCGTCGAATGAGCCAACAAACACGGGACCTGCAGCACAAACATCACACGCACAACTCAAAGTGTTGCCGATCCACATCTGAGCTGCACTACGAAATCATCTGGAGAAGCCTCTGCCGTCTTGAGGAGAACCACCTGGCTTCCCAGTACATGATTCTTCTTGATGAAGGCAACCCGAGTCTGCAATCTATGCGGTTGCCAACTTTGTCCGTCCTCCCTCCCCTGATTCTCATACCCAGAAGTATCACACCTACCCCCTCAAATATCTTCCAAAAGCATTTATCTCTTGCTGTCTCTTCTAGTTTTACCTATTATATTACATAATCTCGTTGAAAATTCCCAACTGTCACTTAAAAATAACTTAACTCCCCAAATCTTCACAAATTCAATCAAGCCCTCTAGTTATTCCAAGTTTTAAGATAGTTGTAAAACTAAGGGCAACCCCCTTAGTTAAACATTATTTGCTCCAATAATCTCCCTTCCCAAAATGTCAAATCATATTGCCATAAAAACTAAATAACCCCCCTAAAAATCTTACGAAAATTAAATTACCTCCTTGTGTATACGTATAAGATAGCTATAAAATCTCCTTAGCTTCATTTAAAAAAATCAATATGTAATCCCATAGTTTTAAGTAATTTAAAATGTAAAACATAACAAAATTGGCACCTTTAAGCTAACGCAACAGCTGCCCTATCAAATAAACGAATTGCATAAAAAATAAATGAATCATTTAGTTATTATGATTAAACCGGTTTATATAGGAATTTCACATGAAACCGCATACTTCAACCCGTAACTAGAACTCCGATTTCAAGGAAATTTAATAGCAGTTAATTGAGATGACGTAGCTTTCATATACTATACTTACTATATTTGAGAAAATCGAGCCAGATATTTCTCAGTAGCAGACGTGAGTTCAATTCAGAAACTTACCTACCTTTTCGAATGTGGGTTTGATTATCAGTGAGGTGAAGCTGTAAATACAAGCAATTTATAACACTTTTATGAAGATTTTTAGATAACATTGCTGATTCTGATTTATATGGGAATTTCATGCGTAATCGCACTCTTCAGACTCCATTCCAATTCCAACTCCGGAGCCGAAAGTTTGAAATTCAATAGCAGCCCATGTAAACGTCGTACCTTTCGTTTTAGACTATGTTTGAAAAAATCGGTTCAGCCATTTCCGAGTAACCAACCGAAGTCGACGAACTGGATCGAATGGTATAAGAAACTCAGCCCTCCGGGCCTCAGTTAAAATGTCGATTTTCAGAGTGACTATATAGCCTTTCTATAGGAGCAAGGGAAAAAGGTTTATATATCACTGAACACTAGTCACAAGCGATCAACGCTGCTAGATAATAAGACGTGGCGCAATTATCTACATAACTGTCTACACTATTTTCGAACTCAACTTGTCCCGTAACCTATACATGTTCACAATACTTGGTCCTTTCAAAACGCTTTGTTGTCCTGTAGGTCTTGAACGGTTTTTAAAAAAAGAAGGCCTGTTAGTTTTCAACAGACATGTAACGCAAATAAAGAGGATTGGAAATTCACAATACACCTCGCCTTCGTTGAATGGTCGAAATTGTAATAAATAACCAAGTCTGTTTTCGGAATCATAAAACACTTCTGTAAATACAGATTTTTTTAAATTTATTAATCTTCAAATCGTATTAAACAGTGCTTCCGACTTGCATGTTGCCAGTACATCATTGAACATATAATCATGTCGATTGTTAGAACTAAATAAATTTCACTAATAAAATGTTTCCTGATTTTTGCAAGGAACCGAATGTCTTTCAGATACACTTTAAAACGCGACTCCATGGTACAGTAGTTGAATGTTATGTAGAAAATTTGATTCTCTGTTTATCTGTATTTTTATTATTACATCTTTGTGTTAGATCTACTATTCTGTTTTCTACTAAATAAACGTTCCGCATCGGATACGGCACTCCCGCTACATCACGATACGATCTGATTTGAATCACATTTATAGTAACTGTGCAAAATGTCAATACGCTTACCGGTAGTTCCAACACTGCTAAAGATCTCTCTTATTACTATGTCGGTAATATAATGGGATTATGTTTATTTTCAGCAAGAGTAGGTAGATATCTACACTACGTATTCACATTTATTCTTTGGACTTTTGGCATCGCAGATAGATTTCTACATTAAAAAGAATACTACTAAAGCTTAACGGAAGGAGCAAAACAAAATCTCTTTGTACGCATCCAGTAGAAACTAAATTGTAGGTACATAAATAAAAATAGTTCACTTCTTGGAATCCATCCTCTTTGAATTTATACTATTCGAGCAAAGATTGCTATCCTAACAGTCTTTTACCACACCTCACACTTCCGTTCCGGATTCATTCTCGAGCCCACTGGACACTTGAAAGTGTCGGCAAATTCTTTCAGATTCGACAACGATCCAATCACTCGATACATCGGTGGAGAGTGTGGATCTTTCTCGATCTGAAGAGTTGTCGTTTCGTCTGTAACGGCCGAGCACCAAACTTGGGCAAACGATATGAAGAACAGCTGCCTGTGAGTCATATTCAGTCCTGGAAGTGGCAGAGTGTCCGTTTCGGAGCTGCTGAATTTCTCTGCTTTGATATACGCGTGAAAGGCTGCCTTCAGCCCACCATTGTCAGCAATGTTCTCGCCCATGGTTTGTTTTCCATTTAGATTTTTTCCATTCACCTTGTAAGTACTGTACTGCTTGTTGAAACACTCGGTTTGTTTCTTGAAGCGTTCAATCGTTTTATTGTTCCACCATTGATGCAGATTACCTTGTTTGTCATACTCTCGACCTTGATCGTCAAAGGCGTGCGTTAACTCGTGTCCCATCACAACACCCATTGCTCCGTAATTTAAACTTTTTGGATTTTTCATATCGAAAAAGGGAAGCTGAAGTATACCGGCAGGGAACACAATTTGGTTCTTTGTTGGTGTATAATAAGCATTGACTGTCGGTGGTGTCATTCCCCAGCGAGTTTTGTTAACCGGTTGGTCAAGTTTCTCCAAATTTTTCTTCAAACTGTAAATATTGAAGTTGATGTTGTTTTCAAAATACATCTTCGGATCGATATTTAAATCTTGATATTTTTTATCTAACTCCTCCGCATTTAATATATAATCCGGGAAACCGATCATATCCGAAATGGCATCGGCCTTCTCGTTTGCCAACTGCCTAGTTTCATTGTCCATCCAGACAAGGTTATTGAGGTTGTCCTTGAAAGCGGTACGAACTTCATTTATCATTTCCTCTGCCTGAGGTTTCGACTCGCCGTGGAAGACTTCTCGAACAAACATAGCACCAATGGCAAAACCTAGGACATTCGTGGTGTCACTAACACAGTACCGCCAGGGTTCCTCTCCACCATCAGAACCGATCAAAGCCTTTCTAAGACCTTTGTATGCATCACGAAACGCCTTCGACAGGCAGGCTGTTAGTGTTCGAACCGTTTGCCAGACCAGATAGTTGTTTAAAATGCTGTGAATGAAATTAGAAGAAAATTATGTTTGATTGCATTTATAGGACGTATTCATTTAATACATACGTTTTCTTCTCGTCCGTTGAATTGTACTCCTGAATTAGTGTATTCAGCTTCTGCAGGTATTCCGGAGCATATACTACGACTTTCTCCTTTTCTGTGATTTTCCTCTTAACCAGTCGGAATGCCTCTTCGAAGTGGTCACGCCATATTATAAAGGGTGCTTTTTCCTGCAAGGTTGTTAGTGACATCAAGTGGTACATCTCCTCTTCGTCTCTACGCATGTCCTGCGGAGTGGTGATATTGGCCAGTCTAGTTTCAAACTCAACAATATCCGACATCTGCCGGCGGGCATCAGCTTCATCAGCCCCCAGCAAAACAGCGACTTTCGTCATGTAGTCCAGATATGCGGTCAATATCTTCGCATTAGCCGTTTTGTTCAGATAGTTGTCCCGTGATGGTAGCGTGAGACCACCCTGGTCAATCTGTGAAGTTAATAAAGAGGAATTAGTTCGGTTTCAATCACCTAAAGTAATCAGTACCTGAATGATGTGTTTACTAGAGTTTCGATCATCTTCGCCTACGGCCCATCCGAACAGTCCCCCCATGTTGTACTTGATTTGTAGAGTTTGAAGTGATTTTTGTAGCGACCACTTGCTAACATCAAACCCACTGGCATTGGCCGTTACGTTCCAGCCTCCGATGGACTTCAGGAGTTTCAACAGCGGTTCAGCTCCCAGCTTTTCCATGGTCTCATCTTCGTCCAAGCAGGATTGATAGTAGAGTTTCGCTTTCTTCTCGGCCTTCGATTTCAGCTCGGTTTCGGGTCGTTCCAGAGCATTTTTCACCACCAGTTGATTCTGCTGTTCCAACTTGCCGAAGGTACCCCACATAGACTTACCGTCCGGGATGGGATTATTCTTAATCCACTGGTTGCACGAGAAACCGTAGAAATCATCGCACGGGTTGACCGAGCTGTCGATAGAGTGCAGTATTTCGCTTGCCGCAAATATGCAGTGTTTATTTAAGCACGGCATCGAAGGGCCGCCGGTCGGTCTGTATCCGTCTGTGAAGGATGAAAATGGCAAAGTAAATAATCAACGAAAATCATTTGTAATATGACAACGCACTATCATATAAGTTCAAGAATATTTGGTACGTTATTTATGGTTAGATTTGAGTAACTGAAAATCAAAGTCGCAAGGTAAAAACCGCTTAAAAATTGGACTGAGATTCTTCTCTTTGAAAAAACCATGTGCGTGGATAGGAATCGAACCCAGGAAAGCTACATACAAAGCAATTGATTTAATAACTAGTGTTACCGAGTAAGCAAACATCGACGACCCCCCCCCCCCAAACAGAGGATCAGATATGTCACAAAATTCATCGTAGGTAGGAATAATCTAACTGGTAAAAGAAGCGATCAACAAAGCGAACACGTTATCTTCAGGCACCAGTTCGAGACCAATTATACAACTTCCTATATTAAATTAATAATTATCGCATTATTGGAAATGTAAGTAACTTCATTTATTATCACTAATTGTTACCTCACAGCTAATTTGATCTGTAGTTCTTCAAATCGTGAATTAATCTATTGTTGAGGGTATTTGGAAAAGTGAGGTTAGTTTAAATATAAGTAACCACATTTATTGCATTGAATTGAAAAATAATAAAACAAAATATAGCTTTTAGCGAGATTTCATCACACATACGTTGTATTCTGCTAAAAAGACTTTCCGTCACATCATCCCAACAAACTAAAAGATTTAAAGGATGCCATCCAAACATAGCCGGAAGGCACCAACAACAAACTGCCCCGCATGCAACTCGGCGGACAATGATGAAATGGTTCAGTGCGATCGTTGTAAGATGTGGCGTGCGTAGGAGTCGGGGATAGCATCAGCGAAAGGGATTTCCTTTGCCCTAAGTGTTCAACACTTCCTCCGACATTACCACCCGTTTTAGAAGGTGCCGAGAATCCCAATTTAGTTTCGCTAAACCCAGATGCAGCGGGAAGCGGCAGGAACTCTGATCATGCTGGAACCTCTTCAGGACTATCAACCACTCACAGCGCGAAGGCAAAAGCTCGTCTGAATCTCCGAAAACTCGAGGCACAGAAAGCTCTGTTGGACAGGCAATTAGAGCTAGAACGTCGAGAAGAGGATCGCAATCACGAGCAGCAGAAGTCGCAGAAGAAGGCAGAATTCGAAATGAAGCAACTGCAACTTGACCAGGAGTTCCACGATGAAAGATTTCGAATAATGGAAGCGGAATTGGAAGAGGTCGATAATGATAGGTCAAGCATATGTTCTCATCAAAGTATTTTCAGCAATGTGAAGCAATAGAGGCACCAGATTCCACTACGGCAAGGGATATCCAGTTCGACGATGCAAAAACCTGTAGCTGCGAAACTCCCGGGATCAGCCACAGCGACAAATTGGCAGGATCACCGGAGAAATGAAGCGCCTAGCAAAACACTTGGTGGCGTTAACCCTTCTAACCCCGCTATGAAAGTGGACCGGCGTGCATCAATTAGTAACATTGCTCCTTATGCGCCAAATATGTCGCCAGTTCATTCTGCATCTCAGCTTAATAATCAATCAACGGGGATAATCAGAGAGCCAGCCAATCTGCGATCGACACTCGGTCCGGAGTATGATTCTCGCGCGGGAGTATATGGGATGCTTCACAGACACCTCGATCGTACACCAGAGGGACCAATTCCTATACCACATCCATCTACAGTGCCATCCGGACAACAAATGCCTGAGCTGCCCGCACAGGGGTCAAGTAGTACACTCTCTACCCCGCCGTATGGATGGGGTCCATCGCCCCAACAACTGGCTGCCAGGCAGGTAATGCCACGAGAATTGCCGACCTTCACCGGGAACCCTGAAGACTGGCCCCTGTTTATAAGCTCGGACTATACAAGCAGTCAAGCCTGCGGGTACACAGATGCAGAAAATTTGATCAGGTTGCAACGTTGCTTAAAGGGTTCCGCTTTGGACTCGGTGCGCAGCAGGCTTTTGCTGCCCGCATCCGTACCTCATGTTATCGCTACGCTGCAGACACTGTATGGGCGACCGGAGCTTCTAATACACACTTTGCTGCAAAAACTGCGTGAGGTCTCAGCACCGAGGTCCGATAAACTCGAGACATTGATAGGATTCGGAATGACAGTGCAAACTCTTTGCGATCACCTGTATGCTAACGGCCAGATGGCTCATCTGAATGACCCTACCTTGCTGTTTGAGTTAGTCGAAAAACTACCGGGAAATCTGAAACTAGACTGGGCACTACATAAACAGCGTTATGATGCAGCAAATCTGCAAACATTTGCCCAGTACATGACAACATTGGTTTCAGTAGCTTCTCAAGTAACACTTCATATTGACACAAAGCAACAGCGAGTGGGAAAACAGGAGAAAGGTAAAGAGAGAAGTTTTTGCGGTGCGCACGTGTCAGACGAGGTTTCGAACGCTGCTGTTGATGAACGATGCCTAGAAACCGAGCAAAGACGAGCTACACGCTCAGAATGCCTTGTCTGCAAGCAGGTCGATCACAGGGTAAAGAAATGTCCTCGTTTTGCCAAGATGGCCTTGGAAAGCCGCTGGAAAGCAGTTAATGAAAATAGCTTATGTCGGATCTGCTTAGGGGCCCATGGTAGACGCCCGTGTAAAATAAAGAAGTTATGCGAAATTGGTGGATGCCAATTGAAACACCATCCACCAACACCTCCTACATACATATACAAGTAAGCCTTGTGCTAGCCAGAAAGCCGTGACGTCGGAAGCCGTCACCAATCATCACCACTCTAAAATTTCGACCTTATTTCGGATTGTGCCAGTCACCCTATACGGAAGTAATCGCTCGGTTACAGCTTTCGTCTTTCTGGATGACGGATCCTCGATGACTTTGGTAGATGATATAATCGCGAAGCAGTTGGGGTTATACGGGGAACGAGACCCACTTTGCCTACAGTGGACAATGAGGTTACAAGGGGTGACAGTTTGATCATGAAAGACATTGTCTAAAAGATAAAACATCGTACAACAATCCAACATCAACCGAGGCAGAAAATAAAATTTACCAATGTATGAATTCAGCGATTGTTGAAACTGTTCAGCTAGCAGCGTGCGTCGTTTCTCCTCATCTTCCTCGTCTGCCGATGGATTATCTAGCAAGAGAGGCCTATTCTCTTCCGCCTTCTCTAACCACCTCGGCCCTTGCCACCAGAACGTATTCAGAACGATGTCGTTTGGCAAAATCCCCCCAAAATAGGATCTGTAGGATTCTGCATACCAGGTACGTGACTCCATTTTGATCCTGGTTCCTCAAGCCGAGGAATCGTCTGACATTTTAATGGGGCAACCTTTGATTTTGAGGTCAAAAGCCTGACCTTTACCTCCCCGGCTGCATTCTCACTCCTGATATACAGACATGCACACTAGGGTGGGACAAAAAATAGATTCCATCTCCGAGCAACTTTTTGGGTACCATTTGGGTCCTAGAACATCTGTGTAAATTCTTAGCTTGATCCCTGAAACTATATTTTGGCGCCCACTGTTTAAAGTTTACATGGGATTTTATATGGGAAAATTAACTTTCACAAAACAATTACTCCAGGAGTCGCCCATTGCTTCCTAAAAATAAACCGTTATGTGGCTTTTGTAGGAAATTTAACACAGAAACAAAGTCTCGAAAACTACGAAACGATCTGACGCCTAAGAAAAAAGTTATTAACCTGAAACCAATTGATGCTCTGACGATTGATAAAATATTCATTTTTTCTAGCACCACTGTTGTTGGTTGTCCAATTGTATGCAATTGTGTTTTGATATTCTCTTAATTTGTCTAAATCATTTTCCCATACTGTTTGGCCACTTCGCAAGAGTTTTGAGGGATAAATTGAGTCTTCTTTTGTATATAAAAAGAGAAAATTAAAAAATTTGTATATAATCCGACCATCAGCAGCAGTGATGCTATGAAAAGTAAAATTTTCATCATTCTTCAGGGCATCAATCGGTTTTTGCTTAATAACTTTTTCCACAAGCATCAGATTGTTTTGCAGTCTTCTAGACTTTATTTCCATGACAAATTTCCTCTAAAAATCAGATATCCATTTATTTTTAGGAGGTAACGGGTGACTCTTGGAAGAATTAATTTGCAAAAGACGTTTTCCCCATACGAAATCCCATGTAAACTTTAAACCGTGGGCGCAAAAATATAGTTTCACCGATCGAACTAAAAATTTGCAGAGTTGTTCTGGAAGCTAAATGGGACCCAAAAAGTTACTCGGAGCAAAATTTTATTTTTTTCATATAACCATGTCCCACTCTAGTGGACAGCAAACATGACCAGGTCGGAAAAATGTTCGCAGCGTGTTTCATTAGAAATCACCGGCAGTAAGGTTGAGCAAAAATATCTGCTTTCCAATGTACGGACCGTGAGCAGTCTGAACCTTCCGCGTCAGTCGATTAAATATAATCAGCTATCCGAGCGATACCCGCACTTGAAGGGCTTACCCGTCGAGGACTATGTTGACGCTGTACCGCAGATACTCATTGGGAATGACAATCCCCATCTGAGTGCGATGTTGAAAATCAGGGAAGGAAGGCAAACAGATCCTATTGCAGCCAAGACCCGTTTAGGCTGGACGATATACGGTGCCGAGAATAATGAGCGTACCAGCTCAGCACATAGCTTCCACATTTGTCAGTGTAATGATGATCGCGCACTTCACGATCTGTTAAAAGAATACTTTTCGATCGACAACATGGGCGTTGCTCTAGCGGAATGTCCAGATTCCGACGATAATCGGCGAGCTGGCCGAATTCTTCGTGAAACTACTAAACGTGTTGGTAACCGCTTCGAGACCGGCCTTTTATGGAAATTTTACACGTTCGAGTTTCCTGACAGCCTCCCAATGGCGATTCGACGCATGCAGTGCTTAGAAAGACGAATGGAAAAAGATTCGACAATCGGCGCTAGTGTTAAAAGGCAAATGCGTGAGTACTCAGAAAAGGGATACATACGAAAAGCCACTGCTAAAGAATTGAAAGAGGCGGACCCCCGACGAACGTGGTATTTGCCCTTGGGAGTGGTATTAAATCCCAAAAAGCCAGAGAAAATAAGAATATTTTGCGACGCGGCGGCGAAAGTAGAAGGCGTTTCTTTGAATTCGATGCTGCTAATGGGACCTGATCTGATGAGGTCATTGTCGGCGGTGCTGTTTGATTTTCGGGAGCGAAGGGTGGCCATCTGCGCTGACATCAAAGAGATGTTCCACCAGATATTAATTCGACACGAGGATCGTCACGCCCAAAGACTTATTTGGCGGGATAGATATGATCAGGCTCCAGAAGTGTACCTAATGAACGTAGCAACGTTCGGTTCTACCTGTTCGCCGTGTTCGGTTCACTACGTTAAGGACCGCAACTAAGCATGCCGGAACGTATCCAGAAGCCGTAGCCGCCATTACTAAGAGACATTACGTCGACGACTATCTGGACAGTTTAGATGACGAGGACAGAGCAGTTCAGCTAGCACTGGATGTTAAATACGTACATTCTAGAGCTGGGTTCCACATAAGGAACTGGATCTCGAATTCTTCAAATGTTCTGCGTTGGATTGGGAAGGCCAAGGCAACTAATCCGAAAAGTCTTGATCTGGACGGAAACGGATCCACCGAACGAGTTCTGGGAATGCTGTGGCATCCCAAACCTGATGTTTTCACTTATTCTACGACAATGGCTACGGAGACAACACACCCCACCAAGCGGCAAGTGCTCCGCGCAGTGATGTCGTTGTTCGATCCTTTAGGGCTTCTTTCGCAGTTTCTGATCCATGGTAAAACTCTTATCCAAGAAATTTGGCGAGCGAAGACAGAGTGGGATGAACTGATTCCGAGACAGCAACAAATGGTTAAGGTGGACTAGCAAGTTTGGAGAATTGAATCATGTACGGATAAATCGATGTTACTTTCCTACTATTCCTGAGCGACAGATAAAGTCCCTCCAATTGGATATCTTTGTGGATGCCAGCGAGGAAGCATATGCCTGTGTGGCGTACTTGCGAGCCAAAGTAAAGGGTGAAGTACACGTAGCATTAGTGGGGGCTAAGCTAGGCTATGCTCGTCTCATTCCTTCTCGATGAAGTTTAGTAGGCGCGCTGTTTTACTACCCTTGCATTTTAAATTTTCGTGTCGCGCAACTGAAATACGTGCATTATTATTTTTTTTTACCAACTTTGCATTTGTGAACATCTTTTATTGTGAATGAATCTGAATGGGACTGATAGGGCCGTAACGTTGTCTTTTTGTGCCTTTGGTAAAGTCTCGGTTTTGCGCCACTTTGGTGTTTATATTAGCTTTCTTTTTCAGTTCGACTTTCGAACAATAATTTAGTCTGTACTTGGAAATTGCACACTGGCGCAACCCGGTCAACTGCACGCTACGTGACTGATTGCACGCACGAACCATATTCACTGATAAAGTTTTCGAGTGAACCCCTCGGATCACTCTGAGAGCGGTTTCAAATTGATTTCTGGGTAGGTTTCAGCTAGGATAGGATCCGCCAGCTCTGTCCCCTGATTTTGAACCAATTCTGAACCAGCTCGTGATTGGACGAAAGTGACATTGGCAAACGTTCGGCTTGGAAACTAAAAGTACTAAAGGGCTGCTTAGAAGTGTTGTCGTATTGTGATGTAAAACAAAACGTAAAACGACGTTTGTTTACCGTTTTGTTTTTTTTTGTTTTCTTGAGATTCCGCTTTCTTTCCATAACGTCCGTCTGTAATTATAAAGTGCAAGGCATTTTCTGGCAGACGAATTCAAACTGAAACTGAAGTTCTACAGGTTTCCGAGAGATCCGGTAGTGCGGTGTGCGGATTAATGCGGAAATGTCTCTTTTCGAAGTCTAACCGAGTAACTGACTATTTAGCCTACGTATGAAAATTATTTCAACTTCATGTAAAAATTGTCTTTGTTCCAGCGCCGAGTAAATTGGGAGTATTGTCTATCGCGAGATAATATAGCATTTCGTCGAGTTGTTGCTATATGGGATACACACGAGTGCGGTCGAAACAATAACAAACGTCAAAATGTTTTCTCACTCGCACTGATGCAAACTAGATGGGCGCGTAATTCAACGCACGGCCCGGTGGCGCATGGCTGAAAAGTCGCAATGTGGATTTAAGAAAAGATTCGCAATACTTTGGGGCAAACCATGAGAAAGTTATCCTGCTTGTTGTTCTTCTTTTAGTATTATCGATACAGTAGAATTTTACAGTTTTCAACTGCATCAATCATCGGTGTAAATAGGAGCGTGTTATTTTCTACTGCTGTTTTCTCCGAAAAAATCACATGAAGTACTGGATCAAACCTATATACAAACTAAACAAAAATTAAGCCTTGCAAAAAAATAGTTTTAGAATATGTAAACCAAATGCGAACAGAGAAGATTGATCTTGTGAATGAGGTTGCTCGACTCAGAAAGCAACTTACAAAAATGAAGAGCATGGAAATATTTTTCGTAATGGCCAACAACAAATATATATTATTTTGCTTTGCTGTATTCCGATGGAAGACCCGTAATGATCATTTAAATGCGGATATAAAGACTAAATCATTGGTTTTTCCCGGAGCGTGAAATTGATACATAATATAGAATATTTTAATCAGAACAATTTAAGTTTTGGACACGACTGTAACAAAACAAATATTTTGGCAACATTGGTTGAGTGGGGGTATGTCGTTTTCAGCAGGGATTAGCAAAATATAAGAAGAAGCCAGCTGGCGGATCCTATCCTAGGGTTTCAGCAGCCATTATCAGCAAAACTGATAGCCACTAGCAGGCGCTACGATCGGCCAGCAAATGCTATACGGGCGTTGCGTGCAAACTTGGATGCAATAGTAATTCATGCCTGCGAACCTGTATGCGATGGTGATTTTCAACATATTTTCATTTAAACCTAGCCAAACATTTCAAATGGTCCTAAATGCAAATGACAGATTCTCTTTGTTTACTTTCTCTTTCGCTAATAACTCGGCCGTTTATACGTTTGTTCCTTAACTCTTAGCATAATATGCTAGTCAAAATCAAAGTTTTTCGATATATATCGATACAATATTGAAAAGTTTTATGATAACGCCGCAATAATCGGAAGAGAAACTAAACAAATAGACTCTCATTTGCACTTAGGATCATTTGACATGTTTGTCGAGAAATGTTTACACAGGTTTTTCAGGAAAGTTTGCTCTAGCTTATATATCTGTTCTCTGTGCTTGTATGTCAGTTAGCGGTGGTAATAAATACATAAACTGTGAATTCAGTCTATAAAATCTGTTCTAATCCACCTAGTGGTGCAATTGTGTCTTTCTCATTTGTCCAAACTACGATTCCGTGGCTGGTTATGTTCAATACAATGCATTGTAATGCTGGCACGGTGTGTATATAAAATGACCTTATTACAAAAAAATAAGCATCGCCGAATCTTTCGCTATTAGATAGCAGATCTTTTTACCTTTAACTTGTTTGAAAATAATCCACCGAGGGTCGACGAACATTTTTATTTTTTCAATTCAATTTGGCGAACTATCGCCAAAAGAAGAAGGGGCCAACATAATCAATCATGCTTTATGAATTCGATAACATATAAAATGGTTTCAATTTGAGTATATATTCCTTGTTTTGACGTGAGTCTTTGTTTTTTTCCTTTTTCAGGGGTTTTTAGGAACGTGTCCACTGGAACACAGAATGAAAAAGAATGACCGGAACGCACAGTGGTCCCAAAGAGCAAAAAAAAGGTTTTTTTAGATTGCGTCAAAACGGTTCACTTTAGCATAATGGTGTCTTCAAGAAAGTTTCTTGGAGTAGAACTCCCTTTTTTCTGCCTTATCGGATTGATGATTAATCCCCTTAATAGGGAGTTACGAAATTTTTTTTCGTCAATGATTCAGATAGACAAATACTTCTTTCAGCAAATTTGTATAGAGAAACTCGTTACAAACACTTTACTTGAAGACTTCAACTCTCTATCTTTTAAGTTTTTAGAGATATGAGACATTATTGGTTAAAGGCCCCTTAAAAGCAGTTTTTTCCTCATAAGTTTTCTTCTAGATTTTTTCCAGTTCTAGAACATTATTTGGACTATTAAACTGCATTACTTTGCCGAAGACGGAAACTTGCTATCGCTAGTGAGGAATTCCACGAAGATCCATCCGAAAATCTTTATACAGCAAAACTATCTGAGAACGAGTTACAGGGAATGAATACTTCTGTCTGAAAAAAAATATACACTGAAAAAAATGTGTCATTTTTCAAAAAAACAAAAATTTATGATAAAAATTTAAATTGCGAAAAAACCCATTTTTTTAATTTTTTTTTATTATGTTACCAAAAACCTAAAGCGAAAAGAAACATTGTGATTGAATGATGGAGAAAAAATCGGTAAAAAAGTTTTCTTAACAATAACTTCGTACATGTTTTTAAATTTCATACTAATAGACATACAAAATTGTAATTCTATTACAGAATATAATTCTAAGCACCATTTAAAATCAAAATGCATTTAAAAAAATCTTCCAAAATGCGATAGTTTTCGAGATATTTGAAATTTTGCTCCTTCAAAAACAATTAATTCGTGTAATTATGCTCCTTTTAAAAGTTATTCGCGATACCCCATCAAAAAATGTCAAAAATTTAATGTTTATCGTTTTAAAGACGTAAAAGCAACTTTTTTAGTGTATTTGGATCCTAGAGAAGCTTTCAATAAAAAAGTTTTCCTAACAACAACTTTTGACATTTTTTTATAATTCTTATTATTTGCGGTCAAAAATACAATTTTCTTTTTGAATATGATTCTTTCAAATGGTTTACAATATCGCCTTAATGTCAAAGAGAAAGTTGCACGAAAGTTTACGGGCCTTTTGAAAAACCTATTATTGTTGATGGAGAAACGCGACTAACTTATGAAAAGGTGGTAATAAAACAAAATAATTGTGTTGTTAAAACAAAAGTTAAAATATCTCGAGAACTACTACATTTTAGAAAATTTTTGTTAAGAGCATTTCGATTTAAAATGGCGTTTAGAATCATATTCAAAAAGAAAATGGTATATTTGACTGCAAATAGTAAGAATTATAAAAAAATGTCAAAAGTTGTTGTTAGGAAAACTTTTTTATTGAAAGCTTCTCTAGGATCCAAATACACTAAAAAAGTTGCTTTTACGTCTTTAAAACGATAAACATTAAATGTTTGACATTTTTTGATGGGGTAACGCGAATAGCTTTTAAAAAGAGCATAATTACACGAATTAATTGTTTTGAAGGAGCAAAATTTCAAATATCTCGAAAACTATCGCATTTTGGAAGATTTTTGTTAAATACATTTTGATTTTAAATGGTGCTTAGAATTATATTCTGTAATAAAATTACAATTTTGTATGTCAATTAGTATGAAATTTAAAAACATGTACGAAGTTATTGGTAGAAAAACTTTTTGACCGACTTAGCATCATGCAATCACAATCAAAATGTTTCTTTTCTCTTAGGTTTTTGGTAGCAAAATATAAAAAATTTAAAAAAATGGGTTTTTTCGCAATTTAAATTTTTATCATAAATTTTTGTTTTTTTTTTGAAAAATGACACATTTTTTTCAGTGTATATTTTTTCGGATAGAAGTATTGATTCCCTGTAACTTGTTCTCAGATAGTTTTGCTGTATAAAATACAGTAATCGAACAAAAAATTTTTGAAATTAATTTACGTAGAAACGTTTACGCCCTTTTGAAAAATTACTCTTGTATCAAAATATTCCAATTGCCAGAGAATATCATGGAGATTCATACAGTGAACACACCTGCAAAGTTTCGTTCGAATCGACGATGGTCATATTATGCGGTCGGCCGGTTTCTCATGAAATCACTCTAGTATGTGTGGAAATATTCACATTTTATGA
This sequence comes from Topomyia yanbarensis, assembly GCF_030247195.1. Taxonomy (NCBI): domain Eukaryota; kingdom Metazoa; phylum Arthropoda; class Insecta; order Diptera; family Culicidae; genus Topomyia; species Topomyia yanbarensis. The sequence continues at coordinate 171,407,986 of NC_080671.1, read as the reverse complement.
TTGAAAATAGCTCTTTTTCCAATGGCGATAACGATAACGTTTACATTAATAAATAAATCTAATCAACCGTGAATGTTATACTGGTTATAGTATCATTAAAGTTAAAGACATATTCGAAAAAGTTGTTGATCATGCACAATTCCATAAATATCACAATAACTGCCTTAGAATAAGATGATAAATTCCACATATGGAAAAATTTTGTAAGAGAGAAATCCTTTTTATTTGACACCCAAAATGCCTAAGCTGGTCAAGTTAAGGTTAAGATATTGATCAATTTAAAAAAATGTGACAAAGTTTCATGGTTTGAAAGCATTTACTAAAAATGCTATATCTCAGCCTCCCGACCGAATTTTCACAATATTCATTCACGAAAACTTTTGTAATGAATAGGGTGATGAGCCCATTTGCGCCATGTTTCTATTATCACCCTACCCATTTGAAGCCGTTGGTTAGAGCAGTGTCTGCCATCTTTGTTCAACGCATTGAGTCAAATGGTAGCGCAACAATAGGGGCACCCGATTCGAGTTTTCGTTGCGGTCAAACACGAGAATTTCACTGTTTTCAGTGCATTTGTGTTATTATATTGGTTCTTAACAACGAAGCAAAGCTGTTGATGTCAATTTTTACGTATTCCATTGATTGTAGGGCGAGAAATTAACGAATTAGTGAGGCACCTTGCTTAGTATGGTGAAAATAGGCACTTCACCCTAGTACTTTTTAATACATGTCTTTAGTTTAATGAAAAAAATATTGATTTGTGAGGATTTTCTTCATAATTGACTAAAAAATATTGTTTTCGCTTTGTTTAATCATTGATCATTGATCGTTTTGTTCTATCATTGATATAAGCACTTTTTGTGAAAAAATTATTTTAAATGGAATTTATTCTCCAAGGTCCACAGAAAAATAAAAAAAATATTTAAAAAATAATCGGACTTCGAAAAAATTACGAAAACCGCTTATATACGACAATTTTACTCAAAAATGGCCATTTTTCATAAATCGCATTTGTGGAACCTCTAGACGATTTTTTAGAAACTTGATTTGTTCTACAAAAGCTTAAAATATGCTTATCTTTCATTATAGGGTTGAGCACCATGACTTTTCGCGCAAGGATTTTTTTGGGACAGCCTAATATAGTATGTTTCATAAATCATGATATTTAGATTTGAACTAAAAAAAATTGTTCTGGATCCCTCGGTGGATTATTTCCGAATAAATTTTAAATTAAAGGTAAAAGTTTCTTTCATCCAATAATGAACAATTCAGCGATGCTTATTTTTTTGTTATAATATTGTTCTATTATACACACCGTGCCAGAAATGTATATTACATATTCAATACGATTTGCACATACATACAATGGATCGACGGCCACGATCTTGAGATGCTATGTGTCGACACTGAAACAGCGCTTGAAACCAGCGGCGGATCAAGGAGGAGGATCCGGGACTGTGGCGTATTGGCGAATTTGAAAAAATTGAAATGTTGAAATTGTTCAACAAAAATAAGCCTAATATTTTAAATGGAATTCCCAAAATTTCATTTGCAAATGTTATCTTGTGAGAATATTTGCTTGTAGTGAAAATTGGCGACAGACCTTGACACCTACCTGTCGGCTCGTTGTGGAGAAAGAAGGTCTAGGTCAACCGCCGAGAACTACAACGAGTAGATCGCGGCTAAGCGAGGAGCTAAATGGCTCCTGGTATCGTGACTAAACTTGGAGCTTATTGGTACACGAAAAGGATATCGGTACTGAGAGAAATTCCGCCACATTCTGTAGTCCTTTACTGACGTCGAACATGGACTCGAAAGTGTGCGAGAAGTATCCCCATAGCGACCATCAGGCGATTCGCTACAGTATCGGCCAATGGAACGCTGCTGCAACAAGGAGAAGGACGACCGGCAAGCAAAAGTGAAAGACGAAAGTCTTTAACAAAAACCTCTATGATTTCGGCGAACAGCGGAATCAAGTACGTTGTTGATGTCGCTGATCTAACAAGAGGGATTGTGACGGCTTGTGACGTTACAATGCCACGAAAACTGGAGCCATGCAGTAGACGGCGTGCCGCTTACTGGTTAAGTGAGTAGCTCAGTACGCTACACACTGATACCTAACATATCGAACTGGGTGGGAAGACCCCATGGAAAAGTTCACTTCCACCTGACACAATTCCTGTCAGGCCATGGCTGTTTCCGACAGTACCTCCACAGGTGCGGGCACGCGGAGGTCCCAGCCTGCCCGGACTGCCCAGGTGTAGACGAAACTGCCGAACACATACTGCTCGTATGTCCTCGGTTCGACGTCGAAAGAAGAGCAATGCTTGACGTCTGTGGCTGGGACACAACCCCTGATACCCTTATTCAGCGGATGTGTCAATCGATGGAGAAGTGGATCGCGGTCTCGGCTGCTACCACCCAGATTGCCTGTAGGCTACAGGTAATTTGGTGAACCGAGCAACAGACGACGGGCACGGCTAACTAGTGATTGGTTAGCTGGAGCGAAAAAGGCCGAGCGCAAAAAAGGGAGTGAATGGTCTGTTCATGCTGAGGCAGGTTTGGCGCAGCGACTGGCAACCGCTTAAGAGGTAAACCCAGCCACCCCGAAGCAAGGCAGAAGAGCGAATGTATAGGCGTATAAGTGAACTTAGCTATCGATGCCTCGTGGCGTGGCAGAGAAGTGAAAGGGTGAGCAAGTCAGCCTCACATGGTATGGGTGAGGCGAGCACAAAAGTAAGCCTAGCAAGGAATGAGTAAGGTGAGCACACAAGTCAGCCTCATGTGGAGTGTTAGAGAATGAATCAAGATGCGATAGAGAGAGCACCCAAGTAAGCCTCATACAGAACGTATGAACGCGTGAGCGAGAGTGAATGAGTACATCAAGTACAGTCATCCCCCCAGAAGTAATACCGAGAGGTAGTTCCTGGGGGGAACGATGGCGGAGCCCAATGGAGTTTAGTCGGTATTAATGGCAGCGTCACCATTCGAGCCCGACACGCCCCCAGTACACCCCGTGTGGTAGCTTGGACACCTACCAATAGCACGTGTACTGGGTTAGGACATAAACGTCTTCTCCATTGTAAAAAAAAACACTGCTTGCCTTAGAGCCAGCAGGCAGGCTCAGAGAACAAGATCGGAGAGTGAGAGAGGAGCGCAAGCAACGTTTCGAGAAGGTAGGCACGCTTTAAAACGGGAGATCAGGCCAGTTTGCCATAAGGAACTGTGATGAGAAGTAGACGCTAATCTCTGGAAGACGCGTACTGAGTCGTCATGACAAAGATGAGGACCCGTCGACACCAGCTGAAATATGCCCGGGTAAACTAAAGATAATCGTTGAGGGTCTCTTCCCGAAGCTTGATCCAACTACCTGGTCACCGACACCGTACGGCGAATAAGAAAGAGCAAACACAACCGAGTAGCAAGCGAATAATGCCGAGCTCAAAGAAGCGTCGGTGCGACTAAAATAAAGAAAGCCACCGGTCCGGATACTACTGCAGAAGGGTTTAGAAGATAATAACTTCCCCGAAATCCGGAAGGTACAGAAGCTGGTGTTGCTGATAAAGTTAGGGAAGTTACTCGGCCAGACAGCCTCGTATAGGCCAATGCTACAGCGCTGCACAAAAGAATGAGACAGATCCTGAAGAGCTACTTCCAGATAAGAATACTGCTGTACGAAACGTTTCTCAGGGCTCCATTCTTGGTCCAACTCTTTGGAACGGGATGTACGATGGGGTCTTAACACTGCGGCTGCCCTGGAAAGTCAAAATCGTGCATTTCGTGGCCGACGTGTCACATAGTTCACCACAAGACGGATGTGTTGTTGGTCAGCAACTGAAAAGAGGTTCAGTGGATACAAATCACCGTCGGAGGGCACGTGATTGCATCGAAGCCTGCACTGAAGCAATTGGGAGTCATAGTCGACGACCGGTTGATCTTGAACAACCACGTTGATGACGCCTACGAAGCTCGGTTTGTTACGGTTTGTTGTGGTGCGGCGCTTAAAACCAAGCGGAACCGCGAAAAGCTGAACAGAATGTTCCGGCTGGTGGTCGTACGATTGCGATTGCGTACAGAATAATATCTTCGGAGGCAGTACGCGTTATCGCCGAGATAATCACCATCTGCATCACCCTGGCGGAAGATATCAAGTGGTACAATAACTGAAACGCCAGATACGTAAGAAGGAAGATGAGAATCGATTTGATGGTGACGTAGCAGCAGGAATGGGACAATATGGAGAAAGGAAAGTGGACCTACCGGCTCATCCCAAACCTGTCGACGTGGGTCAATAGAAAGCACGGAGAGATGACCTTCCTCCTGAAACAGCTCCTGTCGGTCCACAGCTGCTTTAGGAAGTATCTTCATCGGTTCGGGTACGTAACGTCACCATTGTGCCCGGAGTGCGAGAACGTCGAGGAGAAACCGGAGCATGTACGTGGTTTGAAGCGACATGCAGGGAGCTACTTAAAACGGGAGGACCGGACATCAACCCGGATAATGTAGCCTACAGGAAGACAATAGACGTATAGATGTGAAATGTTATGATGTAGATCATGAACGTCTTGCAGCGGAAACGGCGTGATGAACATCGAGCAGCGGTTTCGTGAGAGCAATCACCGCCAAGGAACTCCCCGCAGGAACAAGCTAGATCCACCGCCGAGGACTAGTCAAGTAGACTGCAACGGAGCACCGAGTATGAGTCGTCGAAACACCAGCGAACCGGACGCCAAGTTCCATCCGGAATCTCCAGACCGACCACGGCACCCTACCGGTTTTGCCGATAGAAATAGAAAATCACCGGAATCACCGAACTAATCTCGGCACCTGGCTGCTTGGTTCGTTTTCGGGAGAACTTCTCTCGCCGGGAAACTCTCTATCGGAGTAGGTCAGGCCCATCGTCGGGGACTAGACCGAGTAGTTCGCGAACAAGTCGAGGAGCTGAATGCCTCATCAAGGAAGTAGTGCTACATGGCACAAGAAGAGAACTACAGGACTTAAAAGAGTTGCGGCGCTAAATGGCACCGGTCACGGAGCCAAAGGGCTCAAGAAGTTGTGGCGCTGAAACCAAAGAAGAATCGGTATCGGGAGAACTTCTTTCGTCGGGGAACTCCCCTCAGCGCACAATCAGATTCACCACCGGGAACTAGACTGCGAAAACGGCGTTGAGACACCACCAGTCGCGCCGGGACTCCAGCAAACCGGACGCCCTACTCTACCTGAATCGTCTAGCTGACCTCGACACCTGGCTGGTTGGCTCGCTTTCAAACTTTTCTCGCCGGGGAATTCTTCGTCGGAGTAGGCTAAATCCTTCGTCGGGGACTAGACCGAGTATATCGCGAACAAGTCGGAAGCTCAACAAGGAAGTGGTACTAAACGGCACAGGGGAACTGAAGGGCTCAGTAAATTAGACAGTCTGAAGTTTGACGACCAGATGGTTCTCGTAGGGGAAGAGCACTAATTCTAGACCCACAGCTAGCTTTCCTACTACCATACAGAAATTGTCCCGTTGTGTGGATAATCGAAAATTGGTAGTGTGTCGAGGATGGGTGCTGTAACCTTACTGAAAGAACTAGTTGGATAGGAGTGTGTACTGTGCACTGCACATAAGAAAATCTTTTCCCGAAGTAATGCCGTAATGTAATGCGGAGGAGCAATGAGGTTCCTTGCAAAAGTAGTTTTATTATCTAGTCGGAAGACTACCCAAATCTGTTCTCTGAGTTGTTGGTTTTTGTACATTTTTTCCTACTCAACGTTGTCTTTCGGCTAACTTATTTTATTATGCGGGGTATGTGTGAGTGGGATGAATAACCCACAATCAAACCACCCCCAGCCTATTTTGGAATACCTACAGAGTGAAGATGATGGGGCTGAGATAGGGGTGGGTCTGAAAAGGGTGCATGACGCGGACGTTTGAGGGGGGGTCCGTTGGGGAACTTTGGCAGGTGGCTAGATGGGGGGAGGGGCATGATGAGGGTAACTTGAAGGGATAGTAGGTTCAGGTAAGGGTGTGTAATGTGCAAGGGGACCCCTCACTGCATACCCCTAGCTACGCCCCTGCTTGAATTGAGAAAACCTATATAAGTCAAAAAATGTTTTGTCCTGGATTAGGTTGACGATTTTCAGAGTGATTGCGTAACCTTTCTATATGAGACAAATATGTACTAAAGCCCAAAAAAGTCAATCTTCGTCAATTTCAACTTCAATCTCAACTTTTCATGCATTTTTAAGACATTTGGCATCAAAAATTGAAAAAAATTGATTTGCACTTTAAAGGGTTAATTATTTTCCTTTATATCATCGATTTTATATATAAGGGAAATGCGAGGAACGGCGAAAATGTGTGGTTAATATCTTGCGCTAGGACGTAAAATATACAAATCCGTCTAACAAGGTTCAATGAGTCAATTGAAATTAATTGATTAGCCAAAACATTATAATCTTATCATCTGATTGCATAGCTGACGTTTCCTGTTGTTTCTGCCACTATAATGCGATTCAACCAACAATCTCACCCGCACACGGTACTCACCTTTGTAGATGTTGGAATCCACATGTGGCTGCACGTGTAGAATCCTGGTGCTTTCTGTTGCCAGTATGCCAATCAGCACTACGATTGTCAGTGCGGAAACGAGTACCAATAGAATGAGCACCTTCTCCAGTTTACTCCTGGCGTACCACAGCGACGTCCCTCTAGCCGTGTGATAACGAATGTGCATCGTCGGACTCCGGCTGGTTTCGTTGATTTGGATCGAACCGATGCTGCTGCTGTCCTCGTCGGCAAACTGTGCCTGCTTGTACCGGGTCATCTGCAGATTAGTAAAGATAGAGAAATCACGTTGTTTTACTTCTATTTATTTAGAGTGAAAACAAAAATCGCCCTCACTTGATGACAGCCTCTAGAACACCAATAAAAAATACTGGCCTGATTGAGAATGCGTCTGTCAATAGTTCACTCGACTGCGAATGCAAATCAATTCTGTCGACACGGTTGAGACAATCAAATGCGGTATGTACTGCAATTTATAAGTGGCCGCAATAAAATTTAAATACGCTGCTAACTTTCAGTTCGATTCGATGCAATAGAGTCAAGATGCACGTCTGCGTTAATTTCTCGCTCTCGGTAGCCTCAAACAGCTATACTGAATCGCACTTCCGTAAGTATAGGGAATGTTTATCTCTGGAAGATATACTAAGCACTACGTTGATCTCACTTTTTCTAATAGAAACAGACCACTGTTTCTCGCGTGGATAAATGAGACGGTAACTCAGCGTAAATTGGCAACCTACTGCGCGCTTAACACTCACATGTGTGACGTGATGTCGGCTTCCAAATACCATACCGTACCCGTACCCGTACTGTATGCAGAGCAAATACACCACTCGCGATAATCTAACGAGAAATGGGGGTGGGTGGGAAGGACTAAAAGAAGCGTAGATCTGCCGGTAGCAAGGCCAGGGATGAACGAAATGCGCGCGCATTCTTTTATTATACCTACCATGCTTTGTTGTTATTTGATACAGAGATAAACAAGAGCCAGTGACTGTTTACCCTGTATGTCTGTTCGGTCTATTTTTATTTCAATTTGCTGTGATCTGTTCTTTCAGGCAGTTCCAGTTAATGTTTATACTGATTTGGGTTTTTATCAAGTACGGGAGCGGTACATTTTTCGATTCACAGCGGACACATTATATTATAGAAAGACAAACACATTCGCGCACTGGAGAAACGCTTGTCTTATAACGGACCTTTTATCACAAAAATCGTTTTTTGTTCAAGGCACCAGTAAATTACGTTGATATTACATTTAGGATAATGAGCCTATTTCGGCCCTATTATTGAGAGTGCCGCGCTATTTTAAACAAATTTTATTTATATTTTTTTACATTTTAACGACATTCAATTAGCTAGAGATTACTGGGTAAAGAAAGTTATGAAAATTTAGAGCCATAGTACTCAAGTGAGAGCAAGGATGTGAAGTAAACAGATCGAAAAACTAGAAGTGGCAGGGTCATTAGAACCGGCTTAATACCTTACGGCATTAACTTTTGTCTTTTGCTGATGAGGGTCGAGCTTAGGCAGTATAGCTACGAATCACTCAAGTTCACCAGCATGTCTCTTGGTAAAGACAGACTTGTCCCTCTTTACCGTGAGAACCGATATATTGTTTATATCTTTAGGCTTGATAAAGCAGCAATGTACTATATCTTAAACATTTATAAAACACATGTTTAGTAGAAATCACTAAATTTTCTACATACAGAAATATGTATGTCCGTTCAGTGCATCTAGTCTCGCCACAACAATTTAATTATTCTCCTTGATGTGCTTAATTGTACAGTATCGAGAAAATCATAATTGAAATGCAATGGACGTGAAAAATGTGAGAGAATTTTACGCTGTACGCGAAAAGATAAATGTTTCGTCAGGGAAAAAGTAAATCTCCGATCGCAATAAAAAGTTGTGCGCACGAGATCCAATAGTTGTTCAATATTATTTGTTTGTATTTTTATTTATATAGACTAAACATACAGGGTGTTTGGTTCATGGTTAAGAAACTCTCGAGGGATGATTGGATGTCATATTTATAGAAAAAAATCGTTCTACACGTACCATTAAATCTCAACCGTTACTAAGTTATTGAACTTTTTGTGTTAAAAACTTAGGTGTCTTAAAATAGCTCTAACTCAAAAAATGTACTTTGTATTTCAAATCTTTTAGATCCATTGGATAGGTGAGAAAATTTTCCACTGAAAAATGTCCTCAAATGTTTCAGCTAATTAGGTTAAGTAATCTTTTCACAGTAATTTATCTAAAATTTAACAATTTTGATCGATTTTTCGTTCACTTCGCGAAAATCTTAATAGTTAACATCACCATTTTAATAATTCAAATTGTTAGCCTTGAAAAGTTGTATAATTTGTTCTTTAACATGATACACTTATCTTGTCTTGTTTTCATGTGTTTGGGTTATTGAACTTGGATATTTTTATCTCATGTTGAAAGAGTATGGCACTTATTGTACCTTTTCTTATTTTTATTCGAAGGCCAGGAAAACTTTGCAGAGAAAAATGTATTAATACCTTTCAGTTAAGTGAATTTAGTATTCTTTTAGAAGTTAATTAGTTGAAAGTTAGTGTTTTTATTAGCATTTTTGTTATTTTCTTAAAATAGTAAATAATAAACTTCACCATTATTATCATGGAATTAATGCATCTCAGCAAGTTCTACAATTCTTCTTTTGACTTCATTCAATTATCTTTTTTAGTTTCGAAGCAAAATCATTTTAGCTTCTCGTTTCATATGCAAAAAACAACGATTTCGAACCCACTGCATTTGTGATGATGCCATCCTGTGTTAACTATTTAATTGCAGCGAAATGAAAAGCGATAGGGATAAAGTGTCAAATAATAAGTTGTAGAGAATATTAAGGGGCACCAAATGAACAATAGTGACGATAAATTTAGTTGATTAATAATTAAAATAATTACAAAAATTACCAAAAAACGCAAATTTTGAGCTATTTTACTAGTAAAAAGTCATGTAAAACACTTAACTAAAAGATATCTGTACATAAATCGGAAGGAAGTTTTCTCAGCTTTCCAATGAAGTCCTGATAATAGCGATTTAAAGCATATTTTTTAGATTAGAGTTTTTTAAGACCCTTTCAAGTCAATTACAGAAAAAGTTTAGAAGTCAAATTACAAGGAAACGAGAAGATATAGGAATATTATGTTGAAGAATAAATTATGAATCGTCCTCAAACCCAACTTATGGATAATAGATATTGCTATAATCATAATTCATTATTTTGAGAAAATAACAAAACCTCATCAAAAACACTAACTTTTAACTACTTTACAACTAAAAGGTAATTAAAACTAATTATCTGAAAGATATGAGAAAGTTATTCAATAGAAAATTTTCTCACCTTTCCAATTGCACTAAAAGATTTAAAATACGAGGTATACTTTTTGAGTTAGAGGTGTTTTTTACACAAAAAAGATAAACAAGTTTTTTACACAAAAAGTTCAATAACTCTGTAACGGTTGGGATTTGATGGTATGTGTTGAACGATTTTTTGCTCCAAATATGACAGTAAATCACCCCTCGAGAGATTCTTACTCATGAACCAAACACCCTGTATAAAAGGTACACAGCTCCGTTAAGCTACCGCCATGAGCCGTGTCAAACAAACAAAATAGTTGCTTTCATAAAACAAAAGAACATATTTTTTAGGATAATTGGAAGTTTTTCCTTAAACTTGCATATATTTTTGATAATTTTGATTTTCTTCTGAAATTTTTTGAGGGTTTTAATCCCTGTGGCTACATACTTGACTCCGTTGCACCGAAAAATGTCTTACTATACCAAACATACATACGGATGATTTGTAAAACTAATCATTATACTTCCGCTTCCCCAATAAAAATAAATAAACATCACAAACATAGACGGACCTCGTCAGCATAATGCTGTATTCAACCGCAATTTATTATGTCATAAGTTTACAAAAATAGATCGAGAGAGCCATAACGTTGCCATATTCATAGAGAAAATAGGTTTGATACTAGTTTAGGAACTTGGCGAATTCCTCGGGGGCTTCAAGAAACGTCATAGGTGGCCAATGTGGCCCAACCTACTACCCGTTTTGATATGTATTACATCATTTAGACATCATGATATTACCAGTTTATATGGGAATCCGTAACTCCGGAACCGGAAGTCGGATCAACTGAAAAATCAATAGCAGCTTTTGGGAGCGCTATACATTTCATTTGAAACTAAGTTTGTGATATTTGGTTCAGCCATCTCTGAAAAAATTGTGTAACAAGTGACACACGAGAAAAAGAGAAGAATAAAAACACCTTTTTGCACTTCTCATACGATCCACCGATTTTCTCTTTCACAATAAACCTCTTCACTCCGATGTGTGTTGCTCTCATACGTGCATTCTACTCCATGGCTGCACACCTCAAAGAGTAGAAATAAAGAGGCACTTTAGCGTAAATCTTGGTCCCACGCGCACGGAAGCAGAGAAGGCAACCAAAAAACATTTTAAAAACCGATTTTTCCGATCAATCTTCATCTGAATTGTAGTTTTATTCGCCGTACTACCTGTTTGCTAGTGAGGGGAGAGACAAAAAAGTGGTTCTGCAAGGTGACTCTTCGTGCGAAATTGTGCAGCTTTTGGGAAAATGAAATGGATCATTTGGGAAAAATGCAATCCATTCCGAAGGACACGTGTAGAAACTACTTCATGGCATTTCAAATAGTGTTTATGTGCGATAATAGAGTTACGCAGAGAATTCTTTGCCCAGATCAAGGTCAAACTAATCCATGCCAGTTCTGCGAAAAAACAGCACATCACGGTCTACCCTGCTTAGAAACCGCTGAATATAAAAAAAATGCAAAATTTGTGGCAGCTGGTCAGGTAATATTGACAACTGCAAAAGCTGCGTTAAGTACCTCAAAATCTACAACCAGTACCATCATTGAGGAAGTTGACACTTGTAAGGGCATGAAGCAAGGAAGAAATCAGATATTCGCGAACATAAAGGCGGCAACTACGATGATGACACGGAAATGTACAATAGCGAGATGGCAATGACCAAGCCCTCCCCCCAAGACACAGTTGGCGAGTAAAAAATATATCCTCGCCTCGTAAACAGGTTTCCCACGTGCAATTCAATGGCCAAACGATTGCGCAAGAAACATATAAAATACTCACGGTTCCGTTTGTCATTTAAATGATAAGTTTTTGAACTGCACACAACTTTTTATTTCCGTATTATTTCAGTGCACACTGTGCACTCTGTACTCTTAGTATAAACACCAGGTATAACATTCAAGATACAGCCGAGAAGACAGTTTTTGTTTTGCGTCATTTCAACGTAATATCATTTAATTGACACTGCATTTCATTTTTACGAGGAATTTGTTCTGTACTAATACACTGCAAATCCGCAAAACCATTCTACTTGACAAACGCGTAAAAGGAAAATTCGTTTAAAAGTTGACAGGACATATCTGCTAGTGTTGATTCGTGAAAGTGATAGTTTTGTTTGTGATTTTTGTTTTCACTTGGCATTATCACTGCACAGTACGTTAGCTCAATTTTTTCGCCAAAAGCGACATCTGCTGCGTTTTCCTGCGGATATTGCATACCCGCTAGGCGTTATTTCTACATCAAAAGTATGGCTTGTAACAACTGCTCGAAAGTGGTTAATGATTCTGATCAAATCACATGTCGTGGATACTGCGGAAATTCGTTCCACATGATATGCGTCAAGATGGATTATGATGTTCGTGACGTCCTGGGCAAGGATGCAAAATGCCTACCTTTTCTGCGGCTGTAATTTTTCTGCCTACATTCTCATTTCTCTCTCGATGCTGCTGTCATTCACTAGTGCAGGACGCCCAGCGCTGTACGGCTGCCTCTGTGCAAAGCAGTAACATGACAAAAAACTACTGTCCCCAGTACAGTCACCAGACGCGAGCGGTACAGCTTCTGTAGTTTATCGGTACCGTTGGCATCCCTGGTCCTGGGAACCCACCCACGGAATCTATTCTGGATGTGCAACCGCTGTGCTGACTTATTCTCAAATAACAATTTCCGTAGCATGGATTCGCGTTGTTGCGACGTAGTGCCTGACGACAATTCTCTGAAATCTATAAAGAATGACATAGCTGATTTCAAAGATGTCGTCAAAGCTCTCTCGGTTAAAGTTGACTCAAAACGCTATCCCCAACTATAACGCCTTGGAAACGAATTGCTGAATATAATCCAGTTTCAAACACACCTAAGCGCAAACGTGAAGATGATTCGCTCAAAACAAACCTATCATCAGTATTGCGGCGGAGAAGAATCCATCTGGCGGTGGACAGTAGCGCCAAGCTATTCTGGATAAACTCGTCTGTCCAACTTCTTGTACCCCGGCGAGCGATCTCGGTCTACCTGACGAATCGGTGACTGCTTCTGTGTCAGGTAAAGCCAAGAAGGGTATATGTCCTTCCGAAGCAATACAAGATGCTGCACGCCCTCAATGTAAATTTCACTTACAGTCTGCTAATGAACACAACTCTACAGCCGCTGTGAATCTTCAATGTCAAAAACAAAATTTTGATGCCATCGTAACGAGCACGTCTCTTCACAGCATATTCGGGTCTACAACGATCACAGAAGGACTAAGCACTCTATGCTATGCTGGTATGACTCATCGCACCCCGGGAAGCACTGCAGCTAGCACTATGAAAGCCCTTGATCCCCCTGCCACAGTCGAGCCATTGCAGCCAGCGTTCACCGGTCGTCCCGGTCCTGTGTGCAGGAGAGGTGAAGGGGTCTTCCAAATCGATACTAACGGCAAGTACGAACCTGATTTTGTTAATGCAAGCATTGATCAGCTCCTCGCTTCCAGTCAATCGCGGCATTCAAACCTACAAATATATTATCAGAATGCCGGCGGTATGAATTCAGGAATCGACGATTATTTGATAGCAAGTTCGTATGAATGCTTCGATAGCGAAAGCGATAGCACTCTGTCAGTGCAAGCATTTGGTGCCAACTACGATGTTTTCCGTACTGATCGCAGCTCACGCAACAGTCTCAAGGCTACCGGCGGCGGGGTACTTGTGGCTATCCATCGTCGATTGAAAGCGCTACTGATTGACGACACTTTGGAGGTCTGTGTCGAGCAGGTGTGGGTGCGAATCAAACTGGTTGGCTACGCACTTTTTCTTTGCATGGTTTATCTTCCACCGGACCGCAGTCGCGATTCGACATTGATTGATTCACATACTGAGTCACTGGAACGAATTTCCGCTCAAGCAAGCCCGGTTGATGAGATCCTGATTGTTGGTGATTTCAATTTCTCCGGATTAAAATAGCGCTCTGCTTCTGACGGATCTATGTTCGCTGATCCCAAACTGTCATCTTTTCATGATCGTATCACCAGTTTGCTTGATTGCTACAGTCTAAATCTGCTGCGCCAAACGAATAATGTGATGAACCAGAACAACAGAATCCTTGATCTCTGTTTTTCGAGCAAATCTGACTACGTGCCAAATGTTACCGCAGCACCGTTCCCCCTGGTAAAGACTGTTAGACACCACCCTCCCCTGCATATAGTGCTTGAAGCGATTCGAGTGAAGCATGACTGCAATACTTCTGACACCGTCAGCTATAATTTTAGAAAAGCCAACTATAATAGAATTATTGACTTCCTTTCGAATATCCACTGGACTGAAATTCTCGACAATGATGATGTCAACGTTGCAGTGCAGATCTTCTCCAATGTTATGAGCTATGCTATCGATCGCTATGTACCTAAAAGTGGCCTTCAATCTAAGCACCCAGCGTGGCACACTGCCGAGCTGAGACGGTTAAAAGCGACTAAAAGAGCCGCTCTGAAGAAGTACTCCATGTTTGGGGGCTACGTGCTACGACAACACTACGTTCATGTCAACCAAATCTATAAAAAGACATCGAAGCGTTGCCATGCCGATTACTTGCGAAACGTGCAACGTAAGTTGAAGTCCGAACCTAAAACATTCTGGAAGCATGTAAACGAGCAAAGAAACGAATCCGGGTTGCCTTCAACGATGAGCTATTGGGGACGTATGAGCTCTAGTTTACAGGAGATTTGCCAACTATTCTCTGAAAAGTTCGCGAGTGTTTTCTCCAACGAGAAACTGACACCGACCCAGGTTTCACGCGCGGCTCTTAATGTACCTCTATCATACCAGTCTTTGAACTCTATCAATATCGACAATAATATGGTACAACCGGCGATTGGCAAAATGAAGGCTTCAACTTCGGCAGGCCCACATGGTATGCCAACTATTATTCTAAAAAAATGCTCTACTGGTCTAATTGAACCTCTTTGTCATCTGTTTCAATTGTCGGAGTATTTCCCGAACTCCTCCTTCATGTTTCCAGTTCACTAAAAAGGTGATAAAAAGGTAGTTGACAACTACCGTGGTATTACAACGCTAAGCGCAGTTCCTAAGCTGTTTGAAATGGCTGTGTTGGAACCCATCTCCAGCCACTGAAAACAGTATATCTCCGAGACTCAGCATGAATTTGTGCCGAAACGTTCAACATCTACGAATCTTCTGTCGTTCACAACATATGTTAAAGAT
Organism: Topomyia yanbarensis; assembly: GCF_030247195.1. Taxonomy (NCBI): domain Eukaryota; kingdom Metazoa; phylum Arthropoda; class Insecta; order Diptera; family Culicidae; genus Topomyia; species Topomyia yanbarensis. Next base: position 171,392,844 of record NC_080671.1, on the reverse strand, counting down.
GCCATGTCGGACGGCCTTCAAACTGACGTTATCTACATGGACCTTTCGGCTGCTTTTGACATAATTAATCACGCTATTGCAGTGGCAAAGTTGGATAGACTTGGCTTTGGTACTAATATTCTCCGTTGGATGCAATCGTATCTCAGTGATCGTCGTCTAGCAGTCTAGATAGGTGATTGTGTATCCGGAGAGTTCTTTGCTTCATCTGGTATTCCGCAAGGCAGCCATCTCGGTCCATTGATTTTTCTTCTGTATTTCAACGACGTCAACTTCGAAAGACAACACGGTTGTATTTCGCCGACGACCTCAAGTTATACCTGTGTGGCTGCTTACCATAGAATCCGGAATACTGATGATGCAGCTTTCCTTCAACGTCAACTGGTAACCTTTGCGGAATGGTGCGAGTTCAACTGAATGACCCTAAACCCCAAGAAATGTACGGTCATTACGTTCTCGAGGAAAAAAACGCCAATTCGATTCGATTACTGTCTAGCTGAATCCACGATTGACAGAGCGAATTGTGTCAAAGATCTCGGAGTTTTTCTCGATGAACAACTGACGTTTAAACAGCATATCAGCTATATTGTCGCAAAGGCATCACGCTGTTTGGGGTTCATAATGAGAATATCTAAGCACTTTTCACATATTTACTGCTTGAAATCTCTCTACTGCTCACTCGTTCGATCAACTCTGGAATATTGGTCATTTGTGTGAAACCCTCATTATCTTAACGGTGTCCATCGAATTGAGACAGTACAGCGGAGATTTGTTCGGTTTGCCCTTCGTCGATTGCCTTGGAGCAACCCTCACCAGCTGCCAAATTACGAAAGCCGGGGTTTGCTTATTGGACTCGATACATTGCAAGTGCGGCGGGATCTATTCCGTGCTATGACGATTTCGGATATTTTGCAAGATTGAATTGATTGCTCCGAGCTTCTCAGTGCGATAAATATAAACGTTCGCCCTCGCGCCCTTCGCAATAATTTATTCCTCCGATTACCTCTTCGCCGGACTAACTATGGAGTAAACGGTGCCATCATTGGTTTGCAGCGGACCTTCAACAAAGTATCATCCGAGTTCGATCTTCACATTCCACGTAGCAGATTACAATTTGACTTTTTAAATAGATTAAGAAATTATCATTAGGGCCACACTGTGTCTGTTGATATCAATTATAAATAAACCAAATGATGACAAAAAATGGTAAAACATAAAACATGCATTGCTCTTAGGTTAAGGTCACACGATACACTTAATGTTGCAACCAGCAGCAGAATTTTAGTCGTTTTCTATGGTTTCTAATCAATGTTCATATAAGTTTGAAAATGACGTGACAATACAGCGAACAGAAATCAGTAGGAAATCTCGAAGAGCGACTAAAATGTTGTGACTGGTTGAATCTATTAGCGAATAAGTTGGTATAAATTAGGGTTACCAAATGGACTGAGAGCAAATTAAGGACATCCCTGCAAAATGTTATGCCAGTTATGTCACTTGAGCCAGAATTCTGAAAAAAGGTCGGAATTCTGACTAATTTTCCAGAGGTTGAACTGGGATGTTGAATTTCAATCGAGACAAATTAGAATGATGTAGTGCCAATACCAAACGAAAATACCACTTTGTCAAAACCTCATATTGAGCTATCCAACAAATTTTGGTTACTTCTGAGTAAAACAAATTTTAGTTGCCATGAGTCGCAGAGAGTATGCATTAACAAAAACATTAACAAAAAATCACTGGAAGGAATTGAAATTGATTCTCTTGGAAAAAAGTTGATCTGAATAATTTAATACAGGGTGATTCGTCAAGACGTTTTTTTAATCTGGTAAAAAAATTGAAAAATGGAGTAAATCGCGAATTGTTTATTTGTCAATCGAAAGAACATTTTTTGCCATTTATTGTTTGAAAACAATTTCTTTTAAATGTTGACCATGTTGGCACTTCAGGTAATCCATTCGACTGCTCCAATTTTTGATGACGGATTCAAGTATTTCAAGTGGTATCTGGCTAATTACTCGAGTAATGTTGGTTTCCAATGCTTGGGGATGTCACCGCCGCTATGTTTTCTTCACTGCGTGCTAGATATGGACGATTTATACGCTAATCATCCAATAACAAGAACTACAACGCTTACTTTTTGGTTGCATGGCGAATAGTTGAGTCAGTTGGCCGGTGATGTCGACCATATTATGGTTGGAGTTCACTAAACACATTTCCCACAGATCGTTGATTTTCTTAAATATAGTTAAATAATTTGAAGATGGTGAGCCAGTGTAAGTCGTTCCATTATGAAATGGCAAACAATACTAAACTACAATAGCATGACAGTTTGCAGTTAGTACCCGTTAACTACTAGAAAATGCCCTGTTTAAAAACTTCATGTTGAACCACCCTGTATATGCCAAGGTTTGAGACTAAAATTAAGGACATTTGAAGTAAAATAAGGACGCTTTCCAAATCCTCGAAAATAAGGACATGTCCTTTAAAATAAGGCCGGTTGGTAACCCTATATAAATGCTTCGATTGCATGTCTTTAGTATGTGACAACCTTTCGTTATGTTTTTGCTCGTCATGGAATAAAATGAGAGTGATAATCTTATATCAGAGAGAGGGAAGAAGGAATCAACCAATCGAAATCGACTCAAGAACACCTCTTCTATCTTTTTTATACACTCAACACGAGTGCTTTCGGAGTTGTGCTCTAATCTTCTCATTTCGGTTTGAATACAACGACATTTTCATCTTCGTTATCCATACAACTTTGATACGTTTGGTGCAACAACTTTAATTGAAACTATTTCGGAAAAAGTGGTAAAACAAACATTACAACTTTCTTCAAGAAGTCATGCATTTCTTCCAATCTATTTATTTTTATTCAAAAACAAACCAATTACTGAGCAGATTAGTGTCAACGTGTGTTTTGCAAAAGTTTCACATGAAACGAATAATTTGCTGTAATTTTAAAACAGACAACCCCAAAAGAAACCCTCTTCGGCAAAGGAGGAGTAAGTGCGATGTGTTTTTCTTTTTCTTGTTTTCTTGCTGACAGTAGAGTTTCTAGTTATTTTGGTGGTTTCATCAATGTTATATTTAATAAATTTTACGTAAATTAGAAGCTTTCACTAATTCAGTGCTACGTGATTTTCTTCTAATCGGAGGAAAATCACTTAGCACCGAATAGTAAACAATTTCTGAGCAGTTTCCCTCAGCATATTAAATTCTGGGTAGTTTCCATTAATAGATTAAATCATTGAAGTATATATTTTGCATTGTCCAAAAACCCATGAAATCCTAAACAAAACCTTCAAATATTCACATCTTCACAGCTTAATCTAGGTAATCTTATCAAGTCCCAACGGTTTTGCAAGATTGCTAAAAGTCAATAGTGATAAAGTTCTTATTCTTACCTTGTAGTGAAATCAGTAGTTTTATGCATTTACTTTACATTTTAACTTTTACCATAGTTTCAGGGATTTAGGAATTTTTCTAAACTGGAAAAATCAGTCTACGATATTTTTAATTCGCAAGTCTAACGATATAAAAAGTATCAGTTTCAGAAAAAATAGGATCTGTAAAAGAATCTGCTTAAATAGATGAATAAATAGTTATTCTCAGTTGTCTGATAAAATTTTCGAAGGTAGTCTTTAACCCATTCCCCACGCGAGTCAAGCAAAAATTATTTTTATGATTACGACTAGGGTTCGTCGAGGTGCGGATGTGGGCGGTAAATGGATAGTCCGCACCGCAACCGCAAAAAAATAATAAAACCGCACCGCTTACCGCAACCGCACTGTATTTACCGCACCGCACCGCGCGGTAATGCGGTAAAATTCATATTTTTTTTAAATTTTGTTGAAAAATTATTATTTATTATGTATAAGCATGTATAATAAAATGTTATTCTTATTTACAAGAAAATTAATTTTGATGAACTCCTCAGAATGTAACACCTATGAAAAAATATAAATTTGCAAGTTTTATTAATGAAATGCCGTACATTTTGAGACGAATACTTTCGAATAAGGTAAAACATTCTCATTCCTCTAAATATTAGCATAGCGCTGAAGTCCTATAAAATTTAGCTGTATTACTGAAGTCCTATGAAATGTAGCATAATTATGCATACAAAAACGTTCTTCTGCAGCATATAATAGAAAAACTTTTAATTTAATTATCCTTCAGTTAATTGAAAAAATGGAATAATGAAACTGTATATTTTTTTCTTTCAATTTTTATATTTTCAATGACTTTACCACATGAAAATGAAATAAACATTTCCGTATTTACATAGTAAAAACCACCTTAAAATATATTCACAAAAAATAAGGAAAACACCAGTACTTCTATATATTATTCTAATACAGTGATATAAAACATGTTGAATTTCATCAATAAGAACGTTGCCATATTTGACGAAAAAATCAGGAATTCATCTCATCTCAACCGGTATAGAGTTGTCGAATGTTTAAAAAAACTGCAAAAGATATATGATTTACAGCATACAGCAGAAATGTTATTACAAATTGGGGATTTTAGGAACAAAATACCCCAAAACTCTAACTTCGTATTTTGCAAGAAACGGATGTATTCTTTTTCAAATACTGAGATTGCTCGTTTTAAAAATGTATGAGCTGTAATTTTCTAATGGCTAGTTCGACAGTTCTAGCATTTTATTTATTTTTAAAAAAGATTTTTCCGTAATGCCAATGGCAAAAATTTCAATTGAAATTGGTAGGGGTCAAAATTTGTCCAAACTATGCGATATTTGGCATCTGGGCTAACTTCGACACTTGTCACAATATAAAGGAAGGCTTTGAGAATTACAAAAAAATCGCAATACCCTACACTCTAAAAACACTAACTTCAAAAGCTTTACTTTCAAAAAGTTACAAAAACTTAATTGAAAAATATTAGTTGTCAATTTGGTAGAAAATATTCCCAGTTGGACGAACAATGAACGTACGCGGAAAAAAGTTATGTACTTTTTGAGAAAGTGTTATAAAACCGACTGTAGAAAAATTAATTGTTTACACAGAAATCAAAAGAGATAGAAATACGATGTAGAAAAATGAATGATAGGGTAATCAGCCTAATTTGGGCCCCTCCTTATTTTGGACGCTTTCCATATATTTGTCTCCTTTACTGCCAATTCCTCCAAATTCGCTTGGTTTGATGAAGATAATTACATTCTTTGGGTTGTTTTGAAGTCGCAGTATGATCAATTTATCTTTAAGCTCTACAAATTAATCGAAATTTACGATTGAGAAAATATCATCAAAAACGATTCATAATTCTACAATTGCCTAGAGGAATCGCGAGAAATGAGACATTTTTAAATTGGATTTGACAATACAATACACTTGTTTTTCAATGATTGGATTGTGCGTTTTATGTATTTGAAAAGTTTCGTTTGTAAATTTGTTACTTTGAAGGGTAAAGTCTTCAAAATATGTGATAAAAATAATGGTGCCAATTTATATTGGAAACAGCTTATAGATTTTATTTCTTAGTAACAGTAACAAATACAAATACATAACCAAAATGTAGAAAATCAAGTAGCGATAGGTCGAATACAGATTATATTCGGATTTCTTTTCAAATCATTGTCAAGTATAAGGAAATTAGAGCAATCAAATGTTTATTATGTTTCTCTATTAATAATAATAATAAAATAAAAAAATAAAAGTAATAAAAAAAGTCGAACGTTCTGATAGAGATTTTTCTAAAAATGACATTGCTAAGCATTCGTTAAGATAATAAATCTTGTTGCGTCCTTCTGAAACGGTAAAAGTCATAGTTTAAGTTCACTTTTTAATGCAGACTTTATCAATTATTTTTTGAAGTGCGGTTGCGGTAATACCGCGCGGTAAAAGCTCATTTACCGCACCGCAACCGCGGGAAAAAGTGTCTTACCGCACCGCAGTTTTTGCGGTGCGGGTGCGGTAAATACCGCGCGGTTGCGGTAATTACCGCAACCGCGACGAACCCTAATTACGACATGATCACTATTATTGAAAATTTCATAAAGTTGAGTTAACGCAAGTCACAGAATTAGTAATAGTTGCAAGACGTCTGATGATGGAAATAGGAGTTGAACCTATTTTCCGCATATACAAATCGCCTGCTCAATTGGAAGATGTAAAGCAAATTTCGACATTCACTTTGTTCGGACATTCCTTGCAATGGTCAAGTTGGATTTCGCAGATATATTCCTATCCATGGAGATAACCTTGACGTTTGTTGCGTCCTTCATCACGGAGCAACACGATTTGATTACCAAATGCGTGTAAAGTTTCGTGAAACGATATTTTTCATATTTTTCTACTTATTCCAAATTGGCGTCTTCTACACCTTGTAAACGTTTAGTCTAGAATACGTTGCATTTTCAATCACCCCTAAATACTGTTAACTCTCGAATATTCATTTTTCTAACTAGAGAAAATTGTAAATTAATATTAATAATCAAATTCAATTCGTCGATGTACTATAGCTTTATCTTGTAACAGATAACATATTTTTAGGAGTTTTAGCGTCTGTTTTCACTAAAAACGTCATTTATGCAATAATTTTTAAACCCTTCCCGAAACTAAATCCTGGCTACGGGCCTGTGTAGTACCATTGCTATTATTATTCTATGAACTTTGGTTTGTTTTTCACCATTCAACAGGCATACAGTACTTTCAGGCCATGGTCAACTGATCTGAACCATTTTTCTCTCTCAAAACAAAATAGAAAGATTAAAATGACAGCTTGATGAACAAACAGGTCAAATCGTAATCCTTTGGCTGCTCAAAAGTAACACCTGCTTTATTAAGTTCTATCACTCCTATAACATTGCATGACGCGTCATGCATATATACATGTAAAAACTATCGCAGCTCGTCAATAAGAGTTCCGTTCCAATAAATATTTGTTCTTATTCACTACAATTATCCGGTATAGTAGTAGATTGTAATACCTTTCGAAAACAGAAATCCATGCCGAACACAATGTTGCACTATTCATCTATCCAGTCACTTTGTTAGCCACATTTTTAAACCACCATTATTGATCCCAATAACAAACAAACAACTCTTTTACATGGGTTTGACTGCATGCAGGCACGTAGCCAGAGGGGGGGCTAAGGGGCTAAAGCCCCCCCGAAATTTTTCAAAAATAAATTTAAGAAGCAACATGTTTTTCGGTAACTCGTAAAAAATTGTATCTCGTTTGGTTTCAACAAATTAACCCTTAAATGCGCAATGTTGTTTTAAAACAACATTGCAAAAACCATCTCAAAATTATCGTAGCAACGTATTAAAACCGTGAGACAATTGTCAGAAAATATGAAAAAAATTGGCTTGCGCCTTTAAGGGTTAATGGGAGAATGGTCAGGAAGATTGCTATTTCGAACTACCGAAGACATCGGTCACGATATCTACTCAGTATGCCGAGTCTGATAACACACTTCCTTTCATATTGTGTGACTCGTCGGAAGAACAAAAGAAACTGTTACTTTAATTCTTTCTGGGGTGATCCGTCGGATGATTGAATCGCAGAAGCAAGAAGTGGTGCTCCAGCCAAACCTGGAGGCTATTTACTTCCGGAATTTTTGCATAAGACCGAATATTCATGCTGGGAACTATTTGCTGAAGGTGAAAATAGAGCTTATGCTTACGAACTTCGCCTTTAACGTGTTCTACCTTGTCAGGCATTCAGTACTTATGTTATTTAACAAATTAGCCCAGGCGAAACCAGTCAGTGTGCATTACAACATGTAACACGTGGTTGATTCTCATCTATATGGATGATGAGAAAATCAATGTTCGGCTACAAGATCTGATACCACTTACTTGAACCGCGGGCGAACGACCAAGAGGTTAAAGCCCCAATAAACAAACTTAGCTTACTTGAACCGTGGCCATTAAAAGATTCCTGTCACATTTGGAAAAAAATGGAATTTATTATAAAGGACACATCTAGGAATAAGACGGGCAGGGTCAGCTAGGATTTCGTCCTAGCTGACCCTGCACGTACAAAACGCAATGCGATAGTATCATTATACACGTTACATCTTTGCACATCCATAGTCTCCAATACTATTACCTGAAAAACAAACAATTGCCAAATTTGTGGCTGCTGTTCATATAATATTGACGGCAAAAACTGCGCCTAGTATATCAAAATTAACAGTTAGCATCATCATTGAGGAAGTCGACACTGGTGGCCCGTAAGGGGACAAAACAAAGATGAAATCAGATATTTGCGAACATGGACATGGCAGTTACCACGATAATAATACGGAAGTGTACGAGATGAAATGAACGACCACCAAGACGCGTTTGGTTATGAAAAATATTTCTCAGCCAGTAAACAGGTCAATCGCACGAGATCTGTTGGACAACCATTAACGTTTTATCATTTTCATTGTTTACATCGTGGAATATATTAAAGACTCAAGGCTTCATTTAGCTAATGCATTGAGCCGACTCAAATAAACGAATTATATAATAAAAATTTAGAAGTTTCATAGAAAACTGAGTACAAAAACTGTCCCAAAATTAACATTTATCGCTAGTGATTGCATCTAACAAAACTCATGTTATGCTAGATATTGGCCTGAATAAAGAAAGTTAGTTAAATCATACGGAAATTGGATTTCTGTAATAGATTAGAGCACTCTACGCTTAATATAAACGTCAGGCATCTCACTCAAGCGCGCTAAACAAAAATAATTCAGTTAGCTGATGACATAGTTGTAGCCGAGACGACAGTTTTTTTTTTATTTTCGCATCATTTTAATGCAATAGTATTTCTATTGACACTCAATTTCATTTTATGTGGGGAATGCGGTCCGTATTAAAACACTGTTAGTCTGGAAAATCGAACAATAAGCAAGAAAAACGTGAAAAAGTAAACAAGCCAAAAAGTGGTAAACCGGCGGTTTTCCGGAGGTGTTCATCAACCCACGAATCGTATATTACTAATTTTGTTGATATACAGAAACGTACACAGTAGCGGTAGGACTACCTGACGTGATTTTACACTTATTTTCCTTCGGATGTCAATTGATCAATTGATGCTAAACCACATAATGTTGCAACCACCAGCAGCATTTCAGTCGCTTTCGATGGTTTCTAATTAATGCCTATGTAAGTTTGAAAACGACGTGTCGATAGATTGATCAGACATCAGTAGGTTATCACGGAGAGCGACTAAAACGTTGTAACTAGTTGAGTCTATAAGTCAATAAGGTGGGATTATTGTATCGATTTCATGTTTTCAGTATATGACAGTCTTTCGTTTTATTTTTGGTCTTTATGGAATAAGATGATAAGACATCATGCAGAAAAAAGCAAAAAGGGATCAATAAATTGAAATCGAGGGGAAGTAAATGCGATGTATTCCCTTTCATGTGTCGAAATGAAGAGATGCTGAAATTATTGAGCTTGTTCACATTTATAGTTTCTAGTTATGTTGTTGGTGTCAGCAATGAAGCATTTAGTAAAATTTTACGTAAATTAGATGATAGTAGTAATCAGTGTTAAGTGATTTTCATTCGATTTGTGGATAATTTTCTTGAATAGATTAAATTCCGGGCAGTTACCTTTAGTTGATTAAATCATTGAAATACATAAGTCATTGCACGTCAGATTTACAACCAAAATTTCAATTCCTTCCAAAATGTTTTCTTACATTCTTTAGCTAATAATAATTGACGCGTATTTTTTGTTTTGACTAAATATTATATTTTTTTTTCAAGTTATTAGCTTTTGAACTTTTGAAGTCAATAAAATTGAACATTTTTCAATCACTGATAACTCGGAAACGACTTGATATATGGAAAAAAATATTAAATAAAAAAAGTTACGTTTTCAAATAAGCTTAACAAAAAAAATCACATCACATCACCAAAGATCCTCCTCCATCCTCCATTTTTTGTTATATAACTTATGAAATTTGCAATTATTTGAAACAAATTGAATTTTTTAAAAGTTGGACCATATTTTTTATTTATTATTTTCTTTAAGTATTAAAAATCATGTTAAAAAGATTGTGTAAAAATTTGGCAGTGAAATTCTTTGCGAGATATTACAATTGTAAACATAAAACAAGGCAATTTTACACTAAACGCCCAGTGATAGGTCTGTTACAACTGAAATATCTCGAGAAACACTTCGAGTTCCATTCTGAAATTTTCACATAATCTTCTTAATATAGTTATGTAATCAAAATAAATTTGTTTTTGGGGGACTTTTAAAAAATATTTGCTTTTAACATTTGAATACCCCCAAAAAAGTCTTAAATTTGCAGAATGCGAGTCTTTCCACGATTTACAACTATAATTTTAGTTCCCTCAAATGTTTTTTGCATTTTTAGCTGAAAATTATAGACACGATTTTTTTAGTTTGGCTGAATTTGATATTTTTTTCAAGTTATGAGTTTTTTAACTCTATAAAATACTAGCTAGTACCCATCGCGCGTTTTGTTCCGAAGCGCCATCTTGTAGGCAGATAATCCCCAACCAATAGCACAAAAAACACGCTCCATAACAAATTCCAACTATGTATAAATTTATACGGCAATTGGTTAAGCCGTTTGGGAGTCCATAAATCATATGCATGCAACTATCGACTTTTAATAATATTTTTAAAAGTTTTATAAATTTAATAAAATTGGACATTAAATTAAGACATTAAGCATTAAATAATAAAAGCTGCGTTTTCGGATGATCTCGCCGGATTTTTTTTGTAATATTTGTTTTTGTTATATAATTGATGAATTATGCAAATATTAGTAACAAATAATTTTTTTCAGGATAGTACCAAAAAAATATTTTTAGCATTTTCAAATAATTTATAATTATATCGAGAAGATTGTGTACAAATTTCAGAAGGAATTCGAAGTATTTTACGAGATATTTCATTTACAATAGACCTATCACTAGGCGTTTGGTGTAAAATTGCTTTGTTTTAAGTTTATAATTGTAATATCTCGCAAAGTATTTTGATATGCACTCCCAAAGTTTTGCACAATTATTTTAACATGATACTTAATAATAAGTAAAAAAAAAGGCACAACTTTAAAAAAAATCAATTTGTTTCAAACAATTGCAAATTTCATAAGTTATATAACAAAAAGAAATTGCAATTTTTTTCAGTAAGCTCGTTAGAGAACACAACTTTTTTATTTAATATTTTTTTCCATATATCCAATCGTTTCCGAGTGATTGAAAAATGATCAATGTTATAAACTTCAAAAGTTTAAAAACTAATAACTTGAAAATAAATCATATTCAGCCAAAATAAAAAAAATACGTGTCAATTATTTATAGCTAATGAATGCAAGAAAAAAAATTGGAAGGAATTAATATTTTGGTTGTAAATCTGACGTGGAATGATCCATATATTTTGATCCTATTGATCAAAATCCTCCTTCCTAACTGGGGTTTTGACTAGGGGCAGATCACTCTAGAAATGTATAACAAACTTGCATCAAAAAATTCATTTAATTTCCATTTTTGCATCAACTTTGCACTTCCTCGCAGAAAAGTTTGTTTAACAAACGTCCTACGTTGATTCACTTTGTTCGACGTTTTGTTGAATGTAGGGCTAGTTTGTGTAGGGCTTTGACGTCTTACACGCAACGCAAAATACATTATGAATTTCTATTTTGATGGAAAGAAATGCATTTAATTTAGGCGATTTTAAAAAATGCATCACAAGTGATCTGCCCCTAGGGTTCTGATCTGCTAGGCCAAGGCCAGTCTCAAAAATAGTTTCATTTAAATAGAATATGCCAAAAAATTATGTTGGCATGATGCATTAGAACTGGTAATAGTTGCAGGACGCCAGATCAAGAAAATTGAAGTTGAACCATCTACAATTCGCTTGCTAAATCAGAAGATTTTGTGCAAATTTCGACATTCTCTTCGATCGAACATTTTATGGATATATTTCTACTCATTTCGATTTAGCGTCTTCTACAACTTTTAAACGTGCAGCTTAAAACACCTTGCGTTTTCCAGCACCGTCAAGGATTGTCATATTCGGTTAGCGCATAAATACTGAGAACTCTAGAATATCCATTGTTGCAACGAGAGTAAATTGTAACTTGTTAATAAATGATAAATATCATATTAAACATCAATAATTCGTTGTAAGAACATGGATTGTCTTAGATTTGGCATTGTTTTCAATAAGAACTTTTCAAAATTTCATTTAGCTTCTAGTGACAATATCAAGTCATTAGAACTAAAAGCTTTATGCAGGGGGCGGGTAAAGCGTAGTTGGTAAATCGATTGCCTTGTACGCAGCTCATCAGGGTTCGTTTATCAACCCCGCACATATAGGGTTAGAAATTTTTGTAAAGAAATTTTCTAACACGAAAAAAGGCGAATAACCATAAGGTTAAAACCTCTATAATCGAAATAAAAAAAGCTTTATGCAATAATTTTTTAAGCCCCTCCCGAAATAAACTCCTGGCCACGGGCCTGACTGCATGACTGTTGGATAGAGATTCGGAAGCAAAGCGGCTTGAAAATTAGTTACGCGATAATGAGAGTTATCTTATCTGCCAATGACGACCCGACCACCCCCCAATGCAATGTGCGGCAAATGTTGAGACATAATCTTGTTGTTGTGGCCTGTGAGGAACGAGTAACCGGGCAGTGCAATGTTTCAACGGATGAAAAAATAAAATCAACTACTCGCAGGAAAAAAGAAGTGCAATAGTGTGTAAATGTTTCGTTTAAAGTTTATGAAACGACAAGATAGATCATTAGAAGCATACTTTTTGTCAATTTGGTGCTTCAATACTATTGACGTTACCAAGTAATGATAGATGAAACTTGGGGACGTTTATTTTTTCCGGAAATCAAAGCATGCCTTCGTCTCTTTGTTTTTCGCGTATATGAACTCAATTTTTATTTTTTTTTTGTAAAACCATTCATATACTGAAAGATATGAATTTTCGTAGCGAACTTATATATACGAAAAAGTGAAATTCGACCAAAGTGGCGTTTACGTCACATTTGCATACAAGGGCAGTGAAATGATAAGGAGCCCTTCCACGATCATTAAAAGTGACATTAATACTCAGTAATAACATAACTAGTGCCTCATGGGGCCGTATATACTTTTTCTTTTATATGAAATGTATATTATAAATGAACGCGCCGTTTTTCAACGAAATTGCCTACCTATATCCATATAAATTGTATGTCGCTTTCAGTTGAATTTTCAGTGCGTTTCGCCCTTTGCTAATAAATGACGTGTATTATTGGGTGAATATACCTAGCTCGTTTGATAGAGGGAAAACATTGAGAAACATATAGAAAACAATATCTATATCGACTCTGCAAAAACATGTTGAATACATTTCCATATCAACATTAGAATAGTGCTAATAATATTTGTAAACAAACTTTTGTTTTGCTGATTTCTCTTAATTTGTTATATTTTCAACACAGAAGACATTTGAAATTGATTCTACCAAGGGTAAAGATGTTGATTCATGTATATCTTTCATGAAATTCAACTCGACAGCGGAATAATGAGCGAAATAAGATTGTTTACAAAAATCTCATTAGCCCTTTTGAAGAATTTTTATTGATTTATTGTCTACCTCGCCGATCGTTTGCGTATGAAGGTAAACATCTAGTCGCACTTTAAAGTGTGCCAATCTTGATATTCAGCGAAGATCTCAAATTTCATTGGATGACATTTTAATCCAAACAATGTACAGTCATCAATGAACTAACAATTGAATTCCAACTGGCAAAAATAATCAAAGCGGACGCTAAAGCGCGAACCGTAGGATTATAGTTTCAATCATGTAATGTTTTTCGTACCAGAAAACGTAAAATGTTAGAAATGATGTTGTTATACACATTTTTACCTGCACCGACATCCTTAAGCCTATTCTCTACTGCTTTAGCTAACTAAATACGAATGCACTATTATCTGCTAGTTTCCATCGCACTTTACAGTAAAGGTGTCTAATTTACATAGTTTTCCACTTCTTGGGAAACGCACAATTCATCATTGAAACACTTCACAATGTATTATAAAGTAAACACCGATAACACGAAAGGCAATACTTTTCACAAAGAAGGCAATCAGGGGAGTTCTTTGCACAGCTTTACGTTTTGTTTATCATTGGAAAAATCGATCGAACACCGTTTGATTTATGTTTATGTCATTCATTTGATACATTTGATCACCGCATTCTTCACTTTAGATCCCAGATTTTCGGCGAAGTACCGCAATTATTCGCAGTAACCTTTCAAATTTATAGCAGGTACAACTATGGATAATTTACACAAACAATTAATGGAAAATCGTTAGTTCTAGGCCCCCACTGTTTAGTTACGATTCAAAAATCGGTGCATTAGAGTACTGCCGAACATCTTGATACGATTCACTGAACTGTGAAACAATGCTCAGCCTTTGTATTCGAAAATATTAGATACTTTTGATCAGTTATCTATTATCTTTCACATTTATGTTAGAAGTTTTGTTTGACTAATTTTATCCATATGTGTATGATGATAAAAACACTGATTGGGGGCATGCGTCATTTTGCTAGCTACGGAGACTGCGCCGAAGCCATCTGTCAAAAATACCGGAAAAGACAGCTTTCACCGGAGGAGGAAAACCCGGTACGTCCGTTAGATTTATAACCAGCATTGCGGAGACGCCTCATGTTTTGTGCCGAAGTTTGGTATTTCCTGATAGACACCAGAGGAGTTTCGTTATGTTTTTGTTTTTTTAGATATATTCTGCGAAATTCTGCACGAAATTCCGTGTAATATTCCGTGTGTAATTCCGCACAAGATTTCGTGTAAAATTCCGCGCGAAATTCCGCACTAAAATTCCACATTAAATTCCGTGCGAAATAACCAGCGAAATTCCGTGCAAATTCCAGGGGAAATTCAGTGTGAGTTTCCCTGCGAAATTCCGCGCGAAACGCCACGAGAAATTCCTTGTGAAACTCCAGCAGTGAAACTTCATGCGAAATTCCGCGCGAAATTCCGTGCAAAATTCCGTGCAAAATTCTCTGGAAAATTCCGCACGAAATTCCACACGAAATTACACGCAGTGGCGGCGCCAAGGGGGGGGCGAAGGGGGCAACCGCCCCGAGCGGCAAAATCAGGGGGCGGCATTTCCTACTAAACAAATTTCTATTTCATTTTTTAATAATTCTTCAAGTTTCAATAATCACGATCAAAATCAAGTGTGGGTGAAATGCTTGAATTTATATGATTTTGGCGATTGACTATTAAAAAGTAGGGGATCAAGACGACGGATGCAAACGAACAAAATTATATACATATTGCTCAGTCTCAAAAAATTCAACTGAGATTAGTTTCCGAACGAACTTGAAGTAGTGAGAGTATGCAGACTAATTTGCTGGGATTAAACCAGGGAACTCTATCTTATACAGAGTGTTTGGTTCATGGTTAAGAATCTCTCGAGCAGTGATAGAGAGTTGTCTTTGGGGAAAAATCGTTCTACACAAACTATCAAAACTCAACTACAAAGCTATTGAACTTTTTTTGTAAACAACTTGTTTGTTTTTAAATGTCTAACTCAAAAAGTATACTTTGTATTTTCAATCTTTTAATTCCTGTTCCTGTTAAAAATCAGGTGCGTTGGTCCAGCATAGTCGATAAGAGAACCGGTCTAATGATCCGATGCTCAATACAATTCCCTTACAATGATTACTATAATCAAATAGTATGGAAAAGGTAGTCAAAGACGGTCTTAATTGAGTCTATCAGTTTTCAATAATAATTCGAGCCATCATAAATATATCAAAGATTTATGTTATGCCCACTGTCCTTGGCAGCACTGTTTCACCGGGATCTATCCAGACAAATTGCAATTACATCAGTTCTATGAATATTACTTAGGGTGTGGAGACTATTTTCGCCCTATTTCTATTATCGCCCTACCCATTTGAAGCCATTAGTTAGAGCAGCGGCTGCCATCTTTGTTCAACGCATTGGTACAAATGGTAGTGCGAAAATAAGAGCATTCAATTCAACTTTTCGTGGCGCTCAAACAGAAATATTTCCTCATTCTCAGGACATTGTTGGTATTAAAATGGTTCTTGGAAACGAAGCAAGGCTACTGATGCCACTTTATACGCATTTTATCGATTGTAGGCTGCGTAATTAATAGAATAGTGTGGCACCTTCCCTAATGGGGCTAAAATTAGGTATTTACCCTATATGTGCTAGTGCTCAAATGAAATTTAATAGTCTCAATAATTAGTTTTGTAAGCTAGTCTTTCCTTAGCGTAAAATTGATAAACGTTATTGTTTATAAATAAAATGGCTTTGATAGGGGTTAAAAGAAAATTATTTTTCTCTGAACGTTTAGCTAGATAATTTTAAAAAAAAGGTTGATCGCCAGTACCTCACAAAAATAATATTTTAAAATGATTTGTCCAATTCCTTGATCAGTTTTTTTTAATATGTAATATTTTATAGAAGATGTACCAGTAGTCATAAACCAAATGAAGAATGCCGTCTCTTTGCTCAAACAAGAAAATTTTAGGCACCAATTATTGCCATAATTAAAGGACATGAGCGCGGAGCGAACATGTGAACGGAGTCGTAGCCACACCTTTCGCGAGGAAATTTATGCGCAACACTACCACCAGGACAAAATATTGACAATAAAATGTAAAAAAGTTCATTTTTGTGTAGATCCTTTCTAATACCTTTATCATATTCGTTTCATGTGAAAAGGTGGGACATAGTTGAACTTTTTTGAAAATTCGTTGTAAAGGGGCGGCAAATTTAATGTTTGGCCCCGAGCGACAAAACACCTCGCGCCGCCACTGATAACACGCGAAATTTCACGTAAAATTAAGCGTGAAATTCCGCGCGAGATGCGGTTAGAACTTTCGTGCGAAATTTCATACGAAATTCCGCGCGAAATTCCGTGCAAAAAACTGGAAATTCCACGTGAAATTCTGTGCGATATTCACATTTTCATATTTCATATTTATTGATTCAAATACTTGTAGAGTAATAGTATTCTCTTATAAATTACTACAATTGGTGATAATGTTGTTCAAACCACGAATAATGAGTTTAAATAAGGCCAATTTTTGCCTTTCTCATATAGAAAGGTTATGCAATCACTCTGAAAAACGTCAACCTAATCCCGGCCCGGAGGGCCGAATGTCATATCCCATTCGACTCAGTTCGTCGAGATCGGAAAAAAGTCTGTATGTGTGTGTATGTATGTATGTGTGTATGTGTGTATGTGTGTGTATGTGCGTATGTGTCAAATGTCACTCATTTTTCTCAGAGATGGCTGGACCGATTTGCCCAAACTTAGTCTCAAATGAAAGGTGCAACCTTCCCATCGGCTGCTATTGAATTTTGGATCGATCGGAATTCTGTTTCCGGAATTACGGGTTTAAGAGTGCGGCCACACAGAAATTTCTCATATAAACTATAGGAAAAATTAAAAATAGAATTTTTATTTTTGAAGCTAAATGTCTTCAAGGTGCATGAAACGTCGAGCTTTGATGCAAACTCGAAAAAAAATTTGACGACTATTCACTTTTTTGGATTTTGGCACATTTTTGTCTTTTTCATATAGAAAGGTTATGCAATCACTCTGAAAAACGTCAACCTAATCCCGGCCAATTTTTTTTTAACTCGCATAGGGTTTCTGGATTTTAACAGGGGCGTAGTTGATGCTTTAAGGAGAGGGGTTACACCCCCCCCCCCTCTACCATTCACTCCCCTCTCTTAAAAATCTCCTTAAATCTCCCCTCAGCCCTCATACCCCTCCCCATCAACCCCATCATCTTTAAACCATCACTATATCACAAAGCAAACCAATTTAAGCTGGGGAGTCGTTCGTTCATGGAACTTTCGCCCACCTCACATACCCATCCCCGCATGACAAAATGAGTTAGCAAGCAGATAACATTGATCTAATACTGATTAGGCTAATGAAGTACGATATTTTTTTGTTTCAAGTGTTTCACCGTCGACACGTAGCTCATCAAGTTCGTGGCTGGCAAGCTATTGTGTATAAATGCAAAGTGTACTAAGAATGTAATGGACATTTCCACAACTATGTTGAACATAAAAAGCCTCCGTGCTATAGTTTAGAGAAATGAGAAAGGCACAATTGCACCGCTAGGTGGATTAAAATAGGTTTTTTTTTTAAATTATGTCACCCCCCCCCCTTCAAAATCGTTCAAAAATATGAGGGGGCAAATAATTTTTTTTAATCACCGAAATAGAAAAAAATGGTCACGTTTAATAAAACAACAATTAAATTTTCATAAAATCTTCCTTTTCGATATTGAACACTATCATGGCAGTTTTGGAAATTACATTCACTCACTTATATTATGAATTGTTTGCCAGAAAGTAAGTTTTCCTCCTATCCTCATACAGATACAGAAATACAGATTGATATCTGGGGTAAATTGGTATTACACCAAAACTTACCACAATCTGACTTTCATTAAGACTCTAGATCAGAGATCTTGATCTTGATATACTTACACACGATTCCACATTTTCCACATTCGTTGGCTAAATGAGGTGCACTAGACAAACAAAATACAAGCGAAAACACGCCAATTGTTTAAAAAAATCAATTTTGAGCTTAAGCCAAACATGAACCACCATGTTTGAAAAACGCGAAAAAAAACAACATTTCAACCGTAAGAAAATATGTCTAAGTCACAGGGAACAGACCTCCATGATCGAATAAAAATATTTAAAAAACGTATGTAAATATTTGAATTAATATACGATAAACACTAGCGCCGCTACACCAACCTATCCCAACTATCCGTCAAATCCATTCCGGAACCGGTTCCAAATCCTGAATGGATTCAGTATGGAACTTTGCTCAAAGAAAACAACCGATTCCGACTCTATCGGTTGATGGATTTGAGCTGGAATTCATGCTGGAATTCCGAACCGGTTCCGGACTAGTTTGACTGGGTAGAGTAATATCCGCTGTCAATTCTGTCGAACTCAGCCACAAAAAAACATGACGACAGTAGCGCAGCTGGCTTGGATATCCCAACTACCTTCGAAACCGGTAGAGATTTTACACAAGTTGAATGCTGAAGATGGACGTCTGTTCTATGTGTTAAAGTGTTAAAATTGCCTTTAAATCGCATTCGCAAATTGCCTTTTTTCCTAGGGGCAATTAGCACAGGCGAGTTGAGTCAATCGTCAAACTGTTTAAATCGCCTGACCATGTTCGTCCGCATTTTTTTAACCGGGTTTCGTTACAAAATGTAAGGGTGTGTACATTTTTCTATTAGGATTTCTGACATTTTATTTACAACCTTCGCAGTATTTCAGTATTTCGTATCGGTTGATTTATCTGTAGTCTACCTTTTGCAACTAGGTTTGTGTTTCGGTGCGGCATACAGGGAGTAAAGATATTTTTTGTCAGATTTTTTAACGTGTTTCTACATTGCGCGGACCCGATCACCATACCCAACCATGCAAGCCGAAAACATTGACATTTAAAAATTGATAAATGACTTCACCTATACGTCTTGAATGTATTTTCTTTCGTGATATTGTTGATTCTAGCGATGATGTCCTGGATCACATTTTAACTATCGTCATATTTTTCAGTTGGTTTATTCGTGTTTGAACATATGTAAGTAACGTTAAATAAGACATCCTAAAAGTATTTTTTTCGAGTCATTTATCGGGTCCATGGGTCAAGTGAGTGAGAAAAATATTGGCAAACTAAAAAATTACAAATGTGTCCACCTTTACAATTTTACATTTTGACCAATATCAGTGAACCATATATTCTGCCCAACCTTTTTTATATGGATTGACTATCGATTAAAAAAATCAGATTCAACAGTACGTGAAATTTCTAACGCTTAAAATTTTTAATGCGTCATTATTTTTAAGGGTAAAATTGATTGCATTAAATAACATTTCAGTGAGTCGTATCACCAGAATGGTAAGTGTATACTTACAACAATGTATAATATCTAATAGTACATGAATTTTCAGGATCAAAGCAATCAGGTGGCTGTCAAAATTGAACGTGGAGGAAAACTGGTCAAACAATCGATCGTCTCGGCACCGATGGGATGCAAAATCGTCGATCTAATCAAGGACATCTTGAGCTGCTACCCATCTGAAAGTTACGAAGTATCCAAACTGTATATTGGCAGCAAATCTTTTGCATTGAACGATTTGTTTGAAGTTTCACTCGTTGCGTGTATATCAGATGCCGTTTCCACCATCGGATCGTGCTCTAAAATAGTATGCATACTCAGTGACGAGATTCAAGTTCCGTCCAACTCGAAGCAAAACGCATTTGAACAACTTATGAGCCAAGCATCTTTAGTTCAGCTTCCTCAAAAACGCCACGGAAATAGTGGACGTGATGGAATATTTAATTTTCTGATCGATTATATGGCACAGCGCAAAATTGGGTTTCGAGTTTTTCAAAAAAGGGATATGGAAATGTTCATGTCGACGATCGTTTCCATCTTATGGTATTTAGATGGACAGTGGGAAAAATTTGCAACAGCCCCTGGTGTGTCAAAGCTTCCTGAAATTTTGCATTTCAAACCAGAGGATCGGGAGACATTCCGTGTCACGTATTATGGCACTTATAAGAAAAAAAATATACCACAAATGAAAAATACTGAGTTAGTAGAGCGCTTTGAAAGGCTAACCGAACTTGAATCATTTCTTCGTGTAGAAGGATGGGAAATGGTGCTAAACGAAATAGGCTCCCTGAAAACTTCGATTGCAGGCTACATTCGCCATCTCAACAGAGCCGAATCGTTTCGTGAAGATTTCGTATCAGCAATCGCATGTCGAAAGAACCGTTCTCTTCAAACTATCGAACAAAATTCCAAACGAGGAAGCCTTGTGAAAGTTCTCTATAAAGCCTTAGAGCAAGAGCTGTTATCCTGCCCGGTTTACACTGCTGTGAATGTTATTTTTTTTGCACCATCGGAGCGGCGAGCAAAATATAATTACATTTCTGGAATGAACTTCAGTTTTGCTGTTCAGTTGTATCGTTCATTTAAACCGAACGCTACATTCATCTGGAGGGTTTCAACAGAACGCGACGAAACGGCGCTAGCGTGTACAATTGCGTGTACATTGAAAAGCATATCGATGAGCGGGTCAAACTTGACAAGAATAGACGGCTACTGGAATTGTTCGGCGCAACGGCTAATTGGTCCCCTGAAACAGTGAGCGACGTTGTTTCATTCGCGACAAGTACACTTTCTCTTAGACTGTGAGTATGAATATCTATAAATTTTGGCATTTTCACATGGTGAAGAGTATACGAAAGAAGATATAAGCGAAATCGAAACTGGGATACAGTTCTTACTGGAAGAGGGATATGACCTGTCTGAAGCTTTGACGATCGACGAGGAGGCACATGCATCGAAGAAAGACAAGTTTTAGAATTTTTGGAACGCTGTTGAGCAAATAATAGCAAACAACGATTTCGCGGTAGCTGAGGAAAGAAGGCGTGGATCAACCTGCTGGATTTCGCCATTATGTGTTTCTTTGCGCGACTTGATGGATAACAGTGAGAAGAAAATGGATGAAATTTTTGCTGGTTCGAACAAAAACTTTATTCCATCATATGAATACTTCCGGCTACAATTCACGCCAAGAAATTCCACTTCACAAGTGGCAAAACGTTACTAGGAACGCTTCGACATTAATTTGGAATTCAGAAAAGAACGCTTCATAAGTTTCATCTGGATCACTACTATGGTGTTAAACAATTTCAATATTTGAAGAAGATGGCTGGTAAATTTATAAAATTTAGTCTACGTAAAAAATAAAAAACCTTTTTTTACATTTCATAGGTCTTTTTAGCGAAAATGCTTTAATGTATTTCTTAGACGACAAGTCTTCCATTCCTGTTGGGTACGCTGGTGCTCCGGTGAGTGCTACTCGAAAACAACGTGCGGTGCTTATGGCTGGTCTGAACGAGAGAGGGTTGAATACAATGGACCACGATAACGTGCCCCAACATATTATTCCATCAGTTTCGATTAAGCTCACCCCTCCAAAAGTTTTATCAAATGAGTGGTATGCAGGAAAGCCAACAATCATCTTAAAAGATGCTATTTTCGAAACTTCTACTGCTTTTCGGCATGCAGCCGAACTCGTTAAGTATGCTGACGAAGAAGATCGAAAAAATCCCATTGTGTTTATAGGCACAGATGGCGGTCCGAATCACAACGTGACATCTATACAAGTGATTCTAAGTTACATTGCGCTATTTATAGAACATGATTTGGACTACTTATGTGCTGTACGTACACCTCCAAATTTCTCAATCATTAATCCAGCAGAACGATTGATGTGTACCGCGAATATAGCTTTAATCGGTGTTTCACTAGCGCGAAATCATTTGGGTTCCTACGAGCAAAAAGTGCGTTCGTTGTTGTTGAAAAAGCAATGGAGAAATGCACAGGATAAGCACCCTGAGGTCGACTATCGGAAGTTAGCCCGCGATGGATTGAAGGATTCGTTAGATGTTCTTACACATCGATTAGAAAGTCTGACGTACAAAGGAGAGAAAGTTTTTGTTGGAGAGCCAGCAAACGATCACGAAATTACATACTTAAAACAACAAATCTCTCGTATTTGGCCGGAAATCGATCTAAGCAGCAAAGTTTGCAAAAGTCAAGTTTTGAACATCGGGTACTTCCGCGAGTTTTTTGACAAGCATACTGACGATTCCTGCAGATTTCATAAATCTATACGACTATTGAATGACATTTTTAATTCCTTGATGTGGCTCCATACTCCGCAACCGGATGGGGAAAAATACAAAGATTTTGCGGATGTACATGGAACAGAACCGAATGATGACCATGTACCAAGCAAACAAAACTCCAAATCTTCTAGCACTACCGAGCAACCAAAGCCACCGTTTCCATTGTCATACACAAGGGCTCGAAAAATTGTTATATGCACAGATTGTGAGTTTCCACGGCTGCTGCATACAAAATGCGCAATAGATAAAACGGTTGCAGCAGAGATAGATAAATATATAGACGAAAAACTTTATATTGTGGAGCACCTTTGGAACCATTTCAGAATGTTTTCCGAAACACCAAGCTTAAATGCTATGATCCTGTTTCTCTGCACTATTATCAAGCCGGGTCTTTTTTAATGCTTTATGCGCAGTGTCTTAATACGCAAGACTTTTCGACGGAACGAAAACTAATGCTTTGCAGGAATTGTTCCGCTCAGACAAACACCACAGCCGCGCCATCTGCAATCGCTCTGGAAAAACGTCCACGAGGACGACCAAAGAAGAATGTGGCATCTTAAATTAGTTTTTTAAAAACTAAATTAAAATAAATTTTTATTGCTGTTTTATAAAAAAAATATTTATTTTTATTTTGCCCCCACCCCCCCTTCAAAAAAAAATTGGAGCCGGACATAATTTTTTAAAAATATTTGTAATGGCCTAATTAAACAAAAAAAATTAAACTAATGCTAATAAAAAATTTTTATATGCTGTCCAGTTCCCCAGCCTACTGCTCATCCCAATCCATTTAATTTCCTCCACTCAAGCAGTTCAAGCACTCACGGTAGAATCTTGCAGTAGATAAAATAGTGTGAATATTAGCAGGCAGCTGATTCCATAGAATTATTGCACGAACGAAGAAGGTACTACCGTAATGAGAGGAGTTATGCTGCGGTACAACATAGTGTCTTACTCTAGCGCTCCTAAATGGCCGTAGTTTTTCAAGCAGATAGTAGGGACCCAGGTGGATAATTTTGAATAAGGTAATACAGCTTCTTAGTTTAAAGAATTCATAAAAAGAGCAGCCTAAAAGCTGCTGTTGTAAATGTGTAACTCTGGTGTACCTTGATAAATTAAAGGCCCATCGTACGCAGTGATTCAAGGCAATACGCAAACGATCCAAAATACAAGCAGATGCGTTCAAAATCAATTCAAGTCCATAGGAAAAGTGTGGCCTCAAGAGAGCATTAAAGAGCTTGATTTTAGATGATACTGGTAACATACCCGCCGTTAGTCTCAAATGACGAAGTCCAGCATAAATTTTTCCGCATTGAGAATTTACTTGAGAGTCCCACTCTAAATTATTTTGAAATGTTATACCGAGATTTGGTGCTTTGTCAACGTATTCGATTATATCGTTATTTATTATTAGATTAGGTGGTTGCATGCGTATTTGTCGTCTAGATATAAACATAACTTTCGTTTTAGATGAATTTATGGGAAGAAGATTTCTAGATGACCATTGCGAAATATTTCTTAAATATTCCGATATTCCGAGCGAAATTCCGTGCAAAAATCCATGTGAAATTCCGTGCGTAATCCCGTGCTAAATTCCACGCGAAGTATTAATAGCCAGGGGTATGCGATGAGGGGTTAGCACCCCCCCCACACACATCACATACCACTCTTCCCTAAACCCCTCTTCCCCCATCAAGTCCCCTCTCATCAAGCCGCCCCCGTTAAAATTTCCTAGTGCCTCAATAATAAACTTGAATTTTGAAATAAATACATTGCGCAATAGGCAATAATTGGATTTAATAAAAACCAGTGAAAAGTTTAGTTTGAAATGATTTTGAGTTTGAAACTATTTCAAAATTGAAACTAATTTAAAATTTATAAACAAGATGAATATTTTTGGCGGGGTCCGGACCTCTCGAACTCTCCTCCTGGATCCGCCACTGGTTTCAAGTGTTTCAACGTTGACACATAGCATCTCAAGTTCGTGGCTGTCGATGCATTGTATGTATGTGCAAATCGTACTGAATATGTACTATACATTTCCATTGTTGTATTGGAATCGTAGTTTGGACAAAAGAGAAAGACACAATTGGTCGGTGTTAAGTCAGACCGGACTAAGTCGCAAAACATCAAAAAATGAGATAATGATAACAGTGAATAAATAATTTCTTCAGCTACATTCAACATTTGCCAGATTTGAAATATGTAACCGTAAACAAGAATTATGGTAAAAAATAATTTCCAATTATAACGTAGAGGATGCTGCGATTCAAACTTTAAACCCGTTTTTCTCGAAATCAATATTTTGTCACTTAATCCGGTCTGACTTAACACCTACCAATTGCACCACTTCAACTTACTTGTATTGAGTACTGTAATATTGTTTCAATATTAGGTATAATTTCTATTGATCTTATTTGTTTCCTTCTTTTTATTGGTTCAGATATAGTTATACATATTTATTTATTTTTAAATTTTTAATTTCAAGTTTTTTGATCATTACAGGTCGGACTCGATTATCCGGGGACTCGATTATCCGGGGATTCGATTATCCGAGGATTCGATTATCCGTGATTCGATTATCCGGGGAAAATTATCCGGGTGTTTCTAAAAAAATCAAATTTCAACTAGAATGTCTGATTATAGTGCTAATTCGTTCATTGCAGTCAACGAAACTTTTTTTCGGGGGGTCTAGGGTTCCTCACAAATTTTGGGCAACCTTAAAAACAGCTTATATATGGGTCATTCCGCGCAAAGTGACCAAAAAACTAAAAGTTGTGATCAACCTTCACGGATTGGAACTAATTTTGAAGAAATTGTTCGTCTATAGCCAATATATAATATCCTATATTATTGTGTCATTTTTAACCACCCCTCAGTCCATGGGAACACTCCTAATTTGAACTAATTGTTTCAAAAAATAATTGGTTTTCGGATTATATCTCTGGTACAGTTTGCACTAGAATCAATCAGAGATTTGAAGGATTTGTTCAATGAATCTGTAAAAAATGCTAATTTTTATGCCAGTGTTGCCAAATATGCAACTTATTAGTTTTAACAGTACATTTTTCTTGTAATACACATATCGACAAACCTTTTTTACACATAAATACCTACCGATACTTATTCGGTCGGTTTCTGGCACTCTCTTGGGATAATGATGACACTCTTTTCAGGATTCTGTTTGGATACTTTCTAGGATTCTGATCGAAGTTTTCTTAGCATTCCGATGGAATCTATTTAAAATTTCGATTGAATCCTTATCCGTATTTGTATGGCTTTTTCTCTGAATTTTGATGCAGGAGAGAAAAGCTTCTCAAAGGTCTGATGCAATCCTGCTCAAAACATCAATCTGCTGAAGATTGTGTTTTTTTCAAGATACTGATAGGATCATGTTCCTATTTTCAATGAAATCCGATATAAAATTCTGATGAATATCCTGCTGTGATTTCCAGTGGACTTTGGCACAATATTGCTCTTCTTCCATTTTCCCCTTCAACAATTGATTCCCGCCCAGAATTCCAATGGCATCTTTAACCGATTCATGCCAATGTTATTGATAAATATCCACGTTTTTAAACGACTATAACTTTTGGCTTACACAACGTATGTTTACAACTACAAATAAGCTAATAGCTGGGACTAATATCTTTCATTCGAGCACTAACAGTTATAAATATTATGAGTAGAACAGAAGTTATTACAATTAACCGTATTGGGTTCCGTTAAAACAGTGCTACCAGGGATAGTTTCTGTTAATGGTGAAAGTCAAATTTTGGAATATTTTCGTAGTCCAATATATGTAAATATTATTGGAAACTGATAGAGTTTTTTAATTTAGACTACCTTCAACTACCTTTTCCATGAAATTGGACTTGATCGAAAGGTAAATATTGAGCAGCTTCTAGCACTGCGAAAGAAGCACCTATCTTTGGTAAACCAGGTTTTTCGTGTTTCATGATGCCAACAGTTTTAAGAAAAAATAGTTTTGGAGTTGTATATGCGGTAGAAAAAGTTGGTCAAGAAATGATTAACAAGATTCTGATAAGAGACCCGGCAGTCCCTGGAGGCGATTTCAATTCTTGGGTAGCTCAAGTAAAAACGGATGTTAGGCTATGTAAAGAGGGCGCCAGCAGTACTTCTTGCTGAAGCCTCCGAGAACCGATCACCTACGTAACCTTCTGTAGTTCTTCGCTGGTGACAAACATGAGTGGGAGAGTTTTCGAAGACTACATGCGTAGTGATCACCTGACAATCCGGTACAACATTGGTCAACTAAATGATGCTACAAGAACAAGGATCTCTTTGTGGAGACAACGTGCACTCCTCTAACTAGAATGAGGGTTATAAGAAACGTTTGCTGGGATATGTCACACCACCACGTACACTAAACTGGTGCAGAGAAACAGGCGACCCGCAGCTTACTTACTTACTTTGTTTTTTCTTGTATACGAGTAATCAAATCATTTTCCCCGGAAAATCGAAGCCCCGGTTAATCGAGTTTGACCTATATTGCACCTTGTTAAAAAGTTTGTCTTAGTATTCTTGCACAAATATCTATAAACAACTAATACATGCCGTTAACTCGTTACCAATATAAATAATACATGAAAACCAACTAAAAATACAAATCACACTTTGAAATTCTGAAAAATCGGGTCTATTCTTAGAAGTATTTAGGGGCGATATGTGCAAAAAAAATTGAAATTTATCGTGGGATGGCTGAATTGTATGCGTTTATAATTGGACCACTTTTCGTTACATAACATTTTTGTACAATTTGGGTCGGTGGGATAACTAAGTTCTCACAAGTTTCCTATCTCATGCCTCCACGCGAGTCTAAGTCTATTGATGACATTTGGTCCTTAGACCGGCGACGACTGGGTGCTATCAGCCTTCTGCCGATAGTAGCAGAATGAGAGGGTGCGGACAGTCGAGAAGAGTCGAGAAAACATTGTCGTAAAATTGAATAGTTGATCGGAATTTAGCCCCAATACGACTAATCTGACTAGTATCTATGACCACGGGTCAATACATATTGAAAATTTGCCGCGTCTGTTTTTATGAACCTAATTTCAAGCTCCGTTATTGCTAAAAAGCCCGTGCATCAGGTTAACAATCTTTTATATTTCCCTTCAGTGTTCGTTATTATCGCTCGTATACTTGTATTCCACAAACAATCCGATATGGAATTAAGAAAGACTTTCCTTGATTTGCAACATCTCGCGCTATCTTTGCTTATATAATGATAACACATTACATTAGCGAAGTAGCGAATTCTGTCTAAATACTGTTGCAATACATAGTGATCCGGCCCATTTACGCAGATAAGATTAGCTTTTCTAGGCAATACTCCCACGGTCGGCCGAGTGAAGTTCAAATTGCTTTTGTTTAGGGAACATAGTATACTCTCGGTAGCCGGCTGCCCAGAGTTTAAAATGAACCAAAAACTAAACAAGATCTTTTCTTTTTCTAGTGATCGTGCACTCGAAGACTAACTAAACAACTACCTAATAAAATATGCTTTACAGGTCGCATCGCTTGCTTGGAGCGAATCCTAGACCTGATACCCTTCCAAGCTACTAACTCCGCGACACCTATGGAAGAGTCTGATGAATTGTCGTCCTTCCGTTAAGTAGGTGGAGCATCAACACTTCCTGTCTACCTTATCCTTTATCCTTCCCCGTGAACGATGTATATGGGGGCGGCCGGCAATGATGGCTATCATGCTGTTGAGGTTTTAATATGGGTCGGATTGGTATGAATTACTACTTACCATTTCCTAAGCAACTCTTATTAGATAATCAGCAGTCAAACATGATGAAGTCAGTGTGCAATCCGCCAAAATCATCGTCACAACGCAACGCAACGCAACGCATAACATTTTTGTACAATTTGCAAAAAGCACCCCCATATCGAAAACAAAGACTTAGTCCTACGTCAAAAAAGTTTGATTCGATTATCCGGGGTGAGATTTTTTTGAAATCCCCAGATAATCGAGTCCAACCTGTATTTATATTTTGTGCATCTCGTACATTGTTTCACAATGTACGTGTTGTTTATTTCTATCTTTATATCATTTTTATTTGTTTTGATTTTAAAAGTATTTAATTAGTTTATTCATTGCGTTCCTTGTTTTCAGTTGTTTTTTTCTTTTTATAATTTATATTTATTTTTTTTCTCATTCCATTGGACTCATTTAGTGAATTTAATTTATTTATTTTGTTCATTTAATTAATTTGGTTTATTTTGCTTATTTTATTCATGTTATCTATTTCGTTCATTCCATTTATTTAATTCTCTTTATCAAGTTGATTCGTTTCAATAATTTGTTTCATTTATTTTGTTTGCATTATCCATATCAATTCTCTTATTTGTTTTGTTTGGTTTAATAATTTGATTTATATTAATCATTCTTTTTATTTTATGAATTCGTTTATTTGTTTCGTGCATGCAGTAATTTCTTTCTTCTTTATACTTTTCAATCATTTCGTTAATTTTATTTTATTTTGTATTATTTATTCATTTTTAATGTGAAGGACTAAACACTTCACGTGAATTCTGCAAACTAATGGATCAGCAAACTGTTGCTTGTTTCAGAAATGTTGCTTCTAGCGTCTAGATGGATAAAATCAGGTTTCCGTAATTTATTTTTGGAAAACCATAAAGGTCACACGGCTCTATTTCATAAATAAATAAATGAAAAAATAAAATAAATAAATAAATAAATAAATGAACAAACAAAATAAACAAATAATCAAATAAATAAATAAATAAATAATTAAAGAAATCAATCAATACATAAACAAATAAATAGGGTGACCCGGGGCTATTAAGGCAGTGGGGGTAATTCGGACCCCTCGATTTCTCAGAAAATAGCAAGATTTTCTGACTACCGTACATATTCGTGGAACCGCTATTCTGAAACATTAATTTTGACAGCTGAATTTGATTCTTTGTAGAAAACAAAAATCATTGTAACCATGATTAAATCAACAAAGAAAAGTGAAAAAAATAAATGGTTTGTTTTTTTTGTAAAGCTTGAGGCTCCTATTTCTTGGAATGATTTTTGATTTGGTGAAAACACAGCGATTTTCAAGACGCTCACCACTTTTGTGCGAAATGAGCGTACGGGGCTATTCGGACCCCCTATTCTGTCAACCACAGTTCAGCGGCTTGCGGCTGCGCACAACACCATTGCACACGCCATAGCAAAGAAAATACATGGTCCGCTAATCGACAGCATGCTTCTTAAGGAGTGTCTCTTATAAATATATCATAGGTAAACATGATTCCATTGTAAAAAAAATTAAAGAAAAATGACGGTTTGAATTGCCCCGTAGGGAGGTTCGAATTACTCCTACACTGTAAAAGGACGGAAAAACGTAGAGGTTTGCAAATCGTTGCCTAGCGCTGCCATTGAGTGGTGTAAATGAACCTTTTATGGCACCAAAAAGTAGCTGCGATTTCAAACTACTAATTAGGAACCTCGACCTGTAAATTTTTTCACATCTATCAAACTACAAGGGCAATTTACTTAAGTAGGTCCGAATAGCCCCGGTTTCCCCTATATAAATTAAAATTAAATATAATTAAATAAAATGAAAATATAAAAATTATATAATTAATAAATAATAAGTCGAACCTTTTTTCTCAATTGATATTCATAAAAAAACTAATTCAACCGATCGATGTGCTTCCCAGTCCATTATTTTCTTAAAATCAACGGAAACTAGTCCACAGTTGTTCAAATACAAGCGCAGCCTTCACTAACGCAACCTGCATGCAGCATCCATTGAATATCATATGACCGTAAAACCAAATAAAACCGTCCACAACACTTTTATGCGTAATATTTTAAATTTGATTATTTCCCGCGGGTTCTGGTTATGAAAAATGGGTTTTCATCTCTGCCTTTTGTATGTTTTCAGGTGTCCGTAAACGAATATTGGCCGCCAGTTGGGAACACAACAGCAAATGCATACGGAACAGATCCAACGGACATCGAAAAGCAGAAATTAGAACTTGGATCAGCTGGCAGCCGGCTGTGTAGTAGGCATGAGAAAAACTCCGGTAGGATTTCGACAAAATTAAAATCATTCCGTTGCTTCCCCTCTTGGGTGGTCCGTGATGTCGAACTGGCTGCTACGAATGATGCGTCATTTGATGATATGACGTATCGTTTTGTGATAGTTTGTGGTTTTGCGAGAAGATTGAATGTATGATATAATAGGTCTACATTTTGTAGTACACATTTCCCAGTCGCAAATATTGAGAATCTATGGACATTTTTCGACACCCCCTCGTGATGCTATTCAAACCCACATAACGAGTCCTGCATCACGCATGATGCATGAAAAGCGGAATGCAATGCCGCCATATGGTATATCAAGGCCTATATACTCAAATAGCTCAGTGGTGACCTAAATTTGAAACCAAATAAAAACTTTTTTTCTGTTTACTTTATGAAAGAAAAATGAAATTCAATTATGAATTGTATTCATATGTACTTTTTAAATCCTGATTCCTACATTTTGTCAGGTCATGTGATTTGAATGGTTTGGTTATTGGTGCGTTCACAAACGGATGCCCATATGAAACAGTTGAAAAAATATTTGATATTATTCAGGCCAATGCAGTATTTGACTTACTTCAAAAATGTAACTAAGATGATACATCACTGCGCGGATAGTCCGTGAGATCAGTAATGCTGATTATAAGCTTGATCTGACTGTAAATCTCACCGTTCCTCCACCATCAGGAGATGAAACCAGTAATGAATGGCGCTGAAACCGTGCCTCAGTAAATGATGACCAGTTTCTCAAATTGCGGCTCATGTTTCAGATCTAAATTCGCTTCGGTGATTCATGACGCACCGAGCAACCCAATCTAAAGCTTTTGCTGTTGATGTTTCGAAGCAGTTTGATGCACTGGAAAAACATATGGTTTTTCATTAGATAACAATTTAAATTTTCTTTAAAAACGCTTTTATCATCAAGTTAGATATTTTTTCTCCGTGTTCTATTCGAGTCTGACATGGAATTCACTTAATTTTGATGTTATTTATTATTTATAAATAAAATTTTAACCATACACATTAGTTTCCGTAAATTAAAATAAAAGAGTGGGTATTGCAAATTAAAGGCTTTCATTGATTTCCCCACCCCCGTTTTTTTTTTGTTGCTTCATGTCTGGTCTGTTCTCGGACGGCGGGAGCGCCATCGCCTTTTATGAGCCTAAAATGCATAAAACCCGTTGCTCGATTCTGGAAATGGTGAGTGGAACGAGAGCTTCACTGAACGAATCGCTTCGGGCTCGGCTGTTGGGAAAATAGTGTTTCGTTAAGATTTATGGTATATCTTAATGGCTTTGATCTTATGAGACTATGAAAGTCGAGAGATTAAAATGGATAATTCAATTATTGCCTTCGCAAGAGATCGTGCGAATCCATGTTGCTGCTTATTGCTGGTTAGCGTTTTATGGAGTGATACGCAAGTACTCATCAAGGAAGACAGTGTCAATTATGGTTTGCACTGGGGCATCATTAAATCGATATGTTTTCACTTCTTCACCTCGCAAAATCGCATAGTTTAAGCAGTTTTAATTTTTGGGGATATAGGCCCCCATAGAAAGTAACAACTTTTAAAATTCGCTGCCTTTAGTAAACATTTTTTCTCGAATAGGGAGAAGTGATCCTTGTTTCATTTTTTTTATTTAATTAGAATTGTGAAATTATATTCAACTAATCCTACCAAAAATATTTTTTTTTAACGAAGAACCGATTACACTCTACTGCTTATTTTTTTAACATTGTCTACAGAAACTGACTAAATTCACCAAGCAATCTGATATCTTATAGCTCTGAACATAGTTATTGTTCATATTTGTGCTGTCAATATTTGGAAGAATTTTCAGAATTAATTCGTGTAGGGTGCGATCTTCTAACGTGACTACTACTTGCCTTTTAATATGGCGCCCTTTTTGAAAATTTCGGAAGAAACAATAGGTAGAGTTTTTAAATGTAGGTAACTTTCATTGTACTGTACGGAATAACACCGTGTTTACACTAATCAGCCGGGAAAATGTGCATCAATTTTGAGTTTCTTAAGGTTCAACTAAGAACGCCTCAATAATCATTCCTTAAGGTTCAACTGAGAACGCCTCAATCACATCGTTGGAAAAATCTTCATGAGAAAGAATCAATGTATTCGGGGCATTGGGAGAGTATTATTGATTGATTCTCATAAAGATTTTTCCAACGGTGTGAGATAAACTGATTTTTCATTTCCCAAGATGGCCACTTTTCAAGCTTTTTCAGTTGAGCCTTAAATAAAGCAAAAACTGAAAATCTTTTATCTTTTGAAAGCGACTGTTTATTCGTAATTCCAACATAGAAATCTAAATACATACACAAATTAAATCTGAATATGTAAAATGATAAACTTCTTAACTCATTTGCTTAATAATTGGCTTTCTAAGTCTTTTATATATTAATCAAACGCGTAGTTTTATGATTGGACCTTTTCAAAATTACGCGGGATTCGAGTGGCGATAGTCAAGCTGAGCAGATGGGTTTTGCGGAGCAGTAAACAGTGCTGTTTTCATCGGTGTAATTTTCGGTATTGTAGTCAGTGAGCAGTGTACAGATGTGAAAGTGTTAAGTGTTGCAGGATAGTCGTAGTGCAGCCGGAAATTCCGGGAACCGGTGAAGATTTTTACTAATTTTAGTAGTGAAGTTGCCGTTAAAATCGGCAGAAATAGAAAACGCGAAAGAACACGTCACATCGAGAGAGCAGTACCACCAAGCGAAGAGAGCGAAGAACGAAATTCCGCCTCTGTTGTGCGGGACGATGGAGAGGGACGGCGACAATCGGAGCGAATACGAAGACGAGAGCCAGCGATTTTTTTCTTTTTCCCCTTTTCTCTCTCTTTTGTTCTCCCTCTCTGGAATCATTACAGGTTCACTCAGCGCAGCGATGCCAACCTTCCAGTTTAAACTGGATTCTTCCAGTTTTTTTTAATAGCATCCAGTCAAACAGACAATCGGAAAAATCGTCCAGTTTTTTTTAATTTGAGCCAGTTTTATCCAGTTTTTTAAAATACTCATTTATTTAGTATTTTATCTCACAAATTGTAACTTGATTCATAGAATTTTCAAGTAAGCGATGGGATGATGCCGAGTGCCCCAGAAATAAGATTTTAATCCATCGTAACCTGAACTCTTTTTATTCCACTTGTGAGTAAAACGGTTCGGGGATGTACGTTTTCATTCGATTTCAAATGAATTTTACTCAAACATAAAGGTGGTAATACATTGTGTCAAATATTTTCATGAACATTTGTTGATTTCTTAGTTAGTTGCTATAGTGGTATCGTAAGAAAGGTTTAAACGCATCCTCAAGTTTAGCAAATAGTCTTAAATTTAGGATTTTGTGGATGTGTAGATTCAAAGCAAAACAAAAAAAGTAAAATTCGACTGTAACTATTACAATCAAATTCGAGTGCTTTAATATTTTTTTTAATTTGGACAGCAATATCAAAAAACTGGCTCAAAATTTCAGTAAAAGTTATGGAACATACGTGTTTACTTTAAATTACGTTCATTGAATCATTAACTTAAACTTTACAAGGGTAAAATAGGTTTTTTTGATCATCCAGTTTTTTCCAGTTTTTTTTCCAGAAAGGTTCCAGTTTTTTTGAAAAAAATGTTGGCAACGCTGACTCAGCGGATGAGGATAGATGTGTATGAGTGTGAATTCAAATTGGAAATGAAGAGAGAAGCTTGTGCAAGTGTGCAGTGAAAAAGAAGGAAAGCGGTATAAAGCTGGGTTGTGGTGGTTCTCACAAACCATACTTCAGCGGCGGAATCGAGCGAAGAAAGAGCAAGCAGAGCTCTGGCAAGTATGAATCGGGGTGAAATGCAAACGAACAAGGTAGGAATATATTCACATTACAAATATTTCCTTCATATCAACGAAGGTAAAAGGGTTGAATCGGGGAACCAGTCAGTTGTTTATTTTCGAAATAAATAATAGTCTAGGGGCTTCGAACTTTTGAAATATCAAATGTACAAGGGGGCTAAATCCAACGAGTGGGTTTTGTTTAGCTTTGAAATTTGAACGCGTCGCAATATGTTTGTTTATCTTTCTCCTTTGAACGCCGCGCGTAGGTAGCTGTCAAGATCGCAATGCATTTTGTTGATAATTTTCGGCGCGTTTATCATAAAATCTAGAAATGCGATTTATTCTATAGATTTGGGTACGGAAACATCGTAATACACCTCGATCAGTGTTGTTTCCGTCAAAAATCGTAGGTAAAGGTATATAGACGTTCGTTTCATTCATTCACGCGAACTATTCTAAAATTTCACAAACTCTTTATTCTTGATATATCGCGATTATTTTGCATTATACATAGTTTTTGTCCACATTACGCGCAATCGTACCGATTGTCGATTAAAGTTGTTGTAGTTTAGGGAAAAAGTAAATCACTTTCGATGGCCGGCTATCCAGAGTTTAAACACAAAAAAACATAACTAAATATCTTTTTGCTCTGAGTATTCGTATACTCGGAGACTAACCATCCCACCGCATAAAAACTTTCATTTCGTGGTCGCATTGCCTGCTTGTGGCGAATCCTAGACCTATACCTGTCCCAAAATCCAACTCCGTAATACCTATGGAAGCGTCGCTGAGTCGGTGGCCTTCCTTAAGTAGATATTACATCAACATTTCCTACCCTATCCTAAGTATCGGTGAAGATGGTCGTGGCCGGCAATATCGATTCTCATGCTATTGGGTTACTGAACTCAAAAGAGATACTGCTCATTTCCGATCATTTATCTCACAAGCAAGATGAGTTAAATTACCGATAGGCAACATGATAATCGTTAGTATGCAATCTATGAATTGCACCGTGCTTCGCAACGCAACGCATCGCAACGCAATATATCAATCAAACGGTTTTGAATTATAAATAGTGTACCCGTGAAAAATTGCTTGCACCCAGACAAAATTTCTAGCACAATAAGTCTACTATATCTATTATCACCCATTTCTAAACATTTTTAACTCCAAACTAATATATAACAACAGATAAAAAATTCAGTTAAAACATCCTAACGCTGGAAAAAAGCGTCCCTAACAAAAGCGACAGACAGATAGTGAATTCAAATCACCATTGTAAAACTATTAACAAATAGTATACTAAATAAATTAAATTTACAGTTTTCCTTGAAAAAGGAGGCCAAAGACGGCCGAAACATCGGATAATTTAACAAAAAAAAATGGATAATTCTAAACCAAGTCGTTCGATTTATCTATACAAGACTTAGAAAGCCAATTATTAAGCAGATATCATCACAGTCGAACAAGAAATAGACTTCTTAACTCATTAATCCGATAAACATAAAATTAATTAAAATCTACCAGCATAAATCCCGAACTAAAATAATGATCCGCCCTACGAATAAGCTATGTAAACTGAACAGCAAAATTGCTTCAACGATTTTTTCAGTATTTGTCATCACAGGACACTCGAAAGTTGGCAAAACTCGTGGAGCATTGGGGAACTTGAACGATGGTTACATTCAATTATCCCAAAGGTATCAACGAAACGTTGGTTCAGGGGGGGTGGATGTGGGTCGGGATTTCATACGTGTAATGTCCCGGCTTATATCTAATCACTACACATTGGATGCGCATTTGCGGCGTATCGGGCTCGCAGAGAATAGTCGGTGCGCTTGTAATGAAGGTTATCACGACATCGATTATGTTGTCTGGGAGTGCGCTGAGTATTGTGGCGCCAGATCGCAGTTAAAGGATTCCCTCCGGGTTCGAGGCAGACCTCCCGATGTTCCAGTTCGGGATATCCTGGCAAGTCGCGATTTTCCCTATATGTCTTTTATCTACCTTTTTATTAAATCGACAAATATCCTAATCTGGCCCATATCCTTTATTTTTCGTTTTTAGAAGTTCCCTGTCCTTCCTTTTGGAGCACCAGAGTGCCACTATGTGACTACCGTCACCTTTACCACGCCTGCAAAAATGAAGTCAAAGCGAGAGCAGGTCGATGGTCTGATTACTCTTGAAGGATTCTCCGCCGTCCCCCCGACCCTAGGAATCTACCATCTACCAGCCTGAGGCTCTAACTCATGTCATTGTTTTTCTCTTTACCTGAAAGTTACAAGTTTTCAGTAATGAGAGATGGCGTTTGGTCACGGATTTCTTACAATAATATTTTATTGCGTCTATTACCAACGTTTCGAAGGTCTATGCCTTCATCTTCTGGGCAAAACTACAATTTGAACAATAATTTGAACAATAATTACATACAACATTCAATTTGCAAACACACAGATTACTTACAACACGAACTATATTATCTTAGTCAAGTTGGTTTGAACATTTAGATCTAAATGTTCAAACCAACTTGACTAAGATAATATTGTTCGTGTTGTAAGTAATCTGTGTGTTTGCAAATTGAATGTTGTATGTAATTATTGTTCAAATTATTGTTCAAATTGTAGTTTTGCCCAGAAGATGAAGGCATAGACCTTCGAAACGTTGGTAATAGACGCAATAAAATATTATTGTAAGAAATCCGTGACCAAACGCCATATCTCATTACTGAAAACAAAGTGGTCGTTCATCTTTCTATCGAGTTACAAGTTTTGTTCTTTTTTCCCCGTCATCGTGCTCGTCTACTCCCCCTGTTCCTGATACCACTCCTGCTGCTGTTACAAAAACCATTTTTTATTATATTCCTAGTTTTAAGATAGCTTTGAACCTTTTCATTTTTTTTCGATTCCCATCTTGTATATCTAATTGTATTCATAGTTTTAAGATAGCTGTGAAATTTCTCATAAAAGTTTGTTCCCCTTCTATTATATTAATCTACATTTCTAGTCTTAAGATAGCTGTAATTTTTTTTGTAAAAAATAATTATTGTTCAATCTTGTATATCGAATCGTATTTTTGGTTTAAGATAGTTGTAAAAATGTTCCTCTCAATATTAATTTTATTGTGCATTGTAACCTTTTATTTTTAGATATTCAAATTGTAATAAAAAATAATTTGGCACCGCGAAGCTAACGCATTTGTGCCTATTAAATAAACGAACTGAATAATAAAAAGGCGAGCGATAGCACAGTTGAAGTGAACCAAAACACCAAAAGCACAATACAACCAAACGAACGTTATACCAGGTACAATCGTCAGCTGTGGAAGACGGAATATTGAAGAATTTTTTTTTCAATAGGTCCAATATACAAAAGAGAGCCTCTCTTTGTTTACTTTCTCTTCCGCGAATCACTCGGTCACCTTTCTGATTTCCCTTCAGCTGTTTGCATAATGAGCTAGTACAATTCTAGACCTTTCGAAACATATTGATAAATGTTTAAAAAGTTTTATGGTTTTGCAGTAATAATCGAAAGAGAAAGCGAAAAAAGAGGGCACTCAATTGCAGATTGGACCTAATGAAAAAAAGTCTTCATATGCAAAAATAAAACTGATAAAGGCAGTCGAAAACAATATCTCGATCGAGTTGTGTGCACACCCCAGTTAATTCAGCTGTCGCGAGCGAAAGAAAAGAAACTTGTTGCGAATATTTTACGACAAAGTGAAATTCTCGGGAAACTGCAAGTGAAGTGCAATTTGTAAGCCTTGTGTAGTGAATCCACGGCAGTAGTAACGGTCTGCCACCCTGCAGTGACGAATAAACAAGGCGACCCCAAGCGCAGTGAAAAAAGGGCTGCAAGGCAGCATACTCAGTCACAGAATGGGTAAAAGGGGGACCTTAGTAGTGCAGCGAAGTGACTACGAAAAAACTTGTTGCTTAGCGATGATCATCCTGGGCCGTCTCATTAGATAGACGAAAGAAAATCCTCCGAACAAGGTACCCCACGTAAGTCGCCTCAACATTTGGTCCTTCGAACCGGATTGTAGGAAACCTCAGCTGGTTGATTCGGAGCGGTGAGTACACCATTGGTATTTTCTGCTGGCGTGACGCTACGGCATAGACATTGCCCTTCCGGTCCCAGCCACCCGAAGGTGCCTACCGATTAGGTCACTTCCGATGCTATCGTCCATCGCTGAAATTCAGTGCGAAATTTTTGGAAAATTTCTGTTTGCGGAAAAAAAGCATGTTTTTTGCTAAGGTACTAATCAGGGCCGGCGGAAAGCGTGGGTAGTATAGGTAGTACTACCCACTCGAAAATAACCGAGTGGGTAATTACCCACTCGAAATTTTGACCCATTTCAAAAAATTTAGATGTGCAACGCATCTATATCGCACTACACACATTTGAAAACATCGATGTACCACAATTTCATTTGCATAAACGTACGTGATTTAATGTGAATGTAATGTAAGCGTGTGCATTGCGAAAAGGGAAAAATCCTTACTAATGGACCCCTCGCCCTATGCTTTCTACCCACTCGGGCGTAAAGTGTTTCGCCGCTCCTGGTGCTAGTGAGTGGCAAATTCGCGTAGATTAGTACGCTCGCATCCGGAAGGATAGTTTCATTCGATTTGCCTGCCATTCTCAGTCGTTCCGCGAAAAAGTGACATACACAGAAAAAAATATTTTGTAATTTTAAGTTTATTTTCATGCACATATTTGAAGCATGAATATAAATGTAAAATTAAGGTCCATCACAAATCCACACGACTTGTCGTGCTTTCTTGAACAAATTTTATTGTAATTTTACACGTGGATTGAAAATTACAGTTTCTTTAAACGGAAAACCAATGCATTTCAATGTATTTTTATTCGCTTATTGCTGTAAAATGAATGACTTGTAATATTAAACGTATGAAAGTGTAAAATTGTATGCTTTTTGATGCTCCAATTGAGCGCATTTATTTTAACGTAATTTTGAAATCAAATTTTTTATTCAATCTTTGTATATTTACATTCGTATTGATTTACATGTTGTTTAAATTTCATTATTTTTTGGTGTGTACTGTTAGAGTACGTGATCCAGTGAAAAGGGATCCTTGTAGCGCAGAAGGCAGTGGAGAAGTTCGCGGAGGATTTCGATTGCGATCGGGATGCCTGTCAGATTCCAATTCGCCTAGATTTCATGGATCGAATCTATAAGGGGTTCCTGGAGGTACAAGGACAGATCGAACTGTACCATATGTAGATGTTAGATTCCCACCCAGAATAACGCATGGATTTCGAGGCGCGTTATTGCCGGGTCAAAGGATTACTGCTGACCAATCGCCACCCAACGAAACCATGCTGAACAGCACCTGCTCACGTTTCATCCTCGTTCCACCTACGCTTACCCAACATCGACCTACCTAAGTTTAACGGCGATTTCTCATGATGGCTCGCTTTCCGTGACACGTACAGGTCGATGATAGACAGCAACACAGATATTCCGACGGTTGTAAAGTTGCAGTACCTGTTGCAGTCGCTAGAAGCTCGAAAACCATTCGAGTCCGTAGATGTAGAAGTGGACAATTATGCATCGACTTGGAGAGCATTGTTGAAGCGATACGACATCAAGCGGTTCCTAAAGCGTCAGCTCTTCCGAACTCTGTACGACCTCCCACCGATCAATCAAGAAAGTTCCCAAGAAATCCACGTTTTGGCTGACGATTTCCATCGGCATGTGTGAGCATTATTGGGACACCCCGTTGGTTAACCTCCTTTATTACAAGTTGGATCCAACTACGCTACGTGCTTGGGAGGAGAAAACCAGCAACAACGACGACGTAACCTACGATATGCTGATCGAATTCCTTTACCAACGTACCCGTATGCTGACGTCCGTTATAACCGATCTGCGATATCGGTTCCAACAACCGGTTTCACCCAAGGTGGCTGGTTAGATTCCAACCCCGAAGCCGTTCAAGGATGCATACAAGGCAGCTACCATTGGATCGAGCTACAATGCTCCGTCGTGTCTCGCCTGTCCAGAGAAGCATTTCTTCTTCCAATGTCCAACATTTTCCGAGATGTCCGTCTGCCAGCGTCGTGAGCTGGTTTCCCAGAAACGCCTATGCTGAAATTGCTTTCGTACTGGACATCAAGTCAGGAACTATACCTCCGTGTTCTGCTGCCGTAACTGGCATGAAAAATGCCAATATCGAATATGCAATTTACTTCTGTTGTGGCAGCAAGCCAGCCTATTCTCTCGACATCCGCCATCGCTGGCCCCTCCAGCTCGGTGAAGTCGAACAGCCAAGTGAACCTGTCGTTTTAGACTAGGGAAACCTTCTCGTCGTAATCGGAACGGAAAAGAAATACCCGTACGTGCACTCCTCGATTCCGGATCAATGTGCAACTTCATCACCAAGAAGCTTGCATCACACCAAAGTGAAAATTCTATCGCTCAGGGAGCCTTGGACCGAGAGGGCAGCATAGGTACAAAGCGCAGGAGCAAGGCCAAGGCTCCAAATCGTGACGGACGGCAGAATATGGTTGGCAAGCCACGGGTTCAGAAACTGTAAACTCAAATGATAACGAAGCCTCATTGTCTGATCATGGATGATGGGACTTACGTCAAGGCGAACTTCCGGGGCTACTGTTCTTCATTGCTCAGCACATGTTTGATGTTCCGGAGGAAGCAAGGAAGCAGAAACTTTCAAACTTTGCCATTAAATATATGATTTGGCCAACGATCTGCTCAGGTGGCAAACGGAGTGCGCCGTTCGTGACTACCGGGACTGTAAACGAGGAAGTCTACCTCAAGGAGTGTCAACAGAAACGTCTGCTTCACGTGGGCCCTACGATTGTCTGATCGGATCTAGCTTCGTGCCAAGGACATGAACCCCCCACCCCTCCATAACGCACCGGAACTAAGGCCCGTCGAAAAATACTAAGCAATTATGAAGCAGGCACAATGAGCTCGAATCTGAGTAGGGTTAGATTTTTTTGTCTGAATGTTTGAAAAGGAAGGTCCACCTGCTATTTTTATAGCCTGTTTTCCGTGGTGCAATATGATATGGGACACCCTTTATATTATAAAACATTGAATATTATTTTATCGTTTATTTCATCACGTATCACTAATAGAGTTCCTATTAAGCTTTCTACGATTTATTTATTTTTTGATATATGTTTTAGTCATTGCATGACATCCAAACCAGTACTGTAGAAAATTGCAGTGCACATTACAATTTATCACAGCTAGTGATTGGACAAACAAAACAGAATACGCCAAAAACCAGTTATAATTCTTTTGAAACAAAACCCGGTCGAATGACTCATAGCTTTCAATTTGCAAAAGGGTTCTCGTCCCTCTCGTCTACTGTACTGTCACTGATGAGTGTGGGGTACAAGTTGCTAAGAAATGTCTTTTATTCAGAATTTTGCTATGCTTTAACTGTCTACGATATGCACTGTGTATATTCGGCTATGGAGCAAATACTCTAAGGGAATAGAGATAGCCAACCAGAAAACTACGACGAGTACAATGATCGAGAGGGGAGGATAGACTTTATCTGTCATGCATTGAATTATGTTTAGTACAAGCCAGCACATATATAAATTATTATTTCAATTTTAAACCATTCATATTTGACTTCGGATTCACTGTGAATCATATGGAGTATTTGCTCGGATTTTGTTTTGTTCTGGATTATCGCTGGTTGCTAACACGCCCTCACTATGAGATAGCGACACAAAAAATCATAGATCGAACAATATGGTATTTTATGGAAATTCGTGGATATCATTCAAGGCAGCTTCAATTTAAAAGTTTAAACGATTGATTGTATTTTCAGCCATCAAATGATTAATTCAAAACTCAGAGATGTTGAGTGGAAAGAAGTCAGAAAGTGATGCGACCGTATACGCTGCTTCAGCGCATCCTTGCATCCGATTTCCCGAAACCTCCTGTACAACGGAAACGGACAAGCAAACGTCTACAAAACCGAGAATGTCAGAAACCATTGCACAATGGGCCAGAACCGAAACAGAAACAGTGATATAAAACCTTACACATGTTCAGTCTCTGGCAAATGTTAAATCATTATGAAATAAATAACGTAAACATCAATCGAGTAAGAACGCTTTTATCAATCCACTCCTGCACTATTAATACACTAATTCCCAGGTTTGCACCCAACTCTTCCAACGAATGATGATACAAAATATAAAACAGTTGTCGACGTGATCTTTCGGACAAGCGTCAGCTTGGTCAAATAGTATTTGGCGCGTTCAGTTAAACGTAAATCAACCAATTTACCCATCATCAATTATCAGAGCTGACATATCGTTATAAATTATAAACATTTTGTGTTTAGTTTTCAAGGCTTGCTAATGATAACAGATTTGAGAGGCAAAAAGTAAGTATTGTCACTTATGCGGTAAAAAAAAACATCTAATTTCTTTCGTAAACAAAAGGCACAGTAAAACCAAGCAACTTTGCTGAACACATCAATTCAAGAAAATGCAATTCTCATCCACAAGAGTTTTGCCTCGTTAATTTCGCTTCCTGGAACACTGTGCAAATGTTCTAATGCAACGGACTGGATTGTGCCTGGTGAGTTGCTCTTCGTGTCGAGATGATTCAAGAGGATAAATAACATATCGCTTTTTGGCAAATATTCCCAGACGAAAAGAAATAAAGTATAGAAATAGAACTAATGTGGCACCGCTCGTCTAGTATCAGTGTTATACAAAATTCAGTTTATCTCAGTGGAGAAGAGGCCTTCAGCTGGGTATGATGCTGCCATTATTTTCGGCTCGACGTTTACTTACGGATACTTACATGGCGGATGTATATTAAACGGGCTCGCGATTGCATGGGATAAAAAAATCCTCTTTTGTATTGAAATTAGTTGTGATTATTCAATTTTGGCACCGGATGCGGATACAGACCGTTATTTAATTAAAATTGAAAAACCAACGTTAACAATTTTGTCGATAACAGTAGCTGGCTAAGATTTTTTCATGAAAATGTAAACGATACAAGGGTCAAATTAATTACAGACATTTATTATTTCAGGCAACACTGTACAACAAATAACAAGATATCAATCTAAAACACATGAACGCAGAACATGTTCATCCCACAGACCTAATATCTTCGATAGATTTATTCTGAATAATTCAGTGAATCGCAAAACAAAATCCAAAACCGACTTATTTCCCCTAAACGTAATCGACCACATCAATCGATTGCAATTGATGCAAATTATGGAAGAAAGTATTTTGAAATTCATTGAAAATATTCAAAAAATCCTATGATTTCTAATTTTACCTATTAAGCGAATGTCTTTGAATTCAACCCAACACATATTTCCAATGAATTTTAAAAAAAATCTTCCCTAAATTGTAGCCTACATTACTTGCAATCGATTGAAGTATAAATGTGTACATGTTATTACTTTGAATTCAAAGTTATAGTTGGAATAAATGTTTGCCCCTCTTGCGTGCAACGCCTCCATTCATAATGCGGCAAAAGCTACAACAACCATGTTTGTCTGTGCGGTATCGCGTCAACCTTCAATACGTTGTTCGAAATTCTTGCGCGGCGACACGTTCGACGTGGAATACCGTATCTACAAATGGCGGGCCGGCGGTGAGATGTTTGACACTAAAAGTAGTATATGTAATTTTTTTTTATAAAAAAGAGGTCCAAAACTGCGTTTAATTCTATTTTGTAATAAACACTAGTACGGTAATAAAAATCTGCTTTAAAATAGAATCAAAAATCGAAATAAGAATAAATTTTAGATCAAATAAACAGCTTGTGTAATATAGATATGAGTAAATCTATACCAGGACACATGCTAATGAACTCGGGTGATTCGTAGTTAAGCTGCCTAAGCTCGACCCTCATTAGCAGAAGACAAAGACTAAGCCCGTACGATATTAAGCCTGTTCTAATGACCCTGCCACTTCTAGTTTTCCGATCTGTTTACTTCACATCCTTGCTCTCACTTGAGCTCTAATTTTCATAACTTTCCCTACTCAGTAATCTCTAGCTAATTGAATGTCGTTAAAATGTAAAAAAAGAAAGAAAATGTGACTAACATAGTCGAAATAAAAAAGGAAAAAAGATATGAGTAAAGCTTGGCGTAAA
Organism: Topomyia yanbarensis; assembly: GCF_030247195.1. Taxonomy (NCBI): domain Eukaryota; kingdom Metazoa; phylum Arthropoda; class Insecta; order Diptera; family Culicidae; genus Topomyia; species Topomyia yanbarensis. The sequence goes on along the minus strand of NC_080671.1, from coordinate 171,348,029 downwards.
GCAGCCCCATTTTTAAATAAAATTAACATAGTCACCAATGAAGAAACAATAAAAAGTACGGGCAAAAAGTACGAACTCCAATAATTACATTACATTGCCAGGTTAATTTTACGTAATCTGTATCCTCTTATCTAATAATTCAATGCTTTTTGCGTACATTTTATATTTCAGTTCCATCGCCTACTACGATTACTTGCTAGCATTCTCTTAAACCTATATCCAATTTTGCTATTTGTGTTGAATCATCGAGTATTACTATGTTTTGCTTTTGTCGAAATTTAACTTTAAATTTGAACTAGAAGCTCAAGTATCATTCTTTAATTTTAGCCTAAAGTAGCCCCGTCAATGAGTTGGTCTCTGAAGAAGAAATGTGGGCACTTCTAAGAACTAACTGTTGTTCGAAGTCGACATGCACGAAAATCATCGTCAACGATTTTATAATTAAAAAAATGATTTTTTAAGAGTCACCCTAAACGAAACAAGGGAAATCGCTGTAAAACAAAAACCGTTCAAGATAGAGTTTCGATATTTTCAACCAAGTTACTCAGAATTAAGTTTTCTACATTTCATTAGAAGATTGTATTCTTCAATCTTTTTTCCATTCAGGAGATAATTCTTTTATTTAAAAAATCGAGAGAGTCACCCCAATTTTGTTTTCCCGTAAATGAAGGGCACTTATTGTAGAGAATTTATTCCAAAGACACTGAAAGTCTAGCACTAACGTTTTATAAGTTCAGGATTTTCGACCAAAAATCGATTTGTGGCCCATGGTGCCGTGGCGTAATGTAACCCCCGATGACGGTATCGTAACAAAAGCACGAATGGGAGTAGATTCGCCAAATTTTGGAATAAGTCATTAAATAAACCCCTTAAAAGAAACCAAAATATTTGGTGTATTTCGATGCAATTGAAAAAAATATCATCAAAAAATAGAATGTACTTTTAAATATGGGTAATAAACATCATAATAGATAGGTATTATTCGAAGAGGTTTCTAGTGGGCGACGTACTTTCGAAACAGTGCACCTTCTGATAATTTGAGTAATTAATTCACATAGAAGTAATTATAGAGAATGAATTTTTCAAAAAAAAGGCTACACTTTTCGTGTCTTTAGCAAATTTGTCGAAACTATCTTTTAAAACAGTTAAAAGTTTTAAAATGATATTTATGAAGTGTTCTTAAATTTAGTTTTCCTTAAAAGGAAACTTTTTATTGTCAGTTTCAAAAACTCAAGCTTTGGATAAAATGGAAATTTTATTGTTTACAACAACAGCAAAGTGATTTCTCACAAACACTAATATCGTAATAACTTATTGTAAAAATTTTCTTTCGAAAATCCTCAAAATATGTTGATGCCCTGGAGTATTCATGCAAAGTGGTTTGTAATAGCACTCTCGAATGCTTAGCTGAAGACATTAAGTCTCGAATTAAATTTGTTTGCAAAGTAAATTCTCCATAATTACTTCTAGGATGATTTAACGCCAAATAAATTTTCTCAGATTATGTGCTGTTTAGCGTTGTCAAAATTTTCGAAAATACTAAACCTTCGAAATTGGCGGTTTCGAAATTATCTGATCTTGGACTTAATTAACTGTTTTCGAACATTCATCTTCCCCATTAATAGAATTGATAGTACAACACCAATCAAATTCTCATAAAAATCAAGAGAAGCTAGAGTCAAACGGGAAACGCTATTTTTTAGAATTTCCATTTTCTTTCGAAAAGTGTTATTCTCGTTAATAATCATATTAAGTTTTCATTTCAACTCTACACATTCCCAAAACAAAGACTTGTTCAGCAAGAGTTGTAAATTATGCAGCTCTTCGATGAGCAGTTCCATGTGTCATAGGCTTCCATAAATAACGTAACATTGAAGAGGATTTGATATTTTTTGACAATATGTGACGATGAAAAGGTAAGGTCTCAAGCAAAGCTACGTAGCTTTCTTTGAATTAAGAAAATGAAACTTGTGTTGTGCATCTTACTAAATTACAGAATAATAAAAAACACGCATTTTTTTCATTTGTTTATATGTGGCTAGTTTTTGTAATTATTCTGGTACGCAAAACCTATTGCAACGACTCTTGGTCAGTAATCTTCAAACCTTGATATGCTGAGTTGAACCGATTGCTCTGTATTAGGCGTTCCACAAGACGTTCCTTTGACGATTCAGCGATAGGTTTGTCAACGCATGGCAACTGTGTCGGTGTCCTAGGCGTCCAATAACTAAATGCTTAATTTTGGCAGCATGATAGAAACAGCTCGAAAGGTGGAAACATTTATCAGTGCTTAAGTGCAGTTGCCATTTTTTCACCCGAAATAAAGTTTAGGTTAACTGGTGATATGAATATCTCAGCTTCAGGGATCAGACTGTGGCCCTTTATTTTAAAATCGAAAAACTAAGATTTAAATAACGACTGTTGTTTACTGCATCTCTGTTACAAAGACTCACTATCTTAACCATATAGAGGGATTCCATGAGAAACCGGCTCACCGCAAAATATGACCATCGAAAAAAAATTGTTATTTTTCACAAAAACAAAAATTTGCATTAATATATAATATAAAATGGTCGGTCACGATTTTGGCGATCTTCGGACGGATCTTCATGGAAGTCCTTTATATTTACCATTTATCGGTCAGAGTAATTTCAATCCAGTACGAGACCTGTCAATAGCCCTCCTTCGAGAAGGATTTGAATTGATTTTTCTCGAATTGAGTGTTTTTGACATGTCTTGTGCTCAAACAACACTGACAGATAAATGGGAAACAAACGATTGAGATTGCGAGTCTCCAGAGATTCATCGTCCCTAGTTTTTACTACTGCTGAATTTCAACATCAGTTAATAGCCGTCAAAATTCCAAATGGGCAGACCAGGATCAATTTAATGACTCGAGAGGAAGTAACTTTCGAGCTGTCAAGGGAATTTTTTTTTTTAAATAGTTCGCAGGATAAGATTAGAGCTCTGATAAGTTGAATATGAATTTTCAAATGTTTTACTTCTCTTGTATTTTATAATGTTTTAATTGCCAGCAGCAATACATAACACGTCTTCTATATTCAAATAAAAGAAAAATATGAATAAGAGAGGGGGAGGATTGTGATCTAGCTACGTCATTAGCTAGTGGGGAGTTTTGAACTTTGTGAAGAAATGCTACGAAGGGGGAGGGGAATTTCAAACTCGCTAAAAACCCATAAACTTTCAACCTATTCTAATATGATTGGAAATCTTAGGATTATGATTAGTTTCAGAACTCCGGACTGAGTTTCTATTGGAGTGCATGGCCGGCGGAAAGCGTGGATAGTATGGGTAGTACTACCCACTCGAAAATAACCCACTCGAAATTCTGAACCATTTCAAAAAAATTAGATACGCAACGCATGTATCTCGCACAACACACATTTGAAAACATCGATGTACCACAATTCCATTTGCATAAACGAACGTGATTTAATGCGAATGTAATGTAAGCGTGTGCTCCGCGTAAAGGGAAAAAAGCCTTACTAATGGACCCCTCACCCTATGCTTTCTACCCACTCGGGCGTAAAGTGTTTCGCCGCCCCTGTTGGAGTGATTTCATGCAGGTATTTGAAATTGGTGTGATTTACAACTATGAGAATCCGACTAGAGTGGATGTAATAGTCGCATACTTAAGAAAAACTTTTGTTTAAAAATCGATAAATAGACCTATGGACAATGTTAATACATTAAACCAATGCTTTCAATCCCTACTTCATAGGAAAAATGTAAAGATGGTTTAATAATCAATTTATGTATTCAAAACCGCTTGTACTACTATAGGAACACATGTAGCAATAGTGGTGCAATCGCTAATTTCGGTTCCTATTGTTGCAAATCTTATTGATTTCTTATGGGACTTGCAACTATAGGTACATTAGATCAATTATAGGTGCAAAGGAGCTCAAAATTCGAAGAAAATCAATTTTTTCAATAGTTATTTGAGCAAATTTCAAGGATAACTGTTTTATTGTCGCAGAATTTTAGTTTGATGAATCGATAAAAAATATTTGTTGATGATTGGTACCTTAGTTAGGTTTATAACCCACTACTGCAACTATTGGTACACCTAAACTATAGCAGCACCCACCCTAATATATCAGTTTTAGATCAGGATCCCACAATTCCCACAAATTTTAAAAAGTCCTCATGATGCTTAAATCAATAGTTTCTCAATGTAGTGATCAGAAAATTATTGTTGTAGTGTTAAATTAAGTCAGTCAGCATCAATACATATTTTTCTTCTATCCAATTAATTTTGGTTTAGGACGGACGAGTTCCACCACCACCAAGTTCAGTTTCAGCGAAGTTTCAAGTTTAGTTTTGAATTTATAGAAGCAGATTAAACTGCCATTAGAAATGGCACTACATATTTGGATAATTACTTAAAATTAAAAACTCAATCATCTCTTTCTAATATGAGCTTTCGATTGATTGAGTAATGTTTCATTGAATTGCTTAAGGGGGGAACTCCCTCAAGACATTTAAACAATTCGATTTTTTTGCTTTTGTTTTATTGATAGAGAATATGTTTCCAAAGTTTCAAAAGCCTGTTCTCGGAATTGTAATTACAGTAAGTTTTTTTTCTTGACCGTTTGGCGTTTTCTCAATTTTTTTTAAATTCGCCTAGGAGATTACGAAAAAACTAGTGAACCAAATTTCTTCACATAGCATTTATTTTGAAGGACATGAAAAATTGTTTTTTATGAACCGCAGAGATATTAAAACAATTCCTTTTTGGACCCAAAAATAATCGAATTTTTTCATTAAAAACAATGTTTTTAAGGCCCTGATTTTTGTGGTAAATGTTCAAAATTAATAAATTTTTGCGGTTCATCGACGATATACAACCCTATCAACTAAAAAAAGTGTGGTATTATGATTCCAGATGAAAGTTGAGGCCAGAATCATTTAGGGGCCATCCATATGACAATTTAGGGAAGAAGAGGGGTCACGAGAAAGTCCACGCTTGTCCATGGAGAGAGGGTGGGAGTATGGAAAATGTCCACATGGACTTATATTTTGTCTTTGGAACAAATATGTATCGTCATTGGTGCGCGCACTTTCCTTTAATTTTTTTAAGAGTTTGAGATAGCTGTGAAAATTGAAAACATCGATTATCAAATAAATCAGAAGAAATCGTGCGAAATAAAATCTGAATCACTTGATTCAATCTACTACAATTTGGTCAAATCCCACTAATTTTGAATTTGAAAGCTTGTGGTTGAAATTACGAGCCAATTGAAGAATCCATAGGCTACTTTTATTGTGTGTTATTTTGATGGATCTTTAACACGTAAATATAAAAGATAACATCGTTCAGAAATGAGATATTTCCTTTCACAAAAGACTGAAAAAGTCTATTTAGTTGAAGTTTGAACGCTTTTCATTAAGTCCTTCTTCACCATATTCTATTCCATTTCTATTCTAACCCTTACACAGCCAGTATTGAAAAGCATCCTGGAAAACACTACAGTTATTCTGTGGTGTTTTTCTTGTCAACATTAATATTTGAAGCATATTTTCATATGTTGCAAATATTAAAACGGCCAGGCCTACTGTGCAGAGTTTGGTTTAAAGATATTTCAAAGTTAAACTAAATACAAATTAAATACGCCAAGGTCCCATACAAAAGGGTAATCGTTTTTTGGCTCTCCGAAAACTAGATTTAATGAACCCTATGCATGGATTTTGCTTGACAACTAACAAACACTGAAAAGTAATGAGAAATGGCAACACATTTTGATAAATCCGATCAGAGCATGCCGTTCTTAAGTTTATTTTTTATTGACATTTGTTTATGTTTCTGTGCAGCCATAAATTTTCTACTATCGTTCCGGAAGCATATATGTCCGCTAAGAAAACTACACCAGCCTGGGGTAAGAAGTGCAACAAGTTCTAATCAAAAGAGTCGTGTGGATGATCTGCCGAAAATTCTATCGCTTAACTGCGGTCTGGAGGCGAACAAAGAACTTGAGTATCTAAAGAAACAAATGCCGCGATCCTATACCCAAGTGTCCAGCGATGGGGATTCGCGGAATGGTGCAAATGTAGGTAATGGAAAAATGTGTTGTTACGGGATGCACTGCTCGGGTAGATTGTTACTTTTTTCCATCCGAGGTGAGATTCCTTGAACCTCGAAATTGTTCCCAGAGGTCCTATAATATTTTACACTGTTATTACAGAGTACCCCCTACTGTCGTTCAACTCGAATGCGTCTAATCAGAATCATAATTCACGCTAGGCTTCCGAATGACGTTGGATGAGAAGGAGAATTTGGAAATTGGTTCGTTGAAAACTGTTCGTTCTGATGCTCACGAAAGCTGCAAACTACGTGAGTCAGACCATATTCCGTAGTAGCAACAACTTGAAATCGCTTGTTGGCGGCCGTTTGCTACAATAATGACAGAACCCAGCGTAATCTGATAGCTTTGGTACACGTACAAAAGAGCTATCATTATCTCAAAACGGATTGAAGTGGAGGAGACTGGTACATATTCAATGGTTTTAGTACTTACCCGTAGGGTTCGTCGCGATTGCGGCAAAAACTGCGGTGCGGTGAGGCACTTTTTCCCGCGGATGCGGTGCGGGAAATGAGCTTTTACCGCGCGGTATTACCGCAACCGCACTTCAAAAAATAATTGATAAAGTCTGCAGTCTGCATTAAAAAGTGAATTAAAACTATGACTTTTACCATTTGAGAAGGACGCAACTAAATTTATTTTCTGAACGAATGCTTAGCAATCTCATTATTACGAACATCTCTCTGTCAGAACATTCGAGTTTTATTGATTACTCTACAATAGAGAAACATGATAAACATTTAATTGCTCTAATTTCCATGGACTTGACAATGATTTGAAAAGAAATCCGAATATAATCTGTATTCGACCTATCGCTACTTGATTTTTTACATTTTGGTCATTCAAATATGATAAAACATACTGTTACTAAGAAATAAAATCTATAAGCTGTGTCCAATATAATTTAGCACCATTATTTTTACGACATATTTTAAAAAGTATTCATTTTATACTTCAAAGGAAAAAAATTAATTTGAATCATTGAAAAACAATTGAATTTTACTGTCAAATCCAATTACAAAATGTTTCATTTCTCCTGATTCGTCTTGGCAATCGAGGAATTATGAATCGTTTTCGATGACATTCTCAACTGTGAATTTTGATTAATTTGGAGAACTTAGAGATGAACTAATGATACGACTTAAAAACAATCCAAAGAATGTAATTAATCAATCAAACCAAACGAATTTGGAAGAATTTCTTTTCGCGTGCGTCTATTGTTCGTCCAACTGGGAATTTTCTATCAAATTAACAAATAATATTTTTCAGTTAGGAGAATTTTGTAACTTTTTGAAAGTAAAACTTTCGAAGTTAGTGTAGGGCATTGCGTTTTTTTGTGTTTCTTAAAGTCTCCCTTAAGGTCTTCCTTCACATTGTGACAAGTGTCAAAGTTAGCCCAGATGCCAAATTTTGCATAGTTTGGACAGTTTTTGCCTTAATTGAAAATTTATCTCGAAACTTCAACGTAGGGGTTAGGTATTTTTATATAGAATCTGTATACAAAGTTTGAAAGAAATTGGTTAAGTAGTTTTTGAATGGCAGGTAACACAGCAAATCATATTTTTCCAGAGACGTTCTGTTCTGCAAAAAGCTTCGTTACCAAGTCGTTTGTGGATATTTTTGCATGGAAAAATTACAGCATGTTATTGAAATGATACACTATAATGTACAAAAGTTTTGATCAGTTCGCTTCACGCAAGGTTTTAAAAAAATCGTGAAAAAGCGTTTTTTTTCGCGCCAAACCCCTTACCCATCTTAATTAAACTTAAATTAAATTAAGCAAAGTTGAATATTTTCATAAATGTTACATTCTGAGGAGTCCGTCAAAGATAATTTTCGTGTAAATAAGAATAACATTTTACTATATATGGCTATACAAAACAAATGACTAATTTTTCAGCACAATTTTTAAAATACATGATTTTTACCGCATTTACCGCATTACCACGCGGTGCGGTGCGGTAAATGCAATGCGGTTGCGGTAAGCGGTGCGGTTTTATTATTTTTTTGCGGTTGCGGTGCGGACTATCCATTTACCGCCCACATCCGCACCGCGACGAACCCTACTTACCCGGTGTCCGTGCAGGAAGCGGTTTGGTTTACACTGGATTGTAAGATTCTATGCGTTCTGTTTTACACCAGTACCGCACTCAGGAACGAACAAGGAGTGAACAAAGAATGTTTGACTCAGTATGTAAATCCATTCGCAAATAATCTGTTACCGAACCAAACTCCGGTGAAATCTGAGGTGACATAAAATGTAATAAAACTACAAGGGGCAGCCCAATGGGGTTGCACGAACTGTAGACGTAGGACTATACTACTTAATGTAAAATATTTATTTTCTTAGTACTTAATGTGTGAGAAAAAACACCCGGACCGGTGAAGAAAAATCAAATTTTAGACAATATAATCACATCTTATGTATAGAACAAGCTTTCTAGTTACTCTCAAACAGATCCTAAAAGTTCAGCCACAAATGGATAACCCCAAGTTTGTAGATGTGTTTCGATGCCACCGGATTGTAAAATGGTTAATATTACGTCATGAAAATTCAATTCTTCCGTGACAATTTTTTTTCCTGCAAAATGCCCTGTGTGTATGCAAAGCTCATGATTTGTTGAGATATTAGCATTGATCGGAAAATGCTTTCCAACGCTGCGCATTGCATACATACAGGACATTTTGCAGGTCACCAGAAGCTGTTCATTTTACCACCGCCACATGTTCATTTTACCCTCTCGCTATAAACATGTCTCATTTTTGGACATGTTTAGAAATCAAGAATCATGTTTGAAAAAATGTGTTTATGACGAAGTATTTTTACCAGATATGTACAAAACATGTCTAACAAGAAACATAAGGTGATTGTAATATCTCATTCACTTATTAGTTAGAAAATAGTGACTTTGCTTAACGTGTTCATTTTACCGCCAGTTCCCCTACCTACCAACACATTCGCCGCAAACATTGAACGCGTACAATGCAAAATGAGTCAACGCTGATGATGATGGGTAGAGCGAAAGAGACAACTAGTACCACCACGACACTATTAGCGCGTTTCACCAAAATTCCACGCGGCCTTTCCCGATTGAAAGGAACGGCCGCGCTTAGCCCATCTGTCATAATATCGTGATTTTGCATAGCGAAGGGCTGAATGATTTTGTTCCAAAAAACAGCCCTGCGTTATGCAACACTTTGTGCAGGTTGATTATACCAGTTGCAAGTGGGGCCAAATGCACCAAGTTCCGTAAAATTAAAGGAATTTTACAGAATTGATAAAATTGCTTAGATGAGCTAAACTAATTAATCAAATCCTGTTTTAAAAACTGTCCTTGCGTTTAAACCAAAATGAGAAGCTTATTACTACCACTACATTACTTAATTTCAAGCGCAAATAGCAAATACATGTGCTAGTTAAACCAAAAATTTACTGGCAACACTACAGCGGCATTTAGGAAGCAGTTGGAGCGGTCGCCTGTTGGACGACACAGGGTAGCGTCCTTCCACAGCCAGTGTAACGGACTTCTAGCTCAGCTACACTGGCTGTAAAAAACACAGCGCAGTGATCTGCTTCGCCAGCCGTTCAACAGGGAACTGAGCGTGTCTGGCCAAGTCCGTTCTTTAAATAGTCGATGATGACGTCATTCATAGAAGCGTTGCGCGCTAGGTACACCAATCCGTCGTACAGGGCTTGGGAAGCGCTATCTTCTGTGTGTTAATGCGCGATATTTTGACAAGGTTGTATATTATTTAATTTTTTAATGCTATGATATCAAAAATCTTTGGGTTTATCTATTGGAATCTATTCTTAGAAGTATTTCGGGGCGATTTGGGCAAAAAAATTGAAAATTTATCGTGAGATGGCTGAATTATATGCGTTTAAAATTGGACCACTTTTCGTTACATACCATTTTTGTAGAATTTGCAGAGTGCACCCCCATATCGAAAACAAAGACGTAGTCCTACGTCAAAATGGAATTGGGAGGAAAATGAAATCCGGTCTGATAGTAAAATGTCCACCGTAAAACCTCGTAACATGAGATCACGTCCCATGGATCACGTGTATCCGCGGGCAAGGTAAAGCTGAAGGAGTTCCCTTCGTCGATGATTACATCTCCACTCAGGAGCAGGTTGTCGATTATCTGACAAAATTCTCCGAAATTAAACCAGGCGATCTTGATGCTAACTTTAGCAACAAGAGACTGATGACGCTGAAAAAGTCCTACCAAAAATACGGTGGTGGTGGTTAGTGGTGTCATCTTCGTCGGACATGGACTCAAGAACGATTTTCGCGTGATCTATACAATTGTTCCGCTGGAGCAAATCGTTGACAAGGTTTACCTGTTTCATCTCCCCATCATCGCATGGTGTCACTTCGCTTCTTGGCATGACAATTCATCGGGATCAAGATCCAATCCGAGACACACGATTCCGTTTAGGATGTCCGAACAGCGCTTTTGCTGTACAAGCACTATCTCAAACTAAATGCTAAGGATGAGCTTACTATGGCGCTGTCGCAGCCGGCAAGAAGTGCAGTGGAAAGGACCGGATTAACGATGTACCGTGCTGAGGTATAGTAATATCAATATTTTCCCTATACTACACTATACTATACATTTGTATACCTAGCCGAAGAGAAGTGATATGGCTCTCTTGCCATATACTGCAAACCTAGAAACCATTGGTGCAAGTGGAAGCTCTGCATCAAATCTACCGTAGAAAAAAATAACACCGTTGATTTTTTTGTCTCCTGTTCCACAACGGTCCAACAAAGAAGAATTTCAAATGCTGCCTATAACACCTATTTTGTCAATAGTATTAGCACAAACAAAAAAAGCTCAAAACACAATGAATGCAAAGAAAGGAATCTAGCTGATTCGACCTTTCGAAGGAATTATCACAATAAATACAAACTATGTCGGTAATGTCTAAGTAGGTAATTATACCAACCATATATATGTATTAAATTATAGATTGAATAATTAAAGTAAACAATTTCCTAGAGATATAAAAGCACTTGATTCACATGATAAGGTCCGTTTTTTCGTGCACCGTACATCGAGGGGCAATATAGCTCTAAACTCTTGTATTGCACAAAGGTACTCAGAGTTCTTCTGAATTGCTCGCAATTAATAAAATAGTAAATTAAAACAAGATGGGAGCTATTACGTTGCGAAGCCTGTTTGATCTCATATTTGACAGTTGGATCTGTCGACAGTATAAAAAAAATTTCGCATCTAACAGTCCTCGTTGAGAACAACAAATCCTAAAAACGCGATTGGCGTGGTGATCGCTGATAATTTTGCAGTATAATGTGGCAACTTGTCACCAAAGTACGATATAGAAGAAATTATGTTGATCGTATTCAAGAAGTTTTGCTTCAAGCTGGTCGGTTCAGGAGATTTGAAGTATTGCCGTAAGTCTGTCAGAATCAACATATTGATAAAAATTTCCTTCTCATGCGTAAGAATTAGGGATAGACGAGGGCTATCTGAACCTGACAAATGCGAAGTCTAGCTGCGAAGTCAATGAATCTGACCGAAGGTTGACGGACCGGAATGTGTTCCAAAGAGCATGGTACTGTAATCAAAAATTGAATATGGCTAATCCCATGTAGAAGGAGTGTATTTTCAGGTAGCTCGATTCATTTTGGAATGTACATAACGGAACGCTTCTTCGAACATTCACGATTGCAAAATCATACGGGATGTATTAATTTAATAAAATATAAACAGGCAATTGTTAGAGATGCGCATTTTACACTATTACCATATTGTCCACAGATTTCGACATAGCAACTGAACAACGCACTGAAGATCACTGGGATCCTATTTTGTATCTCGCATTTCTTTAAGATTTTTGGCTGCATAGCTTTCAAAATACTATTTGAGGTGTACAATTGTTTTGCCTGTTGTATCTAAACAGCAACACATTAGCTGTGTTTGTCCACCAGGTGATGTTTTATTGAACTTAATTCATAGACCGTATCAAAATTGAAATAACCGGTTCAAATACGAGTTTGTAAGCAATCACTTATACTTAAGTTAATCGTAAATATTATACGGGGGTTGCTTTTCCCTGCTGGGGATGGGCTGTTCGGGCTTAAATTTCTTCGAACATTCAAACGCGAAAACATTGGTACAGATTATGACAGATGTGATGTCCGCATTCGTTTCCCAACATGAACGTTGTCATCGGTTCGTCAGAGCTTCCCTCTGCAGCTGGTTGTACGTACAGTTACATTTCTTACACTTGCCGCATTTGAAATCGGTTTTGATAGCGTGGTTAGTAGCCAGCTGAGCGTCATTGATGGCTTCCTTCACGAAACGATCGCGCGAGTTTTTCATTTCATCACTAGTCATTTCCTCCGGAGTCATTTTTGCAAAACTTTGAGCAGTGAGCTCCGCTAATGAAGTTACTCCTCAAAGTAAGATTTTTGGGATCCTTCAAATTCAAACACGTGAGCAGATCTGGTTTATGTTCTTATCGGTGTTTCTAAACTCTTCAAATAAGGCTTCTTACAGTTCGTCGTCCAGCTCTTCTTGAGTTTGGCAGCCTTTCGAAGGTTCTCCATCCTCTCGCAGTGCATAGGTCAACATTTCACAACACTTGAGGCGCACAGCTACTGCGGAGCTGGGAAACTAGACAGAACAGGTTTCTTGGAATCCTTTTCCTTTTTGTTGTCCGATTTGCTGCTGTTCATGCTAGATGATTTGCTCAATGACTTGGACGAAACCTTAGTTCATTCTTTTGAACGAGGTGTCACAGCTAGGAATCTGATACTGACACTGATCACTTCGGTCATCTTTCTTGCACTTCCTCAGTTCGTTAACTGCCGTCTCAATTCCCAAACGTCCACATTAAATTTCGATCGTTAACAAGTGAAAAAATCTTGAGCAGGAAAAATCAACATTTACAGATGTCAAAAACAATTCGATCAGTGCAGCCAATTTGAGTCCTATTTCATCAAAGTACACTGTCACTCTGACAGTGTACCTTTTTTGGTGTACCTGGGTTATAAAATGTGTTCTCGAAAAATTGTAAGAGCAGTCCGTATTAACATATTTGTATTTGGTTAAACGGCAACCAAATTATTCAATTAATAAACAATTTGACGAATAGTTTTGAATCTTAAAGGAAGAAGAAACGAGGACAACCGTACCAATCGTTTCCGTTTGAAGGGGATATGATAAATCGTTGGGAGTGACTTTGCTAAGAAGGTTAATGTCACTTCTTTGGTCCTTTGAGATGGGACAGAGGTATTTACAACTTGCTCTGGCTGTTAAGCCTAGGATAAAGCGCCTTTACTCGCTATGGGCTACGCCGTTGGTTGCAGTTGTTTTTAACAGCAGAGTCAAAAGTTGCTAGCAAACGACTTTCAATTTATCGATGTATGAAGAGGTACAAAGTGTTAAATCCATAAGTAAAAGTTCTTATGCGCACTCCACATGGACAAAGAATCTCCTTCCATCAATAAAATCCAGACGATTAAATAACAACATTTACAATACTCGTTAAAGCACTGCCTGATGGTTTGTATGAGAAGAGCGCGTCAAACAAAGTGTAACTAAAGTTCAATGCAAATAAGATCAAATTAATAAATTCAAACGATCTCACCAAAAACCAGCGGTTCTTCAAACTTTGGCCATTCTTGTGGTTGGCCCCGGGGGTCCTTGATCAGATTCTCTGATGCTCAATATAAACTGCAACTGAAGTACACCAAAGACTGCTGATAATTTCAGTGTGTAGACCAAACCTGTTCCTGCGTCCCAGCAGAGAGCACAACATAACTAACTTCCTTAACTTCATCAATTTTAATCCTTATTCCAGCACTGACTGTCACAACTATTATATCATATTTACTGTAGATATTCACAAGGAAAAAAAATTCTGGAGCAAAAACGCGACAGATAAAAAAGTCCCCATTAAGTCCTTCTTCACCATAGTAGTCAAACACAAGAGAATTTTCTGAAAACACATTTTCATTAAATCAACATAAAAAAATTGGAAAGTCCACGTGGACATCGGAAGGACGGGGTAGGGTTACAGGAATTGTCCACGTAGGGGTAGGAGAGGGTCAAAAACGAAGGTTTTTTATCCACGTGGTATATTTCGATGTCAGCGGCGAGGTGATTTACAATATCGACCAGAACATAAATAATTTTCAATTTCACAAATTGTAGTAACTATTTTTGTTTTCCTAAATATATATTATACCAAATTCCTAAATATATATTATACCAAATAAATGTGTACTATCTTCAAAATAAAATTCCAAAAAGGAGTGTTCCCCTTAAGTAAAACAACTCAATCCCGCTATCTATAATTTCCCTGCTGAAGCGTCCATGAGAATGATCGAACAAAAGTGTGGCCGGTCAGCAATTTTTTTTTTCAAATAAGAAAAAATATATTTTGTAGTAGGTAGTGTGTATTGACCATTTTCCCTCTGAAATTGAAAACCCATCTTCTTAAATTACCTGACGTACAAAATCGGCGAGTCTCTGTGGTAGGATACATTAATTGTCCACGCTTGTCCACAGAAGAGCACAGAAAAAAATATTTTGTAATTTTAAGTTTATTTTCATGCACATATTTGGAGCATGAATATAAAGGTAAAACTAAGTTCCACCACAAATCCACACGACTTGTCGTGCTTTATTCAACGTATTTTGTTATAATTTTACACGTGGATTGAAAATTACAGTTTTTTTAAACTTCAGTGTATTTTTACTCGAATATTGCTGTAAAATGAATGACATGTAATATTACACGAATGAAAGTGCGAAATTGTATGATTTTTGATGCAACCTTCCCATCAGCTGCTATTGAATTGTTTGTTGATTGGATTTCTGGTTCCGGAGCTACGGGTTGAAGAGTGCGATCACGCAGCAAATTCCCATATAAACTGAATTTAAAAATTCTCAAAAAGGGGAGGGAAAATTTCAAAATCGAATTTGTATTTTGGATGCCAAATGACTTTAAAATGCATGAAACGTTGAGGTTTGATGTAATCTCAAAAAAAATTGTTTTTTGACGAAAATTGACTTTTTTTACTTTGGCACATTTTTGCCTTTCTCATATAGAAAGGTTATGCAATCGCTCTACAAATCGTCAACCAAATAAATTTTTTTGGTTTGTATAGGCTTAGATAGGAGTATGCAGTAAGGGGTGCTACTTTAAAATTATAACTAGTTTAAAATTTCTTAACGGATCTTCCTCCTTGATTCGCCGCTGGTTTTAAGCGATGTTTCAGAGTCGACACATAGTATCTCAAAATCGAGGTTCTCGATCCATTGTATGTAGGGTTACTGCTCCCTAATTCATCTTAGCTCCTTTATTCATCTCACCCATTTGAACACGTTAGTTAGAGCAGTATCTGCTATCTCTATTCAACGCATTAGCTTAAATGGTAGGATGAATAAGGGTACGTTGTACTCGACTTTTCGCTTCGCTCAAACGGGAGCATTTTACATTTTACAGGCAAATTTTTTAACTGTACTTCTTCTTAGGTACGTAGCAAAGATGATGATACCTATTTAAGCGCAATCCAGTCACTATAAGTCGAGTTATCAATTGAATAATGTGACATACTGACTAATGAGATGAATAAGGGCACGTCCACCCTACTATGTGCAAATCGTACTGAATATGTAATATACATTTCCACCATTGTATTGAACATAACGAGCCATGGGATCGTAGTTTGGACAAATGAGAAAGGCATGATTGCACCACTAGGTGGATTAAAACAGGTTTTTTGTGTGAGGAGAAAAGAAAAGTTTTTTTTGTTCACGTGATGTATAAACTACTTTAACGATAAAAATTTCGCTATGAATTTTGTATTCGGTTTTCCATACTTTGATTCAGTTTATGACCAGCGATGAATAAAGTTCCAACATAGCAAAAATAATTACTTCTCAACTAAACGATATTTACTACCTGTGTGAGATTCGAATAGCAAATTGTTATAAATTATAAAACCATTTTTTTATCATCAAAGTAGTAAAACATATCAGTCTTTTGCAAAAGTAAAATATTTACAGATTTAAAGTATTTAGAAAATCGAATTAATTTTTAATATCTTTAACTTGAGGCGGCATCCTCTAGAAGTTATATGCCATTAAGGGCCGATTTATTCACCCTCGCTTAGCGCTTAAGCCAGGTTTAAACGTACTGATGAATCTGGTTTGAAAGTTAAGTGAGGGTGATGAAATCGACTCTAAGTTGGTTGAATGGTACTTTTCTCCTTTTCCTGTCAAAAAATATAAACATTCATATCAAAAACTCAATGTGCATATCGCAACTTATACTGGCTGACCATATCACGGAAAAATATGTGTCCATGTATTTTTGACCGCGTATGCAAATAAGTTGGCTCAAGGATTTGAACCAGTTTTGTTTAAGAGAGAGGAAATCATGTTACCAGGCCATCTTAACCAACCCGCCGAAATATAATGTTTGCATCAGATAATTTTAAATGTTATAAGCCGGAATGTAAAATTTCACAAATCACGTGAATGTAATTTTTCTTTACTGGTATTTAAATAAGGCCATATTGTCATATGCATTGAGGCTAGACACATCTCGAGTAAAGCAAAACGTGATGGATAGAAACTAACGGCCATTTCCGCAGAAAATCATCGGTACCAATACTAATACCTACCACCAGGCGGTGTCGGTTGTCATCAATAATTCAAATTTTACGTTTACTCGGCGCACTTGAAAATAATTCCTTCTCTCCTATTTTCTTGCTACCGGAAGCCATTCCATTTGACAGCCAACCGCTATTTGCCAGGTAGGCGAATGCGGCGAAAACATGGAAATCATGAATGAGACAGTGCTCCCAATATCTCTGAAAAGTTTGTGTTGCTTTTTTTAAGGAAATAGTATAATGTAAGTGAATAATTAATTCCCTTTATGAGAAAGTCATTAAGAGTATCTTCGAAAATTAATGACTAATAATTTAGCTCGTTATTGGTAGCATTGGTGTCCGATTGATATCCAAGAGGCGTAAACAATTTTATTTCAAGTATAACGCTTGAATTATAAATTTTCATTTATGTGTATAAAAGTATAAAGAATTATTATTCTTGAAAGTTCTTTATACTGTTTCAATCGTATTGTACTATTCGTACTGCACATACAATTATTAAAGGTATATAAAATTAACGATTGTAACAAATCGCAATGTGTGGTATTGCATCCATACAGTCGATTTGTAAATGATCTTCAACAACTGTTTTTGTTTGTGTTCAATTTAAAATTCGTATTATTATATTTTTATCGAAATGACGCTGACGACACAATCACTGGGCAGCATTCATATACCATGCTTAACTTTCGTTCTGCAAGCAAAATATTTCTAAACTACCTGGCAGCCTTGTCGCACTACCACAAACGTAACGGTCAGGCGAGTTCAAACATGGAACGCGTACATGCAGCCGCATCGCATCACAGATGGAATGAAAGAAAAAGAAAACACACGGCAAACGGATTTTTTCTCTGCTGCCTGCTTCACAGCACAGTTAATTATTGTTGGTTTTAGCGAAAAAATAAATTGTTTAAATAGTTTTAAGTGCACAAAAATATTACAAAACTACGGGTTGAAATCGATTCTATCAGTAAAAGTGAACATTGCCGTGAATTATCCTGAGTTTTACCGTTTACAGTGCGAATAGATTCCGTCAGTGGTTGTTTTCGTTTCGCTGTTTGGTGTGACGCGATTTTCGTTCGACGGTTGATTATGTTTGTTTTGCTGGCTTCGCAGTCGGAATTTCTTTGTTAAATATATTGGAATTGCATGAGTTTAGAAGGTAAGTGACTGTCGCTCTTCTTTTACATTTATTTCAAACGAAGCAAATCGTTTTCAGTTCAATGGATATTTATACTGAAAGTAGTGGAGTAGATTCATCGCCTGATATGAATTCAAGCGTCGAGCTACCGTCTCCAGATCGATCCGTCGTAATGCCCCGAAAGCTTACCTTTGGAGCATCGCCGGATGATGAAAATATTAGTGGAGATTACCGGCGAGCTGCGTTGACAGTAAGTCCCCGGAAGCAGCCGTCGGTATCTCCGCCGTACCGAAAAGTACGAGCTCTGCGGCTGTTTGATTCGCCGGCAACCCCAAAGACAATTATTCAAAAGTCGACAAGTAAATACATGAAAGCACTTATCAATGCTACCACCAAAGATGCGGATTTGTTAGCGAACCCGATCGATGGGCACGATCAAATGATTTACGAGAAACCTCGGGCAGTTCCCTTGCATCGTAACTATGAAAATGTGATGGCGTCGGCAAATGTAAATCCTTTCACGCCACCGGGAATGTTCATGAGAACGAAAAAGCGAACTCGTTCAGGTCAGGATGGGAATGATAACTTGTTAAGCACTAGCTTCCCAGTTACTTTTACTTGTAACAAGGTAAACCAGCAGCCTACGCGGCAGAGCTGGGGCTTCTTTCAAACGCAGAAGCTTGTTAGTGATACACTTAAAACATCCAGCTTGCTAGAGGATGATTACGGCGAAGTACGACAGGCTCCGAAGCGATTGGCACTTCAGGATTCAAATATCTCTCGCTATGAAAAGGAGTTCCTGGAACTGTCCCTACTCGGTGTTGGAGAGTTTGGAGAAGTCTACCAATGTTTAAATCGATTGGATGGATGTGTGTATGCGATCAAGAAAAGTATTAAACCGGTGGCAGGAAGTTCCTTTGAAAAGACGGCGTTAAACGAAGTATATGCGCATGCTGTATTAGGAAAGCATGACAACGTCGTACGTTATTACTCGGCGTGGGCCGAGAACAATCACATGCTTATTCAGAATGAATTTTGCAATGGAGGAAGTCTACATACTCTGCTCCAGGAACGAATCCTGAAAGAATCTGAACTTCGAATGCTGTTGCTGCACATCGCCGAAGGACTCAAATATATACACTCAAACGATCTCGTGCATATGGATCTGAAAGCTGGAAACATTTTTCTCACCAAAGTACCAATCCGACCGTCCTGCACAGGAGTGATTCATCATCCTGATAGTGCTGATGATGGCTTCGAAGACATTTATGAAGACTTGGACAACGAATACATGATAACTTTCAAAATTGGCGACCTTGGACACGTTACTTCGGTGAATGATCCCCAGGTTGAAGAAGGCGATTGTCGTTACCTTCCGAACGAAATTTTACAGGAAGATTTTTCCAATCTACCAAAAGCGGATATTTTTTCATTGGGTATCACGCTGTACGAAGCTGCCGGTGGAGGTCCCCTACCAAAGAATGGACCCGAGTGGCATATGCTGCGTAATGGTAACTTTCCCGACCTACCCGGAATCAGCCGGGAGTTTAACGAGTTGATCAAAATGATGATGCATCCCGATCCTGAAAAGAGGCCATCCTCCTCTACAATTTTCAATCATCCGTGAGTTATGAGTAGTTTTTAGGTCTGTTCTGCTGGTTTGTTGTGCTAATTCTTTCTTTTTTTAGGGTTCTATCTCCCATTGACTCCAAAAGCAAAGCTCAGCTTTGCCTAGAACTCAGCATGGAGCGACAAAAGAACGAGGTACTCTTACGGAAGCTGAAGGAGCAGAGCAAAATGCTCAAGTCGTACGAGCAGGCGCAGACACCAAGTAAGTTGAAGCTGATAAAACCAAAAAAGTCTCAAAAGTCGCAAGTGATCTAGTACAGGTTGAAATTCTCATCAAATGCAACATCAAACAATGTTTGAAAACTGTCGTAGTCTCTCAAAATCTTGAATTATAGCAAAAAAAAACATTTTCCGGAACCTTCGGTACCAAAAAATTTGCTACGTTATCATTTTCCAACCGATTGCTTGAAAAATAACTTAGGAATGGAGGAACATTAAATTGTTTTCTCTAATCAATGGGTTTTGATGCCCGTCAAAAAAAAATTAAACTTAATGCTACGTCGCACAATTTCTGACCCTACCCTCCTCCTCGTCACACTTCGTCACAAATTTGATATTCCCTCTGTACCCCCCAAAATGCTACGTCATTTATGCATGACACCTAGAAATGCAAAATGTGGGTTAGCCCCTTTTGGACGCCAGCCATTCGGTTAGTCATACGCCCTCAGTCGTGATAAGCATAACAGTCCCATATGTATAGGAAATTCATAGCAAATTGGACTCTAATGCGTATCACGGCAGTGAACAATTATTTGAAACGTAAAAATAACTGACAACAGTATAATTTCACGAAATCAACGTACTAAGTTAGTTTGACATTTTTAAGTTTCGAATGAGCCATTTCGATGTAAGTTCCCACTAAATTTCTATAAGCATTTCAACCATTTGGGAGAAGCCGGATTTAGTAGAATTAATTCGAGCAACTTGATATGTGTGCGTGTAGAATTATTCATGTTTTCACAACAGCTCCTCACCGGACAAAACGCCCTTCTAGGTTCTGAATGGTATGCCCCATTTTTAGCACAACCACAAAGTAACTATTGAACAATTGAGCCAATTATGAGCTTTGATTAACAATAATATTGATTTTCTTTAGATAAAGCAAGGTTTCATACAATGTATGACCATTTTAAGCATGATACAAATTTTAATAATTCGATTAGGGCATGTAACCCTATTGTTGTGGGGTAATCTCACCGATTGCTGTGGGCCACACTATCCTTTTGTGGTAGGGCATATTACACTGAAATTGGGAACATTTTGCCCTGGGTGAGCGAAGAAAGTAGAATATGAGCATCTTTGAAAATGTGTAATATTTTTATTTTCATGCTTTCAACAAAGAATTAAGAAGGAACTATTTTCTGATTAATATAGAAACAAATAGTTTTTTTTTAAATATTGCCGCGTTTCGACTTTGTCTCATCAGAAACCGATACTAACTTTTTGTCGGAATAAAAATTTTCGCCCTAGTGAGAAATTTTGGTGTTTTCCCAATTTTTCTCCTTGGGGTAAAATATAGCATAGAACAAATCTAGACCAACATTTGAAAAGGGCGGAATTCCAATTTCACATATGCGAGAAAACTGCTAGCCAATATTACGATACCAAAATCAAATCCTATTTTACGGATAAAGCCTGAAATAATCGTTTAACAAACTTATATGGTTGACAAATAGGTAACTCATAGTATTACGAAGAAGCAAATGAACAAAAGTGATTAATTAAGTTTAAATCGGATTAAAACTCAATACGCCATATTTATTTGCAGAATGTTATTCCGCCTAAGATTTTACGCCCGCTAAATTGTCAACACTGGAAATTCGCCGTGAAATTATGACATGTCACCATTATTGTTTGTTGTTACGCTTTAGATGAGACAATACTATTGTCGAGTATTGACAATACTTTTTATAACTTGAGGAGAAAACTGATGTATTTAAAAGTAATTGACGTATTGATGGAAATATAACTAACACATCAATAGTGTTGGTCGCGTAAATAACTAGAATTGTATTATTAAGGGTACAATAGTAAATTTATTCATTTTTCTCTACTGCAATTATAACAACACATTTTAAGGATTGTATTATTCAAAATCGTTCGCAATACCATTATCAAGATCGTCATCAAAATATTCATCTTGAACGTCGGTTTTCGCCTTCCTTCCGCGCTTCGGGATAACGAGGGTCCGTGACATCGCCTCGTAATATGTCTTGTTCCCGACGAATGGCATTAGTTTTTTTTAAATCCAGAAGTTTCTCGTACGGCAATGGAATAGGCTCAGTTTCCATTTGTTTCAAAAGTGGTAAAGGTTCGTCGTTTATCGTATCGTTGCTGCAAATCTCCAATTGGAAGTATTCATCTGATGCCAAATCCGTTTTGTAAAACACGGTTCCAGGTTGCGTCGAACGATATTCAAACATAGCTACCGTTTTGAATTTTATTGGTTCACCAACAGAGTTCAAACGAGGTTTTTTGTACTGACTAGACAGACTTTTTAAGGACAAAAGTTGATGTTGGTCCAGCTTTTTTACAACGAGCGGCACTTTTCTTTTTATTTGGCTTATAAATACTGCCCAATCTCTTGGTGTTTCGATGTCCATCGAAGTCGTCTGTTTGGCTCTCTCGATTGCTCCGTGGATAGTATCGACTTCCATGTGGCTGTGGCCACTTACCATGAACTTGTGCCTGATAGTAACATCTCGCCCATCTTTAAAATTTTGTTCAGTTATGTAGCTGAACATCATGCACATTATAAAGTTCAAATTCTGGCCTCCACAGCGATCGGAAAACAGATTTATAACCTTAATGTCAGGGTTTTCGGCTATGAACACCTTCAAATCAGCTAATATACATGAGCCGATTTCATTAGCTCCTCGTCTACCTCGTGACTCATCCCACATATAGCAGAAGCCCTTATTTTTATTACGATGTGTTTCGAAAATTGTGAGGTTGTACGTATACAATTGTCGTTTGTAGAAGGCCAATCCATTTCGTAAATGAGGTGTAGCCAAGCACTTCTGTAAGTCAAAAGACACAGTGCGAACCGTGGAATCGCTTATGGCATCCGCTACATTCTGCTTTTTTTGATCGTATACTATTTTGGCTTGGTTTTGATGCGAGTACAAAAGTTCCTCTGCTTGCCTTTTTTTACCTTCGTCATCTGCTTGTTTCAGGAGAATTTTCAAGCGATCACATTCGCCACATGTATCAGCTTTTGGTTTTCGAAAACCAAGATTGAATCCGTTAAAAATAATGCGATACTAGTTATAATGTACGGGATGCTGTGCATCTTTCTTGCACTTGGAAACATACAATTCGTACATTTTTGAAATATTCAAATCGCCGGATAAATATTTCTTATTAGTATTTTCTCTTGTATAGTGCGAAAAATATGCGGGAAAGGATTTAATATGTTCCTCAATGTATGCTTTGGTTTCAGTCGTAATCGGGCAACGATTGGTATTTAGCATCCGCTTATCATCAGAACAAATACCCATACCGGCAACTTTTTTCAAAACTAGCACGCGAACTTTTTTTTCCGTCACATCAAAAGTGTTCAAAAACATTTTCAGACACACGCGAACCTGACCGCCGTCTCCAGGAAGGTGATACTTTACTATAATGTTTGAATTATATCATAATTAGTCGTTCTACGTATAATTGTCCCATGTATATGGAATATCCCATTAAACAATGGACAATATTGTGAATAGCGGTAGTACAAGATTTAATATTTATAGAATTTGTACATAAATTGAGTAAGTTATATATATACGAAATGCGTGATAAAAACTGTGATTCCAGTTTTTCAGAATTTTAAATTTATATCACATAGTATTATTTACCCTTCATGGACGGGATAAAGTAATCTATGGACGTCATTTTATCAAAATTCTACAATCAACGATTAATTCGAACTTACTCGATGGCGCGCTACGAACGTCACCGCAACGTGACTGCTCAGAAATTGATCCTGTCCTGAGACTTTCAGTTCCAGCAAATTTTTCAATAGCTTTGATCTGAGCTCTTCGCTGTATTTTTCATTACATTTACGCTTAGAGCAGCTGCAAGATTCTCGTAGCTTTCGGGCTGGTGCTTTCGTGTCATTTTTTCTAATATATTCCGAGCCCTGTTCCTTAAGTTTCTTGTTATTTAATTTCTTCGTTGAGTTTACAGGAATTGTATCATCACGATCTAGTTCAGCGAAGCCCATTTCATCATGTTTATTTTCATCACTTGCAGCATCTGAAATTATATCCATTATTAACTATAGAAACTATGCTTCAAAGACGGTTTAAACGGATTATCGTACTACAAACAAATAACAAGACGGTGCAATCGAGAAAGGCGATTGAAGTCTACCATCATTTGGTGCTTGCTGGACCAATACGGTGTGACCAACAGATGGCGTTAGACTACTTGGTGGTAGAAAAGCGTAGTAGAGAAAATTTTAAACAGCGCAGACCAGGTGAGATCCACTCGCATACGCTAACCTACAAGCAAAAAATATGTGGTCCTATCCGACCCCACCTGGTCTACGGAGGGTTAAATCAAATGTTTCTTACCATTCAAATGATCTTCATCGACGACGGATTCATTACGGTACGGTTCGAAATATTCATAGATTGAAAAGTCATTCATCAATGTCGCATCTCCTTGCGGCTCGTAGTCCTCATCGTCGTCATCATCATCATCGTATTGCACGCTTAATTCGGTGTGTTTCATATCAAATACTGAATTTTCTTTGTCGCGTTGGTTTCCCATTACGTGACAATTTCCATGGCGATCGCCAGATACCGGGCAATTCAAATCGATCGGCAATAGGACCTTGTGTTCCACTTGGGAAGGAGAAGATTCTACAACAACTTAAGATTAATAAAAAATAATCAAAAATCAGTATAAAAATATACCATCATTTAGTGAGACCCTTTTGAATCGCTTTTTTTCCATTAGATACTGGAAAATAGTTCTCCGTGGAATAGCCTTTTTGTTCTGCTGCAGCAGATGGTAATGGGTCTGTAAGGAATTCAAAAATAAATAAAGATAAAGGAACAAATAATTCAACAAAAAACTAACCTTTTACAGTATATTTTTCGTTGCGACAGATGAAGTTCAAGGCTTGTTCGATTTTTGGCGCGGAACATGTAGTTTGTGATTTTCTCGCTATCAAATTTAATGGTTCGACTTTGTCGTTACGGAAGGAGCAATCCAGAGGGTCTTTCTCTATACAAGACATTGACAAATCCAATGGTAGCAAATTTCTTGGATCTCCATATTGAGGAAGAGGCGTTGATGAAAGAACATCAGTAAACGATATACGTGTTTCATTCATAAAAGATGTTTCATGCGCTGTGTCCGTGCGGAAGGATTCTAGAGACACATCTTCGGTAGCGGATCCACTCCGGTTCGAACGGAAAGATCTTGTCGACGAACTAAATTCGGAAGCGTGATAACAGGATACCGCTTCAGACCTGATACCACTTTCTAAACGGGCGGAAACAACATCATATTCTACCGTTGGAAGAATTGTGATTTGAGCATTATCGTTTATAAATCTGTATGCACTAAGAGTGAATTCCGTGCCATCAATATAATTCACCGCATCTAGGAAAAAACGATATTTACTCAATGAAAATACCTAATACGAATAGAGAAGAACATAGCTACTTACTAGACAAATCAACGACAATCTGCGACATTGTCTGATCTGTCATTCTCGATTATTTAATCAGACTATTAAAGAAAATTGAATGGCGGCGTAATAACAATCTGTGCACATCAACAGCTTATATCCAGGATGAAGTTCCAGTTTTGACAGTTCGACGGGCAAAAAAGTGCGGTGAAATGACGCCTAAACTGTGATAGGGGTGTAACATTATTTTTTAGGTTTCATCCTTGGGGGCTGTTTTTATAGACAAACATATCACGAAGCGTTTTATATTGAACTAGAAATATATTTTTAATGATAACCAGCCTCGAACGTTCAACAGTTTGTACGGATTTTACGTTATTTGAGCAGAAAGGCGGAAGAAGAAAATAATCGGAATGACAATCACTAGGAATTAAGCCATTAATAAAACTTCCATTTTAAGGAGGGCAACACAAGTTTCAATATAAGTGTAAACAGTCATTTTGAACTGCTCTGTCGGCACATGGAATAAGAAGTTTTGTTTACATATTGGCTCTTCCGCTTATCGTACATTTGAACACTATGAATTCATTTTGGTATCATGCAGGCCTTTTCAGGCAACGTGCGACAACGATACGAAATGCGCTACTCATGTCTGTGGAACAATTATATTTGAAGATACCTGCCATGCAGCACTTTAATGATGATCTATTAACAATACAAACATGTTCAGTCATAAGGACACACGGGGAAACTATATGACCCATTCCGGTGATTCCGGATTGCCTTTTGTCGGACGAAGTGAAGTTAGAAGTGAATATTCCTGTGACGCGGCACATCAAAGTGCACCAGCTCGATTTTATACGTACAATACTATCCCAAGTAAAGTCATCTAGGAACAGAGGAACACTTTATAATCAATTCCGGTTATTCCGAAATCCGGTTTTTCGGATGAAACATTTTTGTTAATTAAGTTTTGCTTTTTTGTGTTTAGAATTCATCTCGTCAGTAACTAGCACCATCTGGGTGTCTAGTTGGACTAAACTAGTACCCAAATAAGCACTAATCCTAATTTGGGTACTAGTTTAGATACATCGTCTAACTAGACACCCAGATGGTGCTAGTTACTGACGAGATGAAACACAAAAAAGCAAAACATAACTTATATTAGGTCTTGTGCCCTTAACGCGCAAAACGGTTCAGTCCAATTTTATTGCATTTTTGTTAATCATTTCTGTCATGCGGCAACGGAATCATTTCTGTCATGGAATACGGAAGTTCGGTCAAAACAACTCTAGTAAATATTCCTGTCATGCGTCAACCCAAAATGACAAGAATAATTACAATCATATCTGAATGCATTTGGATACAGTGTTCCACTTAACGACCGGTCCCGGTAATTCCTGATTCCGCTTCTTCGATAAATTTTTTAGTGAATATTCCTGTCACACGGCACACCAAAAAACATCATGTCGTTTGTCTTTAAACTATTCAAGCACATTTGAAGTCTTCCGAGCATCTGATGACTAGTAGATCGAGTGTATTGAATAACAGGTGTATTCAGGTACAAACGTTTCACAGGTATAGGTTACCTATTATGGATCCACTACGTCTCTCAGGTGGTTTCAAAATTAATTTAGACCCTTTACATATACAATTTATAAATGTTCATGTTATTTTAATACCAGCCTTCAAGCTATACATTGAAAAATCAAAGAAACTGACTCAAATTTGCCTCGAAAGGACTCCATGAATTTTTTTGTATAAAATCGGAGCCGCATATTTAAACAGTACAACACATACGGTTTATGAAACTTGAATAAATTTCGGATCATTTGCAGGTGGTTTGGTTGGAATTGGTTTAGAAATCTGATAATTGAAACCAATTGTGCACCGAAATAATGAGATATAATACAACAGCGGTCAAACTTTCGAACAAAAGTTTCCACCAAGATATGTTCGTACATTATTGTGGTATCAAAAATCCATGTTGAAAAAGGCTAAGTTCGCTGCTTTACAGAAACATACTAACTTGCAGAGGAGTCTTCTTTATAAAACATAAAAAGTTTCTATCGATATATTGCTGGAATATGATCGTACTAAAAAGCAAATTTGAATATCATCTCATTATAATATTACCCTAGCCATTTACATCACATAATGGTGCTTATCTAGCTCCACAACATTACTTATGATACAACAGCTTAAGCATTAACTGTTTTGCCTTGATCAATGTGCGTTCCGTATTATATTGCACCGGTTCCTCACTTTGGTGAAAATGGCGTTTACGTCACTTTATTTTCGCGTTTTAAAAGATCATTTGGCATACTTTTTCAAAGACAATTACACTGAAAGACGTGGATTTTAAGAGAACTCAGAAATATGAAAAATGATATTTGACCAAAGTGGCGCTAACGTCACTTCTGCATATAAGGGTAGGCCGCTTTTCTAATACTTTTTGGCTTGTTTAATTTTACCCCCCTAGTCCGACCAGGAGTACTTGCACCAAATTTGAAGCTAATCGGACAAGTCTAGCTACCGGATCAACGTTTCTGAAGTTTGTATGGGTTTTTTTGACAATTTACATGGAGAAAACCGACTATATCGCATATTCACCGCCAGGGGGCACTGTATGCATCGTATTATTGTATTCTGAAAATAAGAAAGATAATTGAGTGGTCTACAACTTTGCGAAGACAGCTAGTCAATTCGACGGTATGAATGTTCTTCGTTGTTCGGAAAGGGGGGTAATTCCAATATTCCCAACAACATATCCGGAACTACGGTCATTTCCGGAAAGATGTTCTTGGTTCCTAAAAATAGATAAATTTTGTGATCGTTTCTAAAAAACCGCATCAAGTTTGGTTAGAACGTGGCTGAGTACCATTATTTTGAAATTTAATATTTTTAATGAAATTGGGGTTAGGGACGTAAGAGTAAAAAGAAGTTATTAAACTTTTGGCGAATTGATGTTTGAGTCAGTTTTGCAGTTTTGCCTAGCAGTGTTTAGGGCCTAGCAGAAGAAATATAGTAAGTAATGCGAGCCATGCTTTGGTTAAATCATTTTAGTTCCACATGTTACCGCATAGAGGGCACCAACACCAACTTTTCAATGGAGAGAGATAGTAATTAGGTCTCTTCTACAAAGTTGTAGAATAGGTATTTTGCAGTACACTAAGGTTTTTTTACACCGTTTTTTTTTGCACGGTTTTTTTTACACGGCTTTTTTTACACGGTTTTCGCAATTAGCACGGTTTTTCGCAAAAATGTTCTAAGTCCTTTTAAAGGCAAAAGACTTAGACGATTTTTGATCAAGTTTCTTTTGCACGGATTTTGCAATTAACACGGTTATTCGCAGTCCTATTGAAGGCAAATGACTCAGACGATTTTTAATCAAGTTTTTTTGCGCGGATTTTGCTTTTATTCAAAGACTAAATATTTTTGAAAAAGTGGAAAAGGGTTCCTTCTAGCACGTCAACAATTTGGTTGCTTTTGGAACAGTATTAACGAGTAGACACCGTGTCTGAGGCCATTTTGAAAACCAAGATGGCGACTTCCGGTTCAAAGAAATTCTCTAAACCCCATCAACATGGGTATTTTTGGAACGGGATTGATGAGTAGACGTCAGGAATTCTCTAAAACTATCAATATGGGTATTTTTGGAACGGGATTGATGAATGGACGTCATATATAGATGTTTAAGGCTATTTTTAAAACCAAGATGGCGACTTCCGGTTCAAAGAAATTCTCTAAACCTCATCAACATGGGATGAGTGGACGTCAGATATCGATGTCTGTGGCCATTTTGAAAACCAAGGATGTAGCTTTCGCTTTGGCGGAATTCTTTAAAACTCAATTAATATGGTTAATTCCGGAATGGTTTTCATGAGTAGGTGCTAGAGATCGATGTTTGGCGCCGTTTTGAAATCCGAGATGGCGACATCCGATTTAGTGAAATTCTCAACAACCAAATCAATGCACGAAAAAACGCCAAAAATTAAAATGTAGGCTTCAGAATAAATCCGTAAGCGTAAGGTCGGGCTTAGTTTTAGCAATATTTTTTAAAGAGAATGCCGAAAAAGCAGCAAATGACCCTAAGGTTGAAACTTCTATAATCGAAGCAAAAAAAAATAAGAGGTAGTAACAAATTATCTGATAGTTCTAGACAAAACGTTGCATTTTTCAGGATATCGGGATCGTAGAAAAGAGAAAAGTCATCTACACGTGGGAATAAATTATTTATTAAAAAATTTGATTCATTTGATTCATTTGATTCATTTGATTCATTTGATTCATTTGATTCATTTGATTCATTTGATTCATTTGATTCATTTGATTCATTTGATTCATTTGATTCATTTGATTCATTTGATTCATTTGATACATTTGATTCATTTGAGTCATTTGATTCATTTGATTCCTTTGATTCATTTGATTCATTTGATTCATTTGATTCATTTGATTCATTTGATTCATTTGATTCATTTGATTCCTTTGATTCATTTGATTCGTTTGATTCATTTGACTCATTTCATGATAATTTATTTTATTCAATTTGTTAGTTTGAGTCAATTTAATTTATTCTATTAGTTTTATAACTATTTTTAAATATTGCCTAATTTTCCATTTAATGAGCTAATCTAATTTGATTTATGTATTTAATTAATTTTATTTATATTAATCTTTCTATTCATTTTATGAATTTGAAAGCCTTTTTTTCGTTTTTCGCTCCTTTTTTATTTTGTTCGTTCTATTGATTTTTGATAGTTTATTCAGTTTATTCGAGGTTTTATTCGTGCAGACAAGAAACTGTTGTGTGCCTACTTCGCGTAAATTCTGCAAGCTGATAAATGCTCCAACAGTGATATGTGTAAGAAATGTCTCATCTCACTGCTAGGTGGATTAAGTTGGTGTTTCTTTTCTAAGCGCTGTTGGAACGTTTCCAGTGGTGGTGGTTTTCTTAATAACTTTCGCCATTTTCAAATATTTGTTACGTTTTGCTTGAATTTCTTTATTGTTTATGCATAAAAGTAAGATTTCAGTCATAATTTAGACCCAAAAATTTGACTTAATCAAACCGGACTAAATCCAATTCATTAGAATTGATAAAATAATTATTATTTGATTTAAGATACAATGGTTTATGGGCCAGACATCGTCCTAATCCCATTTCGCAAATTCTCATAGGTTTTTTTTATTATTATCCGCAAAATCGGAAATCGTCATCTTTGGTTTCAAAATGCCATCTGACTTCGATCTCTGGCATCTACGTGCCAATCCCGTTCCGAAAGCACTAATATTGACTGAATTGTTGAGAATTCCGCTGAACCTGAAGTCGCCATCTTGATTTTCAAAAGGAATCTCCAAGACCAGTCGTAATCCCTCATTCTGTAATTTTCTAAGTTTTTTACTTTCAAAAGAATATAGATTGTTTCCGCCAAAACCGTGTTTATTGCGCATTTTGAAGTTGCATTAACACTGTTTTTTTACACGGAGTCCGCAATTATCGCGGTGATTTGCACTTTTATACGGTATGTATCACCCGTGTAAAAAGAAACCTAGTGTATATGTATTTTCGGTAAGTTGAAATCTTGGATCATAAAATGGCTTCAGATGTGGATGTAGATCTAGAAACTGCTTAGTCATCCGGTTCCAAAACATTCCATATTGTCATTACATTACAAAATATCTTCGGGCATTGATCTCTATTATACACTCATCAAGCCCGTTCCGACAATACCCATATTGATTGGGTTTTAGAGAATTTCACTTAACCGAAAGGTGCCATCTTAGTTTTCAAAATGATGTCAGGCATCGACATTTGGGGTCTAGGCGTTAATCCTGTTCTGAAAACACCCATATCCTTGAAGTGCCGACTTCAATCTTCAAGATTCGTCTACATTGTTCAAAAATCTTCTAAGTTTTTGTACATATTTAAAAAGATTTAGAATGAATGCAGAAACCGTGGTATGTAATTGCGAAATCTGTGCAAACAAAATTCAAAAATCGTTCAAAGTCTTTTGCATTCAATGTAACGCAGTATTTTTTTACACGGTTTTTGAAATTAACGCGTTTTTTGCACGGATTCCGGAATGACCGCGGTTTTTTTACACGGTTTTCGGAATTAACACGGGTTTTTTTTACACAGATTTCGCAATTAACGTGGTTTTTTTACATGGATTCCGGAATTAACGCGGTTTTTTTACACGGTTTTCGGAATTAGCACGTTTTTTTTACACGGATTTCGCAATGAACGCGGTTTTTTTACACGGTTTTTTTACACGGCACGTATTCCCCGTATAAAAAAAACTTAGTGTAATTCTTCCAAACATTTTGATATGCTATCTCTCTTCTATTAAAAGTTAGTGTTGGCGTCCTCTATGTGGTCACAGGTGGATCTAAATTTTTTATCCAAAACATAACTCCTATGATGTACTATAATTCTTCTGAACATACTATTCAGCTAAATCTATCAATAATTTCACAAAAATGTATAGTTTGTGGGAATAGAATACTGATACACAGCTATGCACTGCTAAGCCCTATGCAAAACTGACTCAGACGTCTCTTCACTAAAAGTTTAATAACTTCTTTTAACAAAGTCGGCAGTCTTAGCAAAGTTGGGTTGATTCCTTTACAAACAGTATCAACATAGCGTATAGTGGGCAGCACCGTCCTTACGCATGGCCACACTGGGAATGTAAACCTGCTCAATTATGGAGGCCCCTTGGTTTAACAGTGCCCAGAGGCTCCGAGTTATCTTAAGAAGGCCCTGCTATTGTGCAGATCAACAGCTATGTCTTGCACAATCAATTACAATGCGCTTGAAATTGTTTTTCGAGCATATCAATTTAAAAATTTAGTACTTCCTCGAGCGAACTCGCCCGTTAATTAATTTTCACGCTAAGTTCGCTGTTATGCGAAACAAGGTCGAGTCGCAAGCAGTTTGCTCGAAATAATATGCAGAATGCCAGGCCTGGTTCAAAAGCACGAGACAGAGTTGCCTAGTTCCCTGACTCTAGATTGAAATAAACACCTTGTACCGGACACACATTGAAAACCAGTTTTTCATGACTGATTTTTATTATCTCTTACAGATACTCGCAAATGTCGGCCCAACAGCTCCCGAGAACTAACCGTTTCGGACCGCAAGCTTCGTTCCTACTCACGTAAGAAACGTCCAACGAATCTGATTGCTGCGCGAAGGGGCATTCGAGACAACAGCAAGAGCAAAGAATATTGAGCGAGGAAGATCAACAACGAAGCCACTACAAATGTCATGACGCAGCCAATCAGTCCACACGACTCGATCGCAGGACCCACCCATTGTTTTATTTGGAAGACATCAGAAACATGCAGCCTAATCGCGCGCGATAAGATATAATGATCAATAGTACCATCGTTGCAAAAAATGGGAAAATATGGAATTTATTTTAAATATCAAGTTACTGATGGTTTCGGTGAATCTCTGGAAACGAACATTCCCAATCAAGCCATTGTCGAACAATGTCTGTTCGAATCTCACCGTCATATTCATAATGGTTCATTTCTTTGTGGACCATATTTCTTTTGGGATTATTTTGAACCATTGTTACAAATCAATGGCTCGAATTAGAAGAATAGGATTAGGTTTATAGTTGAGCATAAGCTCGGTTGGTCTCCCTCTTGGCATTCGCACTACATGCCCAGTCCACTGGAATGAGTTGTGCTTTATTAACCTACCTGGGTCAGCATGTTTATGCACTTCATACTCTATCAAATGCAACGACGTGTTATGACCAGATTACTACTGTCAATTTGAAAGTGTTCTAATGAGCCATGTCACATTTACGTGTTGAAATTATAGGTTACCCAACCTCTTTGATGATTCCGTTTTTGTTTTCATACTACACATGAATAGTCAGACAAGTGAAAAAGCTGATTACATCCAAATTTGAACTAGTGTAGATGATTTTACAATAGTGTAATGATAAATAAAAATCTGTGACTAGATTGCATAGCTCTAGAAATACATCACTATCTAATAATATTTTCATTTTCACATTTGTACAACACCAGTGTATCGAGCGTAAGGGATAGAAGTATTACTCTCAAGTTCGAACAAGTGAGGTGTAGAAAACGAATATGCCTAAGAACGGTTAGTTTCTAGATGTAATTTGTCTTATCAATATCCTGATAAAACAACATCTCACTTTTCACTTAGTCATAGGAGAAGTAAAACAGGATACTTGAAGTCTGATTTCATGCTGTGAATGAGAGAAACGTGTAAGTTAGAAAAATCACATAAATAAACACCAACTATTTTTGACATTAGGTTTTGCTTAACCAAACAACGGTAATAGGAGGTATGGAAATTTTGAATCTTTTCTACTATCCCACAATTTTTCGCTTTTCATGACTAAGAATAGTTCTGATTAGTTTTCAAATCCCATCAGTAACTAGGGATTAAAATTAATTCTATGTTTTTTCATTGCAACGAAACAGCAGCACCGAAAGCAGAGGGAGCGTTTTTTCGACCATCGAAATTTTTTTTTTAGAATTTTTATTAATCGACGTCAATACTTTCTTGAATTAATTTTTATTCACTCATGTTTTTAGCGTTCTTTTATTTGCCCATATTTCGACGAATTTGTTTTTTTTTCTAAATTTTTCCCCGCTTCCTTAATTGTTAAATGAAAAAAAAGTACACAAAAATATACAATTTAGGTTTACCATAATTACATTAAAGTGTTTCAAAATATTATTAATTTTTGGCAAAAGTTAAACTAAATTAACGTAAGTGGTAAGTGTTCGAAATGTTTAGAGAAACAAATACAAAGGTAGTAAAACCAAAAAACAAGCTGTGACCCATTTACAAAAAGTGTGTGCCTTTCTAAGAAAAGATTATGACTGTTACAACACAACATGACCGGATCTGATGATAACCCGATAATTATTGTGATTAGAAGCTCGTTTATGTACGAAGAAAATAACTAAAAACAAACTGACCATTTATGAATGCGAAAGGTACAGGAAAACAACGTCATACTAACATACGAATTCCAAGAAAGGAAGGTAAACAACACAAAAGAATTTAACAAGGACGAAAAATCCAAGTGAGAGAAAACGAGTGAGTGAAACGGAAAAAAAGAAATTTGTGATTTTACTACGTAAGCATAAGAAACAAAACAAAAACATAGAAGCAGGATTTATTTCTGTTCACACTGCATTCAAAGAAAGTGAACGTGAGAAATCCGATAGTTCACGATTAAGTTTCTTCCATATTTCAAACAGTCCATTAGAGAGAGATAGAGAAAGAGTGTGTGTAGAGCAGCCAGGATAAGTGATCAATCCCGATCATCTGCAAACTGTCGGGCGATATGATTTTGCCATTTGCCATAGAAGAAGCTGGTTCAGCTTCCGACGACGGGTAGTTTCGAATCACTTCCGATGCGTATTAGTTACTAGTTGATAAATGAAAAAAATGTTCCAAAA
Organism: Topomyia yanbarensis; assembly: GCF_030247195.1. Taxonomy (NCBI): domain Eukaryota; kingdom Metazoa; phylum Arthropoda; class Insecta; order Diptera; family Culicidae; genus Topomyia; species Topomyia yanbarensis. Next base: position 171,313,395 of record NC_080671.1, on the reverse strand, counting down.
AGGTATATTTTGATAAGTGATTTTCATCTAATTATATATAAGAAAATATTGTAAAACTGCTCGAAAGAGAAGAAAGAAGATTCACAATAAAGAGATATTGATCAATAAAATTTGTCTTCACCTTGTTATCAGCAGAGCTTTTCTGCAAACTCGTCTAGTGGCACCAAGAAATCGGTGGACTCATTGGAACTGTTCTCTTTGGGAGCATACTCGGGAAACAAAATTGCGCTGTAGAAGTCCAAGGATTTCGAATCTATTCGCTCACCGAGTGTAGCTAGTAACTCGTTGAAGGATGTCAGACACACCGCATCGAAAATCCCCTTGGTAATGTAGATCAGGGCCGTACGGATGTGTTCGCAACTTGGGCTTGCTATCGCTCGATGATTCAGGAACAGTTTGACAACTTCCTCAAAGGTAAGAAAGTACAATCCCTGTTGCTCGATTTCCTTCATCAAATTGTCCTCCTATAGATGGGAATAAAGTGCATGAAATTTTTCGTGAAACAATCGTTTCAAATCCTTGATGGATGTATGCTCAAGTTGAAGTTCAGAAAATTATATATAAACGTGCGTCAAAAAACCTGTTTTAATCCACCTAGTGGCGCAATTGTGCCTTTCTCATTTGTCCAAGCTACGATTCCATGGCTCATTATGTTCAATACAATGGTGGAAATGTATATTACATATTCAGTACGATTTCCACATAGTACATACAATGGATCGACAGCCACGATTTTGAGATACTATGTGTCGACACTGAAACATCGCCTGAAACCAGCGGCGAATCAAGGAAGAAGATCCGTTAAGAAATTTTAAATTAATTATGCTTTTAAAGTAGCAACCCCAACGCCACAATTGTTTTATCAGATGATGTGCTGTTTAACGTTTGTAAAATTCATCAATGATACTATACCTCCGAAATTGGCGGTTGCAAAATGACGCAATCTTGACCTTCAGGAATCAGTAGCGTCTGGCTCAAATGGCACGTTCCCCGTGTTGATCGGAGATTTGTGCCTTGCCAAGAATCGTCTTTTCATCATTTCCTGATGGGAAGGATTGGGGAAGTGGTAAGGTTAGGGGTAAGAAAAATAACTACACAGAACAATCAAAACAGAGCATTCTGCACCTCCAGAGGGATTCTGAACAATCTGCATGTGCTACAATATCAGTAATAAATCTTCCAACCCCCGGAAGGATTTAGAATATTTATTTAAGCAGCAGATTTATCAACTCCCCCGAGGGGATATTGAGATAAAAGAACGATAATACCTCCGAAGAGATATTGTCATTCAAATTCGGCTAAAACTATAGCCCTTTACCACACTGGGTTAGGAACAATAGCATATCCTTCAGTTTCAGCTCTCTGTACATAGGTTCATCTATGTATGGAGAACCTTAAATCCGGATACGTAATTGCATTACTACAGGGCAGTTGCATATCAAACGATATGATGTTCCGAAATCGGATTCACAAAGATCACATGAATAATACTCAGCGCGCTGAATAGTAGCCATGCGATAATTGAGTTTGCAATGTCCAGTCAGTGCTCTGACTAGAATACTGCAGTTGTGCTTGGAAAAATGCAAAAAATTCTTTGACATTTTCGGACTCACATCCGGCAGAAAAGTCTTTGTTTGAACGCAAGTTTGCAAGCTACGCCAATGGTTGTCATGACCAGATGCAGCCCAAGAGCGAATCTTGTGCTTTATCCTACTTATCGACAGTGGCAAAACTGGTTCTGGACCAACGAAGTCAGTCGCAACGTCAGCTCTAGCCCATTCATTTCCAGTAATACCGGAATGACCGGGTACCCATAGAAGGCAGAAAGCATTTGAATGGCTAAGTTCTTCGATTTGAGTTCGACATCCGATTACTAGTTTCGATCTTGAATCTGCCGAACTAAGTGCTTTCGGGCAGCCTGACTGTCAGAGTAAAAATAGATTCTTTTACCGCAAAATCCCTGTTGAAGTGCTGATTGTACGCCACACAGAATGGCAAAGATTTCTGCTTGGAATACGGTACAATATCTACCAAGCGAATGAGATTGGTTTAATCTCATTTCAGGAAAATAGACCCCAGCACCGGCTCGGCCCTCCAACAAAGATCCGTCAGTATAACAAACTACGTATTCTTCAAGTTGTCGCTCCATCCAGCCAGACAGCCATTCCTCGCGAAGAAGAATTCTCACAATGAAAGTTTTAAAAGGAAAACTACATGTGAGTGTAAGATCACTGGGAGCAAGTGTATACTCATCCCAAGTAACCATTTGGGGCCACAGTAGAGATGGTCGGGTTCGGGTTTTTGGACCCGAAACCCGAACCCGACGGGTTTCGGGTCGGGTTCGGATTCTGTAAATTTAAGCTTCTCGGGTTCGGGTCGGGTTCCGGGTTTTCAAATTTGAAATTCTCGGGTTCGGGTCGGGTCCGGGTTTTTGAAATTTTGGGCTTTCGGGCTCGAGTCGTGTTCGGGTTTTTAAAATTACAAATTATCGGGGTCGGGTCGGGTTCGGGTTTTGAACAAAACAACCCATCGATTTCATGACACTGTTTGCGTCTATACACAAAACGCAGTCTTTTTGCAATAGTGAATTATACTTTCTAATACGAATGGATGACACATATAACCGTACCAAATGTTAGCACCTCTGAATCGCTAGAATTCGTCGTATTTTCTAGTGCTCCAATATTGTATTTTTTCATTCTTGCATAAAATTCCGTCTCTTCAGATTCGCAAACTCCCTGAATTATATAATTTTTTAAACAAACATTCATGAAAGAGCATTCAACCATACGTGTTTCACATCTAAAATCTCTTTGCGATTTATTTTTCATGATAATTAGTAATAAACCAAGTCAACAGGAAATTATCGGAAAATATCGGTTCAACTTTCTATAATGGAATATAAATTTCGACAGGTACTTTAAAACCGATACTTAGGCCGCGGCGACTTTTTTTCTAAGTAAACGGTTTTGTGGGGTACATTCGTACCCCAGAACTAAAATCGCTCTAGTATGTCTAATTTTTATGAAATTTATAATTAAATTGGATAATTTTATTCTAAAATCATTCGTAAAATAACCTGTTTAAAAATATATGTTTTGACTATTTAATTATGTAATATTTCATTTTGTATAGAACAAGTCTTGAAAATACGTCAAAATTTCCTTTTTTTCATATTGCTATAACTCCAGTAGTTTCAAATCGATTTTGACCATTTATACGACGTTGTAAAGCTTATTAAATTTCCTTTTGAACAATTTTTTCCAAAAGCCGGTCAAAAATTATATTTATTCCGATGCTTTTTTGAAAACCAAACGCCAATACAAACGTTAAAAATACAGCAATATGCAGTAACAGAGATGAAACAGGAAGGCGTCGAAGGAATAGGTAGAGCCGCTGCATTGTACGTGTATATAAAGTAAGTATGTTTATGTTTATGTTTATTATCTTCACCAACAAGCCCCTTGGCCCCAATGGTGGTTGCTTAAACTAATTACATTTTAAAATTGACAACATTTTCGCTTTTATAGCATTCCGCGTCCGGTTGAAGTCGAAGGCCGTCGCCACACTGTTAAAAATTCGTTGGAGTCCGGTTACAGCGCTCTGGCAACCATAGTTGGTTCTCCTGAACGGAACTCGCAGAAGGGAGTTATTACGTAGAGCTCGAACGCGGGCTTGAAGATCCAGACGTCCGAGGATTGTAGGGCAATCCACTCTGGCAGAGAGTAAGTCCGAGACGAACAGGGCTCGAGAGCAGTCCCTCCGAATGCTGAGTGTATCGAGGTGTATAAGCTGGCAACGGTTTTCATAGCTCGGCAGCTGAAATCTGTTTCGCCATGGGAGATGACGAAGGGCGAAGCGTATGAACCTGCGTTGGACAGCCTCGATTCTGTCAATCCCGTTCTGGTAGTACGGATTCCAAACAGCTGAACAATATTCTAACGTTGAGCGGACCAACGCGCAGTAAAGCGATTTAAGACAATATACGTCCCTGAAGTTTTTCGCTATTCGGAAGATGAACCCAAGCTGTCGTGATGCCTTATCCACGATGTATGACGTATGTGGTTTGAATGTTAATGCCGAATCCATGATGACTCCGAGATCTTTGATGTGAGAGTGTTTTGGAATGCTCGAGCCGAAGAAATGGTAGTTAAACTGAGTCGGTTGGCGTTTCCGCGTGAACGCAACGATTGAGCATTTGCTCGGGTTTAAAACCATTCTGTTTTGATCACACCACGTGCTAAAGCTGTCCAGATCCCTCTGAAGAAGCTCGGCATCGGTTTTATCCCGTATTTGTTGAAAAATTTTCATGTCGTCGGCGAAAGAAAGGCGGGGTCCTTGTAATGTGAAATTGACGTCATTAAAGTAGAGGAGGAATATTACTGGACCGAGATGGCTTCCTTGTGGTATGCCGGATGTAGCGAAGAATGGTGCAGATAGACAGTCCTTAATGCTGATTTGGAGTTGCCTTCCATCGAGGTAGGAACGAAACCAGCGCAGAAGTTGTCCATGAATGCCGAGTTTGTCCAGCTTCGCTATTGCGGTATCATGGTTGATTTTGTCGAAGGCCGCAGATAGATCCATATAAATAGCATCGGTTTGCAATCCGTCAGCGAATCCATCCATTACATATGTTGTGAACGAGAGCAGGTTTGTCGTTGTCGATCGTTTAGGCATGAAACCGTGTTGGTCATCTGCAATGTAGTGTTTGCAGTGAAAGAAAATAGGATATAACACAACCAGCTCGAACAGTTTTGATACAGCACTTAAACACGAGATTCCCCGATAATTGTCAATGTTCGATTTGTTTCCTCTTTTATGAACTGGAAACATGTGCGCTGCTTTCCAGCAGGAAGGGAATGTACCAGTAGTGAGTGATAGCTCGAAGACTCGCCGAAGTGGTTCAAGAAGCCCGCTGATGCACTTTTTGACAAAAATCGAGGGAACACCATCTGGACCTGGGGAACAAGATGCTTTCAGTTTGGCATTTGCTGCAAGAATGGCAGCATTATCGACACAAATTCGGTTGATGGTTCGTCCTAGAGAAGGAGTTAAATTAGCGGCGGCAGCGACTTGTTGTGGTGGCAGGCGCTCGTTGGAAAAAACGCTTGAAAATTTGTCGGAGAACAGTTGGCGATTTTCCTTAGTGTCGGTGCCTAAAACTCCATTAAACGACATACAAGATGGCAAACCGGATTCCTTTCGCTGCTCGTTAACATACTTCCAGAACGACTTGGGCTTGGATTTCAGTTGACGCTCGACGTTTCGCTGGTGTCTAAAAAAGGCGCGTCTGCTTTGTTGTTTGTATTCGTGGTTGAGTTGAAAGTAGTGATTTCGTAATGCAAGTGTCTTATGCTTCGAGAATTTTTTAAATGCAGCTCGTTTGACAGATTTTAAACGTCTTAGGACGGTTGATTGCCAGGGAGCGTGTTCATCGGTACTAATTGTTCGTTTTGGTACATGGCGGTCGATAAGGTAGTTAAGAATACTAGAAAACGTCATCGCTGCTTCGTTCGCGTCGTCATTGCTAATATTTTCGTCCCAGTTTATATCCAACAGCGTGCTAACGATGCTGTCGTAGTCAGCGTTTTTAAAATCGTAGACGATAGAGCTTGAGACGTCTTCAAAATTCACTCCTAAGTTACCAGCGAATACAAGATGTAGTGGGGGATGATGACGCACCTGCTTGACTAAAGGAGTCGGTGCAGTGCAGCAGTACGGAGCGCAGTCCCGGGCACTTACAAAGCAGAGGTCCAATGTACGTCCATTTTCGTTGGTGACATTATTAATTTGCCGAAGAGTTGTCCAAAATACAACTGGCATTGTTAATAAGCGCAGATTTTTCGATATCCAATCGTAGAAAACCATTACTTGCTTGGCACCACGTCAAGCCAGGTAAGTTGAAGTCGCCCAGTATAACAATATCATCAGATGGGGCGACGATCGAGGCGATAAAAGAATCGGAGGAAAGATGTACATCGATCAGGCTGGAATCACGAATTCTGTCAGGTGGAAAATACACAACACAAAGGAACAGATTGCGATCGGCAAGTTTCACTGATATCCACACTTGCTCGGAGCTCGCCCACCGGTCATCGTTGATCACTCGGGCTTTTATACCACGCCGAACGGCGATAAGCACACCACCGCCTGATGTCTTGTGGCTGTTGAGGGCATTACGGTCACAGCGGTAGACATCGAATGTTGAACCAAAGACCTGGCGAGACAGAGTACGGTTGTCGAGCCACGTCTCGGTCAAGGCGATAACGTCGTAACAGCAACCCGTGGTCGCGAGCAAATAGCTGTCCGTTGTTGAATTTAGGCCACCAACATTCTGGTAGTAAACCTCGATGTTGTTGGAGGACGGATCAGGTACAGCAGAGAGCGAAGCCATGTTGCCGTGTAGGAAGATCCTTTCGTCAATCTCACGAACAGTATCGGAACGGTTCACGGTTGCCTGGTCGACTGTGGTGAGGGATTCGAGGCATCCCGAATCAACTGCGTCGTGCCCCAAAATACGACTATCGTCGTCGTCGAGAGAAATGGTTGGCATCTGATAACAAGATGTCGGAGCAAAAGGCAAAAAACTGGAAGCGAAGAATACATCAGCGCTTGAAGTGTTCGGAACAGATGTATACTTGCCATTTGCGGCAGGTTGGAAGACCCTTTCACCCATCCCACACACAGGACCGGGACGACTGATGATCGCTGGCTGCAAGTGCTCGACTGTGGCGGGGGGATCGAGGGCTTCCATAGTGCCAACTGCGGTGCGTCCCAGTATGCGTTGGAACCCGATGGCGGAATGCGGAGAGCAGGAACGGGGTGGTAGCAGCTTGCGGCGAGATTCGTACGATGAGCTAGAAGCGTGAATCGGTTCAACCGTTGTATCGTTACAATTTCTATTATACTTGCCGAGAAAGGCGGCTTGGAAGACCCTTTCCCCACCCACACATACAGGACCGGGACGACTGATGAACGCTGGCGGCAAGGGCTCGACTGTAGCGGGGGAATCGAGGGCTTCCATAGTACCAACTGCGTTGCATCCCAGTATGCGATCGGCATCGATACTCCTTCACAAGGGCGGTGTAGCTTGGTATAGTGGCATGGCCAATCGTTGCGGAGTCCTCTGCAGGACCATTGATGGGCCGGGTTGCATTAGAGAGGTACATGCTTCTTCTGGAGGCGGTGGAAAATCAGTCGGCGGACTCCAAATGTTCTGGGTACGGCTGTCTTCAAATTCCCTGAACAGTATGCCTTGCAGCCATGTGTCAGGATTAAGAGCTGCATCACGGTACTTTGGGTGAACTCCAACTTTGAAGGAAATGAAGTTCAAAGTACTGACGTCTATGCCTTTTTTAACAAGCGGAATAACCTTTATCTCCTCGTTACAATTTAGTCCTTCTTTAGACATTTTTTCGACAGTCTCTTTGCTAACGCTAGGATGAAAGCGCGAAAGATACATCCAGAGCAACGGCGCGGGAGGTGGAACCGTAAAAATGTTGCTATTATCGACTAGCTTTCGACTACCAACAAGAATATTGCTCGGATCAGGGCCATCCTCGCGACGACGTTTCTGAGGTGGTCGAGAGGTACCGGAGTTTGGCCGGACTGGAGTAGCTGTTGAAACCTTTCTAGCCAGGCGCGAAATTTGCTGGTTATTTTTGGATAACTCGGCCTTTAGCTCAGCACAGACGTCATCCGTTTTCCCAGCGATAGCAGCGATAACACATCCAAGTGAAGAAACGGTGTCGCGAAAGCGAGCAAACTTCATCAGCTTGACACATTCATTGCACATCCAAAATAAGTTTGGGTTTTCCGCAAGTTTTTTCAAAAACGGCTTGTTAAGTTGTTTCCCACATTGCATATGTACCACATTTTTGCAAAAACCCATGCATTCAATAAAGTCGTCATTCGATTTGACGGTTTTCGCGCAGTGATCACATGCACTTGCCATAATGCGTGCCGATCTGAGAATGCGAACAATGAAATATAGATGGCGCTGCGGTCGGTGGAAAGTTTGGTGGTTAAGTCACAGAAGTTCACTCAATTACGTTCTTCGCTGATTTTTTCGCAACACAAAAGCAAACAGGAGACACTTTCACACTGCACAATAACAATGTTAAAAACAAAATACTGAGTCGATTAACACGACAAACAACGATAAAAACTTCACAAATCTCGTCAAAAAGTAAAAATAGTTAGAGCGATTTATGTAAACAACTAATCGGTAGGAATACACTGAACCAAAAAAGAGCCTGGGCTGCAGAAGATAACGAATCGAATGATGCGTCTTGCATACTATATACAAATCATATTCACGAATGTGTTTTGACTCTTTCACCCACAAAAGCAAAAATTACGATACCGACCCAAACGCATTTTCTAGTTGCTTTGCTATAGTGCTTTGTTACACCCAATAACATATACTATTATTCGGCAGAGTTGGAACTTATACAATTTTACACAAGTTTCTCGCTTACTATGTATCGATATTTTGCTTTTAAAAAAAGATATAATTTTTTTTTTGAATTATGCACACATGACAAAACAATAACGCAAACGGTTTGTGGGGTACATTTGTACCCCAAACAAACTTTAAACAAGCACTGTTAAATTGATCAAATTAAACAAATAGGTTGTACCTGCCTTCACGGAAGTTTAATAATCAAATTGGTTAATGATTAAGATTGCTTGCAATTAAAAAAAAACTGTAACGGAAAAATAAGGATTTGAACTCATAAATTTGGTGGTGTCATTATGGCGGCTCAAATTTTAAAAGGGTACATTATTTTTTTTAAAAGCAAATAGTTTAGGCCAAATTTATTTACTTTCTAGAGCCTACCTTTGTTCCATCAACTAAACCTAGCTTCACTTCCGCCAGGTTTCGTTGTTCATGACACTCATATGGTGATGGGATAATAGCACCACTATCAAATCAGTGGTACATATATGAAACAAGCACTTTCTGTCAGATTGTTCCCGGACTGAGCTGTTGCATGATCCGGATTCCTTCATGAAAATACATGTATTTCCATGAACTTAACGAATTGATCGCAAAAATGTGGTGTGTTCTGTTGAAGCCATTAACGGATTTTTAAAAGTTTGGAGTCGTTCCGAGAGCTCCATTGGAGATGACGAAGCATCTCTATTGGCGCGCTTACCGTATAATCTGAAGAATAAAATAACTTAGATACCCAATCATAGTCCTAGCGCTAATGATGGGACATCAAGAACACGTCAGAAAATGATTCATACCCTTCGATACAGGTTTGACCGTTCCAACCAGTAACGTGGGTGACGTCATGTAAACTGTCGAATACGAATTGCCAATTGCCATAGCTTTATTTAATACATGTAATAAATTATACTAAACTGCCTTGCAGGAATGGTTTCTGGTAAAAAATCAGAAATTTTGATTAAGTACGACGGTCAAGGTTGTTGGAAACTGTGACCATTAAGCTTTCTGTTTCCCAGCCGCCGATTTAACTTAATTTCCGGTTAAGATATCAACGATTTATAAGTTTCTCAGAACGTTACAAATTTGACGTGCAATAATAGTAAATATAAATGTGGATTCTACTCGGCAGTGATCTGTTTTGCCATATGCAGATATGACTCAATGCGTATGGTGCTACTTCAGATTCGAGTGATTCTACTATTCTTAGATGAGTCAAGGGTCCAGCTTGGGTGCCTAGAATTAAAAATCTTCGAGATCTTTGGTTGATTCTCCGTATTAGCAAGTTGGATTCGGATTGGGCTTCTCAAATTTTAAATTTTCGGGTTCGGGTTTTCAAATTGTAAAATTCTCGGGTCGGGTCGGGTTCGGGTTTTTAAGTTTTAAAATGTTCGGGCTCGGGTCGGGTTCGGGTTTTTCAAATTTTATAATTTCGGGCTCGGGTCGGGTTTGGGTTTTAATATTTTCAAGCGCTCGGGTTCGGATCGGGTTCGGGTTCGAAAAAATTGAAATCCGACCATCTCTAGGCCACAGTCTTGTATGGCTAGTTCTACGATCTATTGGGCTACTGTTCCAGAGTAACCTTAGGACGGTATGCACAAAGAAGTGCTTCTTGTTTCAGAAACACATATATTGGTTTTATGTCCAAGAGTAGGTGTTGTCGAGAACGCACCAGTCATCTCCATCAAGACCATCCTCTGAAGATGGTTTAACTTTGATTGGACTGTCATGACTTCTCCCTTCTGCCACCAAACAAGGCACCGGTATACCAGTATTGGCCTAACAATTGTTGTGTAGATCCACTGAATGTACTTAGGATTGAATCCACAAGATTTGCCGAAAGCTCATTTACGTTGGCCGAAGGCCATGCAAGCATTCTTGATCCTGAAATCGATGTGAGCTGTCCAATTAAGTTTTGAGTCAAGAATTACCCTAACGTACTTAACTTGATCTGCGATAATAATTTCAGAGTCAAAGAACTGTAATGGACGGTTGTAATCCTTCGTTGAGTGAAAAGCACCATTGATGTTTCATTTGGATTAACTGATAGCTCAACTTGAAGACACCATTGCTCACCAACACATAAGGCTTGTTACATCAAATCAAAAAGTGTGTTAATGATCATTATATGATCATTATATGATAATCATCGGCGAAACCATACTTCGGAAACCCAAGCTCATTAAGATTCCTCAACAAGCTATCGGCGACAAGGTTCCATAGAAGTGGTGACAGCACACCAGCTTGAGGATATCCGCAGGCACTCAGTTTCCTTATCTCTACTTGTCTTAACGATGAGCACAGATGTCGGTTGCTAAGCATTGCGTGTATCCAGTTCGTGATATATGAAGGTACTCCATGACCTCGTGCTGCTTCTAAAATGGATTCGAAAGACACGTTGTCAAGCGCACCTTCAATATCGAGAAAAACTCCTAAACTTGATTGATTTTGTGAAAAAGCTTTTTCAATGTTGTAGACAAAACAGTCTGACAGTTTGAGGTAAAAAACAGTGTTGTTTGTGTGGCTTACTCGTTTCCTAATCAGTGTTTCTTTGTGTTTAAAATCCCCGTTTTCTATATTCAACATTTAAATCCCGCTCATCGATCATCGATTCGCTCAACACACCTGGAGTACACCTATTTGCGAGCCGCAACTTTAACGATTTTGTCGAATTTAATTTCTCCGTAACCATTGCAATGGATGCTGCGTCGGTTTGTGTTGCCTGCGCTCGTGTAACTGACAAAAGTGGAAGAAATCGCTTGCAGTGGATTCTGTATGTCGTCTTTCCACCTAAAGTGCGTGAAACAATCTGCTGCCATACGTGACTCGATCGCCAAGTGCTCTAATCTATTCTGGATGTGTAACTCTTGTACTCAATGGATGGCTAATGCTACTTTTCGTCAAACGATTTCATCCACCAACAATGCCATGAAGGCCATTAGTGTTGAACAAAACAAAGCACTAATGGAGCTGAGGCAAGAGATGGAGCAAAACAGCGCAAAAATCATAATTTTGCAACACATTCCAAGTGTACTTCAAGATCGTGCTGGCCGAAAGGATAGTACTTCCAGTAACACGCGAAAACGTCCCAGGATTGATGGCGATTTTGATCAGTCTCCTTCAAACGTCACTGAAGGTACAAAAGATATCAATCCGAACGTAATAATACCACTGGCTGTACGGAAAACGAACGAAGATTTATTTTGGTTTTACCTATCCGGCTTCAATCCAAATACTACAGAGGATGACATACGCGGTTTGGTACGTTGACGTTGACGTTCGAAAATTAGTTCCCAAGGGCAAAAATCTTGACGAATTTTCCTTCGTGTCGTTCAAAGTTGGAGTTGGTATGCAGCCAAAATCTGTATCACTGTTAAAGTCTACCTGGTAGAAGAGGATCATCTTCCGCGAATTTGACTTCCACACCAGATCGACTTTTCAGTTTCAATCGTCGCAACTGGGATGAATCACCCTTGACAACCGCGCTCGCTTCCTGTTTGTCACCTATCAGTAACACTAGTCCGACTCTAAGCATCTCATTCACACCACAAAGTTCCGATCGCGGCCCGAAAACTAAAAACTCACAACGAAACTAATCGTCCATTCACGATTCTTTATCAAAACACGAGAGGGCTGCGATCCATGAATCGCCAACTCTATGCAGCGCTTTCGATTAGTGATTATGACGTTGTGGTGCTAACGGAAACATGGCTCAACGACAATATACTTAATACTGAGCTGACCGATGAGTATACAATATTGGTACCCTCGACGAGGATGTGGACAGATTTTATCGTGAATTGGACTTAATTTTTCAACAACACGTGCCGCTAAGAAGGCGAATGTGGCGTTGTATGAATAAACGTCCTTGGTGGAATGATGTGCTGCGCAATCTTCGAAATCGATTAAGAAAGGCTCGTAAACGATTTTTCCGGACAAGAGGTGAAGATGATAAATCGTTTGTGCGAGATTTAGAGCGACAATTTCAATCATTGAATGCATCTTGCTTTCGAGCATACGTTTCACGACTTGAGAGTAACATGAAGGACGAGCCGAAGCAATTTTGGGCTTATTTGCGGAACAAAACATCCAACCGTGGTTTTCCTGAAAATGTGAACTACAGGACCTCAACGACACTTTGTCCCACCACCTTTGTCTGAATCGTACCTGAGTAGTCTGCCGACGTTCTCCTTGAATTTGCCTGTAACATTTTCCACCGAACGCGAAGTGTACACCAATCTACATAGCGTTTACGGTTCAAATGGACCTGGATCGGACGGAATATAACCGTGTTTCGTCAACGAATGCTCTTCTTCGTTAGCTGCACCGATACCCATGCTTTTCAATCGCTCTCTAGGTGACTCCCTTGAGGTACTCCCTATGTGTAGTTTTTGAAAGTATGCTGCTAGATATTTTCTACCCTGCAGTGAAACACATCATCACAACAGATCAGCATGGGTTTGTTAGAAAGCGCTCAACAACGACGAACCTAATGAACTATGTGTCAACGCTGATTAATAAATTAGAGAAACGACAACAAATTGATGCAGTGTATGTAGATTTCTCCAAAGCCTTCGATCGCCTTCCTCATCAGCTAGCTGTTGAAAAGTTGAGGCGAATCGGATTTCCGGACTGGCTGACCAATTGGATCTTCTCGTACCTTACAAACCGCAGTGCATCTGTGTGACTTGGAACTGTACTTTCAGACCCATTCAACATCACATCGAGTGTACCTCAAGGGAGTCACCTTGGACCTCTTCTCTTCGTGCTCTTTGTGAATGACATTTGCAGCGAATTGACATCGTGCAAGGTGATGTACGCAGATGATCTGAAAATTTATTGCATCATAACAATTCTGGTAGATTGTTGTGCACTTCAGATGGACATCGATAGGAGCATCGCATGGTGTGATAGAAACGGAATAACTATGAATATTCAGAAATGCAACATAATCACATTCACACGAATACTCTCGCCAATTACGTTTGAGTATGCTGTGAGGGCTGTTCCAGTAGAACGAGTTTCTTCCATCAAGGACCTTGGTGTTATGCTTGACCGTAAGCTACGTTTCATCGAACACGTCAACGCAGTAACTGCTAAAGCTTATGCAGTACTAGGACTCATCAAATGAAACACCCGAGATTTCAACGACGTCTATTGTCTGAAGGCACTGTACATCAGTCTAGTACGCAGTATTCTAGAATATGGAGTTATCGTTTGGGCCCCGTATCACACCGTGCACATTAATCGTATATAACGTGTGCAAAAGAGTTTCGTCTGGTATGCACTTCGACGGCTTCCCTGGCGTAATCGATTTGAACTACCACCATATGAACATCGCTGTGCTCTCATCAAGCTGCCTACACTATGAAACAGGAGAGTTTTTTCTGCAGCGACTTTTTATTTTCGATCTTCTCGCAGACAACATTGAGTGCCCTGTGCTTCTTGCAAAGCTGAACTTCAACGTTTCTGGTAGATCATTGGAAAGAATAGATTTCTTTCGGCGCTCTTCTCATCGCACGCAGTACGGCCAGAATAACCCAATGGATGTTTGATGCAAGCTCTTCAATAGTGTTTTTCACCTTTACGACTTTAATATAAGTAGAGAAATGTTCAAATTCAAAATAGGTTTAAGTTAGCATAATATTTTAGTCTGTACGAAAAGTATTTATTTGAAGACAATATATATATATATATATATATATATATATATATATATATATATATATATATATATATATATATATATATATATATATATATATATATATATATATATATATATATATATATATATATATATATATATATATATATATATATATATATATATATATATATATATATATATATATATATATATATATATATATATATATATATATAATAGCTTTCGCTACTAGCTCAGCATCATTCAAGGGGTTTGATGTTGGAGTTAATTCTTTCGTCCATACAGTAATCTATGGATTCTTTCAAATTAAAGCAACATGGTCAGACTTGGAAATAAGGTTACAGAGTATCGGTTTCATCCTCTCATCCCGGATTTATCTAGTCTAAGCCAAAGAGCTTCCTATGGAATGTTTAACTAAGTGGTTCAAAGCTAGGTTATAGGGCAATCCTATTCCGACCTTCCCACTGACTGACTAACTGTTTCACTGTGGGTTACAGTCGAATGTTCCTGTTTGAATTGCTTTTGTGAAAGACACTAAACCATTTTCTAAATATTTCTTAACGCGCACTCTCGGTTTAAGGTGTTTAACCCGTTTCTGCTTAGGATTTTCTGCAGCGGTGGTAGATATATCTAGGTTTACTTCGTTTCAATGAAGCGAACACCGTTTTCTCCTTTCCAAGAATTTTGGATAGAGCGTTAGGTCAGCTAGCACTATTTTGCCGAAAGACTTAATCTGTCATTGAACTTGCTTGATACCTGTTGTTTTTTTTAATAATTTTATTAGGATCATTGGTTTCCCATTACAGAGCCGAATATCAAACGCACAATAAATAAAATCTTTTGAAAATTGTTAGAATTCTATTTTTTGATTAAAGGTTAGTTTAGTTAAACAGTAAGGTTATGAGCTTCTTTAGACTTATGTTAGATTTGTGTTTTAGTATTCATGAGGAAATTGTTTATCATCATCATATACGTTATGTCCATTGTCCCCAACACATTTCGAATCGGTACACTTGTTTCTCGGCCAATGCTGATTAGGTCTTGTACTAGATTATTCCTAGGAGTATCGAATCGGTCGCAGTTCCAAATCAAATGGTCTATGTCGCCATAACCCTTCCTGCACTCGCAAAGATTTTTATCCGTGATGTTTATTCTGAAAAGATGCGCATTTTGACCACTGGCAATTAAACGGGACATATTTTTTATAAAAGGTCTCTCAAAGTTTTTTCTGGAAAACCATGGAGTTCTATTCACAGTAGGTAAAATGCTATGGCAGTGCCTTCCTAATTCACCTTCCGTCCACATTCGCTGCCAGTTTTCGGTTGCGATTTTATCGACCAAAGGAAAGAAATCTTGTGGTTCTATTGCTCTATGAAAAACACTGCCTTCTCTAGCCCCTTTCTTAGCCAGCAAATCTGCACGCTCATTACCGTTTATATTGGAATGTGCTGGAACCCATAGCAGAGATATTTTAGATTGGTGTTCAGACAGGTAGTGGACGGATTCTCGTATTTTAATCACAGCTTGCACTGATTTGCTATTAATTTTTATCGACTCCAAAGCTTTAATTGAGCTGTAACTATCTGAGCATATTAAAAAGTTCCCTTGAGGAAGGGACCGGATATACTCGCACACATACAGAATAGCAGTTAGTTCGGCTGTATACACAGAACATGGGCTTTCAAGTTTGAAGAAAGCTTCATGTTGGCTGTTATAAACTCCAAAGCCTGTGGAGTCGTTCATCATCGAGCCGTCTGTGAAAAATATGTTTTCTTGTGGGAAAGAAGACATTTTTTTATCGCACAAAAGTTTTATTGGAGATGGACGGATATAATCCGGAATGGATTTCATATCGCGAATAAGAGATGTATCTGATGGGATTACATAAGTGCGAGATTGTATGGAAAGATCATAATAATGAATTAGGCTAGATGTTGATGACGGAATCGACAAACATTCTCTATAGACAAATAAAAACTTGCATTGTGGGTTTACCTCAAAAAGCAAATCAAGCCTTTCTATGATTTTTATGGACCTGACATGACAGGAAATTAAATATCGAGAGTTTAGTTGACAGAAACGGATAAATAATGGTGGGACACCAGCTATAATCTCCACAGACATGGTATGGGTCGAAATCATCAAACCTAGACATATTCTCAGGCAACGGTATTGCACACGTTCAATTTTTGCCAAATGAGTTTTAGCCATCATTTGGAACGCAACACATCCGTACTCTATGACCGAAAGAATTGTTGTCTTGTACAACATAATCATGTCCGAGGGTTGCGCACCCCACCATGTGCTAGAAATTGTCTTCAAAAAGTGTGTACGTCGTTGACATTTACTCATCAAATATTCCACATGAGCTTTCCAGGTACATTTGGAGTCAAACCAGAGACCAAGATACTTTAAAGTTAGAGATTGCGTGATCACAACATCATATAAGAATAATTGAATAGATGAAGCAGGACGTTTTCTCGAGAAAACTACCATTTCAGTTTTGGCTACTGAACATCTAACTCCAATCTGGTCTGCCCAACTAGCTATGTTATTCAGGCTCTCCTGTAGATGTTGTTTAATATCATCACATTTCTTTCTCGTGGCCCATACACAATAATCATCTGCATATTGCACTAAAACACAATAACTTTGTAAACAACTATCGATATCACTAGTGTACACATTGAATAGCAAAGGACTAAGGGTCGACCCTTGTGTCAATCCCATATGACTAGTGCGAAAAGCCTTGATTTCGTTGTTATGAGCAAAATGCATCTGTTTTGTATAAAGAAGATTGTATACAAAAACCACTCATGGCCCGCGGAACTCCGACGTTGTTAAGCTTTTTACACAACACATCAATTAACACTGAGTCGTAGGCACCTTTGATATCCAAGAAAACTGCTGCCAATTCTTCCTTGGATCCGAAAGCCAGTTGAATGTCTGTAGCTAACAAGGCATGGCAATCTCTTGTGCTACGGGTCTGTCGAAAACTGTACTGAGTTGGAGAGAGACAACCGTGCTTTTCGGCCCAGCTTTCAAGTCTTGTGAAAATCATTTTTTCTAAAGTTTAACGCAGACATGAAATAAGACCTATTGGGCGATATGAAGTGAAATCGTTGGCATCTTTCCCTGGTTTAGCAATGGCAACTATTTTAATCTGTCTCCAAGCCTCCGGTACTACGTTATTCGAGAACATCTAGTTGAATGCGTCTATCAAAACTAGTTTCGCGGGCAGCGGTAGATTTTTTTATAAGTGAAAAGCGGATATCATCTAATCCAGCAGAGGAATTGTTACAATCATGCAATGCACATTCTAATTCACCAACAGTAAATTTATCGTCCAGAGAGCAGATTGATTTATGGGAGTTGTGAAATATTGGGGTATTTACAGCAACAAATGCAGGGCATAAATTGTCTGCAAATTGCTCCATCCAATTAGAATTATATTCTTCGCGATTGCTAAGTGCCGGCTGAAAATTTCGCAGTTTCCGAGCAGTAGACCACAGTATGGACATTACTGTTTCTCTAGTCAATGGTTGGACAAATTTTTTCCAATATTCCCGTTTTTTTCTTTTTAATATTTTCTTGCTTTTAGCCTCAGCTTCTTTATATTTTAGAAACTGTTCGAATAAACCCTCTTTCCTAAATATTACATACGCTTCCGATCTTATTTTAATAATATCTGTGCATTCTTTATCCCACCATATTGTCGGCGCTTTACGATGAGAGCCAGATTGGTGAACCGGTTTGGTCTGCGCTTGGAGGGCTGAATCCACGATCGACTGAGATATAAACGAATACAATTCACTTGGGTGAACCGGCCTGTAACTTTCGACGTTTTCCAAAATAATAGCAGAATATGCTTCCCAATCTATATTTTTACACATATCAACACACATAGCACTCATTTTTTGAGTGGGTTGCGTACTTTAACAGAATAGGTAGATGATCGCTTCCCGCTGGATCATCAAGTGTGCTCCATGAGCAATTAAGAGCAATCGTAGATGAACACAGAGACAAATCAACTCTGCTACATCGTGCTGGAGGACAAGCTATTCGTGTTATCTCTCCTGTATCGAGAACAGAGAGGTTGTAATCGTCTAGCAACTCGTAAATCACCCTAGATCTAGCATCGTCGGTAGATTCTCCCCATATACATCCATGCGAATTGAAGTCTCCAAGTATGAATGTTGGGTGGGGAAGGCGCGCAATCAGTTCTCTCAACTTTTGAGGATCTAGTTTGTTAGGTAATGGTGGAATGTATACCGCAGCAATGTTGAACAGTTCGTTTTTAATCGTCATTGAACAAGCTATAGCTTCGATGGGTAGAATATTGGGAAGATTAATTCGACGATATGAATATAAGTTTTTGATACCGAGCATAACACCTCCCGCTCGAATTTGTCTATCCGACCTTATGATATTGAAAGACGGAACGTCAAAGAATAAATCTTGTGTTAGCATCGTTTCGCATATGGCAAAGCAGTCTACATCGTATGTTTGAATAAATGAACGTAAATTAGCAGATTTTGGAATTATACTTCTACATCGATCGTCAATAAAGATCCAAGGAGTGGTCAAGATAAATGAGCTTCTCTATAAAGGTATTCAGAATGGGTGACAGTTGGATCAGAAGGGACTTCCACGTTGGGTCTAAATTCAATAGATTTGCAAAGAAATTAATTACATCAGAAATTGTAAACTTTTTCATTGGAGCCGTCTCTTGGTTTTTCGGATTATTCAATTTGTTTTTTTCTTGTGTATCATTAGATAGGCTAGGGAAATCGTTCTTATTAAACTGAAAGCCCGAGGTAGCGGAAAGCTTTAGATGAGATGGCTGCGACGAGAGTGATCTAGTGGACAGAGATTGAGAAGTTGGGCAAGGTTTAGCTCCGGTTTAGTCCGGGAGAATAGTTCCTGAGAAAGTTACACGGACCGAGTTGGAAGGGGCATATTGTTTAGAGTTTCCTTTGAAGATTGATTCTGCAAGTTGATGGCATTCGAGAATAGATACCGATGGAACACGTGGATCTTTGAACTTTCCGATGCCGTCGTTAATGACACGAATAAAATCAAGATCAGATTAATGGATTACTCCGTCAATTTCTACTTTTTCACTGGGCACATAAATTCTGTACAAACGGTTTAGGAGCTCATTGAAGACGACCTTGTTAGCTTCTTCTCGATTCGAGAACACTATGCGGAGCTTATTAAAATTCACTTTGCGTATCTCCTTAACGGACTTGTAGTGCTTATGCAGCTCAGCTGCAACAAGCAACGCGTTAATGGGTTTATCGATTTGTCGAGCGAACACCTTATACGGGCCTTTGGAAGATTCCGGATATTGCCGAATACGTTTTGGCTTTTCTGTTATCGATTGAGGGGTGTCGAGGTTAGATTCAATTGCCATATCAGCGGGGGAGGACTGATTATCAGGTGTTTCTACTGATAGAGGCGGCGAAGTATTCTGATTCTCGGTAGGAGGAGGGTCTGCTGAGTTATTGGAAATCTCAAATTCCATGGTTTTCGGATGGAGCCAAGCTCCCAACCAACCAGAGATTTAACCTCACTAATTACAGTTAATGTGGAAAAAAGATGTAAGATACACAATCACTTATCTGTTAGAAGAGCTACGAGCAGACGACGCTGGTGTAAACCGAACAATAGACCACTATTCACTCATAATCTTCTACCTATGATAACACAACCGAACACGCCGAGCGTTGAATATCGACTGCTGTTTTTTTTGTTATTTTTGTTCGTCCTCTCAATAGGATCAGAATTCTTTGCTCTAATTCCAGCGAGTTATTTCTTGTGAACTACAGAGTACCTGGACTAATACTACCTAGCTAATACTACTTTCCACTTCTAACCCGACATTATTTGTACTCATTTGTCGGCCCCACGAGTCAAGTGGAAATCCGGTTCACTATATCATTACTCTACTGTAATTTATCACAAACTTGCAAAGAAAGAATATATTTACCTCAAATTGAGTCATATGAAATCCGATACTTCGTAGATAGTTTGGGACATCTCTCCGATCCATGGCATCACGTATCTAAAATGCAGAAAAAACAATATGTTTCGGATTCATGAAATTTATTTGCACGATTTTTCTGCACGGCGCAATAGCGTTTAACTTATAGCAATTCAGTGTTCGTTCATCTATTTGCGAATTAGAACATTTTAATGAAAATGATGATTGTGCAAGATATTTTTATCCAAAGTTATGAGCAAGAAAACGCTCCAAAGGATTTAGAACCAAATTCCGCGCATACATAACATTCAATTGTGCTTCCTAGTTTAGCACAAATAATTTTCTCCAATTTGTAAACATAGAAACATTTGAAATTGTTACGAAAAATTTGTTTCGGGCAAAAATCGATTAACTCTCTATAATATGTGTGCTAGTTCATAGAATCGGTTAAGTTCTTCCTTCCAAATTGTGTTGACAATAGAGATTAGAAATGTAATGCTGTAAAAAAATTGATTTAAAAGAAAAAATGCTCCAATTCAACCACTGAAAAGTGACTTGAACGTTTTAAAGTTTAAACAATCAGCTCAACATGAAACCATGAAAAGCACTTATGCTTTGTACCTACCGATATTTCCGTATCGTCTTCTGTGTTTTTCGGGGAGATTTGGTTGTAGAAGAATAGACTAAGCATTTCCTTAGCATAGCAGCCTGTTTTACCTCCTGGCAGCAGTGCACAGTAAGGATCCAATCCAGACCCGCTATACTTTTGGTTTTCGATTAATGGCCTTGCAATAAATAATTAGTTTAGAAAACCTCCCAAAGCCTTAATTGTAATCTTTTACATGGTGTTAATTCGCCACATGCTAACGGCATGATCACCATCGCCAAAACAGAACACGAACTGGTCCTTCATGGTGCGCAGAGATTTCAATTTTTTCGGATGAGCGTAAACTCCCATGAATTTGAATGGATTACCATCAATAGGAAGTTGATGAACGTAAATGTTTTTCTCAGTCGTGAAGGTGAAAAAATGATCCCCCGGTAGGAGCTGAAATAGAAACATGTCGATCAAACTGAAATCATTATTACCAATTACTGGCTACATACGGAGAGGAATCGAGCAGGACCATCGTTGAACGGCGCCAGATATGTATGAATTATGTCAAAGGTTTGGAGACTGAAAATTTTGAACTTAAATTGATCGTTCGATACCAGTAACCGATCAAATGGTAGTAACATCATTGAGATAGTGTGAGCTGATTGTTCAATTCGAAATCTTTCTCCAATGATCAACGGATTTGTTCGTAAGTTGTCGTCCAGTTCGATAACATATTCAACCAAATGCTGAAAAGCCAAATTTTAGACTAAATGCTCAAAATTATTATCTACTTACTCTATCATCTCCAATTGTGAGCATCTTCGTGCCCGAAGCGAAAAGAATATCAACTACTTTATGTGTGACACATCTCCCGACCAGTTTCCAACCATCGCTATCACGATGCAGTATCCCAATGGAACCGTTGTCATCCTGTTGATCGTTGCATACAGTACAAATAATATTTCGATATAAACCCATCATATAACTTACAGTGGCAGCAATTAACTTTGAATCAGGTGAGAAGACCAGTTGATTAATTTTCTCACCGCCGAACTGTAATGGAGCTTCGCCACTAATGATCATCGTGGTCGGGTTGATCATCCAAATATATCCGTTCTCGGCACCACCAACAAGAAATGTTCCTGTGTGAATCGATTGCTTCAATAAAGTACCGTGTCTCTCCACCAGATTCGCATACATACCACATGGAGAAAAGCGCAAAACTGTGATTCGACCACGACGAGTACGTTGGATCGGAACCGGTAAACTCATCGTTGCTTGCTTCGTCAATAGATTGTACATAGTTGTTCTTCCATTTCCATCACAGCAGCAAAGAAAGGGTCTGGAAAAGATTATTGTTATGATTGAAATTGGGCGTAAATATGGTTCGAACAATGATAGAATCGGAGAACATTTTTTTGTGAACGAGAGCAGGTTTCCAGTTATGAGCTATATAAGCAAAGTCCTTGTCGAAAAGCGCGATCAGAGAAGTCTGAATGCTTTTGTGAACAGATCTATGGTTTTCAAAGAAAATAAATAACTATTGTGCTATTACTTTGGGGTATAACTTTATCTATTACCATCACCAACAGGCCCCAATAGTGGTTGCTTAAACTAATTACATTTTAAAATTGCAAACATTTTCGCTTTCATTGCATTCCGCGTTCGGTTGAAGTCAAAGTCCGTCGCCACACTGTTAAGAATTCGCTGGAGTCCGCTAACAGCGCTCTGGCAACCATAGTTGGTTCTCCTGAACGGAACTCGCAGAAGAGAGTTATTACGTAGAGCTCGAACGCGGGCTTGAAGATCCAGACGTCCGTGGATTGTAGGGCAATCCACTCTGGCAGAGAGTAAGTCCAAGACGAACAAGGCTCGAGAGCAGTCCCTTCGAATGCTGAGTGTATCGAGGTGTATTACCTGGCAACGGTTTTCATAGCTCGGCAGCTGAAATCTGTTTCGCCATGGGGGATGCCGAAGAGCGAAGCGTATGAACCTGCGTCCTTCGAGCCGGATCGGAGGAAACCCCAACCAGTTGGATCGGTGCGGTGAGTACACCATTGGTATTTTCTGCTGACGCGACGCTATTGCATAGACACTGCCCGTCCCAGCCCCCATGCCTATTGATTACCATCGCAGCTGATTAGCGCCAAGTCGGAAACAGATTTTTTTGGAAAATTTCTGTTCTCGATAAAATTGCATGCTTTTGCTAAGGTGGTGGTGAGAGGCAATTTTGCGTAGATTGGTACGCTCGCGTCAGGAAGGATATTTCGTTCGATTTGCGTGCCATTCTCGGTCGTTCCGCGAAAAGGTGACATACCGCGACGGGAAGGATTTGTATCGTTCTATTTGTGTCATTTTTCGATTCCGTGTCGGGTAGGAACGGTACCCGCGCCGGGAAGGAGTTCGATTTTTCGATTTGTACCGTTTTCCCGTTTCCGAAATTTAAAGTGGTGGTAGTGCAGATCAGTGAAGTGTACAGTAATGGCGACCAAGACAGAAAAGAAGCTGTCAGAGTGCGTGATCCAACGAAAAGAGATACTTGTAGTGCAGAAGGCAGTGGAGAAGTTTGCAGAGGATTTCGATTGCGATCGGGATGCCTGCCAAATTCCAATTCGCCTCGATTCACTGGACCGAATCTACAAGGAGTTCCTAGAGGTACAAGGGCAGATCGAGCTGTACGATAAGTCAGAGATGTTAGATACCCACCTGGAAGAGCGCATGGATTTCGAGACGCGGTATTGCAGAGTCAAAGGTTTTCTATTGTCGAATCGTGCTGCTGATCCCAACCAAACCATGCTGAACAGCACAATGGCGACCCCTGCTCACGTTTCTTCCTCGTTCCACCTACGCTTACCCAAGATCGACCTACCTAAGTTTAACGGCGATTTCTCGCGATGGCTCGCATTCCGTGACACATACACGTCGATGATCCACAGCAATGCAGATATTCCGACGGTTGCGAAGCTGCAGTACCTGCTGCAGTCGCTGGAGGGAGAAGCCAGGAAACCATTCGATTCCGTAGACATTGAAGCAGATAACTACGCATCGACTTGGGAAGCATTGCTAAAGCGGTACGACAACAAGCGGTTCCTAAAGCGTCAGCTCTTCCGAGCTCTATATAACCTCCCACCGATCAATCAAGAAAGTCCCTAAGAAATTCAGGTTTTGGTTGATGATTTCCACCGGCATGTGATGGCTTTAGCAAAGTTAGGCGAACCAGTCCATTATTGGGACACTCCGTTGGTCAACCTCCTTTGCTACAAGCTAGATCCAACTACACTACGTGCTTGGGAGGAGAAAACAAGCAACAACGACGACGTAACCTACGATATGCTGATCGAATTTCTTTACCAACGTGCCCGTATGCTGACGTCCGTTATAAGCGATCTGCGATATCGGTCACAACAACCGGTTACAGTCAAGGTGGCCGGTTCGATTCCAACCCCGAAACCATTCAAGGTGGTATACAATGCAGCTACCGTTGAATTGAACTACAGTTCTCTGCCGTGTCTCGCCTGTCCAGAGAAGCATTTACTCTTCCAATGTCCAGCATTTTCCGAGATATCCGTCTGCCAGCGTCGTGAGCTGGTTTCCCAGAAACGCCTATGCTGGAATTGCTTCCGTACTGGACACCAAGCCAGGAACTATACCTCCGTGTTCTCGTGCCGTAACTGCCACGAAAAACACCACTCCTTATTGCACGAGCCAGCACCGTCGAACATACAATCTACTCCTGTCGTGGCAGTAAGCCAGCCTATTCTCTCGACCTCCGCCATCGCTGGCCCTTCCAGCTCGGTGAATCCGAACAACCAAGTGAGCCTGTCAGTCCAGGCTGAGCACAGTTCAGTCTTGCTAGAAACAGTTTGCCTCCTCGTCGTAGATCAGAACGTCAAGGAAATACCCGTACGTGCACTCCTGGATTAAGGATCCATGTGCAACTTAATAACCAACAAGCTTGCAAATTCCCTAAATCTTCGTCGCACCAAGGTGGATATCGCAGTAGCTAGTATAGGTGACTCCACCAAGCAGATCAAGTGCCAATTGACTGCTAGGATCAAGTCGAAGTCGACACCGTACTCCACCAAGCTTGAGTTCCTGATCCTCAAGAGACCGACGCAGATCAAGTGCCAATTGACTGCTAGGATCAAGTCGAAGTCGACATCGTACCCCAAGCTTGAGTTCCTGATCCTCAAGAGACCGACGGTAAACCTTCCGACCATTCCGATCGACATTTCCGCGTGGAAACTTCCCGAGTTGTCGTTGGTAGACCCCAGATTCCATATTCCAGCCGACATTGACATGGTTGTCGGTGGTGAAGCGTACCACGAGTTGCATCTTGGCAGCAAGCGTTGCTAATAGAAACAGTGTTTGGATGGACTGTTTCCGGGAAGATATCCATCGATCATCCCACCGTTCCCCGCGTCTGCTATCTAACCACTGTCGATCGAAGCTTACATCAAGCGTTGCAGAAGTTCTGGGAGCTGGAAGCTGTCGAGCCGTGTTCTGTGAATTCCGTAGAAGAAAAACAGAGTGAAGAATTTTACGCTACTACCACCACTCGCGATTCGTCCGGTCGTAATCTCGTTCGTTTGCCACTCACCCGTGATCCGCTAGTCAACCTCGGCGAATCCAGATCCATCGCCGAACGTCTTTTCCTGAGCCTTCAAAAGCGACTAGAGCGTGATCCACCCACCGAGAACGCATACTGCAAATTCATGGACGAATCCGCACGAATGGCGCTCATCGATCCAGAAGACGATGTGAACTCGCACTGCTTCCTCCCGCACCATCCTATGTTCAAGGAATCCAGCACAACCACGAAGGTCCGAGTTGTCTTCGACGCGTTGTGTAAAACGGCCTCAGGATTTTTCGTCAACGATAAGCAGCTCGTTGGATCTTTCATCCAAGAGAACCTGCTATCGATCATCATGAGGTTTCGTACACACCCGATAGCCATCGTAGCCGACATAGAGAAGATGTACCGGCAGATTCAGCTACATCCCGAAAACCGACCGCTTCATCGCATTCTCTGGCGTCTCAACCGCAACGATCTGCTCATAGCCTACGAGCTCCAAACCATTACGCACGGGTTTACATCTGCGCCATTCCTGGCAACCAACCCTCCTACAAGTTGCGCAGGACGAAGGCGACAAGTACCCCTCCTCCGTAGATGCTGTGAAGCAGGATTACGTTGATGACTTTTTATCGGGAGCTGACGATATCCAATCCACAATCCGCCTTCGACAAGAACTTTTCGCCATGCTTGCGTCAGCTGGCCTTCCGTTAAATAAGTGGACAACCAATTCTTCCGGAGTCCTTCCGGAAACTTCGCAAGAAGATCTCGCTCTACTGTCACTGCATGATCTCCAGGACGAACAATCCGTATCCACCCCAGGACTCGTGTGGGAGCCTAAGTCCGATACGATGCGCTTCAAGGTCCAGTTGCCTTTACCACCACCCATCCTGACCAAAAGGAAGGTCATGCCCTACAATACGCAGATCTTCGAACCACTAGGACTAGTTGGCCCAACAATCACTCTAGCGAAGCTGTTCATGCCGCGCTTGTGGGCATTAAAAACCGGCGCAGGAGATTTCTACGAGTGGGATCGTCTGCTACCTCCGCATCTCCACCGTGAATGGAAGGAGTTCCATGGTACGCGAGATGCAATCTCCACAATCCGTATTCCAAGATTCGTGTCGCAGGTCA
The DNA here is from genome assembly GCF_030247195.1 of Topomyia yanbarensis. Classification (NCBI taxonomy): domain Eukaryota; kingdom Metazoa; phylum Arthropoda; class Insecta; order Diptera; family Culicidae; genus Topomyia; species Topomyia yanbarensis. Next base: position 171,286,978 of record NC_080671.1, on the reverse strand, counting down.
AGACAGAATCGATTCAGCTCCCCTTTTACTCCGATGCCTCTGAGAAGGTATATGGCACATGTTGCTACGTCCAGTCTGAATTCACCACAGGGATCCGCGTTCAGCTGCTAACGTCGAAATCCAAGTTTGCTCCGTTAGCCACCTGCCAATCGATTGCTCGCCTAGGGTTGTGTGTCGCCGTGTTGTCGACGATGAATAAGATTATGATGAAGCAAAGGGAAGTTGAAGTATCCGTGCTACTTCAAGGTGGCCGGAATCTTGAGGAGTGAAAGTGCCGATAGCTATATTTATTATTCTAAATTTAAATGAATTCTTTAAGCCTAAATACTAAGTAAACTAAACCGGAATGAATTAAAACTAATTGCCTGAATTAAATAAACTTATAAATGCCCACCACCAAAAAACCCGAACAAGTGTGTACCACCCTACTAATTCCGCAATACAGCATAAACTGCGATAGCAAGACCGTACCGATCGATCAGACACCACACCAGCACACAGAAGAAATGATCGCTGCACCGTGTGAGACGGAATAGACAAATCAGCTGACAAAGGCAGTGGTCAATAATATCTCGTTCGATACAGTACCGTTCGTGCGTACCCCAGTGAAATCGGCCGTCGCGAGTGAAGGAATAAAAGCTTGTTGCGAATATTTTCACCGCAAAGTAACATTCCCGGGAAACTGCAAGTGAAGTGCAATTCGTGAGCCGTATGTAATTAGTGAATCCACGGCAGTAGTAAAGCCCTTGTAGTGCAGTGTCGAGTAAAGAAAAGCAATCCCAAGTTAGTGACCAAAGGGCTGCAAGGCAGCATACCCTTCCACAGAACGGGTAAAACGGGGACTTTAGTAGTGTAGTGAAGTGATTGCGATAAAACTGGGTGCTCACCAATGATCATCCTGGGCCGTCTTAGTAGATAGACGGAAGAAAATCCTCCGAACCCGGAACCCCTATGTAAGTCGCCCAAACATTTGGTTTTTTCGCTATTCGGAAAATGAACCGCTATTCGCTATTCGGAAGATGAACCCAAGCTGTCCAGATGCCTTATCCACGATGTATGAAGTATGTGGTTTAAATGTTAGTGCCGAATCCATGATGACTCCGAGATCTTTGATGTGACAATGTCTTGGAATGCTCGAGCCGAAGAAATGGTAGTCAAACTGAGTCGGATGGCGTTTCCGCGTGAACGTTACGATTGACCATTTGCTCGGGTTTAAAACCATTCTGTTTAGATCACACCACGTACTAAAGCTGTCCAGTTCCCTCTGCAGAAGCTCGGCATCGGTTTTATCCAGTATATAATAATAGCAGTCGCTTCCCGAGCGGTAAAAAAAGAGATTTATTTGTTAATTAATTATTACATGAACTTATGAGAAACACTAAAGAGACGTCTGTTCTGGTCGATAATGCAATTCTAACTAACTTATTCCTCGTCAGTGGTCATACTTAAGCCCTGTTTCTGCTGAAGGTGCATAATCAAAACTCGCTGACGTCCTGTGGTGATCGATGCCTGTTGCTATCCAGTTGGGTCGCGTGGTGTACGGTGTTGCCACGCGACGCGTTATCGAAATGTTGAATCCGCAGTTTCCCATGGACCTATGTTCCATGATTATATGTTGAAAAATTTTCATGTCGTCGGCGAAAGAAAGGCGGGGTCCTTGTAATGTGATATTGACGTCATTAAAGTAGAGGAGGAATATAGCTAGACCGAGATGGCTTCCTTGTGGTATGCCGGATGTAGCGAAGAATGGTGCAGATAGACAGTCCTTAATGCTGATTTGGAGTTGCCTGCCATCGAGGTAGGAACGAAACCAGCACATAAGTTGTCCATGAATGCCGAGTTTTTCCAGCTTCGCTTTTGCGAAATCATGGGTGATTTTGTCGAAGGCCACCGATAGATCCATGTAAATAGCATCGGTTTGCAATCCGTCAGCAAATCCATCCATGACATACGTTGTGAACGAGAGCAGGTTTGTCGTTGTTGATCGTTTAGCCATAAAACCGTGTCGGTCATCTGCAATGTAGTGTTTGCAGTGAAAGAAAATAGGATATAACACAACCAGCTCGAACAGTTTTGATATGGCACTTAAATACGAGATTCCCCGATAATTGTCAATGTTCGATTTGTTTCCTTTTTTATGAACTGGAAACATGTGCGCTGCTTTCCAGCAGGAAGGGAATGTTCCAGTAGTGAGTGATAGCTCGAAGAGTCGCCGAAGTGGTTCAAGAAGCCCGCTGATACACTTTTTGACAAAAATCGAGGGAACACCATCTGGACCCGGGGAACAAGATGGCGGCGGCAGCGACTTGTTGTGGTGGAAGGCGCTCGTTGGAAAAAACGCATGAAAATTTGTCGGAGAACAGTTGGAAATTTTCCTTAGTGTCGGTGCCTAAAACTCCATTAAATGACATACAAGACGGTAAACCGGATTTTTTTCGCTGCTCGTTAACATACTTCCAGAACGACTTGAGCTTGGATTTCAGTTGACGCTCGACGTTTCGCTGGTGTCTAAAAAAGGCGCGTCTGCTTTGCTGTTTGTATTCGTGGTTGAGTTGAAAGTAGTGATTTCGTAATGCAAGTGTCTTATGCTTCGAGAATTTTTTAAATGCAGCTCGTTTGGCAGATTTTAAACGTCTAAGGACGGTTGATTGCCAGTGAGGGTGTTGATCGGTACTAATTATTCGTTTTGGCACATGGCGGTCGATAAGGTAGTTAAGAATACTAGAAACGCTGCTTCGTTCGCGTCGTCATTGTTAAGATTTTCGTCCCAGTTTATATCCAACAGCGTGCTAACGATGCTGTCGTAGTCAGGGTTTTTAAAATTGTAGACGATAGAGCTTGAGACATCTTCAAAATTCACTCCTAGGTTACCAGCGAATACAAGATGTAGTGGGGGATGATGACGCACCTGCTTGACTAAAGGAGTCGGTGGTCCAATGTACGTCCATTCTCGTTGGTGACATAATTAATTTGCCGAAGAGTTGCGCTGCTGTAGTTGTCCAAAATACAACTGGCATTGTTAATAAGTGCAGATTTTTCGAAATCCAATCGTACAAAACCATTACTTGCCTGGCACCACGTCAAGCCAGGTAAGTTGAAGTCGCCCAGTATAACAATATCATCAGATGGGACGGCGATCGAGGCGATAAAAGAAACGGAGGAAAGATGTACATAGATCAGGCTGGAATCACGAATTCTGTCAGGTGGAAAATACATAACACACAGGAACAGATTGCGATCGGCAAGTTTCACTGATATCCACTATTGTGCTATTATAATAAGAAGCACCTTAATATCAATAAATTCATTGGTATATTATAGTACACCCAACACAAACCCCATTAGAATCTCTTACAATCATACAAGAATCTTTACAGATACTACAAAAACTGCTACTTTGGTATGGCTGATTTAAGACATAACCACCGAACTGGAACTAATGCTTCACACAATAACGAACTGCCAATGTATCATAAATTTGCTTGACACAACACAGGTTCATGAAATTACTTTCGCGGCCATCAGTTTTAGTCGCACCCGGGTTCATCTTAGACTTTTTGAAATAAAATAAATACTCACTCTCTCGGGTGAACATCAAACGAGGTAACGATGCTTCCGGAGTTGTAGTACAGTTCCTGAATTTTGTTTTGTACAATATCGATCTGATAGATACGTCCAGATTTGGTTGCCATTACAAAGTTCCGAATGATCACCGGGTTGCCTTCCAGCGAAACGTCTCGTGGTATCGATTCCAGACAGAGAACCTCCGTATCTTCGTCAACTACAAATAGTTCAAATTAAACCGTTGCTTCAAAAGCCTAAAATGTATACCAGTCTGCTGCTGTCCATCATCCAACACGTACTTCCTCGGTATAACGTCGAACGAAATGGTTCGAATTGGTTCAGGTTCTTCCTGCTTGAACCAGTACAGAATTCTCATTTGAGTATCGTAGAAGCGAATTTCACCATCGTCATCGCCAGTAATCAACTTTTGATCGCAACATTTGACCACATTTATCGACGCATACTTCAAATGTAAATACTTTAGGTACTGTTTTTTGACAGGACCTTCGATTTGTGAATCGTCGCTCCAGATAATTGCCATTCCTGCAGCTGTGACGGAAACCGCCCTCGAAGTTTCATTCACGAAAGTTGAATCATTGTAGTCCTGGAAACCATGCTTTTTCGGCACTGCTACAGAGAGTTTCTGATTTTTGGGATCAAAACACCCAAATATCACAGCATTCTCCAGCGTCACCACAAAATGGTTGTTGTTACCAGGATCAGGACAAAAGTGAATGTTTTTAATTCTCCCCAACCTAGAAGGTAATTCGATGAAGTCTGCAAAAAGGCAAAATGTAGATTAATAATTTCATTTCTTTTTGCACTCTGCACTGTCGATTACCATCTGGACTATCACTACCAACGGTCCATTGCCAGAGTTGAAGCTGATAGCAACAAGCTGCTAGAAGATATCGTCCATCGTGACTGATTCCCACCGCGGTGATCTCTATCGGGGATCTAAATGGTTCGTAAATCGTGCGAATGGCAACCGGAGCCGATCCTGGATTAGATTCTCTGTCCCAAACATTGATGCAATAGGTACCGTCGCAGGACACCACAAATCGCCCGCTGCAGTCGGATGTAATCATATTGATGAACGATTTCTGCAACAACAACGATATGGGGTATAATCTGAAATAGAATATCAGCAACAACATACATGACCAACTAAAGTGTACGCAGATTCTATATGGTTTTCGAGCTTGTAGAAAATTATAGAATTTCCCGATGTAAACACAAGTTCTTTGGTTTGTTTTTTGTTGGTAACGTTGACCAATGGAATCCGAGGATTAAATCCAAATATCCACTCCAGTTTCTGAAAGCATCTAAAGGTATTTTATATGATTTTTTACTTTCAATGCTGTACTGACAAAGGGTTGGCAACGATTGTGGAGATCATCGTCCTTTGGATTATATGGAACAATTTCTCCCATTGCTACACAGAGAATTTTTATTATGTTTTTGTAAGATTTTGTTTTTTTGTTGCGTGCTGGAATTTTTCAAACAAACATTTAGATAAACAACCTACATCGGTTGCTAAGTTGCCGTTACGAATGAAAAGACATAATGCGCAGGTTTGCTTTTCGCAGTAGTGTGCTTAGAAATCAATGTAGCTTTGGCTTGAGGCGAGACTGAGAATTTTTTCGTGTAGCGTGAAAAAGGGACATAACTAGTGATACGGCTTCAAAGGGGTAGGGTGAAATTTTGTGGTGACGCTGGAGAATGCTGTGATATTTGGGTGTTTTGATCCCAAAAATCAGAAACTCTCTGTAGAAGTGCCGAAAAAGCACGGATTCCAGGACTACAATGATTCAACTTTCGTGAATGAAACTTTGAGGGCGGTTTCCGTCACAGCTGCAGGAATGGTAATTATCTGGAGCGACGATTCACAAACCAAAGGTCAAAAAACAGTACCTAAAGTATTTACATCTGAAGTATGCGTCGATAAATGTGGTCAAATGCTGCGATCAAAAGTTGATTACGGGCGATGACGATGGTGAAATTCGCTTCTACGATACTCAAATGAGAATTCTGTACTGGTTCAAGCAGGAAGAACCTGAACCAATTCGAACCATTTCGTTCGACGTTATACCGAGGAAGTACGCGTTAGATGACGGGCAGCAGCAGACTGGTATACATTTTAGGCTTTTGAAGCAACGGTTTAATTTGAACTATTTGTAGTTGACGAAGATACGGAGGTTCTCTGTCTGGAATCGATACCTCGAGACGTTTCGCTGGAAGGCAACCCGGTGATCATTTGGAACTTTGTAATGGCAACCAATTCTGGACGTATCTATCAGATCGATATTGTACAAAACAAAATTCAGGAACTGTATAACAACTCCGGAAGCATCGTTACCTCGTTTGATGTTCACCCGAGAGAGTGAGTATTTATGTTATTTCAAAAAGTCTCTAAGATGAACCCGGGTGCGACTAAAACTGATGGTCGCGAAAGTAATATCATGAACCCGTGTTGTGTCAAGCAAATTTATGATACATTGGCAGTTCGTTATTGTGTGAAGCATAAGTTCAAGCTCGGTGGTTATGTCTTAAATCAGCCATACCAGAGTAGCAGTTTTTGTAGTTTCTGTAAAGATTCTTGTATGATTGTAAGAGATTCTAATGGGGTTTGTATTGGGTGAACTATAATATACCAATGAATTTATTGATATTGATATTAAGGTGCTTCTTATTATAATAGCACAATAGTGGATATCAGTGAATTGCCGATCGCAATCTGTTCCTGCATTACATTGCCAGGTTAGTTTTACGTAATCTATATTTTTACATTTCTTATAAAAGAAATGTATAGAGTTCGCTCAAACTTTCATGATTTTTTTCCGAGGCCCGGAGGACCGAATCTTATATACCAATCGACTCAGCTCGGCGATTTAGGATAATGTTTTTTTCACTAGGTGGTAAAGCTTTCACGCCGACCCAGCACACGATCAGTAGTTAGACCATACTACCGATTTCGTCCACCGTGTGCTAGAGTGAGGGACTCTGAACAGAGAAAATAACTCTGTAGCCTACTCCTCCAAACTTCACCAAGGAGTCCGGAGTGCTTGATCCCCCGGATTCCATTTGAAATGACTACTTCGAGGGGAGGCGTGCTAATGCACTTCGTTTGATTCCAGGTCTAGCTGGTCGTGCTAGTTCGTTGGTCTCATAACCATCATATCAGTTCTGCACGGCATGATATTCTACGCTCCTCTCTATGTTGATCAGTTCGATGTCGTGGTCGATCCAGCGATTCCGGTTGGAGGGTGGCTTCCGGTTCACTGGTGCCCCAGCGACCCTATACTGGTGGTTTGTCGCATTCGGTGCTACTCGGCGTAGTCCCCGATGGTGGAGCTAACCTACCTCGGCGAAGAGTTCCCGATGAAAGAATGTCTCCCGCAACCGTTGACGGACGCGTTTTTCTTGCTTCGATACAGTCCGGCAGGATGCCGAGGTCAGTCCAGCGATTCCGGGTGGAGTATTACGTACGGTTCACTGGTGCCCCGATGATTCAAGTCATCGATTCGCTACTACTCGGAAACGTCCCCGACGGTGGAAGATGGAAGAGTTCCCCGGCAATAGAAGATCTTCCGAAACCGATGCTACCCGGGCAGATTCCGAGGTCAGTCCTGCGATTCTGGGTGGAGGGTGACTTCACAGGCGCCCCGACGACCTTTTGCCGGTGCTGCTTCTCGATCTTCTCTAAGTAGTCTCCGGCGATGGGCTTAGCCTACTCCAACGGAGAAGTTTCCCAATTTTGAAATGTCTCTGGAAACCATTATCTCGATGCTGTCGGTTAGGTGCCGAAGTCAGCCCTACGATTCCGGGGGGACGATGACTTCCGGTTCTCAGGTGCCCCGAAGACCTACCGTCGACGATGCATGCGCTCAGTCTAGTCCCCGGCGGTGAATCTAGCCTACTCCGATCGCGCTCGATGGTCTACTTTATCTCTCTTCCGCAGACTGACTAGTCAAGTGCCATGGTCAGTCCGGCGATTCCAGTTGGAGTGTAACTTCCGGTTCATCGGTGCCTCGACGACCCAAGGCCGTGTACTACTGCTTTGTTGGTCGTTGCTCCTTTCCAGCTTCGTTGCAACGCTAACATGATCTGAACGACTGTTCTGTTCACCGCGTCCCATTTTTCTTTGCCCGCGCACATTCTTTGGACAATATTGTTCATGTTAACGTCCTCACCGACAATGGTTCTCATTTCATTTCTCCCGTGATAGAATTGCAGGCATTTGAGGGCCACTTGCTCAGGCGTCTCCTTAGCATCTCCGCACGCGATGCAGAACGGCGAACGCGCGTGGCCGATCGTGTTCAGATACTTTTTGAAGCAGCCGTGACCAGACAAGGACTGCGTCATGTGGAAGTTCACCCACACCGACAAGCATGAAATTAGTCGATGGGTCCATCTACCGTTTACAGCGTTATCGCACTGATGTTGCCACTGGCTTAAGGTGTCAGCTCGGGCTCGTTTACGGACTCCTCTCGTGCCTCGATCCCCATAACACTCGCTATCTTCTTCGAGTAGAAAGTTTATGGGTATCGTTCCAGCTATCACTTAGGCTGCTTCTGACGAGATAGTTCGATACGCGCTAAACACCCGCATCAGCCTTAACGTCCTGTTCAACCGAGATGTGTTCCTCTTTGTATGCAGTGCCGTCACCCAAGCAGGTCCTGCGTATCTGAGCACCGATGTGGAGACTCTCGCCAGTAGTCGCTTTTTGCTACTGTTAATCGCAGAACTGTTGGGTATGATCCGAGATAGTGTTAAGATCACTTTTACGGTTCTCCCGCATGCGTGATCGATGTGGCTCTTAAACCTTGGCCGGCCGTCTATTATCGCTCCCAGTTGTCTAACTTCGAGTTGATGATACACTCTCCGACCGAAATTCTTACCTACTGCACTGCCTTTCGGTTGCTTATCAAAACCACCTTGGTTTTGTGGTGAGCTAACGTCAGCTTCATCTCGCGTATCCAGTCTTCCCCAACATCTTCTACTTCCACTAGTGATTCGCCGATCACTGGGAGCACCACGTCGTCCACAAAACCGACAATCTTCACGCCTCTGGGGAGGTTGAGCTTCAGCACTCCGTCGTACATAGCATTCCAAAGAGTTGGGTCGAGTATGGAATCCTGTAGAACGCCCGCTGTTACGGTTACGCTTCTTTTTCCGGCGTCAGTTTCGTAGATCAGTTACCCGTTCTGGAAGGAGCTTCTCAGAATTCTTCAGAGGTACTCGGTCCAACTAGCGCTATTGAAGGCGTTATTTACGTCCAGTGTAACCACTCCCCAGTAACGGTTTCCTCTTCTCTTTTGATTCTGCGCAGCCTCCATAGTTTCCACGACCGTTCGTATGGCATCCACAGTGGATCTACCTTTCCGGAAGCTGAACAGCATATTGGATAGGTCATTCTATTCCTCTGGGTATGTTGTAAGCCTGTTAAGGATTACTCTTTCAAGCACCTTGCCGATTGTAACCAACAGACATATCGGCCTGTATGCTGAAGGATCTCCTAGGGGCTTGTCGGAGAAGTTGCAATCGTCCATGCATTTTTGCAACGCAATCCTGAACATATCCGGGTTCGATGGGATTGCTGTTTTCAGGGCCACGTTGGGGATACCGTTTAGGCTCGCTAGCAACATGCACGTAGGTCGGTAATCGCCAAATGCCACCAGAAGGCTGGGTGGCGACTGATTCTTGGTTTTTCTTACCGTTGTCACTTCATTCGCACTGAAGTCAAAGTGCTTGCCCTCACGCCTCAACGATTCGACGAAGACTCTCTTGTCGAACTTCGCTGCTTTCCACTTCTGTTAGTTTGATTGAGTCACCTGCGCTTCCGACTGTATGCTGCTTCCGATAGTGTACCGGTGGTGTTCGCTGTGGGTGTATCTCTCGTACACTCTCCAATTTAAACTTCCAACCAGTCCGGCTGTAGAAGGTAACATCTATAACTGAATGTCGACCTTCGCGACGGTAGGTGCTGGTTGTAGCATCGGTTGTAACATCTACGTTCAGCTTTGTAAAAGCCTCGAGTAGACTACTCCTCTTTGAGTTGGTGAAGCGACTGCCCAAGCGTGAAATCGCCGGCTATAGCAACTGGTCTCCGATAGATAAGCTCTTCTATCAGCTTTTCGAAAATTTTTGTGGATCGATCGGTCGTCCACCGCGGAGATGCGTAGCAGCTGCATTGATTTTGGCAATTACGAAGCCTTCATCTGCACGATAAACCACTTCTTGAAATGAATATCTTCCCGTCGTCCAAATCGCTGCTGATTTTGCGTTATCTGCTATCCAGCTTCCATCACTGGCCGGGAGAAGGTAAGGCTCCGGAATGATGACTACATTGCATTTAGACTCCGCTACAGATAACCGCAGCAAGTGTGTTGCTGTGTCGCAGTGATTGAGGTTGATTTACGCTACTTCCACTGTGATTTCGTTGCAGTTGCCTGTTTGAAGGCCGGACATCGTGGGCCTCTTGTAACATGGTTGTTACCTTCTTCGGTTGCGCAGATCAAACATTTCGGAGCCTGCTGGTAGTCTTGTGCCTTGTGGCCTTCTTCCCCGCACCTTCTGCATAGTTTGCTCCTGTCAGGGCCATTGCAGTTTCTCGCCAGGTGGCCGAACTCTTGACACTTGAAGCACACTTCCGGTTGTAGTATATACCTCTCTTCGTAAGCTACCAGATAAACTAAAAACCGATTAAACACATTAATCAAGTGCAGCACATTCTTATTACATATCTTGTGCAACTAAATAATACCAAACCTAACTTACCTACCGAAACAGGGCTATGGCCATATCAACATGCAAAAGTAGTAAATAAATCATTGCCAGGCATTGTAATTCTCTCTCACTCACGCGAGAAGAAGCTTATCCCAGGTCCAACTTTTCCGAGATAAGATGAGTCGCAAAATTCTCCGTCTCCACAAATAGCGTGAGAATGATTTTCCGGATAAAATTTATTTGACTTTTTCCTTCTCACCGGAGAAGGTGATAAAATTTTAATTTTGTGGAAATCAATTAAAACTTCAAAAAAATACACTTAATTACAAAGAAAAGCGGCGAAGAAATATGATAGACTTGTTTTTTCGTGTTTTGGAATAACGACAGGAAAGCAGCGAGCGAATGAAGAATACCGTGACAGACTCATTCTCTCATTTTCCGGCTGTTTTATTTATCCGGAGAAATAACGCGTTGTATTTATCCGGAGAAGTTGTGTGAGTGCCAATAACTTTTCGTGTGAAAATGTGAGTTTTTATTGTCGCAGTAGCAAGCTATCCGGGCGCATTTACTCATATGAGCGATAAATGCAATGCCTGATCATTGCAAACCCGTACCCGATGCAATTAGTTTACACCAGGCATTGTAATTCTCTCTCACTCACGCGAGAAGAAGCTTATCCGATGTCCAACTTTTCCGAAATAAAATGAGTCGCAAAATTCTCCGTCTCCACAAATAGCGTGAGAATGATTTTCCGGATAAAATTTATTTGACTTTTCCCTTCTCACCGGAAAAGGTGATAAAATTTTAATTTCGTGAAAATCAATTAAAACTTCAAAAAATACATTTAATTACAAAGAAAAGCGGCAAAGAAGTATGATAGACTTGTTTTTTCCTGTTTTGGAATAACGACAGCAAAGCAGCGAACGCAAAAAGGATACCGTGATAAACTCATTCACTCATTCTCTGGCTGTTTTATTTATCCGGAGAAATAACACGTTGTATTTATCCGGAGAAGTTTTGTGAGTGCCAATAACTTTTCGTGTGAAAATGTGAGTTTTTATTGTCGCAGTAGCAAACTATCCGGGCGCATTTACTCGTATGAGCGATAAATGTAATGCCTGGTTTACACACGCTTTGCTACCTCTCAGCGCTTGGCTTGATTCCCGACCAAACGCAATAAATAAGACAGTGTGCATGCAATCTCAGGTTACACACGATAGGAACAGTTTTTCCCGCTTTGCACCGTGCCAGCGCTTACCTCGGTGCACAGCGACGCAGCCTAAAAACAATCAATAAATTCAATATTTCAGAACAAGCAAGCCCTCACTTCATTTTATGTCTCCTTTTAGCTTTAAGGAAGATTGTAATTGTCAGCTAGCATTAGAACCCGAAAACGGGTATATAAGAAGAATTAGAATAATAAACGACACTCATTATTATTGGTCTGACCCGACTAGGCGGATGTACATCCAGTCCGACAATCGGCTATCAATCCATCGAGTTAAGAAATCATTTGGTACATTTTTTTCCTTTGCAAAATCTAACTAAGTCACCCATCCAAGTTGCGTCTCGTTCCGCGTAGATTCAAACATATTTCACGGCTGAGAGACACTCAAATCGACAAATCGACCAGCCAAATTTGATCTTCCCAATTTTAAGTGTCTTGTTTGCTGCTTCGACTGGAAGCCTAACCGATGCCGCTTGTGTGCCTACAGGTCCCTTTCTCATTCGGATCGTCATATCCACTTGTCGAAGCTAGCACTGTTTTTTCACAGCTTCTCTTAGCTCTTCTTCCGAGGATATCTCTCCAGGTCTTTCCATTGGATGGCTGCCTCCGAACACAAGGCTTTCACTTTCACCACTTCATCCATAACTTTCTCGGTGAGCTCTTTATAAGTAGAGCTGTTTGACTTCGGATCCTTTTTCAGTTCCATGCTCATCTCGCACCGGAGAGATGAGGTGCGCCTAATTTTCTTGATGTCTGAGCCCTGCCCTTTGAGTACCAGGTTTGTCCGAATTGCGTGCAGTACCTTCTCGTATGAGTCATCGTTAGCTTCGACTATGAATTCTTCACCTCTCTTTCGTCCCTTGAAAAGCTTTCGCTTTTCGGACCTATTCTTGTTCTACTTTGTGCCGCCGACGACTTCCTATTTGGTATTTTTAACCACGTTGCACAGTGGTTTAAAACGCGAAAAACGTGATCGTTTTGAATAACTTCGAAATGGTTAGTTATAGCGATATACTATCTTCGGAAGAATTTATGACAATGAGATGCCCCATCTTTATAAGTAAAAAGTTTGATGATTAATCCTCCTATAAGTGAGATTCAAAATTTATTTCTCATATAATTAGAGATAGCAAATTGGTGTATTCTGCAAAGTTGTAGTAAATTTCTCTACAAGAAACTTTACTGAAGGTGGTAATAGTCTATCTTTAATAGTCTTTGAGATATAGAGCATTATTAGAGGAAATACCGAAAAAATCAATTTTTTCATTATAACTTCTTTCCAAGATTTTTTGGAAGTTCAAAATGTTCTACAAAACTATCACAATTAATGAAATACAAAATTTCGGTGAAGAAAGCAACTTAATATGTTGAGCAGATTCTGAGATATTCACGATTCTTATTCAAAAAATGGCCTACTTTGCACTCAAATAATTCATGAATGGGCAAAAATGGGCAGACCACTCTATATGTATTTGAAAGTACAAGAAAGATGCTACAATATTCTGTGTTAATCACTTGTATCCGTTTGTATCCATGGCTCTGGTAGCTGGATTTAAAGAATATCATTTATTAGTCTTAAATATTGATACGAAATATATTCGGTAAAGCTGTTGAGATAAAGTGGTGGTACCTTCGGCAAAGTGCCGAGGAATATTCTTCTTAGAAACATTGCCGAAGACATCAGTTTGCCATCTTTACTAGTTTCTTAGGTGCGGTGCAATATTTATAGAAAGCCTACTAAAAGCGATTCATTTGGTAATCGCGCATGCTTTGATTACTTGTTTAGCAATGTCACTGTATAGCGTTACGTCAGACTTCGTAAGCAACAAAACTAGTTTATTGGATCGAATGATTTGTATTTGCAGTAATCGCGATGGTGGACAATAAACAAATTTTTAAAAAACTTTCTTTCATATAACAATACAAATTCAACTGTCAAATCGTTCATAGCAAACGTAGACGGTTTGCTTATATTAATGTTCCAAGCCCTGGTACTACATTCTATTGTGGAAATTGACCTTCTGTGTTGACAAACTTTGCAACCGATTTCAGAGCTAATACACAGCCTACTTATACTTAAAATCGTTCCTTGTTATGATTCGACTATATGGCTCATAAGACAACGCATTACTCTCTCTGCCACCGAACAATGCACTGTATCTAAAAACCAGTCAAGACAAAAGGCTGCTGTCTTCGACAATGTCTCTTGTGAGAACACTCCACATAGAATGCCGAACATAGTCCCACTTTATCTCTTCAGTTCACCGAATATGTTTCGAATCAAGATATTAGACTAATAAATGATATTCTTTAAATCCAGCTACCAGAGCCATGGATACAACCGGATACAAGTGATTAACACGGAATATTGTAGCATCTTTCTTGTACTTTCAAATGAATATTGAATGGTCTGCCCGTTTTTGCCCGTTCATCAATTATTTGAGTGCAAAGTAGGCCATTTTTCGAATAAAAATCGTGAATATCTCAGAATCTGCTCAACATATTAAGTTGCTTTCTTCACCGAAATTTTGTATTTCATTAATTGTGATAGTTTTGTAGAACATTTTGAACTTCCAAAAAATCTTGGACAGAAGTTATAATGAAAAAATTGATTTTTTTGGTTTTTCCTCTAATAATGCTCTATATCTCAAAGACTATTGAAGATAGACTATTACCACCTTCAGTAAAGTTTCTTGAAGAAGAATTTACTACAACTTTGCAGAATACACCAATTTGCTATCTCTAATTATATGAGAAATAAATTTTGAATCTCACTTATAGGAGGATTAATCATCAAACTTTTTACTTATAAAGATGGGGCATCTCATTGTCATAAATTCTTCCGAAGATAGTATATCGCTATAACTAACCATTTCGAAGTTATTCAAAACGATCACGTTTTTCGCGTTTTGGACCACTGTGCGTTGGTGGCTGCTTCGTTCACTACGCCGGGAGCTTCCTTATGTTTCTTGGAACCTCCTGGTCTCGCATCACCTGGTTCTTGGCCTCTTCTGTGTGGAAAGGGACGTCCCTAGGGGGATTTGTCTTTCTCCTCGTATGTTTCTCTCACTTTCGGTGGTGACTCTGTTTGCCTTATTTCAAAGCACTTCTCGGCCATCAACAGCTCTTTTTCGATTACCTCCGCTTTCTACTCCAAGATTCTCTATTCCTTCACGGCCAATCCGAGGTTTCCTTGTATCTTCAGGACCAGTGTCTCGATGTCCTTGTGCATATTACTCCATTTGTCAACAAAGTTGTGCAGTTCGACTACCAATTTTTTAGCACTGCTATACTCGGCAAGCTTGATATTTTCCACCAGCCGCTCCTCTCCTGCTTTTGCTGCTTCTGTTGAAGCTGCGGTTGCTGTTGCTGTTGAGGCTGCTCCTGGTGTCTTCCTTCCTTACTCAGACTGTCAGCCCAAAGTCGTCGTCCAATTCGTAATCCGTGTCCTGTCCGTTGACGTTCGCCCTGGTCAGTATACTGATCATGGTATGTTACTGGCATCGATCCTGATGTGCCGGTTGGCACTCCGGTTGGGCTAGCGTGATTTTATTGCTAGGACAATGTCTGTATGTATGTAACAGACAAACTCTCAATCGTGTTTCTGAGCAGCGGCTAAACCGATCTTATCCAAACCAATTTCAAATAAAAGGCCTATCACCAAGACAGAACGTTATTCATTTGTTTTTGATTCTGCAGATAATTATCATTCTATACTGAGCTAGATTGTATTATATTAGCGAAACATAACGGTTCTTCAACAATTCGCAAAATTCATTATGCTAGTCAGGTATGGTCCAACAGTTGATTCCATTAACATCACAAAACCGATAAGCTGCTGTGAATACACCGAAGAAGTTTTCACTTCAGATGTTCAAAAGCCCACTGAACAGCAGACAGGATAGAGTATTCTTACCACTTGCAGGAATTTACATTGCGAGCTCGAAAATAGAACACTGCAGGCAAGAACACTCTCTTACCTCATCACGAATATTCAACAGGTTCGTCAACTGTCACGTTTTCCTGCAATGTGGATTATTGCTATGCCGGGCGTTATACAACAGGCTGATGCCTTTCGATACAGACTGATATGACGACAGCGCAGAAATACTGAAATCAGGATGATTCAAGGTAATTGAGTAGCGTGTCAATGAAACGATAGCGAGAAGCAGCAGACTGCGGTCGGAATGAGGTTGGAGTATGTTCTGTTAACTTTTCGTATCAATATTATGCAACAAATTCTATTCAAATTAATTGAATTACCGCTAATGATAGCAGACATATTTCATATCGTTTCAATAAATCACTCGAACCCCGAACTCCCTATAGCACCGAGAATGTGATCCAGCAGAATCATTGTTGTCCGATCGTTTCAGTTCTGAACTCAATAACCGCATAGCCAGCCGTCACCGCGTTAATGTGCTGAATAAACAAATGGCATTCAATGACCGCGAAATGATGATCGCGATATGGTTTATACTGGTTTGTTTATTTTTATACTTTTTTGATTTTGCTCAGCCAGTCTCTTACATAAAAAAAAACTGTTAATGCCTACAAACAAACACGACGGTAAATTTGACGGATTCTCGCAAACAAAATTGCATTTAGTGAGCCCATGTCACAACTGCGGTGTGTTTAGGTTACGAAATTAACATAACAGTTGTCATGATTTTCTTGTATGGAAAAAATCGATGCATCGAACGAGTTATGATAATTAAGTGGAGAGAATCAGAAATAAACAGATAAAGGAGAGTCGGGTATAACATATTGTTTGTGATTTCCTCTGTGTTACCTTGTCTTTTTACCGATTTTAGAGATGGTCGAGTTTTAGTGTTGTAGAACTCAAGCCTGACCTAACCCGAAAATTTGAATATTGAAAAATCCGAATCCGAAGCGACAAAAAACTGAATACCGTGAATCCGAGAATTTTAAAATTGAATACCCTGAATCCGACTCTAGCCCGAGAATAAAATTTTTGGAAAACCCAAACCCGATAAATTACAATTTGAGAAACTCGAAATGAGCCCGAAATTATTAATACCAACCAATCAACCGAAAAGACTATTTCACAAATGCTTGTATTCATACACCACGCAATATTTTTCCTCCCTTTATCCACAAAGGAGAAAATTGTTTAAAACCACAGTTGCGCGTGATGGGCATAAAACTTATAACTAAATTAGTTATGGAATTAGCGTTTCGACTTCGTCTCATCAGAATCTGACACTAACTTAGCGACAGGACTAAGCTAGCGCCGGATGTAACGCTAGCTCCAAAACGCCACCTCTTTGGTCTTCCGAAGTCCTTGCTTCATTTTAACTAAATAGGTTTCGATCGGACGAACTGTGTCCCGTTCGGTGGTCATAAAATACATCGAATTAGCCTCAAAACACTCCTGTGCGGTTTTGTAATAGTGACATAACGCCAAATCAGGGCCCAAAATCATACTGTCTCAAAAACGACAGAAGTTGTTTTTGGAGGTGCCCAGTTTTGCCTTTGGTCACAAGTGAAGTGAGCGGAGTCTTAAATTGTCCAAACGATGTGAAATTTGACGTCTGAGCTTATTTCGACGTAAGTCACAATAGGGAAGGGAGGGCCTTTGAGATCTCAAAAAAATATGTTTCTTACAATGCTCTAAATTGCAGTCTGCTTCTTGCTTAAGGTGTATGTGTAATGGATTGATATTTAGAAGGGCCTCAAGGGAAGCACTCGGAGTGGTGGTGAAAGCACCAGTCAACGCCATGAGCGACATGCTTTGCAGATGGTTTAGCTTTGACTGGACCGTCATCACCTCTATGACAGTATTGAACATACAATTGTCGTGTAAATCTAATACACACTAGGTCGTTCCAAAAGTTCGATGGCCATGCACGCTTTTTTGACTCTAAACTTAATGTGAACAGACCAGTTGAGCTTGTAATTCAATATAACGCCAACGTATTTGAAATTTTGTTGGAAGTTGAAGTTCATTGAAGTTTTGTTTGGATTAACTGATAATTTAACTTGTCGACACCACTGTTTGACAGCTCGTAATGCTTGTTGCATCAAGTCAAACATTGTTCCTATGCAAAGTTCAGTAAATAGTGTTTGATAATCATCAACAAACCCGTAGGAAATCCAAGCATTGATTTTCCTCAACAAGCCGTTGGCAGCTAGATTCCATAGTAAAGATGACAGAGCGTCACCCTGAGAACAGCAGCAAATACTCAATTTCCTTATCTCGGCCTGCCTCAGTAAAGAGCAAATAATGCGGTTACTAAGCATTGCGTTTATCCAACCCGAGACACATGCAGATACCCATGACGCGTCACTTCCAGAATAAACTGGAAGGACTTTTTTTAAAGCACCGTAAATATTTAGGGAATACACCCAATCTAGATTGCTTGAGCGAGAAGGCTTCTTCAATGTTATAAGTAATCTTACGAGTTGAGTATTCGTGGATTCCCAGTTTGTAGACTTAGGATTACGATACGGTACCACATTGAGGGTGACATCAAGGTGATCGAACTTTAGTCGTATATTTATTATCGGATAGAGACGGTTCAGTTTCATTTGAAACCTGCCAATTTCCCAGTTCATGCGAAACTCTTTCAGAACTAAGCGTTATGTCTAACACATCATCTCTCCCAGACTTCGCAAAAGACGGTCGGTTTCCCACATTCAGAATATGTCGATTTGTACTACCAGTGTAATCCATCAGCTCTGAGCAACTCACATGGATATCTGAGGTGCCCCAAATAATGTGATGAATGTAATTTACAAGCTTGTCGTTTAACTCAAATATTGTATACAAAACATCATCCATTCGTATGTCAATCGCCTCATTGATTGCAGATCTCATAATTCCTATTACAACGTACGTTGAAATATCTTTAACTGTTGTTCAATAATTAAAATATTCTGCTTGAATAATTGTGACGCCTTATCAGGCTAATCATCACCCAGTTTACGATTGTAAACAAAAACTTACCGCATATACATGACAGCATCGTTGTTACGTTGCCATTAGCGGTGAAAGCACACCCCAGCGTTGATCGGCGAGGAAAGTTCGAGGAAATTGTAACATCATCAAACGAGAAAGTTGTATCAATTCCAGCTGCAAATCTTGGACAATAAAATACTTGGCCATGATGATCCACCACGCCATCACCAACCAGCCCACAACTCGGTAGCACAACCGACATCCAGCGCCGAGCTGGAGAATTGTATGCTTTTCACTTTAGACGATTGGAAAGTGGTACAATCTACTGGTAAAAGCAAAACTCCGCCTCAAGCCTTGAGTGAAAGAAAATAGCAACAGCAGTAAAGCAGCATAGCTCTCATCTAAGCGTGCCCTGCTGCAACATTAACCCATTTCACCGCAGCCCACACGCGGCCCACTGCCACACTCTCGGCCTACTTGCAACGCGCCACTCCATTCCACGCTGTTTCGTTATTTGATGCACATTCCAAACCACCATCCGTGTCACTGAATTATGGGGTACACTGCGAAGAAATGTAGGTAGGCAGCACTCTCACCGAGGGGGCTGCGATGGTATCTCTGAGCCGCAACAATGGCCAATAGTAAGTTTGATCGTTTTATCGATCGCTGGTTCGCCGGAATAGAGTAAGTTTGTGTTGAAGTAAAACCGAATTCCTGATTAAAATACGTACATTTTGGATATTAAATAAATAAGACGAATTTCGCGCCAAATCGTATTCAGAGTTGGCAGCACCCTCTCAGATTCTAATGAAACTTTCTGTACATGAAGAACTTTGCATATTTTATTTTTCCAAAAATGATCTAGACTGTCTTTTGAAAAGGGCCTTTTTTACCATTTTTTTTTTCAAAAGGCTATAGTAGAGTGACAGAAAAAAATTACCCCCATCGGCCCACTCCTGAGTCGATTCCTAGTCCCACCAGGAGTGTCTGCTCCAAATTTGAGTCAAATCGAACGAGTCTAGCTACCGGACCAACGTGCTTGAAGTTTGTATGGGATTTTTCGACAATTTACATGGAGAAAACCCACTTGCTCACATTTTCGCCGCTAGGTGGCACTGTATACATCAGATTATCACCAAAAGTGATACTTAAGAAGATAATTTTATTATCTACAACTTTGTTGAAGACTGCAAAGCGATCCGAATCCAATAGGAAAAGTTATTAAACTTTTAACGACGTGATGTCTGAGTCAGTTTTGCATGGGGCCTAGCAGTGCATGGTAGTGTATCAGTACTAGGTTCTAACAAACTAAACATTTTTATGGAATAATGGTTAGATTTAGCTGAATAGTATGTTCGGAAGAATTGTAGTACATAATACGCATAGATGGCGCCAACACTAACTTTTCAACGAAGAGAGATAGAAATTAGGTGTCTTCTACAAAGTTGTAGAACAAGAATATTGCAGTAATTCTTCCTAACATCTCGATATTCTATCTCTCTCCGTTGAAAAGTTAGTGTTGGCGCCATCTATGCGGTCAGATGTGGAACTACAATTTCCTAACCAAAACATAACTCGTATGATAAACTACAATTCTTCCGAACATACTATTCAGCTAAATCTAACCATTATTCCACAAAAATGTTTAGTTTGTTAGAACCTAGTATTGATATACTATCATGCACTGCTAGGCCCCATGCAAAACTGACTCAGACATCGCTTCGTTAAAAGTTTAATAACTTTTCCTATTGGAGTCGGATCGCTTTACAGTCTTCAACAAAGTTGTAGATAATAAAATTATCTTCTTAAGTTTCACTTTTGGTGATAATCTGATGTATACAGTGCCACCTAGCGGCGAAAATGTGAGCAAGTGGGTTTTCTCCATGTAAATTGTCGAAAAATCCCATACAAACTTCAAGCACGTTGGTCCGGTAGCTAGACTTGTCCGATTTGCTTCAAATTTGGAGCAAGTACTCCTGGTGGGACTAGGAATCGACTCAGGGGTGGGCCGATTGAGTTTTCAAAAATTCATTATTTTTCTGGGCAGTCTAGGCTATAGTCTAAAAATGACAAATCCTTCAAAAAATGTTGTAGGTGTGGTTTTCACAAAATTAGTCAAATTTTCAAATAAAAATATTGAAAAAAAAAAACTTCTTCAGTGTATTTTTATCGAAAACTAAACCAATGAAAGTCATAATCATCTCAGATTCCAATAAAACTCAGTTTGTGAGAAGATATTGTCTAATTTAGCAACTAAGCATTTTTTTATTAAGGGGTTAACTATTTTTTCATTTTTCATGAAATCGATTTTTTTTATTACTTTATCTGAAAGTACAACTCCTTGCGAATGGTTTCCCAAATTTTTATAAAGATCCAAGATATAGATCGAAAGGTACAGCACTTCCAAGCTCGCTTCGTCTACCAAGAGCAGTGGTAATTTGAAATTTTAAACTCGATTATCTCGAAATGTCGTTTTACTAAAAATGGTTTTTCCGTGATCACGCCGAAAAACTACTCAATACTTTTTTTTCAATTGATCGTAAATAATTTTTCTCGTACTTTAACCCATTCATGCCCATGTTGTTTGTGGACAAGAACGTTTTTAAACAGCTATAACTTTTGATTGAGGCAAGATTTGCTCACAAAAACAAGTAAGGCTCATTAATGTGATTATTGAGGGATTCCATGAGAAACCGGCCGACCGCAAAATATGACCATCGTCGAAAACAATTAATTCGTGTAATTATGCTCTTTTTAAAATTTATTCGCGTTACCCCATCAAAAAATGTCAAAAATTTAATGTTTATCGTTTTAAAGACGTAAAAGCAACCTTTTAAGTGTATTTGGATCATGGAGAAGCTTTCAATAAAAAAGTTTTCCTAACAACAACTTTTGACATTTTTTTATAATTCTTACTATTTGCAGTCAAAAATACAATTTTCATTTTGAATATGATTCTAAACGCCATTTTAAATTGAAATGCTCTTAACAAACATTTTCTAAAATGTAGTAGTTCTCGAGATATTTTAACTTTTGTTTTAACAACACAATTATTTTGTTTTATTACGACCTTTTCATAAGTTATTCGCGTTTCTCCATCAACAATAATAGGTTTTTCAAAAGGCCCGTAAACTTTCCTGCAACTTTCTCTTTGACATCAAGGCGATATTGTAAACCATTTGAAAGTTACATGTGTATATCAGATAGTTTTGCTGTATAAAATACAGTAATCGAACAAAAAAATTTTGAAATTCATACACGTAGAAACGTTTACGCTCTTTTGAAAAGTTGCTCTTGAATCAAAATAATCTTATTACCTGTGGAAAATATTTAGTCTTGCATGACGGTGAAACGTGTAAAGTTTCATTGGAATCTAAGATGGTCGGTCACGATTTTAACACGGACGGATCTTCGTGGAATTCCTCTATTGCCATTAAATTGAGTATTAACAGTTACAAGGATCAGCTCTAGAACTGAAATTATTGCAATTAGTCTGATTGTATTCCGATGGAGCAGTGCTGCCAGGGACAGTTTACGTTGACGACGGAAAATGATTTTGTCATATATCTTCGTTATGGTGCAATATTATTGAAAACTGATAAAACTTATCAATTTAGACTGTCGTTGGCTACATTTTCCACGTAATTGGACTATTGTAATTATTCTAGGAGAATTGTATTGAGCATTAGAAGGTAAAATTTGACCAGCTTCGAGCACTGCCAAGGAAGCACCTATCTTTATGAAAATAGGTTTTTCGTGTTTCTTGACCCAACCGTTTTCAAGGAAAAATAGTTTTCAAACCCTACATGCACTAGAAAAAAGTTGGGCATGAAAGCATGATTCCTTTTTTATTCATAAATTTTTGTTTCATGGGTAAGAATTTTTTTAATACAATTTTTGAAGCTTAAAACATCGATTTTTTACTAAAAACGTTCTCGAACGCCGGAAATTTTTTTTTATTTATTTAACTAATCGTTGAGATACGAGGAATACTCATACACTAATAAAATTTTTGGAGTTCTACGATTTTAGATGATCTACTGGTCTCTAATCGTGATCACCGCAAACCTCTTAAATAAAAAAAGGGTTCGGAGAAAAAGCCGTAACTCCGCCAAATATCAATTTATTTTTATAAACTTATACTTGTTTATTTTACTGAAAAATGTACTACCAAAATATTATAAGTTTGATGCAATGAAATCATTGTTTTAATCATTCACGTAAATTCAAACTTTCTTGACATTTTTATTATTAAAAGGTATGTAACCCCTTAATCAAGAATCCCATTGAAAGGAGTTTATGTCGTTAAACAAATATTCCATTATTACTTTTTTATTTTCTTGTTTAGTGCTGAGGGAGAATCAGAGAAAGAAATAACCACTACAACATTATGTATTGAATTTTACATAATTTTTTATTCCTTTTTTATATTTTACATTTGTCTTAAAACTATCTTCATGCATGCTATTTTGTATTATTTCTATACAAGGAAAATATTTTTGGTTCATCTTTTACCTTTTCGTCTCTACTTTGCCCCAGGCATAGACACAAAAATGGGGAATTTTTGAGTTCCAGATATTGTTTTGGTGCTATTATACAGCTCTGAGAGTTCTTCTGACATTTTGTTGTACTGTTCAGTGAATATGTAGCAGTAAATTAATTTTGTGATATTTTTATCAGTTTGTTCAACTGCACAGTTACTCTCTCGGGGACTTATTATGGTATTTCCATAGTCGCGATCAGCCTGGCTCTTTTTGCCATTCGCTTTAGAGTGCCACCAATAGCATCACAGGGTCTTTTTCCATGAGATGCTGCAACAAAATGCCATTCTGAGCTCAACTCTTACTTTGACTGGAATCTACACAAGCTTGCAAAGTTTTTCTTATTTTCGTATTGTGCTGCTGCTCCATCAGATAAAAAATAAATTTTAGAAAAGTTTGTCAATTGTTTCATAAAATTTATCAGTTTTGAAAGGAACAAATGAACTGCAGTCTTCAAGTCTTCCAGTCTTCTAGTCTTCTAGTCTTCTAGTCTTCTAGTCTTCTAGTCTTCTAGTTTTCTAGTCTTCTAGTCTTCTAGTCTTCTAGTCTTCTAGTCTTCTAGTCTTCTAGTCTTCTAGTCTTCTAGTCTTCTAGTCTTCTAGTCTTCTAGTCTTCTAGTCTTCTAGTCTTCTAGTCTTCTAGTCTTCTAGTCTTCTAGTCTTCTAGTCTTCTAGTCTTCTAGTCTTCTAGTCTTCTAGTCTTCTAGTCTTCTAGTCTTCTAGTCTTCTAGTCTTCTAGTCTTCTAGTCTTCTAGTCTTCTAGTCTTCTAGTCTTCTAGTCTTCTAGTCTTCTAGTCTTCTAGTCTTCTAGTCTTCTAGTCTTCTAGTCTTCTAGTCTTCTAGTCTTCTAGTCTTCTAGTCTTCTAGTCTTCTAGTCTTCTAGTCTTCTAGTCTTCTAGTCTTCTAGTCTTCTAGTCTTCTAGTCTTCTAGTCTTCTAGTCTTCTAGTCTTCTAGTCTTCTAGTCTTCTAGTCTTCTAGTCTTCTAGTCTTCTAGTCTTCTAGTCTTCTAGTCTTCTAGTCTTCTAGTCTTCTGGTCTTCTAGTCTTCTAGTCTTCTAGTCTTCTAGTCTTCTAGTCTTCTAGTCTTCCAGTCTTCCGATCTTCCAATCTTCCAGTCTTCATTCAAGTTTGTTATGAATAAATACCAAATTCGTTACTGATAATTTTTGCATGTATCAGGCAACTAGCAGCTGGGAAAATGGATCCTTAGACGATTATGACTTTCATTGGTTTAGTTTTCGATAAAAATACATTGAACAAAAAATTCAGTTTGGATAAGGAAAATTTTTTTTCAAATAACTTTTTTCCTTGAAAGTGCCCAACTTGAATTTTTGACGGTAGGTAGGGAACATAATTACATAATATCTTGAAACAAAATTTTATCCAAATCATTTTTTTTTGTAAATCGACTTTAAATTTTTAAAATCGATTTTTCAGTGTAGGAGTCAATAAAGAATTTTTTCAATATTTTTATTCAAAAATTTGACTAATTTTGTGATAATCACTCTTACAACATTTTTTGCAGGAGTTGTCCTTTTCAGACTATAGCCATTTGAAAAAAAATGATAAAAAAAAATTTGGTCCTTTTCAAAAGACAATCTTGATCATTTTTGGTAAAATAAAATATGTAAAGTGGCTTTTTGTGACAAAGTTCTCATGTACAGAAAGTTTCATTAAAATCTGATAGGGTTCTGCCAACATTTGTTCGAGTTGGCGTCATAAATAATTCGTTAGGAGTAGGTATTTTTTTTAAATATAAGCAAAAACAAAAAATTAAATATATCAAAATATTTATCCGGTATTTTTTCGCATTTGGTAGGACACATATCGTCGCTGTTGTGCTATCTTATGACAAACGCCATTTTGGGGTGAACTGAGTTAGATATGCCACATTACAAAACTGAAAATTCTCTACAAAATGGCGTTTTCAGAATTTTGAAATTTTGTTTAATTACTGAGGTATAGCGAGAAAAATGATGAGAAATTATCAGTTTTTTGCTGCAAATCAATCTATCTTGAAACTGGCTCAAGTTAAATAGAAGTTTTAAATGCTCGTATATGTAAAAAAATTGAGGAACGAAATAGAATAATTATTTTCAAAACAAAAATAGACGTATTCCAAGAAAAATGCGGTTTTAGCTTTAAATTCAAAATATTGCATATTTGGCGACACTAACCAAAAAATACTATTTGTTCTAGATTCCTGGACCAATTTCCTTTAAATTACGTCTCACCGATTGTTTCTAGACGCCATAGAGCCAAATATATGAATAAAGTTAATAATTGATGCTTTATTTGTATTGAAAATTTTCCATGTACAATGTTGTCACATCATACAAATTTTGGCATCAATACACACATATGACACGTATTAGTGCGACTTTTGCTTACATTTTTAATAAAATCTCTCGATATAGTTAATCGATCTTCGTAATATTTTAGAGACTAACACAGAATAGATAGAAGCATCAATTGTCTTCTATGAATTGTTTCTACCATTTATAAGTCTCAAGATATTCAATTTCAAACTTTAAAAATCGTTTTTCTCGCAATGTGCAAAATGGCGCTTGTCATAAGATAGCACAACAGCGACGATATTGTAGGCTAAGGAACATAAATTATTGTTTGCCAAAACTTGCAACTTTTTGAGATAAATGACTTACAACCATGATATTTTTCAATGTTTGGACTCATATTTTACTTCCAATGTGCCGAAAATTCTCCTATAAGAGACGCAAATTATCAGTTCTGATAGAAGCACGAGGTTGTAGGTAATAAATTTTACAAGTTAAAAAAACATGAAATTTTCTGATAATCGCTATAACTGTGGTTATTGAAAAAATAGAGCTTAAGTATTTTTACATTTAACGACATTCAATTAGCTAGTGATTACTGGGTAGGGAAAGTTATGAAAATTTAGAGCCATAGTACTCAAGTGAGAGCAAGGATGTAAAGTATACAGATCAGAAAACTAGAAGTGGCAGGGTCATTAGAACAGGCTTAATACCTTACGGGCTTAACTTTTGTCTCCTACTGATGATGGTCGAGCCTAGTAACCTCTAGCTAATTGAATGTCGTTAAAATGTAAAAAAGGAAATGTGACTACATAGTCGATATAAAAAAGGAAAAAGAGATACAGCTTAACGATCTTCAAAAATTTGTCAAAGTTTTGAACGTTCTAAAACTTTGCCGATGACACAAAACCTCTAGGGTGCGAAATAACAAAGTTAACATCGCAGCACCACCTATACAATGAAAATCCAAATTAATTAACATCATGAAAACAAGGCGCAAATAAAACCAAGAAACTTTGATGTACACCACAACTATATAAAACGCACACTAAAAGCGCAAGAGATTTTGTCTTGCTAATACAGGTATACCTCGATTTAACATACTCACGATTTAACATACCCTCGATTTAACGTACTTCGATTTAGCATAATTTTTACCTCGATTTAACATACAAGTTAAATTTTATCAATTTTTTTCATTATCCATGTTACTGCAGTGAAATGGTAAGAATCAATACTAATTTTATTGTATGATCCGCTTCAGTGAGGGAATATGTGCATCGTTTCTAATGCTTAAAGCAACATAATTTATCTTCGTTTTTAAGCTAGATTATGTTCAAGACCCAAAAACTTTCTTATGTTTATTTTGGTACGCACAACAAGGTGAATAAACGGAAATGTTTCGTGGTGCAAGGTTATTTCTAATAAAAAATGTATAAGTTTTTACGTATAAGCTAAAAATAGATAACTGGAAAGATAGGACTAATCGAAGAAATAGGGCAGTGACTAGACGTTGACGCTCGGTGAGTCCCACTAATAGGTATTGAGACCAGAGTCGGAAAATGTTTTTTTCATTTGCCAAAATCAGGCGAAACTGACAAAAGAACGAAGCTTCTTTCCATACCACTAGCAGTTTGCGAATTCGAAAATGAGACAACGGGCTAGGACAAAGCAAGCATGTAGCAGAGCGTTTTCATTATTCTCTCCGCACGCTCGTTTTCGCTTTGAGATTCAGAATGATATTGGTAACTTCGATATTGAACTTACTGCTCGGGAAACGAAAATACACTAGCAATGATATTTATTTGTCGATGCTCGATTCTGTAGATTTGCGAGCTAATGATGGTATTGTAAGACGGAAGACTGATCGGTGTGCATATTTCTCATTTTAACTATGTTCTAGTTGCACATTGCATTAATTTCATTTAATTAATGAGAATCGCAAATGACTGAGCATGCATCAAAACGAAATTGCAACTTCGGATTGTCATAGAAAAACGAAAGTCGCTGCTGCTGCTACTCGTTTTCGTAGAATCGAGAAAGGAGGGGACATCGCCTTTATTGTTTTATTTTTTCATGCATTTAGCGACGAAAGAGGCAGGGAAAGGACGAATTCTCTGAATTTCGTTGTTCATTGAATAGGTATGAGAATTTTAGGCTCTGATTGAGACCGTAGCGGTGTTTACGAAACTATTGGAAATTTGTAATAAGATCATGATAGTTTCTCGATGGTGGAGTGGTGAACGCAACCAACTCGAACTTTGAAGAAAAGAAACTTCGTTGTGGATCGACACCTCCTGCAATTGCATAGAAAATCAATAGACGATAACGATGAAAGACACAAGTCATCCTTCAATGTACGACTCCTGGTAAGTTCACAGTGCTTATGTTAAACAAACATTGCGAGCTTACCGAGCCGGTCATGACTTAATGTAGATAGAGGAAGGACATAGAAGCGATGTTAGTCCGACACAAGTTGTGATTTGATTCTGTATATATTACTGCGTATTCAACAAATGGAGAAGATATAGCGGTTCGAACAAATTGTACTGGCATTTGCGTACGTTTCAAGATGTTTAAAGACTCTGAGTATTAGGCCCTAGGAGTTATATTATTCACCATAAATAATCTTTATGTTTAAATAGAAATCCAGATGATTCATCCAAAAAATGTAAAGAAGACTACCGCTATGGTCACCGGAGGGTATTGGATCAATTTTTAGCTTCAGCCATCAAATGCAACGCGGTCTCTAGAGCGGTGTTGTCAGCAAATTTGCAAACTGATATTTCAGAAAAATAACATCTGTTTACAGATTTTCAGCGAAATATTTTCCGAGTCTCAGCTATCAAATGTCACTTTCACTAAGATTTCAGCAAAAAAAATGTTGGCTGAGATATCAGCTGCTGAGACTTCGGCGAAAGTGCACAAAAGGTGAGGTTCTGGATAAAAAATTAAGTGTGTAACAATTATATCAATATTCTATTGAATTCAACCTCCTCGTTGTGTACTTCCCTTATGGTGTGTGTCGAACAGATTTTTTAAATAGTTCATTAAATTGTAATGAAAATGCCTTATTGATTCTGACGGGTTGACGTAAATTCTTCGACTTCTCAACTGAGGTATTGTGTTCTTTGTGCACAAAAATTTTTAATCATACTTTTGCTTAAGGTGAAATATAGCGCTGCCATTGTTCGATATCGTTGTTTTTCAGAAGTGCGAGATTGCATTCGTGACTAGTCGTTTGTTCGTGAACTAAAATAGTTTTTCCTTTTGAATCAAGTTTGTCTGCCATGATACAGGTGAGACGAAATCGAAATACAAATTCCCTAACTTACTAAAACTAGGCATTCTTCACGAACAAAATGGTTCGTTCATGTTAGAAAGGAACTGATGCAAATATTTTTCAACAAATACTGTACTGCTATTAACACTATTAATTCCTATAAATTGTCCTGAATTCTAAGAAAATTTTAAATAATGACGACAAACTTTTGGAAACGAATATTTGTTAGAATTGGCGTATGTTTGTGAGGGTTAAGATAAATATTTTTTTTGTTTGGAAGAGAAATTTATTTGTTTAGTTTTGAATATATGGGTTCTATGTCACTGTTAGGTGGATTCATCCTCGCAAATATTTCGAGAGATGAATAAAATAATAATTTTGTTCGAAAACATAAATTTCTTTTATGTTTCGATTTAACATAAAATTCGATTTTACCTACATGTTTTGAACGGAAAATGTATGTTAAATCGAGGTATACCTGTAGTCCTTCCCGTCTCACTGTGCACTGGAGCAACTATAATTTGATTTCTGATTCCTGCTGAACCCCCGGTACCTCACAGTTGTAAATTCGCCCCTGGTTGGCGTGCTTGACTACCAGTTGATATAATCGGTATGTTATTATGCTACCATGGTTAGCTCTATATCGCAGTAGGCCATGTAGGAAATACCTCGAAAGAAGAAACCATTTCGCAATGGATCTTTAACTGCAGCAGTCAGATAGCCGGAACGAATACGTGTTTTTTTGTAATTTTCACGGGTCCAGAATATTGGTCACGCAACGGATGAAAAACTACATGCAACTGACGAGAAGCAACATCAAGCATTATCCCTGTAAACCCCGAAGCCGAAATGAAGATACACGGCAGTCAATAAAGTCAAACCACCGATCGTCTGCAGACCTGCGAAAACTTGGTTGAAGCTAGCTCGAAGTCAAGAGCTCGAAGCGAACGATGACCCAATGAACGGCTACTCAGACATGAGAATTTCGCTGACAAATAAAATGAAACACTTGATGAAGGGTGAATACAAGTTGGTATGCTTCAGTTTTAAAGAATACATGTTTTCATTAATATTTATTACAATTCCGACGTTCATTACATCGCAGATTCCGTGCTGTAATATTAAATTAATTTGTTACAGAATGACTAGTCTTGTGTGAAAATAAAGTGCCAGGTAACATCAAAACCCGTTGCCACGCTACCACAATGATATTTTGAAAATGGAAGCCATGCAACTGAAGTATCAACACCTGCCTAATTTATTCTAGAAAGGTACGCTGTTTTGCTGTTCTCTTATAAAAACTCTTATATCAACATGAAAGACCGACGCTGTTGCGAATCTGAACCATAAAAGGGTCACGTGCTACGGTGTGTTCAGGACATTTACAAAGTTTTAATCGAAAAGTGAAGCCGCATGTCCGAATCGATGTAGGTAACCTTGACCATCCAGGTACTGCGATAGAGTCTGTATGTTCATCTACTACATCGGCCAAAACCCAATTCTGCTGTCAACAGGTCAACTTCTAGCGTTTTTCTTATCCTTTCGCTTAGAGCATTCGCTAGGCTAAAGTATATGTGCTCTTATAACTTTCTTTTCGGATATTATATCGTTCGAAAATATTTAAAGGGTGGGTCAATCTTGAAGTTTCTCCGTTTAAAGACTTTGGATCATTCTTTTGGAAACCGCACGTATTTTGACGGAACTAAACAATATTTAAATCCATACAAAGTTGCGTTTCGGCTTCGCCTCATCAGAAACCGACACTAACTTATTGTCGGAATAGATTTGCGCCGGCTTGACGGAATTCCCTTAAAAATAAAACATACTTTGTGTTTCAATCGAACGACTGATCAAACGTGATGTCCCGTCCGAGCAGAAGATCTGTTTATGACAATGAGACACAGTGAAGCCGAAACTTGTCTTGGCTTAGCAGGCCTATGCGAAAGCACTATGCTATATATTTCACCCTAAGGAGGAAAATTTGGTAAAAACCAAAATTTCTAACTAGGGTGAAAATTCGTTGGTAAAACTAGTCTTTGTACTTGAGGGCACAAATCCTCATTTCATACAAAGTTGCGTTTCGGCTTCGCCTCATCAGAAACCATATTATAGCATAATATTTAAATGTCTTAAAATTTGTTGTCGTGCTGGAAAAAAATCAATGAACACGTAGTTTTAGATTTTACTAAAAAACTGATTTCTCGAAGATAACCACGATTTAATTTCTTGAACACTCCAACCGATCTGAACGTAGCTTTTCCTACCACTAATGATGTGCTTTACTATATGCGCCTCTTCTGCGATTACCAGTCCTATCCGAAACGGGGGCCTTTCTCGAAGCCCGTTGAAAAGAAAAGCCAAAACTAGTTATTTATATTTTTTTATCTTGCGAGGTAGATACACGACTAGTATTTCCATAACACCGCGATCGTGGCCGTAACCTTAACACGGTGCACCGTCAACAACCAGCAACGGTTGCGGTCCGGCGGGTACCGGTAAGCTGTGACCGTGACTTGTGCCTACTACTGCTGCTGCTGCCGATTTGGAGGTTTCTGGTGGTGTTTTTATTATTTTTTTTTTTTTTGCTTCTTTCTCCGCGCTTGTGATTGTGCTTCTGTTATGCTGTTTTTTGCGATTGCTATTTTCGCTACCTCATTTAATGTGGCACACGTAACCATCACCTTAGCATTGAAGTAAAAGTAGACCTTTCTCTCAATGATTGTTTGAGTTGCTTTGGCCCATTATAATTGTTTTTGCTTTTGCTATTAAGATGAATGTAAGAGAAATTGTTGCGAGCTATTTTGAAACGATATTGTTGCAATGCGTTATGTGTTCTGTTATGGCAGTAATTTTATCACTATTATACTTGGATAGCGGATTGGATTGATTTTGTAATCATAGCGTTACATCTGTGATATCGCTTTATGTGCAAATTTGAACGATTAGAAACGGTTTTTCGAGTAGGGGACGGTGGGAAGTTGTGAACATAGTGTTGTCTTCGGAGCATAACTACCATAAATATTGGTCGATTTTCAATGTTGGACCTGGTATTTGTTAAGGACACCTTAAAACAGTAAGATTCCGTTTTAGGGACGTTCCGTTTGTGGCATGCTCCCATTTTGGCACACTCCGATTTTGGCAACAAAAGGGTTCCGTTTTTGGCAACATTCTTGTTGTACATAATAAGTCTTTTAAAACTGTGCAATAAATATTTTTTTATATCAATTGACATCACATTGACTTTATTTCCAAACATGAAAGTCATATTAACCCTCAAAGGGGCAAATCATTTTTGTTTAATTTTGTTAAAATTGTCTCATAGTTTCAATTCATTACTGTGATAATTTTGAGATGTTTTTCGCAATGTTGTTTTGAAACAGTGTTATGCATTTAAGGGTTAACTAGATTGTACACTATGCGTGTTGTGTTTAATGATCACAATAAGTATAGAAATGTATTATTCATGTATAATATAACTGGCAACAGAGTAACTAGTGTCTGACGGAATCAATTTTTATAGTAAGACCCAGAGCACTTTAAGAGTCAAGTAAATATGAATGCGCTACACTGCATAATAAGACTAGTTCTGGAGAAAATTTTCAATAGAACCTTAGTAACATTGCGAGCCTCTTTCTCTTTGGATTATTACGACGTCAATACAAAACTTGGCACAAAATTTTCAGTACATATCGAAAGCTGACCAAGGTGCGTCCCAAAGATGTATTTGGGAATACAAAACTGAGGGCCCCTAAATAGTTTGGTTTAGCTTTGGAACATTTGTTAGTTTTTTTGGCGATTTTTTTCAAATGAATGGAATTAGGGTGGTCCTTGTGGTTGATGTGTTCAAAGTATCGACTGTTTAGATGTGTAAATTTTTTCTGCGAAATGCCCTACAATATAATACAAATGAATTGAAGCAAGTTTGCTAAATAAACAAGGCTATCTATAATGGTTAATCTGCTATGATTTTTTTTAAAGATTTAAGGTAGGGTGGCTCTTGAAAAATAGGGTTGCTTATATTATCTTTTGATGTGTTAATTTCTCGCAAATGCATAGTTCTAGAGATTTCTGGGAATTTTTTTGAAGCACATTTTCCACAGTAGCACTGATGTTTCAATCCCTTTTGTTTGGATAGTTGCAAGTGATTTATACAGATTTTCTTTAAACCTAACTATCTTCAAACATTGCAATTTGATTTTCAATCTATCAATTACAATTGGAAGATCGACGATTGGTTAATTATAGAGAACCAAATTTATGTATTTTTTAAAAGAGCTATGTTTTTTAACAAAATTGTTCATTAATATTCACGAAAGAAAAGATAACAATCCCAGGTGCGAATGTCATGATAACATTTATCACACTTTGAACCTTTTTTGCCTTTCTCATATAGAAAGGTTATGCAATCACTCTGAAAAACGTCAACCTAATCCCGGCCCGGAGGGCCGAGTGTTATATCCCATTCGACTCAGTTCGTCGAGATCGGAAAAAGTCTGTATGTGTGTGTATGTGTGTTTTTTTTTATAGTAAGGTTAAAAAGCTTCAAAAGCCTGGCCTGTAGTGTATTGGCACTGTGTGGGACTCACGACTCACGTTCGTGCCTAACCACTAAAAACATTCCTTACTTTTCACGCCCTTCTTCCCCATGGAACTACGTCATCGTATTACTTCGTGGGGGGGTTCGTTGCGCTTTCGTCGCACCTCTTTCTGCTGCTCTATCTCGGCACCTCGCTTGGTTCATGGAGTGACACGACCTATGAGCTTTGATTTAACTCTCGGTTCCTCTCCTGCTTCTTGTCTCCATCCATTACGTCGTCGTTTATTTCTCGTCCCTGTGGTGAGCCGTTTAGGTGCTGATTCCCTGAGCCATTCAGCTCATGTTTCCGTGAGTCATTCAGCTCCCGGCCTCATCACGATCCGCTTGGATAGTGCTCAACGGTGAACTCATCCTACTCCGACCTATGGTTCCCCGACGGAGGATTTTCCCCCGACACCGATACCCGCTTTCTTGAGCCATTTAGCTCTACTAAAATCTTCCAGCTTTACCGCTTATCCTGCTCCGATTGAGAGTTCCCCGACAACGGAATTTCTTTCGTTACCGGTGTTTGTTTCGTGAGCCAATTAGCTCCCCTTTTCGTCACGATTCTGTGGGGTAGTCCACGGCGCCGAATCAGCCCTATCGTGAATTCCCGGGCGGCAGACCGCTCCCGATACCGATGTACGTTTCTGTGAGCCATTAAGCTCCCCGCTTCGTCTACTCGGTCTAGTCCCCGGCGGTGGACCTAGCCTACTCAACGGCCAGCCAGCAGATACTGAGGTCCATCCAGCGATTCCGGGTAGAGCGTAGCTTCCGGTTCACTGGCGCCCCAACGACCCACTTCTGGCTATTCGACACGTACATCGCGTACTACTCAACTGGTCCCCGGCGGTGGACCCAGTCTACACCGTCGGTGAGTTTCCCGGCGGCGGAATTTCTCCCGAAACCCTATTTGTGGTTCCACTGCGGCGTTCTAACCAATGTCGTTACTTTGTTGGTCCCTTCGCCACTTCCTTTGCAGCTCGGAGAGTATACTCGTAACAACTCTGTTGACAGCGTCCCAGATATGCTCGTTGCGGCACATCTCTTCGACGATATTATCCACTGTTATATCAGGCATACCCCTTCGGACTTCTTCGAATCTGGGGCATTCGAAGACCACGTGTTCCGGTGTCTCTTGCACGTTCACACACTCCGGGCAAAGGGGTGACGAAGCGTGCCCAAACCGATGTAGGTATTTCCGGAAGCATCCATGCCCGGACAAAAACTGCGTCAGATGGAAGTTCCCCTTCCATGCTTCCTATGTACCCAAGTAGACACATTTGGGATAAGTCGGTGGGTCCACCTTCCTTTCTCCGCGTAATCCCACTCTTGCTGCCACTTAGCCAACGAGTCCGCTCGAACCAGTCTCCTTGCATTACGTTCATTTCTCCGCTGGTAGCATTCTACGTCCGCAGCCAGAGTGATGCAGATGGGAATCATCCCGGCAATTACGCATATCGTCGGAGGCGGTTCTGTACGCACTTGCGACACGAACAGCCATTAGGCGAAAAGTGCTTGTCAACTTCGTCCGGTTCCGCTTTGAGTTCAGCGCAGCAGCCCAGGCCGGTACGCCATATCTCAGGATTGAGGATGAGACATTCACCAGGAGACGTCTCGCGCTGCATCTTGCCCCTCCGTGATTCGGCATGATCCTTGCCAATGCGCTAGTTGTCCTCGCAGCCTTCTCACATACATAGTCGACATGGCAGTTGTAATTCAACTGATCGTCAACCATCACACCCAGGTGCTTCAGCGCGCGCATCGATGGAATGGATTGCCCCCGACGCTGATCTCGAGACGCTGGATTTGCTAACCAGCACTACCTCAGTCTTGTGGTGAGCCAGCTGCAACCTGACGTTAACCATCCAGGTTTCCACGATGCCTATTGTCTCTGCCGTCAGCATCTCCACCTCCTCAAGGGTCTCGCCCGTTATCGTCAGGACAACATCATCTGCAAAGCCGACGATCTCCACTCCCCTGGGCAGTTCCAGTGTTAACACTCCGTTGTACATAATATTCCAGAGCGTTGGGCCGAGTATGGAGCCCTGAGGTACTCTTGCCGTTATCCTAATCGACCTCTGCCCCGTGTTCGTTTCGTAGACCAGTACTCGGTTCTGAAAGTAACTTTTCAGAACCTTGCACAGATAGTCCGGAACCCACATTCTATGCAGCGCTACGGCGACGGCTCCCCAGTTAGCACTGTTGAACGCGTTCTTCACGTCTATCGTTACCACGGCGCAGTAGCGATTACCCCTTCTCTTTTGCTTCAATGCTTTCTCCGCGTTCGCGATGACGATGCGGATGGCGTCCACCGTCGATATTCCTTTCCGGAACCCGAACTATCTCTGCGATAATCCGTTCTCACTTTCAGCGTAGGTCGTCAGCCTGTTGAGGATGACTCTTTCCAGGAGTTTACCGAGAGTATCCAGCAGGCATATAGGCCGATACGATGCTGGATCTCCTGGTGGTTTCCCTGGTTTTGGCAGTAACGCCAGCTTCTAGATCTTCCATCTATCCGGGAAGTAGCCATCGTCCAGGACTATCCTGAACATGTCCGGAAACGCCAGGATCGCAGTCTTCAGTGCCACGTTGGGGATACCATCCGGTCCGGGAGCTATCTTCGCTTTCAGCCCTTTTGCCACTATAAGGAGCTCGTCGTTGGAAACCCGATTGTCACCTGCATTTCCACCATCTGCATCAGCGTACGGTGTAGGCGGCCATGCGGTTGGGTCGTGCTTCGGGAAAAGGCCTTCCACGATAATTTTCAGCTTGTCGCCGCACATTTCGACTGGCGTTATTGGGCCCTTGATCCTGGCCATAACGACACGGTAAGCATTGCCCCAGGGGTTAGCGTCTACTTCTCTGCACAGCTCCTGTTGCAGATGGACTTGCTTAGCACTATCTCACGTTTAAAGCGGCCCTAGACGCCCGGAATGTTATCTTACACTCTTCTCTGACTGCCTCAGATCTTGCTCTCTGAACGCGTCTTCTGGCTTTTGAGCAAGTAGCCCGGAGGATGCTTAGCCTTTCGTTCCACCAGTACACCGGACGCCGGTAGTTCCTCGGCTCCATTTTCCTCGGCATTGTTATATCGCATGCCCTAGCTATTGTTTCCGACAGCTCATCGGCACTCGGAATTGGAGTGGCGCTGCCAGCACGAAGTGCTTCCACAAAAAGGTCCTTGTCGAATTCCTTTATTTTCCACTTCCGCTCGCCAGTCCTCACTCTCTGCGTCACCGTACGATTTCGCCGACCAATGGTGTAGTGGATGGCTTGGTGATCACTATGTGTGTACTGCTCACTAACTCGCCAATTCATGTCATCCATTAGCGACGCGCTGCAGAATGTTACGTCGATGATGGATTCCCGACCGTCTTTACGGAATGTACTAGCGGAACCTTCATTGCACAGCTTTACGTCCAGCTTCGCCAGTGCTTCCAATAGGCTGTAACCTCGTGCGTTGGTCAGCCTGCTACCCCACTCCACGGTCCAAGCGTTGAAATCTCCTCCTATAACAACCGGCGTTCGCCCGACGAACGAGTCGGTTAATACGTCCAGCATCCGGTTGTATTGCTCTGGTGTCCACCGTGGAGGAGCATAACAGCTACACACGAATACGCCGTTTATCCTGGCGATCACGAAACCTTCGTGTGTGCTATCCACCACTTCTTGAACAGGGAAACCGCCCATCACTTGTATTGCCGCCATCCCTGCACTATCCACCACCCAGTTACCGTTATCGGGAGGGACACGATACGGCTCTGCAATAATTGCAACGTCGCACTTCATTTCTGTTGTTGACTGCCACAACAGTTGCTGTGCAATGTTACAATGATTGAGATTGAGCTGGGTAACCTCGATCACTATTGGCCTGCCTTCGCCTTTTTGTACTCTGGGCATAAGAAGCCTGCCGTCATGTGGTCTTTTTCGACCTCATTTGTGCAGAGAAAGCACTTCGGTTGCTTTGTGCAGTCTCTAGCAATGTGTCCCTTCTCCCCACATTTTCTGCACAGATCAGATCTGTCGGGGCCTCTACAGTTTCTTGCCTGATGGCCAAAACCCAGGCATCTGAAACACCTCTCCATTTGTTTAGTGGCTCTAGGGATCAATCGCAACGAGCACACCGACCACCCGATTTTGATCTTACCGGTCGACATAAGATTGTTGGCTGCGGTTGGCGATAAGCGTATCACTGCTGTCTGTGTGCCACTGTACGCCTTCCTCAATCTTTTTGATATCTGCTCCCTCTCCAGGTTTCCTTGCTCTATTAGCGCGCTTCTCACTTCGTCTTACGTTGTGATCTCGTCCAGATTCCTGCACTCGACCACTGCTTCCTGAACTAATGCTCTCACATTCGTTTCTTTTCCCACCGCTTCTGCCACAAGTTCCCGGTAGGCCGAGCTCTTGATCAATGGATCTTTCTTCAGCTCGAACAGCATTTCGCCTTTCTGAGTACACCTGGTTCTTATAACGTTCTCCCCCAGCTCCTTCAACTTGGGATCCTCTCGCACCCTTTTGAGAATCGCAGCGTACGTCACGCCTTCATTTACTTTGACGACTAGAGCGTCTCCCCTCTGCTTCTGCTGACGTGGCCGAAGGTCTTCTTTCTTCTTTTTCTTCTTTTCCTTCTTTTCTTTCTGTTTTTTCCTCCTCTCTTCTGCCGTTTCTACGGTACGCCATTCACTCTGCGATTGTCGGCTTTTTCGCTGTCCTTCACCGACCTTCCTGGACTTCTTCGGTTCCTCCTCCTCTCCTGGCGTTTCCCTTATTCTTTTCACAGAACGAGAATCCCGGCCGCCCTTCTGTGTCATAGGCTTCTGCTTCTTCTATCGCTGTGGACTTCAGCGCATTTTCGGCGTTTTCAGCTCGCTCTAGTAACGCCATATGTTCGCATTCGGCTGCTGCTACGGCGGATTTGATGGTAATCACTAGATCCTTGATATGTCCGTGCACGTTGCCCTTGCTTTTGACGAATTCGTAGAGTTCATAAATTTTTTGCCTCAACTTCGTCACTTTAGGTAACCCAGACTGCTGGTCTTCTTGGGTAACGCTTGGTTTCGGTGTGTGCACCTGAAATCCTAGCTTTCCTTGGCGTCCAGTTGGTTTGTTGCCGCTCGTGCTCTGTGTGGACTCGCTAGGCTGCTCTCGCTGCTGCTGCTGTTGTGGTTGCACTTGCTGTTGCACTTGTTCGTTATGCTGGGTCGGTGACCTCGCTAGCCCACCTTTGGCGAACGGGTTCACCACAGTTGCTCCGTTAGAATTTTTGTTGTTTTTGTTGATTTTGTCTTCTTGCATGCTTTTTGGGTCCCAACTCCAAGCCGCTATCTACGCCCATAATAAGTAGTCGCTTCACATGATCCCATGGTTACCTTTGGGAGCAGTGAGGTCACATGCAAGGGTTGACGCGGTCCTTCATGGGGTACCGCGTTCAGAGCCGGATAGGCGCTAGTCAGGAGCCTGCAACTGAGCCTACTTGCACCAGCTAAGGTGGCGGGTTTCGAACGTACTTGGAGACCAAAGTTTTACTGGGACGGGGGGCAGCCAGCACCATTAGCCCACTCGCCATTTCGGGGAAGTGTCACCCATCCTTACTAGGGTAGTGGAATGGCGTGGCTGTCGGTCCGTAGAATCCTTATTCACATCCGTGTTCTGCCGCCAGTATGCCGTAATTAGGATCGTACTGGTGTCGATCCTAATGTGCCGGTTGGCACTCCCGTTGAGTAAGAGTGCTTTATGCTAAAGTCTTGGGTAAAACCTTAGCGGAAGCGGCACCGACTCGCTTCGTCGGAGCTGCATTCGGATTTACATGGCTTTTTCTAGAGGTTTGGCAGAGCCCAACATTGCCTTGCCCTACCATATCCTAGCAAGACTCCCCAACTCGCAGTAGCTCCGGGGGGGGGGGGGGGGGGGGGTTCGTTAAGCCCCTGAACTTCTGTCCTCCTGTCCCTGCTGCCCCCTTGTGTGTATGTGTGTGTGTATGTATGTGTGTATGTGTCAAATAATGTCACTCGTTTTTCTCAGAGATGGCTGGACCGATTTGCCCAAGCTTAGTCTCAAATGAAAGGTGCAACCTTCCCATCGGCTACTATTGAATTTTGGATCGATCGGAATTCTGGTTCCGGAATTACGGGTTTCAGAGTGCGGCCACACAGAAATTTCTCATATAAACTATAGGAAAAATTAAAAATAGAATTTTTATTTTTGATGCTAAATGTGTTCAAGGTGCATGAAACGTCGAGATTTGATGCAAACTCGAAAAAAAAATTTGACGACGATTCACTTTTTTGGATTTTGGCATATTTTTGCCTTTCTCATATAGAAAGGTTATGCAATCACTCTGAAAAACGTCAACCTAATCCCGGCCCGGGATTTTAACAGGGGCGTAGTTGATGGTTTACGGAGAGGGGTTACACCCCCCTCTACTGTTCACTTCCCTCCCTTAAAAATCTCCTTAAATCACCCCTCAGACCACCATCCCATCCAGCCCTCATACCCCCCCTCCCTTTCAACCCCATCATCTTGTGTATAAGTGCAAAGTGTACTAAGAATGTAATGGACATTTCCACAATTATGTTGAACATAAAAAGCCTCCGTGCCATAGTTTAGAGAAATGAGAAAAGCACGATTGCACCGTTAGGTGGATTAAAACAGGTTTTTATTATTGCATTTTTTGCGAAGATTTAGGAATAAAACATTTATTTCTAGATATATTTTTTATAAAAAATGTTTAAATTCATTTTCTCATGTATTTTTTTAAATGTCATGTAGCGCCATCTACATAAGTTATAAAGTATAAATGTCTTCAGTACATGTGTTAAAAATATCAAACAAACAACTTTGCCGAAGAAAGTTTTTTGATAGAACACCTGTGTCAAAAGATAGAACTGATCTAGATCAGTTTCTACTTATCTAGATCAAAACCAAACTTGTCAAAATAATTATCATTTCCATCTAAGATACTTTTCTAAAGACACTAATCCTCCAGGATATATATCCAAGGTGCTAGAGGTTTTTAGCGTCGAAAGTGGCATTCCACCCCACCGTACGCATAAAATTGAATTTGCTTCTTTTTTCTTTTATATCATTCCATTTAACATATGATTAAAAATCTTTGAAACATTTTTGAAATCGTAAATTGAAAATCTAAAGTTTAAAAAAGGTTCCATTTTTGGCACGGTTCCGGTTTTGGCAACTGAAAAAAATAAAATTTTTGCCAAAAACGGAATCCTACTGTACATCCGCAGGCTGAAGCAATTCAAAAAAATCATCTTGTTTGAGATATGACAGAATGCGTGAAATGCTTGGAATCGGTATTTTTTAGTTTGGTGGGGAGTTGTGAACCATCGCAAAAAGTAGAAGAAATGGAATATTTTTGTGATTTATTTTTATTAGGGCTATAGAAGATAAATTTTAAGACATTTCTAAACTAAAGATGAGATGAAAAAGTAATCTGATCCGCAATGAGTCGGTGACAACATGATTCACGCGAAGCCACTTGAATTCGTGATTGTTTTTTTTTCATAAAACGTTTATTTGACACGGCATTTGCAAATTCGTGATTGTGGCACGGGGAAATTAAAATTGTGGCAGAATACTGTTCTTCGCATAGAATTGAACATTTTTATATCATAATATGTATGATTCATCCCAGATTTTCGAATTATGATACTGTTCTACTTAAAAAATACTATAACTCACTGAAATGTACGGTTCACACCTCCCCGCTTTGCATATCTTCGAAAAAAAACCTATCTCCATCGACACACTAAAGGTTCTTCCATTTTTTTGTCGATGAAAGCCATTACCCAAGGAATGTTTTGCACTAATTTACTTTGAAATCAGTTACATAACGGGACTCCACATACCTCAAATACAATTGAGTAAAACAACTTTTTGTTTGGTATATTTAGTCGCTAGTTACCTAAACATAAAGAACATGAGTTAATGCAACATTTGCTAATGAGAAAGTGACGCCATGACAGTAGTAACATTTAATGGTAGTTACCACATTTTTATCATCTATAGCTTAGCGGGAATTGACGGTGTTCACAACTCCCCATGGTTCACAACTCCCCACCGTCCCCTACAATTTTCCAGCAAAAAAAAAACAAGAAACTTTTTTTGTTTATGATGGTTGCAGTGATAATGATTGCAATCCGGCTAGATAACTAAAATCCTATAACTCAAAAATTTAATTACATAGTATATTTCATACAGCTCCTGCCAATGTACTAGAAAAAGGAAAGTTTGCTTCTCCAAATGGTTTCAACCACTTCGAAATACACCAACACTTAGCACTTTCTGTGACTAAAATATTCACAAAAATGTAGAGAAAAGATTAAAACATTATTTTAATGGCTTGAAATTATTATAATTGCAAAGATCTGTTTTATAATTTATATAAATCAAGTCATTATTACTAGTTATATAAACGACATTATTGTAACTATTAAGACTTAAAAATTATCTTGGCCAGAACTTTCAGAATTTTTCAGTAACACCTCCACAAAAAGTTTTTGTTTAGTTAAATAAGAATTCCTTAATCGAAAACAGGCCCGTGCGGAATTCTCTAGTGAATTTTGATTTTTTACGTTTCTTATAAAAGAAAGATACGAAAACCCTAAAACATCTAAGATGTTTTCCTAGGCCTGGGAAGGCGAGTCTTGTGTACCAATCGACTCAGCTCGG
Organism: Topomyia yanbarensis; assembly: GCF_030247195.1. NCBI lineage: Eukaryota > Metazoa > Arthropoda > Insecta > Diptera > Culicidae > Topomyia > Topomyia yanbarensis. Next base: position 171,245,151 of record NC_080671.1, on the reverse strand, counting down.
ATGAGGTAAATATCCGTTGTCGAGAAGGAATCTTCAACAGACAGCGACACACCGCTGCCTGTAGGCTTGGGGTAGTGTCCAATTGGCTTGTAGTAGTTAAGCCTACCAACTAAACCTAAACCTCTTGTATCTCGCAATCCTCATGCATCCGGGGCAACCGTAGGTTATTACTTTAGTAGGAATTGTGCTCTGCCTCTTTTTGTTTTGTGTTAATCATTCATTTCTTCCATTGCTGCTTTTACTTGCTTGCTGTCCAACCTTCGCGGTATATCTGACCAGCTCAGGTCTGTTGCGACACAAACCGATCCGGAGGTGTCGACCATAAGTATTTACATTTTGTTACAACCACATTTACAGGGTTTCTTATCCTTGGCGCTACTTATTCCTATTTATCTGCTAGATGGTGCTGAGAGTTTCTCGGCGGCGGTATTTCTCCAATTTCAATTTCGCAAACCATTTGGCTGATAGCACTCGAACGGAAAGATCATGGACGGTAAAATTTCTTCAGACAACGATATCCGGATTTTCTCCAACATCGTGTTTTCCGCTACGCCTTAGCTCCCGTTGCTATCCCACTGACCGACCTTTGCCGTGTAACTGGTCTACTCAAAACTGTTGCTAATGTCGAAACCTGTCAAAACGTGAATCGATCCAGGTAAGTCGACCAACTTGACATACATCGTTCCTTTCTAGATTTCTTCAACGACTTGTTTCTAGAACTCAAATGATATTTATGTGTCAAAATGGGTCGCAGAATAATTCTTTTCCTGCACGGAAAATTATTAAATTTTTAAAAGTAATTCAAATCCCTCGAACTCCCAAAACCATTCCTTTGCGAACGGGTCTGATCGAAAATATATTAATATATCTATATTCCAATTCAACGCGCATTTAATGCAAACTTTCTGAAAATGTTGAATATAATAAAGCATATCTCTAACCACAAAAACGTTTATTTTAAAATTTTTAGTGAAATAAGAAACACCCTTCTTAATCTTTAAACAAATTTTAAATATCAAAATTTGAGTGGTAAATTTTTTTCTAAGGCAAGCGTAAGTCATAAAAAATTAAATGTTGAACTAGTTTGCTATTTGAAGACACCTTTGCATCATTCGTTTTGATTATACGTCGTTACGAAAAGATATGAATCGTACATAAATAAAGTCACACGCATAACCGGCCGGCCGCATTTGAACTTGAACTCGCCGCGGCAAGTTTAAGTTTGAGTTCATCACAATCCCCCACCAGAAACGCCATGGGATTCGACAACGCATACGAACGCTTCCGGCATCGTTCACTGTAGCAACGGCAATCTCATGCCGATGATCGCTAGTGATCGCAAATTGCGCGACTTTTCCCTCATTCACTAGCCACACGTTGAATGTAGCGCTGTTGCTGTTTCGTATAGGTATCTACTAAAAACGGAAAAAAGCTTCTCCAGCACCAGCACGATTACTAAACCGGCTGAACCGTACGCTGAGCGACAACGACGTCGGAGTCAACGAACGTTCATTTTTTCCGCGTACGTAACCTCGAACTTATAAAAAATGGCCGCTTACACTTGCTTATTATAACTGCCGCAAGACGATGACGACGACGACGCCGCTTTGAGTAGTTGTAATCGAAACTAGTCGCCACACAATCAAACTTAAAAAAGCCAACGATCGCTCTCGCGGTTAGTCGCAGTATTCCATGAATGTGTGTAAGTATACCCCACTGCCGGAGATAGCTGATCGAGCACCAATTTTAATGAATTCTGGCTGCGTTCTGCAGCTCACGATCGTGGGAGACGTTCGCTATAGCTGCGACGGATGACTGTTGTTGACCCAAATTCGACACTCTTTTGTCCGATACACGAAAACTTGCTGTATTTCCATTTTTATTATTGTGTTCCACTTCTGGCGGGTGTACGGTACAGTTTATTGTGGTGATTATTAAGTTTCAATGTGAATGCCACTGTCACCCACATTTTTTTTTGGTTTCCCATCCACTACCTGTGCACTGTTTGTTGGGGTAATACTTGAAGTCACATCTATTTTTTTAAAGGTCACAGTTGAAACGGGTTTTGTTGACAGTTGTTTTTGGGTAAAAGGATACCGGTTCAAAGATGTACGGAATGAAAAGTTTTCGTTACACAGCCGATAGTCGAGTTATTTAAATTTTACAAGACGCCTTAATTGAGAATTGTTTAGAATCTTACACTAAAACAAACACAATTAGTTAAAGTTAATTAAATTAGGTTCTAAATTTTTTTATTATATTTAATTTCCGTTAAACATTTTGTATCAATTAAGGGGAGCGTCTGGTGTAAAGTACTCAAAACGAAAGATATTTGTTCTACGATTTTGAAGGCAAGGCAACAATAGATCTTTTGTGTTATGTTAGGGTTGCTTTATTCATTCATTGTGTACGAAAAAAAAATATTTTCAGTCACACAGAGCCACATATACGAGCATTCCAAGAGTAGACGTTCAACCATTTCCAAGTCGAGGAGCGCCGCGGCGAACACGATAACTCTCGATAAAATTTTCTGATATAGGCAATTCAATAAGTTTTGTAACGCTTAGACTTGTAGTTAGTCGATGAACCACAAAAAATAGAAAAAGGTTCGAGTTTCGGAAAATGGCTTCATGGAAACCGAAAAAATCTCATATTTTACTGTAAAATTCGCTCATTTTTATTCAAAATAGTAGGGAGAATTCTTTTTTATTCAGTTTTCTGTGATTCATCGACAGGCTACACATATTGAGCTTCTTCATAAAAAAATCAAGTCAATTCGTAGATTAGTTTTCGAGTTATCGTGTTCGCTATTTTGAAAAAAAATATTGGAAAAGCTGTTTCATGAAAAACACTATTAAAGGGTGCCCCACATCAAATTTCATCACGGAAAAAACGCTGTAGAAAATAACCCATTGGGTATTTTCTCTTGAAAATTTGGTTAGAAGTGGTTTAGAGTGTATTGTTTACACTGTATTTTTATAGCTGCCAGTTTTTCGAAAATTGTTGCCGATAGATTGAAATCTGCGTGTGGTATAGCAAATACGCGCGTGGAAAGCATGGCTATTTAAAATAAAAGATCAGCGTGACCACCGAGATTTCGGGAGACCTTTCTAGAGGTTCAATACTAACAATCAAATAAAAAAGTCGATTTTTGTTGCCCTCTACAACAGATGCCCCCCTTAACATGTCTTACAGGCAATTGCAAACATATTTTTCTAACTCCAGATCAATTAGTGTGATTTTCGGTTTCCAAAGAGTAGCTTATTCTATGGTGGCCTAAAGTTTTTCTGCTTTATGAAATTCCAGTGAATTGCGTTTTTATAGGTTTAATCGTTTATTAGTTCAATAATTCATCACAGCCACTATATTGTTGTTTCATTGTCTATCATAATGCCACACCTAAAATATGAATCGCTAACACTTTTGTTTTTCTATATTTCTTACAAATGAAATTAATAGGATTCGCTCTAACTTTTAAAACCGATATGGGTGGCGTCCTATATACCAAACGACTCAGCTCGACGAATTGGGACAATATCTGTATGTGTGTGTCTGTATGTTTCATCACTAATGTCATATAATTATTTCAGCAATGGCCTAACCGATCTTAACGAAACTTTTAAATGAAAGGCCTAACATGACCATTTGGCACGATTATTTTTATTTTTGAATGTCATTTATTTTCTGAGATCTGGGCAATTTTATCAAAATACAACATGGTTTAAATATAAAACTTTGAACCAAAGCAATTTTGTCACGATATGTACAAAAAGCTTACGAAAATATCTTTCGAACAAGCAACAGATAGCCTAAATCCGTTCACCGAACTTCTAACTCAGCTACACTGGCTGTGAAAATACACAGAGCAGTGATCTGCTCCGCATGCTGTTCAACAGGCAACTGAGCTTGTCCGGCTAAATCCGTTCTTCAAGAAGTCGATGATGGCGTCATTCATAGAAGCGTAGCTCGATAGGTACACAAATCTGTCGTGCCGGACTTGGGAAGCGCTATCTTCTGTGTGTAAATTTTGACTAGGTTGTTATTTAAGTTTTTAATGCAATGATATCAAAAATCTTTGGATTTATCTATTGGAAACTACTCTTAGAAGTATTTTGGGGCGACATGTGCAAAAAATTTGAAAATTTATCGTGAGATGGCTGAATAATATGCGTTTAAAATTGGACCTGTTTTCGTTACATACCATTTTTGTAGAATTTGCAACGTGCACTCCCATATCGAAAACAAAGACGTAGTCCTACGTCAAAAAAACCCTTCACAAAGAAATGTTGTTTGTTCTTGCAAGTTGCGAGGAATTGAAAATCAATAGTTTTTGACTTTCTAGACTCACATTGGGAAATAATTGCGTCAAATTGAAAATTATTTCAACTTTTCACAGAAAAATGTTGTTACGAGGAGTTGAAAAATAATAGTTTTGAACTTTCTAGGCGCACATTGGTAATTTAATACGTCAAAATGGAAAAATGCTCAATTTTTCGCTGATAAATGTTTGTTATAGCGAGTTACTAGAAGTTGAAAATCAATAGTTTTGTAAATTTCAAACGCACATAAATTTTGACGGAACAAATGTACAATAGTTGATATATCCGAATTGTTGGTGGGAGATATTATGGATTACGACACATTATTTTTAGACTTGTGTTTCCATGCGCTTCTGCAATACCCCAATTACTTTACTGGCGTTTTAGAAGCAAAACTAAACCGATTTTTCACAGTGGTTTTTTTCGCAAAAAACGTGCGAAAAATTATTCACGCGAAAACTGTAAAGAGCACAGCAATGATGTCTTCTAGGATGTTTTATGAAAATTATTTTGATGATAGAGTTATAGTGATTAATTCCTCTTGAAGTGAGATATTTGCCACAAATGTTTTCAAAGTATGAGAAATCGGATGAAGTCTTCAGCAAAGTTCTTTAACTTGTTTTTGCAAACATGTTTACTGAAGACCAAAAATCTCTATTTATAGTACACTCGAAGTTATTGACCGTTGTTCGTGAATGACCTCTAAAAAAAATTTTTCGACATAACTTCTTAAAGATCGTCGATAAAACTTCAGCATATTCCAGAAAGTTGTGAGTCTTGTTAAGGTACATATCTTTCTAGTAGAGATCTTGCGACTTAGAAGTTATCGGGATTTTTTTTTGGAAAACTTTGCAAAATAATAACTTTTAAGCGGACAAAAAACGGGCAGCCAACTCTAGTTGCAATTAGAAATTTTGCATCAACACTATAAAACTCAAAAGAGTTCACTTGTCTCTAGTTGTTTCCAGTAGAGTTGTAGATGATTTAAAAACAAATGTTAATTTCAAAAAATGTCCAATATCTTCAAAAATACTCGAGATATAAAAAATATGCACTTATAAAAATTGTGTGTTTTTACGATTGAAATAACTTAGTAGAATATATGAAACCCGTAAGAATACTAATTGAAAAGTTATTTTACAAAAAATATTATTTTGGGAGCATCCAAATACAGCTATAACTTCTTAAGCATTTCACGAGAAGAAACTTCAAGTATTCAGAAAAAAATATTCATGAAAGCAATCTCCACAACTCTTCCAAAGATGTTAGCTGAACTCTTTCACAAAAAAAATTAAGTTGAATTAATCTCACTTCAAGGAGGATTAATCACAAAAATCATAACAACAATGACAGACACGAGATAAGCCGTTGTTATAATATAGAAAGTTGTCCATTTTGATCATCCAAACATTTCTACGGAACACATATCAAACTTGTCAAAATGATATTTAAAAGTTATAGTAATGAATTGGATTTAAAGGGTTCATTTACAAACAACCAGCAAATTTTTTGAAGATATTAAAGAAAGCAAAGTTGTTGGCAAAAGCTTGCTCTACAACCTTGCCAAAGACATAATTTTAATATATGCACTTTCAATAAGTTGGTATATATATTAGAGTGGGACATGGTTATATGAAAAAAATAAAATTTGGCTCCGAGTAACTTTTTGGGTCCCTTTTAGCTCCCAGAACAACTCTGCAAATTTTTAGCTCGATAGGTGAAACTATATTTTGGCGCCCGCGTTTTAAAGTTTATATGGGATTTCCTATGGGAAAATGGTCTTTTGCAAATTTAATTCTTCCAAGAGTCGCCCGTTACCTCCTAAAAATAAATAGATCTCTGGTTTTTATAGAAAATTTGTCAAGGAAACACAGTCTTGAAAACTGTAAAACGATCTGATGCTTGTGGAAAAAGTTATTAAGCAAAAACCGATTGATGCCCTGAAGATTGATGAAAATTTCACTTTTCATAGCATCACTGCTTCTGACGGTCTAATTATATACAAATTTTTTAACTTTCTCTTATTACGTACAAAAGAAGCCTCAATTTATCCCTCAAAATCTTGCGAAGTGGCCAAATAGTGTAGATAAACAATTTGGACACATTAAGAGAGGATTGAAATGAAATTGCGTATAATTGGACAACCAACAGCAGTGGTGCTAGAAAAAATGAATATTTTGTCAATCGTCAGAGCATCAATCGGTTTCTGCCTAATAACTTTTTTCTCAAGCGTCAGATCGTTTTGTGGTTTTCGAAACTTTGTTTCTTTGTTAAATTTCCTATATAAGTCACATAACGATTTATTTTTCGGAAGTAATGGGCGACTCCTGGAGGAATTATTTTGTAAAAGTTAATTTTTCCATACAAAATCCCATGTAAACTTCAAACAGTGGGCGCAAAAATATAGTTTTACCGATCGAGTTAAGAATTTGCACAGTTGTTCTAGGACCCAAGTGGTGCCTAAAAAGTTGCTCGGAGCTGGAATCTAATTTTTGTCCCACCCTAATATACATCCCACTTTTAGAAAGATTAATCATCAAAATAACAACACCATATGAATAAGCTTGTACTGCTCACAAATTCCTCCGAAGGTATCATTAACCCAAATCTAAAAATTTAGGCATAATCAATAGATTGCACGATTTTCGCGAAAAAAACGACTATGCAGTAGTATAAAAACACTTCTACCCAATTCAAGTAAATCGGTTGCATAAACATTTCGGGAATTTACTCAACAATGATGGAGTTATTTCTCAAACAGTACCGTGTAAATTTACGTCAAAGAGAAAATTTTCCAGTTTTGATATATTTACCCTTTAGATTAAGCGTTGTAGTCAGCCGTGAGGTAAATGTTGGACACCAATAATTAAGCAATCAACCTAGTAGTGAGAAAATAAATTTCTCATATAATTCATATTCATATTGCGTCTTGGCATCACCTACAGCAACTGTATTTTTGAATCCTAAACTTCCAGTGAAAACTTGACTTCTTTTGCATGATTGAGTATAAACATTATCAGTTGCATAATTGATAAAAATGTATTCAAAATATCGCATAATATGCAAAAGTAATGTCACAGTACAAACCATTCCTCACACGTAACACCCACTCATTTCCCTTACACATATTGCACAGTGGTCCAGAATGCAAATTTAGCAGAAATTTTGAGATTTTTTCTAAAACTTAGCAACTTAGCCTTATTAAGTCTTTGGAGAAGTTTTCGTAGTTTATGAGGCCCCTCTTTTGACGTAGGACTACGTCTATGTTTTCGATATGGGGGTGCACTCTGCAAATTCTACAAAAATGGTATGTAACGAAAAGTGGTCCAATTTTAAACGCATATAATTCAGCCATCTCACGATAAATTTTCAATTTTTTTGCGCAAATCGCCCCGAAATACTTCTAAGAATAGATTCCAATAGATAAACCCAAAGACTTTTGATATCATAGCATTAAAAAATATACAACCTTGTCAAAATATCGCGCATTAACACACAGAAGATAGCGCTTCCCAAGCCCTGTACGACAGATTGGTGTACCTAGCGCGCAACGCTTCTATGAATGACGTCATCATCGACTGTTTAAAGAACAGACCAGTGATGCCACAAGTACAGATTTATCTAGAAAGGTACAGATTTTTGAAGCGTTTTTGGTACAGATTCTGTACGGTACAGATTACAGATTTTTGTAAAAAAGTACAGATTGGTACAGATTTTTTTAGATGACAGAAGAGTAAAATAATTTAACCTTGCGATGCATCCCATAATGTGCACAAAGAGCGAAACACAAAAAAAGAGCGGCACAAGAACACTGCGATGTGGTTGCTTTCATGTAACTTTCAAATGGTTTACAATATCGCCTTGATGTCAAAGGGAAAGTTGCAGGAATGTTTACGGGCCTTTTGAAAAACCTATTATTGTTGATGGAGAAACGCGAATAATTCATGAAAAGGTCGTAATAAAACAAAATAATTGTGCTGTTAAAACAAAAGTTATAATATCTCGAGAACTACTACATTTCAGAAATTTTTTGTTAAGAGCATTTCGATTTAAAATGGCGTTTGGATTCATATTCAAAAAGAAAATTGTATTTTTGACTGCAAATAGTATAAATTATAAAAATATGTCAAAAGTTGTTGTTAGGAAATTTTTTTTATTGAAAGCTTCTCCATAATCCAAATACACTAAAAAGTTGCTTTTACGTCTTTGAAACGATAAACAATAAAATTTTGACATTTTATGATGGGGTAACGCAAATAACTTTTAAAAAGAGCATAATTACACGAATTAATTGTTTTTGAAGGAGCAAAATTTCAAATATCTCGAAAACTATCGCATTTTGGAAGATTTTTGTTAAATGCATTTTGATTTTAAATGTTGCTTAGAATTATATTCTGTAATAAAATTACAATTTTGTATGTCAATTATTATGAAATTTAAAAACATCTACGAAGTTATTGTTAGAAAAACTTTTTAGCGATTTTTTCTCCATCATGCAATCACATTCAAAATGTTTCTTTTCTTTTAGGTTTTTGTTTCCAAAATATAAAAAATTTAAAAAAAATGGGTTTTTTCGCAATTTAAATTTTTATTATAAATTTTGGTTTTTTTTGAAAAATGACACAACATTTTTTTCAGTGTATATTTTTTTCGGCCAGAAGTATTCATTCCCTGTAACTCGTTCTCAAATAGTTTTGCTGTATAAAATACAATAACCGAACAAAAAAAAATCGAAATTCATACACGTAGAAACGTTTACGCCCTTTCGAAAAGTTGCTCTTGAGTCAAAATAATCTTATTACCTGTGGAAAATATTTAGTCTTCCATGACGGTGAAACATGTAAAGTTTCATCGGAATCTAAGATGGTCGGTCACGATTTTAAAGATTTTCGGACGGATCTTCGTGGAATTCCTCTTAAGCCGCTATTAGTACACAAAACGTATCGCAAAATTACTTAAAACGGGAAGCTTATGCAGCTCCCTTATACTCACTTTTGGTTGCTTGGCGTGGGTTGAGTACGTTACCGAAAGTTTGTTTTCTTTTGTTTTATCGATGAAGGGAAAAGTTGTTTTCAAAAACAATGCTCTCTAACACTACGTGTGTTTTAATGATCTCTATAGAACTATGAAGCCGTAAGGAATATGTTTTGAATGCAAATATAAATCGTATCTATAACCATTAAATAATGCTTCGTTGCGTGGTTACTTAGGACGTCTTTCAAAGGGTTTTTTTGAAGGTCGCTGATTTTGATTCTGACGTTAGAATAGTTAAATTAAAAATGGCGGATCTAATATGGTGACTTTATATTGATCTAAATCATCTTCTAGGATTTTTTGGGTTCGCTGATCACGATGACGACGTTATAACTGCAAATTTCGTAATAGCGAATCCAATATGGCAACTTTGACCCAAAAACTCTCGTAACTCTAGTTTTACGCTTATTATAACATAATTAATAAATTTCGTAAAGAATGGCTGCCATTGTGTAGTCGCCATTTTGAATTTTCAAATTCTGTTATTATAATCGTAATCAGCGACTCCAAAAATCTTATAATCTATTTTTATGCTAGTTGAGAAGTTCTCCCTGTTTCTCAGAATCTTTTATAGACCAACATAATAATAAACTCCATTTTTGCATATTTTGGTAATTTTTTTTAGAAAAAACTGACCTGCGAAGAATTCTACAAAAAAAATTATTATTTGGTTCAATGATAGAGATACTTTGAAACAAAACGAATGGTTTTTACAGCCCGACGTTTCGGCCTTTTGCGTCAACCTTTTTCAAAGGAAGGCCAGCATAAAAGACCGAAACGTCGGGTAGTAAAAATAATCGTTTTGCTTTAGTGACAGCTGTTAAATTAACATCCGATCACCCCAGTCGTTTAAATATAACCTCAATTATTTTATGTTTTCAGCCTCCAGCGGTCAGCACTTCGAGTTTTGTGCAGGTCCGTTCATAAACGTTTATAATTAACATAAGGTTATAACATCGTTCACCAGCTGAAGCGCAAACAGTTCCAAAGTGACGTAGCGACAGCTCTCATCGAAAAAAACTGTGGAATGAATTTCCACAGTAAGCAAACCCACGGACAGACAAAAACAAACTTTGTCGATCCTACAATGATTCAGACCGTTTGGTACTTGGCACAAAACAACGCGCGTATACAAACTGGCAGAGTAACCTAGAAGTAGTGACATTTACAGTTTCCTCTACACTTGCCTAGAAATCCGCCTCCTCCTATAACTACTCGATATTTCACGTTTTCACTGGTGAACTTTTATCCCTTTCTTTTTAGTTAGTGTTGTTTTGGGGTCAAATTCATATTGATCATCAGTGTTGTGAACCTTTCTATCTGGTCGTAGCAAAAGAAAAATGTAAGCCTATTATAAGTTTCGTTGAACTTGTGCTTGTATAATTTACATTTGGGTCTTGATCACGCAATGCTAGTTGGGTCACCGAAATGTTTTGAACATAGTTTTCAAATCCAAAAAACTTCGTTCTCCTGGAATACCGCCCCTCACCCACGCGACTTGTGGTAGCAACATCACGACCCATGCACTGCGTCGTCGCCGACAGATACGAAAATGGACATTGTTGGCAGATATCATCTATCGCTGCATGCTTGCTGGCGCACTAGGTTAAGCGGCAAACAAGTTGAAGAAAAAACTTCATTGCCATGTTCACGATCATGGCCGTTGTCAGAGCAGGCAGCAGTCATGTTGAACAGGCCCCGCGCTGCACCGCCAACCAGTGGGCCTGTTTGTTCATTTTCGTTACTCGCTGCTGCTGGCCCATCCAGCAACCGACCGGGTCTCGGCGGTGGTTTTGGAATCGCGCAACCAGCCGTGAAGAATGAGCTGCGAAACGAAGCACTGAAATGGAAATGGAGGAACAGATAAAAAATAAAAATGCACTGGACTCGTAGCCGGAGAAAGAAGAAAGTATGTAGGTCAGCATTATTATTTTTATGAAGCAAAAAAACAACAACCAGGCATTGGCTGCCAGCGCGAAACGATTCGGATGGAAAAAAGAGAGTTGTAGGCAAACGAAATTCTCGTTTTATGGTGGAGAAAGTAGGTGTGCAGCATACGGGTTAGATGCATTTGATGTTTGTTGTTGGTTGATGCATTGGTTGAATGTGCGCGAAGTTTCATCAGGCAGCGGAGCGTGAACGTGATTACCATCGTTTTCGTTTAGAATTTGGTCTCCCAGGCCGGGGGGGGGGGGGTAAATCTTTTGCCTTTTCAGCCAAGCGAAGTAATAACATGCCGTATGCGTATTATGCAAAAAAGTTGTTATGGCACAAAACGAAACAATGTGCATTAAACATATAAAAATTACTTATGCACAAAACTTCTGATAACAGAGCAATTCAAATTTTTTTGCCACATTTACCATATTTACCTATTTGAAGAACATTTTAATTTTCTGACATAACGTTTTTAGTTTCGAGCACCATGTGTATTTTTGTCGAAAATGAGTTATCCGTTGGATTATATTCCGTATCACCACTGAATTCCACTGCACAAATAAGATTACCGGGTTTATTTAAAAAATATTAAAAAAATACCAAAACATGGTTGTCCTATCCATTTGGCTCAATGGATGGGACAATCTTGAACAGCGTTTTTCTCGGTTTGCTGTTTTTCAACATGGGACTCTTATGCTTTAATGGGCAGTATAGAGGTTTATACACAATGGTAATTCGTCTCATTATTTGGTTCGAAAATACTCATTGAAAAAATCATAAATTAAGCAAAAAGGATCATCAAAAGCACGAATTCTTTCGTAGTTCGTAATCATTACGAATATATTTGGGTATTTTGGATAAATAAATAGATGTCGCCGGATCAATTTGTTAATCCGCGAGTGAAAAAAACAATTTTTCGATTCGAAAATTGTTCGTGATATTTAAGAAGTTCTTTTGAAGTTATTTTTATTTCATTACGGGTTGTTCGTAAAATCGTGAATTGTTAAAGAATCGGTTTTGTAAACCGCAAGACTTATTAATTGTTATATTTGCAAACATTTTTCTAATAAAAATAATGTGTCCTCGCGAAGTTACATACATACTAGCACACGCGACAAAAACGTTCACATACAAACGCTCGAGCCCTTCGAGATCATCCACGCACGACCACATCCACGATCTCGTAAAAAGTATAGCACCCCGGTGACTAAGTGAATGGTTTAGCACTTATAAATTAACAATCCCGGTCTCGAGAGTGAACCTCCAAATGTCTGTGTTCGCGCGATCATGAATCTGTTTCGTCTTGAATCCCCTATTCTCGGTCCTAGTAGCATAAGCACAATGCCTTCAGGTGGACCAATCAAAAATATAATGCTCATATCCACTAAACTACATAAAAATCGATTGTCACACATAAAGTCACATACACGCGACAAACAAATATAAAAATGCTTGAGCCCTTCGCGACCATCCACGCAACCTATACCCGCGCTCTTCCAGACATTATAACATCCCGGTGATAATATGAACGTCTCAGCACTTGTAATCACCCAAACGCAATCTCAAGCGTGAACCTACAGTCCCCGGCACTCGCGCGATCATGAATCGTTTACGTCCGAAAGTCTCTATCCACGATTCCAGAAGTCTAGGTCCATGCCTTCAATTGAATCAATTAAAAAGAAAGCTCTCATATACATTGGACAACACGGTATACGGCTACATGACCGGGAAATCTAGTGACATGGAGTAACTCACTCCCTGTCAGAATGTGATCCGTACACCGAAAACTAAATATCAGAATGACGGTCCGCGTGGCACATACACACGAGCACACGCGACAAACACGTCAACAAACGATACTTCACTGTATCGATTTTGTTGGCTGTTTTCGGCGGATTTGGGACTGGGAGAGGCGGGGGCGGTGGGGGTGAGGGACGGATAGGTGTTCTAGAGCGGATCGGTTGTGGACTTGGAGCGGAGGACTGGGACTGGGCGGGCTCATATGGACATGATCGAGGGGAAGTGTGAGGAGTTCTTTGCTTTCTGCTAGGTGGGAGTTGGGCGTTGCACCCGGGTCTACCGCATGGTCTGTGGTGGGACGTGGCTCATCATCATGTTTTACCGCCGGCGTCGGCGGTAAAACATGATGATGAGTTGTGTTCTGCCACGGACCATGCGGTGGACTTGGGTGCAGCGCCCAACTCCTACTTGGCAGAGGGCGGAGAGATCTTCGCATTTCCTTTCGGTCGTGTCCGTATGAGCCTGCCTGGTCCTGGTTTTCCGTTCTAGGTTTATAGCTGGTTCGCTCTGGAATGCCTGTCCGTCTTTCATTTTCATTGCTTTCGTTTCTCTTGGTCTCGGATTTGCCGAGGATGGCCAACAAAATCGACACAGTAAAACCTTGCGGTAACTAAAACATAGTAACATGTAAACGATACTTCAACTCTTCGCGATCATCTACGCACACCTACATTCGCGATCGCAACAATCCGGTAAAACGTGAACGTTTTAGTACTTACGAAATTACAAACGCTGTTTCAAACGCGAACCCGCAAACGCGCGCGATCATGAATCGGTCATGGAAATCTTTATCCTCCATTCTAGTAACTTAGGTCCACACATTCAGTTATACCAATCGAAAAATAAAGCTCATCTCCACAAGGTAACACGTTCCTTGGCGACATGACTGAGAACTCTAGTGATATGTAAGAACCCACTTTTTTCTAGAATCTGAACCGCACACGAAAAATTAAGTATCAGATTCACGGTCCACGGGCGATCATTCTAGAATACACGCGAATATGCGAAAGCAAACGGCATTTATATAGAATTTATGCACGCGAAGTTACATACACGTTAGCACACGCGACATACAAAGGCACACGCGATCGAACACGTAAACGTACAAATGCTAGAGATCTTCGCGATGATACACGCGATCTCGAGCCCCTTCGCCCACACATACCTGAACCGTACAATGAATATCACATTCAGAATCACGGCCCGCTACAATTGGCCTAAAGCAGTGTTTTAGTGGGCGACATTGCCTGCCTCGTCTGCAAATTGTAGTATGTGATTCTGACGGGGAGCCCTTCCGAGAACCTAGCTCTACAGCTCCAGTAGGACAACTCTCGAAAAAAAAATTGTTCAGTGGTACGATTTTTTTTGTATTTAAATATTATTAGGGAAAAATTGTTAATATTACGAAAAATATTTGCAAACATTAGAGAGATTCTCGTGTATTTCATCAAACAATTCGTTTAATTAATTAAAACGATTCGTAATAAAGCCACCAAGCTCGTTTCATGGTATTTATGAATAACTCGTAATAAAAATAAAAACTTTTTCATAGAACTACGAATGATTCATCAAATGTGCGAAAAATTCGCATATTTCACAAAAGCTCTTTATACGAAATCTATGCGTAGTAGATTTATTCGAATGTATTCTCTCGCTTTTCAAATCCTATGTGTGGGCGTTGAGGATTGAACACAAGTGAGCTGCGTACAAGGCAATCGACTTACCAATTACACTATACCCGGCCCCATCCAAGCGCCCTAATTCATCTTAACACCTCTATTCATCCCACTCATTTGAACACATTAGTTTGACCAGTGTCTGCTATCTCTATTCAACGCATTAGATCAAATGGTAGGATGAATAAGGGTACATTGTACTCGACTTTTTGCTTCGCTCAAACGCCAGCACTTTTCATTTTCCTGGCAAAATTTTTAACTGTACTGCTTCTTAGGAACAAAGTAAAAACGATGATACCTATTTAAAAGTCGAGTTATCAACGCAATAGTGTTACATCCTAACTAATGAGATGAATAAGGGCTCGTCTACCATAGTTTAAATATTTCTAGAAATGATAGATATTTTTGCACCATTGCAACTGCACTGCTCAACTTGCAAATTATCGATCATAGCTTTTTTTTTAATTCAAATTAGTGCGCTTATAAAAATCTGCTTTGAATTATAATCAAATCCCAAAATAAGAGTAAATTTTAGCTCAAAAATAGAAATTGTGTAATATAAACTTGAGTAAAGCTTGGCGTAATGTAATCTCATTTTTAGATAAAATTGACATACACCCAGGTGTTTTTACGCGGGGGATACGCACCGCTTAAAAAAACTGCGTTAATTGGAAAATCCGTGTAAAAAACACGTTAATTGGAAAATCTGCACAGAAACACGCATTAAATCGAAAGTCCACGTAAAAAACCGCATTAATTAGAAAATCCGCGTAAAAAAAACGTTGAATGCGAAAGACTTAGAGGATTTTCGGAAAGATGGAATAGCCATGTGGTATCCGGCGGGCTGAAATCTCTCGAAGTATTTCAGCCGAGAATTGACCCACTGGTTTCTGTTCCCATATCGTAAGAGGCGACTAACAACAGATGTAGCTGTGGTCCACTAGGAGGATGAAAACAGTGTATTATCTTTCTCCTGACTAAACCAGCCTAGAGGCTGTGTTGCATCCGGCGGGTTGAAGTATCTCAGCCAAGAATTGATCCACTGGGTTGCAGATCCCATGTCATACGAGTGTCGTGGGTATTGTCCTTGCTGTGTTAAACGAAGGAAAGATCTATGTTGTAAAGTTACTTAACTCCGTCTTCGTAGCTTACAACAAAATGGCATGACAAATCTATGCTGAATGCCTCGTGTATGTAAACTTGTGAATAGTGCTATTGACGCATATCTTTTATCCGACCTCAAACTCGTGATATTTGTGCAGTCACAGTGTGACTGTTGATAACATAAACAGGAAATACATCTATTGTTCGGCATATTCGCCGCATAATGAATCACCACCTTCTGATGATTTCAAAAGCGTTGTATCGTACTGCGGCAGAAATGCAAATTATGAATTCCACTGATAATCGGCAGTGATGCAAATACCCACCACATAA
This sequence comes from Topomyia yanbarensis, assembly GCF_030247195.1. NCBI lineage: Eukaryota > Metazoa > Arthropoda > Insecta > Diptera > Culicidae > Topomyia > Topomyia yanbarensis. The sequence goes on along the minus strand of NC_080671.1, from coordinate 171,228,947 downwards.
TTTGGGGCTGCTCAGATATCAATTTGAGGGGCTCCGAATTGATGGACTGTAAAAGCAGCACAAATTTTCACAAAGCACTTCGTTGTCAGCATCGATCGTAGGACTAATTTCAGAGAGTTGTTATTTTCTTGTTTGAAGAAAGTGGTTACCTAATAAGGCTCGCGAAGGAAAATCACACTCGCAGAATGCAGGACCTGACTAGGAGGATGATTTATATTTGCTACAATGGTTTGAAAGCTGATGTACTAGAGCAAATCAGTCATGACCATGGAACTAGACTTAGCAATAAATCTGCTGTCAGGAGTCTAAGGTTTCATCCGAGAGTTTCATATTAAACCCATAACTTGTATAATGTATAATAATTTTTTTGTTTCGCTTGTCTCCCTTCTGTTAGTCAACTGAACGAAAATAACCATTCTGCCATGCTCCAATCTGATAATTGTACTTAAATAGTAAAACTAGGAAATAATAACATCTATTTTTTCCTCAAAATAATCTCGTAAGGACAATGAAAGTTTAAAGCACAGGTTCAAATTCTGATTTCATTTTTGGATCGGAGTCGCTCTAGGTGCGCTCTGAACTGTCATGTTTATATGGCTTTAATAAATATTAGAGCGAATCTTGGGAGACTAGGATCTAACACCGAAGTCAGTATTAGTTTGGAGGAGAGCGAGTAAAGGCGCTTTAACCTAGGCTTAGTGAGCCAGGGCAAGGTGTAAATACCTCTGTCCCATCCCAAAAGACCAAAGGAGTGACATCAACCTTTTTAGCAAAGTCACTCCCAACGTTTTATTATAACCCCCTACAAACTGAAACGGTCGGTACGGTTGTCCTCGTTTCTTCCTCATTCAAGTTTCAAAACGATTCGTTGATTGAATTGTTCATTAAATGATTAATTCAATTGCCGGATAATATTGAAACATCTTCAAACCCAACTCTGCACAGTAGGCCTGGCCGTTTTAATATTTGCGACATATTATAATATGCTTCAAATATTAATGTTGACAAGAAAGACACTAAAGAATAACTGCAGTGTTTTCCAGGATGCTTTTCAATACTGGCTGTGTAAGGGTTAGAATTGAATAGAATAGAAATAGTTTAGTATAGTTGAGTTGAGTTGAGTTGAGTTGAGTTGAGTTGAGTTGAGTTGAGTTGAGTTGAGTTGAGTTGAGTTGAGTTGAGTTGAGTTGAGTTGAGTTGAGTTGAGTTGAGTTGAGTTGAGTTGAGTTGAGTTGAGTTGAGTTGAGTTGAGTTGAGTTGAGTTGAGTTGAGTTGAGTTGAGTTGAGTTGAGTTGAGTTGAGTTGAGTTGAGTTGAGTTGAGTTGAGTTGAGTTGAGTTGAGTTGAGTTGAGTTGAGTTGAGTTGAGTTGAGTTGAGTTGAGTTGAGTTGAGTTGAGTTGAGTTGAGTTGAGTTGAGTTGAGTTGAGTTGAGTTGAGTTGAGTTGAGTTGAGTTGAGTTGAGTTGAGTTGAGTTGAGTTGAGTTGAGTTTTTTAATGTAGAATACATTTAAGCTTTCAATATAGGGGTCCCGTTTCAAAATATCGGCTGCGGCACCGCGTCAGATTTTGAACGTTAATAACTTTTATCATACTTAACAGAATGATTTGATTTTTAGGCCAATTTGTTGAAAATATGTTCCTCTATGCTGTATTAAAATTTTAAGTATGTATAACATGCACTAATAACAAAAAATTGTGTTTTGAAAAATCTTTCGAAAACGACTCGGAAAAGTGAAAATTTTCAGCCCATCCCGCACAGAGCCGTCAAAATGGTGGACCAACCGAACAATAAAATAATGAAAAGTTTATATATAGGTCCACTACATGTTTGTTTTATGATTATTCGTATTTGGTTGCTTGACGAGAGCAGTTAGTGGGGGAAAGACGGCATACTCCTTTGGTTAGGCCATTAGAAGCCGGACGGAAAGGAAAGGCTCACGCACGGCACGAGAACGAGCGAGAAAGCGATAGTAGTGCATATTAGCGCGATTATATAAATATCTGTCGGTCGGTTTTTCTCATTCGTATTCGTTCAAGTACTAGCAAGCAGCCAGTCCACCGAAGTAAAGCAGTTGGCAATGACGACGGTCCGATAAAGTGCCCCAGCTACTGGTGACTCATCGGAACTGTCGCCCTGCAAGAATTTCGCCCCAACTAAAGGGCAACTAATCTGTAGGCTATCGTTCCAGCGTCTATATAAGAAATACGATGTGTGGAACGAAAGAAAGAGAATTTAAATTATCCTCTCTCGCTCGTTTTCGTGCACTGCTTTTCCATTCCTTTCTGCTGCTAATACCATCATAACTTAAACGAATGTGCATGTTCCCCCACCATCTCATGGCCAGTGTTGCCACAATTGCATGTTGCTATTACACTTTGAATTATTTTATCGATCCTCTCTAGTATTGATAAAATATAGAACGTGCAAAGTACACTAGTCGCATGCTTTTATTCGAACTTTTTGGCAGCCTCCGTTGATTAACTGCATAAATCGATTTGTTTGTGCAGCTCCTTGCTAGTAGCAAACTAAATAGCCTTTATCAGCGCTAACAAATAACACAAAAGAATTTAAATTTGTGAAAATATTTTCCTTCCTTCTTTTCAAATCTGTAACATTCTTTGAAAATATTGTTTGAATGTTGTTATTGAAAAACTGAACATGCAAGTTTGCTAGCACTGGCCACTACATTGAAGGCGATGGAAAGACAGAATATTCGTTTTGGTTATGCTAGTATTGGTAGCCGAACGGAAAGGAAAGGCGCAGGAATGGAACGAAAACGAGCGAGAGAGCGATAGTAGTGCTTTCTCGTGTGTTTATATATGAATATTGGTCAGTCGGTTTTTCTCATCATTCGTATTCGTTCAAGCACTAGCAAGCAGCCAGTCCACCGAAGGAAAGCAGTTGGCAATGGCGATGGACGGAAACAGTGCCCCAGCTACTGGTGACTCATCGGAACTGTCGCCCTGCAAGAATTTCGCCCCAACTAAAGGGCAACTAATCTGTAGGCTATCGTTCCAGCGTCTGGTTCGTGAGATTGTACAGGACTGCAAAGTCGAGCTACGCTTACAAACCTCAGTCGTAATGATGCCCCGAGAAGCCAACGATGCCTACTGGTTCGAGAATGCAAAATAGTGCGCCTGGTTTGTTCGAGAATGCAAAATACTGCACCAAACGCATAACTTTCAGGCCAAATATATTAAACTGGCTCACCGTGTCGCGGGGAGTGCGTCTGAATTATGCTCCCGCAATAAAACAATAAACGGTTCTTTTCAGGACCAATTAATTGTGTTCTAATAAGAGTTAAACTGAAATATCCATTTGAGGTGTTTAACAATTTTCAGCAAGTAGGTTAGAAATACGATATGTGGATAGAAAGAGAATTTAAATTATCCTCGCTCGTTTTCGCGCACTGCTTTTCCATTCCTTTCTGCTGCTAATACATCATAAATTAAACGAATGTGCGTGTTCCCCACCATCCCATGGCCAGTGTTGCCACAATTGCATGTTGCTATTACACTTTGAATTATTTTAATGTAGAATACATTTAAGCTTTCAATATAGGGGTCCCGTTTCAAAATATCGGCTGCGGCACCGCGTCAGATTTTGAACGTTAATAACTTTTATCATACTTAACAGAATGATTTGATTTTTAGGCCAATTTGTTGAAAATATGTTCCTCTATGCTGTATTAAAATTTTAAGTATGTATAACATGCACTAATAACAAAAAATTGTGTTTTGAAAAATCTTTCGAAAACGACTCGGAAAAGTGAAAATTTTCAGCCCATCCCGCACAGAGCCGTCAAAATGGTGGACCAACCGAACAATAAAATAATGAAAAGTTTATATATAGGTCCACTACATGTTTGTTTTATGATTATTCGTATTTGGTTGCTTGACGAGAGCAGTTAGTGGGGGAAAGACGGCATACTCCTTTGGTTAGGCCATTAGAAGCCGGACGGAAAGGAAAGGCTCACGCACGGCACGAGAACGAGCGAGAAAGCGATAGTAGTGCATATTAGCGCGATTATATAAATATCTGTCGGTCGGTTTTTCTCATTCGTATTCGTTCAAGTACTAGCAAGCAGCCAGTCCACCGAAGTAAAGCAGTTGGCAATGACGACGGTCCGATAAAGTGCCCCAGCTACTGGTGACTCATCGGAACTGTCGCCCTGCAAGAATTTCGCCCCAACTAAAGGGCAACTAATCTGTAGGCTATCGTTCCAGCGTCTATATAAGAAATACGATGTGTGGAACGAAAGAAAGAGAATTTAAATTATCCTCTCTCGCTCGTTTTCGTGCACTGCTTTTCCATTCCTTTCTGCTGCTAATACCATCATAACTTAAACGAATGTGCATGTTCCCCCACCATCTCATGGCCAGTGTTGCCACAATTGCATGTTGCTATTACACTTTGAATTATTTTATCGATCCTCTCTAGTATTGATAAAATATAGAACGTGCAAAGTACACTAGTCGCATGCTTTTATTCGAACTTTTTGGCAGCCTCCGTTGATTAACTGCATAAATCGATTTGTTTGTGCAGCTCCTTGCTAGTAGCAAACTAAATAGCCTTTATCAGCGCTAACAAATAACACAAAAGAATTTAAATTTGTGAAAATATTTTCCTTCCTTCTTTTCAAATCTGTAACATTCTTTGAAAATATTGTTTGAATGTTGTTATTGAAAAACTGAACATGCAAGTTTGCTAGCACTGGCCACTACATTGAAGGCGATGGAAAGACAGAATATTCGTTTTGGTTATGCTAGTATTGGTAGCCGAACGGAAAGGAAAGGCGCAGGAATGGAACGAAAACGAGCGAGAGAGCGATAGTAGTGCTTTCTCGTGTGTTTATATATGAATATTGGTCAGTCGGTTTTTCTCATCATTCGTATTCGTTCAAGCACTAGCAAGCAGCCAGTCCACCGAAGGAAAGCAGTTGGCAATGGCGATGGACGGAAACAGTGCCCCAGCTACTGGTGACTCATCGGAACTGTCGCCCTGCAAGAATTTCGCCCCAACTAAAGGGCAACTAATCTGTAGGCTATCGTTCCAGCGTCTGGTTCGTGAGATTGTACAGGACTGCAAAGTCGAGCTACGCTTACAAACCTCAGTCGTAATGATGCCCCGAGAAGCCAACGATGCCTACTGGTTCGAGAATGCAAAATAGTGCGCCTGGTTTGTTCGAGAATGCAAAATACTGCACCAAACGCATAACTTTCAGGCCAAATATATTAAACTGGCTCACCGTGTCGCGGGGAGTGCGTCTGAATTATGCTCCCGCAATAAAACAATAAACGGTTCTTTTCAGGACCAATTAATTGTGTTCTAATAAGAGTTAAACTGAAATATCCATTTGAGGTGTTTAACAATTTTCAGCAAGTAGGTTAGAAATACGATATGTGGATAGAAAGAGAATTTAAATTATCCTCGCTCGTTTTCGCGCACTGCTTTTCCATTCCTTTCTGCTGCTAATACATCATAAATTAAACGAATGTGCGTGTTCCCCACCATCCCATGGCCAGTGTTGCCACAATTGCATGTTGCTATTACACTTTGAATTATTTTTTAATGTAGAATACATTTAAGCTTTCAATATAGGGGTCCCGTTTCAAAATATCGGCTGCGGCACCGCGTCAGATTTTGAACGTTAATAACTTTTATCATACTTAACAGAATGATTTGATTTTTAGGCCAATTTGTTGAAAATATGTTCCTCTATGCTGTATTAAAATTTTAAGTATGTATAACATGCACTAATAACAAAAAATTGTGTTTTGAAAAATCTTTCGAAAACGACTCGGAAAAGTGAAAATTTTCAGCCCATCCCGCACAGAGCCGTCAAAATGGTGGACCAACCGAACAATAAAATAATGAAAAGTTTATATATAGGTCCACTACATGTTTGTTTTATGATTATTCGTATTTGGTTGCTTGACGAGAGCAGTTAGTGGGGGAAAGACGGCATACTCCTTTGGTTAGGCCATTAGAAGCCGGACGGAAAGGAAAGGCTCACGCACGGCACGAGAACGAGCGAGAAAGCGATAGTAGTGCATATTAGCGCGATTATATAAATATCTGTCGGTCGGTTTTTCTCATTCGTATTCGTTCAAGTACTAGCAAGCAGCCAGTCCACCGAAGTAAAGCAGTTGGCAATGACGACGGTCCGATAAAGTGCCCCAGCTACTGGTGACTCATCGGAACTGTCGCCCTGCAAGAATTTCGCCCCAACTAAAGGGCAACTAATCTGTAGGCTATCGTTCCAGCGTCTATATAAGAAATACGATGTGTGGAACGAAAGAAAGAGAATTTAAATTATCCTCTCTCGCTCGTTTTCGTGCACTGCTTTTCCATTCCTTTCTGCTGCTAATACCATCATAACTTAAACGAATGTGCATGTTCCCCCACCATCTCATGGCCAGTGTTGCCACAATTGCATGTTGCTATTACACTTTGAATTATTTTATCGATCCTCTCTAGTATTGATAAAATATAGAACGTGCAAAGTACACTAGTCGCATGCTTTTATTCGAACTTTTTGGCAGCCTCCGTTGATTAACTGCATAAATCGATTTGTTTGTGCAGCTCCTTGCTAGTAGCAAACTAAATAGCCTTTATCAGCGCTAACAAATAACACAAAAGAATTTAAATTTGTGAAAATATTTTCCTTCCTTCTTTTCAAATCTGTAACATTCTTTGAAAATATTGTTTGAATGTTGTTATTGAAAAACTGAACATGCAAGTTTGCTAGCACTGGCCACTACATTGAAGGCGATGGAAAGACAGAATATTCGTTTTGGTTATGCTAGTATTGGTAGCCGAACGGAAAGGAAAGGCGCAGGAATGGAACGAAAACGAGCGAGAGAGCGATAGTAGTGCTTTCTCGTGTGTTTATATATGAATATTGGTCAGTCGGTTTTTCTCATCATTCGTATTCGTTCAAGCACTAGCAAGCAGCCAGTCCACCGAAGGAAAGCAGTTGGCAATGGCGATGGACGGAAACAGTGCCCCAGCTACTGGTGACTCATCGGAACTGTCGCCCTGCAAGAATTTCGCCCCAACTAAAGGGCAACTAATCTGTAGGCTATCGTTCCAGCGTCTGGTTCGTGAGATTGTACAGGACTGCAAAGTCGAGCTACGCTTACAAACCTCAGTCGTAATGATGCCCCGAGAAGCCAACGATGCCTACTGGTTCGAGAATGCAAAATAGTGCGCCTGGTTTGTTCGAGAATGCAAAATACTGCACCAAACGCATAACTTTCAGGCCAAATATATTAAACTGGCTCACCGTGTCGCGGGGAGTGCGTCTGAATTATGCTCCCGCAATAAAACAATAAACGGTTCTTTTCAGGACCAATTAATTGTGTTCTAATAAGAGTTAAACTGAAATATCCATTTGAGGTGTTTAACAATTTTCAGCAAGTAGGTTAGAAATACGATATGTGGATAGAAAGAGAATTTAAATTATCCTCGCTCGTTTTCGCGCACTGCTTTTCCATTCCTTTCTGCTGCTAATACATCATAAATTAAACGAATGTGCGTGTTCCCCACCATCCCATGGCCAGTGTTGCCACAATTGCATGTTGCTATTACACTTTGAATTATTTTTTCGATTCTCTCTAGTGTTGATAAAATATAGAACGTGCAAAGTACACTAGTCGCGTGCTTTTATTCGAACTTTTTGGCAGCCTCCTTTGATTAACTGCATAAATCATTAGATTTAAATTAACGTCTCGAAGTGAAGTCACGATGCTCCGGTTATGTCACAGACATTACCCACCCATCTTTTTTTAGTTTAGTAGAGCGAATACGAATTACTATCGCTCTCTCGCTTGCTCGTTTTCGGGCTATGTTCCTTTTCATTCTTTCCTGCTACTAATACTAGCATAATCAAAACGAATGTGCGTCTTCCCACCATCCATTTAGTGAGCAGTGTTGCCAAACGCATTTTCAGTTTTTCATCAATAACATTTCAACAATATTTTCAAAGAATGCTGTAGATTCGAAAAAAAGAAAAATAGTTGGTGATGGAAAAGAATTCCCAATTAGAATTTTTAACCATAATTATAACGAATCATTTGAAAATTTCACATGCAAACGTAATTTCGTTGCATATCATTAGATTTGGATTAACGTCACAAGTGTAGTTACGACACTCCAGTTATGTCGCAGACATTACCCACCCATCTTTTAATGTAGAATATTTAGTCTAGAAATCAGAATGTTCCAATGGTCGTTTCAGGCGACTTCAACATAGATGTTTCAAAACAAGAGAATTTGAAATTTGTTTATTTTATGAATGAATGTTTCAAGCTTCGTTTGATCTCTGATCCATCACAAGCAACTACACTTGCAGGCACATGCATTGATCTTGTATTTGTCAAAAACGTCAATGCAGAAACCCGAAGATATATTTCGTACTTTTCATATCACAGACCAATACTTTTTTTAATTGATCCAGTGGTTTAATTTCAAATGTAAACAACGCTTGAAAAATTATAACCGGTTGACGACCTACACCTACACCAATCATGTCAGAATCACCTCCTGGACAACAGCTAAGCCCGGAAATAGTAAGAAGTCAGAAGCATCCAACGAAAATCGAAGCCAGCGCATCTCCCCACCAAGGCCAACAACGCCAACAAAAACGGTCCTTGTCAGGACCACCATCATTTTTGTAAAGAATAATTTGAAATATTCCTCGCCCAAATCACCTTTTGTCCGAAAATTCCAATGAATATCAACATATTTGAAGAACGTGTTCCTTATGTATTCTACATCTCTCCGGTTATGTCGCAGACATTACCCACCCATCTTTTTACTCAACTCAACTCAACTCAACTCAACTCAACTCAACTCAACTCAACTCAACTTAGCTTAAGGCTTATTTTCAGCCGAGTTGAACTTCTTGTGAGATTAACTTGCCTGCTGTTTGTTTTTGTTCTGTTATTTTCCCCACCCTTCCAATTCTACATCTTCTTCTCCTTTCCTTCCGCTTAGGAAATGATGAAAACACACGGCAAGGCACAAATCCCCGACTACATACGAGGAATGTGCAATTTAAACCAACCAACCAATGATTCAGTGAGTTTGGCTAGTTATGGTATTGTTTGGTTCGCTCCGGATAACGAACCCAGCTATACCTGGTTGAAATAGAAATTGGAAGAGATAAGTGAGAAGGCAGGGGACTTTCGTTTTACTGTCGAACCATATAGACTTCTCTAGAATAAGGTGTTCCTTTACATTCCGTGGAATCCCACGGAATGTTTGTAGAGTACTGATGTTTTTATGAGGCTATAGTTCCATAATCCTGGTTCGTGGGCATTGTGCTGGGAAGTTCTGAGAGCCAAGTCGCTTACAGAGGAAATAAAGCAGGATTTATGCAGTATCGACGAGCGTTCTATGGAATTTCTAGCGAAAAAGGGTTATAAACTGAATTCTGGCTTTCAAATGTCACGACGATAGTTTATAAACCTACATCGGTTTAAGCCGAATTTGAATGACGATATTTCTTCGGAGGCGTTGTCGTTCTATTATTTCAATTTCCTCTCAAGGGTGTTGATATATCCGCAAATCGAGGTATCTTTTATTCCCTTGGGAGTGAAGAATACTTCCGTATTGTCTATGCTCTTTGTGTCGTTATTTTCCTCATCCCCAACTTTACCAATTCCCCCATCCTGCTCATCAGGGAAATGACGAAAAGACAAATCATAGCAAGGCACAAATCTCCGATCAACATGGGGAACGTTCCATTTAAGCCAGTCGCTACTGATAGAAGAATTTTGGCAGTATTTTTGTGTGGATTTTGCAATTAACACGGTAACACAGTCCTTTTGAATGCAAAAGATTTAGAAGATTTTCGAAAAGATGTTAGAGACGGGTCTGGAAGACTTCTTATAGCCCGCACCTCAACAATAAGGGTATTTTCGGAATGGACTTCCTGGATCACAATAAGGGTATTTTCGGAATGGATGCCAGAAATTGATTTTTGACGCCATTTTGAAATTCAAGATGGCGAATTGCGGTTTAGCGAAATTCTCCATAACCCAATCAATATGGGTATTTTCGGAATGGTCTTGACGAGTAGGTGCCGCCATGTTGAAATCCAAGATTATTTGTAGCGAAAGTGAGAGAAAAAGAAAAAGAAAAGAGTGGGAAGGGGAGTGTGAGGAACGATAAATGATGGTTGAAACCGTGATATTATTTTTTTTATATTATGCGATATTTTGATTTCTTACATCTTTATTATAAATACTGGAACTGGTAAATTTTGCACCATGACCAGAATAACCTTAATCCTGCGAAAGAAGTCAGATTTTCATTGGAAGTATATGATTTGAAAATACAGTTACTCTCGGAGATAAATTGAGTATAAAATGAATACAAATTATATGAGAAATCTATTATCTCACTCCTAGGTGAACTTTGTAGTATTTGTGTTCATATACCCAGGCTTGCTGGAGCATCACTCATGATGCCAAAATGAGGTGAGGTATTAATATTCTGAGGAGGACTTCACACACCTCTCCAATAGCAGAAAAAAAACTCTTCTCCCACTCAACAAGCAAACTCATCATCAGAGGTGATGACTTGCTCAATGATTAGAGGATGTTATGTGCATCGCACAGGAAAGGCGAGAGCGCAAAACTGATTGAAGATGGGTTGGAATCCCTCTTCCAAAATGCTGAGAGTGTGGAGCGCGAGAGTGATTGTTTCCCTCTCTTGTTTTAATGGAATTTTGTCTGCTGCGTAGGATGGGGATATAAGTATAATTTCCGTGGTGTAGATCAGTGCTTCGTGGAATATGGATATCATCATGTGGTGGGAATGCAAGAGGCTGGAGGACCCAGACTTGACTCTACTGTGGCAAACGGCCTTGAGCACTTCTTGTACACAGGTTTCAATTGAGCGAGGATTCAGTGGCCTTGGGAAAATACTAACTAACGATCAGACAAAGCTAAGCTCGGAAAATTTAAAATCAATCCTATTCGTCAAACTCAATAACACCATAATAGAAGATAACTATTTTGATTTTGGAATCTAATACAACATGAAATCGCTTCCTAGTAAAATGGGTGCAAAATATTCGATTCTATTCTAGCGTTCTCTCAATAAAATTTAAAAAAAATGTTTTTATCAAATATTTTCGTTTTTATCTCTATTATAGATTGTTTTGGCCGGTTAGTTTCCAAGATATGGATAATGAAGTTTTAAAAAAAGAGTTGTTTGTGTTTATTTATTACTAAATGTCAAAGTAGAAAGTTTATGCTGATACATTTCCAATGGGCAATACATTTTTAAAATGAGATAATTATCGACAGCAATATTTAAAATTATGCATTGTCGAAAATTTTATGGTATCCTGATTATCTTTCAACGCTAGGGTAATGAGCCTATTTTCGTCCTGCTTCTATTATCACCCTACTAATTTGTAGCCGCTGGTTAGAGCAGCTTTTCCCATCTTTGTTCAACGCATTGGTTTAAAAGGTAAGGCAATAATTGGAACACTCGATTCGAGTTTTCGTTTGCGCTAAAATACGAACATTTTACAGCTTTCATACCAATTCAATCAGATTTACAAATTTTGTTTTCGAACTCGAAACGCGTCTCCATAAATAGTTTAGTTATAGGTTTTGTGCCCTTTACGCGCAAAGGTGGTTTCAAACCATTTCCTCGTTAGTGGAGGAAAAGAGTTTTTAATTAAAATTTTTCTCCACTGCGGTTAAATATAGCATAATGCCAATTGTGTTATTATATTGGTTCTTAAGGGCAAAGTAAAGCTACTGATGCCAATTTATACGCATTGCATCAATTGTAGGCCTAGAAATTAGTGATACACCCACCATAATAGGGTTTATTTTATGTAAGAGGTTTACCTCTTTACCCTATATTCGGAGCAGAAGACGAAGCTTCTTATTTTGATACTGATTTCACTAAATAATCCCCCTACAAAAGAAATAATATTTTAAACAGATTGTTTAGCAAATATAATGAAATGATGAGTTTATTAAATATGTAGGATATACGTTAGCCTTCGCCTATTCAATCAATTCCATTACAAGAATCCAACATTTGTACAATATTTTCTTAAATTTTCATTGCAAAGTATTAAAAATGCGGTGAGTTACATTGAATTTTCAGGAGGAAACTCGAAAAAATGCGGTGTACACACTAACTTAAAACCTCCTATACTAATCGTTTAGAAATTTCGAGTTCTTTCTCACATCATTGCCCAGGTACCTACGGGAGTGCTTTACAACATCATTATTATTTTTAAAATAACATGTTAACCGATTTTTTAACGAATGTATTTCCTTTAAAGTGCTATGAAAAATTCGAAAAAAGGGTGCTCTCATTACTCCTTCTCATCTTCACTTATAGCAAAAACATTTTCTGGGACCTTTGGCACCAAAACATTAGTTACGTTGTCCAGTCTTAGCCGATTTCTAGAAAGTTCTAAAGAGAACAACTACACCTTTCCAAAGGTATGCTGTATTATTCTGTTATGAAAGAAATATTGTGCTAAATTGAGACAATCATAAGAAAATTGTCATGTTTTGCATTTTTTTCATGACAAATATGCAAATGGTTCAACATTCTTCAAAAAGCACGTCATGGTTCTAATAAGAATTCGGAAGAACATTTAATTCTGTTATAAATCAATTTGGGGGCATGCAACATTTTTCAAAACATTTTGTGTTGCACTATAACCTATGCTAGTTCACTTGAAAAGTTCAAAAAATCACTATAGCACCGTTAAATGAGTTATGATGAAGTTTTGGTAAGAAATTCTTAATCCACCTGGACAGTGCGTAACGAATAAACAATTTGCTTCAATAGAAACATGTGTGTCACGTTTTAGCTTAGCTATGGGTGCCATACGTCAAAAAACGTAGCAATTTTTGATACCTAACTACTTCTTCCTAATCGAGTATTATATTTTAATAATAGATCGCTTGGCAAATTATGGCCCCTTAAGGATGGTACTGTACTATTTTATCACTTACGAGGCCTACAATCGATGAAATGTCTATAAATTGGCACCAACACGTTTGCTTCGTTCCTAAGAACCACTAGTCAAATAATAAATGGCCCGAGAATGGTAGAATACTTCTGTTTGAGTGCAACGAAAACTCTAATCGGGTGCCCAAAATATCGCACTACCATTTAAGTCAAAAGATAGTACAAATATATGGCAGACACTACTCTAACCAATGGTTTCAAATGGGTTAAGAGCTAATTGCAATAGGGCGAAAAGAGGCTCATGACCCTATACATATTTGAAAACTCTGTATATATTTAAACAGTTGAATTGCTTCATGCAACGTTTAACTATACATTCATTTCAAAAACAAAAATATACATTAGAAATAAACTTTGCACACGCATCAAACCCATATAACAAAACCTCATAGCAACTAATCATTACCTCCTCACAAGGCGTGTGAGCACATCACAAACTCCTCTTGAATCAACATGAGGTGTAGCCCACTCTCCTCCACGGAGCAAATATCCCATGCGTAATAAAATATTTTTCTACATCATTTAGTTGAGCAAGAGAGGAACTCTCTCATTTTTCGGGTCCTCACACACAACGGCAGAGATGCTCCCGTTGCATCGTTCTTTTCTACCTCATCCTGAGGGAGGGATATTAGCCCTCATTGTGTGTTGAAGTGTTTATAACAAGTCTGCATATACCACCCTATCTACCTAACGACTGAACGCAATGTTTAACCAACAGGTAAATACATTAATTTTTCACTTTGATGTGAATTACACATTTTTTGTCTTTGAAGTGAACTAACATATTAATTTTTGAGAAATAGTTAATTTGTTGTTGAGTTAAATCACAAAATGTTTTCGGAATTGAATTTCTTGAATCACGTAAATGCGTTTTCATATCCCGATGTTCAAAATCGGTTTTGTTTTGCCCCTAAACAGCAGTAAAGCAATACTCCTCATGTAACGATCTCAGAAATAAAACAATAAAAATTAAACGTTCAATATCTCCGCCGTTGATGAACGGATTTGGACAACCTATGGCTTGTTCTAAAGGTATTTGTATTTAATTTGTTTGTTCAAAAGTTATTTGCTTAAAACCGTTTGTGTTTTGACAAAATGGCCCATATCTCAGAAAGTAAACAATATATCCAAAATCAAAAATAATAGTGTCAAATTGTCATATTTGAATTCTCATTTGAATGGTTGGTTAAGATCGGTTCAGCCGTTGCTGAGATAATCACATGACTTTAGTACAGATACATACACCCACACATATAGGCATTGTCCCAATTTGTGGAGCTCAGTTTCATTAAAATTTGAAAATGGTTGGAGGAAATATATGTTTGGTCTAAAATTACTCCAGCACGAGTTCATGTCTTAATCCCGGTGCAGTGTTCCACTTCGCGATAATAAAACTTTGTACCGCCACGTATATGATCTTCGAAATAATCAACTTATTATATATAATCCTAAAAAGTGACATTTTAAAATTATATTAATTTGTCAAAGATAACAATGGTGCCAATTCTCTTTCCTTTGGTTCCTCATCGTTCGGAAATATGTTTGGTTTAAATAACCAGGTCGGGGGAACCTTTAATAATCCTACTTTTTTCGCTTTTCTGCTAGGATCCGGTATCGTAATTACCAATTAACCGGGTGCAGTTTGCGTCATTTATCAATAGAAAGCCAATAGGTTTTCTGTTTTCGTTTGCCTTTTACCCCACTCGATTCCATTGCAATGCATTGGTACCTCACTGAAGGGCAAAGTCATCGTTGTTACCTCAATTCTGGCGTGAACTTTCTCTTCCACATAAAAAGCTACCTCCCATCAGACGACGACGGAGAGGCAAGCATAGCTAAAAGTCATGCCGTTTGTACGGAACGAATTGGAACACAGATAGGGAGATCTATTCAAATGCTAAGCTTACTTTTTACCTTTATTCAAGTAACCACCAAGTCTTAAGCCGCGGGAGACCAGACTAACAACAGCAAAGAAAGAGTCGGTACAACCTTTCTCTTGCAGAAGAAATTGCACACTTTCGCGGTGGCAGTCCCATGGTAAAGCGGACGATTCAAAGCAAATGTAGGTTGATTTTTTAACCTCTTTAGTAGGCACATAGCCGAAAGTGTTACAACTGTGCAGTGAAGCCACTCCGCGGTTTGCGGATGTCACTGAATCTGCTTGATAGAAGAGGTTACTCTGACGGAACTAAGTTTAGGATTTTCAATTAACTACACCATCTGCAAATTACTTGTTTGTGTTCTTAATTTTATATTATTATAAAAATAATACTAAACGGTTCCTTGACCTGACACCGAAATTGTACAATGATTTAAGAATGCGCAAGATAAGTGATGTTACAAATAATCGCTAGGACGCGTAAACACTAGCCACTAAATGTACGGAGAGACGTCAATCATGGGCGAACTGTTGCCTGCCTGCACGATGATCACGTTGCAGTCGCTTTAGTCACATTGCTGGGAAGGTGATGCGCGTGCATTCGTGCCTCCTTTTTTCTGTCGCGTAACAAGTTCCCTTTGTGCTTGTAAATCAAATCAGCTCGTTCACTGTTGATAGGTGGGTGTTTTTAATAATCTGCCTCTGAACAGGTTGTACGTGGGAATCTGAAATTGTGTGGGGATGCTTCAATTAACAAATCTCAGCTCCGAAAGGAGTATCTAACTTCTTGGGTTACTCACGAAATGTGCACAAACAACAAACGCTCTTTTACAAACTTATATATGAAACATTTTGTTCTGATTTTTGTTCGCTTCAAAGGTTACAAAAAGAAATCCTCAGTTGTCCTTCACAGAACAAAAATATTTTGTAATTTTAAGTTCATGAAGCACATATTTGGAGCATAAATATAAATGTAAAATTAAGTTCCCCTACAAATACACACGATTTGACGTTCTTTCTTCAACGAATTTTATTATAATTTTACACATGGATTGAAAATTACAGTTTCATTAAACGGAAAACCAATGCACTTCAATGTATTTTTACTCGAAGATTGCTGTAAAAGGAATGACATGTAATATTACACGAATGCGAGTGTAAAATTATATGCTTTTTGATGCTGCAATTTCGTGCATTGATTTTAATGTAATTTTCAATCAAATTTTTGATTCAAGATTTATATGTTTACATTCGTATTGATTTACATGTCGTTTAAATTTCATTATTTTTTGGTGTGTTTGATGTTTTGATAAAATTACAGCTAAGTGAAAGAAATATATCATATCAAAGCCCATTTCTGCATGTCTGGTATAGTATTCTATTCACGATGCACTGATAGGCCCCATGCAAAACTGACTCAGACATCACTTCACTAGAAGTTTAATAACTTTTTTTAACAAAGCCGAATTCACTAGCAGTCTTCGGCAAGGTTGTAAACAATTAAATAATCTTTCTTATTTTCACTTACAGTGATAATAAGAAACATACAGTGCCACCTAGCGGCAAAAAATGCGAGTTAGTGGGTTTTCTCCATGTAAATTGTCGAAAAATCCCACACAAACTTCAGGCACGTTGGTCCGGTAGCTAGACTTGTCCGATTTGCTTCAAATTTGGTGAAAGTATTCCTGGTCAGACTAGGAATCGAATCAGGGGTGGGCCGATAGGGGTAATTTTTTTCTGTCACTCTAATATATACCTTTGCGACGAGTGCCAACTTTTAGATTAAACGACTTGTGCTTGCTTGTCACAACCAAAAATAGACAACAATGCTATTATCAAGCACGCATTAAATCCAAGAAGCTTATAGGAAGCCTACAGACAGGCCCATAACCAGGATTTTGTTTCGGGAAGGGCTTAAAACATATTGCGTAAATGTGTTATTTCTGGTGCTTTGAGATACTTACTGGAAACTGAATGTAATTTTGAAAAGTTCTTAGTAAAAATAGCTTCAAAATTAAGGCAATTGAGAATATGTTATCTTATACAAAAAGGCCATTGTACATCGTTGAATTACTGTTTTTGAATTTGATTTTCATTATTGATTTACAAGTAACAAATTTTCACCGTTGAATTTCGCAAACGTTGTCTGGAGGTGGTGGGTCTATCATGCATCTTGGAGTCAAAAAATTGAAGCTGACCAGCGCAGATTCATATTTTTTTTTTTTTTTCAATTTGTTTATTTGATAAGGCACGTATGCGTTAGCTTAAAGGTGCCATTTTTTCATTGTTTTACATTTTGAATTTCTTAAAACTAGGGGGATACACATTTCAATATTATTTTGTTTTATATAATAAAACTAAAAAAAAACTACAGCTAACTTATACATATAAAAGAGGGTATAGTATAATATTCGTAAGATTTGGGGGACGGGTCATTTGTGTGTTCTTTGTATAGTAATTCACTTTATGATTTTTAGAAGGGAGATTGTAGAAAAAATAATTATTAACTAAGCGGAACATTTTACAAGCTTATTAACTAGAGATAACTAGAAAGAGTGGTTCAAGATTAAGGGGAATTAATTAGGACTATTTTAAAGTAGTGGTACTGTTGCGCATTTCTTAACGAGATTAAATATTGTTCAACTAAAACTAGAAGATAGGGGGGCACATAAATTTTGGGAAGATATTCAAGGGGAGAAGGGGGTGAAGTCATACATCTGTGTATCAGAGACATGGGAGGGTGGGTGGACAAGGCTGAAGGGGGGGGGGGGGGTGAGATATAAACTTTCAGTTTCCGGCATCAGGAATTAACGGCCAGGATTACAGATTCGAATGGATTGATCAACTAACACTAGAAGATAGGGGGGCACATAAGTTTTGGGAAGATATTCAAGGGGAGAAGGGGGTGAAGACATACATCTGTGTATCAGAGACATGGGAGAGAGGGTGGACAAGACTGAACGGGGGGGGGGGATATAAACTTCAGTTTCCGGCATCAGGAATCAACGGCCAGGATTACAGATTCGAACGGATGTATCAAGTATTGGGACGCCGGGCGGTTTTCCTCGAGCCGGCAGGGGTTCCTCCAGACGATTTCGTAGTACGGCTCAGATACGGATCGGGAACACACCGCGCTGCGCGTGTGATGTTGTACTGTAGATCTCGTGTTGTTGGTTCATTCGACAGATGTTTTGTCTCATCTTGGAGTCGTATCAAACCATCGTTGGGGTACGGTAGGCGGAAGAGGGCACTTCTGGGAATGATAAGAGAAAAGATAGGGGCATTTAAATTTGGATATTGATGGTTTTGAGGAACGTGTATATAAGGGACATGTAGAGAATATCGCGGCTTGCTAGTACATCTCGAACCGGGACATTGGGTGATCTTCCTCGGGCCCGAAGGGAATCGAATAGTTGAGATCTGGCAGAACAGTACTCGGCACATGCCCAGACAACATGTTCGATTTCGTGATAACCGTTGCCACAAGCGCAGATACCGCTATCCACGAGCCCAATACGCCGGAGATGTGCGTCCAGCGTGTAGTGATTGGACATGAGCCGAGACATCACGCGAATGAAATCCCGACCCACATCCATCCCTCTGAACCAAGGTTTCGTCGATACCTTAGGGATTATCGAATGTAGCCACCTTCCCAGTTCACCATTGCTCCATGATGTTTGCCAACTTTCGAGGGTTCTCTGATGAGTAATACTGAAAAATTCGCTGAAGCTAATTGGTCTTTCATATATGTCACCTTGTAAAGCGCCCGCCTTAGCTAAAGAGTCCGCTTCTTCATTACCTGGAATGGAGCAATGCGAGGGAACCCAAACTAAGGTAATCTTGTACGATCTTACAGACAAAGCACGCAGGCGCTCCCAGATTTTCCCCAGAAAATATGGAATGTGCTTTCTAGGTTTCATTGAACGAAGAGCCTCGATTGAGCTGAGGCTATCCGAGACAATAAAGTAATGATCGGTGGGCAAAGTATCAATGATCCCAAGGGTATACTGAATAGCAGCAAGTTCTGCGACGTAAACTGAAGCAGGATCATTGAGTTTGAATGAGGCGGTGAGGTTTTGATTGAATATACCGAAGCCAGTGGAGCCGTCGAGGCTTGACCCGTCGGTGTAAAACATCTTGTTGCAGTCGACTTCTCGAAATTTACTATGAAAGATGCTTGGGATCACTTGCGGGCGTATGTGATCCGGGATTCCACGAATCTCGTCTTTCATGGATGTGTCAAAGAAAACAGTTGAATCAGAAGCATGAAAGAGATTGACACGGTTGGGATAGTATGAAGAAGGATTGATATTTTGTGCCATGTAATCGAAGTACAAGGACATAAATCGGGTTTGAGAATTGAGCTCGATAAGCCTTTCGAAATTTGCAATTACTAACGGGTTCAAGATATCGCATCGGATGAGCAATCGATAGGAGAGTTCCCAAAATCGATTTTTCAGCGGAAGAACGCCCGCCAGCACTTCTAAACTCATCGTATGTGTCGAGTGCATACAACCCAAAGCAATACGCAAACAACAATATTGGATTCGCTCTAGTTTGATGAAATGTATGTTCGCAGCGGAGCGGAAACAGAAACTCCCGTACTCCATCACCGACAATATTGTTGTTTGGTACAGCCTGATCAGGTCTCCTGGGTGGGCACCCCACCATGTTCCGGTTATTGTACGGAGAAAGTTGATCCTTTGCTGGCACTTCTGTTTCAGATACCTAATGTGACATCCCCAGGTTCCTTTAGAGTCGAACCAGACCCCGAGATATTTGAAAGTTGAAACCTGAGCAATAGTTTGACCCATTAATTGAAACTGTAGTTGCGCTGGTTCACGCTTCCTTGAAAATACGACTAGCTCAGTTTTCTCCGTGGAGAACTCGATACCTAGCTGGAGGGCCCAAGCAGACAAATTGTCCAAGGTATCTTGCAATGGTCCTTGCAGATCGACGGCTTTGGGACCTGTAATAGAGACCACACCGTCATCTGCAAGCTGCCTTAGCGTGCAGGAATTGACAAGACATTCGTCAATGTCATTCACGTAAAAGTTATAGAGAAGGGGGCTTAGACATGAGCCCTGGGGAAGACCCATGTAGCTAATTCGTGATGTCGATAAATCACCATGCGAAAAATGCATATGTTTTTCAGACAGCAAGTTTAGCAAAAAGTTGTTTAGAGTCGGTGAAAGACCATGCTGGTGCAGCTTCTCAGAAAGAATTTTGATAGAAACTGAGTCAAAAGCCCCCTTTATATCTAGGAAAACTGATGCCATCTGCTCTTTGCTAGCATAAGCCATTTGAATTTCTGTTGAGAGCAACGCAAGACAATCGTTCGTCCCTTTGCCTTTGCGGAAACCAAATTGTGTATCTGACAGTAAGCCATTTGCTTCAACCCAATTATCGAGGCGAAACAAGATCATTTTCTCGAACAACTTTCGGATACAGGACAGCATCGCAATCGGTCGATACGAGTTGTGGTCGGAGGCTGGTTTTCCTGGTTTTTGAATGGCAATGACCTTCACTTGCCTCCAGTCATGAGGGACAATATTACCCTCAAGAAACTTATTAAATAAATTCAACAAGCGTCTCTTGGCAGAGTCTGGCAGATTCTTTAACAAGTTAAATTTGATTCTGTCTGGCCCTGGGGCTTTATTGTTACATGATAAGAGAGCAAGTGAGAACTCCACCATCGAAAACGGTGTTTCGTTCGCGTTATTGTGAGGGGACGCGGCGCGGTAGATCTTCTGTGCCGGGGCGGAATCCGGACAAACCTTCTTGGCAAAATCGAATATCCAACGGTTTGAATATTCCACGCTCTCATTGGTACTGTTTCGGTTTCGTAAGCGCCGGGCCGTACTCCAAAGAGTGCTCATCGATGTTTCTCTCGTTAGTCCGTCGACGAACCGGCGCCAGTAGCTACGTTTTTTGGCTTTTATCAAACTCTTCATGCGCGTTTCCGCCATCGCGTACTGTCGGTAGCTAGCTGGCAGCCCGTCGTCCCGGAAGGTCTTATACGCAGCGGCCTTCTCCGCGTACACGTCTGAGCACTCTTTGTCCCACCATGGATTGGGAGGACGCCTGCGTGAATTCGCGTCTGGTACGCGTTTAGTCTGAGCTTGAATCGCGGTATCGAGAATCAAGCCAGCCAGGAACCCGTACTCTTCCTCCGGAGGAAGCTCTTGTGTCGATTCTACTTTTTCGGATATCGCGGACGCGTAGCTCTTCCAATCAATATTTCGTGTGAGGTCATACGAAACATTGATTGTATTCGGTGGCCCTGAACCGTTAGCAATATTAATTACGATTGGCAGATGGTCGCTGCCGTGGGGATCAGAGACTACCTTCCACATGCAATCTAACCGCAGCGATGTCGAGCAGAGGGACAGATCTAAGGCGCTCGGTCGCGCTGGAGGGACAGGAATCCGTGTCATTTCACCCGTATTCAAAATAGTCATATTGAAGTTGTCGCAAAGCTCATGGAGTAGGGTAGATCGATTATCGTCATGAAGGCAACCCCATGCCGTGCCGTGGGAGTTAAAGTCACCTAAAACTAGCCTCGGTGCGGGGAGGAGTTCCGCAATATCGCAAAGCCGTCGGTGGCTAACTGAGGCTCTAGGGGGGATGTAGGTGGAAGCAATGCAAAGTTCTTTGCCTTTAATTCTGGTTTGGCAAGCGACAACTTCAATGCCTGGTGTCGAGGGGAGGTCGATCCGATTGAAAGAATAGCACTTTTTGATCCCCAAAAGTACTCCTCCGTAAGAGTCTTCTCGATCCAAGCGAATAATATTAAAATCGTGGAAGTGTAGGGTTATTTCTGAAGTGAGCCATGTCTCGCATAGGGCAAATGCATCGCATTTCAAATTATTTAGTAAGATTTTAAACGAATCGATTTTCGGGATAATGCTTCTGCAATTCCACTGTAGAACAGTGATTAAATCCTTGACCTCGTTCGATGAATTAGCCATCGAAGGATACAATCGCTGAAAGGAGGGGCCATTTCGCAGTGAACTGCATCAAGAATGTTTTTACTGCGGGGAGAAAGCTTATCAAGATACTTTTAAGGGGGTCAGAAATGTTTAACGCTGTAAGAATACGGTCCACAATGTCAGAGAAATTTATTAAGCCAGCACTGTTTTCTTTCTCTGGCTGAGATATGGGAACACTTGGGGTTTTTGATGTTCCTGGAAGTGCTGGGAACTCCTTTTCTGAGCTCAGGTTACTGAGACCGGGAGCGACTTGCTTCGGTTTTGCACCAGTACTTCCTTGAGTAGTTATTTTAGGGGGACCATGAAGAGACACCTTCTGGCCTTTACGACGAAGCTTGGAAGAGGAAATGTTCTTCCTTTTTCTACTACTTCTAGGCACAGCAGAAGATGTTCCCTCCTGGGGTTCATCACAGTCGCCTTCGTCAGTAGACAAGTTGGTAAAGATGTTCGTAGAGACAGGTGGCGTAGCTATCTTAAGCATTTCTGCAAAAGATCGCTTAGAGCGTCCCTGAAGGGAACGCTTAAGATTTTCCTCGCGCTGTTTGTACGCGGGACATGAAGGGAGATCATGTGGGTTTCCCCCACAGTAGAGGCACTTTTCGACATCTCTACCACAGGAATCATCCGCATGATTCCCACCGCATTTCCCACAGCGGGCTTTATTGCTACAATGGGAGGCTGTGTGTCCCAATTGTTTGCAATTAGTACAGTTCATGACCCGCGGCACAAAGAGGCGAACAGGTAGACGAACCTTGTCAAAAAGGAGGTAATTAGGCAGGGCAGAGCCGGCGAAGGTCACCCGATAAGAGTCTGAGTTGACGTATGTTTTCTTCCCGTCAGCTGCGACTGATGCTGAATGCAAACGTTTGCATTCCAGTATCTTCACTGGCTTAAGCATGGGGTCTTTGAAACAGCCAGTCCCATATTTTAGCAGGTCCTCGCAATTCAGACTCGAATCGGAAACGACCCCACTGACTTCAACCCTGCTAGCTGGAATATACACCCTGTACTCCCTCGTAAAGGGCTCGTATCCAGCAATATCGTTTACCTGAGTTGAACTGTTAACCACCACCCGAAGCTTATCAGGCCGAATTTTCGATATTTCTGTCACGGCCGAATACCGATCCGTCAGAACTCGAGAAATCTGCAACAGATTCAAACACTTTTTTTCTTTGGTCCGAAAGAAGATCACAAATGGCCCGGTGGCCGAGCTCGGATATACCTTGAGCCGGGGAGCCGATTTTATTTCGACGTCCATCTCACCTTGAGATGAACCGCCGTCAGGGGAAGTCATTTTTGCACGGGCCTATTGCCCAGTGCACGTTATTAAGACAACCAAGAAGGGGAAACGAAAACTAATACTTAGCTTGTGTATGTAACGGTATCCAGACGGCTTACTAGAAGAACACTGTTTCACTTCACTGACCGGCTAACGGTACTCAGAAACAGAAACACACAAGAAGGGAAAAAATACTGAAACTTCAACTAGGCGCAGAGTGTGTAAATAACCTTGAACGCGGATTAACACTATTTGTCGCTATAGAGTGTACGGACCGATGACAAAAGACTTCTATCTCGACTGAGTGCTCGATAACGAATGGCGCAGATTCATATGATATGCGTTACGTCAATTACCTTGGAACGATCCACAGAACCTGCCACCATACGAAGACCGTTGTCGATGATTAGGACTACAAACTTTAGAAGATCGTAGACACGCGTCGCAAACTACCTTCGTGTCTAAGTTTCTTTTGGCTGAATATCATGTTCCCAATCTCTTATCACAAATTAACCTCTTCGCACCAACCCGTGTCCTCCGTTCTCGAACACTGCTGCAGACTGAAATTCGCAACACTAACTTTGCTGCCAACAGATTGATAATAGAGATGACCCGTCGCTTCGACGGTTATAGCCACATCTTCGACTTAGTCATTAATTCTACACAGTATCGTAATCGTTTGTTGCCACTTTAGATCATTTCTTTTTAGTTTAGTTCATTAAGACTCAGTGTGAGTTGGACTTCAATTATTTAAATACAAATACAAGAGAATGTCGAAGTTCGTTACAAATCTTCTGATCAGGCAGGCTATTTGTGGATGTGCAGAAACGGTTCAACTACTATTTAACTCAACTTTATAATATTTTCAATTTAAATGATAATACATTAAAGATTATTCTCGGCAATATTATCAGACAAGTGAGAACAACTATTTATTTATCTATTTAAATATTCAGATTTTTTCACAGATTAAATTTTTTATGAAATTGATACTTTTTATATCATTAGACAGACTGATTTTTCTTGGCAATTCTTCTACTAGATCCTTGAAACTATAGCAAAAGGCAGA
The DNA here is from genome assembly GCF_030247195.1 of Topomyia yanbarensis. Taxonomy (NCBI): domain Eukaryota; kingdom Metazoa; phylum Arthropoda; class Insecta; order Diptera; family Culicidae; genus Topomyia; species Topomyia yanbarensis. Next base: position 171,204,704 of record NC_080671.1, on the reverse strand, counting down.
CCAGTAATTTTGCTTGTCAAAAATAAAATTGTGTACAAAATCTACTGATTCCTCTATAAAGAATAAATAATAACTTTAGCTCTATTGACTTACAATATTGCAAAACCGTTGGGACTCGATAAGATTACCTAGATTAAGCAAATATTATATTTGAGCCCACATAGCTTATAGGATTTTTGCATAATACAAAATATATGTTTCAAAAAATTAATCTTCTGAGCTAACCGGAATTTCATCTATTAAAGGACTGCTCACTAACCGAATAGAAATTCCTTAGCACTGATTACTGTTATCTTCTAATTAACGTAAATGTTTTTAAATGCAACATTGATGACACCACTAAAATAACTAGAAACTATAAATATTGGTGAGCTCATTAGTTTTAGCATCACACTTTCTTCCTACAAATCAAAGAGAACACATCGCACTTGCTTCTCCTGCGCCAAAAAGACTTTCTTTTAGATTGCTCTATTTTTGAATTACTGCAATTTATCCGATTCTTGTGAATCTTTTATAACATTTTTGTCAGTGGCAGTGACCACGGCTTACTGTCTAGTTACTTCTGGCAGTTGGATTTGCTATGATGTTTGCAGTTACACTTTCTAAGTCAATTCAAACATGTTGACGCTAATCTGCTCAGTAATTGGTTCGTTTTTAATTAGCACAAGTATTTTTACAATCATCAAAATTGGAAGTGATGCATGAATTCATTATGAAAGCTGTAATGCTCTTTGATTACAGGTTTATTTTACCAAAATTTGGGAAACAATTTCATTTAAAGCTGTTGCACCTTACGTAGAACGTTGTGCGGGTAACGAAGATGTAAGCTTTCGAACATGCCGATTTTTTTCAAACCGAACTGAGAGAATCAGAACGCAATTCCGAAAGCACTCGTTCTGAGTGCATAGAAAAGATAGAAGAAATGATGTTGAGGCGATTGAGATTAGCTGATTCTTTTTCCCTCCTCCGTGATTTCTGATCTGATTATTTCAAAACCAACAAAAAACAGACCAAAAGACTGAAGACATGAAATCGAAATTATTGGACTTATTATTTCAACCAATCACATTTTAGTCGCAACAGTGTTTTAATACGGAACGAATTATTCGCATGAAACTGAAATTAAGTTCCAATTAAAATGATATTGCGTTTAAATGACGCAAAAGCAAAAACCCCCTTCTCGGCTATATCGTTCTCAGTAAATTGAAATATTTGTTTGCCTAGTACGCTTGAATGTGATACCTAGTACTTATTCAAAGAGTATAGAGCCCACAGACCTAATACGTAACTTCAAATTGGGTGCAATTCAAAAACTTGTCATTTAAATTTATAATAGAGTTGCCAATATCGAGTATTATATATGAGTTTTGTTAAACGTGACAATTACTTGCTATGAAGCGTTCACTTTTGGAGAATTTTAGTGCTCAGTCACCCATAAAACTTCGGTTCGGTTGAATGCTTTAGCCAATCAGAGCAGTGGTTCTTTTATCTATTTCTATCTATTTCCAACAATAAAAATAATTAAACGAGTTTCAATGGTTGTCCAATAGATTTCGCATAAGCTCTTATTATTGACCAACTGCGTATAAGGAGTCGTTTAAAACCAGAGCTCGAAAAAATTGACATTCCCATATGAATGCGAATGGAAATTACTTTCAGTGCATATATTTTTTACCATCCTTTGTTTTTCTTATCCCGCCGCGATATATATTTTGAACGAAGACGCTTCATGCGTTCATTCATTCATTTCTCCAGAATTTCATAAAAGTCATTCCTGAACGCAAAGTTGCCAAATCCTTCATTCATGCGTCAGTTTAAGTTGTTGGCAGAACTTCATTCATTCAATTCATTCTCTTCTTGGTGAACTGAACGTTGTGAAAAAATTCAACCTCTTCCACGTTTAGTGATATTTTCCGATTTGGATATCTACAAACGAAAATGGCTGAAGGAAATTCTTCGACAAAGAAAGATGTGAAAAATCGAAGTGGCAGAAAACGGTCAAATGTTGAAATTGGTGAAGAATTTGTTAGTCGAGACGGAGAAAAAGCATTTTGCAAGATCGATATCAAGAGCGGCTGTACATACGTGCAGGTTGAATATGATATTGGAAACTTCATTCGCCATTTTCGTTCTCAATACGCAGAGAAGGCTCATGAAGTTGGCCTGCTGAAGGATTTTGATTTATCTGCGAAAAAGCCCAGGGTTATTGCAAAACGTCCTGTTGCCATCGATAAACTGTTGCTTTTAGATTCCGCGATTAAAATGGTGTCATACCACTAGTTCCCGCAATCGTGTTTCGAATGGGAAGGAATTCGGCAGATTTTCGAACCCTTAAGAGCTGCAGTTGGATGCAAGATTAATTCAACTGATATAAGGATGCACATGCAGAACGTCGCGGAGAGAATCAGGGAACTTTTGAAGGAAGAAATGCAAAATCGATTAGTTTCAGTAAAAATAGATTCGGCATCTCGTTTTCATCGACATATCCTCGGCATCAACGCACAGTACGTGATCAGAAACAAAGTTGTTGTGAGAACTCTGGGTAGGTCTTGTTACTAAAATATAGCATTTTACTTTAACTCGGATTTTGATTTTCAGCTATGATTGAAGTGAAGGAAAGCCAAACTTTCTTCTAGCTTTCTGAAAGGAAAAATAATGGATACATTGCTCAGTTTCGGAGTCACAATAGAACAGATCTTCTCCATAACATCCGATACCGGTGCTAACATGTTAGCGGCTGTTCGGTTGTTGAAATCAGAATTGGAGCAGACATTGTTAGCGGATTGGGACGAAGATGATGACAATACAGAACAACGTGACCTTACAGATGAGCTTTGTGTACCACATTTAACGAACGATTGAATCGCATTCGATGTGCTGTGCATTCACTTCAATTGGCTATTTTGGACGTGGTAAAAAAAAGTAATGAATCAGTGAAAAAAGTAACTGATGTGGCAAAAAAATGTAAGCTAACCAGGTACAAGTCGCACTTTGAATTCCGGAACGCCCACTATCCACCTGTTTGGTGCCAAATTCAGTGGGGTGGAATATTTAGAATGCTCGAAAGTTTTAAAATTCAAAAAGAATTCTTCGTTGAGCTTTCTGGACAGTTCCCAGAACATGGTAAGTTTTCGTTCAGAATGTGCTACCCCTTAAGTCACCTTTCGAGATCCGAGGAAAGTTAGGAGTGTCTTTCTTAATCTACAAATGTTTTTGATTTCTAAATTTTTCATGTAGCTGGGAATTTATAGAGAAATATGTAGATGCATTAAAGCCTGTATACATCTGTACAAAAAATATACAAGCTACTCATGTTTCACTGCCAGATTTTTACATGGGATGGTTGTTGGCTATCAGTGAGGTACAGAAAATTGAAAACCATCCTTTGTGCCGGAACTGGTAGAAGCGTTGACAAACCGGCTGAATAACCTCCGAGACTTCCGTGCATTCAAAATGGCGTTATATTTGGATCCCAGGTTCAACTATTTGGGATCAAAAATATTCACGGGCGACGAGAAGGACCAAGTTCAGGTACGTTCATACAAGCATTCCTATGATGATGATTATTATTATTGATTATGATTCTACACTGCAGGAATATATGGTTGATACTTGGAACCGAATTTCTGAACTTGATCCATGTCCAAGCTCAAGTCGAACGACTGAACCAGTAACAGAGACTAGAAATGATGACTTCGATAAATTTCTCACCGACTTGTTCGGAGGTTCGGCACCAGCGGAGTCTAGCTCTGATCGGTCCACTTTTTTACAACAGCTGAATGCTCTGGATGTGGAACCAAGGCAGAACCACGGCTATGACTCATTTCAGCATTGGCTAAACCGAAGTCAAACACATCCAGAACTTTACAGAGTAGCAATGGTAGTATTGGCTGTTCCGTCGAACCAAGTTTCTGTAGAAAGAGCTTTCAGTGCCCTTGGACTGGATTTGTCCAACCGGCGAACTGGACTTGCAGAAGACACTCTTGCTAACATACTACTTGTTAAACTGAATAGAGAGTTGTTCGACAAAGTCATGCCAAATTTGTACAACTGGAAAGAACCAGAAACATTCTAAATGATTTCGTTTGACATACTGTGTATATATTTCAGCTGAATTTTTTCTGCATTTCGCTAGTTTGTTTTATATTTAGTTTTATTTTATTTTATGATGATGTCTTTATTTTAGAATTTAATTTTCTTTCGTTGATACCATTCGCCTGTTTCCATATTTTTCTTTTTTTCTCATTACCACAAATACTAAAAAATAAGATTTTCTATTACGAATAATAACGATGTTTGAAATAAAAATTAAGATGCAAATACGCTACAGAGATGTTTTTAATGAAAAGAAAATGCTGTTAAAAATAATCCTCCCGAATACTACGTAGAAATGAAAAGTGTTGAATTGTGGATTTCGTATGTGACTAAATATTTGCATTTTGAACTATTCCAATTTGGCAGGTACTTGACCATTGCTAACCAGACGATCATTGCGATAATACCCTTCGGCAGGAGTACTATGCTATTAGCGCGAGGTATTTTTAGGCCGCTGATGTTGGCGCGTTTTAGAATTGAATCAAAATTACAAAAAATTTCGTCTATACCCAATCCTTCTCAATTATAGAAGAATATCAAAATAGATTATTTTTACATGAAATAACACGAAACACACGTTTTTCTACGGTACACATAAATGGGAGCAGAATCAAGTAGGGTGATGTGCCTATTATGGCAGTAGAGCCTATTGTGACCCTATTTCGTACCCCTTGGTTTCGAATCAAGCATATGAGATAATGACACTATCAATTTGGCTAAAGCAGGTGAGAAAAAATAAGCTCAAGTTATATTCTTTATTTGTTGTGCACATACGTATTCAGAACTATCCTCTAAATCCAACTTTTAATTAAAACAAAATCACCTTATTGAAATATCTACTATTCCGCCTCACTCACGTAGTGGACCGAAACTGGATGCAACGGCGCTTAGCAAAATAAACACTTACGAGCCAGCATTTACCGCCTCATATCTCGTTATTCCAGCACAAATATGCTAAACATTGCACTGATACATACCTTTATTTTAGCTGGAGAAGCTTTTTACGATAATTTCACTTTAAAATCACTCGTCAAACACTAGAATAGGCCTAGTGTTATAATAGGATAAAACTAAATACGGGGGTTCCTATTATTGGCATGTTTTGCTGATACACTACCACAATCAAAACCAACTTTTTGTATCCATCATACAGAGAAGAATCACTAGTGCGGCCAAACCAAAACATGAACTTGTAAATATAATGTAATGCAATTTCAGGTATAAGTAATCAATTACTTCAAGTTATTCAACTAATTGTTGATTGCAGATATTTTATTTTCATCTGCACATACAATTCGGATCGGGAGAAAGCAATGTGATGTGAAACTTGTCATTGCAGTTGCTAACCTTCGAATGGTTTTTTTCTGCCTGCGCAATTCTGGGCGCTCTTCTAGTAACAGCTGATGAGTTTCATTGATGTGCGTGATGTTTACGTTTGTTTTGATCGGCTGAAAAAAGCAGAATGATTCGTTTTACAAATCACACGTTGGCGTCCATGATCTGGATACCTAGTTAGAATCGACGCAAATGGAATATGAGGCATTGCGTTTCAAGTAGATTGTTTTTCGATGAGGTGGAAATTGGCACACCCATGAGGCGATAATTGGATCGTTGAGGTGGGAATAGATGCACAGAATGGAACATTTATTTTCATTTATGCTGAAAATTGAGGCAATTCTGCTAAATAAGCATTATATAGATGTTTAAGAAACAGTACACTGATACTTTATGCTGAGAAAGGTTATAGATAATATGGCTTCTTTTAAAATTGTTCAAAAAATAGTGCGACCCTCTCCCTAATGGTGCCAAAATAGGCTCATCACCCTAGTAGAAGTAGAAGTAGAAAAATGAAAAAAAAAATCAATCTTTGATTAATATCATCGTGGCAATTGAGACGGCGGAAAAACGTATGATACATTGAAACAACTTCAATCGAAAAGTAACGTTAATCACTCGTGTGATGTTATCATCGTTTCTGCCATTACTAGTCCCATACCGACTTAGCTCGTTTAAACTTGGGTGTAATATGTCTGCCTCTTTTTCACACTAACCCGGTGTACCATAACTATGCAAACGAAACCACGTGAGTACGAAGTCGACTTATTACAACAAATTTTAACCGTAGTGTAGTTGGTGTTAAATCAACGTGCTGCCCAGACAAACACGACGTATAAGTATAAGAAGAAAAATTTAAGATTTACGCTATTCTTTCTTATCAGTATGACGTATCACGTCAACGGTACTATTATTGATACTCGAATGGAAAGTTTTTACTGGTCTTTAGACGGAAACTAAAGTATCTTTTCTTAAACTGATCTGATCATAAAAATGGTTACTTACTCTGATATTTTATTCTGGGCTTATTTGGAATTGCAATAATATGTTAATATATTCAGTTCCAATAAAATATGCATTTAGTTGTAGTCTTCGAAATCTTTTAGCTGAAATTAAAACGGGATCGTTAATATATTATTGACGTTTTTTATTATGCACCTGATTCTTTTTTCTAAAAATTCCAAGTGATTCATCCATTTTCGGGTGAGCAGCTATGCTATACCATGCCTAAAAGCTTGAATAGGTTGGCGTAATAATAATACCAGCTTGAGATTGAAATGGGATCGGCGCTTAGAGTTGGAAATCAGACCTGCTATCAATTCTTGGGATCCATAAGCTTGACGAAAAAAATGCTTGTTTGATCTTTTCGGTTTCACTAAATCTGAATGTCAAAATTAAACTAAGCCTACTGATTGTAATAATAAATTCAACGTTTCATGTTAAATATATCTTCCATACTACAAGCGGCGGTGCATCCCGGTATTAGCGAAATCTATCCTGCTTTGGTTGATCGAAATTCCCGATCGAGAACTCCGGTCGGCCAAGTAGACGCTTTGAGTGCAATGTCCTTTAGTACGCTCGAAAGATCAACTCGAAACGAGACGTAATTGAGTTTCGTGAGATCGGTATTTTTTGACCAACATAATTGCTCTGGGTGTGTCGCTTATTCCCAGGCATTCTTGGGTCATAGCAACAATCTCCTCCACTGTACGGCTCGGGTCAAGGCGACTTAGATAGACCCAGAAAACAAAAAGTTAATATTCGTCAAAAGAATCAAAACAATCATCATTACATCAAATCGTGGCGTTTCGTGTATTTTAATGTCATTTGGCATCAGAAATACAAATTCGACTTTTAAATTTTCCTTTATTCCACTATTGAATATTATTCAGTTACTCCTTCTATGGGCTCAAGAACGACTTTGGTTTTTCATTAGTGCTCTAGATTAGCAAATCTAAGTAATTTTGCACTTATTTTAAAGGGAGGTTCTCATTCAAATGATCAATAAGTAAGCAAAATTTAGATTTTTTTGTATTACAATGAAAAAACAATTTATTTTCTAAACCGTTTAGTTTCAAAAAGCTTATATTTTCCTCTTCATTTACAATTTTTTTCAAGACGAAATGTAGATTCTATTGGTTATTCTTAGAGTGAAAAGGGTTTTCATTCGAGAGGTCCAAAGATGAAGACTTTAAATTGAATCGTTTTCTAATGAGATGTTCGCTGTTTTGAAAAAATATGTTTCAAGATAAACGCGTTTAAAGTTTTGAGAAAAATTTCGATAAATTATTCGTGGTAGAATGTGAATATTTTGTATCAATTATGGGTTTCAGACATCGGTGATTATGAATCTGAAGTCAGTTTATCGAAATTCGAAATAGCCGATTCAATATGATAGACCCCACTAAACAGTAAGTGTTATTTCAGCTAAAATAGAGAAAAAAGGTTTTGTGATTTATAAACACGAGTTTGAGTTATTATGTATCCAAATCAAAAAAATAATAATGGCGATTCCAATAAGGCGGACTAACATCTGTGGTTTTATGATAACTCTCGATTAGTCTGCGATTCCTCTACAGATCAAGTCATGAAATAAGTTTGTGAAAAATTCCACCCGATTTAACCGTAATGTCACACTAACACAGCTGCACGTTAATTAGTCAATTTCTTTTTTTCTGATCCGGCTTGAGAATCCCATAAGGGTTGCGGTCACACACATATAACCTGCGATCACCATGGTATCAAATCAATGCGAAATTTATTGAAATGGGTTGAAAATTACTTGGATTTGGTACTCTAGATCACTAATGACTCACCAAAGTCGCTTTGATCATATTGGCCACTTACCACGGTTATTGATCCCATATAAGCAGGAAATGAAAAATGTTCAAAGGAGGGAATAAAGGAAAAGTTTAAAATCAATGATGCCAATGGTGTTAGAAATTCAAAATGACTTTTTTTGGGTTTAGTCGATTTGGCCCATTTTTGCATTTTTCATTTAGAAATATTGTCCCGATCATAAGGAAAAAAAAACAAGATTATAGTCAAATGAAATTTTCCTAACGAACTGTGTTATAAACTAGGCCTCGTGAGTATTTAAAATAATTGAAAATTGTAATACGTCTCAGCAGGAGATATAATTTTAAATATCTTGCAAATTCTGATCTGAGGAGGAGGGAGGGTTTGTCTTACGTAATATCATAAAATATGCATGAAAAATGAAATCAATAAGAAAAAATATTATTTTCATAAAAAAGATACTATTTCTTATTTGTGCAATGAACATTTTGTGTATCAAACAATTTAAGTATACATCATGGTTAAGGAAAGGCGGACCTCGAATTGAAGTTTTTTGAAGCGACGGAATATGATTGTTATATTAGTTATGCGTTAGCGGCTTAATTGTCAATGGTTTTGGAGCAGTTACATCAATTTCTTGACTCTTGGTGGTACATTGTTCTGATCGTGAACTGGAGTCACAATCTGTCTTACAAGTTAAGAAGTGTTGATACCTTTATAGTTGGAACTCAGAATTAATTCACAGCAGAAGAGGCTATAAATTCTTTTGAGTTCTACATCACAAGGAAATAGATTCAAAGAAAGTGGAATATAGTGAAGCAAATTATGTTGACTAAATCAAAGTTGCAGAAAATCTCCCAAAAGTTATTCTGAAATTTCTACTGGGCGATATTAGGATGCAAATAAAATTACTGGAGATGATTAACGTTAAATTTTGTCCTGAATTTTCTTTTAATAGTTCTATAAGTATCTTTTTCGCAACCGTATAATTTAATGAATTAACAATATAATTTTTTAATTACTCAAATCATGATAAGATCTTATGTAGGGGGAGAGGGGGAGTTCACCAAAATCTTACGAACTCTTATTTGGGGGGAGGGGGAGGTTGAAAAGTTCTAAAAAAGCCTTACATAATTAGTGTACAGCCTCTATGTCTTCTGATCGGGATGTCGTCACTCTGAAAATCGTCAACCTAACCCGGCCAATTTCAGGATTTTAAACTCCGCATATCACACTATGAGTTGGTTCATTCAATAATAATATCAACATAATTTAAAACATAGACTAAAGGTACTTAATATGTAAACCAGACATTTTTTCACCCGCAACATACCATATCCTCATTCCGCTGTTCATAGTGATTCCCAGAGGGCCAATATGACCAAAAATTTACTAGTACATAATATGGATATGTCGTTTCGAAACTTTCGCAATCAGTGCAAAACATGACAATCAGATATCTGGCTTTTCGAAACCAAACATTGTAGTGGATGTAGTTTTATGTCTACGCATATAACATATCTATCGTTTCAGACTAATTATGAGAAAATAAATTCGAGAAAAAGAAAACATTTTTGTAGTCAAATTTATGCATTCAGGAATCTCGTTTTCACAGTTTGTGCGACAGAAACCCTTTTTTGGAATGATAGAAAACTACATTCCATGAGAATAACAAGAAATTAAAATACTACCGTTAAGCGGGTATGCTTTATGACCCGCGTAATCGCCATTTCGTACCAGCTTGCAAATCACTACCTGATATATTGTGGTACCATTGAAGGCCGGTTGTTGACCTTAGCTGCGTAATTGTATTATCTTTAAAACAACCAGCAGTTAATGCCCTGTGCGAGCGGGAAGCAACGTGGAAAGTCCGCCCCACATTCATTAGATTCATTCTACAACTGAGCAGTGTGTAAAAAACGAAAACTGGACGGTGCGTAATCACTATGACTATATGAGCGGTAAGCGTCGTCCGCTAAGCTTTCCAGGTAATAACGAAAGTGAACGAGTGTTGGCGAGTGAACCGATCTGAATTGATTTCTTTATGATTTGGTTGCGCACGTTAAGTGATTCCTTATTCATCTCTTACTAAGTCTTGGATTGCTCCAGTGGTATTTCTATACCACTTACGACTTTTATCAGCATCCAGATTATACTTCGTTTTTCTCAGATGCAGTGCAGTAACAAAATTGACGTGAAAATTTTAAAATGCGCGTGTTGGAGTGCAGCCAACAAAAACGACTCTAACGAAACCTTTTTTTAAATTAAAACCCTATTATGAAAGATTTGCGATATTAATTTGTTTTGAGTTATGGTTTTTAGTTTCTTAGTGGAGTATATGGGTTATATTGTCAAAATACGTGTTTTTCACAAGCGTAATGAATAAATTCTATTTATTTTACTCGTTTACTTACTGCATTGACTTCTTCTTATTTCAAGTATTCAATTTATGTATGTTTGCCATTTTATTCATTTAATTAATTTTATGCTTTTCATTTATTGTATACATTTTTCGGAATGTTCATTTCATTTGCTTCAATTACTACATCACTTTCATTTGTTTTATTTTTATATTCAATTCTACTCATTTTGTTAATTTAATTCGTTTCATGACTTTTATTATTTTACGCTTTTATTGCGTTTCTTGTTCAAATAATTTTATTAATTTTACTTAATTGATTCAATTATTTATTTTTAGAATTTTATTGGATTTATTCATTACATTCATATCCCTTTCGGCTCAATTTGTAGAGATCGTGTATGTGTATGTATGTGTGTGTACATTTTCTAATCACACCTACTTTTCTCAGAGAAGGCTGAACCAAATTGCTCAAACTTATAAGGTATTGCAATTGCTCTGAAAACCGACTTTTCAGTTCGTCGAGTTCGGCAAATGTCTGTGCGTGTGTATGTATGTGTGTATGTGCGTCTGTGTGTATGTGACCAAAAATGTCACTCATTTTTCTCAGGGATGGCTGATCCGATTTTGACAAACTTAGTCTCAAATGAAAGGTGAAACGTTCCCATAGGCTGCTATTGAATTTCTAATTCCGACTTCCGGTTCCGGAATTCCAAGGTGGTGAGCACGATCACGCAGAAAATGTCGATTTTAATAAATTCTGCAATGAATGTATCAAGGTGAATTTTTTTCCAAAATATGACCACAACTACTTCGATTTGTAGTATTAGGTCACCAACTTCCATTCAAAGTCTCTTTGGCCACATTGGCCACCATCATCGGTTCCGGAAGCCCCGGCGAAAGTATCTAAATTCAGAATAACAGTCACATTGGTTTCTCGAAGATGGCTAGACCGATTCAACCAAACTTAAACTCAAATGAAAGGTATTGCGCCCTCGTAAATGGCTATTTAATTTCATCCCGACCCGACTTCCGGTTCTAGAGTTACGGGTTGTGGCGTGCGATCGCATAGCAAATTGCGATTCAAACCGATACTCCAATGAAAGCAAAAAAGGTAAAAATTTAGCTAAAAGGTCTCTCAAACAACTTAAATTTGCAGTTCTAGGTCACCGACGGCCAGCCAAACTTTCGTTGACTACATTGACCACCATAGACGATTCCGGAAATGCCCGGGAAAAACCGCCATCTTTCAAAATTAACGAACTCACATCAGTTTCCCGGAAAATGTTGGGCAGATTTTCACAAACTTAGTCCCAAATGATAGCTATAATATCTCAACAGATGTCTATAAAATTTTGTACGGATCGCTTATATGGTTCCGGAAATATAGACCAAACTGTCCGGTCACATATAAAATTCCCATGTAAGCCGGATTTCAATTTTTTTTTGAAATTTCGGAAATCGAATTTTTGATGCTAAACATCTTTGAAATGCATGAAACGCCGAGATTTCATGTTATCTCGAAAAAACAAATTTCATAAAAATCGACTTTTTGGGACTCCCCATTTTGCACCTTTTTGCATTTCTCAATAGTTCAATTTAATATTGCCGTGGCTGGTTTTCCTTTTACAAAATTTTAGAATTCGAATAATGATTTCATTTCTTGAATATAGTTGTCATGTCGTGTATAATAAAAATGTAATATATGGATTCTAAAGTTTTTTATGAATATGAACAACTCAAAAATTCTCGTGTTCATGATTGAGAAAGGCATAATTGCACCGCTAGGTGGATTAAAACAGGATAATTATTTTCAAATGAGCGCTATAGCATTCCCATAAGCTACGATTAAATTTTTAGTTGATCCGACTTCCGGTTCCGGAGTTACGAGTTTAGGAGTGCGATCACACATAAATTTTTGCCTTTCTCATATAGAAAAGATATACAATTGGGTGTCCGGAGCAGCTAGTGTCTTAGTGCAGATTCTACAGAGAGTCAGTATTGGATTCCAATTAGCTTAATTGCTTTAAATCCTATTCCTATTACCACCCCGATCCCGTGAGTTAGAGTAACGTTTGCTATCTGTTTTGAACATGTCGGAACGAATATTTGAGTGAAAATTATGATACTTTATTCAAAGTTTCCCTTCACTCAAACTAAAATGATTTTTTTTAAATATGCATTCCCAAATTTGTACTATTTTATAGGAATAAAGTGAATAGATTGATACCGAATTGTTCAAAATTTACTGTTTGTAGGTCGAACAATAATTGAAATAATGTAGCACCCTTCCTTGTATTTTTAACACATTTGCATGTCCTGAAAATTTTCAAGAAAAACAATTCATTGGATATTATTTTTCCACATATAAAAAATCTCTATCAATCTTTGCAAATAAACAAATTTTCAAAATATCCGTTAAAATGTTCCATAAAAGCCTAGCCCTCTCACGAACATTCGATGCTGGAATAGCACAAACGAAGGAAAGGAAGAAACAGGTTAGAAAGCCAGCCAAATGTAGGTTAAGTGAAAGAAAACTTGAAATACCCATGCCGATAAGTCGTTTGAGTGTATTGTTTCTCTGGGTGAAAGACGTGCGCACTCGGTCGCGAAGAGGGATGCTTTCTTTCTTTCTTTTTTCTTCTTTCTTATTTGGCGTGCACTATCCTCAACACATCTTCGTAGGCATGTACCACTTTGCCCGTTTTCGTAAATAACACACTTTTTTCCATCCACTCTCCTGTATGATGAGATCCGACGATTTCAAGGCATTAGTTATGACGCGAGTGGGAAACGCAAATGGGATAACAATGAAATAATAAGGTGTTTTGCGATAACAGGTGTTATAATCACGATGGGTAACCATGGAAACGGGCAAAAAATAAAACATGAATTAATTGAACTACACCCCTACAAACTAGTTTTTTTTCAAAAGTGATGAAAGTGAGTTACAGTAATTAAAACAATTGATGTTATGCTGTTGACCTGGCTTAAATGTACTAACAAGCAAGTAAAAAGCGCATTAACCCATTATGTCCTAGCGTATGAAATTTCATACGCAAAAACAACACATTTCTGGATCATATTTGTTATACAATAAAGGCGTTTTCTAACTTCTGGTCTTCTGTGAACGTTAATTAATACCCTATAGTTTATAATGTGTATGCTCAATAATATTTTTTTTATAAAATTCCTTTGTGTTTTCGAATGTCAAAGTTAGACAAAATTCAAACCAAAATATGAACAATACGTATTATTAATTTTCTCTTCTAAATCACATTCTTGTTTCGAATTGTGAACGAAGGGCCATAAGAGATGTGAAAGATGTGGGTCAGTGCGAAAAAATCGAAGAAATTGGTGAAACAATTGCGAAAATTCTGCTGGTAGTTCAAGGTATGAAATTTCATACGCTAGGCTGAACCGATATCTTTTTTCCTAAGGCAAAATTATTTCCTCTTTAGGACCAGGAGGGGATTCACAACTTTCTCGCTGATTTTATCGTTGAATCAGTGCATTCAAGGCTAACAAATGCTTAATACGTAGCAAATCATACCTGGTTCCACCCAGAATATTTTTTATGTAAATTCTCGTGAGAAAATGTTCTTTTTCTTAAAATAATTACAAAGTTCGAGGGAAATATGGTTTAATGCAACGAACCAATCATGAGACGAAACGGCACGAGAAAGGAGATAAGTGTTAAAATCATTCAAAAAAACTTGTAAATGAATGATCTCACAAGGTTGAAGATATTATTCGATTTTATGTTGAATATAAAGATTTTAGCCGAATTTTCTCTGTAATGATTTTTGATACCCTATCAGCCCAGCGTATGAAATTTCATACGTTAGTTTTTTTCGCAACAAAACGTTCCAAAGTGGTTATTTTATTTTTCCCATACTTAATTCGGCATAATATGAGGGCTCACGAAGTATTTTACAAATTACCAAAAGTTTTAACATAGCTGGTTTATAATGGGTTAAAATAAATACGAACAAAAAAGATACAATCCAGCTAACAGTAGGTAACATTCCCATTTTTATCACTTGCTAAATACCACTATTAATTTACTTATGGGTACCTACATTAGATAAAGCACTAAACTTGACCTTTAAGTTCCTCGAAAAAGTCCTCATGCAAAATTTGAGTGCAATCGAAAAACAATGATGCGTCGAGATCTGGTGTAATGTTAAAAAATGTCTGTGGTACAAGCAATATTTTTGAATTGAGATGGGACTTAAGTTTGGAAATGCAGTTTTTATTTTTTATGTATGCCAAATGTTTTAGAAATCAATGAGATGTCAAAATCTGATGTCAATTCGAAAAAAAAACAAGTTTTTTTGATTTTTATTTGAAGTTTGAAAATTAAAAGTACCAGAGAGGCAACTTTTGTCAATACAATTTTTATGAGAAGATACAAGATTCGTTGTTTCATGCAGTTCTAAGACATTGGGCATAGAAAATAAATTAAAATCAGCTTTTTCAAACCACAGTATCAAGCTAAATCTTGAATCTTCCAAGTTTCATAAAGGTTATCTTAAAACAAAATTTAGAATGGTAGTAGATCTCGACACTTCATTACATCCTAAACCATTTATCATAAAAAATTGGATTCAATTTTTGAATATTTTAAGGGTCCTTTTGTGTTTTTTCGCGGGTGCAAATTTTTGTACTTTATCCGTTTTACGCAACCCCTTAACCGCGTTCGATTGAGCTAAACTTTTTACTTTGTTGATGTGCGTCCGGTTAGGAAATTCGATGAACATCTGTTTTCCATAAATGCCATTGGCACTCCAATATACAGCCGTCTGAATAGCTGCTCCCTCCGTTGCCTTCAAACACCTAACTGATTTCCTAAGTATACAATAAAAGATTTGTGGCTGGAATTTACATGAAATGAACGATAGTCAAACATGAATTATTTAGGAAGAAATTGGGTCATTTCCAAAGTCCTTATATAGGAAGGTCCTAGCATGCTTCAAAATGAAAACTGTGCTCGTATGTGTGACAGGTTCTAAGGCGAATGGTAGCGTCTACGTAATCAATACCGCGTCTTATAGGCAGTTTTCACGCATGCTAAGACCTTGTTTAAAGGGACTTTGGGCCATTTTCATGTACACAAATTATTATTTGAAGGTCGAACTGAAAAATTGCCAAAGTAAACCAAAGGGCCGCAAAACTGAGACTCCGCCAAGGGCGCCAGAGGACCACGCTACGACTCTGCCCACTACATACTTTAGTTTTACATGCAGAATTCCAGGAGAATATCGATTTTTTGAACACGCTGAGCTGATTTTTTTTGTTCAACTGGGTTCACTTGATCCCTTCAAATTCGTGGAGATTTGATCCCCTTCGTCATGATTATACACATCACTGAACATAACAAAATTCGCTCCATAACAATTGAAGTAATTGTTGCCAGAAAATAACAAAAATAATTTGTCGATAATGAACTCTTCGGTGCACAGAAACTTAACTGTAATTTTTTACTACAGTATAAGTAGCAACTATGTATTCCACATTTGAAGTTTATCAACCATAATAACGGCCAGCTTTCAAATAATTGATCAGATTTTCAGAGGTGAGAGATGCGTAATATTTAGTAACAAAAATAACAATGTCTTATCACAATAAATAAATCAATACTGCAGTCCATGTATAACATTGAATAGGGTTGGGTGCCTATGTTGGCCCTATTAGAGAGAGTACCAAACTATTTCATTAACTATTAATTCCATTAAATCAGCGTCTTAGCTTGGTGCCTAAGAACTAATATAATAACAAAAATGCCCCAATTATCGCACTACAATTTGAGCCAATGCGTTGAGCAAAGATGGCAGGCGTTGCTCTAGCCACAGGCTTCATACAGCGAAACACAGCGAAAATAGGCCCATTACCTTACATGCTCTTTTAAACATGTTTTCAAAGAGAAATCAAGTGTCTCCAAATTAAGGATCGTGTCTTCACTAAGAATTTTCCATTTTTTGTAGTTTTCCAGAAATGCTCATAGTTCTTGTTCAGCGTAATATTTCCATGAATTTTTTTATGATTATCAGTCAATCCTAGAAACTATGTACAACTACTCAAAATGCCTAGTTTTTTATTTATCATTTCATGGAGTTGGATTCAAAATTAAAAAAGGCATCAAGTCTCCTCAGTCATTTCAGGAAAACATAATTTCAGGTCAAGATGACGGCAAACTTGGGCACCAAACTTGAATTTGCAGGTCTTGATCACTAATGGTCAGCCATAATCGCTTTAACCATATTAGCCACCTACGACGGTTTTTGATTCCCCAAAGAAAGTTGCCAAGACTGGAGTTAATGCTATACATATTTTATAGAAAATTCTTTGTTGTCAAACGGTGGGATAACAAAATTCTCACAAGTTTCCTATCTCATGCCTCCACGCGAGTCTAAGTCTATTGATGACATTTGGTCCTTAGACCGGCGACGACTGGGTGCTATCAGCCTTCTGCCTATAGTAGCAGAATGAGAGGGTGCGAACAGATCTAGTCGAGAAAACATTGCCGTAAAAATGAATAGTTGATCGGAAATTAGCCCCAATACGACTAATCTGACTAGTATCTATGATCACGGGTCAATACGTATTGAAAATTCGCCGCGTCTGTTTTTATGAACCTAATTTCAAGCTTTGTGATTGCTAACAAGCCCGTGCATCAGGTTAACAATCCTTTATATTTCCCTTCAGTGTTCGTTATTATCGCTCCTATACTTGTATTCCACAAACAATCCGATATGGAAAATAAGAAATACTTTCCTTGATTTATAACATCTCGCGCTATGTTTGCCTGTATAATGTGTTATCACTCGGTAGTTTTCAAGCCAATAAATATATCGTAGAGAAGAAGTAGCAAATTCTGTGTAAATACTGTTGCAATAAATAGTGATCCGGCCCATTACGCCGATAACATTAGCTTTTTCTAGGCAATACTCCCACGGTCGGCTGTGTGGAGTTCAAATTGCTTTTGTTTAGGGAACATAGTATACTCTCGGTAGCCGGCTGCCCAAACCAAAAACTAAACAAGATCTTCTCTTTTTCGAGTGATCGTGCACTCGAAGACTAACTAAACAACTACCTAATAAAATATGCTTTACAGGTCGCATCGCTTGCTTGGAGCGAATCCTAGACCTGATACCCTTCCAAACCACCAACTCCGCGACACCTATGGAAGAGTCTGATGAATCGTCGTCCTTCCGTTAAGTAGGTGGAGCATCAACACTTCCTGTCTACCTTATCCTTTATCATTCCTCGTGAACGATGGAGATGGGGGCGGCCGGCAATGATGGCTATCATGCTGTTGAGGTATTAATATGGGTCGGATTGGTATGAATTCCTACTTACCATTTCCTAAGCAACTCTTATTAGACAATCAGCAGTCAAACATGATGAAGTCATTTCATTTCGATTTAACCTCCGTTTCTGAAGGTACGGTAAGGTTAGGGCGCTCACATCGGTAGTACCCATGCATTAATCAGCGTTCTCTCGTTTTTTTCGTGCGTTGTTCCCGGTTTTCGTCTAGTTTCTGACTCACGGTCAACTGTCATCCGTACTTGTAACTTCTGGAGGATCTTTGAGACGGTCGAATGATGTTTATTCTTCGGGCTTTCCAAGGCGCTTTGTGACACGTCAGCATTTTTCATATGGGTGAACAAAATCTTTCCACAAACGGTCATCCATGTCAACCAGAGGTTCACTGAGGGCCATTCATGTACCACATGGACCAAAAATGGTCGGATTTCAATTTTTCTCGAACCCGAACCCAAGAGCTTGAAAATTACAAAGCCCAAACCCGACCGGATCCTGAAAATAGAATATATGAAGGACCCGAGCCCGAACATTTTAAAATTGATTAATCCGAATCGAACCTGAGAATTTTAAAATTTGAAAGCCCGAATCCGACCCGAGCCAAAAAATTTAAAATTTAAAAAACCCGATCCGAACCTAACTTCCTAATACGGAGAATCAACCAAAGATCCCAAAGATTTTTAATCTTTAGGCACCCGAGCTGGGTCTTAGGCTTATCTAAAAATAGTAGAATCACTCGAACCTGAAGTAGCACCGCACTGGAGTTGGTTGGGTTCGGTTTCTGTAAATTTAAACTTCTCGGACTCGGGTCGCGTTCCGGGGCTTTTAATTAAAATTTCTCGGGTTCGGGTCGGGTCCGAGTTTTTGAAATTTTAAACTATCGGGTTTCGGTCGGGTTTTTCGAATTTGAAATTTTCGGATTCGGGTCGGGTTCGAGTTTTGAACAAATTACTACCTAGCACTTCTTGGCGCTGTTTACGTCTATACACAACACCCAGTCTCTTTTTGTAGTAATTAACTTTACTTCGTGATATGAATGGATGACACATATAACCGTAATAAATTTTACCACCTTTGAATAGCTAGAATATATTTTTTTCTGATGGTCACATATTGTATTTTTTATTCAAATATAAAATTACTGCTCTTCAGATTCGCAAACTTCCCGAATTACTTTATGTTTTAAACGAGCACTCATGAGGCAGAGAAGTGCGCGCGTTGAGCTATGTGTCCTTTAAGGTGAGCATGCCAGTTAGTCTTAAGCCAAAGCTATGTCAGCGGATACATGACGAATAGGGATTCTGTTTCGTGAATTTGAGGATACAGGACGAGCCGGTCAGAATTTTTGGAGACCTCCGCATACTCCAATTCCATTCCTGATCGCTGTGGAGACGCCGCTAACATCCAAGTAAGCTCCGATTCTTATCGATTCATTCACACCGTACACTTGACCGCTGAAGGTTTCCTGTCCGTCTACTACCAGAACGTCCGTGGAATGAGAACAAAAACTCAGACCTTCTTGCTTGCCCTTACTTTCTGCGATTACGATATTATTGTTCTCACCGAAAGCTGGCTATGCGATGATATATTAAATTCCGAGCTTACGACGAACTACGCTGTTTATCATAGCGATCGTATTCTACCAGCCATCTACGCCGCGGAGGTGGTGTTCTCAAGATGGTGTCCCTCAAGGGAGTCACATAGGGTCACTTATCTTTATATTATTCATCAACGATCTCTGCACGCGCATCAAGTCCGGAAAATTGCTCTACGCTGATGATCTGAAAATATTTCGTTCAATTGCTTCGGGACTCGATTCAGCTGTGTTCCAACAGGATATAGTTAATATTGAAAAGTGGTGCTCGCTGAATGGAAGGCAGATCATCGTCGATAAATGTAAGGTGATAGGTTTCTGGCGCTCGACAACTCTAAGGCGCTGTGTATATACCCTTCAAGCGTGTGTCATCCAAAGCGTGGAATCTATCCGTGACCTAGGAATGTTATACGACAGAAAACTTCGCTTCGCCGACCACGTCACAGCGACAACGGCTAAAGCTTTTGCAACATTGGGTTTTTTGAAACAATTGATTTCGAGGATTTCTACACTCTGAAATCCATATACTGGTCCGAAGCATTTTTGAATACGCTGTACAAGTCTGGGTACCGTACAAAGCAACCGATTGTTCAAAGAAGCTTCGTACGGATTGCTTTACGCGGTGAAATTTTTTTACCCATTTTATATATTCAAATTGCCAATTTTCGGAAGTTATTCGAGCTATCAAAAAATGGGTACTTTTTTGTTTCTGACAATGAGTATGAGTTTTTATCCATTTCACAACCACTCGATGAGGTCATGCCAATGGGTATATCTTAATAATTGGTGAAAAATCCTTAAATATTATTTCAAGCGAATCAACCTTCAAACTAAGGATAGTAGCGGAACCTGAATATTATCGGCCAGCTTCGGAGTCCGTGGCGGAAACGGAACATTTCGGTAATGCTCCGAAAACAACGGCTGTTTAGACTACTGAGGATGTTTTATGTTTTATGTTTTTTTTAATTCAGAAATAATGCCTATCATGCTGTTGAGATTTTAATATGGGTCGGATTGGTATGTATTCCTACTTACCACTTCCTAAGCAACTCTTTTTAGATAATCGGCAGTCAAGCATAATGAAGTCAGTGTTCAATCCACCAAAATCATCGTCACAACGCAACGCAACGCAAATACAACAACTCCACTTATAGATACGAATATTAGTTCCAACGATGAAACGAAAAAATAACATTTCTCAATTCAATAAAGTACGCCATTTTTCTTCCTTCCTGGAGCATTATGC
This sequence comes from Topomyia yanbarensis, assembly GCF_030247195.1. Lineage (NCBI taxonomy): Eukaryota > Metazoa > Arthropoda > Insecta > Diptera > Culicidae > Topomyia > Topomyia yanbarensis. Next base: position 171,183,950 of record NC_080671.1, on the reverse strand, counting down.
AAACATTTGCTTCATAAGATTAACGTCTCAGTAGTTGGTCTGTGATATGAAAACTAATAACGAGCAGTATATTTTTTAAAAATATATATATTTAAATACATAAATTTGATACAAATTATACACATGATGTTTCATATCTTTCCTTAATTACGATTAAAAATGACAATTTTAAAACTACCGAATAATAGCTACTATAGAGTCAGTAGTACTGAATTAATTAATTTGTAAGTAGTGTTTTAAGATCAGTTCTGAAAGTCGGCTAAACTTTGTGGAAAGGAATTTTCGAATTAATTTGATGGGTTGTATTACGAAGATAAAACGATGTCGATCGCGTTATAGCATATATACGATCTCGTAGGACTGGACACGAAAAGGCCCGCACTATCACCTAGTTTTATATCCCGGTGATGGCATCAAAGATATAACAGTATTACTGAAAATTTCACAAATTTCTTCTTCAGTCGCTTACTCTAAATAACTGTGGTACTTATATGACGAAAAATAAATTAAAAATAACCTTCTCTTCTGTTCACTGTTCAAAAAATTACATAAAAAAGAAGGTCAATTTGCTCAAACTGCTGTATCAAAGAAAAAAATATATCACAATTCCGAAACGTCGTGCCTATTCACTAGACAGGTCTATTGTTTATAACTTCTCCAGCAGCTATTTATGTTGTTCCGTCAATCGTTTTCACTGTCCTATCATCTTCCCTGAAGATAAATATCGTTTTAACTGCTTGTTTATTTTAAATGTTGCATTAAACAGCTCAGTTAAAATCTAAATTATCATACATGGACTGTTTTGCTTTCGCACTATTTCCATCTCACTTGGAACCGGGCTACGGTAAACTCTCCACTATCGGTAATTTCAGCTTGCGCTACCGTAGTTTCATAGGACGACTTGTTTACTTAAAAAAATAACAACTGACGAAAATGCTATCTTTCTGCCTTATAAGTAGTAATAAATATTCTCTTTTGCTTATAAAAAAAACTGTTCACCATATCTTACCACTGAAAGGCGCACACACATTCGTTCCCAAGTCTTTTTTGCACTACACTCTCGAACTGTTCAGGCCTCGCATTTCACACATCATTTACAAACCTTTTACAGAGCTCATCACAATTTGGGTTTTTCTTTTCTCTCTCTCTCTGCCGAACTAGATCTCGCGGTTACACTCGTTCCGCTTCCGTCACTGTGCCGCGGCTGTGACACCAAATCCGCTGCCAGTGGTGTTGGAAATCATCATGTTCTTGATAGTGGCCACTTCCGACTCCAGCCGGGCCAATTTCGACTGGAGATGGATGTTTTCCTCAGCCTTCTTGCTGATGACGACGGACGCCGGAATTGAGGTAACCTTTCCGCCGACGATGTTAGTCGCCGATCCTGTGGATGCCATTGCCATTGGTGAAACCGAAGTGGATGGAGGTGAGCATGGTAGCGGGACCATCATTTTCTGTTCCGCCTTCGTGGGCCATTCTGTAGAGATGCCTGAATCGCGCTCATCCGAAGAACCATCCCCGTCATCCCAAGGGGAAGATGATCGCAGTTGCGGTTCTTGTTTAATATTCTGCAGGGCAAGCAAGGCGGAGGCTGCGTCCTTATCACCAAGATGTGATTTGTGTCTCAGCTTAACCGGTAGACTGTTGTTGTGATCGTGAATCTGTTCGCGATCGTGTTCGTCATCGCCGGAGCTGCTGTGACTGCTGTTGGAACCGGTTCCGTTGGATGTTTCGTACGGTGATGGAGCACGGCGACTAAGGTTGAGCACGTTAGCGGTAAGCAAAGCGTTGATCTCTCGCGGTGGTGACGAGTAGAGGTTGCCGTTGTAGCTTACCGGATAGTTTGGAATAGAGTACGGACCAACGTACGGATGATGCGAGATGTGTGGTCCGCTAATGTGCGAGTTTGCTGAGCCGAAGGTAGGAACCGGTAGTGATGGAACATCGATACGATCGCGATCACGTTCACGGTCTCGATCTCTCTGATCAACCAGTGATTCATTGCGATGCTCGTCACGCTCGAGCAGGTCGACTCTGGCAAGAGGGCTTCGAATTGTGGATTCGCGTTTGTTGCTATCACATCGACTGCTACCGTTGGTCATTGGTTCGTACTCGCGGTACATGGCTGCAGGTGAATGGTGACTATAGTGTGAGTTTGTGTGCTGAATTGTGATTTGCTGCAGCTGTGAAGCGATGGACTGTGGCGGAGGAGGAGATTCGATGTTTGGATTGGGGTGAATGACTGCGGCTTGTTGCGATTGTTGCTGGGGTGGTTGATGTATCGAGTGTTGTTGCTGTATAGCCTGCTGCGGCGTATGCGGTTGATGAAGATGCTGAGGTACTTGCTGCATTGGTTGCGGCGTTAACGAAGGCTGTGGTACCGGTGTCCTTGACAACGGGAATACTAAAGGCGGAGTACTATTGATTTTGACTCGTTTAGTAGAACTTAGCACTTGTTCATTAGTCGGTAGCGTAGCCATGATTTGATCAACACTGACTAAATTTTCACCGCAAATATTATACTTGTTTTTGATCGCGTCCAATTGTGCTTTTAGCACGTGGTTTTCCTTAGTTAGCTCGACCACTCGCTGCTCTAGGACCATATCATTGAAGCGACGCTTTTCGCGGGAACGTTTTGCCGCTTCATTGTTACGGCGTCGCCTATCCCAGTAGCTGTCGTCTTTCTTATTGTCTGGAATGAACTCACGCTGCTTGCGCTGAGAGAATAGCTCCTTGCGCTGCAGATGGGATGAGAGATCGTATCCGTTTCCATTGTAATCAGTGTCCGGACTAACGGGACTACCGCGTCCGGTTGATTCACTGCTCATTAGCAAGGCACTGTGTGCTAAAGGGGAATAGACAGGAGAAAAAAAATCAAACGATTAGTATAGTTCCGGGTAGCGCTTGCGGGCTAGGTTCAACTGACCGGGCATGTTGGAGTTATTGTGATTCTGGCCGGGTATTTCACCGTTGATTGGCGAACCGTTCTGCTGTCGTGTTACAAAATCCGCTACCATCATACTTTCTCCTTAGTACATCTACAGAGAGAAACGAAGGGAAAAACAAACATCTCGATTAGTAAAAACGTGCTACACTAACTACGCCGTTGAGGCAGAAATATTCGACTCGGTGAGAACTTTACGACAGGTTATTCAAACTAGGCAAACAACAAGCGGCAGTTAAGCGTGTGCGCCTGCAGCGGTTCGGATGAGCGCAGAGGGTGTGTTGTAATCACTGGAATAATGATACACGTGAAGTCAACATGTGACAACGTGCACTGCTCTAATGGCGTATGCATAAATATTGTGTGGAGAGTGGCGGTTATTGATTTTTATCGTAGCCTCTTGCTTCCCGCCTTCCCAGTCGGTCTACCAAACACGACGCAAGAGCGGTTGGTTTCAAGTCGCAGTCATCTTCGTCTAGTTGCAGCTGAAACGTGATCGTCGGAGAGTTTCATTTTTTCTGCTGTAGCGGTTTTTTTAGCCAACCACCACATGAAAACAACATTGTGTACGGGTGAGAGGGATGGAGAGGTACACAGACAGACCGATTGTGAAGGGGAGAGACGGAGAGACCGAGATGCCGGAGAAAACAAAAACGGTTGCAAACGGAATGTGTGTGTGCTAATTTGTTGACCATTTCTAGCTCATGAGGTGTTTATTGACTGGAGGTCGTCAATCATGTCCTTTGCTGAGTGTTTGTTTACTTTTTGCTGAGCTTGGTAATATTTTTGTTGCTGAAAATCGCTATATTTATGTTGGATCGTACGCTTGCAGTTCGTGGAACTTTTAAAACTTCAAAGAGATTGTAAACTAGTCAATGAAGAAACAAATGAAACAATTCCACGCCAAATTTGCCACCAAATATGATTCTACTATATTATTTTTTTTGGTTCAGAAGACAAAAATATTCGATGCATATTTTATTTTAATATAGAATTCTCGAGAATTTCTAGATTAAATTTCCACGCTTGGAAAAAGTACTATTTTCAATTGTTCATACTGTAATAACTAAAGAATATGCAAAAAATTGTCCATAACATAAATTGTACCCCGTTTTTTCATCTTTCGTATGAATTATTTTAAAACTCAGTTATTTTTCCAATTTGAATGATTTTTTTTGTTGGATGAAATCTAGAGAAAATTTTCAATAGGACGTAAGTAACATTGAGAGCCTCTCTTTGTTTACTTTCTCTTTCGTTTATTACGACGCCATTACAACACTTTGCACTAATTTTCCAGTACATATCGAAAGCCGACGGTTTTTACTAGAATATTAGGCAAAGAGTAGAGTAGTAAATGTTGAATTGGCCGGGTAATGAACAGAAGAGAAAGACCAAAGAGAATCTCTCATTGTTACTTACGTCCTATTGAAAATTTTCTCTAGATATATAGGTCATTTGATGCGGAATAGAATGTTCTTCCTAAATTTCTATTTCAATAAAGATGTTTCCTAATAAAAATGTAGAGCCGTTTTCATATTTATAATGAAAAAATCGCAAAATAATGGTTACTTTCATATTGTTGTCCCAAAACCGCATAGTATTTTTAACAAAAGAACATAACCTAGCATACCCTTGAAAAGGTCATTTCTTCTTCTTTTCAGAGCACTTAGAAAATTTAAAATCGGTTGAAAAATGGCCACGTGAAAAAAATTTTCGTGCTGAAGATCCTTAAAAATGTTTTTGCTATAAATCAATATTTTGAGGGTATATTAAATTGACCAAACGTGGTTTTGTGCTGAATTTGGTGAGATCTACAAACCTTATCAGATCATTTTAAAAGTACATTCATTTTTTTTAATTTTGTAGCACCGTGTACTTAATACATATATGAATGTGTCTCATCAGCTCTTACAAGACGAGCCCCCCAATTGCGCTCGCAGGAAATAACCACGCGAAAGCTAACAACTGGAAAGGCTAGCTTCTCTTGCCACGAGATGAATTTTGCAGTCAGCGATCAGTTGAATAACTTGCAATAAATGATTACTCATACGTGAAATAATTACAATATAGTTCATATTTTAGTTTGGCCGCACTGCTGAATGACCTGAGTATTGGATGCGGAAAAACATTTTTAATTGTTGTAGTGTCAGGCCCGTAGTGTGCGGTTGGCCAGCTTCGAGATGTATAGGTGTCCATATTTTTTCTGTACAAGCGTTGGCTGTCAGTTTTTTCTAGCAAACAAGAAAAAAGGAAGGAGAAAACTTTTTTACTTTTTAACGACATTCCATTAGCTGGGGATTACTGAGTAGGGAAAGTTATGAAAAATTAGAGCCATAGCATTTAAAGTAGCATTTAAAGTTTTATATAGCACGCATACAAGTGCAATCTAAGTTTTAAGAGATTTTTCAAAAGTGTATTAAAACCGCAATTGTTATTTGGGTAGTACTCAAGAGTGCGCAAGGATATGAAATATACAGATCGGAAAACTAGAAGTGGTAGGGTCATTAGAAACAGGCTGAACATCTTATCTTTTGTCTTCTGTTGGTAGGAGTAGGAGCTCATAAGTGGATCATCAGAGCCGCATTCTTCCTGAGCGAAGGTAGCCTAGCGTTTTGTCGTGGTGAGCGGTGTAGCTTTTTTAGTATTTCTGCAAATCAGGGCTTCCAGTATCTTTTTAGAGAACGCTTCAGATTCTCCAGGCGCTGTTGGTACGCGGGGCATGGTCACGGATCATATGAACTCAGAGACGAACCTTGTCGAACAAGACGTAATTAAGCATAACAGTTCCATCAAATGTACAAGTAAGAAGAGACACCAAGCCTAAATCGGTCGCACTGGGGTACAAATGTACCCAAGCCTTCTTTGGAGTCGTGTAAAGACGAGAATTCGGCATAATTCAATTTAGGGTTCTTAGTAAGAGTAGGAAAAGATGGTATAACCAGTTTGCTTATATCCTTCATGGAAGCAGGTGTCAAAGTTTTTCAGAACAATGGCGACTGCTGTAACAGTAACTTGGCATATTACCATTGCATTACTGCACAGAACTTTTTTTTCATTTCAATTTCTACCCCATTTCGGGTATTTTCCAAAACCCGATTTTTAAACTTTCACTTTTTCAAATAATTGCACTTTTCCAAAAACATCGAAATTACATTTTATGCCGTTTCTAGACCATTCTTTCAACTTTTTGAATTATTTGATTTGTTTTTCAAATAAGTTGAAAATTCGCAACATTATAGTAATTTTTGTGAAAAAAGTCAAAACCGCGATTTTTTTCACTTTTTTGTTCAAACCAATTTATGTATCATTGATTCAATAAATTCCGTACTTTCACTTACACAGCTGTTTTCGCAATTAAAAAACGAAAAAAAAATGTAGGGCGATGAGCCTATTTTCACCATACTAAGCAAGGTGCCTCAATAATTCGTTAATTTCTCGCCTTACAATCAATGGAATGCGTAACAATTGACATCAAACGCGTTGTTTCGTTGTTAAGAACCAATATAATAACACAAATGCGTTCAAAACAGAAAAATTCTCGTGTTTGAGTACAATGAAAACTCGAATCGAGTGCCCCTATTGTTGCGCTACCATTTGACTCAATGCGTTGAACAAACATGGCAAACACTGCTCAAACAGCTTCAAATGGGTAGGGTGATAATAGAAACATGGCGCAAATAGGCTCATCACCCTATTATATATTTCTTTTGTTTGCAATTGTAACCTGCGAAAATTGCGATCAAACGTGTGGGTTACGTTTGTACCCCAGTGTAACGATCTAGGGTGGAAAACGCAAGTGCAACGTTCTAGGGCTAAATATTCTCTCTAAATAATTATTAAAACAAACACGCTTCTTCGTTGAGAAATTTTCAAAATTGTGATGAAAAATTCGCAAAATGGTAGTTTTCAAAATTCTGTCCTAAGACCACATAGTATTATTAGAAAAAGAGCGTAAGATTGCATAGCGCTGGAAAGGTCATTTCTTCTACTTTCCAGAACACTCAAAGAATTGAAATTTAGTTGAAAAATGACCGCGTAGAAAAAAATTTTATGACTAAATATCCGAAAAAATGGCTTTCGCTATACATTGAGTTAAATTTCTTATTATGGCTAAATTTGATATATTTTTTCAAGTTACGAGTTTTTGGACTTTTGAATTTTTTAAAATTGAACATCTTTCAATCACTGATAACTCGGAAACTATTCGATGCACGGAAAAATATTAACTAATAAATGTTGCGTAATCCTAATAGTTGTTGTTATTTAAGTTATGTATTCTGCAAATGATAGAAACAAAGAGAGTGTTTTTTGTCATTTTATTTTTCTTTTTTTAAAATATTTATAGTTATATTGAGAAGATCGTGTAAAAAAATCAGAAAGAATTTCGAAGTTCTTCTCGAGATATTGCAATTATAATAGGCCTAATACTGGGCGTTTAGTACAACATTGCGCTTTTAAATGCGATAATTGTAAGATCTCGCAAAGTATTTTGTTATCCACGCCAAAATTTCTACATAATCCTTTTAGCATGATTATTACTATTTATAGCAAAAATTAGCAAAAAATATTTGGTCCAACTTTAAAAACATTCAATTTGTTCATAAAAAATACAGAATATATAAAAGTTATATAACATGCTAAACCTTTTTCGTATTTTTTTGCAGTAAAATCACGCAAAAACTTTTTTATTTAATATTGTTTTCAATACATCGAAAAGTCCGACCGAACGAATACATTCACCGACCATGTCCGCCGCGAAAGTATATGAACAATATTTCGACTATTTTTACACTTCCAAATATACTATCCGATGAAATAATATTTGAATCACATATATTTAGTAGCGTAGTTCTATATCAATAGTTCCCACTGCCCCATTGTCCTTTATATATTTTATTTGCCTTTTATACATTTATAATAATAAACATAGACAAATTATTTGTGTGTCCATCGGATTACTTACACAAACATTTTTCATTGAGATTTTTTCCGCGAAAGATGAGCACTGAACATCAGCTGATAGCGCTTGAGGATCATTCAGTTCGCTTTCATGGTTGTAGCTTTCGTTCATGCTATCGTCACTGCTCTATATTGATGATTGCTTTGACTTGTTTGCAACGGTTGCAATATTTCTACCTGAAGAGGAAGCTGGAAAAAACGCATTTATGCGAAGGAGCACAACAATTAGTTGTAAATCCAGGAGTTTACATGTCAACTTCGTCTCTTCAGAATCTGACACTGGACTGAATTGATAAGTAAACCTAAATTATTCTCTCTCTGGACATTGAAAGTGCGTTCACAAATAATGTTTCCAATTTTTGGCTAGCGTCAGCTTGGTACCTTAGTCAAGTTCCAGATTCAGAAGATGCAAAGTCGAAACACAAACCCATCCATTTATAAGTGTCACTGATTGGGCAACAGTTGGTGTTGAAATTTCTGTATTTGTTTTGTTTAATTTGGTTCTATCGCGCAGAGGTCTTCATACGGTCCTGATTGTTCACAGCATCGACATGTGAGATTCTGATTGTCATATGTATGCAGCGTCGTCTGAGAATAGGCAGATCCAGGTTCCGGTGTAACGATGGAAGAAATGGGATACTTTAAACGTATTCTCACATCTGAAACGCCATTGAGAATACCTGCGAAATAGGGGCCTTCATTGATTCTCTTCGACGCAGGGAACTTATGACGGCATGATTTTTTTCTAATAGAAGCTTCGGATGTTTCCGGAGACAGATCGTGTTATAGCATAAAGCAAATGTTTGTTCTATGGGTAACCACCAAATCTTATACGAACATTTCGGTTATGTTGAAACTGAATTTATTGAATTCGGCACACATTTTATCCATTAGTAAGCGCTCCACTTTTTGAATTGAGGGTCAAATTTTACCCCCCTGAAGTCCACAATCCATGGTTATTACTCGAGGTCGAAATGCAATCAAAAACAATGTATGATACATATTTTGTTGTAATAATTGAACTACATTTTTCTTTATTTCCAAACAAGAGAATCATGCGAATTATATTTCAGACTATCCTACATTTTGTTTTTCATGTTTACAATAAGTATTGGAATATTTAATGTATGTGTGATTCCACGTCAGATTTACAACCAAAATTTTAATTTCTTCCGAATTGCGTTCTTGCGTTCATTAGTTAAAAATAATTGACTCGTATTTTTTGTTTTGGCTGAATATGATATTTTTTCAAGTTACTAGTTTTGGAAATTTTGAAGTTCATAAAATTAAATATTTTTCAATCACTGATAACAAATTAGCTTACCGAAAAACATTTACAAAAAGTTATTTGACTTATTAAATATTCAATTATTGGAAACAAATTGAACCTTTTTGAAATAATAAGAATCATGTTAAAAAAACTATGGAAAAATTTGGGAGTGGATATCAAAATACTTTGCGAGATATTACAATTATAAATATAAAACAAGGCAATTTTACATTACACGTCCAGTGATACGCCTGTTATAATTAATCTTGGAAAATACTTCAAATTCAATTCTGAAATTTTCACACAATCTTCTCGATATAATCATAAATTATTTTAAAAAGGCACGAAAAAAAATTGGTTCAGGTTTAAAAATAATGTTTATTTCTAAAATTTACAGAAACATAACTTGTTTATTATTCACAAATATCAGAAATAAATTTCCGGTGAGATCCGAAAGGCGAAAATGCAACTTTTATTATTTAATGATTCTTTCCACAAATATAATAGATTTTGAGTAATCAGTGATTGAAAAATATTCAATTTTATAAAATTTATAAAATTCATAAATTTATGAAATTTGGAAAAAATGTTTTTTAAAGTTGGAAAATTCATAACTTGAAAAAATTATCACATGCAGTTAAAACAAAAAATTCAAGTAAATAATTTTTAGCTAAAAAATACAAAAAATGAGGGAACTAAAATTTATCTGACGTATAATGACCCATTTTCTGCAAATGTTAGAAGCAAATAACTTTTTAAAACAGAAGGCCGGACAACCTTTATTTTAATAACGTAATCACAGACATAATTCCATTAAGAATATTAGGTGAAAATTTCAGAATTTCGAAGTATTTTACAAGATATTTCAATTATAACAGGCATATCATTGGACGTTTAGTTTAAAATCGCCTATAAATTTTTTACAATTGCAATATCTCGCAACATATTTTGATATCCACTTCCAAATTTTTACACAATCTTTTTAACATGATTCTTAATATTTAAAATAATGGTAAGTAAAAAATTTGGTGTAATTTAAAAAAAGTTAAATTTTTTTCTAATAATTGCAGATTTCCAAAGTTTTATAACAAAAAAAATTGTGAATTTTTTGCGATAAGCTTATTGGAAAACGCAACTTTTTTTATTTAATATTTTTGACATGTATTGAATCGTTTCTGAGTTTTCTGTGATTGAAAAATGTTCAATTTTATAAACTTCAATAGTTCAAAAATTAATAACTTAAAAAAATATAAAAAATATAAAAAATCAACCAAAACGTGTCAATTAATTTTTAGCTAAAGAATGAAAGAAAAAAATTTGGAAGAAATTAAAATTTTGGTTGTAAATCTGACATGGAATGACTCGTTTGTATAATAAAACTAGTAACCGTGTAACTAGGATGTGACCTGTATATTTTTACATTTCTTATAAAAGAAATGTATAGAATTCGCTCAAACTTTCAAGATTTTTTCCGAGGCCCGGAGGGCCGAGTCTTATATACCAATCGACTCAGCTTGACGATTTGGGACAATGTCTGTGTGTGTGTGTGTGTGTCTGTGTGTGTGTGTGTGTGTGTATGTAACGGACAAATTCTCATTCGTGTTTCTCAGCAATGGCTGAACCGATCTTATCCAAACCAATTTTAAATGAAAGAACTAAAAAACAGTATGAACGCTATTAATTTGTTTTTGATTCTGATGTTTAGTTTCCAAGATATGAATGTTTGAATGCGCAAAAATGGCGTTTTTTGCAGTTTTTTTTAAATTATCTGCCGAAATTGACAATGTAGATTAACAATTTATATGTTTTTAGACAGCTTTAACGAATACCTTTCGAACAAGCTATAGATTGTTGAAATCGGACTATTATCAAAAGAGATATTTAACATTAAATGCGGACGAAAGATTTTTATCATTTCCCATAGCCAGAAATATGACCAAAAACATGTAATCTATTATTAACGCCAAAACGGCTTATTTTAGGTTAATTGAATCTTCGGAGAATTTAATGGAGACAATATGCCCTTTCTTTTGGTATTGTGCTTTTGCTAATTAATCCCCCTATGAGTGAGATATTTTCACAAATTTTCTTGGAAATGATTATATCGAAATGATGCCTTCAGCAAATTTGTAGCTCTTACTTTTGCGAATAACTTTACTGAAGACTTCAAATATCTATTTTGAATACTTAAAAAGTTATGGCTTGTTGTTTGTGGATTACTCTTCGTCGCCTATTTATTGTTCAATATAGTAATAATCCATTGAAATAAGCCAAACATTATTTCGATAAAACGAATTTTGTATTTCATTTTACTATCTACAACTAGAAATAATCACCGAACACTTCCAAGTTGTCTGGAAGGAACTTGATAACTTATCAGTACAAAAATGTTCATTTGTGCGAACCTTCTCTCTGCAATTTTTCTAACTTATAACCATCGGATCGATCTGAAACATATCGGAAAATGAAAGCGAAGTAAATAACTCCAAGCATCGGCGTAGCCAAGAGAAGGTTTTGGGGTTTAACACCATACAACCCCCCCCCCCCTCAACCACACCCAAAAAAAAAATATTGGATTGAAGTTGAAAATTTATTGATGCAGACTGATTTAATTCAATATTACAATAACAAATATCTGATCCGTAGATTGATAACCTGTTGTTGTAAACATCATGAGGACTTTTGATAAATTTTCGGAATGGGGTCCTCCTGATTTGCAACTGATCTATTGGTCTTGATTTCACAGTTGTCTAATAGCATCAATATCAAATTCCTGTCTGAAAACATTCCAATAGAAAATTCCAGAGTTCTGTAATCAATCATAATCCTCAGATTTATTTTCAAAGTGATCTCGTTTTTGTAGAGATGTACTGTAATAAGGGTCTTTATTTAATAGGAAGCGAAGTTAAAATTGATTTAATTCTATGAAACATAGAACTGCTCAACGAAAAATGCATAAATTTCAACAATTGCTTAAAATGTTTTTGCCTTTCTCATTCACTCTAAAATTCGTCGATCTAATCCCGACCGGGAGGACCGAGTGTCATATGCTAATCGACTCAGTTCGTCGAGATCGGAAAATGTCTGTGTGTGTATGTATGTGTGTGTATGTGTGTATGTTGAAAAAATGTGACCTCTGTTAATCAGAGATGGCTGGATCGATTTGCATAGTCTCAAATGAAAGGTACAATCTTCCCATCGGCTGCTATTGAATTTTTCATTGATTGGACTTCCGGTTCCGGAGTTACGAGTAGAAGAGTGCAATCACACAACAAATTCCCATATAAACTGAAATGAAAAATTTTCAAAATCAAATTTGTATTTTTGATGCCAAATGACATTATAATGCATGAAACATTGAGATTTGATGTAAACTCGAAAAAAAAAAAACGTTTGACAAAAATTGTTTTTTTTAGACTTTGGTACTTATTTGCTCTGTTACTATTTTCTGAAAAATTAATTCTGCATAATTTTAAAACTTCAAAAATTACGGTTTCGGAATTATGACGTTTAGACATTAAGATCGATTTTCACCAAACCCCCACCAATTGTAAAATTGGTATTGTAAAAAAAACGTAAGGGCGATACTTCAATGCTGATAGGTGGGACCGTAAAAGTAAACAATCGCCAAAGGGACTATACTACCCATGATCGCTTAGTTGTCCCGTTTTCTATGGGATTTCCTATCTTTATGGGACTGATATGCGATCATAGGCAGTATATACTATATATACAATCATTTTGTCAATTTCAATAGCAAACACAAATTTTAATTTAATAATTTCAAATACTTCATGAAGTTTTGGGTTTCGATCACTGAATCATGCAATCTAGGATGTAAAAACACAATAGTTCTAAATTGAAAATAAAACCAAGTCTGGAAATATGCACTGTTGATTTTCTTTGAATGCACTATGTGTCACAAGGGCGATTTTTCGGTACAAAAATCAATAACTCCCAAACCGTTCATTTTAGAGAAATTATGTCTGAGAGAATATTTTTGGGGATTAAATTCGCTTTCTTTTAAAGTAAAATGTAGCTAGGGTGGTCCTCTCAAACATTCTTTTCGAAAAATTATTTTTCGAACAAAATGGTATAGCAAGGTACTTACTTCAGCAAAGTTGTAGAAAAATGTTTTTCAGTTAACATTTTCAAATGAATTAAAGTTATAGCACTATCAGTTTTTATGTTAAAATTATTTTTATTCTTTAACTTAGGGTGTTTCTGAAAAAGTCAGTTTTTTAACTATAACTTTTTAAATAGTTAGTCTATCTTCATACTCTCTATGAAGCAATTTTAGTACTTTTCATTGCGCATATTTCTGCTGAAGAATGTGAATCGATATCATTTTTCGTTATCGAGTTACGATTATTTTTTTAAATAAAAATGATAGTTTTCAATGTCCTCTAACTCAGAAGGTTGCAAAAACTAGCAGCTAAATTTGTACTCTTTTGAAAGTGCATCAAAAATACTATAAAATATTTCAAAATCAAAGTCAGCATTTTTGCCCTTCGATGTCAAATATAAACAACAACACCACGAGTCGTGACAGTTTAATTGGTATCAATCTTATTCATGAATCGAATCGCAGTAGCCGACGACTGCTTTGATCAACGCGTGTAGTGCTTTGTATTATTAGTGCTGTTAAAATGCATAAAATAAAGTTGTTCGATCTCTGGAAAGTGGCCAAAGGTGAAAATAAAAATAAAATAAAAGTTGTGTTTGAGGAAATAATGAGATAATTAGATGTGGGACAAAATGAAAAAAATAAGTTCACTCAGAATGCAAAAGCTGTAACAATTAAAACATGTAAAAGGTTTGATCAATTTTGGAAAGACAGTAATCGAATTGAGACGAAAGTGCTCGATAAAAATTCGAAATATTTTGAGAAGCCGTGAACAGTTCCTACAAAAGATTCAAACTGCACTTCCTCCCAAACCAGCATTCACAGAAATTCGTCGCTTACTTAGAACAGAATGAAGGGTAATCCTTAATTCATTTGCTTTTTAAGGCAAAATGCGCTACATTTTATATTATGTCAACACTTCCATTACCAACAAGTTTCATGAGCGAACAAGGAGCTGAGGCTCGGAACGATCGACTGAGTCACGGTAGAAATTGTTCAAGAGTCGCGAACATGGAAGATGTTTTCTTTAGAGCAATGGACTCGTCTAATCCGGTTCTTGCAGTTAGAAGATCCCGATACAGTAAACGCACTGAAATAAGTTCAATATTAAATGAGTTAGCACTTTGAGAAAAGAGACACGATTCAGATAACTATAACTATGAGGATGACGATGATAATAAAGTAGTTACGTAGAATAGTAAAATAAATATCTGTCTGAGCCTAACGTTTTCAATATTTGTGTACATATATTTGACAAGCTCAAAAAATCATTCAACAACTCGACTTTTTGATCTAGTAAAGCAGGTTCTAAATGGCAATGACCAGACCCTTAAAAACAGCCGTATGCTGATGTCATTTAATCATAATGTTGATGTCAACATTTTTCGCTGAATGACAAAAAAGCAAAAGTTGATTTTGAGATATTTTACAGTATTTTTGTTGCACTTTCGAAAGAGTACAAATTTAGCTGCTAGTTTTTGCAATTTTCTGAGTTAGAGGTCATTGAAAACTATCATTTTTATTTAAAAAAATGATCGTAATTCGATAACGAAAAATGATATCGATTCACATTCTTCAGCAGAAATATGCGCAATGAAAAGTACTAAAATTGCTTCATAGAGAGTATGAAGATAGACTAACTATTTAAAAAGTTATAGTTAAAAAACTGACTGTTTCAAAAACACTAAAATGACACCCTAAGATAAAGAAGAAAAATAATTATAACATGAAAACCGATAATGCTATAATGCTATAACTTTGATGCATTTGAAAATGTTACTTGAAAAACATTTTTCTACAACTTTGCTGAAGTAAGTACCTTGCTACACCATTTAGTTCTAAACATAATTTTTCGAAAATAATGTTTGAGAGGACCACCATAGCTACATTTTGCTTTAAAAGTAAGAAAATTTAATTTCCAAAAATATTCTCTCAGACATAATTTCTCTAAAATGAACGGTTTGGAAGTTATTGATTTTTGTACCGAAAAACCGCCCTTGTGACCCATAGTGGAATGGTGGGTTTTTTTCAAGAAAAAGCGTTGATTTCTTAATTCTCAGTCGCGTTGGAAATTTGAGTAAAGTAGAAACTTCAAATCGATTAAAAAAAATCGATTTTTTTTGGCTCAGTACAATATACATAACCCCTTTAGAAAAATCAGTTTTCCCACCACAATGCATTGATTGAGGAATTTAGATATTTTATTAACAGAGCATTAGCAATAATTCGTTTGTATGTCTATTTTATGGGCCATTTTTTCGCCTTCCCATTGATTTGGTTTGAGATTTCTAGCACTGATGTTGTCCTATGCTGATTTGAATGATTCTCTGAGTCCTGCCACTATCCCATGTAGTATGTGTTATCAAAAACATCGCGAAGCATCAAGTTCTAAATGTTCTCAAACGATATAATATCCGAAGAGAGTGATAAGAGTTATAAGAAATGTCTCATCACACTGTTAGGTGGATTAAAAGCGTTTTTCTGGTAAAATCTAGGGACTGTATGCTTTAAAAGTACCGTACGCAAAGTAACCTGTTCTGAAGAAAATTTCCATGAACCTTAGTAACATTGCGAGCCTTCCATTGTTTACTTTCTCTTTTGTCTGTTTTGACGTACAGTGGAACGAAATCAAAAGCATCCAGAGATTTATATTTGAGACGTTGTTATTAGTTATGGCACTTCGACGACTTCGGAAAGGTTTCTGTATATTTTGAGCACATTAATAAAATTATAGTATATTTTAGTACACAGACGAAGGAGATTAATTGACTACTAAATAAAATGTTGATTATTACTTGATAATTACCTGAATAAAGCATTCTTTTTTGAGAAAAGCATCTTGAAAGTTTGAGTGAATTCTATACATTTCATTTATAAGAAATGTAAAATATGCGACACTCCTTTCCTCTTTTAAACTGCCATAACAAACGAACGAACCGCACCAGGGTTTCCAAATTTTGAGAAACATTGTTGATTAGGTTTTTAAACTAATCCTGGAAGATTGGTCTAGTTTAATGGAATTTAAAAACAGTTACGCTGAAAATATATGGTGAAAGTATGAATGTGGCACATACTGTAATGCAAAAGTTAAGGTATTTTATTGGAGTCCGGGAGTCGCGCTAGTGGACTAAGTGCACGCTGCTCTGAAAAGCTAGCGAAATCGTCCTAAAGTATCAGCGGCGGCTCGTTCAGCGAGCCATATGCACTTCCAGGTTAAGTATCCCTTGAGATCCTCCTATGCATTATGTATGTAAATAGGAATATAAAGTATATATTTCTGGACAATCGTGTACTAAGTTTAGCACCTATTACCTGCTATTCTGCAAACTGTAGCCTCTTAAAGTTAGAGTAAAAAAATAAAAAACTCATAAATCCTTAAAGAGTTGGATTATTCCGCCAAAAATATATTTTTAAAGCATCTACATCTTTTCTAAACATTAAAAGAATACCAAAATTTTAATTAAAAAGCTACAGCAAAAAACTTTTTTCAAGGGGGTATGACATGTACATCTGTTTTACTTTATAACTTTTTTCTCTACAAACTTTTTATAGACACTATACCATTTAAACAATAAATGAAAAAGTTATTTTTTCATCTGGGTATATACTCCCTTAAATTAAAGTTTGCTACCATTATATACATGTACTCAAAAAATTAAAAAAAAAACCCTTCTGAAGACATCGAAGTCCTAAAACTGAGTTTCGGCCCAAACATCAATGTCCATTTTTCTACATTTCGTCCCACTGTGCGACGTCACTTAAAACATTGCACTAATATCGAAAGCTGACGCACTATGGTCCCAATCTGTAGGAGAAAGTAGGGCAATTCGAACCCCCAGCTGTTTCTCAGTTATGGTAATATTGTGAAAAGCGTATATATATAATTTTCCTGACTGTCATGTAGCTCTGTTCTGTCTCACAAAATATTGCGGTTCTCAGTTTTCGTGTGCTTGCGCTAGGAGCAAATGTTGCTTCAGAGCGCTTTTGACATTAAAAATGTCTTACTCCACTATCTGGGGCTAGGTGTCATTCTAAAATCTAAACTATCTCCCATGTAACGAAACTATGTAAGGTTTGCACGCTTATAACTCCGATATTACTAGATGGATTTTAATCATTCATACACCAACCGATTCAGAAACACCTAACTTAAATATTGGTAATAATTTAATATCTCCCAAATAAAAGTAGACTTTTGGAAATTGGTAAAATTAAAAAGTTCACAAAAAACGGGAAAAATACCATTCGTGAGGCAGATTTCTCAGACACAGCCGTCAAAAGAGGGCAGCTTAGTTGCTCAATGAAACACGAAAAGTCATAAATAGAAGCAACGCATGTCCGTTTAAATCAGTTGTTGCTCTTATCCCACACGAGCAACATCGTCTCCGGGCGATGCAATAAGCGCTATCGATTTTCGGTAACGTTGGCATTTGCACACACTCGCACCTAAGTGACTAAACTATATACGGTTAGTTTATAAATAGAGGTGACGCGTACCCGTTTGAATCAGTTTTTGTTCTTATGTCGAACGGGTAAGATCATGGCTGCAGCGTCTGGGCACTACAATAAGCGGTAGACGCTATGCATTTTCGGCAGCGGTGGCCGACTGGCCGTGTGCGGATTTGTCGGGTACCAGCATGGTGTCACAGAATGATTTGCAAAGTGGGTGGGCGGGGTGGTTTGGATTTAATTCAATACGGTGTGTGCTGCTTAAGAGTGTTGCGTTTGAAAAAAATATATTTATTTTTATGCATGCGTGTGCGTTGTAACTTGTTAATCCATGTTTACGGCGCTTTGTAGCTGCGTAGGGTAAAGAGCCAATTGGTTTTCATGTTTCATATTTCGGTTATATGTTTTTTATCAGTAAGGCATCTGACAACGTGCTTCTGTAGTTATTGCACTGTTCAGCAGCGTAGTATTTTATATAGGAGAGTACACTCAGGTTTTTTACGCGGATTTTAAAATTTACGCGGTTTTCATTAACGCGTTTTTTTTTAAATTTACGCGGTTTTCATTTACACGGCCTGTATCCCCTGCGTGAAAAATCTGAGTGTAATTGCATCGGAAACAATCACATTCCCAGCAGAACTTTTTGTTTTCTAATTTCAAACACTTTTGTTTCGTACTGCACACAACGGAAAATTTTAAAACAGAACTTACCGTCCCAGCAGCAGTTGAAGCGGGTGTTCTTTTTCGATTCAAATTCAAGCCATGTCTTAAGCGTTACTGGACTTAAAATTGTTTTCCCAGTTTAACCAGTCAGAATATCTGTCCTACCCTATGTATTTAAAACACAGTTCTAATTGCGTTTTAAGGTATACAACAAATACGGTTGGGTATACTAATTTAAATTTTAAAATAAATCTGTTTTAAATTATGAAACAAACCGCTGTACTGAAGATATAATTATGTCAGTCCTATTACCACATAAAACACCTATATAACATAAAACGCTGCAGAATTGGTTTAATAATACAATGTTTACACTACAGAGTTATAACACGTTTTAATAATTAGCAACAAGAAAAATGTCACCAAGATAGCATAAAAACCCCTTTTAACTGGTAGTGCGAACGTTGCATAACAATGTAATTTATCAAATAATTTCATTTTTCCACCACTAATCGATCAAGAAATACTTACACTTAAGATTGTTTACTTAAGTTCATTAGTACATTATTGAAAATTTAAATGGAAAATGAAATTTCATATTTTATGGAGAATCTGTATATTTCCGTTGGCGGGCGTGGGTTTCCTCATCACAGCTCTCAATATGGAACTTTTCTTTTGAATATATTTTCTGGACAGACCAGCCTATTTTTACTAGATGGATCAGCCAAATAATGCCAATCACCTAGTGAGATACTTGATTAATTAATAGATTACCGTTAAAAGACCTTCAATAAATTATGTTTTAATGGGGAGGGTATATAGCAAATTGTAACATATGAAAACAGGCGAGTGAACAAGAACGTGTGTCGATATGTGTGATAGATAAAAAAGCTATATTTTTAATGTCACCGTGGTCGTGTCCTGTACACAACCCTTTAATTTTTTTTTGAAAGATGTGTAAGCCGAAAAACAAAATTTTTGTTGGCAACAACAATTAATTAAATCAAGTGCATTATCGTGATTTTGGATCTGCCGGATTATATTTTTTATTTATATCCTGTTTTGGGCGACACTATCAACTATTAGTTAGGCCAAAATAGGAATTCAACTCAATTTCAAGAAATGGATGGTCCAAATTGGAACAGGGTTGGGGTACTTCGGACCTTTCATGTACTTTTGCGCAGAACCGTTTATACAAAATACGGTAGATGATAGGAAAAAATCGATTTAGAAAAATGTGCGCAATTGATCAGGTTTTTTAGAAAAAAATATTTATTTATGATTCGGTTGACACGTTTCAGTTCTTTAGCTCATAAACTCTTACTAGGTCCGAATTGGTCCAGTTCCTCCTATTTAGGAATACAAAACTGTTGGTGTCCAAAAGGTTAGCTTTAGCTTTATAATGCCTTTGTAACACTTTGGTAGTATTTTGATGGCGATTGTTTCGAATTAATTAATGTGATTAAGGTACTCAAAGGATCAACCGTTTAGATATGGGAAGTTTACCAGCGCACAGTGGCACTTATTCATAAGAAGTAGTAAAAAATTATAAAAAATTGGCATATACGGTCAGAAATTGGGATTATTTTAGGTCGCTGAATCTATTACTGCTATTAGTTTTGAAATTCCATAATTCTTGTTTCGACTATTTTTCTGCAAAATCCATTTGAAAGCGGTGGTTTTTAAAGGGTTAATATGCAGGTCAATAATAATAGCCAATCTCATCTGACAGCAGAAATACTTTCCAAAACTAGCAAAAACATTAATTTATGAACAACATGAAGTTGTTTAGGTACCTAATTTGAGAGAATATTTTTGACCTACAGGGCGTCTCCATATGAAAATTTTCAAAACCATGGGTATACAAAATTTGACGCAAAAATTAGTAAGATTAGGCTTCTTTATATTTATATTTAACTTAATTAAATTTTGAGTCAGTTTGATGCTCAGTAACCCATAAGAAACCATCTCTAAAATTGAAGACGTCTAAAGAAGAATTACTGATATTAAATTTAATTTCTTGATAGCTTTTTCTTATTGCAAAACAAACGTTAATGATTTCTGCACAAAAAGCTTACGTCTATCGTTTAACACAGCCATTCTTCTTTCCGAAAAACTCAAATCAAGCTTGTAGTTCTAGAGATACTGCCATTTGAAGTTCTACCATATGAAAAATTCATTTGAATTAATTTGAACAGTAGTTCTCGACATCACTTGCTTCAACGCCATGTTAAAAAAATCATTTTTCATCCGATTATTGTAAAATTTTAAGATAATTTTATTCCAACTTAGAGAAAAAAATCGTGAAAGAATTACAAGACACTAATTTATTGGGGTTTTTGTCACACGCCCATGTGCTGTGCAATGTTCTACAAAATCGGATCTTAATCTCAAGGAAGTGACATGCATACAGTTACACCACGTGAGAAACTGTGTATAGGTAACGTATAAAAGTTTATCCGAGACAGAAAAATATTGCAAAAAACAACATGCAACACGGCGTCGAATATGACAATGTAAAAACCAAGATCCTATATTTATTGTAACACCATGGCTTAAACCCTGGAGGAAACGGTCCGTTGAGCGAAAACGGAGTTGAGATAAAGCGAGCTTTTTTGGGAATAAAAAGTTAGTTAGCTAGAAGCGAACGACCACGATAGTCAGGCTTACCTATTATATTATTAAAAAGAAGAAACCATATTGAAATTATTAAAATTAAAATGAATTGGGCTATACCAATATATTGAACATTGTTACCAGTGATTGAACATCACAATATAGATGACGATAATGTTAAAGTGAGTCTAAACGACCTTGCACCGCGAATTAGACCAGAACACGTTGAAAAATTTATGTCAACTTGCGGAGAAGTGGAACCCGCTATAAACCATACTTGACGCAAAATTTGCAGTGCCATTCGCAACTGGGTTAGTATTGTTAAAATGCTGCAAATAATGTTGTCCACATACCCTGTTCTGATTCCTACGTGCCAGTTTGGTAACCAGACGAGAAAAGGCAAATAGGCTGAGTCCCAAGTTGTGGTAGACAACACAGCTAATGCATCACCACCAAGAAAAAGGTACTGAACACGCAGCACAAGACCTTCATGTTCGCAGTAACTTTGTGTTACTATTTTATTTTTACATAATGTAAAACTCCATGGCTTAGTTATGCTAACGCATTGAGTCGTGTGAAAACAACAACATACAACCTTGGCTAACTTCGAAGGCGACCCTGATACGAAAAAAGTTGCGAACCGCTGTGATATAACATCTAATATTTTTAAACAACTTTTTGTTATTCAACAACAAAAATATTTTGATTTCTGCGGTCTTACAAATTTGGAGTAACGGTGCTGATACAGTGATACAGCGGATGAGTAATACTTTTCTTGATCATATTTTTCTCATCTTCAAGATCCGAAATATGCAAAAATTAAAAGAATCTTTTTTTTTTTGATTGACAAATTTAATCTAAATAATCAGACTACGTCTAGAAGAAGAATTTTTTTTAACAATTGCAGGTTATTAAAAAACGGGTCTTTACTGTAGTACCAAAAATCAACAATACACACAAATAAAAATTCTGCCCCAGATGTTCATTCTGCAAAATTTAAGAACACCAAAAGATTACATAACTTTTCTGAACACGTTACCTTGTTTTGATGTGAATTTTGTGATATAAACGATCCACAGTGCTTTCAAACCCAAACAAGGCGACCAAAGGTTTTGTTTGACTTTAAACTTATTTAACTGGATTACGCATTAAAATAAGTTGGTGTCTTAAATCTTCGTGTAGGGCTATTAACTATCTTGAAGATAATATGGTCGGGGTTAAGTCAGACCGGACTAAAAGACACTTTATGGATTTCGAGAAAAAACGAGTTTAAAGTTTGAATCGCAGCATCCTTTACATTATACAGTAAGATTCCGTTTTTGGCATGCTCCATTTTTGGCAACAAAAAAGTTCCGTTTTTGGCAACAAATGGGTTCCGTTTTTGGCAACATTATTTTTGTTCATAGTAAATTTTTTGAAAAATGCCCAATAATCATTTTGGTGTAATAATGGATATCACTTTTGACTTTATTTCCAAACAAAGGAGTCATATTTACTAAATTTTGTGGGGGTGGGCATAGCGAATTATGTTAAATTTGTAGATTTTTTTCTATTGTTTCATTCCATTTCACGTATTCATATATAATTAACGTTTTTGTAACATTCATGATGTCACAAATTGAAAATAAAACCTTTTAAAGTAAGGTTCCATTTTTGGCACGGTTCCAGTTTTAGCAACTGAAAAAAACTTGCATATTTCGAATCTGGAAAAATTTGAATGTAGCCGAAAAAATTCTTTATTCTGTGCTATCATTATCTCATTTTTTGATGTTTTGCGACTTAGTCCGATCTGACTTAACACCGACCATATTTACCTATATATTTAAACGGTGATGTATATTTGTGTGTTGATATGAGTACCTTACAACGTCAACGAAAATCAGTAAATATTTTTGACCGTCTTGCATGGATTTGCGATCACTGTGCAGAGTGAGAAAACTGGTGTACTAAGACGTCTCCTGACTGAGACTGATGAAATTGCTAGCATTAACATACGTATAAAAATATCTAAACAATAACAAATTAGAGTTTTCCATAAAAACGTCGTTTTACCATAAAAGCTCCATTTTTCGAAATGTCCACTCTACATAAAAAAGCTGCATGATCCCTGAATCATACAGTTGATAACAGACAACAATTGTACCAATCATTGGTTTTCGTAATCGTAATCTAACTTTCATGACTTCATCGAAGGCAACGTGAATCACACATGCAGACCCCACGCAAGTGCACACCGTTGGAATTCCTACAGGTTACAGAACGATTGTCTCAACACACGTGCCTCAATGATGACAGAGTCGGTCGGATTCGATAACACCGCCACGTGTGCACGTGTCTCTAATAATTTGTTTCTATGTCAGAGCTAGAACCGACACTGTCATTGTTAACTTACTCATGGACCTGTTCGAACAAGCACACAAGGCAGTTGTTACGAAACTATTTCATCATCCCATTCAATTATCACATTCTGCGGCTAAGACAGTGAGTGCTCTGTGCACCTGCTCTCATTCTTGACCCACAGCACACACAAACATCACCGCCACCATCACCACCAGTTCGTATATCTTGTTTGTCTCAACATAGTTCATCAGACGACCTCCTCTTTCCGGAGCGGATCGAGAGGAACCAACGGTACTCGTGTGCAGACAAACACATTCTGTCATGGCGAATCGTTGATAACGATTATTTTGCTGGAATCATTCAACAGTTTATCCACGCACATCATCACCCTTGAATCACTCTGTCCAAAAAAAAAATGTTCAACCGTCCTTCACTTGTGTACAGTTTCGACACAAAACACAACCGCCATTCTACGCTCAGAACCCTGTCACAGGCTCGAGCAGAGAAAAACGTGCACCGCGAGTACAGAGCCGCGTGCCTTCGTCGCTGTTACGTCATTCTCGCCATCATCATCATCATCATCATCGTCACCACCATCAGCGACCGTCGCGACAATCAGTATCGGCGCAATTTCGCCGTTTTGTTATTGCCCGAGAGCGCGGCAAACACGCGTGAACCCTCGAGACGCTCTCGTTCTCTCTGACTGTGCTGCCGCTGCGCTACCTTCGCACCCACCGTTCCGAGACGTACCGTTCCATTCGTCTGTGGGACCACGGGAGTGATGGCATTTCAGGAACGTCCTACTTTTGCCTTATCTGTACGAATATGCTGACTTAGAAATCTAATCACTCCCGGAGCCCATTCAGTGTTAGGTAACAGGCCTCTGCATAGCCGCGCACACAGCAACACGGTATTGCACACCACTGTTCTAGACTATAGCAAATAAGGCGAAATTTGTTTGCACTGAAAATGACGTCTCGGGGAATTGGTGGAATAAACACTGAGTCACTTTGCTACCGATTCCGACTAACTGGCCCACTTCTGGGAAGCAGTCGCGATGTGTTTTGCGTTGCAGCCAGCACTATTTTTTTTTATCCAGTCCCTGTCTCTATTCTTCTACGAGTTCATAGCGAAGGTCAAGGATGATGAAATAAATACACTTGAAAATAATGTTCGATTTACGAAATCATCGCCGCGCAATTACGCCATATTAGGCGAGTTTGCCCCTGCATCGTACCTAAATGCGATTTTTTTTTGTAACCGGGAGATGAGGTCAAAGAATCTTCAATGGAAACTGCATGCACCACAATTTAACTGCCTTTGTTGTCTGGCTGCGCGCCGGTTCAAAGAACTCTCCAAAAATATACACACATATATAGCAGAACAACACTTCGCGTATGCTCACCGAGGACGAGGAGTAAAGAACTAAAAAAAGGCGAACAAGAACAACACTCACTGTTTAACAGTCTGTCTGGACGGGGTTGTTGGGGGACCTGGGTCTCCGAAAATAACACACTCCTGCTGCTCTCCTTATTATATTCTGTTTAATAGAGTAATCCTTGTTCTGATTCTCGTTTTTAATCGAGTCTAAGCACACACAAAAATCACGGCACTGTTTTTTTTATTTTGTTTTTTTTCTCACAACGTCTGGTCTGCAATCCGTTAGGACCCTTGATTTGCCCAAAATGCAATCCCACTGGATTGAACTTATCGAAAGTTATAAAACGCGCGCACTTGTCTTGTTTGACCGAGATTTGAATAACGTTCAGACCCGCAGCGGAACTCTGGCGATTCGCGTGCTCTCTCGAAGCGAGTATATGTAAGACTAGCTCGAAGCGCTCCCAGGAAGGTACCATGTAGTGTCGAACGCGCGCTGTTTTTCCCCCCAGCTTTGGTGGTGTTGGTGCGCGCCAGACAAACGAGCGCAGCGTAGCGTAATACACACGCAGACCGCCTGGCAAGGGGAGTGAAGTAATACTTCCCAACCAGGTTGTTGATGTTGGTTGGTTGGTCGGTAGGATAGTTGGTTAGCCTCGGACGGTCGGAGACGTGTGTTGAATTCTGTTGCGGTCTCGTTCCATCCTTTGTCCGCCTCGGATTTTTCCACACAATTCCATCGTGAACCAAGCGTCTCTATGACCCACAACAGCCGGCGAAATTGACGCAACAGAGAACGTAGACCTAGGGCACCGCGCAATGACTACAGGATCGCTATTGCATTTAGCCTCCCGCATTCTGCACTCTCACTTTGGTTGGCACTTTCCACCCACCACCACCACCACCCCAGGCCCAGCACAGACGTCTCTCGAGACTGCGCTACGTTCGGCTTCTGTTTTTCACTCACTAGATATGTAGTTAGCTTGTTGGACTTCAGTGTGCTGAAAATAAGCATTCCTTTTACTACACTTTTCCGTTTTCCCTTTTGCGTACATGTGTGAAACTGAAAACGTACCTCACAAAGCAGACGATCGCTTAAGATAAAAGTACCTTTTGTTGTCCCGTTGAAAATGAATTCATTTTTATTTTGTAATCGTGTGATTTTGATTGGGAAATAAGAATACAGTGGGATTGGGATTGTGATACATCAAATATATAGGGGAAACTGGTGGGTAACCGGCACTGGTCGGTTACTGACATCCCTCCGTAACTTTTGACAGAATGCAGAGATGGACATTCTGACAAATATTATTTGTGTGTTATATGACAACGTTCTTTTGGTGCCGATTGCTGAAGCAAGCAGATTCGTATGTTCTGTTCTACAACCAAGATACTTTTTAAACAAGTCAAAATCTACTTTAAAAAATTTTATGATAATTTTCTTAGTGTTATAGAAAGAAGTAAATCGATCGAAGAATTGAACATTTACGAAACAAATTTAAACTATTTTATGATTCAACATTAAATGGCACCGAAATCAACGCCACAGTTCTTTTTGTTCGGTTTCCAAAAAGGTTACTAAAATCCGTTGTTGGCACCCAAAACATGGTCGGTTGTCGGTAACCCTTTTTTGTGGCAAATGGTGAGTTCTCTATAACCTAATCAATATGTGTATTTTCGGAACGAGCTTTACGAATAGATGCCAGAAATCAATTTTTGACGCCATTCTGAAAACTAAGATGGCGACTTCGGGGTTAGCGTTTTTGACAATTTACATGGAGAAAGCACACCTGGTCGTGTACTCATTCGAATCGGAGAACTAGATTTTAAATTACAGCCATTTTCTGCGCTCCAGTTCTTCCACGAATATAGTTAATACAAAACTTTAAACGCAATTATCTCGGAATGAAGTTTTTTGTTTAAATGTACCGTTGCGATGAACGTGATATCTCAAAAACAAAAACATTCGATTTTCATAACTTACATTCTCGTGTACTTCAACGCTTTCTTTATTATCAAAAAACTTTCGATTCTTTGCAGTGAATTTTTGTTTAAAATTTTGAGCAACGCAAAACTCAATTTTTAGTCAACATGTTCTTTTGCAAGAATTTTTTTTTCATTGGAGAACCGATCCGTTCAAGTACACCACAATACATTTTTCTTCAATAATCTTTTTATTTTCGGATTTCAGTTGAGCGGTTCGCATGCATTGTATATTTTAAGAATTCATTATGTTACAATCATAAAACATGCTAATTTGGTTTATAATGAGCATTAGACCGGAAACAATTTTGATTTTTTTTCGGAACACAGTTTAACCAAACGTTAATTTGCTTCAAATACCATTTGTCAAATAAGTGCTATTCCCGAAAACTCTAGTTTACTGACAAGAGTTTTAAAGTTTGCATGTGAAAATATATGAAAAATAGGCAATAGAAACAAATTCAGTAAAAAATGCCAGTATCATCTAGTGCATCCCGTAATCTGCGTAAAAATATAACTTGAGGTGTAAGGATCAACATTGCCGAAGACTGCAAATTGATCCATCCAGATATTCTCATATAAAGTTTTGTGCTTAGAATAGGAAATATAAAAAATTCGGCTGGTCTTCAATAATAACTCTTTCGGAGAACCTCCAATCAACATGCAACCTTCAACAAAGCTGTTCGTTATAAAAATAAGCTATGCGGTCATAAGTTTTGAAGTATGCACAGTTACCGTGGAATTTTTTATTTGATTTTAAGTTTTTATTTCCGAGTTTCCATATATATTACTATAGAAATTTGAAATCTCTTGTGGGTGAACTAGCGCTATCGGAAACAGCTCATATTTTGCATATGATTTATGCATCGAATTACCAGTGCTCCAAAAAAAATCAAAATTGTTGCCGGTATAATGGGCATGTTAGCAATTGGCCACTTCATTGAAGGCTTCAAGAGCAATTTTTTCCCATTTCATTGGCATATCATTATATTTTATTTAAACCAACCATTTTTCTCAATAAATAATACAAGATCGGTAATTTTAATGTTTTTATTTGTAAAACTATCCGATAAATACAATGGCATAATCATTTTCAAAACAAAAATACACGAATTGTGAGAAAAATGCAGTTTAAGTTTTATACTGGAAATATAGCATATTTGGTAGCACTGTAACCAAAAATCAATATTCTTCCTAGATTCCATGACTCATTTCCTTCAAAAATGCATCTCATTGATTGTTTATAGACCAAATGAAGCCAAAGATATGAATAAAAGTTAATGATTGATGATTTCTATAGAAAATATTCCATGCACGATTATGACATGCCACACAAATTTTGACATCAATACACACCCATGTAGGGTTCGTCGCGGTTACGGTAATTACCGCACCCGCGCCGCAAAAACTGCGGTGCGGTGAGACACTTTTTCCCGCGGATGCGGTGCGGGAAATGAGCATTTACCGCGCGGTATTACCGCAACCGCGCTTCAAAAAATAATTGATAAAGTATGCAGTCTGCATTAAAAAGTGAATTAAAACTATGACTTTTACCATTTGAGAAGGACGCAACTAGATTTATTTTCTGAACGAATGCTTAGCAATCTCATTATTAGGAACATCTCTCTCTCTCTCTCTCTCTCTCTCTCTCTCTCTCTCTCTCTCAGAACGTTCGATTTTTATTTATTACCCTACAATAGAGAAACATGATAAACATTTAATTGCTCTAATGGGGGTTGGGCGTAGCGTATTGGTAAATCGATTGCCTTGTACGCAGCGCACCTGGGTTCGAGTCCCGACCCCGCACATAGGGTTAGAAATTTTACATAAGAGATTTTTCTAACCCGAAGAGGCGAATGACCTTAAGGTTAAAACCTCTATAATTGAAATAAAAAAAAATAAAAATTGCTCTAATTTCCATAGACTTAACAATGATTTGAAAAGAAATCCGAATATAATATGTATTCGTCCTATCGCTACTTGATTTTTTACATTTTGGTCATTCAAATATGATAAAACATACTGTTACTAAGAAATAAAATCTATAAGCTGTGTCCAATATAATTTAGCACCATTATTTTTACGACATATTTTGAAAACTATTTGTTTTATACATCAAAGAAAAAATTTACAAACGAACCATTTCAAATACATAAAACGCAAAATCCAATCATTGAAAAACAATTGAATTTTTCTGTCAAATCCAATTACAAAATGCATCATTTCTCCTGATTCCTCTTGGTAATCGTGGAATTATGAATTCTTTTCAATGGCATTTTCTCGACAGTGAATTTTGATTAATTTGGAGAACTTAGAAATGATACTACGACTTAAAAAACAATCCAAAGAATGTAATTATCATCATCAAACCAAACGAATTTGGAGGAATTTTTTTTCGCGTGCGTCCATCGTTCATCCAACTGGGAATATTTTCTACCAAATTAACGAATAATTTTTTTCAGTTAGGAGTATTTTGTAACTTTTTGAAAGTAAAGCTTTCGAAGTTAGTGTAGGGCATTGCGATTTTTGTTGTGTTTCTCAAAGTCTGCCTCAAGGTCTGCTGACAAATGTTAAAGTTATCCCAGATGCCAAATTTTGCATGGTTTGGACAGTTTTTGCCTTAATTGAAAATTTATCTCGAAACTTTAACGTGGGGGTTAGTTATTTTTACATAGAATCTGCATACAAAGTTTGAAAGAAATCGGTTAAGTAGTTTTTGAATGGAAGGTAACACCGCAAATCATATTTTTCCAGATACGTTCTACAAAAAGCTTCGTCATCGAGTCGTTTGTCGATATTTTTGCATGGAAAAATTACAGCATGTTATTGAAATGATACACTATAATGTACAAAAGTTTTGATCAGTTCGCTTCACGCAAAGTTTCAAAAAAATCGAGAAAAAATGTTTTTTTTTTCACGCCAAAACCCTTACCACTCTTAATAAAACTTGCAAAGTTGAATATTTTCATAAATGTTACATTCTGAGGAGTCCGTCAAAGGTAATTTTCGTGTAAATAAGAGTAACATTTTACTATATATGGCTACACAAAACAAATGATTAATTTTTCAACACAATTTTCATGATGCATAATTTTTACCGCATTACCGCGCGGTGCGGTGCGGTAAATGCAATGCGGTTGCGGTAAGCGGTGCGGTTTTATTATTTTTTTGCGGTTGCGGTGCGGACTATCCATTTACCGCCCACATCCGCACCGCGACGAACCCTACACCCATGACACGTGTGAGTGCGACTATTATGTATCACATGAAATAAATAAGAGTGATAAGTTCATATTTGTAGTTAAACGGATAACTGTGGACGTTTTACAACGGATTTAAGGTATTTGGGAAACCGTATTGTGGTCCGAACCAAATTTTCAAAGCGAGCATAAATTACTTGTCACTCAAATTCTTGCAGATTTATAAGACCTTGTTAACTTCAACAAAATATATCACTTTTACTTTTTAATCGATTTATTAAAAAAATTAGCGAATGCAGCTCTAGATATGGCACATTTAGAAACGAAAACTATGAACGATATTAAAACCGAAAATGAAATTAGATGGTTTTGTCCGGCCCGACCACACTGTGCCGCGAACTGGACGACTTGCTCCACCGGAATCACCGGACCGACCTCGGCACCTGGCTGGTTGGCTCGGTTTCGGGAGAACTTCTCTCGCCGGGGAATTTTCCATCGGTGCACGCCGGGGAATTTTCCATCGTCGAGGACTAGATCCGGGTATTTCGCAAACAGACCGGGAACTAAATGGCTAAACGGGGAAGTAGTGCTAAATCGCACTAGGCATGGAGCCAACGGGCACAACAACTCGAAGAGCTCAGTAAATTAGACAACCTGGAGGTTGCCGCTCAGATTGTCCTCGTAGGGGAGGAGCTCTAATTCTCGATCCATAGCTAGCTTTTGTACTGTCATACAGAAATAGCCACTTTATGTGGATGGTCGACAACTGGTGGTGTGTCGAGGAGTGGTTTTCTAGCCTAATTGAAGGAATTAACTACTAAGCAGTTAAACTAGAGTAGGTGCTATGCAAATAAAAAACCCCTCCCCGAAGTAATATCGCAAGGTAGTGCCGGAAAAAATTAGCCTCGCCAGCAAAAATTGTTTTAACTGGTTGAGTGGCTGTCAAAATCCGTTCCCTGAGTGAGTTTTGCTCATTTTTTTCTGCTCCGGGTATTTTTAAACATGTTTTCTGGTTTTCGGTCCTGCGGGTCTCGATTAAGTTCTAGGTTTTCAGAGTGATTGCATTTATATGAGAAAGGTAGAAACAATTTACAAGCTCAGACAAATTGTGAATAAATGATTTGCTTAATAATTAAGAAAGTAGTCAGAATAAGAATATAACAATATGCTAATAATATGCTAATTTTTGGTTTCGGTTCAAAATTTAGTTCATAAAAGCAACCAATCTTAATTTTAGAACTTGTTTTTTGTGAAAGCTGTAGAATTTGCTCATGAGAAAATCTGTTTCACACTAGTAGGTAGGAAAGATTTTCAAAATTAGCTACGCGTTGCCAAAATAAAGTACCGTTAACAACAATTATGATAGAATTATGCATGCTGTTCCTTCCTACTAAAGGCGGAATAAAGGGTATCCCACATCAAATAGCATCACACAAAAATCGCTGTAGAAAATAACTTATTGCGTATTTTTTTCTGAAAAATTTTGGTAGAAGTAGTTTAGAGTGTATTATTTACACCATGTTTCTATTGCTGTCAGTTTTTCGAAAATTGGAAAAAATGGCGTAACCCGAAAAGCAACGTCGCTAAATGGTTTTGCAGAAGCACCTGGAAAATTCTCAACTCTCTCATCGGGACATCGGAAATCAACTGGGAATCGTGCAGTCAACGGTCAGTCATGTGATTAGGGACCATTCATAAATTACGTAACGCAAAAATTGCCCAAAATTGACTCCCCCCTACCCCCATGTAACAAATTGTCATAAATTTCTTCATCCCCCCCTCCCCTGTTACGTAACAAATTCCTAGAATTTTTTTTTCTCGGTGAAAACATGTTACGTAACGATCCAGCTAACTCCCCCTCCCCCCTATGTCACAACATGTCACAACTTGTTGTACCCCCTCCCCCCCTAAAAGCGTTACGTAATTTATGAATGGTCCCTTAAACGTAACTACCAAACTTTGAACATCGAACGGAAGGAGAAATGCGGTCAGAACGGATGTTCTGTTAGTGATCAGCATCGCAAGCGTGTAGTGAAAGCGTTTAAGCGGAGTGTTCTGTAAGTGAAGCTTCTAGTGTGATCGCTCCTTTGGATAACTATCATCCCACATAAGAAATAAGGCTAACGTACGCCCATCACTTTTCAGCGATCATTGATAAAGTAAATCGTCTACTAGTTTTTGGGTACAAAATATTCACCGAATTCCGGTCGTCAAACGGTGGGATAACGAAATTCTCACATGTTTCCTATCTCATGCCTCCACGCGAATCTAAGTCTATTGATGACATTTGGTCCTTAGACCGGCGACGACTGAGTGCTATCAGCTTTCTGCCGATAGTAGCAGAATGAGAGGGTGCGTACAGATCTAGTCGAGAAAACATTGCCGTAAAAATGAATAGTTGATCGGAAATTAGCCCCAATAAGACTTTAATCTGACTAGTATCGATGATCACGGGTCAATACGTATTGAAAATTCGCCGCGTCTGTTTTTGTGAACCTAATTTCAAGCTCCGTTATTGCTAACAAGCCCGTGGATCAGGTTAAGGCGGCAGTAGGATTTTATCTTGTTAAAAATCCGGAGTGACTTCAAATCCCTACTACACTTTTTTCCCAGTATTGAATTTGTGGAGCATATGCAAGTTCACTGTAGTAGTATCATACCTATCAACGATACAAAGTTTTTCCGCCCAAAGTTCAGCTAATTCTACAAGGTAGTATTTTTTCATAAAATCGCTTGGATTTTTCAATTTTTCAAACTTTGTAGCTCATTTTTATGTGTGTTTGTTCGATTTGCTCAGTCATCTGACAAGAAACGATTGAGCAACAGAAATTGATCAAAGCAAACACAGTTGGAAAAGTGCAGTTTGTTAACAATCCGAATTTTGAAAATTTTAATAAAAAATAAAATCTAAAAAAATCAATTGCGAATGTGGTGTAACGCCGTCCAACTACTCGACTATTGCAGTTTAATTTGAGATACGTGTCCTAACTGGCATGTTCAATTCGATGCCTTGCAGTGCTAATCAAAAATTCTAAAAAATCATTTGAAATTCTGAAGGTAGCATCGGTTGCTTTTATTTATTCCATACCGTACCATGGATACATTGGCTAGTGATGAGCATGAGCATGAGCATGATGACCGTACAATTCGTAGTTGCTACTCCGTGATTGACCAGAACAAGCAAAATTGCACAGAGAATCAACGAATGGAGCCTGGGAGTAGCTATCCATCCTCAATGTGCACGTTTCGAGAGTTCTATACGTTGAAATGTCAATAACGGCGCCGGCCACGTCCTTACAGTCATCGGGGAAGGAAAGGAATGTTAGTGTAACAAACGTTGTTATGGAGACCGTGTATACCTCTGCATCTCCTCGTTTGCCACGGGAAGGTGTTTTTGTTAGTAGGGTGGGGTATAGAGTTAGACAAAATCTGGATTCACCTTGATAAGTGATACGATCTATGTCAGTCTCAGAACTGTTATCATGTGCTTATTGATCTGGGCACCCGGCTGCCGAGAAATTATGATGGATTTATCGTTTATTGAATTAATTCGGAAATGCACGGTTTATAAAAAATGCAACTTCAACTACGGACAGCCGCCTGTCGGGAGTGATTTGTTTAATTGAATCAATTGTCAACGATTTTATTATTACTTTCTACTGTATCCCGGCGAAACACGAATTTCCAAGAGTAATATGATATAATAAAAAGCGATTAGGGGTCGTACACAAATGACGCAGCTTCCTTTCGGCGATTCTCGACCCCTCCCTCCCCCCTAGTAGCATTTGGTCACAAAATTCTAACCTCCCCCTCGTAAATAACGTAGCTGTCATGGATACATTGACTAGTGATGATTGAAAACTGAATTCATATATGATAAAGGATTTGTAACAAACGTAAAAAATAAATTTATTTTTATTTATTGCGATATATTTTTCAGCTGCACTTCTAATTGCCCCGAATAATGATGACTGACGGTCAGTTCTGCCAACAACAATAATTAAACGCGATCAATTATGTACTGGACAAAATACACTTATTATAGAAGAATGATACTTTCGATGAGATAATTTTTCACATTCTTCCCTAACGCATAGCCATCAATGCACTTCAATCCTTGCATTAGACGATTCTGTCATTGATACCCCATGCTGATATAAACATCAACGATATATCCATAAGTGTAAGAATTTTAACTGAAGTCTGCAACGTTTTATTGATTAGCATGAGCCGTGCTCACCACATTACCCGTGAATTATATACCCTGTGTATGCTGCATGACATCGAATTGTTTTTAAAAACGAATGTGTCTAGTTTGGAAATCAACAAAATAATGCAATAATGACAGCGAAACTACACAAGAGTAACATGTGTTCCAAAAATCATTCCGTCATAATACAGAAAATAATAGTTAAACTACACTAAGCGATATCAACAGGTTCAGAAGCTCTGGACACCATCAATGATATCAATGAAGAGAAAGATACCCAGCTTCGATATTTTCCATACATTCCATTGGAGACACCCTTTTATCGTCCTTTAGTACCAACTGTTCAAGTAAAATCATACTAGTGGCCTATTTCTTTATAAGTTTAGCAATGATTTGATTCTTTGGTCATTTTCATGTCAAGTCACCTGATCGAGAGTTTAGGTTATGCCCCGCGATTAGTAACAATCCAAGTAGTGAAGGCTCGAAACTATGTCTTCGATTTTTCTTAGAAGTTTGGTATCTTGGACACCATTGAATCACACCTTAGTGAGCATCAGTGTTATTTTAAATTTCACCAATTAATTCATACAAGTACATAGTCAAATCGGTCGACTTCCAGATCTGGATTTTTGGATAAACAGTATTTTTGTATTCGATTCTCTAGTTTTAATCATTTATACTTACACAACTTATAATATTTATAATTGCGTCACGATAAGTAATTAGCATATATGTATTTTGTCAATTCATATGGCGAATCATGCACTCTGACGTTCTCGAATTTGCAGTAAGTGTACATAATGGAATTGATGTTATTGGGGGAATTGCTTATCTACTCTTCCGTCCATCATAACATGTAATAGATATACTCCATATGTATAATTATGAGTGATATGTGCCACTTGATTGTCTGACAGCCTGCTTTTCAAAGGTTTGTGCAATTTAGATGTCATTAAGTAATATTTGGGTTCGGATATCACATCGCATTGGCGATGTAGTATATTAATTTTTCTAAGAAATATTACCAGGGACTTTAACATGCAGGGGAAATACGTATTGTTTCGTCTTAGTAGGATAACGGCGGATTTTTGTTGTTATCAACCAATAAGTGATCTCTGATTAAATGAAGCTTTCAAAGAGTTAGGATCAGACAAAAGTATTTTTTTACTGAGATGAGATGGGCTGTTGGTGGACCTGTGGCCTTCATCTGGCACGGTCTATTCTCTCGTTGGTACGTAAGTCTTCATGACTGGATGGTGGGAATTCCTCCTTACAAGTGAATTCAAATTTCTCTCGGGTGGGGATACATGTGGGTCCTGCTAGTTGTCGACTCTTTTGATCTTGGGTATGTTGGCTGGCTCAGGGAAAGAGTGCAGGAATGACACCTGGGAGAAAGCTGATTGTTTCGCTCGATCAATCACTTTGGCTCTTGGAAATGACGAATCACTTCTTCAAAACGGTGTGATATGTTCGAATTGAATGCTTAGTGGTTCAAATGTGCACTCGATTTAGGTCTTGAGTTAGGTCGTCTTCAAGTGCAGATTGTCACTACTCTAGCATATTTTCCTAGTATACATCATAACACCTACCAATATCGACTAGAACAGCGATTATCAAATGTTATAAGATCGAGAAGAAATATAGCACAGTTGTAGCGAGTAATGGCCAATATTGTTAGCATCTTTTATCATATTTAATAATTGTCGATTCATCCCTTTCAGACTTAAGAGACGAAAGAAGATAATTGGAACAAAACAGAAGCGGTTTCAATTCGAAATTTGTTTATTATAGATAATGACGACTCAAACGCGCTGGCAGGAGAACATTTTATAGGAGTAGACAAACTGAAGTACGCGACTCCACACTTTTGGAAACAAACATGTGCAAAAAATTGTCCTCCTGCCGATGGGCAGTGTATATTTGGCAAACAGTTTTCACTTCGTCTGATTTTGCAAAATTTGTCTCACGGGACGGATCGAGATCAACTATGCCATAGGTTGCAGCTCTAACAGCCCGCGATGTGCTACATTGTCGTTGTTTGTTTAAATAACTAGAACCGGTGTAATTTGGCCACACCTTTGCTAAACATTTGTTGAACATTTTACTGTCCGTTATTATCCGAATTTGAAAGATTTATCAAGATAAAATGATAGATTTTGATCGATTACCGTTTCCATTGGATTGACTGGCAGATATTTTCGAAACGAACCACAATACCTTGAAGCTTCTACGATTTATAGAACAAGAATGTCAATATTATAAATGTAGTATAAAGTAAACCCGAAAGAATAACTCAGTGGATTAACCAGCCAAAGTGAAAATTATGCATTGAGCAAGTGTATTGGGTGATACGCTTCTGCACTGCTACTGCAAAAGTGAGAACAGACTAACATTATGTTGATCCTAACAGAAACAGACAGTTCTCTTATGAAGCCAACCGAACAAACATAGCCCCGGTTCCGTGTGATTCTAAAATCTAATCCGCGCCGTATTCGCGAGTACGCTACCTGTTGTCACATGATTAAAAGTCCACCAACTCCTGTTGTTGATAGTGCCCATCGTCACTTCATATTCCAGATGATATATCTCGACATCTACTGCTTATTTCGTTTTTGGCTCAGCGTTAGTGTAAGGTGACAATTTCAACCGAACTTGCCCTGACCCGCATTCAAAAACGAAATCAACAGTTACCACATTCTATCAGCTAGGTACATATGAAGTAGGTAATAAACAGGCCACATTACACTCAATACTTCAGTATATTATATTGTATATTGCTTTTATTACAGGGAATAAAAGTTAAATTTTCAAAGAACTACATTTTGACGATTATCTTATCCCCTGACCAGCGAATTTTGGAAAAGACTGATCATTGCGCTACTCATGACAGAATTTGATGCTATTGAAGCACGAATCTTTGGTGGAATCCTCGCCAAGAAAATGAACGTTTTTCAGGATCACTATCTGGTGGTTCGGCAAATTGATGTCGACATCAAATACCCGTTCGTTGATTCTTCCAATTGATTCCCAAGCCTAAAAGAAAAACAAAATTTTGAAAAAATGTTTATTTTGCCACTATACTCACAAATCGAAAGTTTGTTTAGATATTTCGCCATCATTTGCGGTATCCAAGGAAATATAACAAACAAACTTTCGTTTTTAATCGACGGTGGGTACTTCAACGGAAATAGATCAGTTTATAAATTAAGCAACATTCAAAATATCTCGAGGGGCCAAATCCCTCCTGCCGCCTTAACAATCCTTTATATTTCCCTTCAGTGTTCGTTATTATCGCTCGTATACTTGTATTCCACAAACAATTCGATATGGAAAATAATAAATGCTTTCCTTGATTTATAACATCTCGCGCTATCTTTGCCTGTATAATGTGTTATCACTCGGTAGTTTACAAGCGAATAAATATATCGTAGAAAAGAAGTAGTGAATTCTGTCTAAATACTGTTACAATAAATAGTGATCCGGCCCATTACGGAGATAAGATTAGCTTTTCTAGGCAATACTCCCACTTTTGGCCGTGTGGAGTTCAAATTTGTTTTTTAGGGAACATAGGATACTCTCGGTGGCCGGCTGCCCAGAGTTTAAAAAGAACCAAAAACTAAACAAGATCTTTTTCGAGTGATCGTGTACTCGAAGACTAACTAAACAACTACCTAATAAAATATGCTTTACGTGTCGCATCGCTTGCTTGGAGCGAATCCTAGACCTTATACCCTTCCAAACTACCAACTCCGCGACACCTATGGAAGAGTCTGATGAATCGTCGTCCTTCCGTTAAGTAGGTGGAGCATCAACACTTCCCGTCTACCTTATCCTTTATCCTTCCCCGTGAACGATGGAGATGGGGGCGGCTGGCAATGATGGCTATCATGTTGTTGAGGTTTTAATATGGGTCAGATTGGTACCAATTCCTACTTACCATTTCCTAAGCAACTCTTATTAGATAATCAGCAGTCAAACATGATGAAGTCAGTGTGCAATCCGCCAAAGTCATCGTCATAACGCAACGCAAAATATCCAACGAATTCCGGGATCGCTTATGTTTCGAAGCGTTATATTGCTCACTGGTCCGCTCACAGTAGGAATTCGCAAACGTTGTCTGGTGATTCTACTATGCAACTTGGAGCCAAAGAATTAAAACCATCCAGCGCAGATTCACACGATATGCGTTACGTCAATTGCCTTGGAATGATCCGCTGAACTTGCCACCATACGAAGATCGTTGTCGATTATTGGACTACACACCTTAAACGATTGTAGACGCGCCTCGCAAGCTACCTTCACATCTAAGCTTCTTTTGGCTGAATATGAAGCTCCCAATCTCCCATCACAAATCAACCTGAATTAATATATAATTCGGAAAAAGTTGAATATAGTTGACCAAAATTGGTATTTTTATGTAATAAAGTCCAGAGGATCGTTTTAAGATAATCTCACGAAACGTATACACCCATTTTACCCCAATTTTTCACAAAACTAAAGTTTGAAGTTAATCCTGGCTTTATATTCGGTAAAAGGCTATATGCGGCTGATCAAAAGTGGTAATTCTTATGTATAAAAGTCCAGGTTATCGTTTGAATATAGTTAGACTGACCGCCAGAAACATGTGTACTTCTTTCGTTTTAACACTCGGAATACCAAGGGGGTAAAAAGTTACGCGGACTACCAAGGGGGTCTAAAAAAATGGGAACGCTTACTTTGACCGGTCATATCTCAGCCGTTACATAATCGATTTTAAATCTGTCTTCACCAATAGAAAGATATGTCTTTTGTGAACACGTCAAATTAAAAAATAGAAGAATAGAGTTGTCTACCGTAAGTTACAGTAAAAAGAGTATAACAAAGTCAGTGAGAAAAAAAATGGGAACGCTTCTTTGACTTGCCATATCTTAGCTGTTTGCTCAGCAATTTTAATTCTTTCTTCACCATTGGATAGGTAAATCTTTTATAAAAACAGTGAACATAGAATGATGGAAATCAAATTTGTATATCTGAAGTAATTGTAAAAACAGTAATTGAGAGTCAGTACAGAAGAAATGAGTTTTTCTGTTCAAACAATCGTATCACGACCGTTTGTCAACCAATTTCAATTTTCCTTACACCAATGCAATCCTTAGAGCTTCTAGACTTGTAATATATGCAATAAATAGTAGATTTTCAAAAATTACTATGCTTTTTCGAGTTTTTAGGAGATAGGATTTTTACAATGTACGTGGCATACGGTTGATTGAAATTCTTTGCGACTTGTTAGTTTTACGGTTTGAAAATTACCTGTTTACTCAATAGTTGTACATATTATACATGGATAATATTATATCAAAATGTTTGCACGAACGTGGAGAAACACATTATTGTATGTAAGTTACTAAATAATAGAGTGTGTTAGGACGATTCAGTAAATAAATAAATAGAAGTTCAGAATTTT
This sequence comes from Topomyia yanbarensis, assembly GCF_030247195.1. NCBI lineage: Eukaryota > Metazoa > Arthropoda > Insecta > Diptera > Culicidae > Topomyia > Topomyia yanbarensis. The sequence continues at coordinate 171,144,370 of NC_080671.1, read as the reverse complement.
AAAATATTCATCATATAACTTTAAATTTGAAGCGATGACCTATACATTTTAATACACCAGTCGATTGTAATTGATGGCGGCTACAATTTCTAAAAAAACGCATTTTTATATTTTCTCAAGAAATAGCCAAAAGTACGTAGAAGTACAGAAATTTCATTTAGTTGGCAAATAACGTCGAATTCAAAGCGATGGCCCATACCTTTTTATATACCAATCGATTATAATTGATTTTGGTTACAATTTCTGAAAGAACAATTTTTATATTTTCTCAAAAAATAGACAAAAGTACGTAGAACTACAGTAATTTCATTTAGTTGACAAATAACTTCAAGTATTCAAAGCTATCACCTATGCAATTTATACACCAATCGATTGTAATTGATTTTGGCTACAATTTCTGAAAGAACAAATTTTTATATTTTCTCAAAAAATAGCCAAAAATACGTACAAGTACAGAAATTTCATTTAGTGGGCAAAGAACGTCGAATTCTAAGGGATGATTTATACTTTTTTATACATCAATCGATTGTAATTGATGGCGGCTACGATTTTTGAAAGAACACATTTTTATATTTTCTCAAAAAATAGACAAAATACGTAGAAGTACGGAAATTTGATGTAGTTGGCAAATAAGGTCAAATTCAAAGTGATGGCCTACACTTTTATATATATACCAATCGATTGTAATTGATTTCGGCTACAATTGTTGCAAGATAAACTTTTCATATTTTCCCAAAAAAAAACGACAAAAATACGTAGAAGTACAGAAATTTCGTCTGATTGGCACATAACTACAAATTTCAGTACTACTACGTATTTTTGGCTAATTTTTGAGAAAATATAAACAATTGTTCTATCAGAAATTGTAGCCGCCATCAATTACAATAGATTGGTGTATAAATAGTGTAGGTCATTTTGATTTGCAGTTATTTGTCAATCAATCGAAATTTTTGTACTTCTACGTATTTTTGTCGTTTTTTTAAGAAAATATAAAAAGTTTATCTTGCAACAATTGTAGCCGAAATCAATTACAATCGATTGGTGTATAAAAAAGTATAAATCATCCCTTAAAATTCGACGTTATTTACCCACTAAATGAAATTTCTGTGCTTATACGTATTTTTGGCTATTTTTTTAGAAAATATAAAAATATGTTCTTTCTGAACTTGTAGCCAAAATCAATTACAATCGATTGGTGTATAAAATGCATAGGTGATAGCTTTGAATACTTGAAGTTATTTGTCAACTAAATGAAATTACTGTAGTTCTACGTACTTTTATCTATTTTTGAGAAAATATAAAAATTGTTCTTTCAGAAATTGTAACCAAAATCAATTATAATCGATTGGTATATAAAAAGGTATAGGCCATCACTTTGAATTCGACGTTATTTGCCAACTAAATGAAATTTCTGTACTTCTACGTACTTTTGGCTATTTTTTGAGAAAATATAAAAATGTGTTTTTTCAGAAATTGTAGCCGCCATCAATTACAATCGACTGGTGTATTAAAATGTATAGGTCATCGCTTCAAATTTAAAGTTATATGACGAATATTTTAAAATTCTGAACTTCTTCGTATTTACTGAATCGTCCTAACACACTCTATTATTTAGTAACTTACATACAATAATGTGTTTCTCCACGTTCGTGCAAACATTTTGATATAATAATATTCATGTATAATATGTAGAACTATTGAGTAAACAGATAATTTTCAAACCGTAAAACTAACAAGTCGCAAAGAATTTCAATCAACCGTATGCCACGTACATTGTAAAAATCCTATCTCCTAAAAACTCGAAAAAGCATAGTAATTTTTGAAAATCTACTATTTATTGCATATATTACAAGTCTAGAAGCTCTAAGGATTGCATTGGTGTAAGGAAAATTGAAATTGGTTGACAAACGGTCGTGATACGATTGTTTGAACAGAAAAACTCATTTCTTCTGTACTGACTCTCAATTACTGTTTTTACAATTACTTCAGATATACAAATTTGATTTCCATCATTCTATGTTCACTGTTTTTATAAAAGATTTACCTATCCAATGGTGAAGAAAGAATTAAAATTGCTGAGCAAACAGCTAAGATATGGCAAGTCAAAGAAGCGTTCCCATTTTTTTTCTCACTGACTTTGTTATACTCTTTTTACTGTAACTTACGGTAGACAACTCTATTCTTCTATTTTTTAATTTGACGTATTCACAAAAGACATATCTTTCTATTGGTGAAGACAGATTTAAAATCGATTATGTAACGGCTGAGATATGACCGGCCAAAGTAAGCGTTCCCATTTTTTTTACCCCCTTGGTATTCCGAGTGTTAAACAGCCATGCATTCCTTGCGCTTATGTGATATCCCAAGTAACAATTGAGGTTTTATAGCACACTACAATCTAAGTTTTAAGAGGGACTTCAAGAGTGTCATAAAACCTCAATTGTTACTAGGGATAAAACACGCATATTTCAATCTATCGGTAGCAATTTTCGAAAAACTTACAGCGATAAAAAATATAGTGTAAGCAATACACTCCAAACTACTTATACCCAAATTTTCATGAGAAAAAATCCAATGGATTATTTTTTACAGCGTTTTTTCCGTGATGCTATTTGATGTGGGACGCCCTATAATAGCGTTTTTCTCGAAACCGCGTTTTTTCAAATTGGCGAACGCATTAATTCAAAAACTAATCAACGAATTGACCTAATTTGGTTATGAAAATGCATAATATGTGTAGCCTGTCGCTGAACCACAGAAAACTAAATAAAAAAATTCTAACTATTAATTTAAAGAAAAGTGAGCGAATTTTACAGTAAAATATGAGATTTTTCAGTTGGTTCATGAAGTAACTACAAGTCTAAGCTATACAAATCTCGTTGAATTTCCTGTGTCAGACAATTTTACCAAGAGTTACCGTGTTCGCCTCGGCGCTCTTCGATGTGGAAACGGTTGGACGTCTACTCTTGGACCGCTCGTATGTGTGGCTCTGCGTGACTGAAAATATTTGTCTTTAGTGTGCACTAATGAATGTATAAATAGATCTTAACATTACACAAAAGATTCATTGTTGACTTGCCTTATAAATCGTACAAAAAAAGGCCTTCGGTTGGAGTACTTTGCACCGTACGCCCCTCTAAATCAGTAAAGAATGCTAAAACTAACGCTTGTGTACATTCCATCATTTTCAGTTACGCGATTGACACCGCGGCGACAATTGAATTGTGGAGCGTAGGTCATACCTTCGCTGATTACAATAAAATACAATTAAACCTTTTTCTTAAGTACTTTAAAATATATATGCAATATCTTAATATAAAAAGTTCGTTCAATATTTTTTTTCATTCTTGGTTAACGGATGAAAATTCTCTCCCTTTTAAACGTAAACTACCCTAATAAACGAACGAATGGGATTGGGTTTGCCAAACTTTAGAAGAAATCGTTTAATAAACTCCTTAATAATCTAACAAATAAATTGGTGTAGTTCGATACAATAGAAAAAATATCCTCAAGAAACAGGGTGCTCTTATTGATGCGATACACGGTCAATAATAATAGATGGATAGTATTCGGAGAAATTTCTTGTGGATGAGGTTTGAACGACTTTGTTTCGAATCGATCTGATGGTTATTAGTTAGAATATTCGCTGTCAGAAGGTTTTCCGTAGCTTACTGTACTACATCGGATTTTCGGGTAGAATGTTAGCGCTTCTACCCTATGAGCGCGTTTCGGTGAATGAGAAAAGGCGCAAACTCACTCACTCCGAACTGTCTGGAAAATCCAATCGAAATGCACTAAATTAATTCGAGGAACCGAACAGTGCTGTCAACTGAATAGTTCCTGTGTCATTTCTGGTGTTTTAATGTTGTTTTAACCGGACATTGTACGAAAATGTGTTTAAATGGTGTTTATGCATGGATATTTGAATATATGATTATATGAAATCTACATAAACATGTTCTACAAACCAACGAATGAATATTTTATTATGCTTTTTTCGAAGTAATTTACTTAACTTCGGCATTACCCCATACCTATACATACTGCCACGCTAACGCATCACAAGCCATTTGTTACAATCGCTCGAGAGCGTCGGGAAATTATGCCAGGTCAGGAATGGTATCGCACCATACGTTCAGCAGACAGACACAGGCTGGGCAGTGAAACTGAGCAGCGGCGTGCCGTGTTGCGGGTGCTTTTTCCTCGGCGACGATGCTCTGCCGTCGCCGGCAGTCATCGCAATCCCCGTGCTCAGAACCCAGCCGCTAGGCGGTGCAGTTCTTTGTCTTTAGAATACGACAGACCAATTTCGCTTTCTTTATCTCCAGCAGACAGGGCCATGCATGTTCCGAAGTACTCGCTCACCTATTTTCAGCCAAACAAAGAACGTTCCACATTCGAGAAACAGGCGTAATATCAACGTGAACTCATTACCGAGGCCGCCAGGCGCGGACTGACGTTGTTTGTGTGGCACAAAAACAACCGCACACGCGGTGGATTATTGAATCACCAATTAGATCAAATGATGAGATGTGTTACCTAAGTGGTAATTTGGCTTGAACCTCCATCAGAGTTGATTACGTACCATTTGTCGTGATCTAGACTAAAACAGTGGCTCGCGGCATCGACTATCGAGTGTGGTTAGATGACTCACATGACTGAAAAGCTTTCCCCTTTACTCACCGGACACACGTCATCGATTGGCTGTGTTTCACCTGTTCAGCTGTGTTACCTCACTATATAATACTACCTCCCGGAAAATGCTTAATTATACCATCACAATAGGATGATCGGTGGAATGACCCATAGTCAGCGGGTGACGCGATCGAGTAGCATGATTAGAACCTATTGCGTGTTTATATCGAGAATTGCGTCTTTTCGAGAATATTGCGATGAACGATAGCTGCAAAAAAAACAACTTGTTGACAGGAATGCATATTCGGTACGCAATATGAAAACAGGGAAGAATTTGTCTGCGATACGAAAGCATGCGCTCGTGTCTCTGGAGATAACACGTTGTTTGTTATTGAGTAAGGAAAATGTGCGTGTAAAATTCCTTATCGAGTAGCAAATTTAGGTTACGCGAGGCTTATGCAACTGGCATTTGACTTAGAAGGTCGATATCGGTTTCAAGATTAGAAGCAACAAATTGCGCGTGAATGAACCAGTTATCTGAACTTTTTCTTTTGTTGACCTTCATAAGGTGGTCTGTGTAAGATTCGAAAACAATTGAAGGCACGTGTCAAAGACAAAAAAGGCTTGAATTTATTGAAGATTCCTGACGAAGCGATTTTCGGCCGCGACAGAAATAGCGAAAGTTCGCCCTGATAAGCTTCAGGCGGTGGTAAATAGTTTGAAGCAAACAAATGATATTGCGAAGCAGTAAAAAAATGGAGAGAGGGTGCCTGAAATTTTGATTTTGAAACGAACAATACGTAATACGTAATAACCTCATTTCATGAAAATCAACGAAAAAACGTGTTTGAAATTACTTTGGATGTGAAATTAATTTAAAATTTCGCAATAAGTTCAAAATCTTCAGGGGAAGTCCGGACTCCTTGGATCCTCCTCCAGGATCTGCCCCAGGTCTACGTACCAGGTAACCAGCTTGAAATAGATGGTGTCGTTTCCGGTTCGAGTTTTAATTGCACTGATCTGCTGAAACACGGGGTTGGCTATCTTGAAGACCCCATGCTCCAACCAGTGAAGATACTGGACTGCAAAAGATTGCTTTCAGCGTCAGTCGCAGCTAACGGGTAGCAGACATATGTCAACTCATACTTTTATTGGGTGATCTTCGCTTGGTCTACTCTACCTAATTATCTTAAGGTTTGACAAGGTTCGTCTGCTTTTTGTGCTACGTGTCATGAACTGCATTTTATGTTTTACACCGACGGGTCAAGTCTCAGTCTACTGCTTTTCGGTATACCCTTGGGATTACTTTTACCCACCGATCACTACATTATTGTTTCGGACAGCCTCAGCTCAATAGTCTCTCCGTTCGGTGCAACCTAGAACGCACAAGATTACCTTAGTTTGTGTCCCCCTCATATTGCTCCATTCCGGGAAATGGAGAAGTGGACTCTCTAGCTGAGATGGAAGTATTAGAAGGTGGTATTTACGAAAGACCAATCTGCTTCAAAGAATTTGTGATGTCTCGGCTCATGTCCAATCACTACACGTTAGACTCTCATTTTAGACCAGATGGGATCGCGAATAACGATATCTGCGCTTGTGGTCACGGTTATCGCGATATCGAACATATTGTGTGAGTATGCACCAGTGTCGTCTTTACCCATGATGTCATTGGGCCAGGGCTCCGCGATGAGGATAGACATAAAATCATCCTGGCTGTCTGAAAAGATTTTTTTTTAAATATAGTGATGAGCATTCCTGGATTAATATTCCAATCACAAGTAGAACATTCTTGGGCTGATGATTTCAGTTTTGGTTTAACCTGAAACCTCAGTATATGAATAAAAGACAAATTTTGATTCACGGCGACAAACACTCGACTAACCAAAGAATCGTTATTCGTTATCCTACAGCAAGAGACAAGAGGCTCGAAAATTAATCTGAAGGGGATTCGATTTCAAAGCTCTCTTTTTTAAGTTGTAAGCTTATTGTGCTCACAAAATAGTATCTGTAACTACACTCCTAGCATTTTTCCATTTTTAGCTGCTGCTTTCAAATAGCCGTTAGTTTGGCGTATTGCAACTCCAAAGCTGTTTTTTTATAACGGTAAGATGTCAAATCTGACAAAAACACCTTAGAACCACAATGTTGTCTAAAAAGAGGTAGTCGACGTTTATGAAGGCAATTTTTGAGGTAAATTTTTTGGTTCACAATCCCAGTTGTTACATAAATTTGACTTTTATTACCACAACTTCAGACTACTTGCCAGACTTAAAATGTCCTGGCCACTTTTGCATAAATGCTTGTTTATAAATTTCCCTAACATTAGATATATCTCAAGCCCTCGCAAAACCATGACGTGCCTTTCCCCGAGTCGTTTACATGTTTAGGATGGAACAATGTCGAATTCTTGCGATGTGCGAGCTGAGTTTTCTTACGTTTGCCTGGCTGAACTCTCTGTTTATGTTAAAAAGTATACAAAGAATTTTCGCCAAATTTACGGCAAACGTACATTACACGTTTAACTATATTTCAACGAAATTTGATTATTCTGCATCGTTCGCAGAAGGACTTGTAGTGCAGTTTTGTTGTGGAAAAGATTAAGAGAGAGAAACCTAAAAAATTGACAACCTAGAATCAAGACAAACAATTATTAATATTTCCCGTTTTTGTCCGCATTTAATGTATCAAAAAGTGTAAAACTTCAACAATAGACTTCTAAACAAGAAAAATTTGCCCATCTGTCAATATAGCTTTTCATCTAATGTCAATAGATACTAGGATATAAGAAATGTTGTAATATTTACGAAGGCATACATATCGTATTGAATTCAACTATAGGGGCCCCATACTTCAATAGTGCCTAGGGGCCCCGAAGGCCATGGTATGCGCCGAGTATCGAATGTCTCAGTTTGGGATGTACTGGCAAGCCGCGATCTCTCTTGTATGTCCCTTAAAGATACCTTTTAAAAACCCATCAATGTAAATATTCAGCCCCCTCTTCTTTTTTTCTTCTAGTTCTCAGAAATACTCTCTTCCGAGTGTACCGTACACCATCGATGGTTTGATGCGACTTCAAGGTGACACAAAATATCTCTGCAGAATGAGTTAACAAATATGAGTACAAGCATCACACACGCAGCTTGGTGTGTTATTGATCTGTTCTGAGCGGTACAACGAAATCGTCTGGAGGAACCCCTGCAGGTTCGAAGAGGATCATCCGGAGTCTCAGTCTGTAATCGAGGCCGTTGATCTCCTGTTTACCTGAAGATGTAAGTTTATATTCTTCTTCTACATGCCATCATTGTCCACCCTCTCTGCTCTGTCTCTACACGTAACGTTACGTGTAGTAATGGGAAAATTTGGAGTTTTCATTTTCAACGAGAAAAGTCAACAAGTCCATGAAACAGGTATGACAGTGTTGGTCTAACAATTGTTGTGTAGATCCACTGAATGTACTTGAGTTTGAGTCCCCAAGATTTGCCGAAAGTCAATCTACATTTGCCGAAGGCCATGTAAGTTTTCTTGGTTATAATATAGATGTGAGTTGTCCTATTAAGTTTTTAGTCTTGATCTGCGACAATAATTTTAGAGTCAAAGAACTGCAACGGACGAGCTCGGGTTGAAATCCTTCGTTGCGCGAGAAGCACCATTGATGTTTTATTTGAATTATCTGATAGTCCAACATGAAGACACCATTGATCAAACAACACATAAGGCTTTGTTGCATCAAATCGTAAATTGGGTTAATGCAAATACCGGTAATTATTACAGGTATACCTCGATTTAACATACTCACGATTTAACATACCCTCGATTTAACATATTTCGATTTAACGTAATTTTTACCTCGATTTAACATACATGCAAAAAAATTTTAATGTCAATGTTACTAAAATGAAATGTTAAGAATCAATATCAATTTTATTCTATGATCCACTTCCAATGCTTAAAGAAACATAACTTATTTTCGTTTTTTCGCTAGATTATGTTTAAGATTCTGAGATACAAAAACATTCTTATTTTGATACCGCACAGCAAAATGAATACACGAATTTGTGGCTCGAGTTATTTCCTGATAATAGTTTTATGGGTTTTTATGTGTAAGTTAAAAATAGATAACAGGAAAGATATGGTTGATGGAAGGTATAGGGCGGTGACGAGATATTGGCGGATGGTGAGTTCCACTAATAGGCATTGGGGCTGTAGCAGTTATTACGAAACTGTTGGAAATTTGTAATGAAGTCATGAGAGTTCCTCGATGTTAACGCACCCAACTAGAGCTTGAAAGAACGTAAGCTCGATTCTTTCCAAAGATAATATCTTTTCTCAGGCTGTATTGAACAGGTGAATTTCTCAGTGCATGTGGACATTTTTCAAAAAAAAACTTCATTATGGATCGATTCCTCTTGCAAAAAATGCAATAGACGATAATGATGGAAGATACAAGTCTTCCTTCAATGTACGACTCCTGGTAAGCTCACGGTGTTTATTTATCAATACCGGTGCCAGTCATTACTTAATCTGAACAGAAGAAGCACACAAAAGCAAGTAGACACTGATTGTGATTATATTATTCATATATTACTGCGTATTCTGTATATCTGTATATATTAATCTTAACAACTGCAACGGGTAGAGAATGGTCATTAGTAGAGATTGGGATTCGAATAAACTGGCATTTGCGAACGATTTAAGATGATCGAGGACTCTGGATACTTGGCCCCCAGGAGTAACATAATAAATGTTCACGTTTAAATAGAAATCTAGGATATAGATCCAATAAATAATAAGCTAATAAAATATGTAAAAAAGAGATAGATCCAAAAAAATGAAAAGAAGATTTCCGTCTTTTTCGCCTGTTACAACGTGGGAGCAGGAAACCAGTGGATCAATTCTTGCCTTTAGACATCACATGCTACGCGGCTATTTTGGAGATCGATAATAGTGACATCAACATTCCAGTGAATTCCACCTTCTCGTCGTACATAAGGATTAAACAATTTTTTTAAAAATATTTTGTATTGTAATTAAAATGTCATATTCATTCTGATGAGTTCGACTTTTAAACTGAGGTATTGTATCTGTCGCGCACAAAATGATTTAATCCAACTTTTCCTTAAGGAGAACTATAGCGCTACAATGGCTCGATTTGGGTTTGTTTTGCAAGTAGAACTCCTGTGCTTACAAAACTCCGTGACTAGTCGTTTGCTCGTGAACTCAAGAAGTGTTCTCTTTTTGAATTCTGTGAGTATCTGACGGACAGGTTGGTCTACCAAGATAAAGATGAGACAAAATAGAAACACAAATTTTATTACTTACTAAAATTAGGCATTGTGCTCTTCATGTACACAATGGTTAATCCAAATTTGTTGACTATTCTTATAAGTTATCCTGAATTCTGAGAAAATTTTGCGACGAAATTTATGAAATGAATATCTGTTAGAATTGGCGAATACTTGGCAAGGTTAAGATAAATATGTTGTTTATGTTCAGAAGAGCAATCTAATTGTTTAATTGCGAATATGTGGTTTCTATGACACTGTTAGGTGGATACAATCAGTAATATCCTCGTAAATATTTCGAGTGATGAATAAAAAAGAATTCTATTCGAAAACAAATATTTCTTTTGTGTTTCGATTTTACATAAAATTCGATTTAACGTACATGATTGAATCGGAAAATGTATGTTAAATCGAGGTATACCTGTATATGATAATCATCGGCGAATCCATATGTCGGAAACCCAAACTCATTAAGTTTCCTCAATAAGCCATCGGAGAAAAGGTTCCATAGAAGTGGTGACAGCACACCACTTTGAGGACATCCGCAGACACTCAGTTTCCTTATCTCTACTTGTCTTAATGATAAACACAGATGTCGGTTGCGAAGCATTGCCTGTATCCAGTTCTCGATATATATGAAGGTACTCCATGACCTCGTGCTACTTCCAAAATGCATTCGGAAGACACGTTGTGAAAACACTCAATATCTAGAAAAAAAAACTACTAAGCTTGATTGCTTTTGCGAAAAAGTTTTTTAATTTTGTAGACAGAATTGTGTAACGGGATAGAAATAGACCTCCCACACTGATAGCATGTTCCATTGCATGCAGATTTCTATTGCCATTCCTACAATCAACGTATACTGAACAAGCTTAGAACCAACCCCAAAAAGCTTCTGGGATCACGTCAACGAACAGAGGAAGGAAGCTATGTCACTCGACGGGGTTCAAGCATCATCTCCGCCGGAAATATGTAATTTATTCCGCCAACATTTCAGTAGCGTTTTTTCCGAAGAAATATTAACTGATGATCAAATCTCCGAAGCTGCTAATGTCGTTCCTCTACGTTCTCCAATTTTTCCTCACCCTATTATTACACCCGCTACAGTCAGCAGAACTTTTTCTAAGTTGAAGTCATCGTCCAGTCCAGAACCCGATGGAATTCCATCTGTCGTACTAAAAAAATGCTCAGATAGTCTCCTGCTTCCGTTATCAATGGTGTTCAATAGCTCTATGTCGTCAGGAAAATTCCCTGACTTATGGAAAAAATCATACATTTTCCCAGTATTCAAAAAAGGAAACAAAAGCGTTATTTCGAACTATCGAGGAATAGCTGCATTATGTGCAGTATCTAAGCTATTCGAACTGATTGTGCTTGATTTTATCACTCATAACTGCTCAAGCTACATATCAGAGATCCAACATGGCTTTATGCCTAAACGGTCAACTACTACAAACTTAGTATCTTACACATCGTTCATCAGTCAGTGTTTACAAGCAAGACTTCAGGTAGATGCCGTTTACACCGACTTCTCCGCAGCGTTTGACAAAATTAATCACCAGATAACTGTTTCCAAATTAAGTAGACTTGGATTTAGTGGCTCCTTTCTGGATTGGCTTTACTCGTACCTAACCGGCAGTCATCTCGGACCTTTCATATTTTGCTCTATTTAAACGTCCTAAACCATCTGCTGAAGTGTATGAAACTTTCGTTTGCTGACGACTTCAAACTATTTCAGCTTATCAGGAATGCCAAAGACTCAGAATTCTTGCAGTCCCAGTTGGATGTGTTCACCAATTGGTGCTATGCCAATAGGATGATGTTAAACGCCTCCAAGTGTTCGGTTATATCTTTTACTCGCAAACACTCGAAAGTTAATTTCGACTACAATATCTCACAAATCGTTCTCAAACGGGAATCATCTGTTAAAGATTTTGGAGTCTACTTAGATCTCAAACTAAACTTCAAAAACCACATTGAGTACACTATTTCTAAGGCCTTTAAGCTATTGGGATTCGTTTACAGAGTCACTAAGAAGTTTAAAAGCACTCTATTGTGCTTTGGTTCGCTCTACACTCGAATACGGAAGTCTGGGCACCTTACCTTACTTCGTCGACTCCCATGGAGGGACCCACTGAACCTATCGAGCTCCATAGATCGCTGTAAGCTTATTGACCTCGAACTTCTGTCTGTACGCTGGGAAGTTTGGAAGGCCGTTTTCATTGCCGATCTACTACAATCTCGAATCGATTGCTCCGAACTTCTACAACTTTTGGACATCGACATTCGTCGTCGCGGTCTTCGAACCCATCCTTTGTTTCGCATTCCGGTAGCCAGAACAAATTATGGTTATAACGCATCTTTCGTCAGTATGTGTCGTCTTTTAAATTGCTGTTCCAGTGTCATCGACTTCCATTTGTCCCGTAACGCTGTCAAGAAATCCTTTCTAAGCTCATTATCTTGTTAGCTGTAGTCTAGTACTAGTTACTAGTTATTAAGATTACGCTGTTAGTTTTAATTGTAGTTATAAGTGACGAATTGTATCATTTGGATGCCTGTTATCTGTTGATATAAAAGATGAGGAGGTTTTATGCCTGCTGGAGAGAGAGTTAAAACAAAATTCAGCTCCAGCGGGCTTTTTCCTGCTTCCAAATAAACAAATACTGATATTGCCTGAACAGTAGCCACAAATTTGGCAACCGTTCGTGGTTCAGGTAAAAATATTGGGAGCCTGAGTGCTAGCATTTCCTTCTGGAGATGAGCTTTCATCAGCGGTTTCTGGGCAGTGTTGTCACTTTGCAAGTCCATAGGAATAACAATGTAGCGACAATTGAATTCTGGCGATGAGAATAGATGCACAGAATAGAGCATTTGTTTTCATTTATGCTAAACATTGTGTTATGGTTGGCCAATATGTATTATACAGTTGTGTAAGAAATCACATCATGACTGATACTTTGTTGTGTGAAAGGATATTGATAATATAATGTAAATAGGAAGTTATTGTAATAGCCTATTTCAGCCTATTTCTCTTATCCATACTAGCGTTGAGCCAAATTATCTGGATCACCAAGATGAATAAACCACTTCGGATCTGTTCACACAAGTGATCCGTTTTTCAATGTATAATATCAACATCCTTTTCGTACCAACTAAACAACAGCTCAACTTGGCCTCCACTCGGCCACGCTCCTAATTGCCATCTTTCTATTTCAAACCCCAGGCTTGTTCATTCCTTGAAGGCGACGGGCCAGTTTCTTATCACATTGCTGAGACAATCTTCTCCATGTAGGTAATGAAGCTTTTGTACTAGGGATACCAATTGTTTATAGACTAAAACATAGAAAGAATTAAAAATTTGCTTTTATTTGATTTGTGAGTTTGGTTTGATTGACGTCGGCTCACCAGAAGAGATTAATCTACTGTAATGCACAATTCGTTGCTCTATCTTATGACAAGCGCCATTTAGCACATATCGAGAAAAACGATTTTTAAAGTTAGAAATTGAATGTCTTAAAACTTAAACTTCAGAGTAGACAATTTATGCTTCTATCTATTCTGTTTTAATCTCTCAAATATTACGAAGACCTGATGACTATATTATGTGTTCTTGCTAAAAATGTAAACAAAAGTCGCACTCACAGGTGTCATAAGTGTGTATGGATGACAAAGTTTGTATGACGTGTCATAATTGTGCATGGAAAATTGTTCTATACAAATAAATGAACAATTTTTAACTTTTATTCATATCTTTGGTTTAATTCGGCCTAGAAACAATCGGCGAGATGCATTTTAAAGAAAATTTATCAAGGAATTCAGAAAAAATAGTATTTTTTGTTTACAGTGTTGCCAAATATTCAATGTTTCCAATTTAAAATTAAATCTACATTTTTCTCACAATACATGTATTTTTATTTCGATAATAATTATGCCAGTATGAGACATTTTTACACATAAAATAATATGAAACTTCAATATAACTTGAGCCAATTCCAAGATAAAGCGATTTGAATAAAAAAACTCACAATTTCTTATTACGTTTCGCAGTATATCTCAGTAACCAAACAAAATTTCAAATACTGAAAACGCCATTTTGTAGAGATTTTTCAGACAAGTAATGTGGCATATTCAGTTTAGTTCACCCCAAAACGGCGTTTGTCAAAAGATAGCACAACAGCGACGAATTGGCCTGCGTTAAGGTTGGACAGAGAAAGGGTAAAATTCGCAAACGAAAAAAGCAGTTTTTTTCCACACCGTATGTCAGATTTTCATAAAAATCTATCAGCAGTACTGTAACAACATTCTACATACGCTGATTGATTTTTATGAAGATCTGACATACGGTGTGGAAAAAACTGCTTTTTTCGTTTGCGAATTTTGCGCATTCTCTGTCCAACCTTAAGCCAAACCGAACTGACCGCCATAATTTTTTTGTGGTATTTTTCATGTTAAAAAACCTTTTTAGGAAACTTACCATTAACATGGCAAGTTAAGGAACGCTTTTCTGCTTTCGTTTACTATTTGTGTTCCCAAAAATAAATAGGTGAGTTGTTGCTAGTGTCATGTTTGCTGCGATAACGTTTTTAGAGAATGTATTTCAAAATGGCGTTTGGTCCTCTTTGACTTCACGCAAACGCGGTACTTCTGAAACATACTTAGCAAGCCTTGGTACTGCAATCCCATTGCATAATTTTCACCATATAGTTCCACATATTTCACAACGAATTCTTTGCATCCAGGATGATGGAAGATTGGGGCTACTTTGCAATTGGCATTGCAAATTCCTTCTGACCAGGCCACACACATAATACGACTGGCTTACCCTATGAACCGTTCGATTAGGGCTTCTGAATTAATAAGTTATTGACAATTGATCTATACATATGCTCGAAGGCGCTGTTTTGCTATTCTGCCCAACATTGGCCAGACTTTGCTCCCAACTATATTCTGGTTGATCTCTACTAAACATTTTTCATTCATGATATATATTGATTTTCTTCCATTCTTCCGGTTTAAGTAAGGAATTTTCTTACTTCGAATGCATGAAAGTTTCTTATACTTTCATACACATCCATACATTGCCACTATACGCATAACTGTCCCATGTTCTGCGGGATTCCCTATATGTAGTGCTGTTCGAAATAATAGCAGCGCAAGCGTTTTTTTTCGAATATGGTGATTTGGCTTTGAATATACTTTTCATGTTCGCATCGTGTATAGTGATAAAAATTCAGTTCCTGGTGGTCGTCTAACCTACTGACGCCTACCTTTCGATTTTAATAATACCACTTTACTATGTATCATCAGCTCACTAAATGGTACGCCACTTTTCGACGGTCCACTTGGCGTGACATTCGCCAAAGTTCAGACGATGGTGAAGGTGCCGTATTGTGAGTAGTGGTACTTTTCTCGGACTACCTGCGTGCAAATTTGTCTTAATCAATCGTTTTCTACTCGTTGACGTTGCAATAGAATGTTCCAGGTCTTTCTAGAATTCTCTAGAAAACATATACCAATATTATTTTGCCATCCGACCCATCAGTTTGTTAAGTTTGAGCGGATGTTGTTCGCTATCTACCGCTAGTTTCACATTTGTTTGTCCAGTGCAATGCATTGTGTATCTTTGTGGTAGAACACTGTAAACGTTCCTGAACGTCACGGTATGTTTTGCCACTAGCATTCAACCGTTTGATGAGATTTCGCTCCTCGACCGTACAGTGCCTCGAACGACCCATTTCCTTGAAATACTACAATATGCAAACTTATAATTTCGGGTTAATTGTAAGCGTAGGAATACTATTTCGAACAAGAGAATCACAGCAACCTTTGACGATGGTGGTCAACTTTTTTCGCTCCCGTTAACATTTTTTCCGAAATTATCAAGCGTTAATTTTGAAGAGTAGTGAAATTACGACACGGATAACTGATCAACGCGTTTTGAAACAGTTTCCGGAGTTTTAAGAAACGCTTCGTCATCCGGATCACTTGCTGGGTGAAGAAATCACAGATGCTGCCTGAAGCGACCTTCGCGGGCGGATCAATTGGAGGACTTGTTGGGGAACAGATGGGAATTCAAGCCATTTTCACACTGGTGAAGACTCCAGGAAACATGGATTAGCTTCAAGAAGAAGCACTCCTTAGTGCACAAACTACAACGCGAAGATTTGCTTGCTACAGTTATGTTCGAGATGTGGTTCTGTCTTCGAATGCTCCATGAGTGTTGCAACCATCAGTTGTAGATCATCAGCAGAGTTGCACAAAATCATGACTATCACTTTTTCTTCAAAATGTACGCAAAGCTTCAGTCGCAAATCAAAATGATCGTCATTTTCAGTTGAGAGAACTTGAGCAACCGAAACCGAGCATAGTGAGTACCAACAACAGTGACGAGGGAGAGTGAGAAAAAAATGACGGGGTGCAGACAGTCGAGTCAAGTGACAACACACAATGATAATTTCTGTTTCCTTTTTGTCTACCACGCGAATTCAACAAGCGTAGTTTTTATTCACTAAATATCACCATATACGATTCAATCACTAGTCAGTGTTTATTGACCCTTCGCACTTGCCTTAAGCGGACCCTACACGAGCAGAAATATTGACAATAAATCATATATTGATCAATATATTGATGGTGTAAGGTAATATAGGGTGACCATACGTCCTGGGTTCCCAGGACATGTCCTGGTTTTGCATTGTCTGTCCAGGTGCCCTGGGAAGTCGAGGAAAATGCTTGATTTGTCCTGGTTTTTCTCCTGTAAGCCTAATATATTTCTATCTATTCAGTCTTCGATTTTCACTATGCTCTAGATCGCAGTAACGACTGACCGCAACCATAACTGCAACGTATACTCATCCTCAATCGGAATGTGACAAACAAAACTTAATATAGTCGAATCTCCCAATTGTACCTTTCGATGGTTCTTTAAATCTCCCAAGAGTATCTCGTCAATATCGATGAAACAATGGTTACCAGCGCTTCTCCTTGGCTTAAATCGTCATTCATTCAATTCCCTTTGGTACCTCAGAAAAGACACATCGGCATTTTGGTGCTTCTGCTTCTACTTGAGTTCTCTTGCTAGTGGCTTTATTTTCGTCTTACTGGAAATACATTCCATAAAAAGAAAAATAGTGTGCAGCGAATCAAACGAACGTTTCTACCTAAAGTCTGCTGTCTATATGTACCGTGCCAGTACTATAAACAAGCAAAGCAATCGAATAATAAATATCTTCCAAAGCCATTGTGAACAATAAAGCACCGTTAATTTCATCGATACGATATCGATCATTCATTTCAAGATGTTTGAAACTCAACAGCAAATTTGCAAATGCAGTTTAGACTATCGGAAGTCGTCGTTATACAAGCTCACTACACTCATTACTGATAACATTTAAAACTTTGGCTATAACGGAAAGCTACGCAATGGAAGACAACATGCAATACGTCGTTGAGCATGATAGGACCAAGATACCCATTTATATCGACAATGATAAGATTGATATGCGTCTGCACGATCAACACCTAGGTACTATTAATAAATTTATTACAACCATCATGTCGGAATACGTAACGGTGAAATCCTTTAAGTTTGAAACCCGGAGAAAATTTAGGTATTTCCAACGTTTTTTATTTCGTGGGAATACGAGTGACCTATTCCTTCATATCTGAACTTTCAATTCAAAGCAAAACGGGTGACCAAATCTCAAATCACGCTGTGCATGTATGAAGGATAGACTCCTGCGTGTCCTACGTTGTTATACAAGAAGACACACTACGAGAAACCATGTACACAAACCTCTAACGAATCAATATCAATTGCCAGCATACCCTTCACACAGCCCTTCATCAACATCAACTAAATCACAAACCATCGGAGTTGCAGCTCAGGCACCAACGATTACTGGAACAACAGAACGTACGCACAGCGTGAACGATCATTGTGATGTACCTACTACTTCCCAAACAACTGCTAGCACCACCGATATTAAAGTAAATAACAAAGAGCACGGATACGCAATCGTGACCCGTAGGCCCCACAAGCAACTCAAACCAGATAATCGTGAAAGCCCATACAATATTAACAGCGAGAATAGCATGAACGAAAACGAGGGAAACGAACCAAACATTTTTTTCATCGCGACATGCATGAATTGAATTTTGTTTTCTTTCAAATTCACGCAGGGATGTCAATTTTTTCAAGCTCGGGCTCAAACTGATATTATTTACACCAAGCTATCCGCCAGTTTTCATATAACAATCGCTTAAACGGAGAAATTTTTGGTAACAACGGTAGGTTTTGCAGCTCTCAAGTCGAGAGATAATGGTTTTCAATGGAGATTGCCAGGCATAGCGCAGCGAAGCTACTTGGGATCACTGATGTTTCTGATTTACGTCCATGTCGTGTTATTAGTACTGAAAACTCCTCGCCGGTACTGCATAGACCATCTCAGCATTAAACGTTTGCTTATGGTGGTGTAGCAAGAACTGCCACTGTGAAATTCCGATGAAAGACTTTCTGGTAGAGCTCTTCCTCCCAGACTCCCATAACTTTTTTCTGTGCAAGCTCTGCCTGCCAGACCCCAGAACTGCCGAAAACATGCGGAAAAGGCAATGTCGATTGAGAGGTAACGGGGGAATCAGTACCCTTTCGACTGTCCTGGTTTTTTACTCGTCTGATATGGTCACCCTAGGTAATATTGAAAATATTGATTCTGTAGAATTAAAATGGGATTGATGGATTGAAGCAGTCTTGTCAATATATTTATTGACAATATTTCTGTCTCGTGTAGGGTCCGCTTTAAATTCGATCGAAATCAGCAACATACTGATAGTTAAACTTAAATGATACTTATAGCTTATATGCTCCAGAATTGGTAGTAATGCATGTTGTTTTTTGACCTGGTTTACTGCAAAAATATTTATCAACAGACAGAGCATATTTTTAACTAACCGAACACATCAACATGATCAAAACACAACATATATTTCTTTTGATTTCCTTGCATTTTAACCCTGCCTATTGTGATTGAGTGCTCTAGACTGCGAATAAACACAAGTTAGTTTTATGTTATTAGGGAATCCCATAGAATACAGAATGAATATTATATTATTAAATATGACATTACATGAGCAATTTACGTGGCTTACAACTCTTATCAAAACGGTGACGGAAAATGAAAGACAATATTTCTCAAACAATTTTCGGTTAGCAACCAAACCAATTGTTTAATAGGTAATGTATTTGAACTGTAATATTTAATTCAAGGCTTGCATCGTACGGAATTTAAAATTTCCTTCGCTAGGTTTAATGACAATAATTTTCAAAACTGACTGTCATCGAGAGGCTTCAGTCAAACTGAGTGAACAAAAGAGCGAAAAGACAGAACATTTTTTTCGCAAAGGCACTCACGTAGTATGACTGACACTATATGTTGCTGTAACAGTGTGAGAACTTATACGGAAAGAGAGTCGAACATGAGTACTTGCGACCGTGTAGGAAGGTTTTCTGTTTACGGTTACCGAATGCAGCACTGATCATCAGACACATATCATGTCATGTGTTGTCTTATACTGATTTCGGTTTTACATTCGAGTCGCTCTAGGTTCGCTCTAATGTTTACAATATCTGTGTAAAAGTGACAGTTTCGAGCGAACCTAGAGCGGATCTGATCTAAAAACGAAATCAGCATTAGGTGACCGAGGATCTGGAATATCCTTCAACTGTCATCAGTCAGAAGCGGCATCAAGAACCTGTAAGCAAGCAGTATGTTGGACATAATTTGCGTTCTGGACACCGGTGAGATCATTTCTAATATTAGTTTTTAAATATGCTATATATGCTTTATGTTTGGAACAATATTGGATTTCCGGTCATATCTAGAAGTACCCATCTGATAGGCCGACTAAGCTGCTTCCCTTTTTGGTTTATTGCAGGAATACCTATAATTGAGTCCTTGCTTATTGATTAGTGAGTTTGTCCTACGGGTAGGCGGTATGAAGAAAACCGAAGAAAAAGCTCAATTGAATTATAGAGGTTTTTTGTTAATAGTTTTTTTTAATGAATTATGTCACTGTTACCATGCATGAATGAATACATGGAAACATCTCTTTTCTAGGGTTCGTCGCGGTGCGGATGTGGGCGGTAAATGGATTGTCCGCACCGCAACCGCAAAAAAATAATCAAACCGCACCGCTTACCGCAACCGCAATTTATTTACCGCACCGCACCGCGCGGTAATGCGGTAAATGCGGTAAAATTTTTATATTTAAAAAAATAGTGTTGAAAAATTGTTCATTTGTGTAACCATATATAATAAAATGTTATTCACACGAAATTTAACTTTTGCATTTTCTATTAATAAAATTCCGTACATTTTAAGGCAAACATTATACATTCAAAAACGTTCTACTGCAGTAATAGGAAAACTTTTCTTTTAGCAACCCTTCAGTTACTGGAAAAAAGTGGAATAAAAATGTAATAAAAAATGAAGTTGCATATTTTTTTCTTAAAATTTTCATATTTTCAATGTTTTTGACATATGAAAATGAAACGAATGATTTTATCATTTACGTAGTGAAAACCACTTTTCATTCTTAAAGGAATTTCACCAAAAAAAAATTAAATACGAAATACCAGTACTTCTATATAGTAGCGCATATATTCCAATACAGTGAAATAAAAACATATTGTATTTCATTAATAAGAACGACGCCATATTTGACGAAAAAAAATGCTCTATACATTGCATCCGTGGAGTTCGGTCTCAACCGGCACAGAATTATTGAACATTAGAAAAACTGCGAAAAATGTATTATTTGTAGCATACAGCAGAAATGATTTTTAAAAATAGAGTGTTTTACGGACAAAATATCCCAAAACTCTAACTTCCGCATTCTTCAAGAAACAGATGTATTCTCATTCAAAAACTAAGTTTGCTCCCTTTAAAAATGTATGAAGTGTAATTTTCTGAAGGCTAGTTCGAAAGTTCTAGCATTTAATGTATTTTCCTCTAATATTTTTCCAAAGAGCCAATGCCAAAAACTTCAATTTAAGTGAACGGGAGTCAAACTATGTGGTATTTGGCAAAAAAGCTTAAAAAAATCTAGTCTTAACTGAAAAATATTAGGGCTTAATTTGGTAAAAAATTATAGTAAATTTGAATGGAAGTACGCGAAAAAAAGTTATGTAGCATAGTTTTTGAGAAAGAGTCCACTAAATCTGACTGCAGAAAAATTCACATTGAATTTACACAGCAATCACAGCAAAGATAGAAATACGATGTTGATGAACGAATGATAATCATCCTATAATCATTCTCATTTGGACCCCTCCTTATTTTGGATGCATTCATACATTTATATCCTTTACTGCCAATTACTCCAAATTCGTTTGGCTTGATGAAGATAATTATATTCTTTGGGTTGTGTTTAAGTCCCAGCATAATTAGTTCATCTCTAATTCCTTTAAATTAGTCAAAATTCACAGTTGAAAAATTGATATCGAAAACGATTCATAATTTCACGATTTCCAACAGAAATCGGGAGAAAAGATGAATTTTTAAATTGGATTAAAGAATACAAATTTATTGTTTTAAATGATCTAATAATTTTGTCTCTATTTGGATCTTGCATTTTATGTATTTGAAATGGTTAGTTTGCGAAGTTTTACTCAGAAGTATAAAATATTTTCTTTCGTAATAGCAGTCTGTTTATCAATTTAGAATAATCAAAATTATTACTTTACCAATTACTTTTTTGCGGTGCTGTTGCGGTAAAACCGCGTGGTAAAAGCTCTTTCCCGCACCGCATCTGCGGGAAACAGTGTCTAACCGCACCGCAGATTTTGCGGTGCGGGTGCGGTAAATACCGCGCGGTTGCGGTAATTACCGCAACCGCGACGAACCCTACTCTTTTCTGTGATACGCTGTGGGGGCTCGATGTTAGGATTCCTACCTTTTTTTGCCTTCGACTCACCTTTATGAAATAAGTTGGTGTCCCTTAGAGGTATTTTTTTTTATTTTCTTTTAACAATATTTTTCCAGGAGGGTTGCGTTTGTAAGTATTAGTTATTAGTACTAATAATACTGATTTCTATAACTCCCAATTATTACATTATGTATATCTTTCGCCTTTTATAATCTCCGTCATCTATGGAAACTGTTTCGGTTCCGAGCGTTTTCATTAAGTAGATGATAGGACAATTATGAAATTGAAACGCTTGTAAGGACGTGGCCAGGTGTGTGGAAATGAGCGGGTCTACGTCATTGCGGTTTGTGGCGAAAACTAATATGACAATGGATATGCTCATTTTTTGCAGCTCCATCTACGTTATGTGCAGGTGTTCGTGCTATGCTATGCTATGCTATGCGTAGGAATACTATTCCGAACAAAATAGATTGACTAAATTGAAAATCTTGGAAACTTTAGCGATTTGAAAACCTTTTGTGGTAGCGCTATTATTTTTACGAACAGTTTTATATCGACTTTCTTCCAAAATGACAGCTGTGTTTCGTAAACAATCAGCCAATGATTCCAAATGGTGGCGTGTTCTACTCTTCGTACTATAGGTCACTTACAAAAACATATAATGTTATTGGATAATAGAACGTATAGGAGTTTTTTACATTAAACTTGAAAAATATTTGCGCTGCTATTTTTTCGAACAGCGCTGTACATGGGACAGTTATGCATAGAACGGCAAGTGATATTAAATCGCTTGAGAATTTAAATAAAACATCATCTATGTGGGATTACCCTAAAATCTTGAACACTTCTTGTAAATGTGGGTTACACTTTTTCCGCAAGATGGTACACAATGCAAAGAATCTGGTAAAATCATTATAAATCACCCATCCCTACCAATTTAGTTTTATTCACTGTTGATCAACCCTGGGCCCTTATCAACAAAGCGCAAGTAGTACGAAGTAATAATCCAGTGTAATAACGGCACTGTCCGACAACAACAACTCTCATTTACACGCCAGACCATACAGCTACACTATCGTCCCTTCGTTCGTGTATTTCTTGCCATCGATTCAAGGCTGTGCAGTGCACTTGCCTCAATGAGGAAATGTCATGGAGAAGCTTTTACGCTTGTGAGCGACTTACGTCATACGTCCGTGGAGTTCCCCGCCTACCTTCCTGGCTTCCACGTTGTTTTGTTCTTATTGATATTCCTTTAAATGACGATAATAGCTCATGTGTTTAGACTGGATGTCGTAATGCGTTACAGAAACTGTATAGAAGTATCATGTTATGAACAACGGCGGCGATGACACGATTGTTGACACTAGCTAGGCCTGTAGTATCTAGCAATGTGTTATGAAATTATTTACTCGCTGATATTACACCTATATGGGATCGTATACCTATAGACGAGTGATTAGAAATGTACAGCGGTTTAGAATTGAGGTTGTGTTGTGTAACTATTGCGTGTGATTTGTTTATAATCTAGAAACTATTGCAAAATATAAGATTTCGTTGCGTTTTAAATATATTTCTCGATTTTTTAATAACTTTACGGCTTATGAGAAACATTTGCGCTACAGAAAATAAAAGTCACAAGGACAGAACATGCTCCGTAAAACTCAAATTTATTAGAATATAAAAACGGGATATGAACTTCAAGTATAAAAATCAAACTAAGACTCTCCTTCGGACAAAAAACCTTCAGTATAAACACCGGATTCAGATTCTTACAAAGATTCTTACAAAGTAATTTTTTTAGCTGACTTTTAAACTTGAACATCGCTTTTTAAGCGATTCTTATACTGAAGGATACAATATGAATATAAAAATCGGAAATAAACTTCAAGCGTAAAATTCGGGCAGAGTTTTACCCTCGAAGTTGAATTCCGATTTTTATGTTTAAATATATTTGAAACTGGTTTTACGAAGGATACTCTGTCTTTGCGACTTTTATTTTCGATCGCTCATTTGTAAATTACGCATGTCGAACATATATTGTTTTACTAGGTTTAGTACGTAATTGCGGTCCGAATAGGTAAAATGATTTGATGGACATATACCACGTGGTAAATTTAGGGAAGGGAAGGGGGTGTGAAAAATTCCACGTTTGTCCATGATGAGGGAGGAGGAAGGATGGCGTATGCCTATGTAGTCATATGTGGGCGAGTAACATACAAATGATGATGAAATCAATTGGATGAGTCTCATTCATAGATTCGAGCGATTTTAGACTCAAAATCAATAGTAAGTAAAAATTCAGTGATAAACATTTTTCTTTCAATTGGAAATAAATGAGTCGCACGTTAGGATGATTGAAATGATACACTGTACACAAGTTTTGATAAATTTGCTTCACGCAAAGTTCTAAAAAAATCGCAAAAAAAGTGTTTTTTCAAGCTGAAGTCTTTACACCCCCCCCCCCCTTCCTTAATTAATTTAATTATTACAGCACACCTTCTGTGAAAATAATGTTGGTGATAACTCCTAATTGAACTATTATGATTTACACATAAAAAGTAATTAGATTTGTGGTCTTCTTCAAACAATTGGAGAATGCTTTTACAAACAACTTTGTTGAAGACATTGAAGATAAAAATATAGGGTATTAAATTATTTGCAACCTCTTTAAAATTAATTATTTTAATTTGTCAATGGATTTTCGGTTATTTCGTTCATGTAATGCAGCAAAAAGATATATGTAAATTAGGGTGTCGCAAGATACCATCGTGTTAAAAAATCATCGGGCTCAAGTCGTAAATGAAAGGTTAGGGTTTTAGGATCACTTTCTCCTTCGGAGTCCGGAGCTCCCTCCTGGTGCCGAGTTTTGATTTTTTGAAAACTGGGCCGGTTTTGGGTAAAATTTCAAATGCATGCCTATTGAAGTGTTTCTGAACTGTCTTAGATTTCTTCAGCATATTTGTGTTCTTCTGGAGATTCACATGGAGAAGTTACATAGCAAAAATGTAAATGGTTATATAACCGTTCAAATTACTTATACCCCAAATGCCATAGCTATACACTTTCTTTAACAAAATTACGTCCCTGTATTCGGCTAAACAATTTAAAGTGTTTCCAATACTTTTTAAAATATTGTTGATTAGACTGGTTCAATTTTTGACTTTTGGCTTCACCAGGCTCTACTGATTCCTTTTATGGCCCTTAGTAATTGTGCAAATTTTGGTAGCGATCGGTTGGGTCTACGGACCCTCCAAAAATTTCAAAGTTTATATGGAAAATCGGTTAAAATTGAAAATAAATTCTTAAAAAAATCACCTCATCAATCAATTCATGAGAACACTATATATTTCTAAAGGTATTCTTCTACGGAACACATTCGTGGAACATTGTAAGTTTGTGAAAATTCGCTGAGAAAAGTTTTTTGTTATTTCGATTATAGAGGTTTAAACCCATTCGCCTCTTCGGGTTAGAAAAATCTCTTATGAAAAATTTCTAACCCTATGTGCGGGATCGGGACTCGAACCCAGGTGCGCTGCGTACAAGGCAATCGATTTATCAATACGCTACGCCCACCCCCTGAGAAAAGTTATTAACTAAAGAAGCAGCATAACTTCAAAACATGTGGATTTTATTATTAATCATAGCAACCCTGTTTGAATAGCTCCATCATCATACAAGTGTAAACTAGGCTTACCTGCAACTATTTAAATAGGGTTGCTATGATTAATAATAAAATCCACTTTTTTGAAGTCCTGCTCGTTCTTTAGTTAACTTTAGTTTTCTCAGCGAATTTTTGCAACCTTACAATGTTCCACGAATGTGTTCCGTGGAAGAATACCTTTAGAAATATATAGTGTCCTCATGAATTAATTGATGAGGTGATGTTTTAAGAATTTATTTTCAATTTTAAACGATTTTCCATACTAATTTCCATATAAACTTTGAAATTTTTGGAGGGTCCGTAGATACAACCGATTGGTACCAAAATTTGCACAATTACTAAGGGCCATAAAAGGAATCAGTAGAGCATGGTGGAGCGAAAAGTCAAAAATTGAACCAGTCTATTGTAGGTCCCAAGCTTTGAAGCAAAACTTATGAAAAACAACAACAATTGCCTTACTTGATGGCTTACAGCTGCTTCTCGATGCCACGAAGCCAACGGCCTCTTCCGGGTTCCCTGTTGAATATTGTCTTCGCTTGACGCTCATCCGGCATTCGGACCACGTGTCCAGCCCACCGCAGTCTGCCGTGTTGTATCAACTTCACAATATCCGTCCCTTTATATGCTTGGTATGACTCATGGTTCATGCAACGCAGCCAGATTCCATTCTCCTGCTTACCACCTTACGCTCGAATACTCCGAACACTCTACGGTCGACTTCCTTTAACGTTTATGCTCCATGATCAGCCACCGGGAGAATCTGGGTCGTATATAGAGCGATGTCTTCGTTCTCAGACTACGGGACTTAAGCTGGTTACGAAGTCCGTAATAAACCCTATTTGCAACTGCAATACGCCTTTTCACCTCGCGGGTGACATCATTCTCCCACGTCACTAGAGTTCCAAGGTACACAATTTCAAATATTTCACCATCTAGCACCACTCATTACCACTATAAACACGTTGTTTACCAGCAACCATGTACTTTGTTTTGCCGGTATTAATCATGAGTCGAATTCTCGCTGTCTTCCTCTTAAAAGGCGCAAATGCCTTTTCCACGGCACGACGATCAATCCCGATAATATCGGTATCGTCCACAAAGCCCAGAAGCATATGCGATCGTGTGATGATGGTACCGTTCCTCTGCACACCAGCTCTCCTAAACGCTCCCTCAAGCGCCCTTGTCAAAATTTCATCCGCAACCCTTACACTTGGTTTCGATCCATCCAGCGTTACACAAATCAGTCAAGGAAAACCATATTCTAGCATAATTTGATATAATTCATTTCGTTTCACTGAATCGTAGGCCGCCTTGAAATCTATGAACAGATGATGTATCTGCAAGTTGTACTCCCGGAATTTATCGAAGATTTGTCTCAGGGTAAACATTTGATCCATCGTTGATCGACCCTCACGAAAACCGGCTTAGCATTCGTCGACGAAGTACTCCTCAAGCGGTCTTAAGTTGAACAAAATACGGAACGTGATTTCGTACGCCGAATTAAAAAGGGTTATTCGGTAATTAGCGCACTACAGTCTATGCCCTTTCTTAAAGAGGGGGCAATTGAGGTCGTCTAGCCAGCTATCAGGCACTTCTTCTTTCTCCCAGGCCCGATGAGAGGGGAGGTCAACCGGGGCACTTACCCTGGGGCCCGGGTCGTATTGAGATGCCCGAAATTTTACCCGGAAGATAGGTGTTAACGTCCGGTATTCATAGAAGAAAAAATGGAAATTACTTCTTGTAATAATTCGCCTTATATAATTGTTATATGATGAAAGCGTAATAAAATTTCAAGGACATTTTAATTTAACAACTTGAGAAGTTGACATCTAAAGATCAACAGCAACACAATTCGTCTGCAGTGGGGTTAGTTTTTGTCGTGTATCTATAGCGGAACGGTTTTTGGCTTCTACTTTGGGCGAGATAAGAAGGTAAACTGATATTGTTGTATTTTTATAGCACGTTAAAGGAATTTTACCCTTTCTTCGGAAGTTGGTGAACTCGATTAGCTTCTGAGTCAACACTTGATCGTATCTGAGAGTATTAACGTACAATTGCTTTCCAAAAGCCTCACGAGCTTTTGAAAAGATTCGGCATCCTTCCATTGTGTCTCAGATGCATAAATATAAAACCACCAATTTTGTTTTGTACCACGAGACGTCAACCCTTCAAATAATCAGGAGCCCGCTTTCTCGTAGGGCTTTGGACTATCGCGATGGCCACATTTTTAGGGTTTTACGAAGGTTTGACAATTTTGTAGGTTTAAAATTCCCCGGCAGTAATACAAGCCTTGGGGCCCGACACGGCTCTCGGCGGCTTCCTCCCATATTTTCGACATAATATGGTGTAGGACTTCATATAGTTGCTCATTTCCGTGTTTAAAAAGTTCAAGCGGGAGCTGGTCCTTCTCCGCTGCTTTGTTGTTTTTCAGCTCCTTGACAGCTTTTCTAACCTCATCTGATGTAGGTGGCTCCACACCTGGCCGTCATCGTCAATGTTTGTTCTGCTCTGGAACTCCTTCGTTTCCATCATTCAATGAAGTACCACAATGATTCTTCCATCGGCTGCCTTTTATTTTATCTGTCAGCAAATTACCTTCTTGGTCGTTGCACATGACGGGAGATGAAGCTGTTTTTCTCCGCACGCCATTAACTGTTTCGTAAAACCTCCGCATAGCGTGCTGTTCCAAAAATTGCTTTATTAAGTTTTTTTTTATTATAGAGGTTTTTACCTTAGGGTCGTTCGCCTCTTTTCGGGTTGAAGAATTCTCTTTTAGGAAAAATCTCTAACCCTATGTGCGGGATTGCGAATCGCACCCAGGTGAACTGCATACAAGGTAACCTATTTACCAACTATTCTAAGCCTGTCCCAAAAGCTTTTATGGCTCTGCCGCTAAATGATAAATAAATAAATAATTTAAAAATTTAACTAACTAACTCGCCAAACTTCTTCATTTGGATCCCTAGAAAAAAAACTGAATAAAAATCTAAGACAGTTCAGAAACACTTCAACAGGCATGAATTTGAATTTTTATCCAAAATCGGCCCATTTTTCAAAAACATCGAAAGTTGCCACCAGTAGGGATGGTTTAAGTAAATTCACTTCCACGTTCACACGTTGATAGGAGAATGTTGGGGTCCAAAATTGGTTGGTTACCCCATCATTTTCCTATCAACGCGTGTTAAATCGTCACAGATGCAATTAAAACCTCGCATTGATTCTGGTTCTGTCTTGTTCCTGATCTTCTCTTGAATCCCCTAGGTTTGAAGCGCATCAATTGACTATTAAATATATTCGAGAGCACTGGTTACCGTTATGTCTACTGATGCTGATTTCCTGCAACTTTTCTGTCAGTTATTGTTACTGTGTTGATGATTGATGCGCCAGACTGAATTATCATGTTATAAAACCACTTCGCTTGTCTAATAAAGTGGAAATTCCACAACCGACGATCTCTTCTCCTCTTCCCCTTCTTGATCGCAATCTTGTTAAATGTCTCAATCAAATTATAATAGATTATAACTAAATCACAGAGAACAGACACCCACGGTTGACCAAACAAGTTTATGATTAGTTATGGAATTAGCGTTGCGACTTCATCTCATCAGAACCCGACACTAACTTAGTGACAGGACTAAGCTGGCGCCGGATTGACGCTAGCTCCAAAAACGGGAGATACAATTTGTGATCCTGAGCAAATCCTAGTCAAGCATGATGTCGCCTCTTCGGGTTAGAAAAATCTCTTATGAATAATTTCTAACCCTATGTGCGGGGTCGGGACTCGAACCCAGGTGCGCTGTGTGCAAGGCAATCGATTTACCAACTACGCTACGCCCACCCGTTTGCCCAGTGATTCCAACACTAATTTATTTATAGATTTTGTGCTCTTCGCACGCAAAGATGGTTTTAAACAATTTTCTTCTTAAAAATAGTTTTTACCTAAATTGTTCTCTATTAAGAATAAAGTTTATGATACCTATTTGAACATTCGAACAAATAGACGTTAGAACCACGTATATGACACCACTATCCCGTCTGCATTGAACTGACATGAGTCAACATCTCAGCGGGCACACAAATTATGGCCCCATTGCCATTTGCATCTGCATCTGGTTGCGTAGAAGATAGTTGGTTAGAACACTAATGACACCACACTGGCATATCCCAACTGGAGGTATAATTATGACAGTCAATTGAACATCAATTTTGTGAAGCACTGTCAATTCAGTAAAACTCATACACTAAACGAAATAAGAACTGAAACGCCTCTGGTAATAACATCACAATTACCTTTGGATGGGCGGTAAATTTTTACACATTTTTCACGCTTTAAACGAATGTCTATTCTCTATGCCTAAATTGATGTTGCTTCTAAGTTTTGCACCACCCAGGGGGAACTTGGCCTTATTCCCACTGCTCTGTCATCGATGTTACGTGATATTCGTTATGGAATATTTTTTGGGGACCATTCATGAACAATATCTCTTAAAAATAGTTTAAAATACTCCCCCCCCCACCAAGCATATCGCAACATACGTCTTACATTAAGTTTTAGTTTTTAGTTTATTACATCAAGCTCAACCCTACCCTATATGTCAATAAACTACATAGTTTATGAACAGTCCCTTGGTATTATCTATAGAGGGGCCAATCCAATGGAAAATAGGATTGACATGACTTTAGTGTATCTTTCATTTGAAATCAAGTTTGTAAAAATCGGTAGAGAATTCGTTGGGGAATGGGTGTGATATTAGCTTAGGAACTTGGCGGGTTCCACGGGGGCGTCATGAACCGTCATAGGTGGCCAATGTGGTCAAAGCTGCTTTGATTGATCATTAGTGATCCAGACCCGCAAACTATAGTAATGTTACATCAATTTTAATATGTTTTACATCATTTGAACATCATGGTGGTACCAGTTTATATGGGAATTTGCTGTGTGACCGCACTCTTCAACCCGTAACTCCGGAACCGGAAGTCTGATCAACTAAAAATTCAATAGCAGCTTATGGGAGCGTTATACCTTTCAGATGAAACTAAGTTTGCGAAAATCGGTTCAGCCATCTCTGAGAAAATTGTGTGAGTTTAAATGACACACACACATACACACACATACATACACACACAGACATTTGCCGATCTCAACGAACTGAATCGAATGGTGTATGCTCTTAAGAACAATTTTCCGAAATATTTTGATTTTTTTCTTCAACAAAAATATCTAGTAGTGAAAATACGCCCTTTTAATAAATAACTCACAGATACCAAACGCAAAAAAGTCGATTTTTACAGTGATTGCATAGCCTTTCTTTATATGAGAAAGGCAAAACATAACACGTTTAAAATTTAATTGCAAATAAAAAATGTTTGAAATATAATTGCATTGTGGAGAAAATAGCAATAAAAGGTTTTAACATATTTCAAAAATTCTTTTAATTTTTAATTTTTTTTTATTTTAATTTAATTTTTTTTTCTTTGAATAATTTAGTTATAGAATGTATTTCAAAATGGTTTTTCAATTCAAAATTCTCATGAAAAATTATGCTTCAAAATGCAGATGTTTTTAAGTTATTTTGGATTTTTTTCGACATAATATATTACTTCGTGAAATTACTACCTTTTCATAAGTTATTCACGTTTGTTTATCAAAACCAATATGCTTTTCTAAATAAACATTAAATTTCCCGTTAATACTCAATTCCCAGATCAAGGATGATTTGTGCACGACTGTCTCGATATGCTTGCTTTAATAAAAAATATAGAACTGTAACGTGATAGATTCTGGTTGTAACGTGACAGATCATTGAGAATACTCTATAAAATCGAAAACAAAGTTTTTCTTCAGGAAAACAATATTTGAAACTCTTCCTTGTTTTCCAAGCTTCAACTTAAAACTGTGTTCATGCAAATTTGGGGGCAAACGGAACAGACTTTTTCAATTTAGTCGGGCAACCTCCAAACTCACTGCAAAAATTGTGTAACGTGACAGACGTATTAAAATGACAATAACACGTAAACCGTTCATGATAGAAAATAACGTTCTGTAGAAAAAATGTGCGGTTTAGTGACCTTAATAAAGTGCAGTTGCGATAGAATCTGATTTTATCGTTTTTGCTGATCTATCTTATGAGATATGCGTTAAAATGTAACATGACAGACAGAAGCCTTGGCCATATACGCATTACATAATATTACCATACAAACCTAGAAAAAATCGTGTAAATTTACGTCTCCTGATCATGACATATACGAGTAACAAAAATGGCATCGCTTTTCGTTGGATTTAAATTTTACATGTCGTTGGTTTCTGCGAGTCACGAAATTTTACTCTACATATGGCGTTTGTTTAAAATGTTAAGGAGTGTAATTTTATAGCATGGAAAGTACATCTTTCATGTAACGTTAAACAGAACACGGTCAAATTTCGTCATTTCGTCAATT
Source organism: Topomyia yanbarensis (assembly GCF_030247195.1). Taxonomy (NCBI): domain Eukaryota; kingdom Metazoa; phylum Arthropoda; class Insecta; order Diptera; family Culicidae; genus Topomyia; species Topomyia yanbarensis. The sequence continues at coordinate 171,112,423 of NC_080671.1, read as the reverse complement.
ACGGTTTTTTAGATTGTGGCAAGTTTGGAATTACGTCAATGATAAATTCAGATTTTTTTGGTATAGCTGAGAAACAGCTGGGGGTCCGTATTGGCCAGCGGTCCGATTGGCCTACTTTCCCCTATCTAAATAATCGAATCATTGACCCTAATGTCATGAAATATTCACTTGCCACCTCCGAATCATGAAATTAAACTACCTGGTTATTAGGTGAATACACATTTTCTTATAAATCCAGTGACCGTAAACTGTCAGAACCATACCCGAAGACAAGAGTGCACGAAATCACGAAATCCACAATTTTCACTCTACCCACACTTACGCAATGCAAAAAGGTCATCTCTTCTTTGTCGATGGAACAGCTTTGTCCTAAGAGGATATTGTGTAACATTGACAAGGGCGTACACTTCGAAATCTCCTCTCGGTTTGGATTGTCTGATAACGACATTTGTGAGAGAAAAAAAACACGTGCCACGATCAACAGCCAACGTGTTTTATTCCGCCAAATTACCATGCCATTAACAGTTGTCACCGCCAATGCCATGTGATTCGATAAAGCAACCTACGCCTGTTTAAGCGAGTTGTGCGATAAAAATCTGGTACTGTTACTAACGCTTGAATAGAACGATTTCCCTTCAGGGTACTACAGAAACGGTAATTGTTATTATAGGTTCTCTACACACACACTTGCGTAGACAAAACAATAAAACTAGCAACCATGAATATACGATATTAGAGAAAAGTGTTGTAGTAATTGATTTTTACATTAAAAATTTTAGGTTCGGTTTTTAAATTTTAAGATATTTGCTAAAAAATGCAAAGTTCCATGCAGTTTTGATTAAATTAAAACATATACATATACAAAAATATACAAACTAATTTCAACATGGAATATCAGTCAGTTGTATTGTTCTGGTCGGGAAAGCAAAATAAATATTCAAATAATAAGGAAAATACCGTTATCAATATAGAATGGTTCCCAAAACCAGCAAATTTGGACAATATATGTACAGTATAATTACATTCTAAGGTGGTTGAGTTGGGCCAATTCCCTTTATTTTCGGGACGCCTATGAGTTATTATATCGTAACTTCTTTTAAAATTTATACAAGGATCCTATATAGGACAAAAGATGGGACTTAATAAGAGATACAATATGACCAAATTTGAAATTCCTATTCTAAGCAGAAACTGTTTTTAGACATCAGCGGGCTATCGAAAACACATCCCTGGGAAGCAACCGACATATGTAAACAATGTCCTTACAATTCGTTATCTGCTCCAACCATTTACCACTCTCAAATATAAATTGTACTTAATCTTTACGCAACGCAAGATGTACATCTAGCCTTTAAAGATGGGGAAGCAATTTGCGTAACATACGTTACATCGTCTAATTGAAAATCATCGCTCCGTAAAAAGAAAGGCGGCTGGGTACCACTAAAAACGTGACGACCTGCAGTCAACGTTCGTACTTCCTCCCATGTCTCGTGTCGTGTACGCCTGTCACAACCGGTGCCGCGTGAATTGTTAAGAACAAACACCTCCACTAGGCCAGAGAAGGAGTAGTGATCTACGACTGGAATCTAGTGGAGCTACACAAACGCTTGAATAACGACAGCCCCCTTGGAGAGAGTATTCAACTGACTAGCCTTTGCTTTGGGATGCTCGAAAGTTAATCTGTCGCTTCGATAGTGGTAATGGCGGGATTTAAACAATTCAAATCGACTCAATGGTCAAAATCAATTACTTGGAAATTCTTCTCATTTCATATTTATCTGAAACAATTTTCGGTGATGGGGCTTATACATATATTCGTGGGATGAGTTTCTATCTTAACGTTTAAGGATCAATACTATGAGAAGAGTGAATCCGAATTTTCAACCGCTCAGATCTGGAAAACTTTATATAACACTGCGACACTAGAAGCTCACCCACCGCGTTGAGCTATGGGATGGATGGGCTGGATATATGACTCAGAAACGTGAGTGTTATATAAATTTTGAGCAACGTTGCGCTATCGGAACGGTTGGCTCGCTGATCTTGTCATTTCCTGGTATTAAATTCCCTAATCCGATGTGAATAAAGACTATTGTTTTGAACAGATTGGGATGTATGACGTAAGTAATATGTTCGAAAGCGAAGCGAAATATGTTCTGTAGCCTTTTGATTATAGTGCTGAAGAGAGTTTTTCATACCAGGTCACATCTAAAATTTTTGACTGGACCCTCCACGAAGAGGTTCAAATATTTCCTTTTCTATTGTAATATACTTGTTTGGTAACCTAAAGAGGCTCGTCTTTTGCAATATAAAAACTGAACCTAGTTGGCGCCGGTTACTGCTGGGGATCTCACTTCTTTCCCTAGGCTGTAAATTATCTTCAGTGTTGTTCACTGGATTGGTCTCGTTAAGCATTTTCATTTATTTACTAATTTATTTAGTCAAACAGATATAGAATACAAAAAAACGATGTAATTCACATAGCAGTTAGATGAGACATTTCTTACAATAATCACTGTTGGATCATTCATTAGTTTGCAGAACTCATGCGAAGCAGACACTCAACTAGAGGTGGGGTGAGTTCTGCTTGAATAAAACCTAGAATAAACTGAATAAAATGAAAATAACAATTCAAATGAAGTAAAATAATATATAATAGAAAATTAAAAAAGTTATCAAGTTCATAAAAAGAGTAGAATGTTTGATGATATTAGTTGATAATCAAATTTAACAAATAAATAAACCAAATTAGATCGCTCACTAAATTAGACAATATTTGAAAACAGTTTCAAAGTTATAGTATAAATTAAATTGATACAAACTAACAAATTGGATGAAATGAATAAAAGGAATGACTGAACATGAATCAAATAAATAAAGCAATTTAAGTAAATAAAATAAATGAAACAAATAAAATTAATTATATGAATAAAATGAGTAAAATCAATAAAATCAATAGAATGAAAAAAAAATAAACAAAACAAAATCATTAGATAAAAAAAATAAACTACTAAACAGAATTTAATGACTAACATGAAACATTAACGATGATGAAAAAGTTATAAAATAATAAAATAAATTAAACTGTGTCAAATTAATAATTTGGATGAAATTGATATAATGCATGACTGAATAAATTAGTCAGATTATTAAAATTAAGAAACTGAGTAAAATGTGTGAACTGCAAAAAATGAATAAAATAGACACAGTGCATAAAATAAGTTAGATGAATGATATGAATAAAATACTCGAAACAAATGAACTGATCAGAATGAATTCAAAGATTGACACGAATATACTAGATAAAATAAATAAAATGAACTAAAAAGAACGAAATGAATAAAATGAGTGAGAAAAGAAATAAATGAATAAAATGAAATGTTCATATATTTAAAATTAGACAAATATTCAAAACAAATAAAATTAACGAAACGAATGAAATCCATATAATGAATAATCTGAAAAAATGAGTATGTAGAATGAAATGAAAAAATATATTTAAATGAAATAAATCAAGAAAACGAATTGGATGAACTCGGGAACTATTATTTCACAAAGTTTTGTGAAATTTGTGAGAATCCCATTATTTGAAAAGGCTAATTAAAATACAATGTACTTTCTAATGTTTCCATTCTTTCTTGCTTGCAGCTTCGTTTTCGATCTTTTTTCTGGATTGTGCCATTCAAGATTAACTAGTATTTCTACTTTATTAATCAATTCTAATTAGTTATCAGGAAACTGGAACATTCAATTTGTTTTGGAACTTAAGGATGTCTTTAGGTCTTAGATTTCAACAGAAAAGATTTTTGGACAGAATAGAATTTTCAGGATCAGTACTTTAACGCGTAATTAAAAATAGTAAACTTAGATAATGTCACGTTTTCAAGCTCTTTAAACAAAGGGCAACTTAGATAGTGCGATTCGTAAATGAGACAGGTAGATATTTCAATGTATTCATTTGCATTGATGTACATTGAAGGGAGCGTTAAGTGCTTAGGATATGTTGGCGATTACATTGTTATTGGTATCACTAAAGCCGTGCATTCAGTCGATTACAATGCAGTCTCTGTCCAGTGTCCAGTCATCCTTATAGCGTGAATTTGATAAACGACTTAAAATAAATAAATAAATTGTTTCGTTCGGAATTCTCGTTACGGAGATATGGATCAATGGGTCCTATACAAACCAATACTTTGAATAAAATTGTTCAAAGTAAGTAAAATGTTCTTGGAAAAGCAAATAGCCATTGAAAGTGTGCCTGAGTATAAAAACTGCCTTTGACACATAAACATTTTGGAACCCAGAATTCTTAGTATAAAATTGAATTAAATTGAAGTTGATGTAGTTTTCTGTTTTTGGTCACATGCCTCTCCATACATTAGGGGAACATGGGGAGACTTGACCAAGCGCAAAATTCTATTTTTGGCTATGGCGTCTTCTATTCGATTCTTTAAATTTTTTCAAAAATATTTTTGTAATTGCTTCGATCCCTTAAGGTAATTTTAAAAGTTTGGAATGAAAAATCTTTTCCTTACAGAAAATATTACGTGATTAATAAATTTGCATTAAATGATGTAATTTTTTATCAAACTTTGTATGGACATATCTACTCGACTACTATTTACTATTAATGTACTAATATACCATCTTAATCCTTGTGAAGCAGTGGAATAATTTTACATAAATTGGAACATTGGAATAGTTATTACTAGAATTTGCATGACATTGAACGCAATAAATAATGTTGGGGAGACTTGACCAAGTGGCACTTAGCTAAAGAAAGATGCAAAATTCCTGATATTTATTATGCTTTGATATCTACTGTTAATGTTAATCACGCCATAAAAAAATCCCACCTCAAACATAAGTCTTTATATTTTAGTATTAGTAAACAAAGTTAGCAATAGTAGGAAAGATTTCGAGACGTGTGAACATGCAATGCAAACAGTACAGTTAATCCTTAAGAAAATGCATTAAAAAATCGAAATTTAACAAATGCTACCCTTTTTATTTTTTTACTGCTTCCTAAGGATCTCGACCATATGGAAAAAAAATAATTACAGTATGTTTTATGTCATTATTTTTTGTTATGATTTTTCAAAATTCTTTTGGTCAAGTCTCCCCACGCCTTGGTCAAGTCTCTCCGCAGTGGGGAGACTTGACCAAGGCGTGGGGAGACTTGACCAAAAGAATTTTGAAAAATCATAACAAAAAATAATGACATAAAACATACTGTAATTATTTTTTTTCCATATGGTCGAGATCCTTAGGAAGCAGTAAAAAAATAAAAAGGGTAGCATTTGTTAAATTTCGATTTTTTAATGCATTTTCTTAAGGATTAACTGTACTGTTTGCATTGCATGTTCACACGTCTCGAAATCTTTCCTACTTGACTTGACCAAAAAAACGATCACAGAAAAACTTTTATAACTTTTCAAAAATTTAAATAAAAATTCTGCAAAAAATCATGAAGATGCACAATAACTTTGCACATTATATCTCAATGACTTTTGAGGGATTGAAGGCTCTTTTAGAGATTTATGCAGTTATAGCTGAAAACTTGGTCAAGTCTCCCCACGTACCCCCACTTGGGGTTTTGTGTATTCATATACCATCCAACATCTACCCCACGGTGGAATGCAACGTTTAATCCTATGTGTAAACGCATCCACTCATGAATTTTTTTCACTTTGAAGTAAACGTACACATTATTTTAACTTTGAAGTGAAATTTCATATTAGAAAGATATTTTTGTTAACCTTCTAATTTTATGCATATAGCATAACTTGTTTGCTTCGTTTTTTTCTTAAAACTTGTCGTGTTTTGGTTAATTTACCCTTATGTCAGAAAGTAAGCAACATCCATAAACAAAAATAATAGCGTCAAATGGTCACGTTTGGCCTTTCGTTTGAAACTAGTTTCGCTAACCCTTTCATGCCCAACTTTTTTCTAGTGTATATAAGGCTATACCCATACTCTTCCTATGCACTGATGGGGTTAAGTAAAACACAAAAACCCTGTGTTGATTGGTGCTTTACTAGCAGTGCTAGAAGCTACACAATTTTTACCTTCGGATGCTACGTGCAATACTCATAGAATATTTACAATTTTCCAATTACATTGAAAAGGTTATCGATTACAGTCTAAATTGATAGGTTTACTCATTTTTTAAAAATATTTCAAGACAACGATGATATATAAAAATCTCTTTTCCACTGATCACTGTTCCTGGCAGCACTGTTACAACGCAATCCAGATTAATTTCAAATCTTGAAATTCACTGATTATCTTAAACATGATACCCAGTTGTCGATTGTAGCAGAAAAGTGACGAGTTAGCTTATAATCCACTATTACTCCAATGTCTTTGATGTGGTCAACATGTTTGTAGCTGATTTCCAGAAATACTATAATCAAAAGGGATGATGTTCCTAGTGCGACTAAAGCTGATGACACTGCATTTGGGAATGCACCAAAACCATCATATCCCCCACACACCAGTCGTTGAGACTATCCAGAACGGCTTGCAGTACCAGACAGTCGGACTGGTTAAGAATTACGTAATATAGTGTAACATTGTCAGCGAAAAATAGTTTGCCACTAGGATTCAACATACCAGCAACGTCACTAAGAAACAGCGAAAATAACAGCGGTCCAAGTGTACTAACTTGAGAAACTCCAGATCTGTTCTAAAAGCAAGAGTGTTTGCGCCCAAACCGGATATATGGTATCTTCGGAAAACTTTCTTAGTACATTTGGGTTGATTTTTATTAGATGGGTCCTTGTGCTTAGGGTGCTCAAAGTATCAACTTTTTGGATATGCGAAATTTTGTAACATAATGTTATACAGTATTGAAATAAGTAAATTGAAGCAACTTAGCTGAACAAACTATATGACTCTTTCTAATGCTTCATTCGTTATCATTTTTTTAATTGTTTTAGGTAGGGTGGTTCTTGAAAAATTGGTTTTCTTTTAATATCTTTTTAAGTGTTAATTTTCCTCACAAGAAATGAGTTCTGTACCTATTTTGTTTTCACAGCTACAAGCGCTTTTCAAATCAAAAAGGTTTTCTTTAAAGCTTGGAAGATTGCAAATAGATTTTCAATCTGCTAATTTTCGAAGATCGAACAATGAACTAAGGCATAATCTTTCCAGCACTAGTCTTGGGCAGTGGTCTAAACACCGGAGGCTTCGCTTAAGTGAGCATGTAATAGATAACTTTTTTTTGACTGGTTGAGAAATAATGATGGTTTGCTATTAACTATACAGTCGTGATTCGCTGATTGGTCACTTTTAACTAGACTTTTTAGTTGCACCTCTGCTAGTTGGGCCATTGTCCAACTAAAAAGCATCTGAATGTCAAAATCTCGTATCAAATTCATTTTGACAATCAAACTGACATTAATTAGAGATGTGAGCAGATGCATTTTCGGTCCAACTAGCGAATCAAATTCGTTAGTTCGACAGAGGGTATGGCCAAACCAGCGAATCACGACTGTACTTGTAATTTTACGCTAACATTTAGATGTACGGTAGAATGTTATTTTAAAAAGTGTAACATATCCAATCGAACTGACGGTAACTTCCAATTTTATCACACTAATTCACTATTTATTAGTTGATTTTATCATAAGAGATTGAACGATGAGAACGTGGACCCATAAAAATTACAATTTTTCATTTGTCATTTCATATATTGAATGTTTGTAAATACTTCGTTTAGAACTTTATCTGGTGTATATTTTTTTCTGAAGCTACAAAGTTTTTTTTTTATTTTGATTATGAGGTTTTTTTATAGAGGTTTTGTCTCTTTTCGGGTTAGAGAATTCTCTTTTGGAAAAATCTCTAACCTTATGTGTGGGGTTGGGAATCGAACCCAGCTGAGCTGCGTACAAGGCAATCGATTTATCAACCACGCTATGCCCGTTTCCAGCAACAAATTATATCTATTTGAAAAGTTCTAAATAATTTTTATTGAAAAAAATACCATTTTTAAAAATTAATTATTTTTAAAGAAATAACACTCACTGAAAACTAACAATGTTCAGATCATTCAAATTAAGTTAATAAATAGAAAATCTATTTACAATCTTCGAAGATAGGTTTGAAGAAAACCATTTTCAGTTTGAAAACCACTTGTAACTATAAAAACAAAAAAAGATAGAAACTACAATTTTTCGTAAAAATATGCCTTACCCAAAGTTCCAAAAATATCTTAAACAAAGCAGTGTCGAAAAATCAACACATAAAAAGCTATTAAAAGAAAATCATTTTTTCACCCTACCTTAAATATTCAAAAAATCATAACCGATGAACTATTGGAAATAGTCATATAGTTTCCCGATCAGAAACACATAACATTATTTCTGTTATTTTAACTACTAATGATACCTAATTGTTTTCACAACATGTTACGAAAATTTATTCTGCTATAATCTTGTTATTTCATTATTATCAACCCGTTCAAAAAAGTTGCTTCAATTTAATTGGTTCATAGCTTTATAGAACATTATGTAACAAAATTTTATATATTTAAAAAGTTGATACTTTGAACATCCTAACCAGGACCACCCCAATTTAAGGTTGGATAGAGAATGCGTAAACATCGAAAACGAAGAAATCAGTTTTTCCACATCGTGTGTTAGATCTTCATAAAAATCAATCAGCTTATGTGGAATGTTGATACAGTACTGCTGATTGATTTTTATGAAGATCTTAACCACGGCTTGGAAAAAACTGCTTTTTTCGTTTGCGATTTTTGCACATTCTCTGTCCAACCTTAACTAATATAAAAGAATCGCCTAAAAAGTACTAAGAAAGTTTTCCGAAGACACAATATATCCAAAACCACAGGTTTGGGCCCAAACAGTTATGTCTTCCTAAATACGGCTTTGGAACCATAGTGTGCTGTTGTTTATGAACAACATGGCCATGAAGGGGTTATGTTAGGTTTGCTAAGATAATTACTTGATATTAGTGAACATGTATACAAACACACACATACAGACATTGTCTCAATTTGTCACGCTGAGTCGTTTGATACATAAGACTATGGCATCTGGGACTCGGAAAAAGTTTTCAAAGTTTGAGCTCTTCACATTGTAATCGCACTTTGTACAGTTTTATGGTAAATTTGACATATTTCTGGGCATAATTTTTGTTATGATGGCACATCATTCTATTGACAGATCCGTTTTTTACATAATTAGTTTTATAAGGTGTTTTTAAAAAGAATGTATGAGTTCTTAAATGGCAGATCAGTACCTAAAATGTATTTGCAAAAGTATTGATGCAATTTATACACACCGAGAAATAAAGTCGTTGATAAGAAAGTTCATTGCAAATTCGCGGTGTTCTTAAAGTGTTTGTATGGTAATGACCATGCAGCGTGTCTCATATGATGGAAGAGGAAATGTGGTCCAATTGAACTTACGAAGTAAAAAAGATTTTTTTAAGTGATCCAATACGTTCTCTGTATGGACTCCATACTTCGTTGCAATATACCAATATAACAAAATGACGTTCAAGTGCCCGATGTGTTTGAGAGACGAATTCTGCCTTCAATACTCGTCACAGTAACAAATCGACAACGGCTTTGACTAATGCACCATGAGCTACCAAGTATACAAACAAGACTGATAAAACATGACTACTGGACTTGTAGCGCAAATGCCGTAAGAGAGACTGGTTAAGTTATGCTCTCTGGGCGAGGTTGTCCTCATCGGGACAGACCTAGCACTCGTAGACTGTGTGTAATCGAGGAAGATTCGTGAACGATAAATAGTAAAGTGGAGAATCTAAAATATATTCGGACATGATTCGGAGCTTCCGGATTGTTCAAACACGAGGATTGTGATATTTCGAACTGTTTTCCATTGGACATTATCAAAAAAATCTCAAATAAGATATTGTAACCTACGTAAGAACCCAATTGAATTGTACAATTATATCAGTTACAGTAGAGGTGTGCGCCGCGCCGACGATTGCAGGTAAAAACAGTATCTACACTGGCGTGACGCCGGCGCGCCGCCGATTTTTACCTGAAATCGGCGGCGCGGCGCACAGCTCTAAGTTACAGGTCAGCGGTAGCTGCGGACAGAACTAGAGTATAAAAATCGAAAGCGCAGCGAAGATAAAAATGAGCTTTTAATAGGGTTGCCACCCCTCCGGGTTTGGCCCGGAGACTCCGGTTTTCGGAAGCGATCTCCGGGGCTCCGGGTTTTACATCAATTTCTTCGGGTTTGCTGAGAAGAAGCATAATTTAATTTTTTTTTAATTACACTACACTTTTTTTGGAAAATATTTAAAATGTCTACGTTAACTATTACTCTGGTTCAGATTTATTTTGCCCGAGTAATCCTTCATTCATTTCAAGGTGGCGAAGATGAGTTCACCAAATATTGCTGATTTCTTCCACAAAGCAATGAAAATGAAAAACAAATACAAATCAAGGAAAGTAATATTTCGCTATATGCTACAATTGAAATGTTGCATCCCACTAAGTCGTTCAAAATAATCTGAAAAAGTTATTTTGCAGCAATTTTACCAAATCAATTCACTGTTGGCGGTACTTATAACCAGCTGCACCACGGTATGACAAATATTTGTTCTAATCCAACTGATTAGGTCAACATCAATCGAGTTCTTCCGGTGTTGTTGCCACTCCTTCGGCGACCCTTAAATGTTGGTTAGGTAGGTGAGGTTTGTCCCTTAGTTGCGACCTCTGATGATGAATAACCTACACCACATAGTGCTTTCCGTGTAATGCCGCAGCCCTGCTAAAGTTAGTTATGGAGGAGAGCAATGCTCGTTCGACTTATCCTCCACAGCGAGAGTAGCTGGTGCTTTTGTATTCCTGGCACTTAGCCGGGGAAGTAAAATACCACACCATATTAAACAGACAAAACCGTTCTCAAACGTGAAAAATTTACAGCTTTATTTTAACGTAGAAATAAAAAGCTATTAAAGTGGTCTAAAATGCCGAGCAATCGCTTTGATTTCAATTTCTGTCTTGTTCCACTCAAAATCAGCCCTCCCCCCCCCCCTTGCGGCGGTCAGTGAAAATCTCCGGGTCAAAGTCTACCCAGAGGTGGCAACCCTAGCTTTTAATGAACAAATAAACCAATCAGTGCGATGATAATATTTGCAACAAAAAAAATCTTAGAAGACATACCGATAATATGCATCTCAATATTTATGAATCACGTATTATAATACTAGGCCTAGCGTAAAGGTGTGTATCAGTGCAATCTTCAATATAGTTGTAGCGGAATAACGAGATATGATGCGGCAATTGCCGGCCCATGGCACATAGTTTTGCTAAGTGCCGTTGCGTCCTATTTCGGTTCACTTATGCTTCCTTGACCTGAGTTAAGGCATATGTCGACAGGTTATCGTAATGTTGTTAATAAAAAAAATACAAATACAAATACAAATTTTTAATAGAATCTTAGACAGAGTTACCTAATTTTGCTAGCCAAACTCTTTAAGTTGTGTTTTAACCTTTTGACTGATTAGATTCGATTAGTAATGATTACAACTCAAAATGCGAATAACAATCACGAAGAATCTCACTGTCACGAACTGCGCAACGGGCTACGCTGTCAAAATTATCAGATGAAATAGTTCACTGACCTACGATAAGTTATCGTGATATTCTTAATCTTGCATGGGATATCAGGTCCTCAAACAAGATATAGCGCGTTCACTTGGCTTCCATCAGCCCCGTTGAGTAATATGTTGTTATATGTGTGATTCTTCATAATACAAGCTTCGCATGTGTATTCCAAATTGCGATGTAATACAATTCCAGCCCCCTCTGTTTCCGCATCCTTACAGACAGTGCTTCTTTGTGGTGATATTATATGACTGACTCATGCCGCGGCAATGGTAGCGACTGAGGGCGCGCGAGCAGAAATTATCAATCACCTGTCGCGACAGGGGACGGCACACCACAGCATTGCAAAACAAAGAACTTTACGATGGCATTCTGATTCAGCGTATAATCGGCGGCGGATGTCTCATCCGTTCGCCTATAACGTGCTTCATTCGAGATTTTTCCTTGTTTGTCTGCGGTATCGACTATTACATATCACAATGGTGCAGGAGCAGTTATTTGCATCAACGAGGCAGTCATGAATGCCGTATATGTCGCTCCCGCTGCCGCCAAACGATTATAAATGTATGACTTCTATATCTGAGTGAAGATTCATTCCCGCTGATGCGTCATTCATGTATCAATGTGTGAGTGAATGTCATTTGCAAATAAGTGCATACAGTACACGCAAGGTAGAAGGCGATATTTATCGAAGTTGCATTAACCTAATTTAATATAGGAGTTTCAAAAAAAATTTAAATATTAAAATATCGTATTGTGTTTATAATATTTGAAAAAACGAGGTTGATTTTTTTTTAAATTAACGTGTTCCCTCATGTTTCAATAAAAATTTGTTTTCTAAGTCTGCTAGGCTGCTAAGAAAATCGTTTTAAAAAGTTATTCTCTCTGACCAATCAAAAAATGTAGGTTTATTCAGATGTATTCTACTTTGAAGTCAGCATGAAATTTTCCATGAATTGAAGTTTTCTTAATTTTCCAAGATTTTTCACATTTTTTGAAAATTTGCGTTATATTATTGCACTTTACTGGAAGAGAATTTTTCGCAGATAATTTCCTTACTGTCTTCAGTTTTTCTTATAAAAATTTCTTTCTCTAATCAATACACTAAAGAGATCACGAATCCGAGTGCTGAGATATTCTAAGTTCAATGTTTCGGAAATCGCATGTTCTAAACAAACATTTCAGCAAGATACAAGCAATCTATGAAAAATACAAAAGAATTGACTTATTTTAAAATTGAAGCTCACTTCAAATCTCTGCAATAATCTTTAAATTCAATTCTTTATTTTTCTAACTCCATTAGAACTCCGAAAAAAGTCGTCTTCTGTTCATGCGTGCGCTAATGAATGTGTGATGTCATTGGCACGTACTCGGCACATTTCACTTGTCGAGATGTGGAATGGAATGGACTATAGTATACGAAGCATTTCTGCTGGTCCGGTAATCAACGATATTTGCATCAATCGGGGCCGTTTTTGGCCTACTCGAGGCCCCTATGCACTAAGGAATTGTAGAGCTCACAAAATTGAGTAAATTCGAACAAATGTGAAGAGATACTTTAAGGGCAATGGTAATTATAGATACACAAATAACGTTTCCGACATGGTTGATTTATGATCGGCAATCGGATTTATCGGATCGCTAGAGATGGGCGGGTACGGGTATTTTTACCCGATACCCGACCCAAACCCGTAGGAATCGGGGCGGGTTTGGGTTCTGTTATCGCCGGGTACGGGTCGGATCGGGTACTTTAAAAAAATATTTATTCCAGGTACGGGTCGGGTCGGGGTTTTTCGAAACACTTCGCACTTAAATGTGTTTGAATGTTTGGATGACCTTTTGACACCAATATCAAAAAGTGACAACTTATCCTCGTAGAAAAATAGTAAAACAAGCGTACTTTTCCCATTTTGAAATACATTTGTCCTAAGGGAACTGTGGGCCGGACGGACAGGTGGGGTAAGACGGACACATGGTTATTTTAGGGATATAACATTAAAACTTCAATTGTATTGTATATGTACCGTATCATTATGGATATCCTTGAAATATGAACAACTTAGTAGGTCTTAAATACTGATAAACGTATATAATTTAAGTAAATATTGATAATCAGCAGTGCAGCTTTGTGGTCGTCAAACGGTGGGATAACAAAATTCTCACAAGTTTCCTATCTCATGCCTCCACGCGAGTCTAAGTCTATTGATGACATTTGGTCCTTAGACCGGCGACGACTGGGTGCTATCAGCCTTCTGCCGATAGTAGCAGAATGAGAGGGTGCGAACAGATCTAGTCGAGAAAACATTGCCGTAAAAATGAATAGTTGATCGGAAATTAGCCCCAATACGAATAATCTGACTAGTATCTATGATCACGGGTCAATACGTATTGAAAATTCGCCGCGTCTGTTTTTATGAACCTAATTTCAAGCTCCGTTATTGCTAACAAGCCCGTGCGTCAGGTTAACAATCCTTTATATTTCCCTTCAGTGTTCGTTATTATCGCTCGTATACTTGTATTCCACAAATCTGATATGGAAAATAAGAAATACTTTCCTTGATTTATAACATCTCGCGCTATTTTTGCCTGTATAATGTGTCACTCTAGCTTGTCACTCTAGCCTGTATAATGTGTCACTCGGTAGTTTTCAAGCCAATAAATATATCGTAGAGTAGAAGTAGCGAATTCTGTCCAAATACTGTTGCAATAAATAGTGATCCGGCCCATTACGCAGATAAGATTAGCTTTTCTAGGCAATACTCCCACGGTCGGCCGAGTGGAGTTCAAATTGCTTTTGTTTAGGGAACATAGTATACTCTCGGTAGCCGGCTGCCCAGAGTTTAAAAAAAACCAAAAACTAAACAAGATCTCTTTTTCGAGTGATCGTGCACTCGAAGACTAACTAAACAACTACGTAATAAAATATGCTTTACAGGTCGCATCGCTTGCTTGGAGCGAATCCTAGACCTGATACCCTTCCAAACTACCAACTCCGCGACACCTATGGAAGAGTCTGATGAATCGTCGTCCTTCCGTTAAGTAGGTGGAGCATCAACACTTCCTGTCTACCTTATCCTTTATCCTTCCCCGTGAACGATGGAGATGGGGGCGGCCGGCAATGATGGCTATCATGCTGTTGAGGTTTTAATATGGGTCGAATTGGTATGAATTCCTACTTACCATTTCCTAAGCAACTCTTATTAGATAATCAGCAGTCAAACATGATGAAGTCAGTGTGCAATCCGCCAAAATCATCGTCACAACGCAACGCAACGCAACGCAAATAATCAGCAGTGCAGCTTTGTGCGGATGTAATTTTCAAGTTGCCGATTTTAAGGTTTATCAAGGAAAAAAAATCAATTTTTTCGCAGGTTCTTTCCTTTATTTCGATAAAATAATATTTCGGTGACATCATCGTGGAAAATAACAGGTAAGTTTATTTATGCGTGAATAAGTACAAACGTTTGAAAAATATGTGTACTGGTGGGGCAAGACGGACAGTTTTGATTAATTCTATTGATTCATCTTTATATGAATGTCTCGCGTGTAGAAACGAAATTCTAGCAGTTAAACATGGAGAACCATCCAGTTAGCAAAAGTCTCACATGCAGTAGACTATAGAATGTACGTTAATGTGAACGAGTAGCCTCGGAAGTACGGAATTCCTAGAACCGGGAAAATGTAGACGACTTAGTACCGATCCCATACTCTGGCTGTGTGTAATCGAGGAACTGATGTTACCATAATTACGCATTTGATATATATCTATCCAGTTTTGTAAAAGTGATTGTGACTGATCATTGCATTGTACAGCTTTCCCAATGACAACGGTAAAAACGATATTGGAAAATACATTAATTGCTTCAACTCTAAATCGAACCCCAAAACGTTTTTTTCGCCTCGAATAGAACATATATATTAAGAAGAACCACGATTTATTCAAAAGATCCGTTAGAAACAGTAAATTTTAATATTTTGTGTTGTGATAATCATTCCTGCAACATGTCCGTCTTACTTTCACCAAATGTCCGTTTCACCCGCAGTCTGAAAAAAGTGCAGATATTTAATCGTTTTCAAGTTCTGTAAAAAATGATACTTATTGATTTTTGTTACATAATCTCTCTGGACACTCGAAAGCCAACATATGAAGCTACAGCATAGAGTATTACATATTGACAAAACCATGCTCTTACTCTGTTATATTTCAGTATATCCTTAATATGTCCGTCTTACCCCCAGTTACCCTATAGGCAAGCGTGTATCGAGTGAACGGGACTATCCATAGATTTTGAACTGTAAGTTCAGTTTCAAAAATATTTAATTTTTAAAAATTTTGCTGTACAGAGAAACATTTATCGATTTTAGTGAAGGTTCTCCAGCATTTTTGAAGTATTAATGTTTTCTTCTTCTTTCCGACATTCATAAATAAACAAATGCAAGATATGTATTGTATGACTTCTATCGATCTGTTTAAAGAAAATAGTCTGAATTAACCACCAAACATCAAATATTGTAGATTTGTTATGGCTTTATTGACAAAAATGTTTGACACATGTACACGAGATTATTTCAAATAATCAAAAATATGCAGATAAATTGAGCGACCGCAAATAAAAGTCGCAAGGATAGAACATGCTTCGCAAAACCCGTTTCAAACATATTAGAATATAAAAATCGGAAATAAACTTCAAGCATAAAAATCGGACAGAAATTTTTTATCATAAGAATCGCTTAAAAAGTTATCACCCGTAAAACTCGGCAAGGATGAACCTCCAGTATAAAAATCATTTAAAAATAAATAAATCGTTCGTACGAGCATCCGTATATCTCGATGTTCGAGATTAAAAGTCGGGTATCAAAAACTACTTTGTAAGAATCGGATATATTTTTTCCGGATTTTTTGCTGAAGGTATTTTTATCCGCCTCTTACAAAGTAATGTCCCAATCCGATTTCTATGCTTGAAATTTATATCCGGTTTTTATATTCTAATATATTTGAAACAGGTTTTAAGACGCATGTTCTGTTCTTACGACTTTTATTTTCGGTCGCTCAATTGTACCTTTTTAAATTACAAGATCACTTTATAAATTACAGAATAATCGTGACGGACAGAAGTTGAGCGTGTTTAGAATAAAATTGATGTTCGTTTAGATGATTGGGAGAATTGATCTTATCGAAAATTTACAAAAAGAAGTCTCATTTAAGGTCACATATACCACGATTTTACGGTTAAATAGTTTCGGAATTTCCATGTCAGGTGTTGTCGCTGAGAGGAATCTTCGCATGTAAAGATAAACTAATAATTAGAGAGACCATGCCTAGTTCGTGGAAGGCGTAAATTTCGTATGTTGCATTTCATATTGTTTTGTCGAATTCGTGGGTGGTAGTTTTTCAATGTAATAAGCGAATTTCCTTAAATTTATGAAGTTTGTGTTATTCACGGTGATCTATTACGTGAACGATAAGAGTTTTCAATAGTGCACTTAAATCAAAAAGATAAAAATGAAAATAATGCCAACTAGCCCAGGGCTCCCTTACTCCTTCAAATCAAATAGGGTGAATTTATTTATATGAAATCGGGTTCAGATCGGGCATGGTTTTTAATTTTTTTTAATGCTGGTACGGGTCGGGTGCGGGTTCGGATTCTTTTTCATGCCCGGGTACAAGTTGGGTTCGGGTTTTGTATTTTTATAAAATCCGATTACGGGTCGGGTTCGGGTAAGCTTACAAAAATAATATTCGGGTTCGAGTCGGGGTCGGGTACGAAAAAAAAATCATACATTCCCTTCTCTAGGGTTCACCCAACTTCTTTCCGACCTGATTTTTTTTTTACAATTTTTGCTTGTTCAAAACAATCCACGTGCAGTGTCATTTGAAAAAAAATCGAAAATTATTTCTAAGTTTTCCCATATTTGCTAAGTAATCCCAGCATTAGGGGAACATGGGGAGACTTGACCAAGCGCGTGTTCCATTTGGTTCTTAATTTTTTTTTAAATATTTTTATACTTCCCAAACAAATAGAAATCGTATAAAGTTGCATGGAATACATAGTACAAAGAACTGTTTTAAATCATTATCGTATATCTGTATGGGTCATGTATGTATTTTTTCGCATATAATGATATTACATGAACTTACTGCGATTAATATCACAGAATCGCATAACCATGCAGATGAATTCATGTTATGTATGCTGAAACTCGGCAGAATTCCTTAAACTGATCAATATACAATAGTTTCCTTTATCACACTGTATTGTGTAGGTAATACGTCGTACAAACTGATAGTTTATAAAAATAGTCGTTTGAAGTCGGATTATATGTTGCATCATTGTAGCAATGTGTAAATAAATTCAACCATTCCTAAAGTTTCCACATTTGTAGCATAAAGTGAGACATATAAAATAATGTGTGAATTCAATAATAAACGATAAATGATAATGAACACCGTGTTGTTATTCAAAATAGCAGCCATTATTTATTAGCCATTATTATTTATTTATATTCAACATTGCAAGATTATTTACAAGGCAAACATTTGCAGCTGACAGGACGAATCTTGCTGCTGACATTCGGTACTAGTCCACGGAGTTCCACATCACTCAAACCGCAGTGAAATCTATTGTAGGAATCCTCAACTCCTACTAGAATTAGAATCTACCGAGTAATGCTCGTACCATTATGAGGACCCTTAGAAACATACGCACAGTAGAAATGTCGTGAAATGGACAATATTGGCACCAGAGATTTGAAAACTACTAAAGCATTGGAACAGCTTGACCGACCTTCGTCAATATCGTCGACTATTAACATTGACGGTTCAACAGTTCACAAAAGTAGTACTAAAAACTTTTGGCTCTTCAAGGTACACGAGATTCCTATAATTCCCCCTATGGCCATAGGAATATATTGTGGAACCAGCAGACCTAAAAGTGGTACTGAATTTCTAAATCCATTTATAGATGAGCTAATACCTTTTTTAGAGCATGGGTTGGTGATTAATGGTAATCATGTTACAGACAGAATACGTTGTTTTATTTGTGACTCTCTTGCTCATTCTTTCATCAAAGGTGTGATAAATTGTAACGGTAAACATGGTTGTCTAAAATCCACGACAAAAGGTATAAACGGTCATATCGCTAGTGCAGTGGTATATCCGCGAAACAGTAGTTTAAGCTTTACGAATTTCATTTGTTTTCGATGTCGGACACTTCATGCTTTGGTAGGTCTTCCGTGGCTTGCAGGATTTTATATTTTCTACACACTATAACTAGGTTTTTCTTTGTAGCACCCTTCCGTTCTTTGTTTGTCCAGCTTTTCGTTGGAAGAAAGTTTCGGTCACATCAAAAATTCGTCACGAACTCACGAAAGCGGAACAGCAATAATAGTTGTTGCTTTTCGAAAAATTGTGCAACAATCAGAGCTGCAAATTTTCGCTAGGTTGTTTTGAAATTGAAGGAAGAACAAATCTCAAATCATGCCCTACTATGTTCAATTCGCAGTTTTTCGTTTGCATCATTCATTCAAACAGCCGGGCTGTTCAATCATTTTCCATTCATTTTCGATTTCATTGACCCTGTGAATATCTCTGTACTGGGATATTGACTAGATTTTTCAAGCAAAACTATTCTGAACATACTTCTTACTGTTCATGAAAGCTTTAAAACACAAGATATGTCAACATTTAACCTAAGCTGGCCTCTACAGAGCAGATGACAACTTTGGTTGGTGGAAGAAAAAGCATCAATTTGAAATGAAAACGTATGGTTTGGTTATGAAAAACCCAATTTACCCAATTTTCCTCCTTAGGGTGGAATATATCATATGAAAAACCTGCCAACTTGAAAGTGAATGATTAAGGGAGGCTTTGAATTTGAATCATGGTTGGGTTTGATTGAGCTGAAAGTTGGCATTTGAAAATGAAAATTTGCACCACTGGCAACAATAAACATCTATGAATAAATTTAAATCTTTATTAATTTTTTTTTCTTTGCATAAATCTACATATATTTTGAACTTACCTTTATAGATTTACGAGATCTTCAGATTTTCTTGAAAATTAAAGAAACAATTTTTCAAGTTTTTTGTTTGGTTTGGCCATTGTAATTGTGCCAGAAATATCTGCACAGATATACTTTTATAAGTTCATTAGATAGAAAAGAAAAATCCTTTTACTACGTCAGATGTATAAATAAAGTAATTTCTAAAGCGCAACTTACCAAATACACGAGTTATTTAATTTAGTGTCGTGCCCTATCGAGAGAATATATTGATTTCATCATATTTCGTGAGAAAATATTGCTTATACCGCTTTCAGATACCACATGCATGAATGGATATTGATGATAAATTCAAAGTTTATGTTAACCAGAATATTAAGTACCCAATTTCGCCAGATATTTTAGTCTTGATTTAGCAATATTCAGTCTAAAAAGAGTTAGTAACCATACTGTGATGTATGTAAGTAATGTGTCTGTTGTAAAAAATTTCAAATTAACTCGCGATATGAGATACAATGAAATTGGAATTAAGCGATATTTTCCTCGTAAAAAGTAGCAAATTATATCACGTAATGACATTCGCAAGTAAATTGCGGTTATGCGAAATAATTTGGTTAAATATATGACGAAAGAAGAATGTCATCGTCAAAAATCTGCTTTCCTGATAAGTAGGAGATATATCAGAGAAGAGAGTGCCGCTTAACGACTAAGATGTTCAAGGTTCGAGTCTGGATGGAAGACTAATTATGTCGGATATAAGAGGAAATAAAACAAAAATAATGTGTGCGCACAGCTTTCAAGGTAATGACAAGAAAACCACGCCATGGATAGTAATATTGGCTTTGGAACTAATTTAGTTTATTTTTTGTTTTTTTGGAACTGAAAAGAAATACGGTGTAAATCGCAAATAACAACCAAAAAATCGTAATTATAACTGACACACATCGCATATATTGCTAAAGTAATCCGTTTATAATGTTCCTTTGTATCGCAAATATGAGATTTTAAAGTCGCAATGAGTATTTAAATTACTCGACATGTAGTACATAATTCGCATAAACTTATTTTTTACATCTCATATATATATATATATATATATATATATATATATATATATATATATATATATATATATATATATATATATATATATATATATATATATATATATATATATATATATATATATATATATATATATATATATATATATATATATATATATATATATATATATATATATATATACAGGGTGTTTGGTTCATGGTTAAGAATCTCTCGGGGGGTGATAGATAGCCATATTTGGAGAAAAAAATCGTTCTAAACATACCATCAAATCTCAACCGTTACAGAGTTATTGAACTTTTTGTGTAAAAAACTTATTTGTCTTAAAATACCTCTAATTTTAAAAGTATACTTTGTATTTTAAATATTTCAGTTCCATTAGAAAGGTGAGAAGATTTCCTATTCAATGGAGTTCTCATATCTTTTAAGTAATTAGTTTTAATTACCTTTTAGCTGTAAAGTAGTTAAAAGTTTGTGTTTTTGAGGAAGTTTTTGCTAATTTTTTCGAAATAATGAAGTATGATTATAGCAATATCCATTATCCAAAAGTTGGGTTTTAGGACAATTCATAATTTGTTCTTGGACGTCATATTTCTATCTCTTCTCATTTCTTTGTAATTTCATTACTATACTTTTCCTGTAACCGACTTGCAAGTGCTTAAAAGACCCTAATCTAAAAAATATGCTTTATATCGTTATTTACAAGATTTAATTGGAAAGCTGAGAAAATTTCCTATCAGTGTATGTACAAATATCTTTTAGTTAAGTGTACTAAATGATTTCTTACTAACGAAATAACTCAAAATTTGTGTTTTTGGAGAGTTTTTTAATTATTCTAATTATTAATCAACAAAAGTTATCGTTACTATTATTCATTTGATGCCCCTTAATGTTCTCTATAACTTTTTATTTGACACTTTGTCTATCTTTGTCTGTCTATCTCTTTTCATTTTGCTGCTATTTAATAGTTAACACAGCGTGACCTCGCCACAAATGTAGTGGGTTCGAAATCGTTATTTTTGCATATGAAACGATGTGATAAAAACGATTTTGCGTCGAAACCAAAAGAGATAATTGAATGGAGTCAAAGAAAGAACTGTAGAACTTGCTGAGATGCATTATTTCCATGATAATAATGGTGATGTTTATTATTTACTATTTAAAGAAAATTAACGAAAATGCTAATAATAGCACTAACTTTAAACTAATTTACTTTTAAAAGAATACTAAATTCACTTAACTGAAAGGTATTAATACATTTTTCACTGTAGAATTTTCCTGGTTTTCGAATAAAAAGAAAAAAAGTACAATAAGTGCCATAATTTTTCAATTAGAGGTGGTACTAGTGAAAATGAGATAAAAATATCCAAGTTGAATAACCAAAAATCGTAAAAATAAGAAAAGGTAAGTGTATCATGTCAAAGAACGAATTAAGCAGCTCAAGACTAACATTCTGAATTATTAAAATGATGAGGTTAACTATTAGCATTTTCAATAAATGAACGAAAAATCGTTTAAAATTGATTAATTTTCAATAAATTACTTTGAAAAGGCTACTTAAACTCATTAGCTGAACATGTGAGGGCATCACTCAATGCGGAATTTTCTCGCCTTTCGAATGGAACTAAAACATTTAAAATACAAAGTATACTTTTAAAGTTAGAGGTATTTTAAGACAAATAAGTTTTTTACACAAAAATTTCAATAACTCTGTAACGGTTGAGATTTGATGGTATGTGTAGAACAATTTTTTTCTCCAAATATGGCAGTCTATCACCACCCGAGAGATTCTTAACCATGAACCAAACACCCTGTATATATATATATATATATATATATATATATATATATATATATATATATATATATATATATATATATATATATATATATATATATATATATATATATATATATATATATATATATATATATATATATATATATATATATATATATATATATATATATATATATATATATATATATATATATATATATATATATATATATATATATATATATACAGGGTGTTTGGTTCATGGTTAAGAATCTCTCGGGAGGTGATAGACTGCCATATTTGGAGAAAACAATTGTTCTGCACATACCATCAAATCTCAACCGTTACAGAGTTATTGAACTTTTTGTGTAAAAAACTTATTTGTCTTAAAATACCTCTAACTTTAAAAGTATACTTTGTATTTTAAATGTTTTAGTTCCTTTCGAAAAGTGAGAAAATTTCCTATTGAATGGTGTTCTCATATCTTTTAAGTAATTAGCTTTAATTACCTTTTAGCTGTTAAGTAGTTAAAAGTTAGTGTTCTTGAGGAGGTTTTAATTTTCTCGAAATAATGAAGTATGATTATAGCAATATCCATTATCCAAAAGTTTGATTTTAAGACGATTCATAATTTGTTCTTGGACGTCATATTTCTATCTCTTCTCATTTCTTTGTAATTTCATTACTATACTTTTCCTGTAACCGACTTGAAAGTGCTTAAAAGACTCTAATCTAAAAATATGCTTTATATCGTTATTTACAAGATTTCATTGGAAAGCTGAGAAAATGTCCTATCAGTTTAGGTACAAATATCTTTTAGTTAAGTGTACTAAATGATTTTTTACTAACGAAATAACTCAAAATTTGTGTTTTTTGGAGAGTTTTTTAATTATTCTAATTATTAATCAACAAAATTTATCGTTACTATGGTTCATTTGATGCCCCTTAATGTTCTCTATAACTTTTCATTAGACATTTTGTCTATATCTCTTTTCATTTTGCTTCTATTTAATAGTTAACACAGCATGAGCTCGCCACAAATGTAGTGGGTTCGAAATCGTTATTTTTGCATATGAAACGATGTGATAAAAACGATTTTGCGTCGAAACCAAAAAAGATAATTGAATAGAGTCAAAGAACGAACTGTAGAACTTGTTGAGATGCATTATTTCCATGATAATAATGGTGATGTTTATTATTTACTATTTTAATAAAATTAACGAAAATGCTAATAATAGCACTAACTTTAAACTAATTAACTTTTAATAGGATACTAAATTCACTTAACTGAATATATATATATATATATATATATATATATATATATATATATATATATATATATATATATATATATATATATATATATATATATATATATATATATATATATATATATATATATATATATATATATATATATATATATATATATATATATATATATATATATATATATATATATATATATATATATATATATATATATATATATATATATATACATTAATACATTTTTCACTGTAAAATTTTCCTGGCTTTCGAATAAAAAGAAAAAAAAGTACAAAAGTGCCATAATTTTTCAATTAGAGCTGGTACTAGTGAAAATGAGATAAAAATATCCAAGTTGAATAACCCAAAATCATGAAAATAAGAAAAGGTAAGTGTATCATGTCAAAGAACGAATTAGGCAGCTCATCAAGACTAATAATCTGAATTATTAAAATGATGAGGTTAACTATTAGAATTTTCAAGAAATGAACGAAAAATCGTTTAAAATTGTTTAATTTTCAATAAATTACTTTGAAAAGGCTACTTAAACTCATTAGCTGTAACATGTGAGGGCATCAGGCAATGCGAAATTTTCTCACCTTTCGAATGGAACTAAAACATTTAAAATGCAAATTATACTTTTAGAGTTACAGGTATTTTAAGACAAATAAGTTTTTTACACTAAAAGTTCAATAACTCTGTAACGGTTGAGATTTGATGGTATGTGTAGAACAATTTTTTTCTCCAAATATGGCAGTCTATCACCCCCCGAGAGATTCTTAACCATGAACCAAACACCCTATATATATATATATATATATATATATATATATATATATATATATATATATATATATATATATATATATATATATATATATATATATATATATATATATATATATATATATATATATATATATATATATATATATATATATATATATATATATATATATTGGTGGTACTTGACCATGATTTTATGGGAAAACTTGACCAAGTGCCAATAAGCTGAAGAAAGATGCGAAATTTCTGATATTTACTATTCTTTGGTATCTACTATGAATATTAATAACGTCACAAAAAATCCCACCTTTAATATCAGGCTATATCTTTATAGTACTAGTCAACAAAGCTAGAGGTTATATGGCTGATTTCGTGACACGTGGACCTGCAATGTTATCAGTACAGTTAATAGACATTTCCACCATTATATTAAACATACCCAGCCATGGAGTCGTAGTTTGGATAAATGAGAATGGCACAATTACACCACCAGGTGGATTAAAACGGTTTTTTTTACTATGAATCAAGATTTCCTTACCAATTCCTTACCAATAATCGTATTTCTGAACTCATCTGCGTCATTTTCCGCTGTCTAAACTGTTGTCATGTATTTCTTCATTAATGCCAACTAAGCCGAGGTGCTGACTTCTAAATTCCATAATTCCATAAATCTGTACCATTCTGCACTTTTTCACAAAATCTGTAATCTGTAGCGTACAAAATACCAATAAAGTTTTAAAAAATCTGTACTTTTGTAGATAAATCTGTACTTGTGCACAACACTGACTAGAAAAACAGTGACGAGTTGACGTATAGGCCATGGATCTTATCGTGCTTTTTATCGTGCTATTCATTTTTCAGTTTGTAACTGACTTCACTGTACGCCTCAGTTGGTATGCAAGTTAAAAGTCCGGCTACAAGTTTCCTGCTTTCATCGTACATTCACGTTTTCCCATTTACCTACCATCCGTATTGCTAAACGACACTAACCTCAATCTGGCAGTGAAAAACAGCGTCCATGAAAACGCTTCGCTCAGGTCGGCTTATTACGACTAAGCTCGGCGAAGAACGAAACCGGTACACGGAGCTAATTATGTCATAACCTATTTTTGCTTCTCCATCTCCTACTTTCACTATTCCACTTTCTTTGTTTTCATCTCTATGCGCTGTCGTGGCCAGAAGGCGTAAAGAACGTTTTTTTCATATTTACTAGCATAAATAGATGTATATAAATACGACTACCGAGTCAAGGTAGTTCAATGCGATAAAGCTAGATTTTATTGAAGGTAAATTCCATTGCTTTCGGGGTTGGGGAACAGCAGCGGAGTTCGTGGGTCTTGAAAACGAATGGTTCATGTCAACTAGTGATGTATGTTTGTACTCGATTAACGATTATTCTCTAAAATAATCGAAAAACCAATAATCGATTATATATTTTCAGTATAATCCAGTAAATCGATTAGTTGACATCAATTAATCGACAACATAATTCGTGAAGGGTGTCCTAACGTTAAATATTAAAATCGCAGAACAAAAAATGACAAGCGCCCTCTAAACTTCAAAATGTACCAGCGACCTTTTTTGGTTTACAAACTAAGATTCCCTACCTAATCGATTATTGATCTCAATGGATTATCTTGGTCGATTAATCGAATCAGTTAATCAAGCTCTCGAAAATTACTCGTTTAATGGCTAATCGATTATTTGCAAAAATCAGACATCACTAATCTCAACTGGAAACAAAACGATACCTAACCTAATGTAGCAGTGCCTCAACATCCTAAACAATGATGAAGATTCAGATAGCATTCGGGCCCAAGGGCCCAATGCTCGAACTGCAATTGATTTACCGTTATGTGTCTGACAAGGTACTTGGTTACCTTTTCGGATTTAAATTTATGGATGTTTGACATTTTTTAACATCACCATCGTCAATTCAGAATTGGTTTCAGGATTAAGCACACTGATGGCCAATTCAACTCTTTAATTAAATTTAATTAAATTATCTCACGACGGTCTCTATTTTTATAAACTGGAAGGTATAGTAACGCTTGCTCTCAAAAATCCTATTTTAATCTACCTATTGGTGCATTTGTGTCTTTCTCATGCATCCACATTTTGTTTCCATGGCTGGTTATGTTCAATATAATTGTGGAAATATTTACATGGTGTATTTGGTAGAACAATTTTATTCTAAATAATGGACTTTTGCCTTTAATTTGCAACCAAAAGCAAAATATTCAGTTGGAGGCTCCAGAACAACTTTTTATTTTTAAGTTCTTTGTTTGAAACTTAGGTTTTATAATGAAACTGGTTCGAATTATTATACACTCAGGTTTTTTTTTACGCGGGGGATACGAGCCGCGTAAATGAAAACCGCGTAAATGAAAACCGCGTAAATTTCAAAATCCGCGTAAATGAAAACCGCGTAAATTTCAAAATCCGCGTAAATGAAAACCGCGTAAATTTCAAAATCCGCGTAAATGAAAACCGCGTAAATTTCAAAATCCGCGTAAATGAAAACCGCGTAAATTTCAAAATCCGCGTAAATGAAGACCACTTAAATTTAAGAATCCGCGATAAAGGGAACCTCATTGATGGGTACCGCGTAAATTCAAAAATCCGCGTAAATGAAAACCGCGTGAATTTCAAAAACCGCGTAAATGAAAACCGCGTAAATTTCAAAATCCGCGTAAATGAAAACCGCGTAAATTTCAAAATC
This sequence comes from Topomyia yanbarensis, assembly GCF_030247195.1. Taxonomy (NCBI): domain Eukaryota; kingdom Metazoa; phylum Arthropoda; class Insecta; order Diptera; family Culicidae; genus Topomyia; species Topomyia yanbarensis. The sequence goes on along the minus strand of NC_080671.1, from coordinate 171,085,181 downwards.
CGCGTAAAAAAATACCGCGCAAAAAAAACCGCGTAAAAAAAAACTTGAGTGTATATGCTGAGTATCATTCGTGTGATCTTTGTGAATAAACAGCAAAAAAAAAGTCGTGCAACTTTACATCTTGCCAGATGCACATAAAAGGAGCGTCTCAATTCACATAAATTTACATGTAACTACATGTAAAAATGTGAGTTATTCGGCTTTTCCTAGGTCATTCAGCCTAAGTTTTACATCAAAAGAGTCACAATATTTCATTTTACATATCATAGCATGTAAAATCCTAATATCGGATGGAAAATACGCCGTTACGTTGTTTACGTCAAATGTAATTTTCATTATTTATAAGAGTGTACGATTACTGTTCTTCATATCACTTGATATGTATCAAGAATCAGAATATATTGGCTTAAGTGGCACGTTCTCCGTATGTAGTCGGAGATTTGTGCCTTGGCGTGTGTTTTCATCATTTCCTGAGAGAAGGAGGTATGTGGAAGTAGGATTGGAAGGGTGGGAAAAATAACAGCCCGAAAACAAAAACAAACAGCAGGTAAGTTAATCTCACAAGTAGTTCAACTAGCCTGCGAGTAAGCCTAAAGCTCTTTACCACATTGGATAAGAAACTTTAGTATGTCTCGTGTTTGACTTGATATGCACACAGTAGCTCAGAATCAAAGAACTGCAAGGGACGAACCCCAATTGTTATTCGCTTCTTCGTGAAAAGAACCATTGTAGTTTTTCTTAATAATTTAACTTGTCGACACCACGGTTCGACAGCTTTTAATGCTTGTTGCATTAAGTCAAAGATTGTTCCGATGCATAATTCAGTAATTAGTATTTGGTAATCGTCAGCAAACCCGTAGGGTGGAAATCCAAGCTCATTGAGTTTCTTCAACAAGCCGTCGGCAACCAAGTTCCATAACAAAGATGACAGCACGCCACCCTGAGGACAACCGCAAATACTCAACTTCCGTATCTCAGCCTGTCACAGTGACGAGCAAAGAATGCGGTTACTAAGCATTGCGTTTATCCAACCCGAGATACATGCAGATATCCCATGACGGCGCGTCGCTTCCAGAATAGACTTTAAGGACACATTGTCAAATACACCCTCAATATCTAGGAATACACCAAAGCTTGCACGATTGCTTGAGCGAGAAGGCTTTCCTAATGTTGTGTACAACATCGTGAAGCAGAGTGATCGTGGATTTCCCCAACTGATATGCATGTTGCATTTTGTGCAGTGGATATTCAACTATCGTTCCTGATGTGATGATCGATTATCCGTTCCAATGCTTTCAGAAGAAAAGAACTTAAGCTGATAGGCCTAAAACTCTTGGCTTGAGCGTCCCCCTTTGGGAATAAATCTAACAGTTATTTCTCGCCATGCTTTCGGGTTATACCCGGTATCAAGACTGCAAAGCATAATCTTTTTCAAGACATGTATGAGAATATCAAATCCCTTTAGCAGTAGCACGGGAAGTATTCCATTTTTTTCCGGGCGATTTGTATGAAGCAAAGCTGTCAACTGCCCAATCGGTCAACCGATTCAGTGGTAACCAATGAGCGCGCCTACGTCCACGAATCACCAGAATGACATCTGTGAACATTGTTCAGCTCCGGATCGATACAACCTGGAAGGTATGCGTCGAAGAGACAATTAAGAACCTCTTTTTCTTCCGTCACATAACCACAATCTGTGGTTTTTCAAGGAGTTCATCTGAAAATCTGATTTGGAGAGAATTTTATTTAACCTACTAGCCTCGTTCAGACTAAAGACGTTAGTGAATTGTTCGCATTATTATGTATGCTGAGTATCATTCGTGTGATCTTTGTGAATACAATTACGGATCTTCATATCACTTGATATGTAACTGCCCTGTAGTAATGTAATTGTGTATCCGGATTTATGGTTTTCCATGCATATGAACCTATGTACATGGAGGCAAAACTCAAGGATACGCTTTGTTCCTAACCTAGATTACTATAAGAGCTATAGTCTTTACCAGTAGGCTAATTATTCCTTCGGAAGTGAAGAATTCATTCAGTTTATTATTTTGGGGCGTGATTGTATTGTGTTGTCATTTTCCATTTCCTTAGCTTTTTTTCTTCCACCTCTCTTTCCCTTTCAATCAGCATAGTAATGGCAAGGCTCAAATCTCCGAATAACATGGGTAACGTGCCAATCGAGCCAATATATTCTGAAAATCGAATACCTCATACGCAACTCACCTGGGTTCGGTTCCGTACCTAGCACAATTTTTTTAAACTCGAAAAGAGGCGAATGACCATAAAATTAGAGCCTCTATAATCGAAACCAAACAAAATGGGAACGGGGTTCATACGCACCACTAGGTCGATTGAAACAGGCTATTTAAACAAAATTTACAACAAAACCGCAGTGCCGTCCTAGTTTAATAGCGGTATTACCGTCGCCCTCAACAATTGAGAAGCCCTTTAATAAATACGCACTAATTCAAGAAAATTCTACGATAACTACCTAGACATAACATTACCGGCATCTATTATCCAACACCTTGAGCCCAACATGGGCTCAGGTCTGGCTTAGCCACTCCGTGCCATTTTTTATTTACTGTCGCTTATTATATGACATTCACATCACACTCAGTGGGGCGGTTTCATTGCCAGTCAAGAACCGTTAAACCTAAATATAAAACATTCGGACACCGTTAGCTTTGTTTGTTTTCTCGTTTTTAGGGTAACAGACAATTCAGCCGAAACTAGAGATGCTATATTAGAGTAAAAACATATTCTTACATGCAATATCGGCTTGCGCTTGGCGATGCACATTTCCCTTTTACTTGCTGAAAATTTGTCGGTAGCCTACGTTAGACACCGTAAAAAGCTATACATATCGAGTAATAAGGAGCACTAATGAAGTTGCCTACTATTACTGTTTCTGCCTGCAGTCGTTGATGCGGCTCATAATGCATTTTTAGACAGCGGATTTTTTTTTTCTATGTTCAAGGTTTATCCACGAGCACCCACTGAAACTGTAAAAACATAACCGCTGAGAATGTAAAATGTGGAAAATTTCTCCACGAGCTGCAGAGAAGAAGTGAACAAGTGAAAGTAGGTAATGGTATATCGTTAGTTGGAATGGGTGATTTGGATGATGCTTGGGGACGTACCGATTTATAAAATTGAGCTCAAATGTCATTACTAGTTTTTCTGACCCTAGAATTTCAGGTTTATAAATGTAGTGTCAAATATCTAAAGTTGCTATCTGATGTTCATATCTCATGGATGAAACCTCTGTCATATGTGTACCCCGTTATTCGTACAGCCGCTGGTGAATACTTTAGTCTTTTTTCCACGCTTATGCTAATTGCGATGAACAACGTACAGACTAACTACCGTGAGGCTAACGAATGGAAAACAGCCTAGCGATAGAATGATGGGCTACAGCGCGAAAACGAGCATAAAAGAGAGAGAAAGTAATAAAAAGGAAAGTGCCTCCGAAAGTAGAACACCATAAGCATAGGTATTGAATAACAATAATCGCAGCTCCACGGACGAACGAAGCGAGCTGATTCAAGAGGAACTTGTGACTCTGTCGAGTGTGCCAACGAGGCTCTGATGCCTCGGAAGCGGGCTTGTAAACTAGGTTGCTCGGCCAATATGAAAGTTGGAAGTGAAAGGGAAAATTACCCACACGCGGGAATGCTCGCTTGCCTTCGAGGGCTGCTGGTGACCAACTTTTGGACTGCAATTTCCCATATTGTGAACAGGGTCCCCGAACTAGAGCAACCATCCTCCCAGGTGTACCATTGGCATGCATTGCATTCACTGTCATTCCGTTCGATCGTATCTGGGACAGCTCACTGCTAGGAATGTGTTGAAAAGCTTACATTGTTGAATGCATGACTTGAAATGCGGAATTAGAGAAAAGCTGCTGCAGGCTAGTCGACATTTTTGCATGAATTAGATATTAAATCTTTATCCTTGTGTGATAGTGGATAAAACTTGTTTATAAAGTATATTGTTTACCGTGCCCATAATCATTGTTAATCGAGATTCTCGATTACCTCGGTCATATTATTCAATATGGTTCTTTCTGAAGCGAGTAAATTGGGTGTGTAGGACGGTCCCAGGTTAATTGGCCGAAAGTCATTTGGCCGAAAGCTGTTAGACCGGCAGGGTCATTTGGAGTTCTAAAGCCTATTATGAAAAGTTTATGTTGCAAAAAAGCAAGAATAATTTTAAACATATTACAAAACGTACTGTTTAATTGGATATATAATATTTATTTATTTATTTACTTTATTTCTCATCTACACAGACTTAAATTACATATCAACACATCTTCGTTTCTATTCAATATCATTACAAATCACATCTTGTAGTCTAAGTAAGTCGCTTAAGTCTATTTTTAAAATCATTACTAGATTCACAAAAACTAAATTAATCATAAAATCTGTTAAATATATCACACATTGCCCTTGTGGGATTGTCCTGGCCATATTTAGTTCGCTGAAAGTCAAGTCTCAATGATCTTAGACTTCTAGGAAGCACATTAGTTACAAGAAAAAAATGACCCCTATCGGCCCACCCCTGAGTCGATTCGTAGTACCACCAGGAGTACTTCCACCAAATTTGAAGCAAATCGGACAAGTCTAGCTACCGGACTAACGTATCTGAAATTTGTATGGCATTTTTCGACAATTTACATGGAGAAACTCTACTAGCTCGCATTTTCACCGCTAGGTGGCACTGTTTGCATCGTATTATCACTGTAAGTGAAAATAGAAAAGATAATTTAATTGTACACAACTTTGCTGAAGACTGCTAGTCAACCCGAATTTGTTAAAACTATTAAAGAAGTGATGTCTGAGTCAGTTTTGCATGAAGCCTAGCAGTGCATGTTTGTGTATCAGTACTCGATTCTCACACACTAAACATTTTTGTGAAATAATGCTTAGGTTTAGCTAACTAGCATGTTTCTTTTGCGGGTGAAGGAAATCACAGAGCATTTAGAGACACTGATAGTCAATAAATTCCTAGTACCGTAAACCGGGGTGACATTGATCACTTTTCGAAGTAAACAATACATATTTTTAGACGCAACATTTTTTTTTTCAAGTTTAATATTTTTAAACCATGTACTGATGTATGAAGAACAAGATTGGATGGTTTTACCTAAAATTGTCCGCTTATAGCTGTTTTTCCAAAAATGATTTCAAGTAGAAGTCCGTTTTCGTATTCCGGGGTGACTTTGATAACCTACGTGTTCACTCACATTAATTTATTGATGTCAATGTTTTTCATTCAAATGTTTGTTAAAACTAATTATGGAAAGATACTCATTGTTAAATAGATGTTAATTGGTGTTATACAAAGTATTTCAATGTACTGTAAAATTCGAGGAACCAAAATTCGTATTATTGTGTGTCCAACTAGAATAACAGATTCTGAAAACCTTTAAAACTGCTAACATTGTTTTATTTCAGTTATCAATGTACAAAAAGTATCATCCATTTTAACACTTTGGAATATTGAACAATAAAAGCAATGTTGCGAATTTTAGCTTAAAATAATTTGAAAAAATTGCCAACTAGTTTCACATAAAAATAAATTTAAAATAAACAAACTCTTAAAACTAAATTTGGCACATTCCAACCTAAAGCAAAATAAAAACTCCCTTGTAATTTATTACTCATGCTCAAATCTGAGATTTATTTGTTTTATAAAAAATAGATACTTTACAAAGCTTCGTAAAAATAAGAAAAAGTCAAATTTCGGTTTTTTGTAGCTTTTGTACCTAAAAACTGAATACTATACTCAAACAGTATAACAAATCAGTATTTTATAAGTTTAGAGTAAACATCATTTCAAATCAAAATGATTCGGTAGACTATTCTGGTTTAATAAGCGATCTACGAAAAAAGTTTCGAGTGATCAGAGTCACCCCGATGATTAAAATCACCCCGGTTTACGGTACACCAGTTGCAGAAGGCTTGTCTCTGCAGCTCAATACAGTCGGTTGTAGATCGTATAATGAGAAACAGTTTGAGGTCGCCTGCGTAGACAAGTTTTTATCCAACCGGAATAACAAAGCAAACGTCGTTGAAGAACAAGGTGAACAGCAAAGGCCCAAGATTGCTTCCTTGCGGCTCTCCCGAAAAAACGTTGAAGATAAATAACTCACTGTTTCTTAATTTCACAAAAAGGGAATGGTTTCTGAGGTACGATTCTATCTATTCTATGAAACTAGGCGATGCTCCTAGCCGCTCAATTTTTGCCAACATGTTGGTGCATTTCGGCACAAAATCCACAGATTTTGCCGCTAGCACTCCTGCACTGTTTTGAAGTAGTATCAAGACTTAAAGAACGGTTGTGTTCGCATTATCTCAAAAGCGACAAAATTTGTTCTTAGGGGCACTCTGTTTGAAAAACCTCACCGTTCATGGTGTCTTTGGACAAGAATGGTTCACTAGTTTTGCCACAAGTGCATATGACCTGCCAAATCAGGTACTTCGAAGCGAATTTCGACAGCTTCTTCCATATGACACGGTCTTCCATAGCAAACTTGTGCTTACCTGTGAAATATTTCTATACCTGTAACTGATTGCAATCCGCGATTTCCTTAGTAGCGTCGCAAAGAGATTCCGGCAGCGCGTTTTGCTAAAAGACATTCCTCCCTATTTGGGAGGTTCATAACCTTCTACGTTTCCAATCCGCATCGTTTCTTTGCCCTCTGGACGAAACTTGGCAATACAGTCCTGCGTTGAAATGTTCGAATTGCGCTTGAAATGAGCAATAGGTGCTCTCTTGCTTTGTTTGAACGGTGTTCCCGGTTTTTGTCGTGTACATGACTTGTGGTCCACAGTCATCCTCGGGAGTGGACCTTTGGAGAACTTTTGTTACAGTCGAATAATATATATATATATATATATATATATATATATATATATATATATATATATATATATATATATATATATATATATATATATATATATATATATATATATATATATATATATATATATATATATATATATATATATATATATATATATATATATATATATATATATATATATATATATATATATATATATATATATATATATATATATATATATATATATATATATATATATATATTCATAAATCTTGCTAATAAGCGATACGACAACCCTGGGTTTTGCATTGGGGTGCACAAAATAATTTTCCGAACGGTTTCCTGTTTTTCTTTTATCTCGACTGGGAGCTCACTAACAACTTAACAACTGCGGATATGAATTACGGTCGGGTCTAAAAAGTGTTACGCAAGTATGAAAGTGCCTCTATAATTATCGACTCATGCTTTAAGTGTGCGAAATATCAACAGTATTGTACCGAGCCGTATTTTCGCAAAATGTTCAAGTTGCTGAAACCAAAATTCCCGATGAATTAGACTTTAAATTTATTAATGTTGACTTAAGCAACTACAAAGAGGAGGGACAGTTGTACGTGATTTTTCAAAAAAAGTTTAAGATATGTCATTAGGAACAAAAACGAAAGCGCTTTTTTTAAATTACCTAAGGTAAACAAAACCATTCAGGTTCACCAGTTTTTGTGCCATCTTATGACGAACGTCATTTTGCACATTTCGAGAAAAACGATTTTTGAAGTTTGAGATTGTATATGAGATTGTATATCTAGTATATGTATAGTTGTGAATAACACATGATAGAAGCTTCTAACCTCCGCTGTGTTACTTTGCATGGGATATCATAAATTAATTCTGTTAGACACCTTGTGTAAAAATGCGGTATGCTAAAATGAATCATCTCTGTGAAGTGATATTTTTTTTTGTTTTCATGGCATGTAACTGTGTGAACTTGTTCACTTGAATATAAAAACTGCTCAGTTCAATAGTGTCTAGAATCCACGAGTGGTCTTAGAAGGCTTTGAGCATAACACCGGACCACACCAGACCAGACTAAATAATATTCCGTTAATTTTCGGAAATGCTTCGAAATTAATTTCTTGCTTATGGTAACTTTTCCAAAGTATGACTACAGAGATATGTAGCCAAATGAATTCCTGATCAAACTTTACCATCGACTAACTTTTTGAGATTTTGCTACTTAGTTCGCTCTGACTTAACACCGACCAAATAGTATGCCGATAAATCCATAATCCACTTAAAAATGTATATCTTCACTGGACTAAAATTGCAGTTTTAGTAAGCTTTGAGATACGATTACACGTATCTACACACAGTGGTTTTTTCTGCCAAAACCGTGCGATCTATTAATTACGCCAAAATCGTAAAACTTGGATCAATGACGTCTTCGGAGGAATTTGTGGACATTGCAAGCCCTTTCATATGGTGTTGTTATTTGAGTAACTAATCACCCTAAAAGTGAGATACACTACCAGTCAAAAGTTTAAGTTCATCATACAATGTTAATGCCATATTCAAAAAGCTATGGTTTCTTAATTTATTATTATTAATTGTTATTATTTATATTTATTTTTCGATCCATTTCTCTACGATAGACACATAAAATGTATCGTTTTTTCACTTTTCAATAATGAGACACATCAAAAGAATACAACCTGTCATAACAAGATTGTTTGTGATCTGCGCGTCACCCAAAGGCGTCAAAACCCCTCCTACACTCTGACCAGTAGAGTGTAACAACATTATATAGTAAAAACGCACGTGCTTGACAAAATCTACTGAGAAACCTACTCAATTAGGGACTATCCATAAATGACGTAGCATTATATGGGGGAGAGGGGAGTTTTGTATTTTGTGATTATGTGTGTCGACAGGGGGGTCATGTCAAGCTACGTAGATTTTTTAAAGTGGAATATGGGTTGATCTGACACGACACGACAACCTTACCCGTTTCATCTAACATAGTTTTTTACGTTGACAAGGGGGGGGGGAGGGTTACCGCCAAGCTACGTAATTACCATGGGGGGTATTTAGAGTTTTGTGACGAAATGCTACGATGGGGGAGGGAGGCGGTAAAAATCACTCAAAAAATGTTACGTCATTTATGGATGATCCATTATGTAAAATTAAAGAAAAAGCTAGTGAACTTAATCTTTTGACTGGTAGTGTATATTTATCAACTTTCTTGCAAGTGCATATAATAAAATTATACCTTCGGAAAAGTTCCCAAGCATCCAAAAATTCGTATAAGGGAACTACATAAGCTTCTCGTTTTAAGTAATCCTACATACATCGCTACATCGCTTGTTATTGTTGTAACGATTTGCAAAACCTTAGGTTCAAGCTCTAGGTCTACGAGAAAATGCTACACAGCCGCCATCTTGTGACAAAATCAGAATCCCTTTTAAGCCGATGTATTAATAAAACTTTTTAAATATCATTCTGAGGAGTTCGGTATGTTCGAATTATCAAAATGAACAACTTTCTCTATTACAACAATGGCTTATCTCGTGTATTTTGAAAGTAATTTGGCTCTTTTGAGAAATAAAGCATTTCAAATGGTGATTGGTTGTTAATGTGGAAATGGCTGAATTAACGTCAATATTTTTTCTGGCTACTCATCGAAAATAGCAAGGTTGTCATTTGCTGCTACGGTTTTCGTGCTTAATTCTCCTGAGATTTTTTAACCAATTTTTTTTTATAAAATAAAAGAGTTAACGTTTTTTAAAGCTTATGGAGACTGCTTTCACGAATATCTTTGCTAAATACAGGAAGTTTCTTTATTAAATACTTAAGAAGTTATAGCTCATTATATTCGGCTAACTCCAAAAAATATTTTTTATAAAATATCCTTTCAATTTTCATTCCTACAGGTTTCATATATTCTAGGAAGTTATTTCAATCGTCAATAGACACAATTTTAATTCATGCATATTTTTCTTATCTCGAGTATTTTCGAAGATATTGGATTTTTTGAGAAAAATAGTTTTTTTTTCAAATCATCCCTAACTCTACTCGAGATAAGTTATTGTTTGAGTTTCATAGTGTTGGGGTACAATTTCTAATTGCAACTAGAGCTGGCTGCCCGCTTTTGCCCGTTCAAAAGTTTTACTTTTAAAACTTTTTCTTATTTTACCAAATATTACCCAATGACTTGTTAGTCGCAAGAAATAGACCGATGATCCGTTCTGAAAAGATATGTATCTTGATAGGACGAACAACTTTCTAGAACGTGCTGAAGCTTTATCTACGACATTTAAGAAGTTATGTTAAAAAAAGTTTTTAGGAGGTCATTCACAAACAACCGTCAATAACTTTGAGTGTACCATGAAGAGAGAATTTATGTCTTCAGTAGAGATATTCGCAAAAACAAACTCTTTAACATTTCTGAATACTTCATCTTGTTTTTCATACTTTGAAAAAAAATGTAGCAAATATCTCACTTCAAGGGGGATTAATGATTATAACCATACCATTTCAATAAAGGTTTTGGAACATCATTAAACATCTTAGAAGATATCTTTGCTGTACGCTTTACCGTTTTCGCGTGAATAATATTTCGCACGCTTTCAGCGAAAAAAATCATGTACATTTACGTCTCCTGACCATGACATATAACCTCAAAAATGACGTAGTTTTACGTTTGACTTAAATTATGTGAATCATGTACTTTAACTCCAAAAGGCAGTTTATTTTGAATATTGATACTTGTTAATTGATAGCACTGGTACACCTTTCATGTGAAACTAAAGTTGTCTACAATCGAGGCGACATGACATATGCCACAAAAAGTCACTATGGATTTTGTTAGCTACTTACACGCTGTTACTGCTGCCGCGTGGGAATAAATGTCCTGTTGTCGCGGTTATAGTTCATCATTTCGTGAATTCCATCATGTTTATTTATTAATTCATTTATTTATTGATATATTTATTTATTTGTTTATTTATTTGTTGATTTATTTATTTATTTATGTATTTATTTATTTATTTATTTATTTATTTAATTATTTATTGATCATCTGACCTAGTTGGTCTTAATGAATACGGGGATGGGGATGGGAAAAGCCTATTTGAGTTATACATCAACTTTTCTTAAATTCGTATAAAAACCCCTTATCTATTCAAATGCAAACATAGCACAAAGTAAATCAGTAAATATCGGATAAGTTAGAGTCTGTGGAATTATAGAATTCCGTACAGAGGTATCCGCAACACTGCCTAAAATGATGCCCTTTTCTTTATTACTAGCAGCCACAGTTTTTCTTGTCACTTTGAGTGACTTCAACCGAGTTACACAATAAATTAATATGGAGTTAATTGAAAACCTACTGTTTCGTGGCTTATAGCACTTTATTCATAATACTATTCCATGTAATTTATTTTACATTGTTACAAAAAACTATGATAAACTGAATATAGTGTCTTGTTTAGATGATTGAAATGATTTGAAAGAAGAATGTTTGTTTACTTTGCACGATAGGTAGCCATCTGTTTGTTCAATTGGTAGGCTTCGTTCTGTGCGAGCCTTTATAACATAAACAACGCCATTGGGGTTAGTCAGATCCTCCTTAACTTTTCGGAAGTCGCGCTAGAGCACTGAGTGTACGCTGCTCTGAAAATCTAGCGAAATCGTCTTAGCGCACCAGCGGCTTCTCGTACAGTGGGACATTTGCACAACTTCCGGAGGGTTAATAGCCGGTTCATGAAGGTAATAGAACTTTCTAAAGCATCGGAACTTTGCGAAAACGAAAATGAGACAACGACCTAGGACAAAGCATACGAGTAAGATCAATTTCATTATTTCCTACGCACACTCGTTTTCGCTTTGAGATTGAGAGCGACATTAGTTCCTTCAATATTGAACGTAGTGCTGGGCGAACGAAAATACACTATTATCCCTACAACGCTTTCGCGACTTTTTCTATACGTAAACGGTTTTGTAGGGTACATTTGTACCCTAGAGCTAAAATCGCTCCGGAATATGTTTAATTTTCATTGGATTTATAATTAAATTGAATAGTTTTATTCTAAAATCATTCGTTAACTATCCTGTTCAAAAACATTCGTGTTTTGTCTATTTTATTACGTATTATTTTGTTTTTAATAGAACAAGTCTTTAAAACACGTCAAAATTCCCTTTTGTACTTAATATTGCTATAACTCCGGTAGTTTCTAACCGATTTTGAGCATCCATACGGCGTTGTGAAGATTATTAAAATGCCTTTGGAAGACGTAGTCAATAAATCAAAAACTGTTCAAAAAGTGTATTTATTCTGATGCTTTTTTGAACACCAAACGTCAATACAAACACTAAAAGTACAACAATATGCAGTAACGGTGATAAAATAGGAAGGCGTCGAAGGAAGAGGTAGAGCCGTACAAAAAGTAAGAATGTTTCAGAGCCTAGGCTACATAAGATGAGGAATCGAGTAGTGCTTGGTGTATATTATATACAAATCATATTCACGAATGTATTTTACCTCTTTTATCCGCAAAAGCAAAAAATGCGATAACGATCCAACTAGAAAATTTACTTTGTTTAGCAATATTGAAGTTTATACAATTTCGCACAAGTTTCTCGCTCACTCTGTATTGATAATTTGCTTTTAAAAAAAGATATAATAAATTTTCCGAATCATGTACACATGACAAAACACTAACGTAAACGGTTTTGTGGAGTACATTTGTACCCCAGACAAACTTTAAACGGGTACTGTTAGGTTGGTCAAGTGAAACAATTAGGGGATCATCCATAAATGACGTAGCATTATATGAGGGAGGGGGGATTTCTGTATTTTTTATGTGTGACGATAGGGGGGTAGGGGGTCATGTCATGCTGCGTCGCTTTTTTAAAGGGGAATATGGGTTGACCTGACACGACATGACCACCTTACCCGTTTCATCTAACTAACATCGTTTTTTTATTTTTTTTTTATTTTTTACGGGGACAAGGGGGGGGGGATGGTTACCGCCAAGCTACGTAATTACCATGGGGGGTATTTAGAGTTTTGTGACGAAATGCTACGATGGGGGAGGGAGGCGTTAAAAATCGCTCAAAAAATGCTACGTCATTTATGGCTGATCCCTAGTTTGCACCTACTTTTATGGAAGTTGAAATGAAATAAACCGAAACGGAATAACAGGGATCGCAAATAACTCTGAGGTACAAATGTACCCCACAAAACCGTTCTAGGATTAACGATATTTACTTGTCGTTATTTCGTGGAATTGGAAGCTAGCGATGATATTGGACGACTGAAGCATTATTGGTGTGCATATTTCCCGTTGTTGCCGCGTTCTAGTTGCAGTTCTATGATGAACATTGCTATAATTTCATTAATTAACAATTAAAATGAATATCAAAATTGTTGATTTAAAATTAAAACGAGATTGAATTTTGGTACTGTCATAGGAAAACGGAAGTCGCTGCTTCTGCTGCTCGCTTTCTTAGAATCGAAAGAAGAAGCCGGCTGTCTTTTTTGTTTTGCTTTGTATGTATTTAGGGACCATCCATAAATGACGTAGCATTTTTTGAGTGATTTTTAACACACCCCTCCCCCATCGTAGCATTTCATCACTAATCTCTAAATACCCCTCCTTGTAATTACGTAGTAGCTTGACGGTAACTCTCCCCCTTTGTCCCCGCATTTTTTTTAAAATAAAAAACGATGTTAGTTATTCCACTTTAAAAAAGCTACGTAGCATGGCATGACCCCCTGTCGTCACACATCATCACAAAATACAAAACTCTCCCCTCCCCCATATAATACTACGTCATTTATGGATGGTCCCTTAGTAATGAAGGAGGCAGCAGAAAGACGAAAGTGAATCCAGTGGGTTTAATCGTTCAATGAAAGGATATGAGAATTTTAGGCCCTGGTTATAACAGCGAAAAGCTTTGTTGACGGAGCACACGTTGCGGTGCATAGATGAGGAGTTGACTCAATAATTTCGACGCATCCAACTCTCCTAGAAGAATCTTAGCGACGAAAACAGCTTGTGCTATTCTTCTTCTCGTTTCCAGGGTGTTTAGACCAGGGTTGTTAACCCGATGGATTCAACGTTATCGTTTTAACGCGATATCGTTGAATCGATATTTTTCCGTTAAATTCAATGACGTTGATTTTTACGTTGATTTCATCGTTCATCGTCAACACACATCGATGAATGTAACGTTAACGTTATCGGAAATTTTGCGTTGATTTCTCTTTTAATCCTCCGGAAGTCACGAAAAAGGCTCGCTGAACGGGCAGGCGCTGTTGCTCTAAGAGGATTTCGCTAACGCTAACAAATTTCAGAACGTCGCGCACTTAGTGCACTAGTGCGAGTAACGGACGATTAAAAATAGTACACTTTTTCTAGGACATAATCTATCTATCTATATCTATATAAAAGTCATTATCTATCTATCTATATCTATATAAAAATTTGTATTATATGATTTATGAACTCCCCAACGGCTTAATCGATTGCCGTAAAAATTTATGCATAGTATGCATTTGTTATGGAGCGTGTTTGTGTGTTCTTGGTTGGAGATTATCTGCCCGCCAGATGGCGCTTCGGAACAAATTGTTTTTCTCCTATTTCGTTGAAAGTCGCAACAACATGCGATGGGTATTAGCTAGTATTCTATAAAACATGCAATACATACACTCCAAAAAGTTGTTACTACAAGCTCATAGTATAGTCAAGTAAAACCAGAGTTAGAGAAATTTAAAAATTGACGAATTTCGCGCTAACTCGAACAAATGTTGGAGGCACCCCCTCAGATTTGAATGAAACTTTCTGTACATGAGAACTTTGTCACAAAAAGCCACTTTGATACCGTGAAGAGCCCATCCACCGATAGGCCTCCATTTACCGATCAATTTGACGGCGAAATTGTTTTGACTCGAATATTGCACGGAATTTAGAAATTATTAATAAAGTGAAATATGGAAATAGTACGTAGAACATCAATATAATATACACTTTCATTATTCATCTTTTCATATTTTTCCAAATAAAGAGCGTTGGAAGTAGAAATCGCTGTTAATTGATCGGTAGATGGGTCTTGCACGGCACTTCGTTTTTCCAAAAATGATCTAGACTCTCTTTTGGAAAGGATCAAACGGTTTTTACCATTTTCTTCAAATGGCTATTGTCTTAAAGTTACAAATCCTACAAAAAATATTGTAGGAGTGATTTTCACAAATTTAGCCAAATTTTTGAATAAAAATATTGAAAAAAATCTTCATTGACTCCTACACTGAAAAAAATCGATTTAAAAAATTTAAGGTCGATTTAAAAAAACCATCTTTGATTTGGATGAAATTTTGTTCCAAGATAGGTAATTATGTCCCATACGTCAAAAATTCAAGCTGGGCACTTTGAAGATAAAAAGGCATCTGAAAAAAAATTTCTTGTCCAAACGAATTTTTTACAGTGTATTTTTATCTAAAACTAAACCAATGAAAGTCATAATCAGCTCAGAATCCAATTTCTCAACTGCTAGTTGCCTGATACATGCAAAAGGCATCAGTAACGAATTTGGTATAAATTAATAACAAACTTGAATGAAGGCTGGAAGACTGGAAGACTGCAGTTCAGTTGTTCATCTCAAAGATGATAAATTTTATGAAACGATTGACAAACTTTTCTAAAATTTATGCTTTGTCTGATGGAGCAGCAGTTCAATACAAATATAAGAAAAACTTCGCAAGCTTGTGTAGATTCCAGTCAAATTGTGAATTAAGCGCAGAATGGCATTTTTTTGCAATATCCCATGGAAGAGGGCCCTGTGATGCTATTGGTGGCGTGTCAAAAAGAGCCAGTCTTGCTCGCGACTATGGAAATACCATAACAACTTCCCGAGAGTTATATAACTGGGCAGTGGAACAAACGGATAAAAATATCACAAAATTAAATTTCTGCTACATATCCACTGAACAGTACAACAAATGAAGTAATAATGGAATATTTGTGTAATAACATGAACTCTTTTCAATGGGACTCTTGAGTAATAAAAATATATATTTTTATTAATCGAGAATCCCATTGAATAGAATTCATGTCATTGACAAATATTCCATTATTACTTCTTAGTATATACTTAGCTGCTAAATTAGACAATATCTTCTCACAAACTGAGTTTTATTGGATTCTGGGAAGATTATGACTTTCATTGGTTTAGTTTTCGATAAAAATACACTGCAAAAAATCAGTTTGGACAAGGAAAAGTTTATTTCAAATAACTTTTTTTCCTTCAAAGTGCCCAACTTGAATTTTTGACGGAAGGTAGGGAACATAATTACGTATCTTGGAACAAAATTTCATCCAAATCAAAGATGGGTTTTCTTTAAATCGATTTTAAATTTTGAAAATCGATTTTTTTCAGTGTGGGAGTCGATGAAGTATTTTTTTCAATATTTTTATTCAAAATTTTGATTAATTTTGTAAAAATCACTCCTACAACATTTTTGTAGGATTTGTAATTTTTAGACTATAGCCATTTGAAATAAAATTGGTAAAATAAGTTTGACCCTTTCCAAAAAACAGTCTAGATCATTTTTGGTAAAATTAACTATTCAAAATGGCTTTTCGTGATAAAGTCTTCATGTACAGCGGTTTCATTAAAATCTGAGAGGGTGCTGCCAACTCTGAATACGACTTAGCACGAAATTTGTCAAATGCTTCGGAAACTAACCTCAGAATTTATATTTCAAATATAATTAAATTATAAATAAATAATTCTTATAAATACACTATATAATATATTTGACGAAAACAGAAATCAACGCGAAAATTTACGATAACGCTAAAGTTGAATTCAACGCAGTGCGTTGACGATGACGATGAAACCAACGCCAAATTCAACGCCGATAATGGCGCTGAATTCATCGTTATCGGCGGTACAGTTGAATTCAACGTTAACAACCCTGGTGTAGACCTAATAATCTACACTGTCTTATTGAACCAGTTTTCTTTGAATTGCTTTAATTCTTACTATACATGTTGCTTGATACGGACACCATTTTATGGAGTTAGATTCCAATAACGATCGTATCAATGCGCAGTTCAGTGAGTGGAGACAGAGAGGGTCGTTAAATTCATTAGAAATTTTAAACATGAATCCCACCTGGCGGTTTGCTTGGAAATGAGGTCGTGAGTACGGAATCCAAAGTGACCCCAAGGTCACACACTTGTAGTACACGCTCAAGATGCTGATCACCAATACACTGCCCATAAAAGCGTAAGTAAAAACGCTGTTCAAGATTTACATTTTCATTGACCTGAATGGATGGGACAACACTGTTTTGGTATTTTTTGATATTTTCTACACAAACCTGGTAATCTTATTTGTGCATTGTGATTCAGTGGTGATACAGAATGCAATCCACCAGATAACTTATTTTCGAGAAAATTCTCTTATGCTTTTATGGGCAGTACAGTGGTCGTATGAGATTGACGATGAATACTAATTGTACACGAGTTTAAGGAGCACCAGCCATTGAAAGTGTCCATGCGCTGTTGTAAAGCTAAGCAATCCCAGGTTCAAATGGCAATCATGTATATATCTACGTCATCAGCGTAGAATATACGAAACCCAGATGTCACTACTGTAGCTATATCATTGGTAGAGTGTGAATAAGAGTGGGCCCAAATTACTTCCTTGAGGAACACCCGAGTTGGTAGAAAATGGCGCAGAGAACACACATCCAATTTTTATTACAAGTGTCCGATCTCTCAGATACGGTTCGATCTAACGAATCACATCAAAAGACACTCCTATTAACTTCAACCATTCATGAAGGATTGCGTGATAAACTCTGTCAAATGCTGATTTCAAGTCGGTATAAATAGTGTCAAAAATATATATTTTAGCATGTAAAATTTAATATTTCACAAACGCTATGAACACACTTTTCAAAATAATCTGAATATCAGTAGATATTAGATTTTGTTATATCCTCGATTTTTTTCCGTAAGCATCAACCACTGTACTGTATCGGCTTACGATTAAATAATACTGTCAAAAAAATCCTAATGGAAAATAACTGCCAGTCATCAGCTGGGAACGCGGAAGGGAAACCCCGATGACTGGCATGATTCCAGTTTCTCAATTCGTCATCGTAATATACCAAACAACTGTGTAACACCCGTTGATGTGGTATCTGCAGCTCCGACGGCCGGCTCATGTCAGTTCAAAAACCTTTCACAAATCGCAGCTTCTCGCGAACTCGCCCCAGAGTTCATTGACAGGGCAAATGTCCACTGGTTTTGGTTTGGCTTTGCATAAACCTACTCGGTGTAGCTGTCCCGCAACAGGCAGGCGCCTTTACAACATCTGCCCATGACGAAACCTCGAAAGAGAGAGCGAAATTTTTCAGTGACGTAGACTCTTCCACCTAAATGTTATAGTATTGTCATCCAGCGTAAAACCGCGGAAAAAGCTGAACGTGAGGTTTTTGAACTTTCCTTAGGCAAATAGAAGCTTTCTCCTTTGCTGGTCGAAAAACTCGGTCAACTCATACCCATTCCCACACCGCATAGCTGTTTGTCAAATACATCGCTTAGTTTACACTCACGCAGCTGATGTTTCGACGCACAAGTCAATGCACCTTCCTCGGAAGTTCGACTCGTTTTGCACGCGAATGAAAGTTCGCCAAACTAGGTCATTGGAATTCAACATCGGAGGGATTTTTTCGATGGCAGATTTCGTAATTCGCTTCCTCGAATCTGACTAACATCACACGGTACCTACCAATAATGCTGTTGACGCATGTGAAAGTTGCGGCATTCGCAGGTGTGTGAATTATGATTCTCTTTTTCTCTCGGTCGGTTTGCAATGAAAGCTGACGGGTTTGTTTATGTGGGATTGCGACCTCCGAGGGAATGCAAATGACATTGACGTGACTCGCGGTGCTGGTAATAGCGGCTACAAATTGGGAAAGTTGCAGAGTTCAATGCCCGCCCAGTAGTGGTTATCGCTGAAAAGTTTGAACACGGTTTTAAAACGTGGAATATTTTTTGGGTACCGGAGTCGAGGATATACTGGCGTTTGGATTTTTCCGAGCGTGTTTGGGCAAAGGGAAACTGATAATGAAAAGTTATAAATCAGAATGTATATTTAATGTACAAATTATATCCTTACGAAAATT
The DNA here is from genome assembly GCF_030247195.1 of Topomyia yanbarensis. Taxonomy (NCBI): domain Eukaryota; kingdom Metazoa; phylum Arthropoda; class Insecta; order Diptera; family Culicidae; genus Topomyia; species Topomyia yanbarensis. The sequence continues at coordinate 171,066,123 of NC_080671.1, read as the reverse complement.
TTAATTCAGTTAGCGATAGTACATTTTTCTATTTACTAATAAAAGGAAACGTTGAGTCTTGACCGAGATAAATTGAAACGATGTAGTACCAAACCAACTCCGATTGACGATAACCCACACGGGAAAATATATAAAATCCAATGAAAAAAAAATTCGGTTTTTATTTTTAACTGGTTGAATTTAAAATTTTTGCTGAACCTAAAAAGTCTACCACTGTTGATTTGGCTCTTCTTGAAAATAACAAAAGCACCGCTTGAAAGCTGATTTTTGTGTGTTAACAATACCAGCGGTGCTGTCATGCTGGACACAAACGATTTAAGTTTTTCATGTCATATCGAAGTGTGCAAAATCAGTGCAAGTTTCTGTTAAATTTCAATGGTTCGTATTATCATTACAAGTTTATGATGTACAAAAGGTGTTGTTTAAATGCTGCACTAAAAATGAAAAATAGTGTTGTCTACCGACGTTATAGTAAAACGTGTAAATTAAAGAATTCAAGTAAACATTGGAAAGTTTACTTCAAATGACCATCGGGTTGGATCAACGATTCTAATTATCGATTCTAATTATTGAACAGATAGGCACTTTACCAATAATTTTCTGCCTTAAATTATGGAAAACTTGATTATTCTTGAATATAAGTATTATCCATGCACATTGGTCCAGAATGCAAATTTCGCAGTAATTTTGAGATTTTGCTTAAACTAAACAAGTTTACCTTATTAAGTCTTTAGAAAAGTTTTCGTAGTTTGTAAGCTTCATCTATTTGTTAAAACAACAGTTAGTGTGATTCTAATTTTACCAAGATAAAAAAAATAACTTTTTAACCATTCTAGCTAGCACCTAATGACCTTCAGCGAAGTTGTAGAAAGACAAATTATAGAAGAGTTTTCTGAAGACATGTAAGCTCTATCATTCATACTTTTCATTCTGCAACAAATTTGGAATCAAAGGTTTTGGTGTTTCTTAGTATTTCTTAGAAAAACTGTTTTAATCAAATAACTTTTGCTGTATTGATTAAAAACTAAAATAGTCTTCAGACAATTTTAAGATTGTTTTAAGTCGAATAATTTGTTTTATGGCACCACATATCTAACTATTATCGTTGAAAATTTATGAGCGCTTATTCGTCAAAAATAGGGTTCATAGGAACACAAATATCACTCATTGAGACAAATAAAAGACTCTTTTTTTAAAATGTGAAAGCCGAAAAACAAGATTTTTGTTGGCAACAACAATTAATTAAACCAAGTGCATTATCGTGATTTTCGATCTGCTGGATAATATCTTTTATTTAATATCTTGTTTTGGGTGAGACTATCAACCGTTTTCATTTAATCGGTGTGTGAATAATAGAATACAGGTTGGTCAAATTCGGACCTTTTGCCGTATATACGATCTGATACGCAATCGTGAAAACCCGTTTGAGAGGAAAGTGAGCGCAGTCAGTTGAGCTTTCAGGAAAACAAATTTTCGCTAATCTGTTGACAGAATTCGACGTATAGCTCATAACCTATTTTTAGGTAATTTGGCCCAGCTCTTACTTTTTATTGTATGTTGACTACAAACTTTTATGTATCAAAGAGAATTTTTCATTTCACAATTCGAAATTTAGTCAAAATGAAATAGGAATAACTTAGGCCAAAATGGGAGTTCATTTCTATAGTAAAAATCGATAAGAAATGGGTGGTTCGAACTGGAACAAGGTTGGGGTAATTCCGACATTTCATGTACTTTTATGCAGAGCCGTTTATATACAATGCGGTAAAAGATCGGAAACAGCCGCTTCAGAAAAAAATGTGCGCAATTGATCAGACTTTTAGGAAAAAATGATTTTTTGTGAATCGGTTGGCATGTTCCAGTTCTATAGCTCATAAACCTCTACTAGGTCCGAATCATCCCAGTTCCCCCTACTTACATCTTTTAAATAATAGCTGGAGTTTTGATATATTACCAGAAAATGTTCATCAACTAAAACTTGAAATACATCTAAAGGATATGTTAGAAAAAAATGAAAACTGCAAAAATTTTGTAGCATGTTCAAATTACTTTCACTGTGTACTATATAGACGATATAGTGTCGTTTTCATGATAAAATTTTGCCCTTTACAAAACTTTTCTATTATTTTGATTAATGAGTAGGGTGGTTCTAAATTTATTAAGATCAGAAAATTTACTTGATTATGATTCGAGATAGAGTTCCGTAGCCTTCAAGCAAATTGAAGAAAAACAACTTTGTCGAAGACACTAGAGCTCTGCGTCTTGTGCTTTTTATTTTACAGGAAATTTACCAAAAAAAATTAAGGCGTTTCCTAAAAAATGGTTTTATTTATATCAGTATTTCAAAAATCACTCCAATCAGTATGCGTTGAGAAAACCATAGCTTGACAAATCGTTAAAATACATGATTTCATCATTCATGGTTTTTTGGATCCTGGGGAGTGAAAACCGCCAAGGAGTGAAAACAGGTTACTAGATTGTAATTACAGCATACAGTTTAAAAGCCCGATGTTGAGCTCAATTTAGATATTTAATTTTCATTTTATTAAGTAGAAAGGCAAAACATAACCTTGGTACAGTTCTTGGCAAAACCTTCTTTTCCGATAGACCTCGCAGGATAGCATTCAATGGTTAGCGAAAACGGCTATTACAGTAGTAAATAGTAGGGGACTGTGGGGAGTTGTGAACCACGGGGAGTTGTAAACACCGTCAATTCGCGCTAAGCTATGGATCATAAAAATGTGGTAACTACTGTTAAATGTCTACTGTCATGTGACGTTATTAGCAAATGTTGCATTAATTCATGTTCTTTATGTTTAGGTAACCAACGACTAAATATACCAAGCAAAAAGTTTTTTTACTCGGTTATATTTGTGGTATGTGGCATCCAGTTATGTAACTGATTTCAAAGTAAATTAGTGCAAAACATTCCTTGGGTAATTGGCTTTCATCAACAAACAAAAATTGGAAGAACCTTTAGTGTGTCGATGGAGATACGTTTTTTTTTGAAGATATGTAAAGTGGGGAGTTGTGAACCGTACATTTCAGTAGGTTATAGTATTTTTTAAGTAGGACATTATCACAATGCGAAAATCAGGGATTGGTCTTACATATTATGATATAAAAATGTTCAATTTTATAAGAAGAACAGGATTCTGCCACAATTTTAATTTCCCCGTGCCACAACCGCGAATTCAAGTGGCTTGGCGCGAATCATGTTGTCGCCGACTCATTGCAAATCATATCACTTTTCCATCTCATTTTAAGTTGAGGAAAAATTTTAAAATTTATCTTCTATAGCCCTAATAAAAATAAATCACAAAAATATTTCATCTCTTCTACTTTTTGCGATGGTTCACAACTCCCCACCAAACTAAAAAAAAGCCGATTTCACGTATTTCACGCATTCTGTCATATCTCAAACAAGACAATAATTTTTTTTTTGAATTTCTTCAGCCTGCGGATGTATTAAGGTGTCCTTAACAAATACCAGGTCTAACATTGAAAATCGACCAATATTTATGGTAGTTATGCTCCGAAAACAAAACTATGTGCACAACTCCCCATCGTCCCCTACACTTGTGTTGCATCGTTTCACTATGCATTTGAGCTTTTGGATTTCATCACTTCAGCAGATTTTTTCACCGGATTTGAGACATGTTTCCCCGTGACTACATTTTTAGATTAATATATTTGTTAAAGAAAATTAAATTGTAAGCAAAGGACTTGCTCAATATTTACGTACTGCTGGGGTAATTGAGAAATTAAACGTAAAAATCTTGAAGAACTGTTAGCAAAGTTTGAAATTAAATTCGGTCTATGAGCGACAACAGAACAAGAATCACAAGCCGGAGTGACCAGGAAGAGCCAAAACCAGGAGTGAAAACCTAAAAGTCAAAACATACATGGGTTGCTTTGATTTTTGACTCACTCCCAAAAACGTGCATAACAATGATTGGTTTCCACCGCTTCTTTGGAAATAGGCTCCTTGGAGTAAAATGTGTGGTTTATTTGAAACACTGATTTATGTAACTTTTGCAGCTTTGATTTTTTCATTATGTTTGGAGAGAGAATGGGCCAAAATCGAAAACGAGAAAAGCAGTTTTTTTACACACCGAGTGTTAGATCTTCATAAAAATCAATCAGCTTATGTAAAATGTTGTTACAGTACTGTTGATTGATTTTTATGAAGATCTAACACTCGGTGTGGAAAAAACTGCTTTTTTCGTTTTTGATTTTTGCCGATTCTCTCTCCAACCTTAAGATGATTTTAGAAATAATTTCAGGTATTTTGAAGTAGAAGTACCGCAGTTTGTCTCAATATACCGAAATTCTAGCTTCCTTCGTTAAAAAGTTATATGTACATACGTTTTACTAAAACTGTACTATTTTTTGAGTAAATACTGCAAGAAATAAAAATAATATCGTATTTGCCATTTTTGGTGATCTAAAACCACAAAGCATGCTATTTCATAAAACAGGAACGCTATTTAATGTTAAGTGCCATAATCGAAGAAATGCTATTTGAAAAAATCACATTTTCCATGTAAAACTTCTAATAATCTTGAAACGAAAAAAGTTTAGTAGTTGATGTTTTCAAACAAATTATGCAATCTTAAATAATCTTCAAGCTGCCTAAAGACTACTTTAGTTGAAATAAAATTTACAAAAGTTATAAAAATAAAACCGTTTTTAAGGAACACCCTAAAGTTTCCATTTGGATTTCTACAACTTCATCGAAGACAGACAAGCTCTATATCGAACCGGTAAGAAGTTCAATTTTGAATCTTGCTAAAAACGAATCTAGATAATGTTTGAACGAAAAGAAGGGCAGTACAGCAACTTTCCTAAACATACTGCAAGGCTTACTTATTTGGTTTTAGCGAAAAGTTAAAATTCCTGTTAAATTTACATTCTTGACCACTGTGCAATGTTTATACACGATGCAAACTACAAATCACGGTTATCATAAATTAAATTTACATTCTCAAAAAAACGTAGATATTTTCTGATGGCACTCCTTTCTCTTTTTTCGCCCTTCTTCCCCGCGGAACTACATCAAGGTATTACTTTGAGGAGAGGGTGGGGCTAGTTGTGCTTTCGTCGCACCTCGCAGCTTTTCGACGCGATTTACTCGGGCTAACACCCGGCAGTGGATCTAGCTTACCCACGAGCTACCGGTGGGATGACCTGCAAAAAATTGCACATTCTAGTCAGGATATTTTTAAGTTTTACAGAAAATTTTCACGCAAAATAATTATTCTACGTCAACACCCCGGTTATGTTCCGGATATTATCTATCCTAGGTTTAAAATTTCGTTCTAGGCATCTCTTTTTTCGGTTTATTACTGTTCTGAATTTGGTTTTTTTATATAATTTATTCATTTTGAATATTTGACTAATTTTAAATATATGATCATTTCATTTTAGATATCAATTTGATTCTACCTTCTCTTGTATATTTTGTTCGTTCGAGTTTATTTTATTAATTTTATTCGTTCTAATCTTTACAATTATTCTGATCAATTTATTCATTTTATTCATATCATTCACTCGACTTATTTTGTACACTGTTTTCATTTAATGTATTTTGTTCATTTTTTTCAGTATATGCACTTTATTCAATTTTTTATTTTATTCATATTTTCCAGTTCATACATTTCGTTCAGTTTCTTGATTTTAACAATCTGAATATTTTTCCAATCATTCATTTTATGTATTTCATCTAAATTATAAGTTGACACAAATTAATTTGTTCTATTAATTTTATGATTTTTGAATATCGTTAATATTTCATTTTGATCTTTTAATTTATGTTATTTTCTTCTTCTTTTGTTCATAAAAATTGATTTGTTTATTTTATTCATTCCATTTATTTTATGGATTTAGTTTCCCTCCATTTAATTAATTTTATTTGTTTCGTTTATTTTATTTGTTACACATTCATTCTTTCCATTCATTTATTTATGTTATTTTCTCCAGTTCATTCATTTTATTCAGTTTTTTTTCATTTTATTAATCCGGTTTAATTTTCGAGGATAAACAAACATTGACCTATTTTGTCTAACTGATTTAATTACTATATAGAACTCGATCATCCGAAATAAAAAGAAATAAATAAAAAGCAATAAAAAATCCTGCACAAGTTTCGATCTACGAAGTGAATCAAGCGGTAGTCTCCCGTTGCATATGATATTTCAACACAACCATCAGCCGTCGAATGTATATTTCAGGATCGAATGTAAAGGATATTCAACGTGAGGAGGAAAAACGCGACCAGCTACGATGTCAGTGAAATGTACACGTGAATTGCTTATTGTATTATGCAACGACCAGTATCAGCGCGCGGTTGTATATCAAGCTTGCTCAGGGACTGGGATGAAACGCAAAAGTTGCGTAAGAACCACCATTTGTTAGGCGGAGGAAAATGCCATGGAAATTTTATGCAGCTACATGTCAAGGGTGGTAAATGAAAGAGCAAGCTATATTATTAGTACGCTTGATTGTACGAGCACGTGGTCTTTTATTACTTTGCCATACCTTCTTTCTAGCTCGTAAATCTGTCCGGGTAGATTTACAAGGATTACCAAAATAAAAAGACGCTAATTATTTGTTGATTGGGATTTATTCAGCTTCGACGAGGAAATAGAACAACGTATTGATTCAACCTTCAAATGAACAACGGCAAACACCCAATATTAATACTGAATGTGATAATTTGTTTATCATCGTCAACTGAAACTTTGACTTCGTCGTCGCCGTCCACGTGTACCCATGTACTATACCAGTAGGATCATTGCAATTTTTAAATGTTGTAACCTGGAAGTAAAATTTTAACTACAAATTAGAAATCGAAGGTTGATTGGTCATACCAGAACTAGGCGCAGGTTAGCGCAAACACACCCAAACGTGTCACGGTATGCGGTTTTGCAGGAATGGACCAACAGACCGGTTCTGCCGTTTAGCGCTCTGCTTAGAACCGCCTCCTCCCGCGCATTCGGTCGTTTACATGATCGTACTCCATGGGTTCTATTCCGTTAATAGTCAGTGCCGTGTTGCATGTCCGCGACATGTTTGAGCACTTTCTGTTTCAACATTGTACTGTAATGCTAATTGCATTGCACAACAACAAACTGTCACTGGTTGCCAATTGAATCTAGTACAATATAGTTGCGAGAGCAAACTCTAATATACACAGTCGAGTCTTGTACTAGTGCTTCGGCTTTAGTATCCAACACTTCCAAACTTAAGATATAATCATAGTTCAATATTAAAAATTAAACATGACATGGAGATTCGGGCGACCTTAAACACAATCGCTCTTGATGCAATATTCAGATAATCTACAGAGAAACAACGGAATTCCAACGACCCATCAATCAACTCGGATGCTGTAACACACCAGCCGTAGCAAACGGGAGTAAACAACTTTGCCCGCGCTGCGCGTTGAGATCTACATGCTAAAATTTACGTCGTCTGCACGTGATCCATCCGTCAATCGTGTCGATTAATTCTGAAAATGGTAATTCTAAGCCCCGTGCGCGAACCCAGAGTGCTCGTCGGAATTGATTTTCTTACAATTCGAGGAAATATTCGGTGCAACGCCACCGGAGCAACGACAGTCTGAGACTGTGCAATTGTGCATGCGTTGGTGACTGTGTCGGGGTCGATGGGGCAATAAAAAGTAGACTTCGATCGATTAGCGTTTCCATCGGAAAACGTGAGAATACTAAAGCCTCCGGGCACGTTGCACTGTCTTCCATTTGAATCTAGCTCTGGTTTCATATTGTAGATAGAAATCTTGCTTCACAGGAACTGGCTGCAGCCATGGTTCGAGTTTTGTGATACTTTGTTCAAATTCCTCAAACTCACAAATGTAAGGTACATTCAACATTTATTTTCATATTAAAATTTATGCCTTTGCAACGTTCGATCGATGAGTTTACCGAGAATGGGTTTGTGTAAGTACTGAGAGGACCGGTATTGATCAATATAAAGCAACTTTATTGCAAAAGATCCGTTCAATTAAAATGCATTTTTCATATCATTTGATGTATCTGACCAGACCCGTAGCCAGAAATTTGTTTCGGGAGGGGCTATAAAAATATTGCATAAATATTTTCATTCTGATGACTTGAGATAGTCACTAAAACTGAATGAAGTTTTGAAAAGTTCTTAATGAAAACAATTCCAAATTTTAGACAATAGGAACTAAAAATACTACAGACATGTTCTTTGTCACAAGAAAGGCTACAGTACATCGACAAATTATTGATATTGAATTTGATTTTATTATTTATTTACAAGCTACAATTTACTATCGTTACAACAATAGGTATTCCACAATTCAAAGCGTTTATGCGTTAAACGAATATGACAATCCTTGACGGTACTAGAAAATGTAAGGTTCTAAACACTAAATTCGTGATACATAACGGTACTCTATGGCCTCGTGCTGCTTCCAAAATGGATTCGAAAGACACGTTGTCAAAAGCTTCTTCTATGTCTAGTTCTATTTTTAGCTTACACATGAACAGCCAATACATGTAGGGATCCTGGAAAATTGCAGATATTCGCCTACAATGTTTCTTGTCAATATTAATGTCTGTGGTACATATGGCATGTGAAACAATCATTTGTGTCACTGAGTCGAAGCCTTCCGTTAAGTAAGTACCACATAAACACTTCCTTTCTCGTATCCAAAGTTACGGTAAAGATAGTCGTGGCTCGCGATGGTGGTGCTCAGGCGAAATTTTCGCTTGAACTGGATCAATTGTTATTCCCAAATAATGCTTCTCAAGTTTTCTGGCTGGAAATGAGAGTCATCGGTCTGCAATCTACGAAGTATACCGTGCTTATGAACCGCAACGCAACGCATATGGTATGTGACAATGATTAAAGCAGCCAGGCGAACTGTGCAGCGTACAAAATGAAGATGGTTCAAAATCATACCGCAATCATATTATTAATTTAATGAACGATTTGATCAACGAATTATTTTGAACCTTGAATAAGGAATAAACGAGGACAACCGTAGCGATCGTTTCAATTTGATGTAGGTTTTTTTTATATATTATTTTCTATTTGATTATATTGTTTTGTTTGCATTACATTTCTAATTTAGTATATTGGGTGTTCAGCCACAAGTGGTGACTTTTCATCCCTATTGTTTACACGATTCAGTTAATTATTATTAAGTTATAATATGCTTTCGCAGTTAAGTATTTTTTTCAGTAGGATGTTTTAAACCTACTTGTCTTCTGAATAAGGAGCTAAACAAATCTTATAAACTAACTTATAAACTATAAAGAGAGCTAATCGTTGCAATTGAAGATTGCAACGATTTTTGTCGGAAGTTGCTTATTAATAGTTTGTTCTTTAGGCAGAGCCTAGAATTCCTATTTATAAGAGGGTATAAACATTTTATATATTTGTTGCATTTTGTTTGGATTCCTTCAATGTGATCCTTAAAAGTGAGTTTTTTATCGTAAATCAAACCCAAGTATTTAACTTGATCTATCCACGTTAAATTCAAACCATAAATTTAATAATATGGTTATTATTTGGTTTAAGAGAAGAAGCTCTTGGCTTATGCGGAAACACAATCAATTGTGTGTTTGCCGCATTAGTGGAAATTTTCCATTTTTTCAGGTAATCATTGAAAATATTCAAGCTTCGTTGCAGTCGACTGCAGATAATAGCAAGACTTCTCCCTGTGGCTGAGATGCTAGTATCATCACAGAAAAGTGACTTTTTACAGCCTGTATATAGATTTGGAAGATCAGAGGTAAAAATATTGTATGGAATTGGTGCGACGCTTGATCCTCGAGGGACGCCTGCTTTAACGGGTAGCTTATTAGATTTTCAATTCTGATAAGAAACCTGTAGGGTACGGTTAGTAAGATAATTTTTAATTATCTTTATTATGTAAATTGGAAAATTGAAATCCCACATTTTGACAATTAAACCTTTGTGCCAAACACTGTCGAAAGCTTTTTCGATGTCTAGAAGAGCAACTCCAGTGGAATAGCCCTCTGAGATATTTGCCTTTATCATGTTAGTTACTCTCACAAGTTGATGAGTAGTTGAATATCCAATACGAAATCCAAACTGCTCAGGAAGAAAAATAGAATTCTCATTGATATGTGACATCATTCTAGTTAGGATGATTTTTTCAAATAATTTACTAATAGAAGAGAGTAAGCTAATTGGTTGATAGCTAGATGCTTCTGCTGGGTTTTTATCTGGCTTCAAAATAGGAATAATCTTGGCATTTTTCCATCTTTCAGGGAAGTATGCTAATTCAAAACATTTGTTGAATATTTTGAAAAAGTATCTCATGGTGATTTCGGGAAGGTTTCTAAGAAGAATGTTGAAAATTCCATCATAACCTGGAGCTTTCATATTTTTTAACTTTTTCATGATGGATTTGATCTCATCATAGTTTGTTTCAACAATATCGTCTAGAGACAATACTTGATTTGAAACGTTTTCATATTTTTGTAAAACTTCGGTTTCAATAGGACTCACAACGTTGAGATTAAAATTATGGACGCTTTCAAACTGCTGAGCAAGTTATTGAGCTTTTTCTTCGTTTGTAAGAAGTATGTGGCCACCTTCCTTCAAAGCTGGAATTGGTTTCTGAGGTTTCTTAAGAACCTTAGAAAGTTTCCAGAAAGGTTTAGAATTTGGCTTGATTTGTTCAACCTCTTTCGCGAAATTTTCAATTCTTAAGAGTGTGAATCTATGCTTAATTCTATGCACATTATGTATCCTTAAGAAGTTGAAAAATTCGTCGTCGCACGTTTTTTAATGAAGGAGAATTCCAATTTAATAAATTTAAATGATTATTTAAAGTCATTGTTAAACTGTAATTTCATTAAAATTTTTGTAGCAAATTCCCAACCCGCTTGAAAAGCTTCAAACATGGAGGTAGAATTTAACATGGCAATCATCATAGGTAACATAGCCTCCTGTAGGTATTTTAATTTTTCTTCCGTTACGCTACCTAGATCCATTGGACTAAAGGAAGCGTTGGGTGCAAACGAGATGGAGGGCGTGGTAGTTGTAGCCGTTATTTTGGCATTGCTACCTGTCACTGAAGCATAAGATGACACACCATTGTAGGATGGTGTGACAGAGGTAGAAGAAGTTGTTAATCTATTTTGAATCGGATTAACACGTTTGGGCGTGTTTTCTTGAAGTATACCTGAAGAAGTAGGTACATTTTTTATTTCTTGTTTTTTCGTTGTCTAGAACGAGAATTTATAATTTTTTCTCGAACAGGACAACCCCAGAAATTCGATTTATGATTTTCGCTACAATTAGCGCATTTAAACCTTTTTGATTTGATGTAGGTTTGATAAATCGTTGGGAGTGACTTGGATAAGACAATTAATGTCATTCTTTTGGACACAAGTTGCTGGTATGAAGCAGAGGTTATTAGCCCTGTCCTTGCTAGTGAGCAACGTTATTGCGCATTTATTCGTTTTCTGAAATGATGATAGAGAAAATAAGCGAAATCGGTTACTTAGTACTAAACATAAAAACACAAAAAACAAGGAGCTCCGAGAACAGAAAACGCTTCCATAAAATCAAAAATTTCAATGGTTTTTCTGCCTGTGAGTAAGGAGCAGTCGTCGTGGGAGATTCTGCACAGCAATGTGTGGAGTACTTCATCTTCGTCAGAATAACGATGCCAATGGTGAATACTCCATTGCCACTTCTAGTCTGTAGTCTAAAAGTTCTTGAATTTCGAAAGTAAATTATTTGATCTACTAGCCTCGTTGAGACTTAATACATTTGTGTATATACTTAATATTTACATAATATTATACTTAATATTTGTGTATATACTTAATACATAAAGGCTTTTCCAACTATAGATATACCTCGATTTAACATACATTTTCCGCTCAAAACATGTAGGTTAAATCGAATTTTATGTTAAATCGACACATAAAAGAAATGTATGTTTTCAAACAGAATTATTTTTTTATTTATCGCTCGAAATATTTGCAAGGATATTACTGATTGAATCCACCTAACAGTGACATAGAACCCATATATTCATAACTAAATAAATAAATCTTAGTGAAAGTCACATTTGACAGCTGAGACTCGGAAAATATTTCGCTGAAAATCTGTAAACAGATGTCGTTTTGCTGAAATATCAGTTTGCAAATTTGCTGACAACACCGCTCTAGAGACCGCGTAGCATTTGATGGCTGAAGCCAAAAATTGATCCACTGCCACAGTGGCGGATTTCCCTAAAAACCTGGCCAAAAGTCGAAAATGGTTTTGATTGACCTGCAAAGGTGCATACCACGGTTTTTGGGGCGCAAATTACGATTTTAAATTCAGATTTTCAAAATTCAAAATGGCGGATGCAAAATGGCCTACATTTTAATCTAAATATAAGTAAATTTTCATGAATGAAGATTTAATGGCTCCAGTGTATGCCAATAACGTTTGTAATGTATCGAATTTTAAAGAGTGTGTAGGTAAATGACAGAATTTGTTGATTTGCACGCATTAAGATGTTTGGGTGTCTAGATAATGTAATTAATATGAGAATTGATGTTATTACTCATTTCAAACTATGTATTTTGAAATATTATGCAACGTAGTTACAAAACTTTTAAACTCTCTTAACGATTATTGTTCAATTGCTGTCCGATGCACATATTTCTCAAAGAACGAAAAATAGTATTTTTCTAGATTACAGAAAATAAGCCGATTCTGCGACGAAATGCATGTAGTGAAAATTGACAAGTTTGCATGCAAATTGCAGTAACTAAAAAATTAATATGACGAAAATACGAAAACAAGTCAAGTTCACTAAGATTCATAGTTTTATTTAAATTAAATTTAACCGATGATTTGTCCAAAGTCCATTATTACGATGAAATGTCCATTTAAATTCATGCGTTATATGGTCAGAACATGCTAGTACTGCTTCCTGGTATAGTTTTGAGCAACCACGTTTTGTTGTCATGCTTGCTGACATGCTACGACTATCAACCTTCTCACAAACAATTTCGCCAAGCTGGCATTCATAATTGATTTTGATAGTAACGTTTAATCATGGTATTCATAATCGATTTTTGATATTTGGAACCTTTGGCGATTACTTCTGTTGAGCTCGTTGGATTTCAATGTGAACGACCAAAATTATTTACGTCTTTTGCGTCCCACTTTTGCTAACTTTTGAACATGTTTATGAATCTCGATAAAATTTTCACCACTAAATACACAATTCTTCCTGATCAAAATGCAGTATTGTGCAAATCGCCATGACAACCGGAGGGGCAGCAGCAATTAAAAGTACGAGTCGAAATTTTAAACTAGAAATCTTATAATCCATCTCCGTCTCCACTTAATCAAAGATTACTCATAAACGGGCAAATTCGGGCAAGAATTCTATTATGTTGGAGAATCGTTCAAGGAACACGAATTACCTTGAAACATAGTGGACATACGCGGACAAAAAAAGTATTTCAATAATTTAGCAAAAATGTCTGTTGAAACCGTCTGCTTCAAAAGCGTGAAAGTTATTGACATTTTTTATAAACAAACAAAATAATATATTTTGACATCAATACATATAAATAAAGTACATACCGTCAGCATTACTTTCCATTATTACACATTTGAAACCGGCACTTTTATCAAAATCTAGCTACACTTGAATAGTACTGATGTTTCGGGCGCTCGATGAAAAATATGGGCAAAACGCGATGGTCCAAATTGTTTGGATATATGGAAATTTTGGAGTGTTTCACTTAAAATAGCATGCTGCAGCACAATCCCAAAGTACTACCATACAATTTTTGACTTTTGGCCAGGTTTTTAGGCAAATCCGCCACTGTGCACTGCTCTGTACTACGAAAATTATTTGTTTATTCACCTTGTTGTGCGTACCAAAAATAAACATAAAAAAGTCTTCGGATCTTGAACATAATCTAGTTAAAAAACGAAGATAAATGATGTTGCTTTAAGCATTTTAAACTATACACATATTCTCTCACTGAAGCGGATCATACTATATATTAGTATTGATTCTTAATATTTCGCTTTAGTAAAATTGATAAAGAAAAAATTAAATAAATTAATGTATGTTAAATCGAAGTGAAAATTATGTTAAATTGAAGTAAGTTAAATCGAGGGTACGTTAAATCGTGAGTATGTTAATCGAGGTATACCTGTTAGGGTTGTGGTAGCGGTAATACCGGTACCAAAAATCCCGGGAATACTGACTCATTTTTGGTACCGTAATACCGGTACTGAACAAAAGCCAGTACCGATATTTTCGGTACTATACAATTTTTTATGACAAATATGTTAACTCTGCAGGGGATCTGTTTCAAAATATCGGTCTGCAAGTTAACGTTTAGTTATATTAATTTGCCTTCTAGATAAATCGTTGAGATAACACCTTTGTGTGGGAATGAGGTGGGGCCATCATCATAATAATTCTAGAAGTTGAAGTTTTATTAGCGACATTCGATTAGCGATTGGTTTCCATTATTCACTGAGCGGCGCGTAATAAGACTATGGTCTGAGTCATGTCTGTATTCAGGGGCGGCGAAACACATTACGCCCGAGTGGGTAGAAAGCATAGGGTGAGGAGTCCATTAGTAATGATTTTTTCCTTTTTCGCAATGCACACGCTTACATTACATTCACATTAAGTCATGTTCGTTTATGCAAATGGAATTGTGATACATCGATGTTTTCAAATGTGTGTAGTGCGAGATACATGCGTTGTGCATCTAATTTTTTTGAAATGGTTCAAAATTTCGAGTGGGTAATTACCCACTCGGTTATTTTCGAGTGGGTAGTACTACCAATATTACCCACGCTTTCCGCCGGCCCTGTCTGTATTTGGTTTGCTCTTAAACCTTTATAAAAGAACGAACAGCGATTTAGTAGCTAACAGTTTTAGACTTGGTGAACTGCTTCAAATGGGGCGATTTGTAATTATTGGTGATCGGAAAATTCAGCAAAACTCCATAGTTTACAGCAAAACAAGGAGCCTTGATATGCACTAGAGAATAGTAGGCAAACGACATAAAGGTCGGAGCCAATTTTCAGAAAAGCAAGAGAGGAAATGCGATTAACCTGCTCGGATTTACTGCCATTCTCGCTTTGATTTACTGTTGTTAATAGGGTTTCATACATTTACCATCTATTCAAATCGACGAAAGTCGCACCACTTAGCAGTTATTGATTTCAAAGTGGCCTAGATTTCGAAATAAAAGAAGGTACCCTATATGAAAAATACCTTCTGTGAAATAAGTCTTGCCATTCCGAAGCAATTAAAAACAATAAACATGTTTTTTGATCAGCACAAATCAATCATCTGAGAATAAGATCATCAGTTTGAGCATTCAATTTCAGTTTGAAGCTTTTTTCGAATTTTTTAAAAAAATATTCGAGTACCGGTACTTTACCGGTACTACCGGTACTGAGGGCTTCAGTACCGTAGTACCGGTTCTCGCCAAAAAGGGTCGGTACTGCAAACCCTAATACCTGTACTTCGTTCAGATGACCGAGTGGCATTTCGGTAAGCGTTGCGAGCCGTCTTAAATGCCTCCGATCTGAGCTCCGAACTTTTTGAGTGTAGAAAATTTGACGTTTCACCAAGGGTTTCTTTCATAAGCGCACATAACTCTAATCAAACAAGTCTTTTAGTGTGTCTATTTTATCCACCACCTCATCCAAATCACTTCAAAATTCAATCGTTAGCACTCCCACCATTATGCCTCGAAAATAGTCGGTACAAATCGCTAAATCAGCAGAGCCGTCCAGCGCCCTAGGCGGAATCTCAGTTTTGCGCCCCTTTGGTGTTTACTTTGCCAAATCTGACTTTCGAACAATAATTTAGTGCGTCCATGGAAATGAAACACATAACCTCACATAGTCTACACGCTCATCCATAACAACTCAAATTTGAGTAGCCAGCCACTCAATTTCATAAAAAGTGCACATAGTCAAAAATTGAGTTTTCCTCGTTTAATCAGTTTTGAGTTTGGGATAAAAATGTCAAATTTGAGTACATTTTACTCAAGAGGGAAATACAGAAAATAATCATTCCGCATTTTTAATAAAAGTACAAAGACATTCATTGGCATTTCAAATATCATTTACCTGATCCTCCAGACCGTTGTCCAGGTGTTTGCGATGTTCGGGAACTTAATCCAAGGGTCGTTCTCTACATCTATTTCATGCCGATCGGCATCTTGTATAAATTGCCAAAACTACATAAACACAACTGTAAGATTTGAAAGCAAGCAAAACTCAATGAAACTTACCATCTAGTTTTATGAACGATCATCGGCTTTAACTTCAGGCTCTTTTTAAAATTTAAATCAACACCTAATTCCGCACACTTTTTTGAGAGTATTTTTTCACTCAGAACTTTGAAGATTTTATGATTACTCAAGAAATGAGTTAGTTCTACTCAAATTAAAACTCATTTTTTGACATATTGCTATTACTTTTGAAAGTGAGTGCTCCGAACTCAAATTTTGAGTAGTTTTGAATGAGAGTGTAGAAAGCACATTAAGATTTCAACGCTCTAGAAGTCACGGTATTAGTTTTGTGGCCCTTTGGTGTTTACATTGACTTTCTTTTTCAGTTCAACTTTTGAACAATATTTTAGTGTGTATCTGGAAATGGCACATCACCCTGACTTATCTAATTTTATAAAGCATATTATGATTTCAGCGCCCTCCTGAGGCTGGCGCCCTTGGCTGGGCCAACCGCACGCTACGGGCCTGCTTATCATTTGCTTGACTAAATTGAACTGTTTTGGAACCTGCGGATTTTCTAAATTCTGTAGATTACTGTAAGATGTGGATTTGGCCAAATACTACAAAAAACTGAAAATTGCAAATATGTGTGAAGAATTTAGAATCTAGGTCGATGGCCTTAGAATAATAAACTATCAAGAATATTCTAGAAGCTTGTCTACACGAATATCATAACATGCAATATTCGTAGCGTAAATTTTAAGTGACAATGGAAAATAGCGAAAAGTTCTGTACAATACCCAATTGTGCGAAGAAATTGTAGTTTGTTGAATAAAAATATGTCTACAATGCTCTAGAAACTTGTATGACACATAAATACGAACATTTTGGCATCATAACATGTAATATTCATTGCGTACATTTCAAGTTACAATAGAAAATAAAGCAATGTTCTATAAAATACGCAATTTAATGAAGATTCGTTGACTTATAAACTTTTTATACCCATCGCTAGGAAATTCGAACTATTTCTGAAAAATTTAAACTTTCTGTATTGTATGTAATTTTCTGACGATATTTCAGTTTCTTCTATAAGAAATTATCAACAGACTACTATAAATTGGTTACCCATGTCAATATAAAGAATTTAACATGATAATATGCGTGCACTACATTTTAAGTTCTTCCCACATATTTGCAATTTCTAGTTTCATTTATAGTAGAGTAGAATGGGGTCAAATAAGTATGGGGCATTATCTTTGCTATGTTATCGCAGATGTCGTTAATCTTATGTGAATTAGATACACGATAGAGAACATCATTGACGACAGCCGAAACTGTTACAGTGGATCAGTTGTATTAATTTTTCTTACGTAAATTTTAATACCTAATACGAGTTTTGTGTTGGTTTTGGATATTTTTGTTTTTGAAAAAAAAACACGAACAACATGAAACATACGCTTGGGGCACGACACGTCAGCCGTTTGGGGGCACTATAGGTCACTACTGATCGGCTCACAGCTAAGCAACCACGCAAGTCCGAATGAACAATTCACTGCAATAAATTAAATACGGTGGAGTTAAAACATAAAATCAAATCACGATTGGATTAGCAAGCGCATTTCCTACTTCCCTTTAATGAGTCAGTCATGTATCAATGCGGCAATATTCGATCTTTTTTTAAAAAATAGCCCACTTCTTTGCACGTGTAAGCTATTCCGTTTTCCCATCATCGACCGCGCGCTGGTCCGTCAGCTGGATCGAGTACTTGTCCTAAGCATACAATGCGCCAACAATAGGATTAAACATCAGTGAACATTCGAACGTGTGCGAGGCCAAACTCACGTTCCAAATCACGTGGCTTGACCTTGCACTAATGCCGATGCGATGACGGTATATTTTCCGCCGAGCTTGTTTACTGGATGACACAACGTAAAGTTATAGCAAGAAGCAACGAGCAACAAGATGAGACCTAAGAGGCTCGTGTGCGCGATTTACCTAGTCCAGTTCCCGAGTGCTGGGATGTGAACTGGACCGTACACACGTTGAATCGCGGACAACGTGACACGTTGATACTACTGCATTCTGTAATCATCGGGTTGCGAAATACGATAGTAGTATGGACTGCACCGTACATTCATCGACAACGGGTGATTTTAGTTGCCCATGTATAGGGTACATAGCATTCTTGGAAGCGGCTGTGATATCTAAATAATGCAGTAAAAATGCAGCAACAGCGTGCTCGAAGGATAACAATAACTAATCGCGATTTAGTACATTGTCACTTCCTGGTTAGTGGAAACGGATTTTTCTAAGAAACTTTTTACTTTAGATTGCAAACTTATTTTAATTTATTGATTAGTTCATTTGACACGGTTCAATGCGTAAGCGTAGGTCTTTGATATTTAACTGTACGCAATACGGTTCTCGAACAATAATTTGTTGGAAAATGATGCCTATAAAAACAACGCTCTTTCAAAAAATTTATCAATTGCCTGTAGAAAATGCTTAGTCTCCCTTACTGGTGAGATGTGGGGAATTTAAATGGAATCGAAGATCACAATTATTAAATAACTGAATCAATCTTGGTGAAATCACTCACCTTCAATTATAAGAATATTTTCCAAGTAAAATTTAGAAAGCCATAACCTAGAGGGATTTTTTTCAATCAATTGTGTACTTTTGTGTAAAGTTGTTCCACGCCATTCCGGTACAATTTACCGCATATTGTGGGAAAAGACTAGAACTGATCCACTCTTTATACTACCTACTTCTTCCCAAGTCAACATAATGAAAGACAACTAGCAGACTCTTGACCTGAAGTGCATTTTATTAACATTACATGAAACATTGTTTTGTTCTTACCGTCATGAGTGAAACTAATTAAGAAGCGCTGCCCAGACTCAACATAGCCGTCGTTGACTTTAGTACATATGCTACAAAATCGAATCTCGGTGAGGCGAAATATTTACTGACGGTGACAATAAAATTTAGGCTTATGAAGTCACCTATTTTCAGTTTCATCATATATTTCACCTAGTTGAAAGTGCCAGCGTTGGAATTAAGTCTTCCGTTTATAGGGAAGATGACAGAGATACGACCTAGCACCGCACACTCCAGTTTGCTAATTGTAAAATTCATGTCGTAATACTTAGAAGAAGCATCCGTTACACCATATGCTTGCAAGTAGTTCTTACCGGGTAGTCCAAATGGTGTTCTTGTAATGAAAATGCTGGTCGAAAGATCTATATTATTCTACTTGATAATACCATCAATTCACCATGGAAACCCTTAAGTACAACATGCCGAGGAGAATGCGTCTCAACTAATTGCCCACTCATTGATCTTAATCTTGATCTTGTGCGACCACCGCCGGCTGCTACTCCGTTATTGATCTGGACTAGCTGAAGTTGCACAGGGAATCAGTAGATAATCATGTTAGGGACTAGCGAAACATCTTTAAATGTGCAACTCCTAGTAATCCTAAACTGTTTTATTGATCAACACCGGCGCCGGCCAGGCCGAACGTAGATCGCGGAAGGAAAGGGAAGGAATATTAGTCCGATACTTGCTTTTGCTAGAGGTCGTATATACTGCTACGCACTCCATAAGTATCACGGGAGGAGGACATTTGCTAGTACGTATAGAAATTTGATTCTACTTCTTCATTACCGAAGTGACTCTACTGTCTGGACTAGATATCGATCTATCAACTCATGGACTGGAAACCAACGGCTTACTTCCCTTCCGAAGGAAGACGTGACTACAGATTTTTTCACCTCAGAAAAATCTCAACTACCTCGGCTGGTATTGAACCCAGACTAACTTGACTGAGTGGCGGTCACGCTTACTACTCAACCACCGGCGCTGTCGTATCTCAACTAATTGCCCACTCATTTACGAGAAAGAAGTCCGCAGTCTTCAAAACCACATTGCTTCAATCCATTTAGTAGTGACTATTACAGTCTTACTGTATTGTGTACCTAAATACAAGCTCTCGATAGCCACGAACTTGATGAACTACGTGTCGAAGCTTGATATAATTTTTTTTTATTTTTGCCTACTTAGTATTAGTTCACTGTTTTCTTCATGCTAATTTGTTTTGGTATGCTGCGTACCCCCTAGCGTATTTTGGTATGCGTGAGGAGATAGAGATCTGAAAGGGTGTCTAAGGAAGCCAGGTTCAGGATTTTCTATATTTCAATATGAGCAAGGAAAACAGGCCAAAACACCAATTTGTATTGAAACGAGCGCCATACAACATGTGGGCACCTTTTGCAACAGATCCAGTCATTTTATCTGCTTTTTCGATGACGTGAACATTAACAATAGAACATTTGAGAATGTGGCAGTACATTATATCAGACTAAAACGGGAAGCAGCGTATTCCCGAAATCGTGCCTACTACGAGCTCCACTAACAAGTCTGGTTGAACGCACTTAGCTCCCGTACAAAACATCAATAAGACTGCCTATTTTCTACGAGCATGAGACAAGTACAATGCTTGAGGAGGAAATACGAGCAAGACAACGGAGTTTCACGATGAACCATGAGTTCACGCAACTCGCTGTAGAATCCAGTATTCATAAGGTGGTCAATCCTACAAGAATACGCGGGGCTAGATGTGTTACTAGAATTGCTGATCATTATCCTGCGAAACTGTCGTTCGGCGGGAATCTGGTTGATACAAAACGATGATGGGCGCAACGAGTAAGATGTTTAGGCCAAGTGGAGCCCACGAAATTGGAGAGTAGCTGCCATGTACCGATAACGTTGGAAGGGTCATGATATACCAAAAGAAATTAAATAAATATCATATCTAATATTAATAAGTAGCTAGAGTTACAATAAGCGGATATCGCTTGCTTAGCTGTCGGCATATTGTTCATTTTTCCACCATGAGAGTAAGAACATCTATAGCGGTAAGCTTGAATCTAGTTGGTACCGCCACACGGTACTATCTTTGATTTTAGGCCTGAGTTTAGTCTGGCCTAAGACGTTAGTACCTGTCATTGCAGAAATGGCTGCATCCTGAAGCCAAATGAAAACAGTGTAAAAGGTCGCCATGTTCCTCTTGCACACATCTCAATAATTTAAATCAACTTTTCGAACTTTATGTGCAATATTATGGCCCATTTTGCACACAAACCATATAAGGGCAAGTATGCAAGTTTTATCCCGTACGAAAAACAGGTGTAAACGAATTTAAAATGCATTCTTTTAAATATTCTTTATCGTCCTATATCTAGAAGGTGCTACACGCTCATTTCAAAACGCCACATCGAAGAGTTATATTGCAGGTTAGCAGAAGTCGAATCACATTGAAACAAACTGTCGAACGAAATTTTATAATTGGATTCAGAGATGAAAATTGTTTTCGTTCGTTAGTTTACCTATGGCTACCAAAATGAGTGAAGTTTAATTTGCTCACAATTTTTTAGTTATTTTACATGAGGTAAAGAATATATAATCACAATTTGTTCCCTTTTCTAATTGTATCTTCTCACAAAAAACACCATAAACAAGTGGAAGTTTATTTATATTTTTACTGCTTTTGAAAGAGTTCAAAACTAAGATTGAATAAAAAATTGTAAATGAAGCCATGCCATATAGCCTAAGTAACACTTTTAAATGTGACGGCAAACAAACTGTTACAAATATTCTCATTTTGATCGTTATTTAAATGTTATCGGAGCTTGCTTGTATTGTTTCGTAATTTATAATTTTCTAGCATATCTTGAACGATTTGCATTTCCGCTGTAGTACAAATTTTCGTTTAATTCTTTATGATAGAACAGATATGCACAGGGTATGAAAGAGCTGTGAAAGCTGAGACTAGACAGATGACTTGGCAAAATGACGCAAAAAGTTGAATACGGAAAAATCGCTTAAATCGTGTCGGAACTTAAGGGGGGTTGTGTAAGGTATTATAGGCAAAAAATTGGATACTTTAATTTTTTTCGATACAAAGATTCTTTGTCTTTTCAGTCAGGCGCCACATCGAAATCTTGTTTTGCGATACATAACGCTTTTTTACTGAAGAAAAAAACATTTATGTGTTTGTTACGTAATAGGGCAGCGAGGGATAAAGAAATTTGTGACAATTTGTTACATGGGGAGAGGGGGGATTCAATTTTGGGTAATTTTTGCGGTACGTAATGGTCCCAAATTATTATAGCGCAACTATTAATAAATGATAACAGTATTCACACACTTACTTACAAATTTTCCTTTCCGAGATCCAAGATGAAGCACAAAGGATTTCTCGATTTATAGGGGAAATAAACGGTTTTAGATCCCCAGATGAAGTTATTTTACATGTGCGTTGAAACATATATATATTTGTCTATTATTTAGGTGGAGTAAGAATGTCAATCGGTTTTTTGCTTAAGAGTGAGGTAAGGGTTTCAGCGCGAAAAAATTTTTTTTTGTTGTTTTTTTAGAACTTTGCGTGAAGCGAATTGATCAAATCTTTCGTACATTATAGTGTATCATTTCAATTACATTCTGTAGTTTTTTATGCAAAAACATCGACAAACGACTCGATGACGAAGCTTTTTGTAAAACGTATCTGTAAAAAACATGATTTGCGGTGTTACCTGCCATTCAAAAACTACTTGACCAATTTATTTCAAACTTTGCAAACACATTCTATATAAAAAAGTTCTAACCCCTATCTTGGGTTTTTGAGATAAATTTTCAATTTAGAGGATTTTTTACTCATTTGAAATTTTAAAAAAAATGTTAGCGAAAAATTCCGCCTTTTTATGAGTAAAGCCCCTTTAATCGAAAAAAATATCTCAAAAACTCGACGTAGGGGATAGGCATTTTTTACATAAAATGTGTATGTGAAGTTTGAAAGAAATCGGTTAGGCAGTTTTTGAATGGCAGATAACACCGCAAATCATGTTTTTTCCAGAGACGTTCTACAAAAAGCTTCATCATCGAGTTTTTTTTTCGATATTGATGCATAAAAAAAACTACAGAATATTATTGAAATGATACACTAAAATGTACGAAAGTTTTGATCAATTCGTTTCACACAAAGTTCTAAAAAAATTCGTAAAAGAAGTGTTTTTTCCACGCTGAAATCCTTACCCCCCGCCCCCCCTTTACAACTTTTTTCATAAACGTTAGTTCGTTTTATGGTTTTCAAAACACTGTTTTCTTGATAAATTTCCTGTGAAAATCACAATTAAATTTTATTTTTGGGCGACTCTTGGAAGAATTTTTTATGTAAAAACCGATTGTCTCTTACGAAATCCCATGTAAATTTTAAATCGAGAGCGCAAAAATTAAATATCATCGTTCGAGTTTAGAACATGTTGGTTTAAGACTTAATTGTAACCCAGAAAGTTGCTCGAAGCAAAATTTCATATTCATATACACATATCCTCTCTAATATTCATGGGACGGTATCAAAACTTCTACTATTGGCGGTAAACTGTCAATGGATAATTTATTTATTGAAATAATCATGAAAAAGTCATTTCTGTACCGTCTGAAATTCAAATATGGGCAACCCAATTGGATTATAATGATTCAGTCAGCAATGACAACGTCAAATCTCTTGATCTTCAGATCCATCCTGATTCTTTCCGACCCGAAAGGTCTCATTTTCGTTAGTTTTTTTCTTAAATTGTTTATAACAATATGGAGAAAAAGGTTTTATTGGCTTCTTTTTTATTCGAAAAAATTATCGCATATACTACTTTTAGTACTTAACTCTCCGGAAGTCGTGCAAATGGTCCACTGAGCGAGTAGCCGCTGGCGCGCTAATACAGTTTCGTTAGCTTTTCAGAGCAGCGTGCACTCAGTGCACTAGCGAGACTGCCGTAAGGTGAACAACAGGTCTCTCGATCTAGTGTACATTGTCTCGAGAACAAAGGAAGCATCGGATTATTCTTGTTACCATGAGTAAAGTTGACAAAAAAGCTCTACTCCGACCCAACGCCGCGGTCGTTGACTTGAAATTTTGTTCAACGCGCCCCAGCTTTTGTAAAGTGGAATACCTTTTGAAGGTAAAAATGCAACTTAGACTTACGGAAGTATTGTATCTTCAGTATCATCATCTTCGCAGTGCAGTGTTAATATCATTCAACACGTTAGCAAGCTGAGCGTTTCGTTTTGCAGAACAACTCAAAACACGTGGTTCAAAGTGACAACGTTGGAATTAAGATTCCCGTTTATATTCAAAATGATTATATAGCTGTAAAGCTATATGACCTATCACCTCGTGCCCCTCCTGAGCCAATTGCAAAAAGCATGTCGCAGTACGGAGAAGTAGAATCCCTTACACCTGATACATGGAGAAACTTCTTTTTTGGTATTCCCAACGGCGTTTTTGTAGTGAGGTTGCGGGTCGAAAAGCCCGTACCCTCCTACTTGACAATAAAACTCAAAACTCACGGAATTACAATTAAACAAACTACGCTATGCTCCCATGAGGGGCAAACTCCTGCATGCAAGTATTGCAATCAGACAGCACATCATGGACAACCTTGCGCAGAAGATGCACAGGAAGACGCATCTCAACTGATTGTCAACTCATCTACGGCAAACCAACCCAAAACAGACTTTTCAATACCAATGCCTGAACCACAAACGGTGGCCAAATTTGTGGCAGCAGTTGCACAGACCATAATGACAACCACACAAGAAACATCCAGCACCGCAAAATCAACTGTAAGCAACATCGGCAAGGAAGGTAATAACAATGACGGATTTACACTGGTCAATAATAAATGCAAGAAACAGGGAAAAACATCTGATCGCGGACACCAAGCCGACTTCGACCAGAACGTGAAAAACAAAAAAGAATTCCGAGATCCAAAATTATAATAATATTTGTTTGTATTTTTATTTTTACATTTGTAAACATATAAAAGATCCCCGGCTCCGTTAAGCTACCGCTATGAGCCGTGTGAAAAACATTGCCCGCCATTTTGTAACTAAGTTATACCACACTGAACGTCGTTGTACACGGATTTTTAACAACGAATTGAAGGCGTAAACAGTGTACGTTGCTGCGAACCCGCATGGACCAACATGGCTGTTTCATCTTTTGTCACCCTATTAAACGATTTTGTTGGTATTAGGTCACCAATGTACCGACGTAATTCCAGGTGTTTTGGTGGCGTCGTTTGTACAGGAGCACGTTTGTTCTTTTTTTTTGGTACTGGTGAGTAAATTTCTGTTTATAAAAAATAATATGTGTAACGCGAATCAATTTACATCCGATTTCCAATAACTTGATGCTGCTGGAAAGGGTATTCAAAACCCAACAAGATGGTATAACGGTTACCAGTGTAACCTTATATTTGTTTGTGTGACGCGTGATTTTTCTCGAAAATATACATTGGGGTAGGTTGGCCGAGTTCTGGGTTGGTTGGCCGAATTGTAAATTTAGTGTAGGGTAATGTGCACTTCGATATTTGTGAAATTCCAACCTTTTTTAAAGCAAAATTTTATATTATGCTAATATTGATGATTATAAGGAAAAATATACACGAGAAATAAGTAATAAAAAAAAACTTTTAAATTATTATCAAATAGAAATAAGAGATTCGAATCATTAAAAGTCGGCAATTGTTTATAAAAAAGTTGATTCCAATATTTTATGAATTAAATGCCAAGCTGGTTTCAGAGCCTTTGGCATGGGCCCCTTCAATTCTGAAATTTTTCCTCCTGAAGAGTTTCTGGCAGGATTTGTCACAGATCGACCCAACCCCGAACAAAACTCGTCCATTAGCATAGAATTTGCTGCAGATGTAAGCCTCTCTGAAGACGTCAGACCTCTTCCCAAGGCGAGTGCACAATCTGATTCGAAGAAGTGGCAAGGTCGTAAACGCCGGTCGAATCAAATTTTGACCGATTCCTTAATAAAAGCAGTATTGGAGGAGCAGAAAAAATGAAATCAAACGTAAGCGTACGCTGGCGTAGAAAAAAAATCAGCGAGAGCTGGTAAAAAGTTCACTAAAGCTGCCAAAACTAAGTCCAAAAAGGTTAAAAAGACTAAAAAGTGAAGAGTGGATTTTATTTTCCTTACCTATATTCGAAAAATCGATGTTTTCCTAATTAAATTTGTTTCCAATGATACAGTTCACGTGTTTAATTTATTTTACTAAACTCGGCCAGCCTACCCAGCCCTGGGGTTGATTGGCCGATTTTCCTTTCCGCATTTGTTTTCTAATTACTTTTTCCCTGATTTTTTTTTCAAGAATGAAATGTGCTCAAGGGTTGTATCTTCATGACAACGCAAACCGGTTTTCAAAAAGTCTAACCGGAATGAGTACAGAAAATCCGAAAGCAAAACTCGGCCAACCAGCCCCGGTCTCTCCTATAGCTGAAGATGTGTTTCTCGCACTTGCTTAGAATAGGACATTTTCAAAAAATCCTTTCATCTTCGAAGTTAAATAACTTTATCCGGTAACCTCAAATCAGTATGCAGCTTTCAATAGTTTTTCGGTAATACAACATCTACACTACTTGATGTTTTTAAGTATGCAGAGCAACTGTGGGAGTTTTTATTGAAATTTGTTTTTTTATTTCCGATTATCCATACATTTCACCATATAAATTTCTGCGCATATTTAGCATATGGTTTGTAGAGTTAATTACCACCTGATTTTGAAGTGTTCCGAAAAAAGTTGCCGATCTAATAATTATACACCAATCGTTTGCAATAATTGTAGACTACAATTAATCGAACGAAAAAGAGGTCCAGAAGAGCTGTTTTCCATGTTGGTAAAAACAATCCATAAAATAATAAACGAAAATCAGACTACTCGGATCGGAACAAGTCACGATGATTCTGCACCTCTGCATGTTTTAATTAATAAAATCGCTATGCTATATTTTTGCCAACAAATTTTCACCCTAGTGGGAAATTTTGGTTTTTACCAAATCTTCCTCCTTTGGGTGAAATATAGCATAGTGCTTTCGCATAGGCCTGCTAAGCCAAGACAAGTTTCGGCTTCACTGTGTCTCATCGGCATAAACAGAACTTCTGCTCGAACGGGACATCACGTTTGATCAGTCGTTCTATTGAAACACAAAGTGTGTATTAGTTTTAAGGGATTTGCGTCAAGCCGGCGCTAATCTATTCCGACAATAAGTTAGTGTCGGTTTCTGATGAGGCGAAGGCGAAACGCAACAGAGTATGATATTAAAATCAGTCAATTGAGTTATCGCTAATAAGTTTTTGAAACCAAGCGGGCTAAAAACTTTTCATGGAAGCCGTGTGGTGTCCGGCGGGCTGAAATCTTTTTGCACTATTTCAACCAAGAATAGAACCTCTGGGAACTGCTCCCATGTCGTAAGAGGCGATTAACAACATGCTAGGAGTTCCTAGGCCGACGTTTTGCTCCGTACCGAAGACTTAATCTGGACGGACCTTAAGGTTTTCCATATTACCCTCTTTCCAGTCTGTATTTAGTGAATCACTGACATATACTCACCTTTTCTGATTCGCCTTTCTTGATTGTGTACCAACGTTTTAAGTTTCTTCTGGCGGTTGTATATTAGCCGTAAATGACGAAATCTAATTCTACACTAAGTAACAGAATATATTAATATACCGGCACTTCCACGCCAAGGTTTAACTTCCAAAGCTTTGGTTTAAAAACCGTTTTTAAAAAATGGAAACTTTCATGTAGGAAATTTATTGAATTGGCCTAAGATGGAGCTGTCGAATTTCACAAAAAGCTTTTTATGTTGCAAGTGATCTGTAGTTGTGTTAAATTAGGTATTTTTCTATTATATTTGGAACCGTCTACCGACAAATCTACATTTACGAATACCTCCAAAAGTGACTCCTTTAGGTCTCATGAAGGCCTGACACTAGCTTTATGATACTTTTGCTTTTCTAAACAGTAATAAAAATCTCAACATTCAAGAACTTCACTTTGTCAGAAAATGTAGGGCCATCGGAAGCTAAAACTTCGTAAAATCGCACTCCTGGTCCTTTTTTCAGTGCAGTACTCTACGTCACTCGTTCAAATTTGCACCGCTCTTATGGTAGTCGGTATTTGCTAGTATTACTGTTCTCCCATCCATTCTGGTAGTCAAACGGTGGGATAGCAAAATTCTTACAAGTTTCCTATCTCATGCCTCCACGCGAGTCTAAGTCTATTGATGACATTTGGTCCTTAGACCGCAGAATGAGAGGGTGCGAACAGAATGAGAGGGTGCGAACAGATCTAGTCGAGAAAACATTGCCGTAAAAATGAATAGTTGATCGGAAATTAGCCCCAATACGACTAATCTGACTAGTATCTATGAACACGGGTCAATACGTATTGAAAATTCGCCGCGTCTGTTTTTATGAACCTAATTTAAAGCTCCGTTATTGCTAACAAGCCCGTGCGTCAGGTTAACAATCCTTTATATTTCCCTTCAGTGTTCGGTATTATCGCTCGTATACTTGTATTCCACAAACAATCCGATATGGAAAATAAGAAATACTTTCCTTGATTTATAACATCTCTCGCTATTTTTGCCTGTATAATGTGTTATCACTCGGTAGTTTTCAAGCCAATAAATATATCGTAGAGAAGAAGTAGCGAATTCTGTCCAAATACTGTTGCAATAAATAGTGATCCGGCCCATTACGCGGATAAGATTAGCTTTTCTAGGCAATACTCCCACGGTCGGCCGTGTGGAGTTCAAATTGCTTTTGTTTAGGGAACATAGTATACTCTCGGTAGCCGGCTGCCCAGAGTTTAAAAATAACCAAAAACTAAACAAGATCATCTCTTTTTCGAGTGATCGTGCACTCGAAGACTAACTAAACAACTACCTAATAAAACATGCTTTACAGGTCGCATCGTTTGCTTGGAGCGAATCCTAGACCTGATACCCTTCCAAACCACCAACTCCGCGACACCTATGGAAGAGTCTGATGAATCGTCGTCCTTCCGTTAAGTAGGTGGAGCATCAACACTTCCCGTCTACCTTATCCTTTATCCTTCCCCGTGAACGATGGAGATGGGGGCGGCCGGCAATGATGGCTATCATGCTGTTGAGGTTTTAATATGGGTCGGATTGGTATGAATTCCTACTTACCACTTCCTAAGCAACTCTTATTAGATAATCAGCAGTCAAACATGATGAAGTCAGTGTGCAATCCGCCAAAATCATCGTCACAACGCAACGCAACGCAACGCAACGCAAGCGGGCTAAAAACTTTTCATGGTAGTAGTTTCGTCAACAATTTTTTTTCTCAATCTGGATTTAATTTTATAATGAAAAATATCACCAAAAAATGGATGTTTCAAGGAAATTTTAATTTAAACTGTTTTGGTAACCCGTTTGCGAATTTTGACTCAATTTAATTATGTTGGACCCCTTCATCCCAATTTGGACTGTGTCAAAAATATCAGTGTGAACTACGTTTATTTTTAACAACGATTTTTTTTAATGTCTATACTATTGTTAACCCATTATGTCCTAGCGTATGAAATTTCATACGCAAAAACAACACATTTCTGGATCATACTTGTTATACAATAATGGCGAATTCAAACTTCTGGTCTTCTGTGAACGTTAATTAATACTCTATAATTTATAATGTGTATGCTCAATAATATTTTTTATAAAATTCCATAGTGTTTTCGAATGTCAAAGTTAGACGAAATTCAAATCAAAATACATATTATTAATTTTCTCTTCTAAATCACTAATTCTTGTTTCGGATTGTGAACGAATGGCTATGGGAGGTGTGAAAGATGTGGCTCACTGCGAAAAAATCGAAGA
The DNA here is from genome assembly GCF_030247195.1 of Topomyia yanbarensis. NCBI lineage: Eukaryota > Metazoa > Arthropoda > Insecta > Diptera > Culicidae > Topomyia > Topomyia yanbarensis. The sequence continues at coordinate 171,036,112 of NC_080671.1, read as the reverse complement.
AATTGGTGAAACAATTGCGAAAATTCTGCTGGTAGTTCAAGGTATGAAATTTCATACGCTAGCCTGAACCGATATCTTTTTTCCTAAGGCAAAATTATTTCCTCTTTAGGACCAGGAGAGGATCCACAACTTTCTCGCTGATTTTAACGTTGATTCAGTGCTTTCAAGGCTAACAAATGCTTAATACGTAGCAAATCATACCTGGTTCCACCCAGAATATTTTTTATGTAAATTCTCGTAAGAAAATGTTCTTTTTCTTAAAATAATTACAAAGTTTGAGGGAAATATGGTTTGATGCAACGAACCAATCATGAGACGAAACGGCACGAGAGAGGAGAGAAGTGTTAAAATTGTTCAAAAAAGCTGCTTAATGAATGATCTGGCAAGGTTGAAGATATTATTCGATTTTATGCTGAACATAAAGATTTTAGCCGAATTTTCTCTGTAATGATTGTAATGTAATGAGGGCTCGAGAAGTAATTTATAAATTACCAAAAGTTTTAACATAGCTGGGTTATAATGGGTTAAGGCAACTAACCCAGTTAACGATATCTCTATCAGTACGGAGGTGTTTTATTTTCACAATGAAAAAACACAGCCAAACATTTCGTAATCATAGTTTCCATTGAATTGTTGACCAAGAATGTAAAGAAATCGGAATAAAATATGCATTCAACCTATTGTTACTTAATTTTTTATATTTAATTATCTTGTTTTTGTTTTTTTTTAACTTCATAAATAATCGCTATTGAGGAAAAAATAGGAGAGTCTAAAACAAATTAGTACATATTATCACGACATGTTTTAGACTTTGTTACTATTTATTTTATAGTTCTGAGTAAAACTTTACAAAACTTTACCTTTTCCAACACGTAAAATGTATATTGCAACGGTAGACAAAATTACCAGATCATTGAAAAACCATTGAATTGATTAAATGTTCATCAAATCCAATTTAAAAATGCCTCACTATCGGTATTCCCCCTGGCAAGTGTAGGAATAATTTTCGATGACAATTTTTACAACTATAAATTTTTATTAATTTGAAACAATTAGCAGCAAAAAAAATGAAGATGTCAGGGATACTACATAGATAGAACCGCTAATGTCGATAAATATCTGCTCTGTCTCTGTTCAGAACTTTGGCTCAAATGGTACGATTCGAATCACATTAGCACATTTTAATACAATTGGATGCCCCATTCATCAATTGTAGGTCAAATAACTTACGAAATAGTGTGCTACCCTATCTTATGTGTTCAATATTAACGAAAACGTACTAGGGTGATGAGCCTATTTGCACCATGTTTCTATTATCACCCTACCCATTTGAAGCCGTTGGTTAGAGCAGTGTCTGCCATCTTTGTTCAACGCATTGAGTCAAATGGTAGCGCAACAATAGGGGCACTCGATTCGAGTTTTCATTGTGCTCAAACACGAGAATTTTACTGTTTTCAACGCATTTGTGTTATTGTATTGGTTCTTAACAACGAAGCAAAGCGGTTCATGTCAATTTTTACGCATTCCATTGATTGTAAGGCAAGAAATTACCGAATTAGTGAGGCACCTTGCTTAGTATGGTGAAAATAGGCTCATCACCCTACTATAAACAAATATCACTCGTCTGCGGCAATGCACGGTTAGAACCGACTGTTGCTGTTGGTCCGATTCGCCTGGTTGCCGGTGGAGTCTTCCAGACATAAGTCAATCCAGAAGTGAACTGAATAGCCACAGAAGCGTGTCCCTCCGCCATCGAAATGAATAATGTGGTGAGTTAGTTCAACGATTCCTACTAGGGAGTATGGTTGTGTGCTGCTCATGTTTCGGTATTTGTACCCATAAAGAGGATCCGACGTCAACGTCGTCATCGTCGTCGTCGCCGCCGTAGACACAAGGAGCAAAAAACTTTTGCAAGGTTCATGGCTCTTTTCAAAGATTGCAGAACGGATTATGAAACTGGTGTATTTGGTTTAAATTTACGCCGTCTGTGTGGCGTCCTCGACGTGCAACACGCGGTCGACTCGAGTCCCTTTCTCGTCTGGTCTGGGTCGTGCACTCATTAGGGTTTGAAATAGGAACCAGAAGCACTGGGTTGGAATCTAAATATTTTGGAAGAAACTCGTTATCCTGCTTTGATCTTATATAGGCGAAATATTTTTTTTTTTAATTGAGCATAATACTCATTCAATTACGAGTCGGAATAAAAATCGACGTTTTTCAATACTGCTACGAAATAGTATAGATATGATACTATTCAGAAAAATCTTTCGTAGGATGACAATAATCCTAAGGCTGCTTTTTAAGGGGCTAAGTAAGGTTTTAATACTGTGTTAGTTATATTTGCGACTTTTTAAACGTTTTCTTTATTGCGAATCTTATCTAAAACCATTATGGTATTTTGTAGTTATGCGCCACTAGGCTGTGCGCCAAATATTGCTCCCACTTAATTAGCAATGATCTAAGAGAAAATATTGTTCCTGCGGTTGTTTATGTTTAGTTGGTACTTCGATGTTTCTTTCAGAGCAATCACTCGACAAAATGCTAAATATTCTCGGGTTTGACAGTCCCGAGAAACGCACAAATAGCGATTTTTCAGGATCCATTCACAAAGTAGCTTTAACGAGTCAGTCGCCATGGCTGTTGTTCCTCATCCTGTATCACCTTCGTCACCCACCACAGAATAACGCTCCTCTCCGAGGCAGCACATGGTCGTTTGATTAAATTTACGGTTCTTTGTCGCGATGAGGACGGAAATCGCCTGCAATGACTAACACAAATCAGTTGAAAATTTTAGCCGGGGGGTTTCGAACTGAACTTGCAACGGAATGATGAATACTTTTTGAGGGAACGCTCATTGAATTTATTCGCTGGACATGTGCAACGGCATTACATCATCGGTATGCTCGGTGTACACTGTACATCCAGATACAGCCAGACGAATTTAGAAATCTTATTCGAGACCCAGGTGTGGCGATTTAGGGTTACGAAAATTGAAGACATTTTCGAATCAAATTCTTTGTACAGACCATTGCAATTACACTACAGTTAATGGTTTTCTATCGTCCACGGAGTCAACAAATGAGCTGCAGTAGCACGAATTGTTTCTCAATACAGTGATGATCCAATTTATTAGTATCTTGATGGATCTTAGTATAACAAAATGGGAACACTGACTCAATCGAGAATTATTTTAGCATTTAAATAGGCTGAAGCTGCTAAAATATTCTTTAGTTCCTAAACATACTCCCATAACCGTTTCTTGTGAGTTAGTATAAATTTCCCTTATATGAGTCCTGCAGTACGCCGCGCCACGCCGCCGATTTCAGGTAAAAGCGGCCAGCGCGCAAGCAATTTTTACCTGAAATTGACGGCGAGGCACACCTCTAATTTTAATTGGATCTTCTTTACATTTTAAAGCTGTTTGCACACGAGACAACAGGACACATGCCACAAAAAATATTCACTATGAATTTTGTTCTACCTATTACAACGCGGCAACAGCAACAGCGTTGGAATAGGTAGGACATTCAATTAGCTAGAGATTACTGGGTAGGGAAAGTTATGAAAATTAGAGCCATAGTACTCAATTGAGAGCAAGGGTGTGAAGTATATAGATCAGAAAACTAGTTGTGTGAAGGTCAATAGAACAGGCTTAATATCTTACGGGTTTAACTTTAGTCTGCTGCTGCTGAGGGTCGAGCTTAGGCAGCATAAGTATGAATCACTCAAGTTCACCAGCATGTCTCTTGGCTAAGACAGACTTGTTCCTAAAAGAACTCTAATTGGTTCGCCAGCTAAAGGCTATTACTTTCCGCTATGTTGTAAATTGTATTGAGTTGCAATTTGTAGCAGGCCAATGTAGGGCGGCTTAATTAAGAATTTTTTCGATTAATCGAATTAATTCGGTAATCTATTGATTATATTGTTAATACAAATCAGAGTAATTATCCTAGTACCAACGCTCGAACTATTTATAACGCCTTAACAATTGGTTCTCTGTATGGCGAATGCGAAGTGCATATGTTTTGCCTGTAGAGTAATATTCCTATTATAGCGCTAGAGCCTTTGGTGACTCTATTTCGCTCCCCTTGGTTTCGAACCAATGATATGACATAAATATAATGACAATATCTATTTGGCTATAAAAGTTATGAAAAAATAAGTTCCAATTTATATTTTTTATTGGTTATGCACACAACTTTGATTTTAAATAAAATCTGCTGATTCAGCACTCAGCAAAACCACAAATATAAGCGGACAAATGGAGCTGGAGAATCCATTTATGATTAATTCACTATGAAAGCTCTCGTTAAACGCTATGATAGACCCAGGGCCGTCGAGAGCCGCGCCGGGCCCCGGGGCTTGAAGTACTGACGGGCCCTACTATATATGACTTCTTATTTCAATATCGATTAAAGAAATTATACGGATGCAATTGTTTCAATTAAACTATTTTTTTATGAAAATTGTTGATTTGACACGATTCAATGCGTTAGCTCAACAGAGTCGTCAGTATTTTAAACATGTAATAGATGGAAATAGATAACAATAGATGGAAAAAATTAATAAAAGAATATTTGTGGCTGGCCATCAGAATGACTTACGCCCGACTTGCCATTGCAGTTGGAATCATTTTTTTGCGGCGTTGCCATACAGTCCATATCGCCATCGTTCATACTCCCTTGACTCACGTTAATGCTACCATCGTTAATAATGCCCAGAATCAGCGCTTGGAAAAAATGACATCCCTGCGTGAGCTTGAAAGAGAAACAAAATTCAATTCATGCCCGCCGCGATGAATCGAATGTTTGGTTTGTGTCCCTCGTCCTTCGCTTTTTCGGTAAAAAGCATTAATGTCCGCATGTGTTCGGTTTCAGAAGCAAACTGAACCTTGTTTCTATGCTAGCTGTGAGAGGGATTATCAAGCAAAGTGCACCAGATATAGATTACACAGTTCAGTTATGCTCGAAAATGTAAAAGAACTTCTGCCTTCAAACTGTCCACATAATAACAAATGAATGCTTTGGTTGGTTAATGAATTTATATTTCCTCTGCACTCAACCATTCGTTTCTTCATAAAATTTCAGTCAGTTTGGAAGTGAATGAATGAGGGGAGTGTTGAAACTGAATATTGTTTTCAGCAAATTAATCAGAAATAAGCAACTAAATGTGAAATTTCGCACCACTGATGCTGCCTTGTTTCTTATTGTTTGTACACCTGTTGATTTTGAGGTACTGGGTGCAGCTATTGCACTGGTCACTATGACCTGAACGAATTTTCTTTACCGGTTTCTGAACATGGTACAATCGGTTTTGGAATCAGTTGTTACATTTGTGCTGACATTCAGAGGGTGACGATGACTGGGATCCTACAGCGAAGTAAGCTGTTAAAAAGACTGAGACAGAGAGTTGTGAGAGAAAGAGTTTCAGCTTTTGGTGCAAACTAATGGGTAGAATAAGTGTCTAGTTAAATTTCCATATTTTTCTTCATCAAATGTGTGCACTGGAACCTCCATTTACGAACCAAGCCATGGGTAAAAAAGTTCGCTTTACATTCTTACTAAAATTCATTGGTTGAGCAACATTATCGATAAACCCTATTAATATTGGTGTTTTCGAAACAGGCTTGACAAGTACATGATGAAAATGAATATTTGGAATTTTGAAATCCAGGATGGGCACTTCCGATTGAACAATAATCTCGATAACCCTAACAATTTGGAAATTGGGGTGGGCGTAGCATAGTTGGTAAATCGATTGCCTTGTACGCAGCGCACCTGGGTTTGAGTCCCGACCCCCGCATGTAGGGTTAGAAATTTTTCATAAGAGATTTTTCTAGTCAGAAGAGGCGAATGACCTTAAGGTTAAAACCTCTAAAATCGAAAAAAAATGAGAATTTTTGAAACGGGCTTGACGAGTAGATGATGGAAATGGTAGCTTGGAGCTATTTCGAATGATTTCTGTATAAACTATGAGGGTATTTTTAAGCGGGTTTGACGACTAAATGAGCGGTGCCCTTTTCGAGGCCAAGATAGTGTCTTCTGGTTGAGAAAACTTTTTTATAATCATGTCATCCGTATCACAAATCACTATATCTATATCTATTCTATGATTATCTTATTTCGAAATAGTCAATATTTTAGGTTATACAGATATCTTAACTGGAATTCGCCATCTTGGTTTTCAAAATGGCTTCATACATTGATTTTCGTCATCTACTCGTCAACCCCATTCAGAAAATATCATACTTTTATTAGTAACAGTTAGCTAAGAATTAGTTAAATTGTATACAACTTTATACTGTACGAATACGGACGTATTCAAACTTTTTTTACGAACACTTTCAAAAACACTTGCGATAAATGAAACAAGAATGGTTCAATTGCACTGTTAAATGAATCTAATAGGGTTACGTTCACGTACTTCAGAAAACCATTGGAACGACTGGAACGTAGTTGATTGTGGTATATTTGCAGTGCCAACAGAAACAATAAACTTCAACAATTAAATTAAAATAAATTAAATTCAGTTAAAAATGCGGGCCCCCAAAACAGACCCGGGCCCCAGGGTAGTTGCCCCCCCCCCCCCTAACCACCCCTCTCGTCGGGCCTGGATAGACCTAGTGTTACAAATTCATGATTCAGAAATACGATGGCACCATTTTTTGCCATGTTTACTTTGCTTTAAATACACTACTAACATCAAAACAATCTTAATGCATCCAGCACATAGGAAAGAACAAGCAGTGCGGCGAAGTTAAAATATAAACTTGAAAATAAATCGTAATGCATTTTCTGGTATAGGTAAGCAATTATTTCAATATTCGCTGATTGGAAAAATTTTCTTTTCATCTGCTCGGGACAATGCAATGTGTGATGTGAAACTAGTTATTACTAATTGTTAGCATTCACATGGTTTTTTACTGCGAGCACAATTCTGGGAGTTCATCTTCTAATATCCGATGAGGTTTTTTTTCATGTGTGTGACTTTTATGTTTATTTCGATCGAGTGAAAATGGAAGAATGATTTCTTATACAAACTAGTTTGAAATAGCGATTCAGCCATACTTTTTTCGGCACATCGTCGAGACCAAATCACGGTGCTACAGTATTTTTTTAAGTTTTCGAGTGAGCTAGTATAGGTCGTAGGTCTCCTTCAAATGCAACACAAAATAATGTATGAAAACTGTTGTACGCCATCAAAGCAAAAAATCATAATCTGCGACCTTCGGCACAAAAAATTGGCTACATTGTCATTTTCAGCCGATTTTCGATTCTGGAAAGAAGAAAAACAGATTTTTGTAATGGTATGCTATATGATGCTGGTTTGTGAGAAATACTTGCTCTTATGACCCTATTCCACACCTTTCTAAACATTCTTCCTGCAACTCCTTGCTCTTCCGTGAGTAGATAAGAATGGAGTCAAATGGGTATGGGGCTACAAATAGGTATAGGGCACTGTCTTTGCTATGTTATTGTAGAGATCCCTCGTGTTGCGTGAATTAGATACACAATAGAGAACATCGTTGACGACGGTCATGTCGGCTGTTACCATGGATCAGCTGTATTAGTTACGGCGTCGTTTATGTTTTTGCGTGTTGTTCTGCGAAAACGCACTGTTTTTCATCCTCAGTACAGTACATTCAATCAATGCAAAAAATACGTCAAGTGAGTTTTTTCTTACTTAGAAATTAATGCTGAGTTTTGTATTGGTTCTTTGATATTTTTATTTTAAAAAAATACGGACATCAACATGAAACATACGCTAGGGGGTACGGTAGGTCAGCTGATTGGTGGCACTATAGGTCATTACTATAATGTAAATGTGAAATATTTTGACCGGAAAATTGTGCATAATTTCGTTCGAAAACGCCAAGAGAAGAGGACACAAAACACACAATTTCATCTGTTCAAGATGGCGTCAGGATTCGATCAACCACTAAACAATTCAAGGTTGCGTACGAGACATTACGTGCTCATGTGAGAGGAAAGTGATTGCTCCCAATAAAAGCGCGTCAGATATTTCGCGTGAGTTAACAATATAATAATTTAAGATGTTGATGAAGTAGATAATCGAAAATATCATGATCGAATATGAAAAGAAAAATGAATCCAAAAAAAATACTCCGAAGTGCAAACGTGATCGTCGCACAGCTGAGCAACCACGCGAGCCGGAATGCACAACTTCATTTCCACACTCTGGCGCCGATGAGGATATCGAAGTCATTCGCAAGTACACACCCAGACGCTGCTGAAAAAACGTGTTTTTTCGGCATTTACTTACGCGGTTTCATGATTTTTCACATCATTTACCGATGCCTAATTTTCTTACCTGAATGACATCAATGGATTGCATTTATTATTTGCGTTATTAATTTTTAAATGACTGCTATATTCATACTCTTCAAATGAAAGTTGAACCGCTGATTTTCTAGGCGTGTGCATTGTTTTATTTAACCTCGAATATAGTGATCTATCGTACCCTAGACTTTAAAAACTTCGAAAAAAGTATCATCACCTTATTGGATTTAGTTTTATAAATGTTTAACCAGGTATAAAATCCTTATTGCCAAAACGTTGCCAGATGTATAACCTTTCCAACGAGTGTTTGTTTGTCAAAATCATTAAAATCATAAAAAAAATAGTATTAATATTAATAAATATGGCTATGTAGTTCCATCAAATTATTTTTTGCATAAGGGAAAGAATGGTAATCAAATAAATAAATTCAAATTAAAACTACGTACTTGTTTTCATGAAGCACGTTCCCTGTATGTTTACCCCAAATACTAACGATATTCCCATGCTTAGATTTGGTTTATTGCGTTGTAAAATATCGTATCGCGCCCATTTCGGCGTTCCCATTCAAATGCCATTGCTCTCGAATTCTCTCTTTCCTTACCTGCGAACCCGATACACTCTCGGTTCGGCAGTTCCCTCACCTGTCTTGTTGATTCATACACACAAGGGTCCAACAAAACGGCAAAATGCCAACAACATCAAAACAACTGCCCTCTGTCTGTATCCTCGCTGCACCATACCGCACCACCCCCGACACAAGTGCGAGACACATCCAACGGCTTTTGTGTGTAGAAGAAGCAACGCCCGGCCAGTTCATAACATTTTGCATATATCCTCAAGGTCAAACTTATCCGATCAGTGAACCCGTTCGTAGTCCTCTCTCTCTCTTCCATATTCACACATACAGTCTTTTTCCACGTTCGTCCCTCGAAGGAAAGGAGACGCGCGACTGTTTTGTCCATGGCTTTTCACACAACATTCGCGAAGTACGCAATATTTACACATCATGCCGCACCGTCATCCGTCCAGGCGAAACATCGGAGAGCCGGCGAACGAGCGACATAAACAAAGAAAATCGCAGTCTTCGCCGGCCGGGCAGGGGTGAACTGTCGCTGGTGTCTGGCTGGGAGGTAGAAAATGAATTATCCTTTTTCCTCCTTCTTGTGCAGGTTCTCTCGAGTTCTAGCTACATATTCCTTCTTGTTTTTCTAGCTGTTTCCAATCGACGTCGACGTCGTTGTTGGACATTGCACCCTTCCGGCGGCATCACGAATGGCTGTTTCTTCATTTCCTCGTTTGTTACAGTGGTGATCGAGATATGTTGCGCAGTGTGAAGCATTCATTTTTAGGCTACTTTCATTATGCAGCTAGGATACAATTATGGTGGAGGAGCGTGGTCGTTCGTAATTTAAAACTTATGAATTTGCATGGTTAAATACTGGTTTGCGCAGGTGGTAGTAATCGTAAATAAATAATCGTAAATAAGTAAATTCGTAGGGTAGCGCTGTTTCGTGCCAGTAAAGTAGAGGAACCGAAAAATAAAACGAAGGATCATTTTTACGGAATTCGTAAAAATACGAATTAGACAGCCGATTGAATATCAAATATATATGCATAAATTACGAACTTTTGATAACAACTGATATGATATTTATAAATGCTTTTTAATAATCTATAAATTGCATGTTTATATAACACGAACGAGCAATCAATTCAGATCAAGGTGGTTACTAGGGTGGGACAAAAAATAGATTCCAGCTCCGAGCAACTTTTTGGGTACCATTTGAGTCCTAGAACATCTGTGCAAATTCTTAGCTTAATCCCTGAAACTTTATTTTTGCGCCCACTATTTAAAGTTTACATGGGATTTTATATGGGAAAATTAACTTTCACAAAATAATTCCTCCAGGAGTCGCCCATTGCTTCTTAAAAATAAACCGTTATGTGGCTTTTGTAGGAAATTTAACACAGAAACAAAGTCTCGAAAACTACGAAACAATCTGACGCTTGAGAAAAAAGTTATTAAGCTGAAACCAATTGATGCTCTGACGATTGATAAAATATTCATTTTTTCTAGCACCACTGTTGTTGGTTGTCCAATTATATGCAATTTTGTTTTGATCATCTCTTAATGTCTCCAAATCATTTTTCTATACCGTCTGGCCACTTCGCAAGAGTTTTCAGGGATAAATTGAGTCTTCTTTTGTACATAATAAGAGAAAATTAAAGATTTTGTATATAGTTCGACCGTCAGCAGCAGTGATGCTATGAAAAGTAAAATTTTCATCAATCTTCAGGGCATCAATCGGTTTTTGCTTAATAACTTTTTCCACAAGCATCAGATCGTTTCGTGGTCTTCTCGACTTTGTTTCCTTGACAAATTTCCTATAAAAATCATACATCTATTTATTTTTAGGAGGTAACGGGTGACTCTTGGAAGAATTAATTTGCAAAAGACGTTTTCCCCATACGAAATCCCATGTAAACTTTAAACAGTAGGCGCAAAGTTATAGTTTCACCGATCGAACTAAAAATTTGCAGAGTTGTTCTGGGAGCTAAATGGGACCCAAAAAGTTACTCGGAGTGAAATTTTATTTTTTTCATATAACCATGTCCCACTCTAGTTGTTACTCCAGGTAACAAGAGTGAGTGGTATTTCCGAAATTGTAGTAGGCGGCCTTAATGGATCGTTCGAAGCATTAAAAGAAGGATTCAATCGTTTCACGTCAAATTTTAATTTTCTGGTAATAAAGATTATTATAGATTTCATTTACATGTGCAGATTATAATTGTAATCGCTTACGTTTAGTTTAGTTACGTGTTAAGGCAAGATTTTGACCACTATAGCGTAGATCTAGAGTATTTTGTAAATTAGCGTTGAAATGTATTATAGATATGAATTTCACCTCTTATTTTAGGATAGCAATAGTTCACTTTTTCCTCGTAGTTTTAGGTAAACAATAGCTGTAAGTTAATCTTTAAGTTAATTTTAGTGAATATTAGAGTTAGCTGGTTCACACGCATCGTTCCCAGACGACAACATGTGATAATTAACTGGAAGCAGGGCTAGACGACAACATGCTCGCTTTAAGGAAAACAGTAACAACAACAGGTGTTCTGAGAAGCGCAGCTGGTTACATCGCCTGGCTGAGGTTATATATAGGCCGTTAGGGAACATTATTGTTCTGTTCCAGTCAGACTATCAAATAAGCTAGTGTAGTGTAGTGAATAAAAAGTTTTTTAAAACTTAAATTATTATAATAAGTTTTTAACTGGCGCCCGAATAGGGACCAGAGTGAAAAGTTTTCTTAGTCACGACGTTACAGTGCAGTGAAGTGAAAACAAGTTCCATCTGACCGCATCTAGCAGCTGTGAAGAAGGACGCCCCGAGTCACCATTGGCAGCTAAAAACTCGGCAACGGAAAAAAGGGATCCCGTCACTTCACGGGAAGGATTGAACGTCACTCTGGTGCCTGACCCCAAGACGTGATTGCCCCGATAAAGGAAAGCAACCGCACTTCCCCTGATAGAAGTTGGAAGTTAGGATGATAAAGAGTATATTGTAAGTATCTTTAAATATTTTCAATTTGTATATCAATAAAAATTTAACTAGTTAGTAATTTAATACTAATTAAATAAGGAAAAGTGATTGAACCGTGATAAATTAAAAAAGTGATTCATTTGTGTCTTAAAAATTGAGGTCGAAAGTTTAATTGATAGTTTCAAAAATCTAAACATTAAAAATATGACAGTACCAAATAATTCATCACAAATTGTGGAAATTTTGGCTCGTTTGTCAGCGTTAGAAGCGGTAAACGCTTCTTCGGCTGAAATAGATTATAGTGATCCGGTTTTAACATACCAAAATCCTGATGGATCAATTGCCGATCCATCAGTAATTGAAAGGTTACCAGATCTAATTAAAGATATACCAACTTTTGATGGTAAATCAGATGAATTGAGCAATTGGGTTAGGGACGTCGACAATTTAGTAAAAGCGTACCAACCCTCAGAGCAAAGTACGGTTGAGCAAAAAAATAAATTTTACGCTATTTGCACATGCATTCGAAGAAAAATAAAAGGAGAGGCAAACAACGCTTTAGTCAATTCAAATGTCAACATCAATTGGCATTTAATTAAAAAAAACCCTTTTGACGTATTACGGTGAAAAAAGAGACTTAACCACCTTGGACTACCAACTAATGAATTGTATACAGAGAGGTAGACCTCTAGATGTTTACTTCGATGATATTAATAAATTTTTATCTCTTATTGCTGGACAAATCAAAACTTGCCCTGAATATACACATCCAGAAGCTTCACGTGCAATGTTAAATATGTATAATAGAAAGGCAATTGACGCATTCATTCGTGGTCTCGATGGAGACGTGGGAAAGTTTTTGAAAAATCATGATCCTGAATCTTTAGCAAACGCATATGCTTATTGCATTACGTATTAAAATATTGAATAAAGGAAAAATATGATTAAACCAAAATATATTGATGCATTTTCATCGGGTCCTCCAAAAATTCCACCTGAAGTAAATCCACAACATCAATTTTATAAACCCCCGCAAATTCCTCCAAGAATTTTCGCGCCACCAAAAAATATTAACCAAGGATATCAGTTTAGACAACAAAATCCTCAACAAACGTATTTTAAACTATCACAACAATTTCCTCAACGAATTTTTCCGAAACCACCTCAACAATTTTCTCAACAATTTCCCCAACAATATTTTTTATCCTTCAAATTTGATTCCATAGACTAAACCTCAAACGAAAAATCCATTTTTACCAAAACCAGAACCGATGGAAGTTGATCAGTCTATTAGGTCTCGCCATATTAACTATGCAAATAGACCTCAAAATTATCATCAGTCAAAACAGTTTCATCTAGAGACAAATGAAAATTACGATGCAGATCCTGATATAAATCAATATTTTGATCAGATTCCATATTTAACAGAAAAAAGTTGCAATGATGGAATTTCTTTTGAGAGATACACCAGTGGCCTTGAATATCAAGAGCACGATAACACAGAAATTGATGAAAATTCAGCCGAATTGAATTTTTTTAGAATAAATTCATCATTACCATATTTTCTATATTATGGTAATAAAGAAACTCCTTTAAAATTTCTAGTCGATACAGGATCAAACAAAAATTTCATTCATCCAAAATTTGCAAATACCTCACGTGATGTAGAAAAACCATTCTTCGTATCATCTGTTGCAGGAGATATACAAATTACTAAATATTCCCAAGCACCAATATTTAAACCATATTCTAATATAAATGTTAAATTCTTCCATATGGATAAACTCAGAACATTTGATGCAATTATTGGGCACGACACTCTAAAAGAATTAGGTGCCATAATAAATACATCAGATGAACAGCTTATTATTAGCAATAGTATTATTCCTTTATTACAGCATCGACTTCAAGAGGTTAACAAGATCCATATACAAGATGAACATTTAATTCCAACAGAAAAAACAAAATTGATTAACTTAATATCTATTTTTCAGGATTTGTTCCAACCACCGGACGAAAAATTATCCTTCACAACAAGAGTTAAAGCTGAGATCCGAACTATTGATGACAATCCTATTTATTCCAAATCTTATCCCTACCCCCAAGCATTAAAGACAGAAGTCGAAAAACAAATTAAAAAATTATTAGATGATGGTATCATAAGACCATCTAAATCACCTTATAATTCTCCAATCTGGATAGTTCCAAAAAAAATGGACGTTTCAAATATAAAAAAATTTCGTCTTGTTGTTGATTTTAGAAAACTCATCATTAAAACAATAAGTGATCGTTATCCTATTCCAGATACTTCCTCTGTTTTAGCTAATCTAGGTAGGAATAAATATTTTACTACTCTCGATTTAGCTTCAGGCTTTCATCAAATTCCAATGTTAGAAAAAGATATAGAAAAAACGCTTTTAATCCACCTAACAGTGTGATGCGACATTTCTTATAACTCTTTTCACTCTCTTCGGATATTACATCGTTTGAGAACATTTAGAACTTGATGCTTCGCGATGTTTTTGATAACACATACTACATGGGATAGATCTCAAACCAAATCAATGGGAAAGCGAAAAAATGGCCCATAAACTAGACATACAAACGAATTATTGCTAATGCTCTGTTAATAAAATATCTAAATTCTTCAATCAATGCATTGTAGTGGGAAAACTGAATTTTCCTAAAGGGGTTATATATTGTACTGTGCCAAAAAAATCGATTTTTTTTTAATCGACTTGAAGTTTATACTTTACTCAAATTTCCAACGTGACTGAGAACTAAGAAATCAACACTTTTTCTTGAGAAAAGCGATACTTGGTTTTATTTCCTTTTTAAGAACTATTGTGTTTTTTACATCCTAGATTGCATGATTCAGTGATCGAAACCCAAAACTTCATGAAGTATTTAAAATTATTAAATTAAAATTTGTGTTTGCTATTGAAATTGACAAAATGATAGTATCGCCCCTTTGACGATTGTTTACTTTTTCGGTCCCACTTATCAGCATTGAAGTATCGCCCTTACGTTTTTTTACAATATCAATTTTACAATTGGTGGGGGTTTGGTGAAAATCGATCTTACTGTCCAAACGGCATAGTTCCGAAACCGTAATTTTTGAAGTTTTAAAATTATGCAGAATTAATTTTTCAGACAATAGTAACAGAGTTCGTGCCTTTAGCGAATTTGTTGAGACTTTATTGTAGTCATGAATATTAACCTGAGAAAATTCACCATAAATACTTCTTGGACGATATACCGTCAAAATTATTTTATCAAATGATGCGCTGTTTAATGTTTGTAAAACTCATCGAAGATACTAAACCTCCGAAATTGGCGGTTTCAAAATGATGCTATCTTGACCTTAAATTACTGTTTTTGAATATTTTACCTATACATATAATTGGTCATACAACAAACATCAAATGCTCATCAAAATCGATCAGAACCTGCTAGAGTCGAATGTAAAGCGTCATTTTTCATAAATTTCTCTCTACATTCGGAAATTGTTATCCTCGTTATTAATCATATTACGTTTTCGTCTCAACTCGACGCATTCCCAAAATAAAAACCTGTTTTAATCCACCTAATGGTGCAATTGTGCTTGTCTCATTTGTCCAGACTACGATTCCATGGCTGGTTATGTTCAATACAATGGTGGAAATGAATATTACATGTTCAGCACGATTTGCACATACATACAACGGATCGACAGCCACGATCTTGAGATACTATGTGATACTGAAACATCGCTTGAAACCAGCGGCGGATCAAGGAGAAAGATCCGGGAGATCCAGGTCCTGCCGAAAATTTTCAACTTGTTAAGAAATTTTAAACTAGTTTTAATTTTAAAGTAGCAACCCTTCACTGCATACTCCCTCCGGGCCGGTATGATTGACGATTTTTAGAGTGATTGCATAACCTTTCTATATGAGAAAGGCAAAAATGTACCAAAGTCCAAAAAATCAATTTTTGTCAAACAGCTCAATGTTTCATGCATTTTAAAGTCATTTGGCATCAAAAATACAAATTTGATATTGAAAATTTTTCATTTCAGTTTATATGGGAATTTGCTGTGTGATTGCACTCTTCAACTCGTAACTCCGGAACCGGAAGTCCCATCAAATAAAAAATCAATAGCTGCCGATGGGAAGGTTATAGCTTTCATTTGAGACTAACTTTGTGCAAATCGGTCCAGCCATCTCTGAGAAACAGAGGTCACATTTTTTCCACATACACACATACATACACACACAGACATTTTCCGATCTCGACGAACTCAGTCGATTGGCATATGACACTCGGCTCTCCGGGTCGGGATTAGATTGACGAATTTTAGAGTGAATGAGAAAGGCAAAAACATTTTTAGCAAATGTTGAAAGTTATGCATCTTTTTGGTGAGCAGTTCTATGTTTCATAGACGTTAAATCAATTTTAACTTCGCTTCCTATTAAATAAAGACCCCAATTACAGTACATCTCTACAAAAACGAGCTCAATTTTTAAAATAAATCTGAGGATTATGATTGATTACAGAACTCTGGATTTTTTTTTTAAATCTGAGGATTATGATTGATTACAGAACTCTGGAATTTTCTATTGGAATGTTTTCAGGCAGGAATTTGATATTGATGCAATTAGACAACTGTGAAATCAAGACCAATAGATCAGTTACATATCAGGATCACATTCCGACAATTTATCAAAAGTCCTCATGATGTTTACAACAACAGGTTATCAATCTACGGATCAGATAATTGTTATTGTAAAATTGAATTAAATCAGTCTGCAGCAATAAATTTTCAACTTCAATCCAATATTTTTTTTGGGTGTGGTGGAGGGGGGGGGGCGTTGTATGGTGTTAAAC
Organism: Topomyia yanbarensis; assembly: GCF_030247195.1. Classification (NCBI taxonomy): domain Eukaryota; kingdom Metazoa; phylum Arthropoda; class Insecta; order Diptera; family Culicidae; genus Topomyia; species Topomyia yanbarensis. Next base: position 171,019,405 of record NC_080671.1, on the reverse strand, counting down.
CCCAAAACCTTCTCTTGGCTACGCCGTTGCTTGTAGTTATTTATTTCGCTTTTCATTTTCCGATATGTTTCAGATCGATCCGATGGTCATAAGTTAGAAAAATTGCAGTCAGAAGGTTCGCACAAATGAACATTTTTGCACTGATAAGTTATCAAGTTCCTTCCAGACAACTTGGAAGTGTTCGGTGATTATTTCTAGCGGTTGTAGATAGAAAAATGAAATACAAAATTCGTTTTATCGTAATAATGTTTGGCTTATTTCAATGGATTATTACTATATTGAACAATAAATAGGCGACAAAAGGTAATCCACAAACAACAATCCTTAACTTTTAAAGTATTCAAAATAGATATTTAAAGTCTTCAGTAAAGTTATTCGCAAAAGTAAGAGCTCCAAATTTGCTGAAGACATCATTTCGATATAATCACTTCCAAGAAAATTTGTGAAAATATCTCACTCATAGGGGGATTAATCAGCAAAAGCACAATACTAAAAGAAAGGGCATATTACCTCCATTAAATTCTCCGAAGATACTATTTACCTAAAATTAGCCGTTTTGGCGTTAATAATAGATTACATGTTTTTGGTCATATTTCTGGCAATTGGAAATGATAAAAATCTTTCGTCCGCATTTAATTATAAATATCTCTTTTGATAATAGTTCGATTTCAACAATCTATAGCTTGTTCGAAAGGTATTCGTTAAAGCTGTCTAAAAACATATAAATTGTTAATCTATATTGTCAGTTTCGGCAGATATTTTGAAAAAATTGCAAAAAACGCCATTTTTACGCATTCAAACATTCATATCTTGGAAACTAAACATCAGAATCAAAAACAAATTAATAGCGTTCATACTGTTTTTTAGTTCTTTAATTTAAAATTGGTTTGGATAAGATCGGTTCAGCCATTGCTGAGAAACACGAATGAGAATTTGTCCGTTACATTCACACACACACACAGACACACACACACAGACATTGTCCCAAATCGTCGAGCTGAGTCGATTGGTATATAAGACTCGGCCTTCCGGGCTTCGGAAAAAATCTTGAAAGTATGAGCGAATTCTATACATTTCTTTTATAAGAAATGTAAAACTGCTTTTTCAATAAATTATGGCAAATATGAATTTGTTCGAATGCCATTTGGTTTGAAGAATGCTCCCAGTATTTTTCAAAGGGTTATGGATGATGTTCTCAGAGAATACATCGGAAAAATTTGTTATGTATATATTGATGATATAATAATTATTGGTAAAACTCTTGACGAACATATTACAAATATTAAAACAATTTTTGAAGTACTCAGAAAATCAAATTTTCGTATCCAACCAGATAAATGTCAATTCTTCAAAACTGATGTAGAATTTTTAGGATTTATTGTATCCCAGAATGGATTAATGCCAAATCCCAAAAAAGTTGAAGCAATTAAAAATTATCCTCAGCCCATCAATTTAAAAGAACTTCGTATGTTTTAGGTTTATCAGGATATTATCGACGATTTATAAAAGACTATGCAAAACTTGCAAAACCGCTTACAATGTTATTAAGAGGGGAGGATGGCCATCGCCGTATTTCAAAAAATGAATCCAGAAATTTTCCTGTTAATTTTAATGATGAAGCTACAAAAGCTTTCGACATATTGAAAAGTATTTTGTCTTCAAATGATGTTCTTATTTTTCCAAATTTCGATGAATCGTTTAGTTTAACAACGGATGCTTCAAATAAAGCACTAGGAGCAGTTTTATCCCAAAAAACAGATAATGGAGAGCGACCAATTACATTCATTTCACGAACACTTTCAAAAATAGAAGCGAATTATGCAACTAATGAAAAAGAAATGTTGGCAATAGTTTGGGCATTGAATACACTTCGAAATTTTATTTATGGAGCAAAAATTTTAATTTATACAGACCACATGCCTCTGACTTTCGCAATATCTCCCAAAAATGTAAATGCAAAATTAAAAAGATGGAAGGCTTATCTTGAAGAACATGATTATGAAATGTTCTACAAAAAAGGAAGCGCAAATGTTGTTGCAGATGCTTTATCTAGAGTAAAGCTTCCTGCAACTTCACCACAAATTAACTCTCTAACACCAACGTTACATTCATCGGATAATGATGACAATTGTTATATCCCTTCAACAGAATCACCCATCAATGTTTTCAAAAATCAATTAATATTTAAAATTGGCACTACCTCTAATTATTCATTTACAACTTATTTCGGAACACATAAAAGGCATACTTTTACAGAAAGAAATTTTACTGTCGAATTTCTATCTGAAAAATTACAAGAATTCCTTTTGCCAAATATTTTAAACGAAATCATGGCAACTGAACCAGTAATGGGTTTAATTCAAGAAATTTATAAAAATACCTATGATCCAACTAGAATGAAAGCCAGATTCTTTCAAAGAATGGTTGAAGATATAATTGATGAAAATGAGCAAATTCGACACATTAGAAAATTAGAAAAGAAATTTTCATGAATATGCACATAGAAATGCTGTCGAAAATATTGGGCAATTATAAAAAATATGTTATTTTCCAAAAATGAATAAAAAAGTTAGGCAGTTTATAAAAAATTGTGAGATTTGCAAAATTGAAAAATATGATCGAAAACCACAACAAGATCTTCCAGTAAAAACACCTATCCCAAATTATCCAGGTGAAATTATACACATCGATATTTTTGTTTATAATCAAAACAGTTCATTTTTTACATCAATTGATAAGTTATCTAAATTTTTGAAAGTTAAACCAATTAAATCAAGATCAATCGTTGACATACAAGGCCCACTAGTTGATTTGTTATATGATTGGGATGTACCCAGTATGATAGTAATTGATAATGAGAGAACTTTTACATCATTTACTGTTTACTGTTCAAGATTTACATTTTCATTGAGCCAAATGAATGGAACAACCATGTTTTGGTATTATTTACGATATTTTCTAAACAAACCTGGTAATCTTATTTGTGCATTGTGGTTTAGTGGTGATACAGAATACAATCCAACAGATAACTCATTTTCTACAAAAATCCTTATGGGGCCCTTATGTTTTTATGGGCAATATGTTACTTCTTCCATCCCGTTTTCCTTCTTGCGAGACTGGGGCGTCAGAAGAGTAGTAGATATGAATACGTTTTGCCTTTCTCATATAAAGAAAGGCTATACAATCACTGTAAAAATCGACTTTTTAACCGAGGCTCGGAGGGCCGAGTGTCATACACCATTCGATTCAGTTCGTCGAGATCGGCAAATGTCTGTGTGTGTATGTATGTGTGTGTGTCATTTACACTCACACAATTTTCTCAGAGATGGCTGAACCGATTTTCGCAAACTTAATTTCATATGAAAGGTATAACGCTCCCATAAGCTGCTATTGAATTTTTTGTTGATTCGACTTCCGGTTCCGGAGTTACGGGTTGAAGAGTGCGGTCACACAGCAAATTCCCATATAAACTGGTACTACCATGATGTTCAAATGATGTAAAACATATTGAAATTGATGTAACATTACTCTAGTTTGCGGGTCTGGATCACTAATGATCAATCAAAGCAGCTTTGACCACATTGGCCACCTATGACAGTTCATGACGCCCCCGGGGAACCCGCCAAGTTCCTAAGCTAATATCATTCCCATTCCCCAACGAATTCTCTACCGATTTTTACAAACTTGATTTCAAATTAAAGATACAGTAATACCATTGACTGCTGCTGAATTTCATTCGGTTCTGACTCTTGCTTCCGGAGTTACAGGGGTGTTAGTAAGGATACACTGGAATTTCCCATATAAATCGGTACAAACGTAATACCTCAGAGGCTAAAAACTATTGAAATGGTCACCAAATTACTTCTAATCGCAGATCTAGGTCACTGATTGCCAATCAAACATTCTTTGAATATATTGTCCACTATCGACGATTCCGGAAGTCCAGAATTCCGGGCATATTCCACAATTAAAGTCACATCGGTTCATCGGTGATGACTGAACCGATTTTCTCAAACCAAGTCTCAAATGGAAGGCAAAATATGCAGCTGAGTATTGCATCGCCGCCACTCCGCCCCCCCCCCCCCGCCTTGCCCTTACATCTCCCTCCTTCATCACTACCGTCCCCTTGGACCACCCTCACGCCAGCATTTCCTTCATCCACCCCGTATTCCAAAATAAGATGAAGGATTTCTGACGCATCCTCCACTCCCACTCTACCAACCCCCCATTCCCTCCACTTTTAAACCCATTCCACCAACATTTCAAAATATAATCACATGAAGATAACATTGAACTCATGCTGATTAAGCTAATTAAATACTATTTTTTTACGTTTTAACGACATTCAATTAGCTAGAGATTACTGGGTAGGGAAAATTATGAAACTTAGAGCCATAGTACTCAAGTGAGAGCAAGGATGTGAAGTAAACAGATCGGAAAACTAGAAGTGGCAGGGTCATTAGAACAGGCTTAATATCGTGCGGGCTTAATTTTTGCCTTCTGATAATGAGGGTCGAGCTTAGGCAGAATAACTACGAATCACTCGAGTTCACTATCATGTGTCCTTGATAAAGGTAGACGTATCTATCTTTACCGTGACAACCGGCCGGTTGTCACGGTAAAGATAGATACGTCTACCTTTATCAAGGACACATGATAGTGAACTCGAGTGATTCGTAGTTATTCTGCCTAAGCTCGACCCTCATTATCAGAAGGCAAAAATTAAGCCCGCACGATATTAAGCCTGTTCTAATGACCCTGCCACTTCTAGTTTTCCGATCTGTTTACTTCACATCCTTGCTCTCACTTGAGTACTATGGCTCTAAGTTTCATAACTTTCCCTACCCAGTAATCTCTAGCTAATTGAATGTTGTTAAAACGTAAAAAAAGAAAATGTGACTAACATAGTCGAAATAAAAAAAAGGGAAAAAATTAAATACTATTCTTTTGCCTTTCTCATATAGGAGGTTACGCAATTGCTCCAAAAACCGACTTTCTAACCGAGGCCCGGAGGGCCGAGTCTCATATAACATTCGACTCAGTTCGCCAAGATCGCAAAATATCTGTGTGTATGTATGTGTGTATGTGTGTATGTATGTATGTATGTCTGTATGTATGTATGTATGTGCGGATTTGATAACAAAATGTCCACATCGGTTTCTCGGATATGGCTGAACCGATTTTTACAAACTAAGATTCAAATGAAAGGTATACTATTCCCACAGGTTGCTACTGAATTTCATTTTCAACCGACATCTTGTTCCGGATTACGAGTTGAAGAGTATGGTTACAAAACAAAATTTGTTGATTTGTACACATCGGTTTCTCGGAATTTTCTGAACTGATTTTGACAAACTTGATTTTAAATGGAAGGCCCATCAGCTGCTGTTGAATTTTGTGTGGATCCGAGTTCTGGTTCCTAAATTACAGGATGATACGTACGATCACGCAGCAAATCTCGATTCTAACGAATTCTGCGATGAATGTAAAAAGGTGAAATGCCTTTCTCAATAGAAAGGTATTGCAATTGCTCTGAAAACCAACCTTTTAACGGAGGCCCGGAGGGCCAAGTGACATATACCATTCAATTCAGTTCGTCGAGTTCGGCAAATGTCTGAGCGTGTGTATGTATGTGTGTATGTATGTATGTGTGTATGTGCGTCTGTGTGTATATGTGACCAAAAATGTCACTCATTTTTCTCAGAGATGGCTGAACCGATTTTGACAAACTTAGTCTCAAATGAAAGATACAACGTTCCCATAGGCCTATTGAATTTCTGATGAATCCGACTTCCGGTTCCGGAATTACAGGGTGGTGAGCACGATCACGCAGAAAATGTTGATTTTAATAAATTCTGCAATGAATGTATAAAGGTGAAAATTTTTCCAAAATATGACCACAACTGCTTCGATTTGTAGTATTAGGTCTCTAACATCCATTCAAAGTCTTTTTGGCCATATTGGCCACCATCATCGGTTCTGGAAGCCCCGGCGGAAGTATCCAAATTCAGAATAACAGTCACATCGGTGTCTCGGAGATGGCTAGACCGATTCAACCAAACTTAGTCTCAAATGAAAGGTGTTGCGCCCCCGTAAATGGCTGCTTAATTTCAACCCGATCCGACTTCCGGTTCCGGAGTTACAGGTTGTGGCGTGCGATCACATAGCAAATAGCGATTCAAACCGATACTCCGATGAAAGCAAAAAAGGTAAAAATTTCGCTAAAATGTCTCTCAAACAACTTAAATTTGCTGTTCTAGGTCACCGACGGCCAACCAAACTTTCGTTGACTACAATGACCACCATAGACGGTTCCGGAAGTGCCCGGGAAAAGCGGTTATCTTTCAAAATTGACGTACTCACGTCAGTTTCCCGGAAATGGTTGGGCCGATTTTCACAATCTTAGTCCCAAATGATAGCTATAGTATCCCCACAGATGTCTATAAAATTTCGTACGGATCGCTTGGATGCGTACGGAAATATAAACTAAACCGTCCGGTCACATATGAAATTCCCATATAAACCGGAACTCAATTTTTTTTTCAAAGGGATCCCATGAAATTTCTGAAATCGAATTCGTATTTTTGATGCCAAACATCTTTAAAATGCATGAAACGTCGAGATTTTATTTTATCTCGAAATTTTTTTTTCTGAAAATCGACTTTTTGGGACTGCCGATTTCGCACTTTTTTTCAATTTAATATTAATGTAGCTGTTTTTTCTTTTACAAAATTTTAGAACTCTTGTATATTTGTCATGTCATGTATAATAATAAAATGTGATATATTCATTTGAAAGCTTTTAATGAATATAAACAACGCAAACATTCACGTGTTCATGAATGAGAAAGGCACAATTTCACCGCTAGGTGGATTAAAACAGGTTTTTTTTTATTAAAACTGCCTATTTCTTCGTAGCAGCACCCTATCCTCGCCTAGAGTTTTTAAGTCCACATTATTCGTTAAAATCAGCATAGAACTCTCGGCATCGGGACACTTCTGGAGTTTTCTTCCGATTAGTGACCGATTAACTGTCTGTTTAAACGAAATGTAGCTAACGAAAACTTCACGTATCGGAAAAGCTTCTTGATGATCACTTCACTAATATTGTTTTAACCAAATTACTTTAACAGTACACTCTGTTTCAAACGAGACAAGAAAAACAGGACGGAGCGAAAAAATTTACATGTGTACCGTCGAAGCTTGTGGTTATCGATCGTTTAAGAAAAACTTTTGAGCAAGATGCAAAAAACGTGAAGGACTGAAATGGCAAAATACAGTGCGGAAATCGTGTGTGCGGAAGTTCCATACCCAGCTGTTGACAAAACCACATAATCTCGCCACAAAAGCAAATTTCCGGCAACTTCCTGAACTTATTTTTTGGAATGGGCTTGACGAGTACACGATGGAAACCGATGTTTGGTACCGTTTTGAAATGCAAGATGGCGACTTCCGGTTACGCAAAATCCTTCCCAAGTAGCAAATCGCAACTAGTTTTAATCGTCTAAGTCCAAACTATGTTGCAACGAGAGAACAATACAGTTATTTTTGTTGCACTGGTTGAACATAGATATCATCAAGGTTATTTAATAACATCTTTTGTCACCAAATAGCCATTTATGTTGCCAGCTAGAACATGTTCATTAATGTTCCGAACTGGTTGCTGATGCTGCAGAGTTTGTTCAAATTTAGTTGTGATTTTTGTTTGTTTTATGTTTTTTGACAATTGCACAGTTGTGAAACACCAAAATTCTTACTGAAAACGTTTCAGTTTACAAAGTCGTATTCGTGTTATACGTATGTATCCGTCACATATCATCATTACGCCTTTCAGCACAAACTCACACGCATTAATAAAATGATTTCGCAACATTGAATCCACTAGTTCACAACTAATGCTTAGTAAAAAAAATAAGTTTTATTTTTGTTGGCATTACATTGCGAAAATTCACCAGTCACACTTCATGCGTTCCACTTGATATTATAGAAGCATTGAGCTGTACGGTGGCGCCAACTATAATATGTTCGGTGTATCGGAAAAATATAAACAAATGTCATGTATACTATTGCTGATTTTAAACGAAGTGATCAAATTCCTTCAACACTGATTATATAATTGATATATTTGAAAATAATTTCGGAACTAAGAACAAGAAAGATAGTAGATAGATCGGAATGAGTAGTATGAATTTGAGATATATCGCTTACTTGGAGTACCTTCCGGAAACAATAGAAAAGTTAACGTGATCTCAGGAGTACTCCTATTTAGCAAATTCCTTGCTTAATAATTGAAGCGTCTGAAAATTCTAGTTCATGATATGCAAATTTTCAAAATAGATTTTTTTTAATATTTTTTGCTGAATGACATTTTGTCAAATAATTCAAAATTTTTCTTGAGAATTTCACCCGAAAAGGGACCGTTTACAAAGCACGTAGACATAATACCGGCATTTGTGGACCCATTCCCCACTCGTAGACTCCACAAAAAAGTATTTAATAATGTTCCACTACCACATTTTAAATGGGTATTTTGTATTCGACAATTGGGATTATTTGCCAACTGAGTTGATATAGAATCCTTAACTTTTTTTTTAATTGTTGCAGCCTTCACGAAAAAACCTACGCTTGAATTACGTTTTGATATTTTTGATAATTTATGCAAAAAATTACCTTATTATGAGGCTAATTTTTGGTTAAATAGGTAGGTAAAACAAACAAAACTGTATTGTCGGTGTGATAAGCATCCTGAGGAGATCCTAGAAACTCTATTCCATTCTGTAAACTGACTATGTGTTTTTCCTTCAAAAATGATATTGAGAACTGTTTGTTTTCACATGTTGCCGCAAATGGTTTGGAACATCTTAAAGTTTCAACAAAGTGGAGTAAAAAATTGCAAATAACGATTTATTGGAACCAAGTTCGAAAGTTGAATCATACCAAAATATGGTAGTTTGTAATGATTCAGGTGATAATTATAACTGAAATAATGAAAAAAAATATTGATCACATGCCAACTCAAATAGTCCAAAATGAAAAGAAGAACGCTAAGAGCACTCTTCGAGCCATAAATTACAGAAAAATATTACAGCTTTCAAAAACTCTCAGTTCCTTTTTTTTCGAAAAATATCAAAGTTGCAAGTAAATTTATTTTTCAATTCGTAATCTCGTGGTTCACTCGCGGAACATATGTGTACCACTGGTTGCGATATTTCCAATTTCAGTTCCTGTAACCATTGAATCCTTATTCCTATACATTCATTTGTTATAAGATGCACAAGTATAAATACATATGATTTACCGTTGGTTTAAAATAGCTCCTATTTTAGTGGAAATTGTTTATTTTTATTGCGTCTTGTAATAATATTTCCCTGTGCTCATAGAAGTATGACGCAATGGTTCAACTATTGGTATTAATGCTACTACTGCGGTAAAAGAATGATTTACTTTTAAAATTTCCCGTTACAATCATACATGTCACATGTTTACATTTTTCCGATATACCGAACATGTTATAGTTGGCGCCACCGTACAGTTCAATGCTTCTATAATATGAAGTGGAGTGCATGAAGTGTGACTGGTAAATTTTCTCAACGTAATGGAAACAAAAATTCAACTTAATTATTATCTTGCTGACCTTTAGTTATGAATTGGTCAATTCAGTGTTGCAAATGCTATTCATCAATACGCGCGAGTTTGTGATTCAAGGTATAATGATGATATGTGCCTGATACGTGCGCATGACAAGAATACGACTTTGTAACTATGAACGTTTTCAGTAAGAATAGTATAGTACAGGGTCATATTAAGGAAAGGTATATTTGGATGTGAACTCAAAATTGTTCGATGGAGTCAAACCGTATGCTGGAATGTAGTTGTTCACAAATCAAAATCTTTGCTCATTGGTATAAATTTGTTCGAAAGGCGAATTGTTTCGCATTCACCAAAATCACATCCTAAATTTGGCCCTGGATGTCTAGAAAGCCATGTTTCTTATATGCATCATTTTCTAATGTATTGGAAATAAAACCTCAACCGGATCACGGATATTCATAAAAGTCTACCGGTAAAGCGATTAATGTTCCTGATTTATGATAAATGTGTGGTTTCATTTAATAATGTTAGATTTCTGATATGATTGGGGTTTCTACTTGAAAAAAATAAGTTTTATTTTGTTGATAATTTGGTTTCACCAGGAGCGCGTGAAATAATATGAAGTGGAATAAAATTTCACCTGATAGACTCTGATGCACAGTAAAATTTTATGCATCATTTGCAATTTTTGATATGAAGAATGACACTACTCTTCAAATTTAAATAATCAACATATATTTTGACTTGGTCTTCATTTTCATTTCCACTGGTAACATAATCTTAACATATGTATAAGAAAATAAGTTACTTTTCAATTGCGATTGACAGTCTAGGTGAACGAAAAAACTGTATGATTAGGTAATCTTGTTGCGACCTGCATTCAACATGTTGACAACAATATGATTTCATTTAGTTATTCACGCATGGTTATTCCAACGAAACGGGAACAAGTTTTTACTGTTTTGCTCAATCATAATCATGTTGAAAATCGGCCTAAAACTGCGCTTTTTGGGTCGCACAGGAAGTTAGATGTCAGTCACAACAGCACTTTTTTTTGTTACCAACTGGTTGTGAAATAGTTACTGAAACAAAAATTGCTATTTGGGTTTATAACCCCATAGATATGAGTATTTTTGGTTGACGAGTACGCGATGCAAATCGATGTTTGGTGCTGTTTTGAAGTTCAAGATGGCGAATTCCGGTTAAGGAAAAAGCTTTGCAAAGGCAATGCTTTCGACAAAACCAATCACCAGATAACAATTGCCAAGCTAGACATGCTTTGATTAAGCGGCTCTTTTCGGAATTGGCTCTACTCGTACATATCTGGACGGGAAATGACGGTATACATCGGGGACAACTCAAACTCCCCAAAACTGCAAGTTTTGTACTGCCGCTATACGCATAACTGTCCCATGTGCTGTGGGATTCCCTATACACATGGGACAATTATGCGTATAGCGGCAGTGTAGTTTCATATGTAAATTCATGTATTTACTCTTTCTGAATGGCTTAAACCTTTCGATAAACGCATCGTTTGCTGACGGCGCCGGCGGTTGAGTGGTAAGCGTGACCGCCACTCATTCCAGTTGGCCTGGGTTCAATTCCAGCTGAGGTCGTTGAGATTTTTCTGAGGTGAAAAAATCTGTGGACACGTCTTCCTTCGGAAGGGAAGTAAAAACCGTTGATTCCCGGTCCATGAAATTGGTGGATCCATTATCTAGTCCAGGTAGTGGAATCACCTCTCTGGTGGCGGTAAAGAAGAAGTAGATCCAACTTCTATACTCTTACTAACAAAAGTATCCTCCTCCCGTGATACTTGTGGAGAGCTCAGTAGTATATACGGCCTCTAGCAAAAGCAAGTATCGGACTAACCATTTCTTCCCTTTCCTTCCGCGATCTACGTTCGGGCCTGGCCGGCGTCGGTATTGATCAATACTTTAGGATTACCAGGAAAGATGTTTCGCTATTCCCAAGAATAATTATCTATTTATTCTCTGTGCAACTTCAGCTAGTCCAGATCGATAACAGAGTAGCAGCCAGGGGTGATCGTACAAGCTTAAGCTCAAGCTCGATAAACGCATCGTTTGCCGATGACTTTAAATTATTTCATATTATCAAAACACCGATACTGAATTATTGAAGTCTCAGTTGAATATCTTAACAAATTGGTGCAATATATGGGGGAGTTGAAGCCCTCTAAATTCTCAGTTATCTCCTTCATCCACAAACAATCTACTATCAAGTTCCATTTCAAGATTTCACAGATCGTCCTTAAGCGGGAATTGTCAATCAAAAAAATTTTAAGGAACACAAAGACTTAACTATTTCTATCTAAGCTCGCAGGATTTATTTTTTGAGTAGCTGGGGACTTTGTCAGTATACACTGCTTAAAAGCACTTAATTGTGCCTTGATTCACTCCACGCTCGAATATGCAGCTGTTGCCAGGTCACCTTATTATCAAAACGATATTCAACGCATCTAATCTAGCCAACATAAATTTGTCAGCTTCGCCCGTCGTCGTCCTCCGTAGAAGGACCCGTTAAACCTCTAGAGCTACCAGGATCACTGTAAGCTTGTCGACCTAGATCTCCTGTGTATTCGTCGAGATGTTTCAAAAGCAGTGTTCATTGCAGATCTTCTGCAATCACGTATCGATTGTTCTGGTCTTCTGCAGATGGTGAACTTCGACATTCGTCGTTGTACTCTTTGATATAATACTTTCTTCCGCCATCCTTTTGCCAGAACCAATTATGGCCATTTGCCTGTATGTGCCGTTTATCCAATCTTCGTTCTGATGTTTTTGACTTTAACTTATCCCGTAGTGTGACCAAGTGATTGTTTTTCTAGTTAGCTTTAATACTAGTGTTAGTTAGTTAGTTAGTTAGTAATTGTGAAAATAAGCGCTGAAATGTATCATTTGGATATTTGTAATCTGTTATTGCAAAAGGCGAGGAGATTTTATGCCTGCTCGGGAAAAACTTTGGATGATTGAAATTCATCTCCAGCGGGCTTATCGTTGCTCCAAAAATATAATAAATTTAAAACAAAAAATAATAATTTTAAAAAATGACAAAAAACATTCAATGCCGTTTAGTGGTTATAATTTAAAGTGAGCAGATGTTTTCCGGACGAATACGAGACGATCTCAAGAAGCTTATTAACGACGTATGTTTCCCAAATATTTGCCCAACTTGGGTAAGATTGAGAATTTTCTACAAATCTGGAAGCGCAAGGCTTCGAAGTTATTGGATTTGCAGATGATGTGGTTATACTTGTTCAGGGAAAATTCGATAATGTTATACCTAACCATAGGCAAAGTGCTCTAAATTATACGTTTGAATGCACAGAGGCGTAACTAACTTCAAATCCTGGCCAAAATAGAAAAAAATATTGTTTTTGTTTATTTGTCCATATTTTCAGCTAAAATTGTTCTTCGAAACATACTTTAACGTTTTGCTTAAAAAGAAAAGCGTTTTCGTTTGATAATTTTTGTATGCAATAATTTGAAATCAGTGATTTTTTTTACATATTTTATTAGCTTGAAAACCATTATCTCAATTTTTCAGATTGCTGAAAAACTAACTACCCAAAGTCAATATGTAAATCAAAATCGTGCTTTTCATGATAAATTCCAGCAATTACAATCAATTGGGGTCAATTTTAGTTTTCCTTTGTCATTTTTGAGTAGGTTTTATAAAAGTGCTCACTTTTTTCAATTTTCCACATATTTGTTAGCAAAAAAGTACCTTGTCGAGCAATGTCGGGTAAATCTGTTAAAAGGAGATTATTTGGAGTGTCCTCTCACTGTTCCACGAAGAAAACATTCCCAAATAATCCCATTCGGTTTTTTACAGCTATTTGAAAATGTCGTGTTTTTTGCTCAAATTTAAGAGAATACAATTTAAAAAATTAGTATTGGGGCTATTCAAAAGATCTTATATGAAAAGAATAATTTGAAACGGCACCGGTGGTTGAGTGGTAAGCGTGACCGCCACTCATTCTATTTGGCCTGGGTTCAATTCCAGCCAAGGTCATTGAGATTTTTCTGGGCTGAAAAAATCTGTGGTCACGTCTTCCTTCGGAAGGGAAGTAAAGCCGTTGGTCCCCGGTTCATGAGTTGATGAATCGATATCTAGTTTAGAAGTGAAATCACCTCTCTGGTGTCGGTAAAGAAGAAGTAGTAGAAGTAGAAGTAGAAGCTCAAGCTCGATAAACGCATCGTTTGCCGATGACTTTAAATTATTTCATATTATCAAAACACCGATACTGAATTATTGAAGTCTCAGTTGAATATCTTAACAAATTGGTGCAATATATGGGGGAGTTGAAGCCCTCTAAATTCTCAGTTATCTCCTTCATCCACAAACAATCTACTATCAAGTTCCATTTCAAGATTTCACAGATCGTCCTTAAGCGGGAATTGTCAATCAAAAAAATTTTAAGGAACACAAAGACTTAACTATTTCTATCTAAGCTCGCAGGATTTATTTTTTGAGTAGCTGGGGACTTTGTCAGTATACACTGCTTAAAAGCACTTAATTGTGCCTTGATTCACTCCACGCTCGAATATGCAGCTGTTGCCAGGTCACCTTATTATCAAAACGATATTCAACGCATCTAATCTAGCCAACATAAATTTGTCAGCTTCGCCCGTCGTCGTCCTCCGTAGAAGGACCCGTTAAACCTCTAGAGCTACCAGGATCACTGTAAGCTTGTCGACCTAGATCTCCTGTGTATTCGTCGAGATGTTTCAAAAGCAGTGTTCATTGCAGATCTTCTGCAATCACGTATCGATTGTTCTGGTCTTCTGCAGATGGTGAACTTCGACATTCGTCGTTGTACTCTTTGATATAATACTTTCTTCCGCCATCCTTTTGCCAGAACCAATTATGGCCATTTGCCTGTATGTGCCGTTTATCCAATCTTCGTTCTGATGTTTTTGACTTTAACTTATCCCGTAGTGTGACCAAGTGATTGTTTTTCTAGTTAGCTTTAATACTAGTGTTAGTTAGTTAGTTAGTTAGTAATTGTGAAAATAAGCGCTGAAATGTATCATTTGGATATTTGTAATCTGTTATTGCAAAAGGCGAGGAGATTTTATGCCTGCTCGGGAAAAACTTTGGATGATTGAAATTCATCTCCAGCGGGCTTATCGTTGCTCCAAAAATATAATAAATTTAAAACAAAAAATAATAATTTTAAAAAATGACAAAAAACATTCAATGCCGTTTAGTGGTTATAATTTAAAGTGAGCAGATGTTTTCCGGACGAATACGAGACGATCTCAAGAAGCTTATTAACGACGTATGTTTCCCAAATATTTGCCCAACTTGGGTAAGATTGAGAATTTTCTACAAATCTGGAAGCGCAAGGCTTCGAAGTTATTGGATTTGCAGATGATGTGGTTATACTTGTTCAGGGAAAATTCGATAATGTTATACCTAACCATAGGCAAAGTGCTCTAAATTATACGTTTGAATGCACAGAGGCGTAACTAACTTCAAATCCTGGCCAAAATAGAAAAAAATATTGTTTTTGTTTATTTGTCCATATTTTCAGCTAAAATTGTTCTTCGAAACATACTTTAACGTTTTGCTTAAAAAGAAAAGCGTTTTCGTTTGATAATTTTTGTATGCAATAATTTGAAATCAGTGATTTTTTTTACATATTTTATTAGCTTGAAAACCATTATCTCAATTTTTCAGATTGCTGAAAAACTAACTACCCAAAGTCAATATGTAAATCAAAATCGTGCTTTTCATGATAAATTCCAGCAATTACAATCAATTGGGGTCAATTTTAGTTTTCCTTTGTCATTTTTGAGTAGGTTTTATAAAAGTGCTCACTTTTTTCAATTTTCCACATATTTGTTAGCAAAAAAGTACCTTGTCGAGCAATGTCGGGTAAATCTGTTAAAAGGAGATTATTTGGAGTGTCCTCTCACTGTTCCACGAAGAAAACATTCCCAAATAATCCCATTCGGTTTTTTACAGCTATTTGAAAATGTCGTGTTTTTTGCTCAAATTTAAGAGAATACAATTTAAAAAATTAGTATTGGGGCTATTCAAAAGATCTTATATGAAAAGAATAATTTGAAACGGCACCGGTGGTTGAGTGGTAAGCGTGACCGCCACTCATTCTATTTGGCCTGGGTTCAATTCCAGCCAAGGTCATTGAGATTTTTCTGGGCTGAAAAAATCTGTGGTCACGTCTTCCTTCGGAAGGGAAGTAAAGCCGTTGGTCCCCGGTTCATGAGTTGATGAATCGATATCTAGTTTAGAAGTGAAATCACCTCTCTGGTGTCGGTAAAGAAGAAGTAGTATTCAACTTCTATACTTACTAACACATATCCTCCTCCCGTGATACTTGTGGAGTGGGCAGTAGTATATACGGCCTCTATAGCAAAAGCAAGTATCGGACTAACCATTCCTTCACTTTCCTCCCGCGATCTACGTTAGGGCCTGGCTGGCGTCGGTATTGATCAATAAACAATTTAGGCTTACCAGGAGTTGCACATTGAAAGATGTTTCGCTACTCCCAAGCATAATTATCTACTTATTCCATGGGCAACTTCAGCGAGTCCAGATCGATAACGGAGTAGCAGCCAGGGGTGGTCGCACAAGCTCAAGCTTATATGGCAAGAATGATTTGATTGAGTCCTACATATTATTTTTTTTAGATTGCGTCCATTAACCAAATTGAGCTATTATAACCACGATAGCCATGTAAAAGAGTGTGAAAAAAACTTCCACTAACCTTGCTATATGAAACGTAACGTACACAAGTTTCCTTGGAAACGTAAGCGAAGCATCAAACAAATTATGCAATCTTCTCATTCCAGTTCCTTGTCTCCGGATTACAAGTGTTAACGTGAATAGTCCTGATTGAATACGATAACCACTTGGATAGATTTCTATTACCGAATTTACAAAAACTTGAATTTTTTCTACTATTAGAAAACTAGAAAAGCAAAATAAACATATGAACTAGAAATAAAATGTTTTAATTTATAAAAGCAGTTGAAACAGACTAAATCTCAATGCGAGGTTTCCTCAAGCTGACAGTTTACTCTAAAAACACGTTTATATTGAAAAATAATAATGCTCGTGGAATTCGTTTATTTTCGGCTTTGCATAACACTGCAAGGAGGTTTAATATATTCATATTTTGGTCATAGGTTGTCTAAAACCATGAAAAACCATTTCTCATCACTTGTAATCATATAAAAAAGCTTAAAAATATGTGAAATAATTTTGGCCATAGATTTGATATAGTTACGCCACTGTGCGATGGTTCAAAAATGGGAAATAGAGCTGTAGTCACGGGCCCTGGGATAAACATCTCAATATCAATGGAAGCCTGGCCAACCGTATTTCAAGCTGAAATTCAGGCAATTATAAAGTGCGCGAAACTTGCCTAAAGAAAAAATAACAGACATACACAAATCTTCTCAGATAGTCAAGCAGCCCTGAATGCACTTAAATTATTTACATTTCATCCAAACTGGTTTGGGAATGCATTCAATCACTTCAACAACTTGCCATGCGAAACAAGGTGAATCTATTCTGGGTGCCTGGCCACAGTGGAGTTGAAGGAAATGAGAAGGCGGATCAACTCCCAAAGTTAGGCTCTTTGAAGCAGTTCATAGGACCAGAACCATTCTGTGGTATATCCGGCTGTTCTCTCAAAGAAGAACTAAAAAATTGGCAGAGAAATATGATGGAATCCAACTGGAAAAACAGCTGAACAGAGTAAACGATTTATAACACCAGATAATAAAGTAGCTCGAAAACTTCTCAGCTTATCAAAGAAGGATTTCAGTACTTATACTGGGTTAATTACTGGACACTGTGGTAGCAATCATCACATGAAGATAGTTGAGAGGCTTCAAGATGGCACTTTTTGTTTTTGTAGTAGTGATAAAGAATTTTCGGAACATTTATTGTGCAATTGTTGTGCACTATTCACAAAAAGGAACAAATTCTTCGGATTGGAACTAACTATACCATTGAAAATCTGGTCAATCTCTCCTAAAAAGGTAGTCAATTTCATACGATATATAATACCTGATTGGAAAATGCGAAAAAATCCAGTAATAGCGGTTACTCAAACAAATAGTAACTAGCTGAGCTGGTAAGCAAATATTAAACGGGGCATATACCACAATAGATAAAAAAAACTGTGGTTAATGTACCCAACAAAGGAAAAAAGACTTTTTGTAAGGATTCATGGCTGATATTAGAATTCCCATAGGAACCATGATAATCAGAATAAATGAGACCAATTTTTACATTACGCTTGGAGTTCGGAGATTAGGCAGCACGACTCAAAACTTTTTTAAGTATTTTGAACAATATGAATGTACAATTTGTATATTTTGGAATAAAAATCAGTTTTTTGTAAATATGCGATACATTCCGCGACATTCTACCATGCGGGACAAGACCTTAAACCCGGGACTGTCCCACCTAATCTGAGACGTCTGGTCACTTTGATTCAAGTTTTGTAATATTGCAAGTACATGGTATATCACATGCAACAATGTTCAAAGCACATTAAAACCATAGCGTACCAAATCTCAGTATATTTCTCTAAATCATCACAAATATTTCGCTTCCCACTGTATTCGGAGTACGCTCTTCTCGTCCTTCGTGGTGTGTCATGGCATTTGCAATGGTAGACTCTACCGCTCTGGATGCTGGGGAGAAGAAGCAATCAAACACCAACTTTGGTCCCTGCAGCCGACGTGTCTATTGTTGTCTACTAGTCTAGACTGTCGCGAGAGTATCAATAGCACGGTAAGGAGAAACTCACACAAAACGCTTTCAGCACGATATTGACCTAGACGAGCTGACGTAATCGCATTAGGGATAAGGAATAGAGCGTTGCAAAATTATCTAGGGTGTGAGTTGCTAACTACTTTCTATGTGACTGATCTAATGCGATCCTTTTCTAAACGATTAGAAAGTATCAACGAACGCAGATAAAAACACCCAACCAAGGTCAACAACAATCAAGTTCTAACGAGGCTGTACAAAATATTTATCGCTTTCCAGAGTAAACAAGTATCATTAATATGTTGCATAACGCTCGAGCGTGATTGTGCCATAATGGTTCCATTCGTCAAAACAACATCTCCCAAAAACCAGCGTCGTTCTCATGGCGCGAATCAGTCGAAGAAGTGTTTGAACTCTGGTGCCTTCTTTTTCGTCAGGTTCGCCATAATATCTTGCGCAGTTTGTGATTACGTGATCGGACGGGTATTCGGCAGATGACCGCAAATTGCCACGGTTCTGCACAGACCGGTCCAAACTGGACCGGCATCGGCAGTGTGATCATTTTGCTGGTTGTGTGCGTGGATATCTTCCTATACGGACGGGCAAAGGGATCGAAGACCGCCGAAAGAATATTTACTCGGAATTTAGAAGATGAGACGCCATTCCACGGAAATGCGCATTGAGGATGCGGTCGGGTGTTTGGGAGCGATGGGTGGTGCGCGGTTCAGACGGCGGCGGCGTTCAACATTTGATGATGATGCATTTTGGAAGGGGGATAAAATGTGTGCACAACGTTGTGGGGCGACACAAAGAACGCAAAAATGGTATTCTCATCCGACAGAGTTGCCATGTTTACTAATATGGCAGCGGTTTTCTGATTAATCAGCTATTATAGTTATTATTATTATTATTTTAATTATAGAAATTTTAACCTTAGGTCATTCGGCTGTTTTCGGGTTAGAGAAATCTCTTTTTGAAAAAATCTCTAACCCTATGTGCGGGTTTGGGAATCGAATCCAGATGAGCTGCGTACAAAGTAATCGATTTGCCAACTACACTATGCCCGTCCCTTGCTATTATAGTATAGACGAATTTCGCGCCAACTCGACCAAATGTTGGCAGCACCCTCTCAGATTTTAATGAATTTTCTGTACATGAAAACTTTGTCACAAAACGCCACTTTGCATACTTTGTTTTTCCAAAAATTATCTAAACTGTCTTTTTAAAAGGGTTAAACTTTTTTTTACCAATTTTTTTTCAAATGGCTATAGTCAAAAATGACAAATCCTACAAAAAATTGTTGTAAGAGTGATTTTCACAAAATTAGTCATATTTATGAAGAAAAATATTGAAAAAATTCTTCATCGACTCCTACACTGAATAAAAACGATTTTAAAAATTTAAAGTCAATTTAAAAAAAAACTCCATCTTTGATTTAGATGAAATTATGTTCCCTACCTACCGTCAAAAATTCAAGTTGGGCACTTTTAAGGAAAAAAAGTTATTTGTCCTTCCTCTTTTCAATGTATTTTTATCGAATACTATACCAATGAAAGTCATAATCATCGCAGAATCCCATAAAACTAAGTTTGTGAGAAAATATTGTCTAGTTTAGCAACTAAGTATACTTTTATTAATCAAGAATCCCATTGAAAAGAGTTGTGTCATTAAACAATGATGAGCGTCTCAGCGCTTATAAATTTTCAAACGCGGTCTCAAGCATGAACCTAACAACTCCCGCGCTCGCACGATCATGAATCGGTCACTTCCGGAAGTTTCTATCTTTGGTATCAACAGACTAGGTCCATTCCTTCAATTGAACCAATTAAAAAAGAAAGCTCTCATATCCACTGCAAAACACGTTCCATGACGACATGACCGGAAACTTCAGTGATATGGGTTAAGTTTTGTACACGCGAGCACACGCAACAAGCACCTTAACATACGAACGCTTAAGCCCTTCGCGGTCAACCACGCACACCTACAGCCGCGATCGCGCAAACTGGATAACGCAACGAAAATAAGATAAACGTTTGAGCACTTACGAAGTTTTGAACGCGGTCTCAAACGCAATCCTACAAACGTCCGTGTTCGCGCGATCATGAATCGATCATGTCCGGAAATTATTTCCCTCCGTCCGAGCAACTTCGGTCCATACATTCAGTTGGACCAATAAAAAAATAAAGCTCATATCCACTAGACAACACGTTTCGTGGTGACATGACCGGGAAGTCTAGTGATATGGAAGTTCTTACTTTCTTCTAGCATCTAAACCATTCACCGAAAATTAAGTATCAGATTCAGTGGAAAACGTTGTCTTTAGCATCTGCCGATAGACTTTGAGGCAGACAAAGTCTGGCGGCGATTTAGTTAGGTAAAGAGGCAAACAGTGATAATAAATATCTAAAGCCTTGAGCGCAGTCCATTGGATCTTGAAAAAGATAACGAGAGAGATTTGGCCCAATCGATGAGAGGGAAAGGTGACGATCTGCTTGTAGGAGACATTGGGGGTCGATATATCAATTGGGAGGAATTGGAGGCTGCGGCGGTGATCACGATACTGTTGGGAATATGTGATGACATCATCACAGTTCCCCGATGGCGGAGTGGTAAACGCACCCAACTAGAGACTGGGAGATCGCAGGTTCGATTCCTGCTAGAGGACATAACTTTTCTCAGTGTTTCCATTAAAAAGAAGAATTTTCACCGTTTCTTCATTCTCACCGTTCCGGTCATTCTTTCTCTGTCTGTTTTCCAGTGGACACGTTCATAAAAATCTTTGAAAAGGGAAAAACTACAAGGAGCAGCCCTATGGGGTTGCACGAGCTGTAGACGTAGGACCAGGGATACCAAAGGTACTGGTAAACTACAATTTTTCGGTATATTTACATTTGCACAAGCCTTACAGCCCGCTACAGCGACGCATCACTACAGCTCATGCCAGAACGGTAGCCATACCGAGTACATTTTCCCGTACAGCAGTAGAATACATTTTTGTTTTGCTGCTGTCCTCCAATTGCTCGGTGAGTAAAGTTTGTTCTCTCGCTTTGTACATTTTTCTCTGCATAGTCAAAGGGAGAGGCCCACACACGAAAGCGATGATGCCGGTCGTGGCGTAAACGAACCGCATTTATTGTAGTCGTTTTTGATTGAAAATATTGAATAGCTTAAAAATATTAAAAAGTGTAAAATAAGGAAAGAGAAGCTGTACCGCCCGCGTCTGGTGGCTGTACTGGGGGCAGTATTTCTTTGTCATGTTGCTGCTTTGCTTACAGACTGCCGTACAGCGCTGGGCGTCCTGCAATAGCGAACGACAGCAGCGTCAAAAGAGAAATGAGAATGTAGGCAGAAAAAATACAGCCGCAGAAAAGGTAGGCATTTTGCATCCTTGCGTAGGACTATACTACTTAATGTAAAATATTTATTTTCTTAGAACATTTATAGTAATAATAAATCAAACATATATCTTATGTATGGTTTAGTCACAACCAATCAACATCGAATATTACATATAGAACCAAACCTTCTTGGTTATCAGGTCATTTCATTTGTAGTAGGTGATCGAATCCGATTAAACTTATTTTAGAAGATCTGAAGAAAGAAGACAGAAAACTGTGATCGAACTAATATCTGGAACTAAGTCTTTATAGCATAAGATTAGCTTGTAAAAACTTTTCGATTGTGTGTGGTAAAAACCCGGACCAAATTTTAGACCATATAATCACATTTCATGTATAGACCAAGCATTCTAGTAATATTTTGTCATTATTGTAACTTTCCTAAAGTACGCATACAAATATAGCGAATGCAGTGGTCTTAATCATATATCGAAACTATAAATATATAAGAATCGAAAACAATTTTATATATGCACAAGATGCGTTTTTGCAACGGTTTTTCAAGTGGTAGTGTATTCATTCATAAATAGGCTTTGTAGTATGTACCTATTAGTAGAATCAAAATACTATAGGCTGAGTGGAAATGAATCACGTAAAGGGGAAATGAATTGATCGAACGTAAATAATAAACTTTCGTTGTGCAATTTAGTAACAAATTAGATCTACCTACCTACACATTCACCTGAAACATTACACCCAAGCGCACAAAGCAAAATGAATGAACGCTAATGATGATGGGTAGAGCGAAAGAGACAACTAATACCACGACACTATGTTAACCGTGTTTGCAAATGGAGCTCGCTTGTACAAACTATTTTGTGTACGAATAATTATACATAAAAGTGTGCTGGAAACGAGCACAACACAAAAGATAGCATAGTGTCTTTGAACAGACAAGCTCAGTCGCATTCACTGGGTAGCGTACCTCCACAAGCAGTGTAACGGACTTCTAACTCAGCTACACTGGCTGTGAAAACACACAGCGCAGTGATCTGCTTCGCCAGCCGGTCAACAGGCAACTGAGCTGATTCGGCGAAATCCGTCCGTTCAAATAGTCGATGATGACGTCATTCATAGAAGCGTAGCACGCTAGGTACACAAATCTATCGTGCTGGACTAGGGAAGCGCTATCTTCTGTGTGTAAATGCGCGATATTTTGACTAGGTTGTTCATTATTTAAATTTTCAATGCCATGATATCAAAAATCTTTGGGTTTATCTATTGGAATCTATTCTTAGAAGTATTTCGGGGCGATATGCGCAAATTGAAAATTTACCGTGAGATGGCTGAATTATATGCGTTTAAAATTGGACCTTTTTTCGTTACATACCATTTTTGTAGAATTTGCAACGTGCACTCCTATATCGAAAACAAAGACGTAGTCCTACGTCAAAAACAAAGACTCACGTCAAAATAAGGAATGTATCAGATTCACGGTTCGCGCTTGATCATCAGGCAACTAGCAGTTGGGAAAATGGAATCTGAGATGATTATGATTTTCATTAGTTTAGTTTTCGATAAAAATACCTTAAAAAAATCAGTTTGGACAGGGAAAAGTTTTTCAAATAACTTTTTCCTTTGAAAGTGCCTAACTCGAATTTGAAACGGTAGGTAGAGAACATAATTACCTATCTTGAAACATAACTTCATTCAAATCAAAGATGTTTTTTTTGTAAATCGACTTTATATTTTTCATATCGATTTTTTTCAGTGTAAGAGTCGATGATGAATTTTTTCAATATTTTTTTTCAAATATTTGAATAATTTTGTGAAAATCACATCCACTACAATTTTTTGTAAGATTTGTCATTTTTAGACTATAGCCATTTGAAAAAAATTGGAAAAAGTTTGGCCCTTTTCAAAAGACAGTCTAGATCATTTTTGGAAAAAAAGTATGCAAAGTGGCTTTTTGTGACAATATCTTCATGTACAGAAAGATTCATGAAAATCTGAGAGGGTGCTGCTAACATTTGTTCGAGTTGGCGCGAAGTTCGTCATTAGGCATATGTGTTATTTATGGTGAGTTTTAATCTATTACGTGAATAAAAAATATTTTTCAATAGTGAACAATCTACTTAAATCAAAGAGATAAAAAATGAAACTACCGCCAACTTGCCCCGGGCTTCCCTACTCTTTCGAATCAAATAGGAGGTTGGGTCGGCCGCGGCTTTTAATTTTTTATTGTGGGTGTGAGTCGGATACCGTTCGGATTCTTTTTCATGCCCCGGGGTCGGGTTTTGTATGTTTATAAAATCCGTCTACGGGTCGGGTTCGGGTAAGCTCACAAAAGTAATATTCGGGTTCGGGTCGGGTCCGGGTCCGAAAAATCTCATACTCGCCCATCTCTAGTGTTGATATATCCGTTCATCGAGAAATGCGTCTTATACTTCTTTAGGAGTGAAGAATACTTCCGTATTGTCTATGTTCTCAGTATCGTTATTTTTTCACTTATCCTTAATCTTACTACTTCCCCAATTCATCCCATCAGGAAATGACGAAAAAACAAACCACGGCAAAGCACAAACCTCCGATCAACATGGGAAACGTTGCCATTTGAGCCAGTCGATGTTTTCTGATATTTCAGGTATCTCCCAAACGGCACAAGCGAAATATACCAACGATAGTTAAGGTAATTGATCATAAATCAGACCCTAAATGTAATGCGATCTCTACGACTATAGTAATATGGTGTTATCCTCAAGAACTTACCAATAGACTACTGAAGACGGACAAGGTCAACCATATAAGGAGGAAATTATTGGGACTACTTCTGGAGCGAAGGGTTAGCAACAGTATCAAGCCACTATTCACACAGAACGCAAATCTCCCTCAGGTCGTAATGCGCTTTCACTATTTAGATGTAAAATGTTCCCAATGTAGTTCCCGAAATGAGCTTACTGTTTTGGATTATGTTCGGCATACGACTGACTTCATCCTCGTAGTAATAGTGGTCCAAAAACTGCTTATGAAGAAGCACTCGATCAGTTACCGCTGGGTTACTGTCGTAATTGCTGGGTTACTATCAGGTTGCGGAATGCGATAAGAAACCAAACGCAACAGGTTTTGTCCACTGGAAGAGTTATGGGATCCAGAGGGTAAAGCAATTAAACTTCCAAAATATTCGACTTTATTCATTTCCATTTCAGTTTCTTGGCCTTAACGATAGGATAAGAAGTTTATTCCAGAATGCTATTTATAGTATTTAGGGTAGTGTGGTTATAGGAAAGTGTGGCCTGTTTTGGAATCTTCGTGGCAAAAAAACAGAATTCCAAATATATTATTTTACAATAGCATTCAACAAACATGAATTTTATTGCTGCTTTTTAGTATGTATATTCAAAATTTGTTTAAAAGTTAGAAGTTTTTTTGGGAACCAAAAACTAAATAAATAAAAAAATGTCGAAAAAAATTAATTCAATCTGGCAACCAAATTTGTAAAAACTTTAACGACCAAAAAGCAGCCAATGTACAACGCATAAAGCCAAAAAACGGGCACCGTGCCGCACTCTGCTAAAGCCAGACTGATCGCTGCGAGGATGTCGAGGAAAGGGACCAGGGCAGATGGGACTGCATTATGAGCATCGGTCCGAGGAAGCAAATAGCACAGGCATCCGCCCGCCACACGACGCACAAGTTGTTTGAATGAACGCACGTTGAACTGGGGTGGATCACACACCGTCACACTCAAAGTGACTGTGACTGACGTTTTGCATTGGTTCCCGAACCGACGCGGCAGTTGCTATTTGGTGTGTGCAGCTCAATACTGTCTGGTCTGGTATGGGGCTTGTATCCTCTTCCCATAGTTACACGTTGTTGCAGCAGCCTTTTTCGCACCCTTCCCCCTCTCTCAACCAATCTCTTGGTCTCAGCCGCCCAACCGAACCAAACTGAACTCCTTTCGAGTATAGGTCTGCTGGTTCTTCCCCCTTTGAGGTTTGTGTGCTGATTGTATGGTGGCGTATAGTAGAATATCTTTAAACGGAAACCTTTTTATTTTTGCTTTGAACGACCATGAACTGTTATGTATGAAGCGAACAGCGCGATATACGTAATATTAATAATATGTTGAGCATGGTGAAGGACACTGATCGCTTTATTGTTGCTGATGCTGCTGTGGCTTTTGATGTTTGTAGTTTGTATTTTTTATGGTGCGAGGAAGAAGACTTCAAGCGGATTATCACTTTTCGCCGGGGAAGAAGGCCGGAGAGAGGGTTAGTCTGAATGCTCGGAAAACGAATACTTGTGTATGTATAAAGAAACTTGTCTAAATCCACAATCGCGAAAAGTCAGATATAAGGAAAAATCCGCGGGTGATCATTGCTGATGCAGTTGCAGTGCACCTAATTGATTACTTGATGTATTTGTTTAGAAGCACTGTGAAAAAAACTAGTGTACTGATTTAGAAATTATACTGTATTAATTTAGAAATATTGTGATGTTCGAAAGTGATGTTCGTCTTAAACAGGTTACCAAATTTCGGTTTGCATGAAATTTGTTGCTGTACATATTTTTGCAATTATATTAAGAAATTCATCCAGTTTCAATATTCATATTCACTACGCAATGCACAATACAGTGCCGAACATAAATTAGAAAACTGGGTCGTACAGTCCCTGGCCATATGACATTTTATTAAGCAATGGAATGTTTTGCATTCGTCGTTTTGTTTTACTATTTCTCAACAATCTTATTTTCTTACTCATGGAAATACTTTCTGCAGTTTTTGAAGATTCACCACATACAAATATAAATTGCAGCAATGTAAAATAGTAAATCGGAAAATGAGCTATTATAAATCAAACTGAATGTAAAAGTCAAATCGTATAAAATACAGATATGATCGTAACTAAACGGTAAAATTTCGAAAATATTCAAAGAAAGCACTTCGCTTTAACATTTCATGATGAAATTGTGAGAAAAGTTTTCAGTTTGTAACAAAAATACAATTTTTAGAATTGGTAGATGACATGATATTTCATCAATCTTATATTCAATAATTGTTTATTTTAACTAAATCTGCGAAGTAATGAGTGATTATTGTAGTTAAATTAAAACGGGTTTTAACGTAAAATTAAAATTATGTTTTTCATCTAGTATATAATATACACAGTCATAATGTTTCAATGGTGTCCTAGACATTTAATATGAGTCGAAAATGCATTTTTTTTTTAAACAGTGAGAGCATTAATTTGAAGTTCATTAAAGTTTGTTATCAATGTTATAGTTGTTTGACATAAGAGAACAATTTGAGCTTTTATTAGAACTGAGCAGGTGTGCACTAGGAGTTTATCTTACTCCATGTAAAACTTAGACGGCTGTAGCATTCGGCGGTAGAAGACAGAAATTGATTCAATGAACAGCGGTCAATACTTTGTCGTACCGATTCGAATAAAATGGTAATGTCTAATTGAGGTACGCTAAATTCATTTTAATATTAAAGCTGTCTGCCGACGAGGCAGCAGGACACACGCCATTGTTGTGGCCATTGTTGGAATAGCTAGAACAATATCCATAGTGTACATTTTTGTGGTGTATGCGGTTGCCTCGTTTATGGACAGTTTAAAACGTATACAAATAAACATTTACTGTTCATTAACATGGCTCAAATATATTTATTTTATCGAAACTTTCCTTAGAATTATTGTATAGTAATTTTCGTGCGCTGATTCGCTTTTGATAAGGGAACTTAGAGAAAAAAGCCCGTATTACTTAATAGGGTGGCTAAAAATAATTATTTTGTCGCGAAGAATAAAAAATTGTCGCCAAGATTCATATTTTTTACATTTCTTATAAAAGAAATGTATAGAATTCGCTCAAACTTTCAAGATTTTTTCCGAGGCCCGGAGGGCCGAGTCTTGTATACCAATCGACTCAGCTCGACGATTTGGGACAATGTCTGTGTGTGTGTATGTGTCTGTGTGTATGTAACGGACAAATTCTCATTCGTGTTTCTCAGCAATGGCTGAACCGATCTTATCCAAACCAATTTTAAATGAAAGAACTAAAAAACAGTATGAACGCTATTAATTTGTTTTTGATTCTGATAGTTTCCAAGATATGAATGTTTGAATGCGTAAAAATGGCGTTTTTTGCAGTTTTTTTTTAATTATCTGCCGAAATTGACAATATAGATTACAAATTTATATGTTTTTAGACAGCTTAAACGAATACCTTTCGAACAAGCTATAGATTGTTGAAATCGAACTATTATCAAAAGAGATATTTAACATTAAATGCGGACAAAAGATTTTTATCATTTCCCATTGCCAGAAATATGACCAAAAACAAATAATCTATTATTAACGCCAAAACGGCTTATTTTAGGTCAATAGTATCTTCGGAGAATTTAATGGAAGCAGTATGCCCTTTCTTTGGGTATTGTGTTTTTGCTGATTAATCCCCCTATAAGAAAGATATTTTCACAAATTTTCTTGGAAGTGATTGTATTGAAATGATGTCTTCAGCAAATTTGTAGCATTTCAGGAATCAGGAATCAGAATATATTGGCTCAAATGGCACGTTCCCCGGACATAGTCGGGGATTTGTGCCTTGCCGTGTGTTTTCATCATTTCCTGAGCGGAAGGAAAGGACAAGGAGGTGTGGGGAAGTAGAATTGGAAGGGTGGGAAAAATAACAACACAAAACAAAAACTTCAAATATCTATTTTGAATACTTTAAAAGTTATGGCTTGTTGTTTGTGGATTACTCTGTCGCCTATTTATTGTTCAATATAGTAATAATCCATTGAAATAATCCAAACATTATTTCGCTAAAACGAATTTTGTAATTCATTTTTCTATCTACAACCGCTAGAAATAATCACCGAACACTTCCAAGTTATCTGGAAGGAACTTGATAACTTATCAGTGCAAAAATGTTCATTTGTACGAACCTTCTGACTGCAATTTTTCTAACTTATAATCATCGGATCGATCTGAAACAAATCGGAAAATAAAAGCGAAGTAAATAACTCCAAGCAACGGCGTAGCCGGGGGTTTAACACCATACAACCCCCCCCCCCCCCCACACCACACCCAAACAAATATGCGATTGAAGTTGAAAATTTATTGATGCAGACTGATTTAATTCAATATTACAATAACAATTATCTGATCCGTAGATTGATAACCTGTTGTTGTAAAAATCATGAGGACTTTTGATAAATTGTCGGAATGGGGTCCTGATATGTAACTGATGTATTGGTCTTGATTTCACAGTTGTCTAATTGCATCAATATAAAATTCCTGCCTGAAAACATTCCAATAGAAAATTCCAGAGTTCTGTAATCAATCATAATCCTCAGATTTATTTTCAAATTGATCTCGTTTTTGTAGAGATGTACTGTAATAAGGGTCTCTATTTAATAGGAAGCGAAGTTAAAATTGATTTAATGTCTATGAAACATAGAACTGCTCACCAAAAAAATGCATAACTTTCAACATTTGCTAAAAATGTCTTTGCCTTTCTCATTCACTCTAAAATTCGTCAATCTAATCCCGACCGGGTGGGCCGAGTGTCATATGCCATTCGACTCAGTTCGTCGAGATCGGAAAATGTCTGTG
Source organism: Topomyia yanbarensis (assembly GCF_030247195.1). Lineage (NCBI taxonomy): Eukaryota > Metazoa > Arthropoda > Insecta > Diptera > Culicidae > Topomyia > Topomyia yanbarensis. The sequence continues at coordinate 170,990,077 of NC_080671.1, read as the reverse complement.
TGTGTATGTGTGTATGTGGAAAAAAATGTGATCTCTGTTTCTCAGAGATGGCTAGACCGATTTGCACAAAGTTAGTTTCAAATGAAAGATACAACCTTCCCATCGGCTGCTATTGAATTTTTTATTGATTGGACTTTCTGTTCCGGAGTTACGAGTTGAAGAGTGCAGTCGCACAGCAAATTCCCATATAAACTGAAATGAAAAAATTTCAAATTCAAATTTGTATTTTTGATGCCAAATGACTTTAAAATGCATGAAACATTGAGATGTATGACAAAAATGGACTTTTTTGGACTTTGGTACATTTTTGCCTTTCTCATATAGAAAGGCTATGCAATCACTCTAAAAATCGTCAATCATACGGGCCTGGAGGGAGTAAGCTGTGAGGGGTTGCTACTTTTAAATTAAAACTAGTTTAAAATTTCGGCAGGACCCGGACCTCCCGGATCTTTCTCCATGATCCGCCGTTGGTTTCAAGCGATGTTTTAGTATCACATAATATCTCAAGATCGTGGCTGTCGATCCATTGTATGTATGAGCAAAGCGTACTGAACATGTAATATTCATTTCCACCATTGTATTGAACATAACCAGCCATGGAATCGTAGTCTGGACAAATGAGAATAGCACAATTGCACCACTAGGTGGATTAAATCAGGTTTTTATTTTGGGAATGCGTCGAGTTAAGACGAAAACGTAATATGATTAATAACGAGGATAACACTTTCCGAATGTAGAGAGAAATTTATGAAAAATGACGATTTCCATTCGAATCTAGCAGGTCCTGACCGATTTTGATGAGCATTTGATTTTTGTTGTATGTTGTATGTATGAATAGGTCAAATGTTTAAAAACAGTAATTTAAGGTCAAGATAGCATCATTTTGAAACCGCCAATTTCGGAGGTTTAGTATCTTCGATGAATAAACGGCGCATCATTTGATAAAATTATTTTGACGGTATAGCGTCCAAGAAGTATTTGTGGTGAATTTTCTCTGGTTAATATTCATGACTACAATAAAGTCTCAACAAATTCGCTAAAGACACGAACTCTGTTACTATTTTCTGAAAAATTAATTCAGCATAATTTTAAAACTTCAAAAATTACGGTTTCGGAATTATGCCGTTTGGACAGTAAGATCGATTTTCACCAAACCCCCACCAATTGTAAAATTGGTATTGTAAAAAAACGTAAGGGCGATACTTCAATGCTGATAGGTGGGACCGAAAAAGTAAACAATCGCCAAGGGGCGATACTATCATTTTGTCAATTTCAATAGCAATCACAAATTTTAATTTAATAATTTCAAATACTTCATGAAGTTTTGGGTTTCGATCACTGAATCATGCAATCTAGGATGTAAAAAACACAATAGTTCTTAAATAGGAAATAAAACCAAGTCTGGAAATATTCACTGTTGATTTTCTTTGAAGGGTATCACTGCTAGTATCGCCCTTTTCAAGAAAAAGCGTTGATTTCTTAGCTCTCAGTCGCGTTGGAAATTCGAGTTAAGTATAAACTTCAAATCGATTAAAAAAATCCGATTTTTTTGGCTCAGTACAATATATAACCCCTTTAGGAAAATTCAGTTTTCCCACCACAATTTAGATATTTTATTCAGAGCATTAGCAATAATTGATTTGGTTTGAGATTGCTAGCACTGATGTTGTCCTATGCTGATTTGAGCGATTCTCTGAGTCCTGCCACTATCCCATGTAGTATGTGTTATCAAAAACATCATGTTCTAAATGTTCTCAAACGATATAATATCCGAAGAGAGTGATAAGAGTTATAAGAAATGTCTCATCACACTGTTAGGTGGATTAAAAGCGTTTTTAAAGAAGTGTTTGTCTGTTACTTTTTAAATATGAAAATATATAAGAAATTGATTTATCTACTTATTGAAGTGGCTCAAAAATAAGTATTATATCTGCACCGTTAAGAATAGAATGAAGTAAGTGTGAACTCGGCTGCGTTTACAAAATTTGACAGTTAGTACGTAACTTATCATGATATTGTTCCAGAAACATTTAATAACATATTTCAATACGTTTATATTTACTGAATTTAAACAACCTGAATGCTTTCGCCATCTAAGGGTCAACTCTTTCCACTCAGCACCTCGCCCTTGGTCACTAGTAAAACCCTCGTAGATCATCTTGTCAATATTATTTGAAAGTTGGACATGTATTCTTGCAATTACTTTAGCTACAACTTGATAATTGAAAATCAATATCAGTAGTAACCATGCGTCTCCATTGACATTTTTTGAACTTTGCCACATTTTATGGAGAAAATTAAAGACTTTCGTATGACTATACGCTATCGCGAGCATTTGCGAGGGTTATTGTTGTAATGGCATTAGAGGTTCGTGTTTTAAAAATCATTAAAAATAATCAAAACAACTAGTAATTGTACAAATTAATTTAGTCAAACGAGTAATTATGCTGAAATTATATATACCACAAAATCAACTGCTTCTCCGAAAAACAACATAGGTTTCCAATTTCATGTAATACTTTATATTGTGTGCAATATTGTGCATGGTCCGCATATTTTTAAGTAAATAATTTCACAAAACTCAAAATATTGTTAAATGGATCTATATTTGTTCTATGAAACGGTTCTTGATTATAGTATATTAATCATAATCTTATTCTCTCCCCAACTCTCTATGCCTTTTTATTACATGCTCCTTATTTTAGAATGCGCACAAGTTCCCAAAATACAAAATTTTGCTCATGGATTTTTATATCTAGTGAATTTGTTTATGATTTCTGGTATATTAATTGCGATTTACCACTCGTACTCGCGAAACAGTACGCATAATCATAAAATACGTCTCGACTTTCATGGTATAAATAATGCAGTATATAATTTTGTTCATGGTTTTAACATATTTAGGCGACCAATTCCACAGAACTAAGAATATTTCATTGGTTCATTTTAGCTGTTTGAATTGTATCTTGATTTATAGATTATTATTCGCGACCTATCTAGCATGCTCAGTGTGACAGGAAAGAATGACTTCTATCGGCCCACCCCTGAGTCGATTTCTAGTCCCATCAGGAGTACTTACACCAAATTTGAAGCAAATCGGACAAGTCTAGCTGCCGGACCAACGTTCCTGAAGTTGGTATGGGATTTTTCGACAATTTACATGGAGAAAACTCACAAGTTCGCATTTTCGCCGTTAGGTGGCAATATATGCATCGTATTATCACTGTAAGTGTAAATAAGAAAGATAATTTAATTGTCTACAACTTTGTTGAAGACTGCTAATCAATACGGCTTTGTTAAAAGAAGTTATTAAACTTTTATCGAAGTGATGTCTGAGTCAGTTTTGCATGGGGCTTTACAACACATGGTTATTAGGGTGGGACAAAAAATTGATTCCAGCTCCGAGCAACTTTTTGGGTACCATTTGGGTCCTAGAACATCTGTGCAAATTCTTAGCTTGATCCCTGAAACTATATTTTTGCGCCCACTGTTTAAAATTTACATGGGATTTTATATGGGAAAATCAACTTTCACAAAATAATTCCTCCAGGGGTCGCCCATTGCTTCCTAAAAATAAACCGTTATATGGCTTTTGTAGGAAATTTAACACAGAAACAAAGTCTCGAAAACTACGAAACGATCTGACGCTTGAGAAAAAAGTTATTAAGCTGAAACCAATTGATGCTCTAACGATTGATAAAATATTCATTTTTTCTAGCACCACTGTTGTTGGTTGTTCAATTATATGCAATTTTGTTTTGATCTTCTCTTAATGTGTCTAAATCATTTTTCTATACTCTTTGGCCACTTCGCAAAAGTTTTGAGGGATAAATTGAGTCTTCTTTTGTAAATAATAAGAGAAAATTAAAGATTTTGTATATAATTCGATCGTCAGCAGCAGTGATGCTATGAAAAGTAAAATTTTCATTTATCTTCAGGGCATCAATCGGTTTTTGCTTAATAACTTTTTCCACAAGCATCAGATCGTTTTGTGGTCTTCTAGACTTTGTTTCCTTGACAAATTTCCTATAAAAATCAGACATCTATTGTTTTTTAGGAGGTAACGGGTGACTCTTGGAAGAATTAATTTGCAAAAGACGTTTTCCCCATACGAAATCCCATGTAAACTTTAAACCGTGGGCGCAAAAATATAGTTTCACCGATCGAACTAAAAATTTGCAGAGTTGTTCTGGGAGCCAAATGGGACCCAAAAAGTTACTCGGAGCGAAATCTTATTTTTTTCATATAACCATGTCCCACTCTAATGGTTATGTATCAGTATTCGATTAGCACGAACTAATTATTTTTGTGAAATAATCGTTAGGTTTAGCTCAATAGTATGTTCTGAAGAATTGTAGTAAATCATTTGGTTTTGGTTAGAAAATTTTGATTCCAACTGTGACCGCATAGAGGGAGCCAACACTAAATTTGCAACGGAAAGAGATAGAAATTAGGTGTCTTCCACAAAGTTGTACAACGAGCATTTTGCATTAATTTTCCCGAACATCTCAATATTCTATCTCTCTTCTATGAAAAGTTAGTGTTGGCGCCCTCTATGCGGTCACAGGTGGAACTAAATTTTTCTAACCAAAACATAACTCTTATGAAGAATATAACGGAATATTATATTATGCTGTTTTGTAAAAAATATTTTGCGATTTTGGAACAACAATATGAAAATTGCCAATTTTTCATGCCAAATATGCAAATGCTTCACTTTTTTTTTTTCAAAAGTACGTCCTTCTTCTAATGATAAATTAATAAAAAAGAAAGCATTTAACTCCGCAGAACTTTTAAGGCAAAAAGCTCTTTCGACATGAGTGCTGTGATGCAATGCAGATCATTGTAGCAATGCCACAAGAGCCATGAAAAAGAATTTCCAACATGGCAAAAATTGAATAACTTGGACATTTTTCGATTGATTTTAATGTTCAGTCGTAGTTCTGAGAGAGGTAAATTAGCAGAAGTACCGCTGATCAGGTTTCTGTTGTAGAAAGGGAAAAACAAAGAGTTTACGCATTTCATTAGGTTGCATGCTTGTGACGGGAGGCTTTGTTGAGGAATCTAAATGATTCAAGTGTTGAAGAATAAAAAGATCTTCCTAAGAATTATTGCAGTCGCAGCTGCTGACCTGTCCTACGTACATACAATAATGAAATCTTTACCGCGGTTAACTTATACATATACAACGAAAAAGTCGATTTCGTAGCTGGAAATGTGTCTTTGTTGATCCTGTACGCGTCGAAGAAGCATGAATTCGCCACAGAAAAAAAACTTCTGATAGTTGCCGTATGGAAGTGAACTTTTAATATCTTGGCTTCAAAAAATTAGCCGCCATCATTTAACCAAAATGTTCTTTTGAAATTGCTATCATATTGCTATGCTTTTCAAAATATTCAAAAACAAGAAAAATAAAAAATTGATTAAAATCATGAAGTTTTATTTTAAATATCAGGGCGGAGGATAAATGCACTATAATTTTGGGGTATAGCCTAGTATTACAACTCAAGGTTATCCCTAAACTGCAAAAAGTGGCTTTTTTGATTGTAGACTATTGATTTTATCATTATCTTATTATTATTTTTTGCTATTATCCAATAAATTTCACGAAAAAATCTTGCTCCTAGTGATTCCCTGATGCGAACGATTCAATAGTATGTACGCTAAACGCACGCGCTGGTCCACGTGCTTTCGCCGTCATACCTGTAGTGCAGAGAGTTTCTAGTGCAGTTTCTTCAATAAGTTTTTATTTTCTAGTGCAGTTTTTGTAGACATTCCGCAAATCTGAGTCATGTTCTCTCTTGATCCAACAAACCTTTCGTAGTAAACCGAATCCCTACACGCAGAGAATTTAATGAATTTCCGTCCGCGCCCGGTCCGAAATGGCCATGAACTCTTCAGTTCATTCGCACAACTCCCCCATTCGGTTCGTCTGGAGTGGGGTGGGTAGGGCTGGCTCATAAGATACCACACTCAAGGAGGGCTATTCAACAGCACGTTACATATTGCCTACACGCCTAAAGGAATAATAACAACAACAGCTAATTTAACCGACCAGGCAAAGACATAACTTGCATCCTGGAAGTTGGCAAGAGCTTTGGCTTAATTCGTTGCCTGTAGGGTGTCCCTACTAGGTAGTTTTGATTTTTTGTTTCGATTTTAGAGGTTCTCAAGTGCATATGACATCCTTTTTCTTTCGATTATAGAAGCTTTAACCTTAGGATCATTCGCCTTTTTTCGGGTTAGAAAAAGCTCTTTAGAAAAATTTATAAACCAATATGCGGGGTTGGGAATCGAACCCAGGTGAGCTGCGTACAAGGCTATCGATTTGCCATGCCCACCCGAATGTAATTTTGAACTCATCCCATCTGATCTGTTATTTAGTGGTTTCATTTGAATTGAAGTTACATCTCCTTTCAATATAGGGGCACCATTTCAAAATTTTAGAATAAATGTAGCGTTGATTTTTGTTGCAACGTTCATATCTTCTATTGCACCAACGCGTTGCAACGGATTATTTTGTTACAAGTCTACAATATTTGGTCAAAAATAGGTGCGTCAATCATCGATTTTAATGCGTGTAAGACAAACATACGTAGAGAAATGTTTAAAAGTGAGTTGATAATTTTTTGAAGCCAGTCTAAGCAATTAAATAAATAAACAGGAGGAACTGGACAAATTTGGATCTAGTCAGGGTTTATGAGCTATATAACTGAAACGTGTCGACCGATTTGCAAATACCTATTTTTTCTGAAAGGTTGATTGTTTCGTAATTCAAGGTTACCCATAGTGATAGAGTACACATACAATACAATTGAAGTTTTAATGTTATATCCCTAAAATAACCATGTGTCCGTCCTTCCTCACCTGTCCGTCTTACCCATAGTTCCCCTATGGGGGCGCCGGGCGGTCCTTCTCGAGCCGGCAGGGGTTTCTCCAGACGATTTCGTAGTACGGCTCAGATGCAGATCGCCAACACACCGCGTTGCGCGTGTGATGTTGTGCTGTAGGTCTCGTGTTTGTTAGGTCATTCGAAAGAGATATTTTGTGTTGTCTTGGAGTCGCATCAAACCATCGTTGCATTACGGTAGGCGGAAGAGGGCACTTCTCAGAATGATCCGAAAAATAATAGGGGCAAATAAATCTGAATATTGAAGGTTTTTAGGAAGGTATATAAGAGGAACATATAGAGCACATCGCAGCTAGCCAGTATATCTCGAACCGGGATATTGAGTGATCTTCCTCGAGCCCAAAGGGAATCCAATAGATGAGATCTGGCAGAACAGTACTCGGCGCATGCCCAGACAATATGTTCGATATCGTGATAATCGTTGCAACAGGCGCAGATACCGCTTTTTGCGAGCCCAGTGTAGTGATGGGACATGAGCCGAGACATCACAATTTTGTCACACCCTCAACATTCATTTTCTTCGTTATCTTATTAATTCAATAATTTTTTTTATTGTTTTATTCATGTTAATTGTTTCATTTGTTTTAATCATTTTATTAAATTGTTAGTTTTTCCCAGTTCATATATTGTTCAGTTTCTTCATTTTATTAATTCGGTTTAGTCAGTTCTTTTAGTTATTGGATGACAGTTAGTTAGCTTGAAACAATTTAGTTTACTCTTAATTTCATAACTTTTTTAATATTGTCTGATTTTCATTTGAGCTAATTTGATTTGTTTTATTAATTTGATTTATATGGATCATTCTATCCATTTTATGAATAACTTTTTTTTGTTTCATAATTGTTTTGATTTTTGGTTTGTTTTGTATTGTTTTTTAATTTATTCAATTTATTATACGTGTTATACGTGCAGGACTCGAGGCTGTACTTGTCTCACATATAGTTGCTTGCCAGCTTTGCGTGCGTTTGGCAAATTAATGAATAATACAACAGTTATATGTATGAGAGGTGTCTCATCCCACTGATGGGTGGATTAAATCGGTTTTATGTATACATGTGTGTATATATGTGTATGTGTTTATGTGTGTATATGTACATATAAATGGTTGCATTATACACGGGATTGTTTTGTAGTGTACATATGTAATCTATTAATGCGAAAAACTGATACTTCTGGATAGAAGTCAGATCTTTCTCCAATTACAGCTCCTTGGAGATCTACAATGGAACAACTTACACAAGTCCAACAGGTAGTGACACCAGACTAGGAGAAACGGAAGCGCTGAGGAAAACACGGAGCCTATCGATTCTTTTTTATTATTTCCCCTTTTCTTTCTTAAATAAGCAGGAATTCAAGAAATGTGGATGAGAGTTAAAGGAGACATAAATGGAAGATATGAATGAAGGTAGAAAACTGAAAAAATGGTAAGTTCTAGTACACATGTGTTATGTTATATATACAAATTGAACCATTATAATAAATACGCGTCGATTTCCTGCTTAAATGGAATCGAAAGTTTTACTGTAATGTTACAATCCAATTGATACAAACATTACAGTAAGGCGGGGCTAGTTGATGGAACGATGACCTCGGAACATGTCTGGCACTGTACACGAAATGGGTCATCGGAAAGTCAATTGAGCTAACACCTTCCTAAATCCGTGAACCAAGTTATTTGCATGAATGTTTAAATACATGCAAACATCTTTTTTCTGTAAATCACTACCAGCTAGTGCGAGATAGGAAGGTTAACACACACACACACACACCTATTTTTTCTGAAAGGTTGATCAATTCCCCACATTTTTTCTAAAACTTTCTTTTCCTACTTTCTATCGTATTTTGTTCAAAAGATTCTGCGAAAATGTACATCAAAGGTCTGGATTATCCCAGTCCTAGTGCAATTCATACCTCTCATTTCTTTATCGATCTTTTGCAATAGAAGTGAATTCCTATTTGGTTGTAAGTTTATCCTATTAATTTTTACTGAATTTCTAATTGTGAAATTCTCTTTGATATGTAATACTGCAAACGGTTACACCTATTGAAATTAAAGATAGTTTTTTTATCCCGTTATGGGCAGCTAGGGCCGAGGGTGGTGGCTAGCGGGTTTCATACATCCTTGACCTGACGGACGAAGCTATGGTGCCTTGAACACAGGCAACGTAGATCCAAGGCCATCATTGAAATGATAAGTTCTGCGTTTGAGATGTACTTCACCCGGTTGCCAGACGAATACTTGTAATTACGTGTGATTTTGTATGTATATGTCTAACTGTGAGTCCTACTGTGGTGGTTTAAGCGTGGAATGTGTAAGTTTTAGCGTTCGAGTCCAGGGGTGCATACTTGTCTGATTTGGCGTGGATGCTCACTAATTGCGTAAGAGTGTGTGGATTTTTTTCGAGAGTTGCTCTACTGAAGCTGCAAAGCTAGTGTGTCGGAAGAGCTACCCGTCAGAATCACTCGCTACAATTGCAGACGAGATCAATTGCAGCGGGTCGTGATGCTAAATGACATTTGTTGTACGGTACAAATATGTGCAAACACAGGGATGTCACGATTGTGTCGCGTGTGTTCTTAGATGATCGCGCGCGGACCGTGAATTTGATACTTAATTTTCGCAGTATGACTCAGATGCTAAAAGAGAGTGCGTTCTTCCATATCACTTTCGCGTATTCGGGATTTTGGATGTATTGGTGGATGATCGCATTTGCATGTTCGCCCCTGCCAATTTATGACGAGGGACTCAGACTTTTGTATGGTAGCGTATTCGATCGTGCGGGCCTATGTATGTCGCGTGTGATGGCGTGTATGCAGCTTCGCGAGTATAGTTTCGGTTCTGTAGTCGTGCGGCTATGGAGCAGACTTCCGGACGTGATCGACCCGTGACCGCGCGAACACGGGCGCCTGTGGGTTTGCGTTTGTAAATTTGTGAATGCTATAACGATCATTTTATCGACGAGGTACTATCGTGCTTTGGGGATCGCGGGCGTAGGTGTGCATGAGTTATTGCGTAGAGCTGTCAAAGATTGTTTGGTATATTGTCATTTTCGGGCGCCTTGACATGGTACAGTCCAAATTTAGGAGAGTCCCAGATCGGGGCTCGTCGCTAAGCCCAAGGTGCCTCCAGAGAGTACTTAGCCCCAAACCCACATTGTACATTATTTCGACCATGGCATAGGTGGGTAATAAAGGTCGCCAAGTTAAGTACTAAATTTGATCACAATGTAGCTTAACTAAAAATAAAATAATCGTATTTCAAGTTTCTATGTGATATCATCACTGTAATACTGCTTTGGTAAGCCCCCGGACCACGTCAAAGTACAGTATCATGCCGAGGGACCTATTGAAATTAAAGATAGTTATACGAAAAACCTTTGAAAAAATGATCAATGTTCCCCCATTTTACGGTATATGCTTTTTATAGGAAATTTAACAAAGAAAGCAATCGTTAACGAAAAATTATTCAATCAAATCAAAAACAGAATTACTAACATGCAACATGGGTTCTTCAAAGGACGTTCAACTAATACAAATTTACTAGAATTCGTCAACTACTCATTGATTGCAATGGAGAGTGGAAACTACATTGAAGCTCTTTACACAGACTTTAGCAAGGCATTTGATCGTATCGACATACCCTTGCTATTATTCAAACTGAAAAAATTAGGAATTGAACCAGGTCTTCTCAAACGGCTCGAATCATATTTAACTAACCGTCAACAAATAGTTAGATTTAAAGGGAAGAAATCGAATCACATTCAAGTCACATCAGGAGTTCCTCAAGGCTCCCATCTAGGCCCTCTTTTGTTCATTTTATTCGTAAACGACATATCATTCATTCTCAAAAACATTAAAGTTCTTATCTATGCCGACGACATGAAGCTTTTTTGTAGAAATTAGGAACGAACAAGACATAAAGATATTACAGGAAAAAGCCTACTGCAACTAAACGTAAAAAAATGTAATGCAATAACTTTTAGTAGGAAACGAAATACACCTGACATTTCAATCACTCTAGGAAATCAAGTGGTACAAAAGTGCGAAAGAGTTAAAGATTTGGGAGTCATTCTAGATTCAAAATTAACATTCATTGACCATTACAACACAATCATCAATAGAGCAAATAACATACTTGGATTTATAAAGCGTTTTAGTTACAATTTTAATGATCCATATACAATTAAAACATTATACATCTCGTATGTAAGGTTAATACTGGAATATTGTAGCATAGTTTGGTCACCTTTCTCAATCACACACGAAGAAAGAATAGAATCAGTACAAAGACAATTTTTATTGTTTGCACTTCGCAAAATAGGTTGGACACGATTTTCTCTCCCATCTTATAAAGCTCGCTGTATGCTCATTAACATCCAAACACTAAAAGAGCGCCGAGAATATGCAATGCGTCATAAGATGCCTTCCGAAGTATCGCTCCTTTCAAAGAAATAGTACTGCACAATGACAGAGAATATTGTACATGTAGCTTCCAAATGGTTTACAATATCGCCTTAAAGTCAGAGGAAAATTTGCAAGAAATTTTATGGGCCTTTCGCTAAACTTATTATTGTTGATGGAGAAATAAAACAAAATAATTGTTCTGTTAAAACAACATTTAAAATATCTCGAGAACCAAAACATTTCAAAAAAAATTTGTTATGAGCGTTTTAATTTGAAGTGGCCTTTAAAATCATATTCAAAAAGAAAATTGTATTATTAACTCCAAATAGTATGAGTTATAAAAATATGTCAAAAGTTGTTCTTAGGAAAACATTTTTACTTAAAACTTCTCCATGATCCAAATACAGTTTCTTTTACGTCTTTAAAACAATTAACATTAGATTATTGACATTTTGTGATGAAGAAATGCGAATAACTTTTAAAAAGGGCATAATTACACGAATTAATTGTTTTTGTTGGAGCAAAATTCCAAATATCTCGACAACTGTCGCAATTTGGAAGACTTTTGTTAAATACATTTTGATTTGAAATGATACTTAGAATCATATTCTGTAATAAAATTAAAGTTTTATATGTCAATAAGGATGAAATTTAAAAATATGTATAAAGTTATAAAGTTAGAAAAACTTATTTACCGATAAGTTCTCCATCACGCAATCACATGTAAAATGCTTCGTTTCTCATTATGTTTTTGTTGCCAATATATAAAAATTGAGTTTTTTGCAATTTAAATTTTTAACATAATTTTTTGTTTTTGTAAAAAATGATACAACATTTTATTTATTGTATTTTTTCGTACAAAAGTATTCATTCACAGTAACTCGTTCTGAGATAGTTTTGCTATTTAAAATACAGTAATCGAACAAAAAAAATATAAGTAATGCACGTAGAAACGTCTGTGCCCTTTTAAAATATTGCCTTTGTATCAAAGTATTGTAATTGTGAGAGAAAATTACTGAGAAACACATCTGTAAATTTTGTTCGAATCGACGATAGTCAGATTTTGCGGTCGGCCGGTTTCTCATGGAACCACTTTATGGTAAAACTTTCATTTCGAGCCACCCCAGCGCCCGGCTAGAACGCCATCAACCGAGATGCAGAGTTCAAGAATGATGCAACCGAAGCAAAGCATGCAACCGGCCTTTCATATATTCCACTGACTGAATGCACCCACTCGTTCTGAACGTGCCCTGTCTGTCGCAGAATAGAATGCACGTTATTGCAAAAGCATTGCGTCCAGCCAATTACATACCCGTACCGTACGAGCTGGGGTGCAGCAAAGTGGAATCAAGTGCAAAAAACCTGAACCCCATATATAGGAAATGCTGCCGGAGCCGGTCGCCACCACGCTGCAGTATGCTATGTACCCCCATTACGCCCCCTCTCACAGCCAACCAGGCACAGGCCTGGCACAACTACTCTTGTGCTCATGGAATCGCGCGCCCGCAACGTTCTGTGCTAAATGGTCCGGTCGGCCGGCTGCAGGAATAACGAACCTTATCGTCCGGTTGAAGGCCAAATCGTATGTATAGAAATGTTTTAATTTATTTCCTTGTGTCTTGGCAGTAACTGACTATAATAAGTAATAATAGTATCGATATGGATGTAGGGTAGCTGGCTGCGATAGTTGTGGTAGCCACTTTAATGGTAATTGACAAACGAAAGCGAAAGAGGTGTTAGTTGGAGGTTGCTATGAATTTTAATGGAATATTTGACCATTGTTTTGCTAAATGGAATAATACCTGTCGTCAACAGTTTTATTTAATCAGTAATAATGCCGGGAATATTGCTATTAAGTTCTTTACTCAGCTACTTTTATTCCGCTACACAGAAACAGTACTCGAGCAATTAACGAATTCAGCACAAAAGTAAAAACTTTGGTACCTACCGTTGCAATTCTGATTTGCGTGGGAAGGACAATATGTTTTGGTTAAGTATAACTTATACTTAAACTTTTTAGCTTTATAACATTCTTCCTTCACCGTCTCGCTCGTTACGACATTAAAAAGAAAAAAAATATTCTTAGTCGTTAATAAAAAGTAAAACCTGTTTTAATCCACCTAGTGATGCAATTGTGCCTTTCTCACTTATCCAAACTACTATTTAATGGCACGACTCTCACGAACCTGATCAGCAATATGTCGATACTGACACACTTAAAACAAAAGAATAATATTTATATAGCTTAATCGGCGTGAGTTCAATGTTGTCTTCCTGTTAACTTCATGGTGGAGAAGGGAAGGGATATAATTAGTGGGAGAGGGAGGATGCATCGGAAATCATCTAACTTATTGTAGTTTACGAGGTGGATGAAGGGAATGCATGTGGGAAGTTGATTTGAGAAGGTGGAGGGTGAGAGAGGGCTGGGGGTTGAGAGGTAGGAGGTGGAGGGGTAGATGGAGGGTTCAAAGCCGAACTTCATATTATACCTTCTATTTGAGACTAGGTTAGTGAAATTTGGTTGTCATCACCGAAGTTGCTTTAGATCTGGAATTTGCTTGGAGCCCCGGGACTTCTGGAATTATCGATAGTAGACAACACATTTCAATAATTTTTGTTTAGCCATCAGGGATCCAGACCTGCGAATCGAAGTAAATTGATGTTTATTTCAATAGATTTTAAACCTATGAGGTATTACAATTGTACCGGTTTATATGAGAAATTCCTGCAATTACCAACCTGTAACCCCGAAACCAAAAGTCAGAACTGAATGAAATTAAATAGCAGTCAATGGGAGTATTATATCATTCATTTGAAATCAAGTTTGTAAACATCGGTTAAGAGTTTGCTGGGAAAAAGGTGTTCGGGGGGGGGGGGGGGGGGGGACTCGGGAACTTGGCGAGTTCCCAGGGGGCATCAAGATCCGTCATAGGTGAACAATGCGATCAAAACTACTTCAATTGGTTATTAGTGATCCAGACCCGCAAATCCAAGTAATGTTGAACGTATTTGAATATGTATTACATTATTCGGACATCATAGGGTTACCAGTTTATATGGGAATTTGCTGGGTGACCACACTCTTCAACCCGTAACTCCGGAACCGGAAGTCCGATCAACAAAAAAATGAATAGCGTCTTATGGGAGCGTTATACCGTTCATTTGAAAGTTTGTGCAAATCGGTTCAGCCATCTCTGAGAAAATTGAGTGACATTATTTGACACACACACCTACATACACACAGACATTTTACGATCTCGACGAACTGGATTGAATGGGATATGACACTCGGCCTTCTGGGCCTCGGTTGGAAAATCGATTTTTGGAGTGATTGCATAGCCATTTTTTATATGAGAAAGGCAAAAAGAGAATCATTGCCAGAAGACCCACCCCTTCATCGGCAGCTACTACGCGATTCGGGTTTTTTTTAATTCGATTATAGAGGTTTTAACCTTAAGCTAATTCGCCTCTTCGGGTTAGAAAAATCTCTTATAAAAAATTACTAACCCAGGTGCGCTGCGTACAATCGATTTACCAACTACGCTACGCCCACCCCCCTAAACACGATTCGGTTTTCAATATGTACGAAGCGGTTGCGCAGTATCGCGACACGGACCCAATGTCGCGCTCCAGAATCCCGCAGTTGCAGTATTCTTTTAAGTTTACCTGCGAACTTCAGGTCATGGACGGTAAGGTTCTTTCAATGCTCATGGAATTTATGCAGATCTTGGAAGATCTGAAGCTAATAGTATTATGTGCTGCAGTGGCAACCATTAGATGTGTAGGATACCGACTTACAGCTAGCGGCGACCCGCCTCAACATCACCGGGAAAGGCGAGTACTTCTATGGGAGCGGTTATTGGAGTCGAATCTTGAACAAACGTGCCGCTATTGGAAGGTTGACCGCGTACAGAGACGACAAAAGATCGGCGAAATTATGTCGTCATGTGGCTGCGTTCATTGAATGCTACGAGCTGACGGAGAAGCTCGACGCACAAGTACAATAATTGAGTGTCTTAACAATAAGGCTAAGGCGTTTTACTGACTCTACGAAATATCAACAACAAAATCGGATGTTCAGTGATAACGAGCGAGCGTTCTATGAGCAAATCAGCCACGAAAATCCCAAATTCAGCGAAGGTCTATCAGATATCGACCATGTCACTGGCTTTTGTACCGGTATTTGCGAGGCTCCCGTACAACATCGTGAAGGGTGACCGCGGCTAAGGCGCGAGGAGGAGTTTGGTCCAGAGAAATGGTGATCTTTTCAGCTATTATTAGGGTGATTGGTCGACATTGTTGGCTACAAGATCGACGAGGGCAAGATGATACGGGACATTGTTCGTGGCGAATCGTATAAGTATCTCGGATTCCGGCAGCTCCTCAGGATTCGCCACACCGACATCAAGCTTGTTCTTTAATGGACGCGGGGAATTAGGTAACAGCAATCAACACGGTTGCTGTTCCCGTGCTGACCTACAGTTTCGGCGTCATCAAATGGATCCAAACTACCCTGGAAGATCTTGAGAGAATTTAGAAGAAGGCGTTTAAACAAGTATTAATACGCCATACTCAATCGGTGCAGGAGAGATTCACATTGCCATGGGATGAAGGAATATTCGACATCCAGGCACTTTGTGGAAAATGCCAACTAACATGGAGTATATCAAGCAGTTTGTGATGCGGGCCGAAACTATAGCGTAAGCGAACTACAACCTTAATTGCAATCTGCAGACTGCGGAGGAGAAGATTGCAGCGTGGTAGTACTACTACCAATTGGAGCAGCCATACGTCGACAAGACTGCATCGAACCTGTGGCTCAAGCGAGGTGAACTCTCTTTAGTGATCAAGGCCTACGTGATAGCCATCCAGGACAGGATAATGCCGACGAGGAATAGCAGGAGGCATGTTTGGCACTAAGACGTCGAGGGTATATGGCGGATGTGTAATTCGCGCACGAGATTATCGGCCACATTATGGTAGGCCGTCTTACATTATGCCATTTTCGGATTAAGAAAATCCATGCTATATCATCCTGTCGTATAGCTTTAAGAAAAGACTGCAAAATAAACAATACTACGCAAGTTATTTACCCCTTACATTTGTAGTTTTTATATTTTTCTGTATTATGGCAGAGGCTGGGCTGGAGGAAGCTTCATTAAAAATAATATAATCATTGAACTTAATATGGGAATATGGGAGAATGTGAATTTTCTATACCTAAATATTAATGAGTTTCCCCATGCTAAGCAAGGAATGCGCATATTTTATTTGAGTAAAAAGTTCTTCAAGTTTATACAGCAAGATACAACGTTGATCATTTTTGTTCAGTTTACAGCACTTTTCTGCAAGATCAAAAAATAAACAAACATTGACACTCTTACCACTCAACGTCATTGCAGCCCAAAAATGAGTTTTTTTAATTGATACATCAATATGCTGATCAATGCTTAACGTCCATCATACTAATCGTCCATTATCCCTAACATCAGCCATGCCAATCATCCATTATACCTAACGTCTATCATGCCTAACATGTCCATTATGCTAAATGTCCTTATGCCCAACGTTCATTATGCCTAACGTACGTATGCCATACGACAGTATGCTTCATGTATGTATGCCTAATGGGGTTCACCCCTGTCTGCACTTAGTGTGAGTGAAATGATCAATTCGAGGTCGTGTTATTATAAATTATCTTCGAAGGAAGTTTCCAGAAGATTTTAAAAAATGGGGTATCTTTTCACATCAGCGACCTTACACCAAATGATTATCACTATTTTGTCTTTTTACCGGATGCGGTTACATACTCTTGAAAGATTTGTAATTTTTGTTCGAATCGAATATTTCATTTATTACTTTGATTGAGATAAGTGAAACTCCATTCGGATATATCCCTCAACCCAACGCCAAGTGAATGTTGTGTCGAATGAAATACATTAACCAGAAAATATAGTCGAGTTCTATATTGCATAATCATTCTATTGCGTTTCAGGTGTTTCACAAAGTGGGTGCGAGCCAACTAATAATAATCGTCGCTCCGTTTCATGGAGCTCGAGCTCTACCTATTGGTGAGGCGTTAAATGAGAAAGGAATTTTGTTATTGTATCATTCCTACTGTCTGGTTGCCCCCTTCTCAAAAGCAGTTCCAACGATGTTTTTCGGTGTACGTGCATATGTGCTGTTTACATAGGGTTATTTGCCTATTTTTATTCTATTTGGGATGATGTCGACCTATCTCTGTAGATATTCGTTCTACAATTGGTGAAAAGCGTATCTTTGGGAGTATTATTGTTATTATTATATCTTTACTAACGATCCTTTTATCATCGTGGTGTTTGGATCCATGGGATTATGCGTGTGTATGAATTTTATAGTACAGATAATTGTTGTAAATATATATTTTGGCTCATTTTTGTTTCTGTAAACCGATCTTGTTTATTTTTGTTATACAGGTTTTAATCTTAGGGTCATTAGCCTCTTTATCGGTTAGAAAAATCTGCTTGAACAAACTTCTAACAATATGTGCGAAGTTGAGAATTGAACCTAGGTAAGCTGCGTACAAGGCAATCGATTTACCAACTACGCTATGCCCGTCCCTAGGAATTTATTTTTTAACTGTCTCATATAATTGTAAATTGTCCCAAGTGACGGCAAACAGATAGCGTATATTAAAAGTGCCAGATCATGTTGTAGAGTTAAAAAAATTAAAAAACGAGAACAAACAAGTCAACAACTATTCATTTTATAAACGGCTAGTAAGTTTGTAAACTGAATTAAATTTATTTTTTTAAATTAAAAATAAGAAAAAATAATGGATGATTAAAAATAGTGTTCTCGTAAGACCACCCGCAATCGATGCATATGAAAAAATAAAAGATTTATTTCAACATCAAATATCTACTGTTATCGATATTTGCCTCGTTCCAAAGATGCAGAGCACTGAAAAGTCGTGAACCGAGTGTATTTGTTAACATATCACATCCCGCTACCAGGAGCGGATCCAGAAAAAAATTTCGGAGAGGGTCCAAAATTTCTATTTTGAAATGTACATTGTACAATACGTAATGTGTAATACCATCATTTAATTAAAATTGCTTTTGGTAATCGAATCTGGTTTGGAATGATTTTGAACGTATTATGAATTTAAAATAGAAACTATTTTAAAATTTTTCAAGAAATTAAAAATAATTTCGGAAGGGGTCCAGACCCCCAAGACCCCCCCCCCCCCTGGATCCGCCACTGCCCGCTACACACGGATATCAGACGCTGCTCCAACTAATAGCTTCAAATGAATTGTTGATAATAGGATAAAAATGTGCTCAACGCCCTAACTACCTTTTTTAGCCAAATTCGTAAACGTTTCCTGTACGAGCTTGTTCTATAATGTTGCGTCATATTTGCCTTCCTCGTGCAGCTGGGGTGATTGAACACTGGCAGACATTTCGTAATTTGCTCGATCTCCGTAACAAACAGTGATATCATACAGTGCATTGCATCATAACTAAGTTTGGGAAGCTTATCTATCACTTTAGAGACATGTTTTGTTTTATTTTGTAGGCTCCGTTTGTAGATAATCCATTTGTTTCATTTGCTTCAAATTAAATACATGCTCATAAGATTATCCCTAGAACGGTTTTCTGGGGTAAATTCGAACCCCAGCACTGTTTGAAATGCCTGATATTCTATTATGGTTTAATTTAACTATAAGCAACATGTATCATAAATCAGTTTGATGTTTAGATTTCCATTTAAAGTGGAGGTAAAGGTTTCAACATGGAAAAAACACTTTTTTGCGAATTTTTTTAGAACTTTTCATGAAGCAAATTTATCAAAACTTATGTACATTATAGTGTATCATTCCAAGAACATACTGCAATTTTTTCATGCAAAAATATTGACGAACGACTCGGTTACCTGTCACTCAAAAACTACTTATCCTATTTTTTTCAAACTTTTCATACACCCAAAGTCCGACGGGTATGTTTCTATTACTTTTGGGTAAGATTCTATTGTCTTTTCGGTAATAGACCACGCAATTGCGCATTGCGGTATTAAACTCATATTCCCGCAAAGGTAGTAAACGGTGGAATGACGAATTTCGGTTGATGTTCATGTATGTGCATCACACAATCAAACACTTTTTCAGTATGTGTAAACCTCGGCTCTTTTCGCATGTGGAATAATTCAGTCGATTTCTATGATAGTATTAATACCGAGTCAAACCACTTGGAATCCTGGCGGATATTCAACCAAATTCAGGCTGAAGGAATCTACCCCAATTTTGGCAGAAACCGACACAGTTCCCGATCCGGACCAGTTCCCAAATCCGGACCTCCCGGATCCGGACCAGTACCTGGATCTAGCTCATCCCCTTTTCCCCTTTCCAATTCCGGACCTGAACCAGGCCCAGACTTGGTGCTTAGATCCAGTGTCTGGATCCGGACTCTCGGTTCGGACACGTGGGTCCAACGCATAGGTCTTGCTTCCCGTAAATGACGGGAAGGACTGTTCATGTTTTGTGCAGTCGCTATCTTGCTGTTAACGTCCGTGATAGAAAAGAAATTTCAATTTAATACCGGCCGAAGTACCCCACCACTATTCCGAGTCGTTTTTTTCTGACTGTGCTTTGAAGCTAGCCGAGTGTGAGCCGATCTTCAAATACGGAATGTGTCGTGTAGAAAAATCGAACCTCGAATTTATCGCCATTGTGTTTACTCCGCTTGAAGCGCAATACAATGACAAGCGAAGTGCTACACACTTCCAGACAATCCGACGCGTTATTATTTATTGAATAAGAATTGATGAAATATGAGTGCGACGCAGAGAAGATTTGAATGTGTTGGTATTGCCGCTTGGGGAATATTTTGTTGGGACCGTTTTTGCATGAAACGTCTTGCTATTAGAGCAATTTTTTCTTATTACCGTAAAGGTATTACGGCCGAGTTTTGGGTGTACGTACGTCATAATATCCCGGACGTTTGGCGCTCATTGTTTTGAGACATTATGACCTGTGACATTTTGAGCTGTACGTCGTAATATCCAACACTATGAGTGCGTCACAGTGTACAATATGTCCATTGCGATATAAAATACGAAAACGATAGTGCGTCATTACGTTCGGGGCATTATGACGCACAACGGGTACTTCATAACATCCGAAAACATAATGTCCCGGATTTTTTGACGCACACTTATTTCAGGATCCTATGACGCGTCCCTTGTGTGGTACAATGTTACAGACGTTATGACACACCTACTTTTGGGACCTTATGACCTGAGACGTTGTGACGCAGTGTCTATGCGTCATAATATCCGAAACTATGAGTACGTCATATTATCCCGGACTTTATGACGCAATGCCTCTGCGTCATAATATCCCAATATCAGTGTGCGTGACGCGGCACCTCACAGATAAAAAAATTCATGCAAAATTATGCTAAATGTACTGCACATAAATGGAACGCGACTAATAGTGTAAAATTATGCGAGTGATTAATTTTACATTGGCCACAAATCGTACTATAAATAACTTACGTATGTATTTGTGACGATACCCACATAAAAAAATCCGTTAATAATACTACCAAGACTTGAACCGACAATCATTTACTCACCAGAGACACCCCCTTATGGACTAAAGCGACACATAACGACGTGACTGCAAAGTGGCGTACATAAGCTTCGCTTGAGCGTGGACGATCCAAGCGCATTGAGTTGCGGCTCGTGCATGTATGTGTATGACGCAGTTAGTTTTTCTCTCTGCTCAACACTTTCTGCTTTCGTATAAAATCGTGTAAAAATAAGATATTTTACCTGCAAGTTGAAGGAATAGCGCGCAGGTCTCGAGCAGAATAATGTAAATTTTCATAGGAACATACAGATTTGCACGATTTTCAAGGGGTCATTTTATGTGCATGATATATAGCGTAAATTTATTCGTGAAACATTATTACACGAATAGTTTTTCTGCGATATCATGAAATACGCTCAAGTTAATTTTCATATTTTTTGCTGTGCTCTTTCGGACGCTGTGACACAACAATGGTTTCGAATCTTTTGACGCATTACACTAGTTTACAAATTTTGGGTCAATTTGGGTTTTTGCGATTTTTTGAAAAAGGGTGCTTTTGAGCACTTTTTGCAGTTTTTGGTCAATATCTCAGGAACAAATCTTTCGATTAACACAAACGACTCCATTTGAAAGGTATTGATGTGCCCATTCCAAAAATGTATAAAATGTTAGGATAAAATATCAACAATATAGGGTTAAGAGCAACCAAAGTAAAAAAAAAGTAGTGTTTGGTAAAATTACTAATTTTTAGTTGATTTGTCATAAAATAATCAGCAAAAAAAATCTTTTAAAATCTTATGTGACAGACAAACTTCTCACGTGAATTTTAAGCCTAAGATCACGAAAATCCGACAAAAATTGGTGATGTTATTAA
This sequence comes from Topomyia yanbarensis, assembly GCF_030247195.1. Classification (NCBI taxonomy): domain Eukaryota; kingdom Metazoa; phylum Arthropoda; class Insecta; order Diptera; family Culicidae; genus Topomyia; species Topomyia yanbarensis. The sequence goes on along the minus strand of NC_080671.1, from coordinate 170,968,315 downwards.
GCACCGAGTGAAAATTGCTCTGTTTTTCACATATCTCTTTTGGTCTTAAATAAGATTACACTAGTTTACAAGAAAAATGAAGTTACAAGAAAAAGTGTTTTCTAGATTAATTTTGGGTCGCTGAATACGAAAATAATACTCTATTTCTCTTTAAAAGAAGTTCAAGTTAAAAAAAGTTTTTCTTTTGCTTCCGCTTTTTTTGTTTTTGCTCTATTTTTTATTACAGAAAAATAATTTTTCATGTTTTCAGAATCTAATGTGACAGATTTTAACAATTTTGAGGTAATCGCGATAAGCTAAGAAGAAAGGTGTTTCCTCAGTTAATTTTGGATCGCTGAATATGAAAACCAAGTCCATTTTTTTCAAAGAAACATTTTCAAGATTTCTTTGAAAAAGGGGCACTATTTTAGTTATTTGTCAATATCTTGTTCAAAAAGGATCTGATCGAAACAGTTCGAAAGGTATTGATGCGCCCTTTTCGAAAATGTATAATATGCGTGGATCAAATCTCGACAAACATATTATTATGGCTTAAAAGACAGTTGTCAAAATTCTCTTTGAAAGGAAATTTCAGACAAACTGTTACCCGCCAATCACAGATGTTTATAGTAAACAAAATAAGTTTTCTCTTGCATCAACTGCTATGAACTGCGTTTAGCCAGTAACGGTTTGTCCGGAATTGTCTGTCAAAGAGAATTTTGATAGTTGGCTTTTAAGCTATAATTGTATGTTTGTCGAGAAATGTACATTTATTATGATTACAATCGACCAAAGTAAAAAAAGTTCAATGCTCGACCTTTTTTTAAAAAAATGCATATTTCTAGTAATTTTTTATAATAAATCAAAGACAGAAGAAAACTATTTTAGAATCTAATGAGATAAATAATCTTCTTGCATAAATTTTTATCCAATGGTCACAAAAGTCGGATGTAAAATGTAGATGGTATGAAGCACTGAGTGAAAATTGTAACTTTTTATTTTTCGCACAATCATACTTTCGGCTGAAATAATGTTCTATACTTGATAGTTATTGTTTGTGTTGGGTACTGTCTTTTCGAGCTTGCATCCATCCATCCTGCGGCATTTGAATGGTTTGGATGTTTCATTGTACAACTAAGTGCTTTTTTTCAAATGTGGAAATATCGTTGGAAAAGTTTTGTTTTCTCTGTAGTGAGTACATATTTTACGATTTAAAGGAATTTTCGCCTTCTGCTTCAACAGGCTTCACAGCAGATTCTCAGTACACAGAATATTACGTGGCTAGTGCTACGATCCCACTGAGACTCCTTCCCTATAGGGATTCGAATATTTGAAGATTGGCTTATGAGCCCAGTGATACACCCTCTAAACCGCCGCATCAGGGCAGGGTCCGCTAAAATCATAAAATTTCCATTTCGCTCAATGTGCCATAGCATTAACATTTTCCATCCGATGTTAGTGATATTAGGCTTAAAATTAACGTAAATATATTATCTGTCATCTTAGATTCTAAAAGGTCTGAAAAAAAAAAATATTTTTGGTAAAAAAATCTTTTAAAAATGAGTATCTTTTAAAAATGGTCAAAAATGCACTTTTTTTAAACTTTGGTCGCTTGCAGCACTAAAAATTTTACAAATGATCGACACATATTATATGTTTTTGGAGAGGGCATCTTGGCACCTTTCAACTTGCATATTGACTATATTAATTGGACGATTTTGACACGAAATATTGACTAAAAACTACAAAAAGCGCTCAAAAACGAGTTTTTTGAGAAAATCACAAAATCGCTTCTTTGAACAAAAAATGTATATTGTTTTCGTGTTCAGCGACCCAAAATTAGTCTAAAAAATACTTTTTCTTGAAGCTTCATTTTTCTTGTAAACTAGTGTTATTGGTTTCGAATGTTATGACGCACCACCCTTTCGGACGTTATGACACGGTGCCCGCTGGACATGCAGCACGAATATCAGAAGATAAACCAGAAAAAAAAATTGTTCAGAAGGCAACAATGAAAATGCGCGTGTTGCGGGTATACATGGAGACTAACGACCCAAAATCGAGCAACCTACGGGACTAAAAATCCTTTTTCTCTTCGAAAAAAAAATCGCCCCTCATTTTTCGGCATGGTGATGATGACGATAGAATTGCTTTTTGAAATTCTAAAACTTCTTCAGACAAACCACATCAGTAAAATGAACAGTTCAAAAGCTAGATGGTTCAAACCAAGTTCAAACACTGATTAGCGCAACAAGACTGCGAACTGCGACATGTTGCATTTTGGCAACATAATTTAAAAAATAACCTTTACTTATTATTTGTATAGCAGATTTTGTGGTTACGTCGATACATCTACATACTATTCGCAATAAGCCATTTTAAATAAACGAATGATGTAAAAGAACACTACCGCTACTTTCGGTTTTCCGCACAAAACTATCACGAAATGTGTCTTTCCAAAATCTCATAGTTGAGCATTAAACATTGAAAGTGCCATGATTAATTCAAATAAATATAATGGTTTCGGATTAGCGAGTAAAATATTGTAGTTGTTTTTTGTAATAACGTTGGTGTATGCTGCTGGTATGCAACTTTGTGCACTATTTATACGGTCAAATAATGAACATCATCCAATAAATGATGTAGAAGCATTATCTTTTGAAATAAAAAGTATGGCTCACGATTTTACCAAAACCGTACACAATAGAAAGTGTGGTTCATCTTTCCCCGTTATACATACTCTTCACGTTATTGCGTATTTTCGCACAATTCACCTAATACAACCTAATAAAAGGGAGGATAGAAATCTCCACCAGAAAATATCTATTTTTCACCCAAAAATTTAAAAATCAACGCTTTTGAAATGTTATCATGCACAATTGAGTAGTTTTTTATTAATGATTATTCGAACATATCTTGCCTTGTAGCGTACAAGAAAATATGTTTCGAAACGATGGAAATGGAACCTTAATACATTATGTGTTATACTTTTACAAGAATTTTGAGAAATTGTTATAAAGCTGATTTTAGTTCTTCTTAACTCGCTGAGCCTAATAAAGTAAACATATTCATATCAATTTATGACCTACCTATCTAAATAGAGTGCTGTAGACAGAAGTGGGCCACTTGAAATTTTTGGTGTACTAGTGACATCTACGTCAAACCATGCATAAAATTAGCGTATTTTAACGCGAGTTAACTTTCCTTAGGCTTTTGAAGATTGTAGACCTACTCCCGCATTGTCCAGAATTTCGTGCTGCGATTAAGAAAAACATCGCGAAGATTTAAATTTTTAATCATTTCCCGACCAAATATCCAAATGTGCACTATAATATATTTCTATTTAGTGAAGAAAATTGTTTAAAACCTTCTTTGCGCGTGAAGAGCACAAAATCTATAACTAAATTAGTTATGGAACTTGCGTTTCGACTTCGTCTCATCAGAACTAACTTAGTGGCAGGACTAAGTTAACGTTGAATCGCAAATTGCGTAGATAATCCAAATGTGGCCCACGTGACAAAAAACAAATATTATTCGTGTTACTAGCTGTTGCACCAAAGTTTATTATTACGGCCTCAAGGAAAATCTATATTAGCCAAAGTTGAATAATCCGTTCAATGATTGCATAATTCATAACCATCAGAAGCCGGATGGAGCACGCCGGAGAAGTAAACAAGTTGAGAAGTCGGCGATATTCTTATCAGTTGTAAATAGCTGACAGCTAGATGGGTTATTTAAATACGATGAAACAGTTTGTCGCTGTTTGAATGTCTGAACTGAATTCAGAATTCCGTTATGTTAATATAGAACCGATCTTGAGCCCAATTAGTCGACTGATTCTCGTTCAAGGATCATGAAATACACGACACGAAAGCATCCTGGGATTAGTTTTGATTTAAAAATAGAAAATATCTTTCTTCTCCATCGAATAGAAAATACTCGAAAAATGGTATTTTCTGGTTGATTTATCACATTAACATTGAATCGAGAAATTATACAATGACCCGCCTGACTGTTAGGCAAACTGATACAAGTGCAGTGCTTCAATAACATATTTCGACTGACCTTAGGAAAATCCTCAGCCCCGTAACTTCTAAATTCCTACTTGTGTCGTAGTCGGACAAAGCATTGTGAAATGCGTCCTGAAGTTCAGGAATTCTAAAGAAACTTTTATAGATAAGACCTACGCTAAATGTAGAGGGCAACGATCGAAGCTTCTTTATTTTCATTTCAATTTGCAGTACACACCAACAACGTTCAGTTCGAAACAATAATACAGCGCATTATATCAAGGTGTGCACGAATACGACACACTTAAAAAAATCTTGTAACGTTACATCTCACGAGGTGCACATAAAAGGAGCGACAGAATTCGACAAATAAGCAGTCTTTTTACAATTGTATAGTTTTTTCAGCCGAGTTTTACATATAAAAAGACACAATGGTTCACGTGTTAGAACATGCAAAGTCTTAGATGGAAAAATACGTCGCGGCGTTGTTTACGTCAAATGTAATATTTATTTTTGCCAAGTGTGTAGAACTTCAATCCGATAAAGACACTAATTACGTTCTAATTCCGCCCTGTACCGAAACCTGCAAAGAACGCCATTCACGCGACATTGATTGGGTTCAAATACCAAAACCACGATGACTCGCAAACGCACACATAAACAGGGGAAACACTCAATTTCCTGTTATTTTGGATAAGCTCAATTCTTATGATTCATGGACCGTTCAATCAGAATTGTGTAATTCCATTCCCACCCAACACGAGCCCGGTTGTTTTTGTTTTTAATTTTACGCCCTATTGCGCATTTTCCCGCGATTTCTATGAGTAAGGTAAAAATCCCGAAAAAAAGTTTGCAGGTGAGCACTGCACCACGTGGTCTTCAATAGGACAGCCTGTCAGCGCTTGGCGTCGTTATGAAATCGCCTTCGAAACATTGTGAAATAACCTAAATTTAGAACATGTAAGAATATCAACAAGTAGGCAAATGAGCCAAAAAAAAACATTGTCGCCGTGTTGGGTGTGGGGTTTTTCAACCGTTGTCCATTGCTTGACCCATGCTCCGGCGTGGTTGTGTTGTTTACAAACTGCTCATGGGAGTGAGCTAAGGTTAAGAGCGGTGATGAGGGGGCCTCGTGCATTAATACTTATATGAAACCAAACACATTAACCAGCTCGTTCGGTGTACACTGAGCTACCAACACAAGCAAGCCACCCGTTCGCCAATTCCCGTTTTGTGGGTAAACAAATTACGCCACACGAATTGGATTTTGTTGACCCCGAAAAAATTACGTAGTGGTGGGACTGCCTGCACTTGCTGCCGCAGTACCGCGGTGCCGCTGGGTGATGAACGCGGCTTGAAACAGTTCGTTTAACAACCCCGTTACCAAAATGTATACATGAAGAAGCAGGAAAAAAGGTTGTTTGAAACAAGATCAAGCCCCAAAATATAAATATATATTGAATTTAATATTACGGTCGGTCGCGTTTATTTAGTCCTTTATGGGACATTCACATCATGGGTTTTACGTTGCAGACTAGCTACCGCTGATACCGGTAGGAAACAAGCTGCTTACCATCGGCGTGATCGTGTGATTGTTGAGCTCGTTTAAAATAGTTTACAGAATTCTGATTTTTATCATAACTTGTTCAGAAAGGATATTGTCGTGACTATCGACTTACCTTTCAATATAGAAAGAAAAGTCGTGTAAGCTTTGGAACGTTTATGTCTTTTGTTGTACTGGATGGAAATTATCAATTTCTTCGCGAACACAGCTTAGGTGTGTGGCATTAAATTTTGCAGTAATAAAAAGAGTTAAGCTTTAGAATGAGTTTGAGTAAAATACTAGACATTTTTGTTTGACACCTTCCATCAGAACCTGTACAGTCATTTCCAGTAGTTTTTTTTTTTTTTCATTTTTTCCACTTCTTCGCATTTCCTTTTCGTCCTTCGCCCCTCTATTATTCTTTCGAAGTTTGTGCCTCATCATGGCCCAACAGGTATCGATTGGACACAGCTCAGGTTTAAAATAGTGTCATGACGTCAAAAATGACACATGCTGTTTTTGGAAGTACTCAGTGTTCACTAGTTTTGATATCAAGTGCATATGGTCTGCCAAATCAGGTACTTCGCACCGAATTTCGACAGCTTTTTTGCGATTGAAGCGGTCATCCATAACAAACTTGAAATCTGCTTTTATAGAGGTGTCGTAATCAATGACGTAGCACCGACATTTCGTTAGCACCGACGCACAGTGGTCGGAAACCCCAAGAACGTGAAATTCACTAGAGGCCAAACCATCGAATATATTCACAGGGTGTCTTTGGTGGAATTGTTCGTAAGAATATTCCCCACAACCTGATAAAAAATAAAATTAAGCATGGCATGCTGTGATCGAACTAAAAAAATTAACTTGTACTGACGAGGTAGAAAGTTGGTGTCTTCGACAAAGCTTTAAAAATGCTCGAAATCGAGAAATTTGTTGAAGAACTTGAAGCCACGCCTAATTTTAATTTGTATCGTATTGTGGGGAATAATTACACGAACAATTCCTCCAAAGACATCCTATGAATATATTCGATGGTTTGGCCTCTAGCGAATTAAATTCACGTTTTTGGCATTTCCGACCACTGTACATGGCCCAGTGGCTGAAGGCCGGACAAAACCTCAAAAAATATATATGATATTTTATATTTTTTCTAAATGTCCTATGTATTGAATGATATATATTCAAAATGATGATTATTGGATAATTTTTTTAACGATTTTCAACAGCAGTATAAACGTAGCAATGCTCGGAAAATTTCTTTACAATGATTCAGTTGGAAGTCCTTCAGGGCCGGCGGAAAGCGTGGGTAGTATGGGTAGTACTACCCACTCGAGAATAACCGTGGGTAATTACCCACTCGAAATTTTGAACCATTTCAAATAATTTAGATGTACAACGCATATATCTCGCACTACACATATTTGAAAACATCGATGTACCACAATTCCATTTGCATAAACGAACGTGATTTAATGTAAATCTAATGTAAGCGTGTGCATTGCGAAAAAAGAAAAAAAATCCTTACTAATGCACCCCTCACCCTATGCTTTCTACCCACTCGGGCGTAAAGTGTTTCGCCGCCCCTGAAGTCCTTGCCATCATTTTGATTTGTTCTGCTCCCAAGACCAGTTCGTTGAGAAATTTAATGGTCAAAAATGTTCATTTTCACCTGAAAGATGTTTTTTTTTAATTTCACAAAACTTTGGTTTTAAACTGTGAAGTCCCGTTCCAATTTTTTCAAAAAAATCTTCAGAATGTTTTAGTTGGAGAACCCACCCCCCCCCCCCCCCCTCCCAACAAAACTTCAATCTGACTAGTATCGATGGTCACGGGTCAATACGTACAGAAAATTCGCTGTGTCTGTTTTTATTAATCTAATTTCGTTCCGTTATTGCCAACAAGCCCTGCATCAGGTTAACGATCCTTTGTATTTCCCTTCAATGCTCGATTTTATCGTTCGTGTACGTGTATTTCACAAACAAACCAATATGGAAAATAGGAAATACTTTCCTTGATTTAAGACATCTCGAGCTGCCATAACTCTTTGTTTGTACAACATATTAATACTCGGTAGTTTTCAACCCAATAATTATATCGTAGAGAAGAAATAGCGAAATTTATCGCAATAGTGATTCAGCCCATTATGCAGATAAGATTAGCTTTTCTAGGCAATACTCCTATGATCGGCTGTGTAGAGTTCAAATTGCTTTTGTTTATAAAATATAGGATACTCTCGGTAGCCGGCTACCCAGAGTTTAAAAAGAACCGAAAACTAAACAAGATCTTTTATTTTTCGAGTGATCGTGTCCTCGAAAACCAACTAAACTAATACCTTATAAACTATGCTTTACAGGTCGCATCGTTTCCTTGGAGCGAATCCTAGGTCTTATACCCTTCCAAACCACCAACTCCGCGACACCTATGGAAGAGTCTGATGAGTCGTTTACCTTCCGTTAAGTAGGTGGAGCATCAACACTTCCCGTCTACCTTATCTGTAATCCTTTTCCGTGAACAATGGAGATGGGGGCGGCCGGCAATGATAGCTATCATACTGTTGAGGTTTTAATATGGGTTGGATTGGCATGAATTCCTACTTACCACTTCCTAAGCAACTCTTATTAGATAATCAGTAGTCAAACATGATGAAGTCAGTGTGCAATCCGCCAAAATCATCGCCACAACGCAACGCAATTAGAATGTCCCAAAAAAATCTTTTTTTACGCTTTTTGCCTTTCTCATATAAAAAAAGGCTATGCAATCACTGTAAAAATCGACTTTTTAACCGAGGCCGGAGCGCCGAGTGGCATACACCATTCGATTCAGTTCGTCGAGATCGGCAAATGTCTGTGTGTGTATGTAAGTGTGTGTGTGTATGTGTGTCATTTAAACTCACACAATTTTCTCAGAGATGGCTGAACCGATTTTCGCAAACTTAGTTTCATCTGAAAGGTGTAACGCTCCCATAAGCTGCTATTGAATTTTTTGTTGATCCGACATCCGGTTCCGGAGTTACGGGTTGTAGAGTGCGGGCACACAGCAAATTCCCATATAAACTGGTACCACCATGATGTTAAATTGATGTAACATTACTCTAGTTTGCGGGTCTGGATCACTAATGATCAATTAAAGCAGCTTTGACCACATTGGCCACCTATGACGGTTCATGACGCCCCCGGGGAACCCGCCAAGTTCCTAAGCTAATATCACACCCATTCCCCAACGAATTCTCTACCGATTTTTACAAACTTGATTTCAAATGAAAGATACAGTAATACCATTGACTGCTGCTAAATTTCATACGGTTTTGACTCTTGCTTCCGGAGTTACAGGGGTGTTAGTAAGTATACACTGCAATTTTCCATATAAATCGGTACAATCGTAATACCTCAGAGGCTAAAAACTATTGAAATGGTCACCAAATTACTTCTAATCTCAGATCTAGATCTAGATTCCATAATTAAAGTCACATCGGTTCTTCGGCAATGACTGAACCGATTTTCTCAAACCAAGTCTCAAATGAAAGGCAAAATATGCAGTTAAGTTTTGCGTCGCCGTCCCTCCCCCCTCCCCCGCCTTGCCCTTACAACTCCCTCCTTCATCACTCCCCTCCCCTTGGACCATCCTCACGATCGCATTTCCTTCATCCACCCCGTATACCGAAATAAGATGAAGGATTTCTGACGCATCCTCCACTCCCACTCTACTAACCCCCCATTCCCTCCACTTTCAAACCCATTCCACCAACCTTTCCAAATTACAATCACGTGAAGATAACATTGAACTCATGCTTATTGAGCTAATTAAATATTATTCTTTTGCCTTTCTCATATAGAAAGGTTATGCAATTGCTCCAAAAACCGACTTTCTAACCGAAACCCGGAGGGCCGAGTCTCATATAACATTCGACTCAGTTCGCCGAGATCGCAAAATATCTGTGTGTATGTATGTATGTATGTATGTATGTATGTATGTATGTATGTATGTATGTATGTATGTATGTATGTATGTATGTATGTATGTATGTATGTATGTATGTATGTATGTATGTATGTATGTATGTATGTATGTATGTATGTATGTATGTATGTATGTATGTATGTATGTATGTATGTATGTATGTATGTATGTATGTATGTATGTATGTATGTATGTATGTATGTATGTATGTATGTATGTATGTATGTATGTATGTATGTATGTATGTATGTATGTATGTATGTATGTATGTATGTATGTATGTATGTATGTATGTATGTATGTATGTATGTATGTATGTATGTATGTATGTATGTATGTATGTATGTATGTATGTATGTATGTATGTATGTATGTATGTATGTATGTATGTATGTATGTATGTGCTGATTTGTTAACAAAATGTCCACATCGGTTCCTCGGAGATGGCTGCACCGATTTTTACAAACTAAGATTCAAATGAAATTGATTTTAAATGAAAGGTCCATTAGCTGCTGTTGAATTTTGTGTGGACACAACTTCTGGTTCCTGAATTACAGGGTGATACGTACGATCACGCAGCAAATCCTGATTCTAACGAATTATGCGATGAATGTAAAAAGGTGATTTTTTTTCCAAAATGTAAACACAATTGTTGAATTTGTAGATCTAGGTCACCAACAGTCATTCAAAGTCTCTTTGGCTACACTGGCCACCATCGACGGATCCGGAAGCATCTAAATTCAGAAAAACGGTTATATTGGTTTCTCGAAAATGGCCAGACCGATTTGATCAACTTAGTCTCAAATGAAAGGTGTTGCGTCCTCGGAAACTGATATTAAATTCCATCTCCATCCGACTTCCAGCTCCGGAGTTACGGGTTGTGAAGTGCGATCACATAGAAAACTCCGATTCAAACCGATACCGCGATGAATGCAAAAAGGTGCTATTATATATACTTACCAAGTGTAATAAGAATGAAAAACATTTCCATAATGTTATGTTGTACGAACCGGCTATTAAATCATAGTTTGGAGAAATAAGAAAGGCACAATTGCATCTCCAGGTGGAATAAAACAGGTTTTTATCACTTTTTTTTTCTTTTTCAGATCTAACTTTTTTGCTTTGACATCACATTTCGGCGGGTCTTGCACGATTTTCAACATTTCATGTACTTCCTTCCCCCTTTGGATTTTTTTTGAATATTATGAAACCAATATTTAATCACTGCACTCCCTTAATGATGTCCGATTGAGCTAAAAAATTGTATAGCTTCCCATTTTTTTTCCAAAAATTGCTTAACCTGGGACCCCAAACTTTTGCCATTTTTTTTTCGTTCTGCTCCCCGAACTTGTGTTGAACAGTGTTTTCATTCCTGAAACCACAATTTCTATGGTCAGTTCAAATGCATGTTGCTCTATTGATTTTGGTCCGAATTCAGTACAGTAGTTTCATTTTGTAGGGAAACGAAAGAACTCGGTTCTGTGTCGAAATGTTCGGATTCCGGATTGAAATGAGCAATTAGCGCTATTTCGGGTTGTTTGCAAGTAGTTCCCGGTTTTCGTACAGCTTCTGGCTTGTTGTTCTCTATCATTCATTCGAGCCTTTGAAAGACCTTTGAGACCTTTGTTCATTAAGGTGGCAGTTATTTTGTCAATGAATTTTGTCTATTACCGTTCAAGAAATGAATCAAGGTATCAAAACAAAATTGGGTGAAAGCAAGCGAAATTGGACCAAAGTGATCGAAAAATTTTGAAACTGGGAGGAGCAAATTTACAAACGGATAGTTTCCGGATTAAAAAAGTGAAAAAAATGAATTATAAAAGTGCTTAGATTTTATGTTTCTGCTTGATTTTTTTTAAATGTTCTTTCGTTCATATTTTTTTGAAATTTTAACGATCTTACTTTGAAAAAAATTTCACATAAAACCTATGAAAAATGCATGTAATTCCTATATAAAACTTCAATCGCTTTGCGGTACTACTTGTTAGTATGGTTAATTTTCCCCCAATTTTTTCTAAACCTTGAATTATTTCGTGACCGGCGATGGACAATATTCCAACATTGCATAACTACCATCTTAATGTTCATTTATTTTCCCAAGGTGCCAGGTGATAACCCAGGGTTTTGCTTGTGGGTACAAAAAAAAAACCGTTCTCGAACGGTTTACTGATTTTCTTCTACTTCGCCCAAAATCTCACTGACAAATGCACAACTAAGCGTATTTAAACAATACACTCTGACGAGAAACTGGGCAAAATTTGATCAAATTACGGCAATGAAGAGACAGTATAGAAATATTTGAATCTATGTACTAAATTTAGTTACCGATTCGTGAAATAGTTCACGAAATCATTGAATATTATTCGTGGATTCGTGAACTGGTTCATGATTCTTAGTACATGATTTACGATCTATTTTGCATGCATGTGATATTTAAAATATATACCTTATCATTTTCAATTTCATGCAATATGGTAATGAACTTTTCACTTGAACCACGGTGTCTTTGTCGAACAACTTTTTTCAAAAAGAATCGGCATCCGCGATACTTTAGGATGCGAAAGAAAGGGCTTTTCTCTTTCATTTGCAATCGATCGCAAAATAATTGGTCGGGGAGTCTAGAACAACTTTTCATTTCAAAGATTTTTGTTTGAAAACTTAGGTTGTACAAGGATACTAATTCATATATTTCCACTAGGTAGTACTATATACATTCAAATGATACTAGAATTGAGAAGCTGAAAAAAATCATTTTTTACAACTTTGTAGAGAAGTGTCAATTAGGTAATACTTTCATGGAAATATTTAAGAGATGGCACTGCTTCAGTGGTGGTTATAGTGAATTTAAATGTATGGGAAAGATATTAAAACTTGGGATTTTGGAGAAACTATAATATTGTGGTTGTAAAATGAATACACATTTGATGCAGAAAAAATTTGGGAACAGTTTGTAGAAGTTTATTTAGATACTTACTTGAAAATGTTCATATAAAATCTAAAAAAACTGTTTGCGCCCATACATTTTACTCATTGGTTTCCACCAAGAAAAGTTGAAACTCTTTCTCTCACAACTCTCTGTTTCACTCGTTTTGACAGCAGATTCCCTGCTCATCGCAATCGGAATGTTTTCTTTTAGAATTTAAGCGCAAATGTAACAACCGATTCGAAAACCGATTCATTCAGGATGGGTTGTTGCCTTCGGTTGGAATTCCATCATAAATCAGCCCATATTCCAAATCTCATTCCGAATGTAATTTACTGGGATGCGGATATTTTATGGTACGGACATCTATGTGTCGTCATAAAGAAGCTCTAGTTTCATGTATATTGCCAAGATGTTTAAAATATGGAAAAGCGCACCTTATCATATAACGTAAGCAGAAACGACATAAACTACTCAATTGATATAAAATCATCTGAGAAAGTTATTAACATTTTATCAGTTTTTCGATTTGCACAGGGCCTACTGGTTAAAAAATCGATTTGAAAGGACTCATAAAAACTGTTGAATTTAAATGAACAGTGTATTCAGATAAATTTAAGTGTTTACAAAGTCCCATTTTAAAAAGAAAAAATATATTTTCAGATTCCGTCGGTTGGTATTTTATGAACATGGATGTATATAGAAATATTGACCAACTTATTCGATACTCTTACCTTTTAAAGATGTTGATTAAAATAGTAAACAGATTTTATTTTTACATTTCTTATAAAAGAAATGTATAGAATTCGCTCAAACTTTCAAGATTTTTTCCGAGGCCCGGAGGGCCGAGTCTTATATACTAATCGACTCAGCTCGACGATTTGGGACAATGTCTGTGTGTGTGTGTCTGTGTGTGTGTGTGTATGTAACGGACAAATTCTCATTCGTTTTTCTCAGCAATGGCTGAACCGATCTTATCCAAACCAATTTTAAATGAAAGAACTAAAAAACAGTATGAACGCTATTAATTTGTTTTTGATTCTGATGTTTAGTTTCCAAGATATGAATGTTTGAATGCGTAAAAATGGCGTTTTTTGCAGTTTTTTTGAATTATCTGCCGAAACTGACATGACAGAATAACAATTTATATGTTTTTAGACAGCTTCAACGAATACCTTTTCGAACAAGCTATAGATTGTTGAAATCGGACTATTATCAAAAGAGATATTAAACATTAAATGCGGACGAAAGATTTTTATCATTTCCCATTGCCAGAAATATGACCAAAAACATGTAATCTATTATTAACGCCAAAACGGCTTATTTTAGGTCAATAGTATCTTCGGAGAATTTAATGGAGGTAATGTGCCCTTTCTTTTGGTATTGTGCTTTTGCTGATTAATCCCCCTATGAGTGAGATATTTTCACAAATTTTCTTGGAAGTGATTATATCGAAATGATGCCTTCAGCAAATTTGTAGCTCTTACTTTTGCGAATAACTTTACTGAAGACTTCAAATATCTATTTTGAATACTTTAAAAGTTATGGCTTGTTGTTTGTTGCTTACTCTTTGTTGGCTATTTATTGTTCAATATAGTAATAATCCATTGAAATAAGCCAAACATTATTTCGATACAACGAATTTTGTATTTCATTTTTCTATCTACAACCGCTAGAAATAATCACCGAACACTTCCAAGTTGTCTGGAAGGAACTTGATAACTTATCAGTGTAACAATGTTCATTTGTGCGAACCTTCTGACTGCAATTTTTCTAACTTATAACCATCGGATCGATCTGAAACATATCGAAAAAAGAAAAGCGAAATAAATAACCCCAAGCAACGGCATAGCCAAGAGAAGGTTTTGGGGTTTAACACCATACAACCCCCCCCCCCCACCACACCCAAAAAAAAAATATTGGATTGAAGTTGAAAATTTATTGATGCAGATAGATTTAATTCAATAATACAATAACAATTATCTGATCCGTAGATTGATAACCTGTTGTTGTAAACATCATGAGGACTTTTGATAAATTGTCGGAATGGGGTCCTGATATGTAACTGATCTATTGGTCTTGATTTCTTGTCTTGGTTGGTTGTCTAATAGCATAAGGGTCTTTATTTAATAGAAAGCGAAGTTAAAATTGATTTAATGTCTATGAAACATAGAACTGCTCACCAAAACATTGCATAACTTTCAACATTTGCTAAAAATGTTCTTGCCTTTCTCATTCACTCTAAAATTCGTCAATCTAATCCCGACCCGGAGGGCCGAGTGTCATATGCCAATCGACTCAGTTCGTCGAGATCGGAAAATGTCTGTGTGTATGTATATGTCTGTATGCGTGTATGTGTATATGTGGAAAAAAATTTTGACCTCTGTTTCTCAGAGATGGCTAGACCGATTTGCACAAAGTTAATCTCAAATGAAAGGTACAACCTTCCCATCGGCTGCTATTGAATTTTCTATTGATTGGACTTCCGGTTCCGGAGTTACGAGTTGAAGTGTGCAATCACACAGCAAATTCCCATATAAACTGAAATGAAAATTTTTCAAAATCAAATTTGTATTTTGGATGCCAAATGACTTTAAAATGCATGAAACATTAAAATGCATGACAAAAATTGACTTCTTTGGACTTTGGTACATGTTTGCCTTTCTCATATAGAAAAGTTATGCAATCACTCTAAAAATCGTCAATCATACCGGCCCGGAGAGAATATGCAGTGAGGGGTTGCTACTTTAAAATTAAAACTAGTTTAAAATTTGTTAACAAGTTGAAAATTTTCGGCAGGACCCGGATCTACCGGATCTTTCTCCATAATCCGCCGCTGGTTTCAAGCGATGTTTCAGTATCACATAGTATCTCAAGATCGTGGCTGTCGATCCGTTGTATGTATGTGCAAATCGTACTGAACATGTAATATTCATTTCCACCATTGTATTGAACATAACCAGCCAAGGAATCGTAGTCTGGACAAATGAGAAAAGCACAATTGCACCACTAGGTGGATTAAAACAGGTTTTTATTTTGGGAATGCGTCGAGTTGAGACGAAAACGTAATATGATTAATAACGAGGATAACACTTTCCGAATGTAGAGAGAAATTTATGAAAAATGACGATTTCCATTCGACTCTAGCGGGTCCTGATCGATTTTGATGGGCATTTGATTTTTGTTGTATGACCAATTAAATGTATAGGTAAAATGTTCAAAAACAGTAATTTAAGGTCAAGATAGCATCATTTTGAAACCGCCAATTTCGGAAGTTTAGTATCTTCAATGAGTTTTACAAACGTTAAACAGCGCATCATTTGATAAAATAATTTTGACGGTATATCGTCCAAGAAGTATTTATGGTGAATTTTCTCGGGTTAATATTCATGACAAGTCTCAACAAATTCGCTAAAGACACGAACTCTGTTACTATTTTCTGAAAAATTAATTCTGCCTAATTTTATAACTTCAAAAATTACGGTTTCGGAATTATGCCGTTTGGACAGTAAGATCGATTTTCACCAAACCCCCACCAAACCGAATTTCTGGCTACGCCGCTGACTTCCAGTAAGTAAAAACAAAGTCGTTCTACACTCGTTCACAAGAAACGTCTTCGAATGCTGAATATCTATTATAATACATTGAAACCCCGATTTTATCAGCCAAATATGAACATCTGTTTGATGGGCTCTAGCAGACGAACAAGACTGAATTGAAGTAAATCCTTTCTTGAGCATGTTTTCCTTATCATGGAGATGGAAATATGTAAAGTAAAAAGTTCATCATAATCAGAAATAGTTATCAGACTACATCAAGGGACGGGAAGAATATTTTAACAGCTTCAGTTTATTATAAAGAAAAAAATTGCCCGATTTAGTCAATGTACCCATTTTGTCAGCCTAAAATACACCATGAGACTGATAAAAATGGGTCTTTATTGCATGTATTATTCACTGTGTTTCACATTAATAGGTATATTTCACTTTTGGGGATTTTTTATTGCATCGAACTACAACAATTTTTAGGTAGTTTTCAAGGGGTTCTTCCAAAATTTGGCGAACCTATTCCAATTCGTATACCAATTAATCGGTATTCTTAAGGGTTTATATGTTTCAGATAGAGAAAATACTGAAATTTTCAGCTTTTTCCTACACAATATTACGAAAGCAATTTTTCCTAATAAGTTTGTGAAAATTATAAACTATTTGAAATTTTTAAATAGTTTTATTTTTTATTTAACCGTGATTTTTTAATAAATAGTGACCATCGCTTCACAACGTAGTCTATTTTTCATGGCTTACAGTGAGCACGATCTCTCGAATTACTGAACTGAAAATTATGGAATAGAAATTAATTTTTAGTATTCTTTACAGATTTAACTCGCCGCGCAGATAGCTCTGAATTAGACCCGCTGGTGCCCTAAGACGATTTCGCTAGATTTTCAGAGCACTGTGCACCCAGTGCATTAACGCAAGTGACGACAGGTTATCGAAAAGTTTCGTGAAAATGAAAATTTCAGTAATGATGATGATTTTCCCAAACGGTTCGTTTTCGAGAGGTTTTTATTCGTTCTTTGGCATTAGGATTAGCGATAATAATTCAAATCAAGGATACTACTGGGAAGTCACCTTTAGAAAAAGTCGATGTCGAAGTAAAATTTGGAACTATGCACGCATGCACTTCAGAGATAGCGTGATATCAGGAGCTGCGATTTCATTAAATTTTCTTAGTTCTCAGTCGCGTTGGAAATTTGAGTAAAGTATAAACTTCAAATCGATTCAAAAAAAAATTCGATTTTTTTGGCTCAGTACAATATATAATTTCAGTTTTCCCACCACAATTTAGATATTTCGATATTTTATGGGCCATTTTTTCGCTTTCCCATTGATTTGGTTTGAGATTTCTAGCACTGATGTTGTCCTATGCTGATTTGAGCGATTCTCTGAGTCCTGCCACTATCCCATGTAATATGTGTTATCAAAAACATCGCGAAGCATCACGTTCTAAATGTTCTCAAACGATATAATATCCGAAGAGAGTGATAAGAGTTATAAGAAATGTCTCATCACACTGTTAGGTGGATTAAAAGCGTTTTTCTATCATGTAATCGTGTCTTCTATATAATAGCAATTTTTCATTTTAGGGGATGGCTATTGTAATCTAGAATTACCTCCTTTCTGATCAGATCCTGTCTGGTAGAATACAATTGGCTTAACTTCAAAACTTTCTATTTGAATTAACTTAATCAGACAATACGAATCATTGTAATAAGCGACGGATTTTATTACAACTTTTGAAAGAAAACCCTATTTGACCTTTTTAATATTAAAAGAAAGATGATTGAGAGAGTTAAAAACTCTGAGTTTTAGGTGTATGTTTCATAACTTTTGGGGCAGATTCCATTCATCAGAATGTATAAATGTGTGGTTTCGCTTGTACTCAATTCGCATTTTATTTTCAAAAGGAACACATTTCACGAAGTCTTAGAAAAAGGCATCAAAACCAAATTTCATTATTCGCTTTAAAAAGAAATTCCGAAAGCGTTACTTGCATAACACGAATCACAACAGTAAACGAACAAGAGAGCATCGCGCTGAGCAAGTAAATTCTCAGTAAAATTTTCTAACAAATTGAGTCTGTTTATTGAAGATTTCTCGCATAATATAGAATAAGAGCGAAGACCGTAGATCGTGAAAACTGGAAACTCTGTCCAGAATCTGGAGACAGTAACAGCAACACCTTTGTCGGGTGAAGGTACTTTTCCACATCTACTTTCATATTAAGCTTCCTATTTTCCTACAATAGACAAAACTTTTAATTCTCATTGACTATTGTGATTTCTGTTCAGCGTAAAGCGATTCCAAAAATTCTTCTCAGAGAGAATTATGTCAGTAGGCTTTGACACCTTTCTTCTATGTTATGTGCAATTTGTGCCTTTTGAAACCAAAGTGTGATTGGAGTACAAGAAAAGCCTTGTAGCAATATCGTTAGATGAACAGATTTCCTCCAATTTTTCCAAAAAATTAACAAACTTGAACCTAAATCTCGTAGAATTATATTGTTATCCATTTATACTAATTTTGAAACGGTCAACCAGGATTCTCAAATGACTATATATCTTGTCGAGTTTGTTCAAATATAAAGATTTAAATTTATGCCAAATGTATCTTATAAGATGTTATTGAAAATGGAGGTTTATTCAAGATTACATTAGCCATCCTCCGGAACGAAGAAAGAAGCGAAAAAGAAGAAACTAATATCGAATATAAGAAACGAATATAGAATATATAAGAAACGAATATATTTTTTACTATATTACCAAACATCTTTGAAAATTCTAATCCAATAAAACATTCAAATTGTATCTATTCTTCTTTATACCTCCTTGGTCATCAGATATCATTGTTTCATAAGAACCGGTGGAATCTTGGATTATGTTTTTTCCGCTTTAAGGTGGGACTTTGTCAGCACTCAGATTTCTCTGAATACACTGTTCAAACCATTTTTCACAAATGAAAATATTTTTTTAAATCGACTTATTAACCAATAGGCCCCGCGCAAATCTAAAACTTGGATAAAATTTTAATAGCAGTCCCGGGAGATTTTATATCGATGTATAGTTTTCGACATAGTTGTAGACAATGAAATTGTCCAGCAGATTCTCATATTTAGTAATATTTGAATGTCTATAGCGCTACCTAATGGGAAAAATGTCAAACAGATTCATTGCAAAACCTAAGTTTTAAAACAAAAATATCACGAAAACGTGAATAAAAATTATGAAAATCATAACAAAGGTCCTGAAATTATGAATATAAATCACAGCACTCGTGATTAAAATATCAAAAATCGCGACTCTCTCACCTATCTATAATATAAAAAGACGTAAGCCGCAAACGACCAACATACCGGAAGGTACCACACCCGCCACACATTGCCCCCTCAGACCTCCCTCAATTCATCAGCCCATCATTCACCCTCAGATGTACCCCTTGCAAATCACCATTCCTTCCACCCCTCGCATAACAAGAAAGCTGGGGGTGCGGTTGTTAGTTACCCACCCTCCTCACACCCCCACTCCTGCATACCAAAACAAGCTAGCATGTAGACAACATTGAACTCATGTCGATTTAGCTAGCTCATCAAGTTCATGGCTGTCGAGCGCTTGTATTTAGATGCAAAGTATACTATGAATGACATTTTTACAATTATATTGAATATGAACCAGCCATGGAATCATACTTTGGAGAAAAGAGAAAGGCAAAATTGCACCATTAGGTGGATTAAAATGGGGTTTCTATGAAAATAATATAAAATTATGTATTTATTTATTGTCTGAATTATTTTGATTCTCAAACTGATTTTTGTGATCAAAAAATTCGACGATTACCAAAGGCCACAACTTAGCCCATGTAGCCTCAATAATTAGACGCTCCATAAACCGGTCAAGTTACTAGATAAAAAACAAAATCTATTAAAATGTAGCTACTTTTACGATCGCCAGTCTCGATTTTCTTCAAGGTAGGAGGAAAATGTAGCTTCGGCAATGCCCCCATTCAATTTGTCTTCATTTGACTTAAGACCTTTTATGACATCCCACAAACCTACTTTGGGAATGACATCAATCCCCTGACTGTGTAACATTCGTAAATCTCATTCCATCATCGCCAGCATCCATTGGAAAGTGTTACGGCAGCAATCGGGAGTCGGCAGATCAGCCAAACCGCAGTGGCACCCAGTATCTCTTATAGCTTCGCCACACATACAACTATCGCAAATCGCCAACACACAGCTTCAACCCCCGACCGGCGGAGGCGGCGGGGAATGCTTTCTTTCTTTCACTCGTTTACTGATCTTCACGATCGAGGTTGCGGCACGATGGCGCGAGCACAAAAAAATAAACGTTTCAAAGTGTGTATGGCACACTACCTTCCAACCTACGTCCGTAAGTACCGACATCCCAAATGAGGGAACAAGTTTCTAAATGTTGACCTAGTTACGGGGAGAAATGTATACAACTCGCGGCGGCGATCGACCCAGAGAGAAAGAGTGGAAGAAAATGAAGAATAAACTTGTTTGGCGACCGCGAAACGTAGGTACGACGACCGTCGACCGAGTGCCATTCATTATCATGAACATGCACTACGTGGTGAAAGTTTTTTATTAAACCGACACACCGAGTAGCGAGTTGCTGGCTGAACGCAGAGATAGCTGCGAAGAAACAAATTCGACCCGTATACTCGTAGTGTGCAGGGGATCTGGGTAAAAGGTAAAAACCGTCGGTGCGTGTTTTGTATGTCGTTCAGGTTTTCAGCGTTGGTCTTCATTTGTACACCCTGGGCCAAGGCTATCGTTTATTTTATGTGCATACTTTCCTTGCATGTTGGGCATGAAAAGAATCCCCGTACACAGAATGGGGACATGACATATTCGACGCAAAATTAACAATTAGGGTCAAACGTGTGTAATAAACGGTATAACTGGATTTATTGTCGAACTTAAACAATAAAATCATTTAACTACCACAGATGTCTTGTTTTTTTTCGTTCCCATTACACTCGTTTTTAAAATATTATACTTCTCCAATGATTTTCCAATGAATTTTGACTCACTGATCATGCAAATAATAGCAAAGAAAGCATTTTGGAGCTTTGAATTTTAAAACAATCTTCGAATTTCTGAAATCACAAAATTTATAGAATTTGCTCAAACCTTCAGACTGTTCGAAATCCGGAGACTTCAAGTACCGATCGATTCAAATCAACGAATTGGAACAATGCCTATATGTAGGGTAAAAGTGGATTGGAACTCTAACTTTCACCAACTAGATTTATTTCCTTAGCGAATACTTAGCAATGACATTGTAAGGAAAATCCCTACAATAGAGAAAAATAAAAAAACATTGAAATTTCATATTTTTTCTGCAGTTCGTTTTATAAGACTCTTTCTCAAAGAGTATATTATATAATTTTTTTTCGCGTATTTTGTGACTATTTTTAAGTAAAGTTATTCGAAGTTAGTATTTTTAGTATTTTTTTTGAATGGAACTTGGTTCTGGAATCCCTTTTGTGATTCAATTATATATCTTTTACACTCAAACTCATTCACTATTTTATGGGTTATACATTTATTTAATCCAAAAAGATAGTGCGGAGTTGGTAAGTGAAGTTGAGGAGTGCAAAAAATAAGGACTCCACCCCTCTTAGACTTAAATTGACTTTTATCACCCGTACTTCGAAGTCTACAAAAACTTTTCGATTTGTTTAATTCACGAGAATGTGAGAATTGCGAGAAGCACATTATAAGCTGGTGTATAATAATCGACTCTCCGATAGGGTTGTGGTACCGGTAATACCGGTACCGAAAATCCCGGGAATACCGACCTATTTTTGGTACCGTAATACCGGTACTGAACAAAAGCCAGTACCGGTATTTTCGGTACAATGCAATTTTTTATGACAAATATGTTAACTCTGTAGGGGGATCTGTTTCAAAATATCGGTCTGCAAGATAACGTTTAATTATATTAATTTGCCTTCTAGATAAATCTTTGAGATAACACCTTTGTGTGGGAATGAGGTGGGGACATCATCATAATAATTCTAGAGGTTAAAGTTTTATTAACGACATTCTGATTGGTTTCCATTATTCACTGGGTGGTGCGTAATAAGACTATGGTCTAAAGTCTGTATTTGGTTTGCTCTTAAACCTTTATCTATAAAAGAACGAACAGCGATTTAGTAACAGTTTTAGACTTGGTGAACTGCTTCAAATGGGGCGATTTGTAATTATTGGTGATCGGAAAATTCAGCAAAACTCCATAGTTTACAGGAAGGAGCCTTGATATGCATTAGAGAATAGTAGGCAAACGACATAAAGGTCGAAACCAATTTTCAGAAAATCAAGAGAGGAAATGCGATTAACCTGCTCGGATTTACTGCCATTCTCGCTTTGATTTACTGTTGTTAATAGGGTTTCATACATTTACCATCTGTTCAAGTCGACGAAAGACGCATCACTTAGCAGTTATTGATTTCAAAATGGCCTAAATTTTGAAATAAAAGTAGGTGCCCTATACGAAAAATATCTTCTGTGATAAGTCTTGCCATTCCGAAGCAATTAAAAATAATAAACATGTTTTTTGATCAGCACAAATCAATCATCTGAGAATAAGATCGTCAGTTTGAGCATTCAATTTCAGTTTGAAGCTTTTTTCGATTTTTTTTTAAATATTAGGGTACCGGTACTACCGGTACTGAGGGCTTCAGTACCGTAGTACCGGTTCTCGCCAAAAAGGGTTGGTACTGCGAACCCTACTCTCCGACTCAACTGCTAATTCGGTTTCATAAAAAAGTTAAGGCAATCGAATATCCCTAGTTTAAACTATCGGGTTTCCTACACATACCATAGTCGACATATGACGATCGCATTCCATCACTCAACGAAGGTGCGTATGACCTACTGCCTGATTCACCGACTGACAGAGTGACTCGATATCGGACCACGTCTGCTTTGCAATCTTCCCACTATCACCATAGACTAGCACACGGCAATGTAATATCGGTAAAAATGCGACTCGTGCCATCACTTGTCTAACCGCTCCGTCAGAAACATATCATCACTATCAACAACATCGTTATCATCATTAGCTATTATCTACGATTATGGTGCTGCTTCCAACACGTACCTACACATGTTACCGTAGTGTGATGTTGTTGCAAACGCTTCGCTGCCTCCGGATAGTTTTCCATTTCCATCGTTCGCGGAATCCACCCAAGAGAAACTATGAAGTAATAAGGAGCGATAACACTATGTATTACACGTCACAGCAAAACATTGGTTGGTCGCACCGAAAAAGGTTGCGTTAATGAAAAGAGAAAATGCCACCTTTCTTCTCGGCGCTGGTGATAAAATTTTGGCAGAATTTGGGTCTCGCAGTGGATTTTGTCATAAATGTTTTTGATTGTCAATGTCATTGCGCGTCAACAACAATAATTCAAACCAGAATGGTAGTCCTTTCGATTCCGCCTTATGTTTGTAATATGTAAAGCAGAGATTTGTTTTATTCCACATTTTTAGACCAATTCTTACCATTTTACAGTGTATTTTTAAATTATCTATGGTTCGGATAAAGTTTGATACATCCGAAACCAACTCAATAAAGATCACTTGCAATAACGCAAGAATTCCTTGCAAAAACTGAAAGTAGTGTATAGTGGGGTCAAGTAGGCCAGTTATCTTTAGCGAGCTCGTGCGATGGTATTTTTGCACTGCTTTTGACAAAAAAGCACTCGTTGAAAAGGTTATACATCTGGCAACGCTTTGGCAATAATGGTTTTATTCCTGGCTAAATACTTTTCAAGCTAAATCCAATAAGGCGAAGGTACTTTTTTCGATGTTTTTAAAATTTGGGGGTACGATAGGTCACTATATTTGACGTTAAATTAAATAATGTACACGGCTTGAAATTTATCGATTCAGCTTTTATTGAAAGAGTATTAATACTGCAGATTATTTAAAAATTAAATTGACGTAATTCAGGTAAGAAAATGAGAAGTGGCAGATGATGTGAAAAATCATGAAACAGCGAAAGGAAATGTTGGAAAACATATTGTAACTGTGTCTGCCTTTGTACTTGCGAATGACGTCTTCGGTGTCCTCGTCGTCGTCAGAGTGTGGAATTGAAGCTGTTCATTCCAGCTCACGTGGTTAATTAGCTGTGTGACGATCAGTAGTGAGCTATAAGGCCCCCCAACGGCTGAGCTATCGTCCCCTCAAGCGTTTGTTTCATGTTGATGTCCGTATTTTTTTCAAAAACAAAAATATTGTAAAACCAACACAAAACTCATGTTCTGCATTAATTTTTGCGTAAGAAAAAAACTCACTTCACATTTTTACATTGATTAAATGTACTGTATAGAGGACGAAAGACAACGCGTTTTCGCAGTGCAACACGCGAAAACATAAATGTCGCCGTAACCAATACACCTGATCCACGGTAACAGCCGAAATGACAGTCGTCAGCGATGTTCTCTGCCGTGTATCTAATTCAAGCAAAATGAGCGACCACTGCAATAACATGACAAGGATAATGCCCTATACCTATACTCTACTCTGATAATTTGTAGAGGTGCGCGCCGCGCTACCACGCCACCACGCCGCCGGTTTAATGTAAAAAACGCTTTTAATCCACCTAACAGTGTGATGAGACATTTCTTATAACTCTTATCACTCTCTTCGGATATTATTTCGTTTGAGAACATTTAGAACGTGATGCTTCGCGATGTTTTTGATAACACATATTACATGGGATAGTGGCAGGACTCAGAGAATCGCTCAAATCAGCATAGGACAACATCAGTGCTAGAAATCTCAAACCAAATCAATGGGAAAGCGAAAAAATGGCCCATAAAATATCGAAATATCTAAATTGTGGTGGGAAAACTGAAATTATATATTGTACTGAGCCAAAAAAATCGAATTTTTTTTTGAATCGATTTGAAGTTTATACTTTACTCAAATTTCCAACGCGACTGAGAACTAAGAAAATTTAATGAAATCGCAGCTCCTGATATCACGCTATCTCTGAAGTGCATGCGTGCATAGTTCCAAATTTTACTTCGACATCGACTTTTTCTAAAGGTGACTTCCCAGTAGTATCCTTGATTTGAATTATTATCGCTAATCCTAATGCCAAAGAACGAATAAAAACCTCTCGAAAACGAACCGTTTGGGAAAATCATCATCATTACTGAAATTTTCATTTTCACGAAACTTTTCGATAACCTGTCGTCACTTGCGTTAATGCACTGGGTGCACAGTGCTCTGAAAATCTAGCGAAATCGTCTTAGGGCACCAGCGGGTCTAATTCAGAGCTATCTGCGCGGCGAGTTAAATCTGTAAAGAATACTAAAAATTAATTTCTATTCCATAATTTTCAGTTCAGTAATTCGAGAGATCGTGCTCACTGTAAGCCATGAAAAATAGACTACGTTGTGAAGCGATGGTCACTATTTATTAAAAAATCACGGTTAAATAAAAAATAAAACTATTTAAAAATTTCAAATAGTTTATAATTTTCACAAACTTATTAGGAAAAATTGCTTTCGTAATATTGTGTAGGAAAAAGCTGAAAATTTCAGTATTTTCTCTATCTGAAACATATAAACCCTTAAGAATACCGATTAATTGGTATACGAATTGGAATAGGTTCGCCAAATTTTGGAAGAACCCCTTGAAAACTACCTAAAAATTGTTGTAGTTCGATGCAATAAAAAAATCCCCAAAAGTGAAATATACCTATTAATGTGAAACACAGTGAATAATACATGCAATAAAGACCCATTTTTATCAGTCTCATGGTGTATTTTAGGCTGACAAAATGGGTACATTGACTAAATCGGGCAATTTTTTTCTTTATAATAAACTGAAGCTGTTAAAATATTCTTCCCGTCCCTTGATGTAGTCTGATAACTATTTCTGATTATGATGAACTTTTTACTTTACATATTTCCATCTCCATGATAAGGAAAACGTGCTCAAGAAAGGATTTACTCGAATTCTGTCTTGTTCGTCTGCTAGAGCCCATCAAACAGATGTTCATATTTGGCTGATAAAATCAGGGTTTCAATGTATTATAATAGATATTCAGCATTCGAAGAAGTTTCTTGTGAACGAGTGTAGAACGACTTTGTTTCTACTTACTTGAAGTCGGCGGCGTAGCCAGAAATTCGGTTTGGTGGGGGTTTGGTGAAAATCGATCATACTGTCCAAACGGCATAATTCCGAAACCGTAATTTTTGAAGTTTTAAAATTATGCAGAATTATTTTTTCAGAAAATAGCAACAGAGTTCGTGTCTTTAGCGAATTTGTTGAGACTTTATTGTAGTCCTGAATATTAACCTGAGAAAATTCACCATAAATACTTCTTGGACGATATGCCGTCAAAATTATTTTATCAAATGATGTGCTGTTTAACATTTGTAACACTCATCGAAGATACTAAACCTCCGAAATTGACGGTTTCAAAATGATGCGATCTTGACCTTAAATTACTGTTTTTGAACATTTGACTTATACATATAATTGGTCATACAACAAATCGAACAGGACCTGCTAGAGTCGAATGGAAATCGTCATTTTTCATAAATTTCTCTCTACATTCGGAAAGTGTTATCCTCGTTATTAATCATATTACGTTCTCGTCTCAACTCGACGCATTCCCAAAATAAAAATCTGTTTTAATTCACCTAGTGGTGCAATTGTGCTTTTCTCATTCACCAGACTACGATTCCATGGCTGGTTATGTTCCATACAATGGTGGAAATGAATATTACATGTTCAGTACGATTTGCACATACATACAACGGATCGACAGCCACGATCTTGAGATACTATGTGATACTGAAACATCGCTTGAAACCAGCGGCGGATTATGGAGAAAGATCCGGGAGATCCGGGTCCTGCCGAAAATTTTCAACTTGTTAAGAAATTTTAAACTAGTTTGAATTTTAAAGTAGCAACCCCTCACTGCATATTCTCTCCGGGCCGGTATGATTGACGATTTTTAGAGTGATTGCATAACCTTTCTATATGAAAAAGGCAAAAATGTACCAAAGTCCAAAAAAGTCAATTTTTGTCATGCATTTTAATGTTTCATGCATTTTAAAGTCATTTGGCATCCAAAATACAAATTTGATTTTGAAAAATTTTCATTTCAGTTTATATGGGAATTTGCTGTGTGATTGCACTCTTCAACTCGTAACTCCGGAACCGGAAGTCCAATCAATAGAAAATTCAATAGCAGCCGATGGGAAGGTTGTACCTTTCATTTGAGACTAACTTTGTGCAAATCGGTCTAGCCATCTCTGAGAAACAGAGGTCAAATTTTTTTTCCACATATACACATACACGCATACAGACATATACATACACACAGACATTTTCCGATCTCGACGAACTGAGTCGATTGGCATATGACACTCGGCCCTCCGGGTCGGGATTAGATTGACGAATTTTAGAGTGAATGAGAAAAGCAAAAACATTTTTAGCAAATGTTGAAAGTTATGCAATGTTTTGGTGAGCAGTTCTATGTTTCATAGACATTTAATCAATTTTAACTTCGCTTTCTATTAAATAAAGACCCTTATTACAGTACATCTCTACAAAATCGATCTCAATTTGAAAAGAAATCTGAGGATTATGATTGATTACAGAACTCTGGAATTTTCTATTGGAATGTTTTCAGGCAGGAATTTGATATTGATGCTATTAGACAACTGTGAAATCAAGACCAATAGATCAGTTACATTTCAGGACCCCATTCCGATAATTTATCAAAAGTCCTCATGATGTTTACAACAACAGGTTATCAATGTACGGATTAGATAATTGTTATTGTAATTTTGAATTAAATCAGTCAGCATCAATTAATTTTCAACTTCAATCCAATTTTTTTTGTTGGGGTGGGGAGGGGGGGGGGGCGTTGTATTGTGTTCAACCCCAAAACCTTCTCTGGGCTACGCCGTTGCTTGGAGTTATTTATTTCGCTTTTCATTTTCCGATATGTTTCAGATCGATCCGATGGTCATTAGTTAGAAAAATTGCAGTCAGAAGGTTCGCAGAAATGAACATTTTTGCACTGATAAGTTATCAAGTTCCTTCCAGACAACTTGGAAGTGTTCGGTGATTATTTCTAGCGGTTGTAGACAGAAAAATGGAATACAAAATTCGATTTGTCGTAATAATGTTTGGCTTATTTCAATGGATTATTTCTATATTGAACAATAAATAGGCGACAAAGAGTAATCCACAAACAACAAGCCATAACTTTTAAAGTATTCAAAATAGATATTTGAAGTCTTCAGTAAAGTTATTCGCAAAAGTAAGAGCTACAAATTTGCTGAAGGCATCATTTCGATATAATCACTTCCAAGAAAATTTGTGAAAATATCTCACTCATAGGGAGATTAATCAGCAAAAGCACAATACCAAAAGAAAGGGCATATTTCCTCCATTAAATTCTCCGAAGATACTATTGACCTAAAATAAGCCGTTTTGGCGTTAATAATAGATTACATGTTTTTGGTCATATTTCTGGCAATGGGAAATGATAAAAATCTTTCGTCCGCATTTAATGTTAAATATCTCTTTTGATAATAGTCCGATTTCAACAATCTATAGCTTGTTCGAAAGGTATTCGTTAGAGCTGTTTAAAAACATATAAATTGTTAATCTATATTGTCAATTTCGGCAGACAATTCAAAAAAAACTGCAAAAACGCCATTTTTACGCATTCAAACATTCATATCTTGGAAACTAAACATCAGAATCAAAAACAAATTAATAGCGTTCATACTGTTTTTTAGTTCTTTCATTTAAAATTGGTTTGGATAAGATCGGTTCAGCCATTGCTGAGAAACACGAATGAGAATTTGTCCGTTACATACACACACACAGACACACACACACAGACATTGTCCCAAATCGTCGAGCTGAGTCGATTGGTATATAAGACTCGGCCCTCCGGGCCTCGGAAAAAATCTTGAAAGTTTGAGCGAATTCTATTCATTTCTTTTATAAGAAATGTAAAAATATCATACTCCATTAGCCTAATCAGCATTAGATCAATGTTATCTGCTTGCTAACTCATTTTGTCATGCGGGGATGGGTATGTGAGGAGGGCGAAAGTCCCATGAACGAACGACTCCCCAGCTTAAATTGGTGTGCTTTGTAATATAGTGGTGGTTTAAAGATGATGGGGTTGAAAGGGAGGGGTATGAGGGCTGGATGGGGTGGTGGTCTGAGGGGTGATTTAAGGAGATTTTTAAAGGAGGGGAGTGAACAGTAGAGGGGGGGGTGTAACCCCTCTCCGTAAACCATCGACTACGCCCATGTAAAAATCCAGAAACCTTACACGAGTCGAAAAAAAAATTTGGCCGGGATTAGGTTGACGTTTTTCAGAGTGATTGCATAACCTTTGCGTTGCGTTGCGTTGCGTTGCGTTGTGACGATGATTTTGGCGGATTGCACACTGACTTCATCATGTTTGACTGCTGATTATCTAATAAGAGTTGCTTAGGAAGTGGTAAGTAGGAATTCATACCAATCCGACCCATATTAAAACCTCAACAGCATGATAGCCATCATTGCCGGCCGCCCCCATCTCCATCGTTCACGGGGAAGGATAAAGGATAAGGTAGACAGGAAGTGTTGATGCTCCACCTACTTAACGGAAGGACGACGATTCATCAGACTCTTCCATAGGTGTCGCGGAGTTGGTGGTTTGGAAGGGTATCAGGTCTAGGATTCGCTCCAAGCAAACGATGCGACCTGTAAAGCATATTTTATTAGGTAGTTGTTTAGTTAGTCTTCGAGTGCACGATCACTCGAAAAAGAGATGATCTTGTTTAGTTTTTGGTTATTTTTAAACTCTGGGCAGCCGGCTACCGAGAGTATACTATGTTCCCTAAACAAAAACAATTTGAACTCCACACAGCCGATCGTGGGAGTATTGCCTGGAAAAGCTAATCTTATCTGCGTAATGGGCCGGATCACTATTTATTGCAACAGTATTTGGACAGAACTCGCTACTTCTTCTCTACGATATATTTATTGGCTTGAAAACTACCAAGTGACAGCATATTATACTGGCAAAAATAGCGCGAGATGTTATAAATCAAGGAAAGTATTTCTTATTTTCCATATCGGATTGTTTGTGGAATACAAGTATACGAGCGATAATACCGAACACTGAAGGGAAATATAAAGGATTGTTAATCTGATGCACGGGCTTGTTAGCAATAACGGAGCTTTAAATTAGGTTCATAAAAACAGACGCGGCGAATTTTCAATACGTATTGAGCCGTGTTCATAGATACTAGTCAGATTAGTCGTATTGGGGCTAATTTCCGATCAACTATTCATTTTTACGGCAATGTTTTCTCGACTAGATCTGTTCGCACCCTCTCATTCTGTTCGCACCCTCTCATTCTGCGGTCTAAGGACCAAATGTCATCAATAGACTTAGAATCGCGTGGAGGCATGAGATAGGAAACTTGTAAGAATTTTGCTATCCCACCGTTTGACTACCAGAATGGATGGGAGAACAGTAATACTAGCAAATACCGACTACCATAAGAGCGGTGCAAATTTGAACGAGTGACGTAGAGTACTGCACTGAAAAAAGGACCAGGAGTGCGATTTTACGAAGTTTTAGCTTCCGATGGCCCTACATTTTCTGACAAAGTGAAGTTCTTGAATGTTGAGATTTTTATTACTGTTTAGAAA
This sequence comes from Topomyia yanbarensis, assembly GCF_030247195.1. Taxonomy (NCBI): domain Eukaryota; kingdom Metazoa; phylum Arthropoda; class Insecta; order Diptera; family Culicidae; genus Topomyia; species Topomyia yanbarensis. Next base: position 170,937,609 of record NC_080671.1, on the reverse strand, counting down.
AGCAAAAGTATCATAAAGCTAGTGTCAGGCCTTCATGAGACCTCAAGAAGTCACTTTTGGAGGTATTCGTAAATGTAGATTTGTCGGTAGACGGTTCCAAATATAATAGAAAAATACCTAATTTAACACAACTACAGATCACTTGCAACATAAAAAGCTTTTTGTGAAATTCGACAGCTCCATCTTAGGCCAATTCAATAAATTTCCTGCATGAAAGTTTCCATTTTTTAAAAACGGTTTTTAAGCCAAAGCTTTGGAAGTTAAACCTTGGCGTGGAAGTGCCGGTATATTAATATATTCTGTTACTTAGTGTAGAATTAGATTTCGTCATTTACGGCTAATATACAACCGCCAGAAGAAACTTAAAACGTTGGTACACAATCAAGAAAGGCGAATCAGAAAAGGTATATGTCAGTGATTCACTAAATACAGACTGGAAAGAGGGTAATATGGAAAACCTTAAAGTCCGCCCAGATTAAGTCTTCGGTACGGAACAAAACCTCGGCCTAGGAACTCCTAGCATGTTGTTAGTCGCCTCTTACGACATGGGAGCAGTTCCCAGAGGTTCTATTCTTGGTTGAAATAGTGCAAAAAGATTTCAGCCCGCCGGACACCACACGGCTTTTTCAGAGTGATTGCATAACCTTTCTATATGAGAAAGGCAAAAATGTGCAAAATCCAAAAAAGTGAACCGTCGTCTAATTTTTTTCGTGTTTGCATCAAATCTCGACGTTTTATGCACCTTGAATACATTTAGCATCAAAAATAAAAATTCTATTTTTAATTTTTCCTATAGTTTTTATGAGAAATTTCTGTGTGACCGCACTCTGAAACCCGTAATTCCGGAACCAGAATTCCGATCGATCCAAAATTCAATAGCAGCCGATGGGAAGGTTGCACCTTTCATTTGAGACTAAGTTTGGGCAAATCGGTCCAGCCATCTCTGAGAAAAATGAGTGACATTATTTGACACATACGCACATACATACGCACACACATACACACACACATACACACACATACAGACTTTTTCCGATCTCGACGAACTGAGTCGAATGGGATATGACACTCGGCCCTCCGGGCCGGGATTAGGTTGACGTTTTTCAGAGTGATTGCATAACCTTTCTATATGAGAAAGGCAAAAATGGATTTTAATTATTTAGAGAATGAAAAAAAGCATTAGAAAAAAAAATTAAAATAAATTCAAACAACGAACTAAATGTATAATGAAGAGAAAGTACGGGTAATGGCAAAATTCAAATGTTTTGTAGGGAAATAAAAAACAAGAAAATAAAAAATTCAAAGTAAACGTATAGGAAAATGGTCAGCAGAAAAATTATTTTCAAAATAAGTTATATGGAAAAAATGAAGAAATAACAACAATGAATAGAATGAAAGAATTTACAAAATGTGAAAAAATTAATTAAATTATATTAAGTTAACAATGGGAAAAAACAACTTAAAGCTAAAAACTAGAGAACATGGAACAAAATAGGAAAAGGGTAAGTAATGGGACAATACGACGAATTTTAAAAAAGTAAAAATACTTGTAAAAATGCAAAAAAAGGATGGAGAAAAAGAGAAAATAGAAAATGGGTATGATAAGAAATAAATGGAGTAAATAGACAAATTAAAAAAAATGGATGGAATGACAAAAGAAACAAATAAAAAAGCAGGTTACTAAAATATGCAACAATAGAAAAAATAATATGAAGAAAATAGGATTATATCGAAAAATTGCAAATAAAATTGAATAACAGATAAATGAATCTATAAATTAAAGTAAAAATAAAGTGATAAAAATGGAAAAAATTAATAACGTGAAAAGATGGATCAAATAAATATATGGTAAAAACATAAATATGGAAAAAGATAAAAAAGGCGGAATGTAAAAATTGCAGAAATACAAAAAAAATTGAAAAACTTGAAAAAAAGATCAATGAAATTTTAACGAAATTTAAAAAAAAAATCCTTGTAAAAATAAAGAAAATGGAAAAAAATACCGAAACATGGATCAATTTTTCAAATAAAGATTGTGCGTAGATTTTACGCTATGCTAGTTTCGAAAATTTTCATAATCCTATGAAAAACATAAATTTTCCTGTTATTTGTGTTGGTGTGTTAGCAGACTTTGAAGTATATTATAAGAATGTTGTAACTGATCTCTAGTATAAAAGAAGCACAAAATAAAAAAAAATCGTTTTAAATAGGGTTATATATTGAAAGCTTAAATGTACTATATATCAAAGTTCTTTCATAATGAGATATATTACGCTTTCCGATGAATTTTAACCCAACAAACGTGATGATCATTCGTCACAATTTTTATGGATGAGTTTTCGAGTTTTGAATTCTTGTAGAATTTTCTTCTAGCAAAAGATTTTAAAAAGTTGAAAAAATTCCGAATTTTGATAAAAGATGAAATCACAACTGTCGGAATCATTTAGTTATATTAATCGCAAAGTTTATAAAGTAAGCATCTATTAATGGGAAATCATTGGCAAATATCAAAGTTGTATCGATAAACATTCTGAAAAGCAAAAACTTAAATCTGGTTCTAGAAAAAATATTTTGAATCATTTAGCAAATATGTGTTTTAGAGTTCAAATCATTGGCCAATATGTATATCCCATTAATTGACAAAAACTTTCAGTTTCATCTCGTATTTGAATATGGTTTTTTTATGGATTTTATAACAATGAACGACAAACCATGGATTTCAATTTTCTTCAAATTGTTAGAGTTATTTCGAAATCTTTTAGAATATCAATTGAGCTCTCAAATAGTGGTAGTGGTACTTCGACCAAGAGAATTTTACTGAACAGGGGATTGACTTCAAGAGATACGTAGATATGCACTGAAATCAGTTATAATTTCGAATTAAAGTCATTGCTCGACAGAATTTTAGAACGCTTCCATTGCTTTTTAATATATAAAAGCTCAAAAACAAATAAATATGCTCTGCCTTATTTCTTATACAGCTCGTGGCACTAGGAGAAAAAATACTATATTTTCTTCACAGTCACCGTAGAGTGTATTGTTTTGGTAAAGCATATCACTATTCTATGCCATTCACATTTAGGTGCATTTTTTAGCATTTATGAACAGTTTTGTTGATTTACTTGGGTGTAGTACTTCGCTTCCTCGAATATCCACAAAGAATCCAAAAGCACTAACCACTCTCGCTGTGGAGGATAACCCAAGCGAGCTTTGCTCTGTTCCACTTCAGTATCTTTCGAGAACCTTTATGGGGAGCAAATTATACGATGATCCATTGAAACGAAGGTCTTGTGAGGAAAAGTTAAGCTGAACCCAAATGGTGGTGAACACTTTTTAAATGGCACTGAGAGGGGCCCTCCTTATCGATTAGGACCTGCAGTCCGAGGATGATGTTTATGATGACTGTGTGCTGGACGATCCAAAAAATAATCCACTGGATTCTTCCGGGCGAAATCCGAATTACCTGAACGAAGACCCGGAATTCGATTCTAAAAACCGGTGTGGCCACCCTAAATAGAAGTTTGAGAAGTTTTCTTTTTCTTTCTAATAGTTTTTTTTTATTTCGATTATAGAGGTTTTAACCTTAAGGTCATTCGCCTCTTCGGGTTAGAAAATTTCTGACCCTATGTGCGGGGTGGGGACTCTAACCCAGGTGCGCTGCGTACAAGGCAATCGATTTACCATCTACGCTACGCCCACCCCTTCTAATAATTGATTTCGATAATAATCCAGCAGTTGCGAAGACAGGAAATTCAATAAATCAAAACAATTGATTTCATATTGGCGAAATTTGAAGACAACCCCATGACTTCTAATCAAATCATTTAACTTTTTTAAACCTAACAAGTCTGATCTTATTTTTGTTTCGATTATAGAATTTTAATCCTTAGGGTCATTCGCTTGTTCATTCAGGTTATATCTATAAAAAATCCCTAGTCCTGTGTGCGGGGCTGGGAGTCGAACCCAGATGAGCTGCGTACATGCCAATCGATGTACCAAGGGATCATCCATAAATGACGTAGCATTTTTGAGTGATTTTCAACACCCCCCTCCCCCGTCGTAGCATTTCGTTACAAACCCTTAAATACCCCCTGGTAGTTACGTAGCTTGACGTTAACTCTCCCCCCCCTCGTCAACGCTAATTTAAAAAAAATGAAAAACAATGTTAGTTATTTCCCTTTAAAAAAGCTACGTAGCATGACATGACCCCCTACCCCCTGTCGTCACACATCATTACAAAATTCAAAACTCCCCCCTCCCCCATATAATGCAACGTCATTTATGGTTGGTTCCCAACTACGTTATGGCTGCCCGGGTCTGATCGTCTGATTTGCTAAAAATATATATTTTATATTAAATAAATAAAATAGCTTAGAATTTTCGCTATTCTAATTTCATCATACACAGATTTTCGATTTTTTATTTCATTTTCAAATAAATTTTTGTCGAAAAAGTATTTGTCAAAATTAATGGTTTGGTAAAAATCCGGGCTCCTTCAGAACTCCGGGCCCGGGGGGAAACACCCCCCCCCCCTCTCGGCGGCCCTGTTTGTTGTTTCTAATAGAGAATCCCCAACATTTTATGAAATAAGCACTAAAAATGGGTTTAGGACGGTTCAATAAGTCAATCCAGAGAAACTCAAAAATACTCATTCTACAAAAAATTGAATAACTTTCACAATTTTCATCCGATTTAAAGTGGTAACATCTTATTTTTTATTGGTTATTAACAGGCTTTAAGTGTCACTAAAAATATAATTTTTGAAAATGATTTATTTTGCTTAAAATATCGACCAAATTTTCAATTTTCTTTAAAAAATTAGGAACGTTAAGAAAAGTTCAACAAACTCGTAAATATCGTCAGAACCGTAGTCGCATCAAAACAAAATGTTTGGCTGACTGAAAGTACATTAACCTTTAATTTAACATAATTATATTTCACGTTGATGCGCTACAACCGAAGATATATATATATATATATATATATATATATATATATATATATATATATATATATATATATATATATATATATATATATATATATATATATATATATATATATATATATTATATATATATATATATATATATATATATATATATATATATATATATATATATATAATATATATATATATATATATATATATATATATATATATATATATATATATATATATATATATATATATATATATTATATATATATATATATATATATATATATATAATATATATATATATATATATATATATATATATATATATATATATTTATATATATATATATATATATATATATTTATATATATATATATATATATATATATATATATATATATCATATATATATATATATATATATATATATATATATATATATATATATATTATATATATATATATATATATATATATATTATATATATATATATATATATATATATATATATACCCAGTTTCTACCCAGTTTTTTCTCCTAAGGAGAAATATAGCATAGTGTATAATGCATTGGTGTGCCAAGTCAAGCTAAATTTCGGTTTAATTAATTCTCATCAGCTTAATCAGAACTCGTTTTCTTGCGAGACATTACGCAGGACAAACGGTTTGCACAGTAATACAAATAGTGTTTTCGATTTTAGAGCCAGCGATAATCCGACACTAGCTTAGTCCTATCACTAAGTTAGTGTCAGATTCTGATGAGTAACTAATCCAGTTTATGGACAAAGCGGTCATTCAAGTCCGTACTCCAGAAATTTAGAACTATACGGCTGCGAGTTTACCCGCACGTTAGATGGTGATTCTGCATCCTTTTGGTATTGAAATTCAACGCATGCTAACGATAACTACTGATATGCCAGCATTATGTTGGCTACTGTAAATAGAATGGGATTGATCCAGGAAACCACTTTGAGTAATGGCAAACATTTGAAGGAATGTCAGGAATATGGCAAAAATGAAGAAGACAACCGCGAAATAGAATTGGAAAACGATAGTAACGAAGGCAAAGCGGAAGTAAAATTGGACTTTATTGAACCGGTCTTGCACAAGGGCGAATCCCGAAATCAGCTGTACAATTGTAATACGTAATAACTTCAATTAATAGAAACCGATGAAGAATTGAATGATTTTGAGTTTGAAACCAATTTAAAAATCGAACTTATAACATCACAACAAATTGAAAATTTGGGGGGGGGGGGCAAGTTCGGACCCCAGTTTCCTCCTCTGAATCCGCTCCTGGTTTTGCAAGAAGTTCGTTGTACAGAACATGCACTGCAGTTAGGTGTAAGTGATACCTAAAACATACTGATAACTAAGGTACATTAATCTGTGAAAATTCGGAAACTGACATATAAATTCACGTTTGCTGTAAGCAAAGAATCGATCCTTAGGTTGGATTGCATTACGGGATGGAAAAGTGGCTAAATCATAATGCAGTCGTTATTAAAAGAACAAATTGTAGGATTTAATTACGACTTTGAAACTTCAAAACACTCAGACTACGTTTAGATTTTTGATTTGGAAAAAATGTGCGATCAAAGTAAAATCTTTGAATGAGAAACTTTCAATTATTATTGCTGCGAGTATGAGTAACAGAACAATACATTTAATGAACAACAAAACCGTTTTGGCAATACGCTATATTTCACCATAAGGAGGAAAATTTGGTAAACATTTGTTGGTAACACCAGTCTTCGCATATGCCTGCTAAGCCAAGACAAGTTTCGGCTTCACTGTGTCTCATCGGCATAAACAGAACTTCTGCTCGAACGGGACATCACGTTTGATTAGTCGTTCGATTGAAACACAAAGTGTGTTTCAGTTTTAAGGGATTTGCGTCAAGCCGGCGCTAATCTATTCCGACCATAAGTTAGTGTCGGTTTCTGATGAGGCGAAGCCGAAACGCAACTACGTTTTGGCAAGATTTTCAGAAGATGGATGTTATGTTGAAATAAGCGAACTTACCCAGGAACAGATGAAACATTACGAGTTGTTGATGTTCGGGTTTCTCAGAGTACCCATCATTCCTCCGATAAAAGAAAATATGAACAAAAATGAGCTTGTAGCCACCAGCGCTTCAACGTCAACCGGAACGGCTCGATGGAATTCTTCGTACCGGGAGAATGTTCGTCTGCTCACGACACGAGAAAATTTTTTATTGAAAATTTTTGACAGCGGAACAACCAACCTACTGTGATCGTATAGAAGCGACCCCGTCGTCCCAGTAAGAAGGAAACGCCACGTGCGTCGCGTTAAAAACCAGTAGCGCTGCGAGCTGGAGAAAAAATAAAAAATAGAAGCGCGATGACAGACAGGTATCACGCACTTTTAACAAAACAATTATAAGCATGCCTTCAAGAGCAAACCCTCAAACTACAGACCTGAAATTCAACTTGGAATCCTGCATGGACCCCAACACCATGTATATTCACATTTCGCTTCTTTATGAATTGCTGACGTGATTCTCATGTTTTACTTATCACCCGTTGGTGGTAAATTATAGTAACTCCGTTTCTTATAATTGTTTCGGCACAAGAATTACAATTATGATCAGTTTGTTGACCAAATTTGCGCGCAGCAGATTGATTTCCATAATACTTAGTGTTTTTCGGGACTGTAGATGATTATTATAATTATTATTAGTAGCAGAAAGGAATGAAAAGGCACAAATTTTCACAAACTTTCGAAAATTTCAGATCCCAAGATTAAAAATATGCATGGATACTGTCTGGAATATATTCGGAGTGCGTGACTATACTTCAGCGCGTTAAATCTAATCTAATATCCAGTTTAAATGGAAAATTTTAAAACAAACGTTAGAATAAATATGGCAAAAAAGTAATGATTTAAAAATATTATTCCTTCACCAACTATTTTTCTTCTGTTCCACTTTTTGCAACAATCTTTGAAAATGTTGTTAGAATGTTGTTTAAAAGCTGAAAATGCGTGTAGCAACACTGGCCACAAAATGGATGGTGGAGGAAAGGCGCATATTCGTTTTGGTTATACCAGCATTAGTAGCAAAAAGAAATGAAATGGCACATTGCAAGAAAACGAACGAGAGAGTGATAGTAGTGCGTATTCCCGCGAATCGGCTTTTCTCACCGTTCATTTGACTGTCGTATTAGAAGCCAGCACCAGTAGCAGTAACGAAGAATTATTCGCGTCATTTTTTCCCTGAAAAGGACGGTTTTTTCGTTGTTTCGGAACGAAAAAATCACCCTTTTTAAGTTACGCAAGCCTTCTTTTGATCTATTGCTTTTTAAGCTGCGCAAGTTTTCTTTTGATCTATTCGTTTACGATGGCAAGATATTCACTGCTGTCAGGTAGACGAGTTCTCCAGCATCAACACGCTCGGCGTAGTGACCCTTTCTCAGCAAACGATGGATAGGAAACTGGAGACCGGCACGAACCAAGCGGGATTTTTGCTTTTCTTTCACCTTTTTTCCTATATCGTGATCAGACGAGCGCATGTTGCCAGTACGGGTGTAACAAACGAATGAGGCCGCACTCGCATACGACACCCAATTTTATACTCGGTTCAGTTTACGTTCGAAGCCAAAGGGGTTGGCCATCGAATGGACAGAAAATCAACGCTCGCATCTCTCGCTCAATACCCATTACCAATAATGTGTTTGTGATCGGTTCAGTTTGCGTTCAAAACCAAATGGGCAGGCCATCGGATGAAATCAGTTCACTTGCATCGAGAAAGAGGAAGAGCTTCGAACAAAAACTGCTCGTGATTAGCGGCTCGGTCCATATAATTTGCGGAAACCAATAAGGAATGGCTTCAGTCAGATGATTAAAAATCGGAGTTTTCCGTGTGTATATGATAATATCGACCCGTCGGAAATAAAAATAATAGTTGGTGGAAGGAATGATGTTAAAATTTAATTCTTGGTTTACTGTTTAGTAGCGCTGATAAGGGCTAATTAGTTTTGCAAAGAAAAGGTTCCCTGGGTGGGAGATTTCTGGTCTAATTGGCTGTCGTTACTAGCACGAACTAATTGTTACAGTCAGCTCACGGAGCCGGGTGAATCTTAATAATCACATTCTCTCCCTATGTTTAAATGTAGTTTATCCAACAAGGTTAACTAATAGAAACCGACATTTCCAATTATTACTTCCTGAAGATTAGCGGCTCGGTACATGAAAATAGCGGTGGTCAATCAGGAACGAGCTTCGGTCGGATGCTTTTAAATCGATTTTTCTTTTTCATATATAAGTATTTTTCCACCCATAGGTAATAAAAATAATTGTTGGCGAAGAAAAATATATTTAAATTTAATTCTTTTGAGTGGTTTGATAGCGCTAATAATAGCTAATTTGTTTACCAAAGAAAATATTCTCCGCGTGGACGATTTTTGTACCAATTGGTCCTGGTTACTATATCAGGAAACGCACAAATTAATCCACGAAGCCCTATAATCATCTTTTCTCCTGGTGTTGACATACAGTCATTGGACATCTGACAAGACTTGCTGAAACCGACTGAAATCACAATTCGGCCATAGAATGAAATCAGTTCACTTCCATCGAGAAAGAGGAGCTTCCAATAAAAACTGTTCAAGATTTGCTCGGTGCATGAAATTAGCGGAAACCAATCACGAACGAGCTTCGATCAGATGATTTAAAATCGGGGTTTTCGTGTATGTGTCTGCTATCTTCTACCCATCGGAAATGAAAATTAAAGCCTGTGCAAGTATCACGTAACGACCCAAATTGATATATCCACCAGCCTTCTACAGCTCACAAATATTTTCTTCTCGATATTGAACAGCCCTTTTTTCGCACAAAGCAGCCAAATACGAATCAGTAGCGGACTTATACTTAAAGCGTTTCATCATTTAAGTGTTCGGTTGGTGCACCATATTGACAGCTCTGACCGAGATGCACTGAAAATTTTCACCATTTCCGAGTAGTTTTTGAAAGATTTTTCATTATTAATACTGTCGTTTTCGTTATTAATACTGTCAATGCTAGGAGACATGCTGGGAACTCGAGTGAATAGTAGTTACGCTGCCTAAGCTCGACCCTCATCAGCAGAACACAAAAGTTAAGCCCGTTCGATAGTAAGCCTGTTCTAATGACCCGGCCACTTCTAGTTTTCCGATCTGTATACTTCACTCCTTGCTCTCACTTGAGTACTATGGCTCTAATTTTCATCACTTTCTCTACCCAGTAATCTCTAGCTAATTGAATGTCGTTAAAATGTAAACAAAAGAAAATGTGACTTACATAGTCGAAAAAAAGGAAAAAAGTTATTAACGCATGTTATACAAACTCTAAATTTTAATACAACATTGCTAAACATATATTCGACAAACTGGCCCAAACATCAAATCATTCTGTTAAGTATAATGGATGTTATTAATGTTCAAAATCTGACGCGGAACTCCTATATTGAAAACTTATGTATATGTATGTTAAATAAAAATTTCGGGGAGGGGGAGGATCTGACCCTCAAGAAATTTTAATTTGGAAAACGGAAAACGTCCAACGTTTGCACGATCTGGCAGGGAAAAGGTGTTCGATGTAACTCTGCTCGGACAGTATTACGCATTAGTTGGCCAACTGGCTCGTACCCAGCGAGCTTGAACCGTCGTTATCTAATCATAAGTGCATCGTCTTTGATCATTTACACGCCTCACTAGATATCGTCACCTATCGTTATCCCAAATCTACGAACTGGGACCTGTAAAAATAGGGATTGGCGTGGACTAGGTTTCATGGGTTCTATCCGACGATTGAATCTCAAAGCGCATGAAGTTTTTGATAAAACGAATTCTCATAAAAGGAGCATTCAAAGAGGCTTGTCTGGTTCGAGTTATGCTTGCCACAAGAGGAACCCCTTGGTGGAATACCAAACTTGGGACTAGTCAGAAACATGTAAGTTGGCTCACAAAGCATACAGAAATGTTCGATACTGTAAGCGGAGTGATTGCGTAATGAAATAAATCAGAAAAAAATTCACCAATTTCAATAATTGGTGAAAATTTTGATTTTGGAACCCTAAGACCCGATTTCTTCATCCTTGTTTGACTTTTAAACCAGGTTTACTGGTACTTTAAATCTGGTTTAAGAGTTAAGCGAGGGGGATAAAATTTGTCTCGACAATCATAAAAAAGGGCACAAAAGGGTTAATTAATGACGAGACCATAATCATATCAAAATTTAATACGAAAACGCCCCAACAAAATAAAAAAATCTTTTTCTATTTAATCAAGATTGTACCCAATTATATTTGCACCCAATTGTATTTTGCTCACGATCATCATTTCTATTTTTCTTACCTCTCGAAACTATTTATTACTTAATACCACAGTCCGTACAACAAAGCGACGATTTTGTCGGCTATAAATACCTCCATGACTCGTGAAAGTTCTAAATCGAACCATTTTACAAGCCCACGCTCGTTTGACCTCGTTCGCGTGTTTCCCATTCGTACACAAATCTCCGCCGTAAGTGAAACAGGAAAAAGTAAAGCCCCCTCGGATAGTATGTCAACAGCGCAAAACACCACCCAATACTTGACCATTCGCCACACAGTGATCATGCCCGAACCACCCGCTCCACCTACCCTCGAAATACCAAAACAAACGGCCGTCGTCGACGGTTTGTCGATCGTCGCGACCAAGTTCGCCGGGTCGTCTTGTATAAGTAGTGGTCAAACGCTGACTACTAAGAGAGAGAGAGAGAGAGAGAGAGAGAGAGAGAGAGAAAGAGAAAAACAAACAAGTCAAGCACAGCAGATTAGCGGAATAATTAGATGAATGAAGGAGCGAGTTGGGTTGGTTTACAGTTAGAGATGTTGAACGCGTGCACTGCACACTCACCCCACTACCGCGGATCATTCTCAATGAAAACAACAGTTCTTTCTGTCTCCTCGTGACCACCTCAACCGGCTTGGTCGGTACACTTCATTCTCTACCACTTCTACAGCTGCTGCTGTTTAGAACTGTGATTTAGAAGGTGTAATGCGACATTGTTCACTAGTGACGCTTGTTTACCGGTTCTCAAGGTTTCGTCGAGCCAGATAAGATTACACTGCATGGTTATGGTTGCTTCACTATAGGAGTGCGGTTACAAAATAACGTAAATAGTTTAGTACGAGACCGGCTTCGTTGTATATTTTACTGTTTACTTTACTGCTCTGTTAATCCAAAACCCAACGCGAACCCAAAAAAAAGCAGGAGAACTCTAATACGAGAAATTCAAATTTGGGAAACACAAATTTAGAAATGAATAAAAAATGATAATTGAACTCCTATGCTAAAACAAGATCTACAAAATCCATAACTGTCAGATCTTATCCCTCTATTTTTATTGTGTCCAGAACTGTAAGAGGAGGTCAGGTTAATTCGATAAAAAAGGCATTTTTTTATTAGTTCAATTTAGTTAATACAGAGAGTGTTACTACATTTATTCAAATTTCTTATAATATATGATGTGAACAATTTTTTTCCAAATTTTCATAGCAAAATATTTTAAATTGAGCGATTTACAGTGAATATTAAGATGCGCCTCGAATGGAGGTTGTTTTGGAGTGTATTTCATAACGCTCAATCGTTTTAAATTGTGGACAATACTTCTTCACAATCTCACCGCGAGAGATTTTTTTTGTTTCGAGTATAAATGTTTTATGCTTAGGTTCATTCGTCTTTTGCTTCGGGTTCGAAAAAGCTCTTACATACTAGCACCATGCTTCATTCGGCAAAGTTATTGGGCAAATACTATACTTCTGTTTAACCCTTAAATACATACTGTTGCCATTTGGCAACATACCGAATTTTGTGATATAAAGCCTCAACGAGAGGTATATACCGTATCCAACTCGAAAAACGAGTACTAAGGAAAAACATTCATGCATTTAAGTATTAATTAGTTGCATACTGCAGAAAAAACTGTGTTCTCTACACGAAAAAAAAATCCGTTCATAAATTCATGAACAAAAGATCGAAAGCATGAACTGAGTGATTTACGAAAATAATGACCAAGTTCCTGTAATTATGGATAATAATCCTCGTATTCATGAAACTATGCGTGTTTTTGAAAAACTAGTTCGCGCAAAAAGGTACACGGCGTTACATTGCAAGTTTTGGTTGGTTTACTGTGGTTGTTCCCTGGACGTGTTTAGATTTTGTTATGGTTCTTGTTCATATTTTGGGGATACACTAGTTTGCATTGTGTCAACTAAAACGATGGTCATGATTTCAGAAGCTTTGTCACGATTAGGGATGTCCGATTAGTTCTCGATTAATCGAACTAATCGATTATTATGGAAACTAATCGATTAATTATTAATCGATTAACGCATTTAACGATTATCGGATAATCGATTAGTTAGCGTCGATTATTGGTCGATTACTTTTTTTAATACGTGTAAAATATCAATATTGTGCTGCCAATTATAACTTTTAAATTCACTTCTAGGGGGTTTTGAAACACCAAAAACTTACGTTTTTATAATTACGTTTTACATTCACGACCATATCTTTGAATAATTTGAACAAATCCGTTGGAAAGATTAGATCAATCACGGGATTACGAATTGAACGTTGGCATTCGCGCCGGATTTGCTCTATAATTACTCTTAGGTTGTCTTGAGTTCAAGCAAGGAAAGGCTTAAAACAGTACCGCCAGTAAACACTCTGAGGAGAAGGAGAGGTTTCGATACACTATATGCGTTTTCCAGCAGACGCTATATCTATGAGCAGTTCTATGAATTCTGGTAAAGGGCTCTTTAAATTAAACTTGGTAGAAGCAGTACCGTCTTTACGCGTGGGCACACTGGGTCAAGGCCAGGGACCCCGGGATTTTGGGGGCCCACACCTAGCATGAATATAAAATCATTCTAAAGACTATATTTAAAAAAAACGTCTCACTAAAATCAGTACAAGTTTCAATTTATTTTTAATAAAAATGTAACGTTTGGGACACCACGTATACATAGATTGAAAGTAACCGGACCTTAGCCAACCAACAAAAAACCTTGCTTGGCAAGCGAACTGCGGATGTGGCAAACCATCCATTTCTCAATCGCATCTTGGTCTTTCAACGGACAAATCCACCTGGAAGCGTCAAAACGCAATTTCATGAGGACTTACGAAAACTTGACACTTTTTGGACGGGTTTGGCATGTTTCACTCTGCCCGGTCAGTCTTAGACTGGTACAGAACCACTACTGTTATTTTTGTACAACGCTGCCGTACAAAAGCCGGCATAAAGGTAAACGTTCGTGAAATATCAAAAAAGAAGTTAAATAGAGCCCTTGTGAAAGGGTCTTCACGTATCTACCCTGGCTTTACCCTAGATTTGACTAAATAGGTCTTGACAAATGTGCGTGCATTTTGAGGATATTTGAAGAACCTTGGTCATTTGGTAGCATAAATATTTTTATAAATATTGAAAGTATGCTTCACACAAGCAAAATATTCTTGTAGTGCTCAAATAAAATGTATTTAATTTAGCTTCCCTTGCTAAATTCAAAACCTCCGTTTATGGACATTCGGCATCTCTTATATTCCGACTGCTTTACCAGACTGGCATTGAAGGGAATGATACCGATTATACTGATAGATTCGAGTAATTTTTATGTTTCGTTTTAAAAGTAATTTTAAACAAACTTTACGCGACAACTAAAGTATTGACTTCTTCTAATATCGAATAATGATCATGTTATGGCTGTCTTCGACACAACAGTTTGTTGAATAGGGATACTGTTATTAGTATATAACATTCGGCTATCTGTAAACGACGTGGAATACTGGTTGGATGCTCAGATTACACCGTCTGGGAAGACTATAGCGTAGTTGGTATGTCAACTACACTGTACGCGGCTCACTCGAGTTTGAACTCCCACCATCGCATATAGTGTGTTTGGCCGTTTGCCACTACCGGTCAGATCAGTCAGGAAAACAAATATCTTTTTAAGATGCACTCAGATTATCTTTCTTTTTAGATGATATTTGGACATCAGCAACACCAGGTTGTGAAATCTGGAATAGTCTTTGTTCTCCATATATTTTGAATACCACATATTTTGTTAAATGTGTTCAACGCGGTTGACTGATTTGGGTCAAACATGAAAGAGTGTCTCAGCATGGCATAAGATAGAAGTGGTTCCTTAATGCTGGGAATCAGTTTTGGATCATACTCATTCTCGACAGTTTTTTTTACCTATTCAATAAAAGGGGCTTCCTAGCTCAATAGTGCCCAGGACCCCCGAATAGTCTAAAGACGGCCCTGGGCAGAATATTGTGAAGCCAGCGTCAGCCATTCGCCGAAATTCTACTATATACCGAATTCAATACGATCGTCATAATCACAATCACTCAAAAATAACAAAATCCTAGCTACAGAAAACATTCATGTTCGTATAAATAAGTTTTTAATATTTGTGTAAACAATTGAATGAACATCCGTTAAAACAGTAGCGCTGCCATATCATCATATCGCCACAGACTAACAGACATAACACTCAAAAACAAAGCTTCGTCCGCTTTAACGGTCATTTTAAATATATTTGTAGTTGGGACTGTGGCCACATTTGAAATTATGGCGCCACTGACATATGAACAAGCATGTGGGGGATAGACCACTAGTGAAAAATTGTTCCCAAACCTGAGGGGTAACCCACCAGTAAATGAGTGTTTGGGACTGTGAATAAAAGGTGGAGCTAGTGTTCTGGGAAAATTGTCGGATCGATGTTTTTTGAGGGAATTCCCTCATAGTGTTATGTCTGTTAGTCTGTGATATCGCTACTAGCTTATTGTTTTTTAATCTTTATGCGATCAGCTGCGAATTCAATCAAGTTCACTAGCGCACCTGACAGTGATATTCCATTCACTTTCAAATAAGACACTAACTTTTACACAACTTTAACGCTCGAGATGGACATTTTTGATTTCTGGGATTGCTCTCAGTAAAACTTTTAAACTAATCGATTACTTCAATTAATCGATTATTTCTTGGTTTTAATCGATTATGATTAATAGCGATGTAAAAAATAATCGATTAGCTACTAATCGATTAATTGAAAAAATCGGACATCCCTAGTCACGATTTTCGTAATTACTCATCACGTTACTGTGATATTTTATTCATGAATTTAATATCCGATTTTTCTGGCAGAGTAGCACGATTTATGTTCATGATTTCAGGGTTTTAGTCTCAATATTCGTAATTTATGTTCACGTTTTCGTGATTTTTTATTCACGAGTTTCGTGATGATTTTTTGTGGCAGGGTAATGTGACTTATGTTCATGATTTCAGGATCTCAATCACTATTTCCGTAAATTCCATTCACGTTATCGTGATATTTAAGTCAGACGTAGAGTGATTTGTGTTAATTATTTTAAGATCATTGTCACGATTTTTGATATTTTAATCACGAGTGGTGTAATTTATATTTATGATGTCAGAATCGGAGTCACGTTTTGCGTTATTTATATGCATGCCATCGTGATATTTTATTCATGAGCTCATGTTCGAATTTGACACGTACAGTAATATGACAACTGCTCATGTTTAATTACTATCTGATTTTGTACCCGTAGTAACGCATAGTGGATCCACTCCATACAAAAGCTGGACAAAACCTCAAAAGTAGTTTAAAATGACTGAAAATATCATCTAAGGGTAATTTTGGTACGCTGAACTCGATTTTGATTAAATTAGGACGCTAAAATAAGAATTCGACAGTCTAGGGTGCTTCTAAAAGTTTTTTTTTTTAAATTTCGCGAAAGTGAATTTTTTCAAAACAGATACTTCGTAAATGAACATATTTTTATTTCATAGGGTAGTCTTTAGTAACGATTTAGCTAGGGTGGTTCCAATTTATCGAAATCTGGTGAATAAAAAATGATGTTATTTTATACATTTGTGTGTAGATTTTCAGTCCAATCTGAATACCATCGTAAAAAATCATCACTTCATACCGCTTTAAGAGATAATCCTCATGTACTAACTTATGAAGATATGCGATTAGAATAGTTATAAAAGAGAGCATATCTTAAGGTGTGATTAAATTTTTGTTTTGTTTATAATTATCGTCAAAGCTATTAAATGATGACAGGTTTATTCGATTTTAATAAAGATCTCAGATCATGCCCTACTATGCTCTAATCACAGTTGCTCATACGGTGCATACTGCAGCTAAGTCGCTCAATACTTTTCCATTGATTTTCAATTCCAATGATGATACGAATATCTCTCATTGTAGCTACAGATTTGGTTTTTCGTGCGAAAATATCCTGAGCATACTTTACAATGTTTGTGTATGCTTTGAAATAGAGACGTGAGCGTTTTTGCATGAAACTCTCGTAAAGTTGAAAGTGAATTATTGAGGGAGGTTTTGAATTTGATTGTTTATTGTGACAGATTCAATAGGGAGTTTGCACGTGAAAATAAATGTTGCATCACTGGCCAATAACTAAAAATCGGGTAGAGATGAACACTTCACATACTCACGCGTTTACCTTACATCGGTCACCAGTAAAGCTAACGATCAATACCTACCATAAGGAGATAGGATTCATGGAAAGATATAATAATAGTTGCAGTTAGTTCGCATTGTTGGCTTCTATTTATTTGTTTTTTTCCATCTGTAGATAACTGTGAAAATGTAGAAACACGAACCATAGCTGCAAAACGGATAAGGCATACTTATATTTGCATCAAGAGAATCGCCCCAAACCCTGAATTTACAAGCAGCGTCCAGAAAAGAAATCCACCGGTGTATAATAATGCAAAACTTCATGAAATCAAAAAATATCATGCGTCTCCATGAAAAAACTAATTTTACAAATGACCAAATATCAACCTTCGGCGCAAGATGACACCATGGTTTTTGAAAACTAGATAAAATTCTATGTATTCTACTAGATGAGATCCTTCAATACGCTTTTACCGATAAAGAGATGACACTCTGAGTGTAAATAAGTCCGCGTTAAATAACATAGTTATACTGATTTCATTGGTTACTTTTGAAATACTCATTATTTCTCAAATCGAAATACATCATTGAATTTCTGAGATGATTTTCTATTAGGAACGCCTACATGTGTTGTTGAATTATCATTGTAGTAGCTATTAAAGCGAGTTGAATTAGAATGAACAAAAACTTTTCGTAGCTCAAATTCTTGCAGATTTCCAAGACCTTGTACGGTATGGTACATTTAAGAAAAAATATAAAAGGTATGAAAATCGAAAATAAGTTTTGGGGGTTTTGTCCGGCCCGGCCACACTGTGCAGCGTCCAGGAAAGCACAGCGTAGGTAGACTCGGTATATATACAAGGTGTTTGGTTCATGGTTAAGAAATCAACTATCAAATTTCAACCGTTATTGAGTTATTGAACTTTTTCTGTAAATAACTGGATTGTCTTTAATACCTCTAACTCAAAAAGTATACTTGAAATCTTTTCGTCTCACTGTGAAGATGAGGAAATTCCCCATGCACAGTGTTTTTAAACATCGTTTTCGTGATCAAAATTAATAACGTCTAAACCGTTAGGTTTAGAAGTATAGTTTATTCGGAAAAGTTAAGATATATCGTGTCTTCATCAATTTCTTTTGTAGTAACATTTGCTACAACTTTGCCGAAGACACAATGTCTCTGTCTTAATTAGTTTAGAAAATAAATTTCATATATCACTTATAGGTGAATTAATCACTAAATGATATACTCGTGTAGATGCGCAATCATAAGGGCAACAACTTCTCCGAACTCACTATACTTCTAAAGTTAACAATTCAGACGCTATTAATTTTGAGCCCGAAAACGACGTTTTAAAACACTGTGCCATGGAATGATTTCTTCAAATAAAATCTTTTAGAAGCAATTTATTTAAAATTTAACATTTTTTATCGATTTTTCGTTGATCTCTCGAAAATCTTAATGGTTAACATCATCATTTTAATAATTCAGATTGTTAGTCTGGAAGAGCTACATAATTTGTTCTTCAACAAATTATGTAGCTCTTTTCTTGTTTCCATGTGTTTAAGTTATTGAACATGAATACTTTGATCTTATTTTCTCTAATGCTAGCTCTAATTGAAAAAGTAAGGCAATTATTGTGTTTTGTTTTCAGTTAAGTGAATTTAGTATACGTTTTGGAGTAAATTTGTTTAAAATTAGTGTTCTTATTAGTATTTTCTTTAATTTTCTTAAAATTGTAAATCACCATTATTATCATCGATTCCATTCAATTATCTCTTGTCGTTTAGAGACAAAATTGTTTTTATCATATCATTTCATATGCAAAAACAACGATTTCGAGCCCACTACATATGCGGTGACGGTTCACTATTAAATTTCAGCGAAATGACAAGAAATGGCATCAAATGAGTAATAGGACGAATTTCACACCAACTCGAACAAATGTTGGCAGCACCCTCTCAGATTTCAATGATACTTTCTGGACATGAGAACTTTGTCACAAAAGCCACTTTGCATACTTTTTTTCCAAAAATGATCTAGACTGTCTTTCGGAAAGGGCCAAACTTTTTTTACCAATTTTTTTCAATTGGCTTTAGTCTAAAAATAACAAATCCTACAGAAAAAATGTTGTAGGAGTGATTTTCACAAAATTAGTCAAATTTTCGAATGAAAATATCTAAAAATTCTTTATTGACTCCTACACTGAAAAAAAAACGATTTTAAAAATTTAAAGTCGCTTTGCAAAAAAAAACCCCATTTTTGATTTGGATGAAATTTTGTTCCAAGATAGATAATAATGTTCCCTACCTACCGTCAAAAATTTAAGTTGGGCACTTTTGAGGAAAAAAAGTTATTTGAAAAAAAAAGCTTTTCCTTGTCCAAACTTTTAAATTTTTTTTTCAGTGTATTTTTATCGAAAACTAAACCAATTAAAGTCATAATCATCTCAGAATCCATATTTTCAGCTGCAAGTTGCCTGATACATGCAAAAAGTATCAGTAAGGAATTTGGTATATCTGTATAACAAACTTGAATGAAGACTAGAAGACTTGGAAGATTGGAAGACTGTAAGACTTGAATACAAGAAGACTGGTAGACTTGAAGACTGCAGTTCATTTGTTCTCTCAAAACTGATAAATTTTACGACACAACTGGCAAACTTTTCCAAAATTTATTTTATGTCTGATGGAGCAGCAGCACAATACAAAAATAAGAAAAACTTTGCAAGCTTGTGTAGATTTCAGTCAAAGTTTGAGTTAAACGCAGAATGGCATTTTGTTGCAGCATCCCATGGAAAAGGACCCTGTGATGCTATTGGTGGCACTCTCAAGCGAATGGCAAAAAGCCAGTCTTGCTCGCGACTATGGAAATACCATAACAAGTCCCCGAGAGTTATATAACTAGACAGTTGAACAAACTGATAAAAATATCACAAAATTAATTTAGCTGTATTATAACGCCAAAACAATATCTGGAGCACAAAAATTCCACAGTTTTGTGCCTATTCCTGGGGGCAAAGTAGAAATGAAAAGGTATTCTAGTTCAGAAGATGAACCAAAAATATTTTCCTTGTTTAGAAATAATACAAAATAGCATGCATGAAGATAGTTTTAAGACAAATGTAATATTTAAAAATGAATAAAAAAATATGTAAAATTCAACATATAATGTTGTGGTGGTTATTTCTTTCTCTGATTCTTCCTCAGCACTAAACAATAAAATAAAAAAGTAATAATAGAATATTTGTTTAACGACATAAACTCTTTTCAATGGGATTCCTGATTAGGGAGTTACATACCTTTTAGTGATAAAAATGGCAAGAAAGTTTGAATTTACGTAAATGAATAAAGCAATGATTTCATTACATCAAACTTAAAATTTTGGTAGTACATTTTTCAGTAAAATTAACAAGCAAAAGTTTATAAAAAATAAATTGATAATTGGCGGAGCTATGGCTTTTTCCCCGAAACCCTTTTTTATTTAAGAGGTTTGCGGTGATCACGATTGGAGACCAATAGACCATCTAAAATCCTAAAACTAAAAAAATCCATTAGTATATGAGTATTCCTCGTACCTTAACGATTAGTTGAATAAATAATATTTTTTCCTGCATTTAATAACGTTTTAGTAAAAATAATCGTTGTTTTAAGCTCTAAAAATTGTATTAAAAAATTTTTATCCATGAAACAAAAATTTATCAATAAAAAAGAATTGTTAAAGTACGAGAAAAAATAATTACCATCGATTGGAAAAAAATTAAGAAAATTGATTGAGTAGTTTTTCGGCAATCGTGATCACTGAAAAAACATGTTTAGTAAAACGACATTTCGAGAAAATCGAGTTTAAAATTTCAAATTGCCACTTCTCTCGATAGACGAAGCGCGCTTGGAAGCGCGTAGCTTTCGATCTATTTCTCGGATCTTCATAAAAATTTGAGAAAACATTCTCAAGGAGTTGTACTTTCAGATAAAGTAATAAAAAAATCGATTTTATGAAAAATGAAAAATTAGTTAACCCGTTAATAAAAATATGCTTGGTTGCTAAATTAGACAATATCTTCTCACAAACTGAGTTTTATTGGATTCTGAGATGATTATGACTTTCAATGGTTTAGTTTTCGATAAAACTACACTGAAAAAAAATCAGTTTGGACAAGGTAAAGTTTTTTTCAAATAACTTTTTTTCTTTAAAAGTGCCCAACTTCAATTTTTGACGGTAAGTAAGGAACATAATTATCTATCTCGAAACAAAATTTCATCCAAATCAAAAATGGGTTTTTTTGGTAAATCAACTTTAACTTTTTAAAAACGATTTTTGCAGTGTAGGAGTCAATGAAGATTTTTTTCAATATTTTTATTCGAAAATTTGACTAGTTTTGTGAAAACCACTCCTACTACATTTTTTGTAGGATTTGTCACTTTTAGACTATAACCATTTAAAAAAAAATTGGTAAAGAACGTTTGGCCCTTTTCAAAAGACAGTCTAGATCATTTTTGGAAAAACAAAATATGCAAAGTGGCTTATTGTGTCAAAGACTTCGTGTACAGAAAGTTTCATTAAAATCTGAGAGAGTGCTGCCAACTCGGAATACGATTTGGCGCGAAATTCGTCATAGCAAGAATAAATTTTGTTGATTAATAATTAGAATGATTACAAACTCCTCGAAAAGCACTAATTTTAAGCTATTTTACTAGTAAAAAGCCATTTAGTACTCTTAACTAAAAGATATTTGTACATAAATTGGTAAAACAATTTCTCAGCTTTCCAATGAAACCTAGGGAATAACGACATAAAGCATATTTTTTAGACTAGAGTCTTTTAAGCACTTGCAAGTCGACTACAGGAAAACTTAATTAATGAAATTACACAGAAACGAGAAGAGGTAAGAATATGATGTTGAGGAACAAATTATGGATCGTCTTAAACGCTACCCAAATAACCACATGCATTATATTGAAGCATTATTTTAACATCGATAATGTTCATTTGCTCTAAAACTACTTTCTTAAAACAGTGCTGCCATAACACAACATCCCAAATGTTTCAAGACATTGCCTCTTATGAGCAATGTAACAGGCATTATACATACCTTTAGAGCAACGGTTTAGTGTTTGATCGCATTGCATTTACAAATGCTTTGACGCTCTACTGCGCTACACTTGAAAAGCATATAATGCTTGAACTAAAAGTTATGAAACATTAAAATAATTTGACGTTTATGAAGAAAATGTTCTAATCAAAAAATATCAACCTGAAACAACATGGAGAGTAGTGTGGCAAACGGGCAATTTTCTACGAATGGGGCAAAAATATCGGAGCACTGCACCGCCTATAGCTTTTGACCAATCCTATCTCTGTTGAGGAATACATGAAATTAAACAACGCGAGTATGCATTCCTATAATTTGCAACTCAGATGAAGCATATCATAGAGAAACCACTAAATGCTCATAATTTCATCTGCACAATTTGATGTCAATATTAAGTATGTTTCGGAATCTCTACTAAAAACTGATCTCTGCTTCGTGCTACTCAAAAAAATGACAAATGTTTGCACCTATCCTTCTATACCGACGTGTCATTGCATTAACAAAGGCTATATAATGTAAAACGTTATTCATATATTGCAAATATCATTCCGTCGGCAACTATCCTCCACAGATAAGAGTGCTAACGGCCTACCTCGTATGAAGCTGATGTCAGATGATCATGGTTCGGATCCCATAAAATTAATTTAAAAATCTGAAGGAATTGGAATTTTGTGGTGATGGTAATGTTGTATCTGACTAATAATAAGAAGTGGAAAATGGGAAAACGTTCATTTTTCCATTTTATTTTCATTTTGGCATTATATCAGCTTTTTGTTGTGTTATATAACATCGATCTGTCAAAACGAAACAAACATTATTGCAGCATCTAGTAATGCTTTTAACAGACTAAAGCTTTATAAGAGCGTTACTAATGTAAAATAAATGCTTTCTTTGACAGCTCTTACATCAGTCGCTTAATCGCCCTTTTCCACTTTATGAAAGCATTGGTGTTGCATTTACAGCAATGAAGCATTTTATCGCATTCTGCGAACGACTCATTTAAGACTGTTAACTTTACATCATTTGAAGCGTCGTGGTTACTTGGGTATCTTTTGGATAATAGGTATTGTTATAATCATAATTGATTATTTTGAGAAAATTAACAAATATCTCATCAAAAACACTAACTTTTAACTACTTTACAACTAAAAGGTAACTAAAGCTAATTAACTGACAGACATGAGAACACTATTCAATAGGAAATTTTCTTACCTTTCCAACGGAACTAAAAGATTTAAAATAAGAAGTATACTTTTTGAGTACATAGTAATTAGTGCTCCATACACTTTTATTGTTTTTACATGTTGATTTTTGATAACAGAACAGATATTTTGCATTGAGTTTAGTATTCTGTATTATGTCGTGTTGATTTACTACTGGGCGTTCTATAGATACTGTGAAATATTCATGCATTAAACAGTATAAAAATGCATGAAAACTGAAAAGTCCGAAAAGTTCGGATTGTTATACTCTCTTACTAATTAATCTTAATTAATTAATAATTCTTAATTAATCTTAATCTTACTCTTAATCTAATCATGCTAAGTTTTGGTTCACAAAGTTTCACAGTTTTTGTAATGAAAAAGAGAAAAAAAATCTGTATAAATTTTATGGAGTCTTCAGAAAAGTTATGTGTTTTGACGATTTTCAAAACTTTCTAGTACATACCAATGTAGAAAAAATTAAGTTGTAGAAAAGAAAGCTAAAAAAATGATTTTAAGGTACAACGTACATATATCTTGAGTAAAAATATATAGATGGCGAATCTGTTCATCAAAGAAAGGATCGCAGCAACCTTAGACGATGGAGGTGAACTTTCTTCGCTCCCGTCAACTTTTTCCGAAAATTAGCGTGCTAATTTGACCCGACCAGTACAATGTCGGCATGGAAAGTTAATCAACGGGATCTGAAGCCATTTTCGGATATTTACAAACGACTGCCTAACATCACCAGTTGGCCTCGAAGTATTGCCCATTAGTTTTGCTACGAGTCATTCAGTGTAGCGTGTGGATGTCTGCGCTTTCCAGGAAGCACCTCGTTGTCAGCATCGATCGTAGGACTAATTTCGGAGAGTTGTTGTTTTCTTGTTTGAAGAAAGTGGATACCCAATAAGGCTCGCGAAGGAAAATCACATTCGCAGAATGCAGAACCTGACTAGGAGGATAAATAAACGAGTCCCTCAAGCACACGAACTGAAGCGGACTTCCTGGCACAAGAAAACATCGACAAGGTGGTCTAGGTCGAATATCAATGTACAAGCATGTACCAGATAATGTGATGAATAGAGCATTTCCCGGTGAGAATTTTCCATTTTATTTAATGTATGTCCTATGAAATTTATTATCCCACTCTCACCCCATTTCCTTCCCTACTAACACAATCTAACATCCGTAATACCTATGGAATGGGTTCCCCGTAACTTCTTAAGTAGGTATTCAACTAATATTTACTTCCCGATCGTAAGAATATGGCCAGATGTGCAGTGAATTTACTATTGTATAAGGAGATTTCACTGTATCCACCACCCACGATAAGTGCGGTCGTTTTTGATATGCTATGCTATGCTATCTCCTCCAGTCGACCTTCTATGCTTTGTGCGTCTACTCTGCGCCATGCTCTAGGACGTGTGCTGCCCTTTTCATTAGAAGGGTAGCCAATGATTTATATTTGCTACAATGGTTTGAAAGCTGATGTTCTAGAGCAAATCAGTCATGACCATGGAACTAGACTTAGCAATAAACCTGCTGTCAGGAGTCTATGGTTCCATCCGAGAGTTTCATATTAAACCCATAACTTCTATAATGTATAATCATCTTTTTGTTTCGCTTGTCTCCCTTCTGTTAGTCAACTGAACGAAAATAACCATTCTGCCATGCTCCAATCTGATAATTGTACTTAAATAGTAAAACTAGGAAATAATAACATCTATTTTTTCTTCGAAATAATCTCGTAAGGACAATGAAAGTTTAAAGCCCAGGTGCAAATGCTGATTTCATTTTTGGATCAGAGTCGCTCTAGGTTCGCTCTGAACTGTCATTTTTATATGGCTTTAATAAATATTAGAGCAAATCTTGGGCGACTCGGATCTAACACCGAAGTCAGTATTAGTTTGGAGGTGAGCGAGTTAAAGGCGCTTTAACCTAGGCTTAGTGAGCCAGGACAAGGTGTAAATACCTCTGTCCCATCCCAAAGGACCAAAGGAGTGACATCAACCTTTTAAGCAAAGTCACTCCCAACGTTTTATTATAACCCCCTACAAACTGAAACGGTCGGTACGGTTGTCCTCGTTTCTTCCTCATTCAAGTTTCAAAAACGATTCGTTGCTTGAATTGTTCATTAAATGATTAATTCAATTGCCGTATAATATTGAAACATCTTCAAACTCAACTCTGCACAGTAGGCCTGGCCGTTTTAATGTTTGAGACATATTATAATATGCTTCAAATATTAATATTGACAAGAAAGACACTAAAGAATAACTGCAGTGTTTTCCAGGATGCTTTTCAATACTGGCTGTGTAAGGGTTAGAATAGACAGAAATAGTCGCGATGTTACAACGCAGAAACAATCGAAACTGAAATCAGGTAAAAAATATGATCGGTAAAATATCGGCGAAAATCTCTCTACATCCACAATTCTGCACTCAATAACGACTAATTTTCTTCAAAAAGTTGAAAAATTTAAGAATGGTTTCATGAAATAGAACTTTTTCTAAAAGTCAACAATTCAGAAACAATTTTTTCGTGAAGTTCAGCTTACTTTTAATTTTATATATATATATATATATATATATATATATATATATATATATATATATATATATATATATATATATATATATATATATATATATATATATATATATATATATATATATATATATATATGTATATATATATATATATATATATATATATATATATATATATATATATATATATATATATATATATATATATATATATATATATATATATATATATATATATATATATATATATATATATATATATATATATATATATATATATATATATATATATATATATATATATATATATTGCAGCAATTTGTCGAAATGTCAAAAGTTGGATTACATAACTTTTCAATAATTTCTACACTACCAAATCGAGAAAAACTATTATGGTATCAATAGAACAGAACAAAAATGTCCTTCTGGTGTACAAGCCCGCGGAGTGTGTCTTTATTAAATTGTAATCAACTGAATAAACTGACACTCATCAAAATTTATTAAAAACGTTAATTTTTACCGAACATACCTCACCCCGCCAAATAATTATTTTACCAATAGCTGTTAATTTTTTTCCAAAAAGTTATTTAATCAATTCCAGCTTTAACCTCATGAAGCATTATAATTTTAATATACTATCGTTTATAATGGCGAATTTCAAACTTCAAGTTTTCCAAAAAGCTTTCCTGAAGTGATACCCTGTATTTTTTTTGAAAATGGTAATACAATAACCATTAAAATATTAATTTGTCAAATTTTATTGGAATTACACTTGATACTATCAAAATCAAACTTTTACTAAAACATTGCATGGCAGAGGTTTTTATTTTGAGTAGAATGTCAAATTTCTTGCTAATCTTGCGTTCTGAACCACTGTGCACCGTGATTACCGTGCTAGCCTAGAGAATTTGTTGTCCTCATAGTTGGCAGATTACGTTATATTTAGTGAAACGTGTATACGTTGATATTTTTATACGGCTGACACAGTTATGTAAGCCTTCCAAGACGAGTCGAGCCGCGAAAATCTAAAACACGAGCGACAGGCTAATTCCCTAGTCGGCTGACTTTACGATTCGCATGCGCACACATTCAAACACATAGAACGTGTACTTATTACGGTTTGAAATTTAGTTCAATATCAACGTGGTTTTGAAATTTCATCCTCCCCTCTCATCACCACCACGGTTCGTTAGCGCCGTTCGCGGTTATGAATTTATCTAGGTGAAGCATATCTTCTTCGTCTGAAAAGTAGAGCAGTAGATATGTGCGGAGAAGAAAAAAAAATAAGGTGCCAACAAAACAGGCAGAGACGATAAACGATGACCTGTTTCGGCGTCCGTCTATACATCCTTCCATCCATCCATCCATCGTTGGCGGATCGGTTACTCGCTTGATGTTTGGAGTACGCGTGCGAATTTGGGAGCACGCGGGAACCATTCGTGTGAAGGCCATTGCCGACTGCCGTTGGGTTTTCGGTACATACTATGCTGCATTGCACAAGGAGTAGAGTTAATCGCTTTGTGGCGAAACGAAACAACCGGTGGAAAATTAATTTAGGCCAGCGGAGGAGTTTTCGTAACAGGAAGAAGAAAAGCGATGTTTATTCAGTTCGTAACGATTAGGCAATTTGATGTTTTTGGTGTGACATTGAACTTTTAAAATGTTAAGTAAGTGTATATGAGGCGTTCTACGCAAAATTTACGACCGCAATTTCTTTTCCATATGAAACTTTTTTTTCGGTTTCGCATATTTTAAACTCTATTATGGAGGATGCCGCACTATTTTATTAATTACACTAAAATCGATGGAATGCGTAAAGATGCATAAAGGCAGCAGAACCGTGCTTCGTTTCTAAGAATCAATTTAATTGCCCCAATCATCGCACTACCAGTTGATCCAATGTATTGAACAAAAATGGCAAACACTGCTCTACGGCCTCAAGTGGATAGGGGGAAAACAAAAACGGAGGGAAAATAGGCTCATTATCATATTTGCTTCAAATATAGTAGGCGGAATGCTCGAAATATTTTGTCAGCATGCATGAGCATGAGTATGAGCAAATCGTAGCTGCTACTCCGTCATTAAGCAGAACCAGCAAAATTGCACAGACGATCAACGAAAGGGGCCTGGGAGTAGCTATCCATCCTCAATATACACGTTTCGAGAGTTCTATTCTTTCAACGGCCAATAACGACACCGGCCACTTCTTTACAGTCATCGGGGAATGGAAGGAATGTTAGTGGACATTATCTCTAATACACCCAGCACTCGATGGTCACCCATATCTCATGGTCGTACTGAGCAACAGAGAGTATCAGCAGTTTGTATGGAGCAAACTGCAAGACTTTAGGCTGACTACGCAAACTATAGAAAATCTTATTCTCAGCTGCAACACATCGTTATCACACGTCATTAGTGTTTCAAGATATACGGATACATCGACAACCGCGTAGCATAGTGGTACAGTAGTGTATAATATTATTTTAAGAAACAAAAATGGATTTTCGTTTCTCTTTCAAATTGAAAGGTTTGGACCGCTCAGGACCTCTAAAAAAACTAACCGTGAAACGGAAGTGGATGCACTGAAAATATGAATTAGTAAATAGAATGAAAACGATCGTGCAATACCCGAGTCATTCGGGTCATTCGTCGTTTTCTGCATTGAAGTATTTTCGTGTACAATAAATAGTACACCGAGCAAAATTTACATTGAAGGTGCCCATTTATGAAAATTGCTGACATTTATAAGCAGAAAACATAGTAGAAACAACGATTTCTATAGAACAGTCTTATGAAATTCATCACAATTGTCGAATGAATGCCACAAGTTTTCTATTTATGGATAATATTGTGCATTTATAAAAAAATAGAACATGGCTGACATTTCTCGAGCATTCTTAGTAGACAAAAAATCAACCTTGAGAGGATATTAGGTTTTACGCCATCCGACATAACCCCACAAAATGAGCCGGATGAACTTCGTTTGACAATTCTCGGTGGTTTGTTTACATGGGAGTTGCGTGAGTTTGAATGTAACAGATAGGCACCCGTTGCACTCGAACTCACGCAACTGGTGAAGTGGACAAACCACTGAGAATTGTCAAACATGAACGTCATTCATCATGAGTTCATTCGTGCGGTCGTCTTGTAGAACTCAATTCGGGACAAATTAACCTCCAAGTGTAGATCCCTTCAGAGCATTGAAGAGAAAACTCTCATTAAATATTAAAATTTGTACACATTTCGTCAATATTTCCTGGGAAACTGGGCTTAGACAACTGGGAAACTGGAATTGACGACTGAATGATGATTGTTACTTCTCAAATGATTTTGATAATTATAAAATACGCGTCAGACACTAATTATATGCACAACTTAATTAATTTCAAATAATCGGATATCTTCTGTAATAATCATAAACATGTAAAATGATTTAATGCTCACAGTAGTTTATTAAATAACATAAAAAAAATTAAAATTTTGTTGCAATTTGACTAAAAATCTCACTTCTTTTGTTTCAAACAGCGAGTAATCAAAAGGTGCTGGCCTGAAACTATTAGCTCCTGGTTGGCCGTCCAGGCCAGTACTGAATTCAAAAGAAACAATTATCAACTTTTCACAAAGATGACGTTTATAAAAAAACAAAATACAATTTTATAGAATCAATAACAGATCTCATATGGGTTTCATTAGAAAAACTTATGAAATTCTTAAACGCATGTATTGGAGCGAAGTCATAAGACTTTTTCATGAAATACATTTTTTGTACGTCTATGGAGTGCATGAATAAAGATAAATGAATTCATAAGCCTGCCTATGACATTCTAAAGCGTTCAATGGCATCGTCAGAAGGCTGGTTCATATTCCGAGATTTATGAAATTCTCAGATGCTTTTTGCTCGGTTTAATACTACACCGAGCAAAAAGCATCTGAGAATTTCATAAGTCTCGGCATATGAACCAGCCTTCTGACGATGCCATTGAACGCTTTAGAATGTCATAGGCAGGCTTATGAATTCATTTATCTTTATTCATGCACTCCATAGACGTACAAATAATGTATTTCATAAAACAGTCTTATGACTTCGCTCCAATATATGCGTTTAAGAATTTCATAAGTTTTTCTT
The DNA here is from genome assembly GCF_030247195.1 of Topomyia yanbarensis. Lineage (NCBI taxonomy): Eukaryota > Metazoa > Arthropoda > Insecta > Diptera > Culicidae > Topomyia > Topomyia yanbarensis. The sequence continues at coordinate 170,907,200 of NC_080671.1, read as the reverse complement.
ATGAAACCCATATGAAATTTGTTATTGATTCCATAAAATTGTATTTTGTTTTTCGTAAACGTCACTTTTGTGAAAAGTTCATAATTGTTTCTTATGAATTCAGTACTGGCCTGCACGGCCAACCAGGAGCTAATAGTTTCAGGTCAGCACTTTTTGATTACCGCTGTTTGAAACAAAAGAAGTGAGATTTTTGTCAAATTGCTACAAAATTTTAAATAATTGTTTTTTATGTTATTGAATAAATTACTATGAGCATTAAATCAGTTTACATGGTTATGATTTTTACAGAAAATATCCGATTATTTGAAATGAAATAAGTTGTGCATATAATTAGTGTCTGACGCGTATTTTATGATTATCAAAATCATTTGAGAAGTAACAATCATTATCATTCAGTTGTCTAAGCCCAGTTTCCCACGAAATATTGATGAAGCGTTGCTCATTATGTATAAATTTTAGTATTTAATGAGTTTTCTCTTCAATCTTCTGAAGGGATCTACACTTGGCGGTTCATTTGTCCCGAATTTAGTTCAACAAGATGAACTCATTATGAATGGCGTTCATGTTTTACAATTCTCGGTGGTTTGTGTACTTTGCCAGTTGCGTGAGTTCGAGTGCAACGGGTGCCCATATGTTAATTTCAAACTCACGTACTCCCATGTAAACAAACCACCGAAAATTATCAAACGAAGTTTATCCGGCTCATTTTGGGGTTATGTCGGTTGGTGTAAAACCTAATATCCTCTAAAGGCTGATTTTTACTGTTGATTTTTTATCTACTGAAAACGCTCGAGAAATGTCAGCCATGTTCTATTTTTTATATAAATGTACAATAATATCCATAAAAAAACTTATGACATTCATTCGAACATTGTAATGAATTTCATAAGACTGTTCTATGGAAATTATTATTTCTACTATATTTTCTGCTTATAAATATCAGCAATTTTCATAAATGGGCAACTATGGCGTTCATTCGGACATTTTCATAAATTTCATAAGACTGTCTTATGAAAATAATAAGAGATGGATTTGGAAAATTTCCCCTCCAAACCATAAGACAAACTTATAAAATCCATTTAAAATCCTTATGTCTGAAAGTCATAAGACGTTTTTATGGAAATTCAAAGTAAATTTTGCTCAGTGTAGCATAACCTAAACGAATACGCGTCTTTCCCCCACCATCCATTTAGTGCGCAGTGTTGCCAAATGCATTTTAAGCTTTTCATCAACAAAATTTCAATAATATTTTCAAAGAATGTTGCAGATTTGAAAAGAAGAAAAATAGTTGATGATGGAAAAGAATTCCCAATTTGAATTTTTAATTTCTCAACCATAATTATCATAATGAATCATTTAAAAAATTTCCATTCAAGCGTGATTAGGTTCAATAGCATTAGATTTGAATTAACGCCCCTAAGTGTAGTCACGACACTCTGGTTATGTCGCAGATATTACCCACAGTTTATAAAGAACAGTTGCGCAAAGACTGAAGCAAATCTACTTATCCAACACTCAAAATGTCTACCTATCGGACACGAAGAATGAAATGCTCGAGTGGGGATTATCGTTAATATGTGATTATAATTTCGAGAAAAAAAATTCGATTATGTAATTTTAACATTATTTCAAACCAGGAATATTTCGATTAAAGATAAAATGATTAAAAAATATATGTGCACTGATATTTAAATTTGGCACTATTCCAAACACCGGAACAGCGCTCGGTAGTGTTAATAATCTTCCACTGACTGTGGAAATATAAATGTATAGTTAAAGTGCAGCTAAAATTTTCACAAATTTGTGTTTGCATCCCACTTATATATACAGGCCATATTCGATTATCCGTAGTCTCGATTATCCGTAAACTCGATTATCCGTAGAAAATGATTCGATTATCCGTACCCGACCACCCGAAGAAATTGTTTTGATTATCCGCACATTATTTTTTCTCAAACTACATTACAAATCCATAATTTTCTATTTGATACCAAATACAGTTTCTGAAAGAATAAATATTTTCTAAAAAATAATGAAAACTTCGTAGAAATACAGAAATTTTACTTATTTAGCATATAATTTTGAATTCGATGCAACACATATTTTCACACACCAATCAATTACAATTGATACTAACTACAGTTTCTGGAAGACCAGAATTTTATGTTCTCAAAATATATTCACAAAAATACGTATAAATACAGAAATTTAACATTTGTAGCAAAAAACAGCTTTTTTCTACCCCAATATTTAAATACAAAAATCGATAGAAATTGATATCAAGTACAATTCCTGAAAGCACAGTGCTCTTAAGCTCTCGTAAAAATTACAATAGTTTGGAAAAATAAAGAAATTTCATTTAATCAACAAATATTTTAATTCAATGCAGTTTCCTATAAAGTTCTATACACCTATTCGATGGGCTACAAACTATAATTTCCTGTTGACGCCATCCATACTGGAATACAAGGACCGATTTTGGCAGCTCCATTATGCATTGAAGACTGATAAAAACTGAACATTCTTGTTTCATATTGATTGGGACTATCTGAAGTATGACATAAAACTCTACACAACTCTTCGGAGTCGGTCTATTATCGTATCAGTTTAAAAAAATCGAAACTTTTTAATCACTTTAAGAACAGTCTATTTTAAGACATTTTGAATTCTTAACACACTTTAGCAAACGGCTTTTATTTTAATTCCTTCATGTAAGATAAGAGAAATTAATGAGAAGGAATTGTTTTAAATTTGACTGGAAAAACGGGGTTTTGACCTGACAAAATTTGTTGTAGAAAAATAGTCAGTACATTGCACTGCTCTGAAAAGAACAGCGCAAATAATTCTTTACGAAGTAGATGCACTGAACAGCGTTTTAGACCAACGTTAGTCTTTTGTTGTACTAACGTTGAGCGACGCCCAGCAGACCGTTCAGCAGGTGTCTATTATTGGACTTGTGTTGCTTGGTTTTGAAACAAACTTTTGGGATTCTCAGTGGAATCTAGCGTGTAGATTTTCTTAGAGGATACCTGAAGTTTTGTTGTTACATACAAACCAGTGGTGTGTAATCTTAAATTCAGTTGTTTTTTTTTGCCTGAATTTACCAAAACCAGCATTAAGTTGCCTGAAGTTTCACGCAAAGAATTTAGTTTTATGCGTCTTGATTATTAGGCCAAAGTATATTAATCCAATTTAATCGAACACAATGATTTAAAATAAAATAAGTTGGCTGCATAACTTTTTTATCTTGCGCGTCTTACTATCACTTTATAGAACATAAGCTGATCGATATTCGTTTCACTTCTTTGAACGAACAAAAAAAGTTCCATAAGTCAAACATTGATGCATGTACCTTAGATCCTGTTTTTCAAAATATAACAAATATATTTAATGAAGATAAAAAATTGTTTTGGTTCGATTATCCGGATGATTCGATTATCCGAAGCGAAATTTTTCTATGCTATATTTCACCCCAAGGAGGAAAATTTGGTAAAAACCAAAATTAAGTTAGTGTCGGTTTCTGATGAGGCGAAGCCGAAACGCAACAGAGTATGAAATAAGGATTTGTGCCCTCCTGTACAAAGGCTGGTTTTTACCAACAAATTTTCACCCTAATGAGAAATTTTGGTTTTTACCAAATTTTCCTCCTTAGGGTGAAATATAGCATAGTGCTTTCGCATAGGCCTGCTAAGCCAAGACAAGTTTCGGCTTCACTGTGTCTCATCGACATAAACAGAACTGCTGCTCGAACGGGACATCACGTTTGATCAGTCGTTCTATTGAAACACAAAGTGTGTTTTAGTTTTAAGGGATTTGCGTCAAGCCGGCGCTAATGTATTCCGACAATAAGTTAGTGTCGGTTTCTGATGAGGCGAAGCCGAAACGCAACAGAGTATGAAATTTTTCTGCACCCATCGGATAATCGAATCTGGTCTGTATGTACTTATTTAAATTTATCTTACGCTGCTGTTTTTTGTCACTGCCCAATCAGACGGCAAGCGGCAAAAATCAATCCATTTCGTTCTTAGTTGCGGATCAGTTGAGAACCGGAAAAAGCTTAAATTCTTTATACGATATTATTGATCGTACCGATTGTAACAAAATAAAACTAAACACTTCATTTTAAACTTTTAAACGCACCAAATTAACTTCTAACTGCGGGTGAAGTCATTTAATTAAAAATAAAAGGTTGCCAAAATTTAAAAAAATCTAATGATTAATCCAATGTTGTCAATCTTCTTTGCGCAACTCTACCATTAAAAACTCTAACATTACCTACCCATATATTTTTTAAAGCTAGAAATGAGAATTTTTCGGAAATTTGTGATCGAATAAATATCGGTTTTTGTTTTGCAAATAGAGAAAAAGATGGGTAGATAATGTCAACGACATAATCGAAATGAAGTAGCATACATTTTAAGCTATTAATACGAATGCTGCAATTTTTACTAATTTCAGAAAGGTTTTATTGAAATAAGTTATTTCGGTGTTTCTAATGGAAATAGCGAAATAACGGTACAAGTATATCCGATTCTCTGCTGTTGCCAAATGAATTGTTTCACTCTCATAAAATGCTCTTTTCAAGGTTACCATATGAGGGTAAATATGTTCGAATATTTTAGGTTTCGATGTACGTGTACCGATATTTCGGTATTTTCATTAGAAATAACGAAATAGCTGGTTTTAATACAACTTATCAGAAGCTAGTCAAAATTGTAGCATTAAGAGGTTATATATGTTGAGAAGCGGGAAAAAAGGGAAAAGTTTGAATTTTTATAAAGGTATGTAGCCATATTTTTATGAAATACTTGTTATACGTTTAGCGTAGTACAATGTCCAATTTGCAAAATCCACTTGAGAAAATAAATAAATATTAATAATTTGCCGAAGCTATAGCAATTTCCGCAAAACGCGTTTTTTTTCAAAGAGGTTTACCGTGACTAAGATTCCAGTCCAACAGCTCAACAAAAACCATCAATTTAAAAAAAAATCATTGATATATGTTCCTGTGGTGTTCTTGAACGATCGATTAAAAAAAATCTTCTTTTTGGAAACGGGGACGATTTTTCCAAAAAAATCACTATTTTCACCTGAAAAAAATTATTAAAAAATTCATAACAATACAGGTCGGACTCGATTATCCGGGGATTCGATTATCCGGGGATTCGATTATCCGTGATTCGATTATCCGGGGAAAATGATTCGATTATCCGGGTGTTTTGAAAAAAAATCAAATTTCAACTATTATGTCTAATTATAGTGCTAATTCGATCATTGCAGTCAATAGAACGTTTTTTTCGGGCAATTGGGGGGTCTAGGGTTAACCTCCTCTCAAATATTAACCTACCTCAAAAATAGCTTATATATGAGTTATTCCGCGTAAAGTGACCTAAAAAAACAAAACTTGGAATCGACCATCATGGATTGGAACCAGTTTTGAAGAAATTGTCCATTTAGAGATAATATATAATAACCTAAATTGTTGTGTCGTTTAAACAGCCCCTCAGTCCATGGGAACACTCTTAACCGTTATGTGTCCGACGCGGTACCCGGATACCTTTTTAGGTTACAAATAATGATATTCCGATGTTTTATCCGTAGCTGAATATTGAAACTTTGTGACATCTTAGAACTTCACTAAGTCAAGCTTTTGGGGATAATAATGTTTTTGATATAGTAAGAAGGGAGTGATGAGGGGCTCCGAATTTTTTACTATGTCACAGGCCGACGTGGATACCCGGATACCCCCAAAACTGAAATGCCAATAACTAAGGTGATTTTCAACCGATTTTGATGCTTTTGGGTGTTTTGGATTCAAGAACTCATCCACTTTTAGACTTCGTCAAAATGAATCGGGTTATTCCAACCGGTTCCCGGGAATCCGGATGTCCGGAAGCATGTTCCAGTGCTTGGCTACTATTTGTGAATTTCAATGGAATACTAGCAATGTGGGTATCAAAATTCTTGGCATAGCATCAATAGGCTGTACCTCGTGGTATTGGAACCATTTGGTGATTTCACCCCGAAACAGACATTCCGGAGCAGGCTCCCGTAGGGCCGTGAATTGCCATTCCATTCCAATTCCATTTTTCAAACTACCATAGGATCCCGTAACAATAAATAACAGACTTCCGAGACAATTTGAAGAGTTTTGATACTCTTTTTGCTAGGGCATTATTTAAATTTACAAATCATATCCTAGTACTGGAACATTACTCCGGAAAATCCGGATTACCAAGAACCAGATTCATTCATTGGGTTCAATGTTACAGAATCCACGAGTGGACGAGTTCCTGAATCTAAAACATCTAAAAGTGTCAAAATCGGTTGAAGGAAGCCATAGTTATGAGCATTTTAATTTGTGGGTAGCCTGGTACGCTCGTTGGCCTGTTATAGGTGTTTTTTATGTTGGACACATAACGGTTAATTAATTTCAACAAATTGTTTAAAAAAAATGTTTTTCTTCGGATTATATCTCTGGTACTATTTGCACTAGAATCAATCCGCAAGATATTTTTTTTAAGATTTGTTTAGTGATTCCAAAAAAAAAATGAAAAGTTTTTAATGCCAATATTTTTAATTTTACACTAAAAGTACATTTTTCTCGTAATACATCGGTTACTGTAGGCCACATAAAACGCCATTATACCTACATTGCTCGGTCGGTTTCTGGCTATCTCTTGGGATAATGATGACATGCTTCTCAGGATTCTGTTTGGGATACTTTTCAAGATTCTGATCGAAGTTTTCTTAGCATCCCAATGGAATCTATTTCAGAACTTCGATTCAATATTTATCCGTATTTCTACGGTTTTTTCTCTAAATTTTGATGCAGGATTTTAGAGAAAAGCATCTTAAATGTCTAGTGGAATCTTTTTCGAGATAGAATTCCGCTGAAGATTATGCTTTATTCCAGATACTGACAGAATCATGGTCCTATTATCATTGGAATCCGGTGTAATGTTCTGATAAATATCCTGCTTTGAGTTCCAGTGGACTTTGACACAAACAATATTGCTCTTCTCCCATTATCCCCTTCAATAAGTGATTTCTGCTCAGAATTCCAATAGAATCTTTAACCCGTTCGTGCCCTTCTGGTTGATGAACAACCATGTTTCTATATGACTATAACTTTTGGTTTACACAACGTCAAGTAAGGCGAATAACTGCGACTAAGATCTTTCATTTGAGCGCTAAAAGTTATAAATATTAGCATTAGAACAGAAGTTATTACAATTAATCTGATTGGGTTCCGCTGAAGCAGTGCTGCCAGGAATAATTGCTGTTAATTGCTAAAATGACATTTTGGAATATTTTCTTAGCCTGGGAATATTATTGAAAACTGCTAAAACTTTCTAATTTAGATTGCCCTCAATTACCTTTTTTATTCAATTGCACTAGATCGGAAGGTAAATATTGAGCAGCTGCAAAAGAAGCACCTATCTCTCTTAAAACAGGTTTTTCGTGTTTCTTGACGCCAACAGTTTTAATGAAAAATAATTTTGGGACCCTATACGTGGTAGAAAAAGTTGGTCAAGAAACGGTTAACGAGATTCTGAAAAGAGACCCGGCCGTCACTGGAGGTGATTTCAATTCTAGGGTAGCTCAAGCAAAGATGGATGATAGGCTTTGTAAAGAGGGCGCCAGCAGTACTTCTCGCTGAGGCGCCCGGGAACCTGGTAGTCCTTCGCTAGTGACTAGTGAAGTATGAGTGGGACAGTTTGCGAAGACTACACGCGTAGTTATTACCTGACAATCCAGTATTGGTCAACTAAATGATGCTACAAGGACAAGGATCTCTTTGTGGGTGCGAAACACGCACTCTTCTAATTAGAATGACTAGACATGTTAGCTGTGATATGTGTCACTCCACGTAAATTAAACTGGAGCCAAGAAACAGACGACCCCCAGTTTACTTACTGACTTTATGTTTTCTGGTATTGGAGTAATCGAATCAGTTACCTCGGAAAATCTAAGCCCTGGGTAATCGAGTTTGACTTGTATTGCAAAAGACACACCTTATTAAAAAGTTTATCTTAGAATTCTTGTACAAATAGCTATAAACAACTGATACATATCGTTAAGTCGTTACCAATATGAATAATAAATGAAAACCAACTGAAAATGCAAATCACACCCTGAAAGTCTGAAAAATCGACTAGGGCCAAAATAGGTACATTTACCATAATAGGAAAATTTGCCCTGGTCATTTTATTTCCAATTTCTCCACGAATGAAGCTTAAATTCATGAAATAACGCAAAAAAAAGTTTGATTCGATTATCCGGGGTGAGATTTTTTTAAAATCCCCGGATAATCGAGTCCGACCTGTAATATGAAAATTTTGACGAAAAAATGGAATCGTTCATGGACACGACAGTTAAATTACGAACAAGTTGAAAAAAAAAGTTTTGAGATCTTTTGAAAACTTCTCCGGCAATCGTAGTCACCGCAAAGACGCTTTTGGGAAACTTGAGGTAACATTCTTAAGAACCTAAGCTTTACGATCGAAGAATAAAAAAAATTTCGATTTTTTGGTCGACCTCAACATATATAACCCCTTAACAAACTAAAATGTATTCTACTTCACTCCGGTTATGTCTCCGACAGCACCCACCAATCTTTTTTATTATATATAAACCTGAAAACCTTCAATCTGGGTACTTTTAGAATAGAGATGGTGCCATCTTGGATTTCAAAATGGCATCAGACATCGATTTTTGGCATCGACTCATAAAAACCTTGTCGAAAATATTCATATTGATTGGGATATAGATGATGTCAAAAATCAATCTCTGGCATCTACTCGTCAAGCCCGTTCCGAAAATAATCATATTGATTGAGTTATATTGAATTCAGAATTTGCCACAAAAATGAGGTGCCGACAACCAACCATGTTTGAGTGACAACAACCGATTTTAGTAACCTTTTTCAAAACTGAACAGAAAAATTGTGACGAATATTTCGTCGCCATTCAATTTTGAACCACAATATAGAATAAATTCACTTAGTCTATATTCAGTGCGCATATTTTTTCGATCGATTTACTTGTTTTTATAACACTAAGGAAATGTTAAAAAACTTTTGAGTAGATTTTAACTTGTTCAAAAAATATTTTGGTTGTAGAACAGAACATACGAAACTGTTTGCTTCAGCTATTGGCTCAAAAATAACATGCGAATATAACACACAAATAAAATTTGTCAGTATGACCATATTTTATTTCTGTCAAATGTTACATAGCGATACCGGCAACCGACCACTATTTTTTGTTCGTGACATTTACGAAAAATGTTTTTGAAAGTTCGATGCGGTCTTGTAGAAATTATTTTTTGTGAAAAAATATTGTGGGAATTTTTTGGCAAAAACCGTGAAGAGCGTAAAACAAATTTCATCGATTTCGCAAGAATTTTTTAATAAAATTCTTACACGATTATTAAAAATGACATTACTGCTCAATACATTGCTTATGTCTTGTGAAGGGTATCGATGTTTTAATCCATGGGTGATAAAATCGATTTTTCGAGGAACTATAAATGAATTCTGTGATCGACTAGATTCGATTCGATAGAAATCCGATTGGATAGCGGCTAGTTTGTTACATTTGTGAGCAGAAGGGAATGGGAGTGTGCAATCATAATTCATGCTATGCAGCTTTCTAAGTGCCTTCAGTGATCAGGTTCGAGATAATGACACTTATTGGGTTGTGGTGCAAAAAAGCTGCATAGTATGACGCGCACATCCCTATCGAACTCCTTTCTTCCCTCCTTCTCCTCCTTTTCGGATATTACGGCAAGGAAGGCGATCCACGGGTGGGGCATGGACAAACTGCGGGGAGGCCCTGGAGCTCATAACAAAAACGACGGGGACCCACGCTCGAGAACTTTATTATCAGTTGAAATATTGGCATTGCTCCGGCAGAATATGGAACGAGCTCGGGTTCTTTGTGGATTAGCCCGGAAGAGAGAAAACGCAAACTTATTCAGATCAAAACCATCGAGCAATTTGTGAACCCGATCGAGTCCGCGCTGCACCGAACTCTGAATCAACTGGAAGCGAAAGAGGTTCAAGAAATGTTCCTGAAATCGGCGGACACGGACGATGTTACTGACTATTTCACCATCGTGATGATCAACAATTATCTGACGCACAACAACAAAGACACTATATTCTACCTCTATTGAAGCTCTTTTGAAGTTGTTTTTATTTTCATTGGTTATATTATGAAAGGTGCTCGTAAATATTAAAAAGATTTTCGTATAGTTCATCGACTAATTCGTTTGCCTAATGAAACTGATTCGTAATAAGCCAACGAAAGTCATTTCGTGGTTTTTATGAAAAATTCGTAATGAAAATAAAAGTGCTTCAATAGAACTACGAATGATTCATCTTATGTAGGAAAAATTCGTATATTTTACATAAATTTTCTGTACGAAACTAATTCCTATCGATTTACCAATATATTTTCACAGTGCCTAACCTCTTAACCATTCAATACTATTTTTAGAAAAAGAGACAATGGTATAAAATGGTGTAATGGTTTTAATATTTAAACGTTTTCAAAGTGATCATCAATCATGTCGAAAGTCCCATTCCAAGCAAAACAAGCACAACCTTTTACCTGCTCGTCAGTTTTACAATAAATCTCCCGCATGGCCACATTATTCAAATTTCTCTACCACTCCGGAAAAAAGGGGCGATCACTCGAAAGTGGGACACAAAACATGACTTTTATGGTAATATTATCCGCTGCTCCACTGCCTAAAAGCAGCAACAAAAGGGAAAAATAAACAATTCCATAATCATTCTGTAATAACATTAGTGGTAAAATGAGAGAATTGGTGAAGGCAAAGCGGATTTTTGTAATTGGCGAACCGTCCGCCTCTCCCACCGTTTGACTCTCTCTCTCTCTCTCTCTCTATCTCCACACTACCAATCTGACATAACGCGTTGGCTGATTCGTGTTTATTGCAGCAGGCTATAATGATGCTTTCTCTCTAGCAATGCGCTGCGTAGGTAACCGCACATGGCGGTTTATTTCTGATCCAATATCAATGGCTGACATTAACCGCTACCATGGTCGCTGTGCGTTGGCCGTGATGATTGTTTTTTTTTTGAGGTCAAAGCTAGCGGAAGGCGAAACGCGTATGAAGAAGAAAACAAACAAAACAACAATCCCAACCGAGCTTGCTTTGCTTCATGCACATTTGGGCTCACCCGAAACCGGCGAGGCTTGGTGCGAAATTACACCATCAAAATTAACGCACATTCCCAGCGTGAAAGAGAGAGAGAGAGAGAGAGGTAGACGTTGACCCAGTGTGATTGACCTACAAAGGAGGGTAAAAGATTAAGCGGTGTGCGATCCGAGTAGCTAAGGCGGGTCAAGTTTCAATGTAATCTATTATATCTATGTTTATTTTATATGATGCTGTAATAAATTTCTTATTCGATTGTACTCTCGGTCCAAACCTGTATTTATATCAAATTGAGAATTTTTGGACGTCATTTATATCTTAATAATATTTTTGAAACCGCTTACCCATTAAACCTAATTATAACCAATTTATGCTATAGTTTAGCATCGAGAACCACCCGAGCTTCGCACATAAATGCTGAAATAGAGCATCAAATAAATAATTTACCATACACACACTTGACCCAATTCCGCGTCTTTCGGTCTGCTTCTCTTTCTCTTTGGCTGGTGTTGTTGATGTTATTTTTGTTCGAGTCGGAAAACCGCTCGACCCAGACCGTGATGCCGACGATGACGGATTCGCTTCGTGCGCTCGGGTACTGTTTTTCCCCCCGTCCGGTATACATCGTCGGTATTAGCACGGCATCGCATCGCCGGCAGGCGCTTTTCCCCCCATCAACCGATCCCTCACGATCTATGTTGCCTTATGTGCTGGCCGTGGCACAGCAATGATAGTGAATGGGTGGCGTTGTTTTCTCTTATTATGTACGCCATGTACGCCAACGTCATCGTCATTAGCCCAGTCATTATCTGTGTTGAGATAACTTTCACGGTCCCCTGGTTGGCGCGTACTTTTGCCGTAATCGTAACCAATCCGCAGCACTTTCTCTTCTGCCTCTGTGGGGTTGGAAAATAGGTTATGATATGTAAGCACGGGAGATGCGGTTTTGTAATTTGATTCTTTGCTTCTGACCTATTTTTATCTCGGATTTACTGGGAACTTAGACCTCTGAATTATTTTGTGTCTCAGGAGCTTTCAAATGCACCGCCACTGATTGTAGGATACTCAATTTATTGTATAAAGTGTATTTTATGAAGGTTTTTTGTGTGATTAATAGTAATACAAAGTAGAATTTTTTGTACTAATTGGATTATAGCACTAGTCCTAAAATTCTCCTGTGCACTAGTCGGTTGCAAATTTTGTCGGATTTTTGGTTTGCTGTGAGATTTAAATAAATCATAAACACTTCATTGGCGATGGTTATAGATGAAATAAGCCGAAGTCTAATAATGTTCCATTGTCCTTGGTTCTTAACCGATATGTGTGTCCGATAGGGTCGCTGGGTACCTTTTCGGATTTCAATCCTTGTAATTCCAGGGTTCTTCTTCAAGCTGGAGCTTGGTATTTAGTGACATCTTAGAACCTCACTAAGCATAGCTTTTGGGGAATAAAATTGATGATGCGGTAAACGGGGCCCTGAGGAATGGCTTCAGATTTTGTTTAGCCCTAACAGGCCGAGTACCTGCATTTTAACCAAATTGTGCATTTTTTGATGATTTGGATTTAGGAACTCATCCACTTTTAAACTATTTGAAAGTGAACCGGAAAAATTTATCTGGTTTCCCAGGGGAATTCGAATTTCCAGAAGTAAATTCCAGTATTGGAAAATTACTAAATTTGAGTGGAATACTGGTTATATGGGTATCAAAATTGTTGGAAATGACTCAGAAGACTGCATTTTTGGCCTTAGGACCATTTGGTGGTTTGATCCCGGAACGGACATTGCAGAGTAGGTTTCCGTGATTGGCCGTTCCGAGATCAATGTGGTCCCGTAACGATAAATAACAGACTTCTGAGACAAATTTTTAAATTTTGCTTCCTATATAATTAGGACGCTGACGCCGGTTCCAAGCTCGTCTCATATCCCTCTTCATTCTTTCAAGCTCAGCCTTCCGCCAAGGGGTTCCCCTAGTCGATTTAGCAGTACGAAGTAGACAATCTTCTTCGTAGGATAATACTATGAATGAGTTTGTCGTATCCATGACGTCATTTAAGGGGTTATATACATAGTTGTGGCGAAAAAGTGAGCCAAGTTCGTGATTTTTTTTAAGTGTATAATGCAAATTTTATTTAAAAAAGCGGAAAACAGCTCGTTAGTAGTACTATCAAAATTCGAAAAAAAACAGGTTGAAGTAAAAAAAAATATTCAAGGTTGGTGGAGTTATGGCCTATCCCCCCAAGTGTGTTTTTTGGCAGAGGTTTACGCTCTCCAAGCCAAACCGCTCAACAGAAATAAAAAAAAAGATTATTGAAGAAAAATGTATTGTGATGTACTTGAACGGATCGGTTTCCCAATAAAAAAAAAATTCCTGCAAAAAAAAACATGTTGACCAAAAAATTGAGTTTTTTGGTGTTCAAAATTTTAAACAAATATTCATTGTGAAGAATCGAAAATTTTTGGTTGAAAAAGGGACCGTTGAAGTGCACGAGAATATAAAAACAAACAATTAAAAAAAATTATGAAGATCGGATGAATAGTTTTTGAGATATCACGTTCACCGCAACGGTACTTTTCAAAAAACTTAGTTCCGAAATAATTGGGTTTAAAATTTGTGTTAACTTCATTCGCGGAAGAACCTGCGCGCTGCGAACGGCTGCAGTTTGAAATATGGCGCTCCGATCTGGATGAAATTTCGCCCAGATATTTTCAAAATTATGTACTTTCAAAATATTCAACAAATTTTTTTCGATTTTTTGAGTTCCAACTTTGTATATAACCCCTTAAGTCGTCTAGGTGACTAATTGTTGGAAAAAAATCTATGAGGTCACAGTTTGTAGATTTAGGATTACGATATGTTACCACATTGAGGGTGACATCAACATGAGCGAAAAATATTCATTTATTTAATTATATATTTATGATCGAGGATCGTGCCATTTGGGCCAATGCATTCTTGATTTCTAATGTAGTGCCGATATTCGTCGGATTTAATTGTTTATATCATGTGATTAATATTCCTCTCTTAGTTACAGATAGTTAAATTTGTATTCACGAATTTTGTAAAATTATTATTTCTCTTCTAAATAATTGAATGTCATGCTAGATGTAGAACAAATATAAAGATTTTGTATAGACTTTAATGACCAAATAGAGCACAAATAAAAACTATAGCTTTCATTCAAAATCAAATTCATCAACCAATTTCGAATAATCAGTAAATGGAATTTACCATTTCGACAAATTTCAGGCAGTACCGTCTTTACACATGGGCACACTGGGCCCAGACCAGAGGCCCCGCGATTTTGGGAGCCCCGCGATTAGGACAGGCGTTAAAATCATATTGACTGTCTGTACTACTGGCGCTATGAAAATATAAAAAAGAAAAGAGAGCCGTCTAATATTTGTTTGATGAGCATTTTTGGATTAATATACCGATCACAAGTAGAATATTCTTCAGCAGCTGATTTCAGTTTCGGTTAAACCAAAAAAGTTCAACCGCAAAGATAAACTATGGTCACGGTGACGTATACTCGGCAACGAAAGAGTCGTTATTCCTTATCCTGCAACAAGAAACGCGAGGCTTGAAAAAGAATCATCCTGATTCTAAAACTTTTGAAAGAGACTCGCCGACACAGTATTGATTGATTGCAAAGCCTTCTGTTCGCGAAAAGGAAGTTTATTGTAAAACTAAATAGGGCTTTTCTCAGGCCACATTATATCCAGTTTCATCACATCAGGAACGTGGTACTGCTCTGGTTCAATATGTTAAGAATAATTGTTTTGTTAGCCCCGTAGTTTAAAAATAGGGATTGATTGATTGATCGTTTAAAGACATCTTCGTGTTGAAATCGTAACCAATGCACAATTTAACAGTTGAGTTTTATTGCCATATTGTTACTTGGTTTTCGTAGATTGTCATAATGTAACATCAGCGCTATTTTAATGCATGCTCAAACGAAACAGTCAAACGAATCCTCGGTACATGCACTTCTGGTTTCAAATAGCTCAGAAAAACGCGTCAAACTTAGTAGTATTGATGTAGTTTATATCGTGTGTATTCTAGTATATCTATATATATATATATATATATATATATATATATATATATATATATATATATATATATATATATATATATATATATATATATATATATATATATATATATATATATATATATATATATATATATAAAAATAAAATGTTTGCCTTGTGTTATCGTATAACTCAAGAACGACACGAAGGATTTATTTGATTTTTGCTTTATTTTGTAGGTCATTCTCTGTGGAAGGTTCTTTGGTATAAAAACAAAATATTGGAAATTGTTTAACCCACCTATCAGTGCAATTGTGCTTTTCTCATATATGCACTTTTTGCTGGATATTTCTATATTCAGTTAAGACCCGTTTTTATCAGCCCCTTGGTGAATTTTAGACTGATAAAACGAGGACATTGACAAAATCGGAACATATATTTTTCTTTCTTTTTAATGGTTCAGTGTATTCCTACCGATTAGTTGTTTAAATAAATCGCTCCAACTATTTTTACTTTTTGACGAGTTTTGTGAAGTTTTTATCGTTGTTTGTCGTGTTAATCGACTCAGTATTTTGTTTTTAACATTGTTATTGTGCAGTGTGAAAGTGTCTCCTGTTTGATTTTGTGTTGCGAAAAAATCAGCGAAGAACGTAATTGAGTGAACTTCTGTGACTTAACCACCAAACTTTCCACCGACCGCAGCGCCATCTATATTTCATTGTTCGCATTCTCAGATCGGCACGCATTATTGCAAGTGCATGTGATCACTGCGCGAAAACCGTCAAATCGGATGACGACTTTATTGAATGCATGGGTTTTTGCAAAAATGTGGTACATATGCAATGTGGGAAACAACTTAACAAGCCGTTTTTGAAAAAACTTGCGGAAAACCCAAACTTATTTTGGATGTGCAATGAATGTGTCAAGCTGTTGAAGTTTGCTCGCTTTCGCGACACCGTTTCTTCACTTGGATGTGTTATCGCTGCTATCGCTGGGAAAACGGATGACGTCTGTGCTGAGCTAAAGGCCGAGTTATCCAAAAATAACCAGCAAATTTCGCGCCTGGCTAGAAAGGTTTCAACAGCTACTCCAGTCCGGCCAAACTCCGGTACCTCTCGACCACCTCAGAAACGTCGTCGCGAGGATGGCCCTGATCCGAGCAATATTCTTGTTGGTAGTCGAAAGCTAGTCGATAATAGCAACATTTTTACGGTTCCACCTCCCGCGCCGTTGCTCTGGATGTATCTTTCGCGCTTTCATCCTAGCGTTAGCAAAGAGACTGTCGAAAAAATGTCTAAAGAAGGACTAAATTGTAACGAGGAGATAAAGGTTATTCCGCTTGTTAAAAAAGGCATAGACGTCAGTACTTTGAACTTCATATCCTTCAAAGTTGGAGTTCACCCAAAGTACCGTGATGCAGCTCTTAATCCTGACACATGGCCGCAAGGCATACTGTTCAGGGAATTTGAAGACAGCCGTACCCAGAACATTTGGAGTCCGCCGACTGATTTTCCACCGCCTCCAGAAGAAGCATGTACCTCTCTAATGCAACCCGGCCCATCAATGGTCCTGCAGAGGACTCCGCAACGATTAGCCATGCCACTATACCAAGCCACCCCGCCCTTGTGAAGGAGTATCGATGCCGATCGCATACTGGGATGCAACGCAGTTGGTACTATGGAAGCCCTCGATCCCCCCGCTACAGTCGAGCCCTTGCCGCCAGCGTTCATCAGTCGTCCCGGTCCTGTATGTGTGGGTGGGGAAAGGGTCTTCCAAGCCGCCTTTCTCGGCAAGTATAATAAAAATTGTAACGATACAACGGTTGAACCGATTCACGCTTCTAGCTCATCGTACGAATCTCGCCGCAAGCTGCTACCACCCCGTTCCTGCTCTCCGCATTCCGCCATCGGGTTCCAACGCATACTGGGACGCACCGCAGTTGGCACTATGGAAGCCCTCGATCCCCCCACCACAGTCGAGCACTTGCAGCCAGCGATCATCAGTCGTCCCGGTCCTGTGTGTGGGATGGGTGAAAGGGTCTTCCAACCTGCCGCAAATGGCAAGTATACATCTGTTCCGAACACTTCAAGCGCTGATGTATTCTTCGCTTCCAGTTTTTTGCCTTTTGCTCCGACATCTTGTTATCAGATGCCAACCATTTCTCTTGACGACGACGATAGTCGTATTTTGGGGCGCGACGCAGTTGATTCGGGATGCCTCGAATCCCTCACCACAGTCAACCAGGCGACCGTGAACCGTTCCGATACTGTTCGTGAGATTGACGAAAGGATCTTCCTACACGGCAACATGGCTTCGCTCTCTGCTGTACCTGATCCGTCCTCCAACAACATCGAGGTTTACTACCAGAATGTTGGTGGCCTAAATTCATCAACGGACAGCTATTTGCTCGCGACCACGGGTTGCTGTTACGACGTTATCGCCTTGACCGAGACGTGGCTCGACAACCGTACTCTGTCTCGCCAGGTCTTTGGTTCAACATTCGATGTCTACCGCTGTGACCGTAATGCCCTCAACAGCCACAAGACATCAGGCGGTGGTGTGCTTATCGCCGTTCGGCGTGGTATAAAAGCACGAGTGATCAACGATGACCGGTGGGCGAGCTCCGAGCAAGTGTGGATATCAGTGAAACTTGCCGATCGCAATCTGTTCCTGTGTGTTGTGTATTTTCCACCTGACAGAATTCGTGATTCCAGCCTGATCGATGTACATCTTTCCTCCGTTTCTTTTATCGCCTCGATCGCCGCCCCGTCTGATGATATCGTTATACTGGGCGACTTCAACTTACCTGGCTTGACGTGGTGCCAAGCAAGTAATGGTTTTCTAAGATTGGATATCGAAAAATCTGCGCTTATTAACAATGCCAGTTGTATTTTGGACAACTACAGCAGCGCAACTCTTCGGCAAATTAATAATGTCACCAACGAGAATGGACGTACATTGGACCTATGCTTTGTAAGTGCCCGGGACTGCGCTCCGTACTGCTGCACTGCACCGACTCCTTTAGTCAAGCAGGTGCGTCATCATCCCCCACTACATCTTGTATTCGCTGGTAACTTAGGAGTGAATTTTGAAAACGTCTCAAGCTCTATCGTCTACGATTTTAAAAACGCTGACTACGACAGCATCGTTAGCACGCTGTTGGATATAAACTGGGACGAAAATATTAACAATGACGACGCGAACGAAGCAGCGATGACGTTTTCTAGTATTCTTAACTACCTTATCGACCGCCATGTACCAAAACGAACAATTAGTACCGATGAACACCCTCCCTGGCAATCAACCGTCCTAAGACGTTTAAAATCTGCCAAACGAGCTGCATTTAAAAAATTCTCGAAGCATAAGACACTTGCATTACGAAATCACTACTTTCAACTCAACCACGAATACAAACAACAAAGCAGACGCGCCTTTTTTAGACACCAGCGAAACGTCGAGCGTCAACTGAAATCCAAGCCCAAGTCGTTCTGGAAGTATGTTAACGAGCAGCGAAAGGAATCCGGTTTGCCATCTTGTATGTCGTTTAATGGAGTTTTAGGCACCGACACTAAGGAAATTTGCCAACTGTTCTCCGACAAATTTTCAAGCGTTTTTTCCAACGAGCGCTTGCCACCACAACAAGTCGCTGCCGCCGCTAATTTAACTCCTTCTCTAGGACGAACCATCAACCGAATTTGTGTCGATAATGCTGCCATTCTTGCAGCAAATGCCAAACTGAAAACATTTTGTTCCCCAGGTCCAGATGGTGTTCCCTCGATTTTTGTCAAAAAGTGCATCAGCGGGCTTCTTGAACCACTTCGGCGAGTCTTCGAGCTATCACTCACTACTGGTACATTCCCTTCCTGCTGGAAAGCAGCGCACATGTTTCCAGTTCATAAAAAAGGAAACAAATCGAACATTGACAATTATCGGGGAATCTCGTGTTTAAGTGCTGTATCAAAACTGTTCGAGCTGGTTGTGTTAGATCCTATTTTCTTTCACTGCAAACACTACATTGCAGATGACCAACACGGTTTCATGCCTAAACGATCGACAACGACAAACCTGCTCTCGTTGGCAACATATGTAATGGATGGATTCGCTGACGGATTGCAAACCGATGCTATTTATATGGATCTATCTGCGGCCTTCGACAAAATCAACCATGATATCGCAATAGCGAAGCTGGACAAACTCGGCATTCATGGACAACTTCTGCGCTGGTTTCGTTCCTACCTCGATGGAAGGCAACTCCAAATCAGCATTAAGGACTGTCTATCTGCACCATTCTTCGCTACATCCGGCATACCACAAGGAAGCCATCTCGGTCCAGTAATATTCCTCCTCTACTTTAATGACGTCAATTTCACATTACAAGGACCCCGCCTTTCTTTCGCCGACGACATGAAATTTTTTCAACAAATACGGGATAAAACCGACGCCGAGCTTCTTCAGAGGGATCTGGACAGCTTTAGCACGTGGTGTGATCAAAACAGAATGGTTTTAAACCCGAGCAAATGCTCAATCGTTACGTTCACGCGGAAACGCCAACCGACTCAGTTTAACTACCATTTCTTCGGCTCGAGCATTCCAAGACACTCTCACATCAAAGATCTCGGAGTCATCATGGATTCGGCATTAACATTCAAACCACATACGTCATACATCGTGGATAAGGCATCACGACAGCTTGGGTTCATCTTCCGAATAGCGAAAAACTTCAGGGACGTATATTGTCTTAAATCGCTTTACTGCGCGTTGGTCCGCTCAACGTTAGAATATTGTTCAGCTGTTTGGAATCCGTACTACCAGAACGGGATTGACAGAATCGAGGCTGTCCAACGCAGGTTCATACGTTTCGCCCTTCGTCATCTCCCATGGCGAAACAGATTTCAGCTGCCGAGCTATGAAAACCGTTGCCAGCTTATACACCTCGATACACTCAGCATTCGGAGGGACTGCTCTCGAGCCCTGTTCGTCTCGGACTTACTCTCTGCCAGAGTGGATTGCCCTACAATCCTCAGACGTCTGGATCTTCAAGCCCGCGTTCGAGCTCTACGTAATAACTCCCTTCTGCGAGTTCCGTTCAGGAGAACCAACTATGGTTGCCAGAGCGCTGTAACCGGACTCCAACGAATTTTTAACAGTGTGGCGACGGCCTTCGACTTCGACCGGACGCGGAATGCTATAAAAGCGAAAATGTTGTCAATTTTAAAATGTAATTAGTTTAAGCAACCACCATTGGGGCCAAGGGGCTTGTTGGTGAAGGTAATAAACATAAACATAAACATAATGAACCGAAGCTCTTAAAATATTCTTCCTTAGTCCCTAGATATAGTTTCATAACCTTTCCTGATTATTTAGTTTAAACTTCCCCTCTGGCAGTGCAAAATTTAAAAAAAAATATTGTTGCATATTTCGGATCTCTAAGATAGGAAAAATATGCTTCAGAAAGGATTTACTCAAAATCAACTTGGTTCGTCTGCCAAAGTCCATCAATCTACCAACTATCAATTTTGGCTGACAAAATCGGGTAAAAATCGGCGGTTGATAAAATCGGATGCTTATAAAATCGGGGCTTCAAATGAAATGGTTTCCGTGTGTTATCGCATAATTCAAGAACGATATGATTGATATCTTTGATTTCTGCATTATTTTGTTGGTTACTTTCTGTGACACGTTCTTTCGCATAAAAATTTAATATTGAATTTTTTTTAATCCACCTATTTGTGCAATTGGGTCAACTATTAGTTTGGGATTGTTTGCATAGTTTGTCATAATATGGATTTTCGTAAGAAAATGTCGTTGGTGTGTTATTGGTTTTCAGTTTTGCCGCCACGGTACTTTTTTTGTTAAAATTCCTACTTTATGACATAGGGTAATTTCGGGAGAGACGCCTCGTCGGATAAGATGCCGCACTTTCCATATCTCGTATATAGGGTTACTTTTATACGGTAATGTGATATTGTGAGTTTGCCTTTCGAAGAATTACATTACTGGAGATTCTTAATTAATTCTTTTTTATTAACTCATGAAAATTTTATTAATGATTATGTGCATCCAATTTCATCACGGAGTGCCGAAAATTTTTCAGCACTACATTAAAATTTCGTTTTTTTAATTGTTCGATTTTTTTGGCAAATCATGTATCGGTTGAATAACTGGGACTTTTTAGAAGGCATTTTCATCATGATCACGGGCATTCGATGGAAGACGATACGTGGCTAAAATGTTTTTTTCACCTCGGAATGTCATTAGACGATCATTTGCGTCAGTTTAAAGTTTCAGGCACTAATTTTCGTGAATGCTATGATTTGTAGTAATGTCAATATTGGAAATTTGCAATATTTCAAAAAAAAATCAATCTTTCAAGAATAAACCTGAGTTATATAAATTAATTGTTGGGAGAAACAAACGAAGGCTGCTTTTAAGGCACCCCTACCAACACATAGATATATATCGCTCGTACAAACATAGATAAAAAGTACTCTTAATTAAGATACTCCAACTTAACCATTATACAAGGTTGCAAACGAAAAATATTTTTAAAATGTTGAATAAAAATATGTTTCTAGAAATAGTAGTACCCCCTTAAGAAAAGTGAAGGTGCTAGCCGCAACAAGAGCTAAAAAATACTTTTGTTCGCCATCTTTCAGTTTGTGACCATGGTGCGGCGTCTCACTTGCACATGCAGCATCTCTTCCGCAATGGCCGTTTTTTGTAAAATTTTCGTGGAAATTTGATAAAAAAAATTTCATGATAAAAACCATTTCACAGAATTTTAGAAACTTGTCGCAATTGATAAAAATGATTTCATCAATTATTGAAAGGTTTACTTTGATGCAGGATCGATTTTTAAACATGTGCGGCATCTCTCCCCGAATTACCCTATCTTGCTTTCATGCATTTAAATGCGGTGAAGGTGTTGATGAAAAACGTGTATGAAGACACTATTCACAATTCCCATAATTCAAACGGATTCAAATGCCGTTGCGACTTTGATAATGAAAATAAGTCTTTGTAAAGCTTTAGAAAAAATTTAGAGTGTCGTCGATTTTCCTACGATCTTGTTCATATATTGGTAAAGCATCAGCACTGTTACTGTTTATAGGAGAGGCACAAACAAAAGCGTTGTTTATCAGTATATTATAGGACTTTTAGTAACATTTCGTTCGTAATTTCGTTGAATTTTTCAGTAAATAATTATAAGCAGGACAACGTCTGCCGAGTCAGTTAATATTAGACAATTTTTAGTTTTACAACCAAAGGTGGTCCACGAAATTATTGCACTACGTAGAAACCGTGGCCAGAAATTAATTCGTTATCCAAATTAGGAAAAAGATTCAGTTTGTGATTTTTAAAATTTCAAAACAGTTTAGAAAGGTAAATTTTTACGGAGTAGAATCCGTAACTTATTTCACAACTATCTTCTACTGTTATTAAATTTTCATTTCATTTTTAGCGAAATCGGATTTTTAACTGTTACTTCGTAACTGCCCGGTATCTTTCAACACTTTGGCGTATTGTAGTCTTTGGGCACAAAATTTAGTTTCATGTCTCTACTCTACAAAGCTACAACTGATTTTGCATAACGCCACGATGTCAAATTTGGCTAAAACGCTGGAGAACCACTGCCTTCTCAAAAAGAGGTAGTCGACGTTTGTGAAGGCACTCTTTGTTGTAAGTCCTTTGTCCTGGTTCATAATCCCGGTTGTGACATAAATCTGCCATCGTTTGCAACAAACTGCAGATTGATTGCCAGACAAAAACAAATCCTGATCAATTTCGAATTATTGTTTGTTCGTATGTTCGTATGATTTCAACGATTTGTGATGGGATCATTTAGAAGTCATGCGATGTGTGAGCTGAATTTTCTGAAGTTTGCTTCGCTAAATTTAATTGTGTTAATTTATAGAAAGAAAACTCACCAAATTTCTTAAACTTTTCAAAGAGAAGCAATGTTTTCGAGGATAGCATTAGGAGTGGGAAACCCTAAAAATCTGAAGATAGTATGAAGCAATAAAAATCAAAATCGATTAATATGAATTGTTCCCGTATTATGTCCGTATTTATAATGTAGTCTTATACTTCAGCGGTAGATTTCTAAACTAGTAATGTTCGCCCATCTATCAATGAAGATTGGCATCTATTGACATATATAAGGATATATAATAGATGATGCAATATTCACACAGTTATATATAGCTGAGCGCAATGTTTACGAAAACAGCTATAAACGTATCATGAAGTACGAAAAATTCTATTCAACTATAGGGGCCCCTTAGTTCAGTAGTGCCCAGGGGACCCGAGTGGTGTTAAGGCGGTCCTGTTTTGAGGTTCCATTCAAAAAAAGAACTCAATATGAGAAAAGAAGAACTGAAGCCAAGTTTTGCAAAATAGAAACCCAACTCAATATTCAATTTATATCTGAATTACTGAACTACCGAGAAAATACAACAATTTAACTTCATACGTTTTACCTTCGGTAAGTATGAAAGTATGGAGAATCGGTTCTCCGTGTCTCGATTAAAGAGCATTCAAAATTCAGAACACTCTCAGAACTAACAATACTACAAAAACGAACCGTTAAGATTTTTCGAACACCATTGGGAAATCAATCAGTAGTATACTAACAACAACCTGAATACGTTTGTTGATTTTAAAAGAATATTGTGTAAGATTTCGTTTTCAAAGATGGCCGTTTTTGAGGATTTCTCACTTCAACTCTACTACGGAGCAGGTATTGTAATTCTCACTCATTCACGCGGAATGAGAATCCTCCTATGTCCATTTTTTCCGAAAAAATAAATCGTACAATTTTTCGTTTTCACAAATAGTATGCGAATAATTTGTTTCTAATCCCGTATAATATATAATCACGCGAAAAACGTGATAAATTTCTACTTTGTGGAAGAAAACAGAAAATTAATAATTGTCTAAGTTGTCATGTGTATTTTAAGCGCCAACAAGGCAACCAGTGATAACATGCTAAGCTTGTTCTCCGATGGATTGACAAATATTTCATCATATTTTTCCGAAGAACTTGTGTATTGAAATAACTGTGAAATTGAGAGATTTTATTTTCGGAGTGGCACAGTTAGTGCATTGTACTTTGCTGGAACCGTTGTAACCCATGTTGAGAAAATAAAAATATATAACCTAGGCGAACAGCTAATAATTGAGACTGGATGTCTATAAACAAAAAAACCGTGCGTACAACTGTACATATTCCTACGATCATTCACCTGAAAGGTACAACTCCATTTCTATTTTGTCCCCAATTAATGATAACGTTATATCATTGCTGTTTATCTGCAACGCTCCAATGCAGTTTAGGTACATCGAAATATTTTATTGCGCAGAAGATGGTCAATGATCAAAATTGCCATGAACCCATTTATCGCGGAACCGGTCGGTGGTCATCGGTGCGAATAAAATTTACCGCCCGCTCTTCTGGCAAAAATAGGGCGAACTGCATCGTAGAACAAAGACTACCTCAAAACTGGCTACAGTTCGGACGGTAACATCTGTCCGGTAATGGTGTTGTTGCTTCGTAATTTTTTTCTGCGTTATATTGCGCTGTTTTCCTTCTTTATTACATCAAACTGTTTGTTTGGCCCATTTTCCGAACAAATGCAATCATTCTTGCGTCCCATTCCTTTGTTTCGATTAGGTACTTTCTGCAAACTGGGTGAGTTGCGAATTATAACCGACACAGAAATCCACACAACCTTTCGCAAGTGCAAGTGCATTGGGTAAAAAGATAAGATTCTTTTATTCCTACCAATGCCAATGGGCACACCTCGCATGGCACAAAATTCGTGAAGGAAATTTCCATTCTGCTACAGTGCAAGCGAGAGTAGAACAGCTGCTGCTCTTGTTGGGGGATGATAGGTGGGGGTGCAATAAACAACAAGACAGGAATGCACAAATTTAGCGAAAGTTAACTGAACTCTCCGTGTAGGTATACGTGATGGCCCAGGATGGACGCTGGCTGGCTGATGTAACCTATTTTTTGGTTCAGCTGTTTACCGTGCTATTATTGTATTGTGGAACTGCGGCGGTTCCAGTGTAGGTTGAGAAGGGGCAGAACAACAACGGAAAAAGTACTCGGAACAATGACCGATAATGC
Organism: Topomyia yanbarensis; assembly: GCF_030247195.1. Lineage (NCBI taxonomy): Eukaryota > Metazoa > Arthropoda > Insecta > Diptera > Culicidae > Topomyia > Topomyia yanbarensis. The sequence continues at coordinate 170,881,839 of NC_080671.1, read as the reverse complement.
AAACACGATGCAACTGGAGCTGAATGTTATAAGCACAGTTTGAGTTTGTTGTGTTGTGTTTGTTGCTTACACATAGAACAAATATGACTAGCTAATTTGGAAGCAATGCCTTTTGGAATGGAATGAATTTTATATGTGTACAGTTTATTGCATTTGTCGCCTTAATGCAAACATGGGCAGTTAGCTGCAGGTACGGGCATTTTGCGTAACAGATTGACGACATTGGTACTGCACACTAAGTCATTTTTTTTGCGTTGTGGAACCTGATAAGCATTTATAAGATTGGAAAAAATAATTAATCATTAACGAAATGTTCATAGAACACACATCAGAAAGTAAAATAAACACTAGGTTTGATCTAATATTAACCGTCAACTGCCCAAATATATTTCTATGAGATTAAACACAAAAAAGAAACGTTGCCCAGAGTCACTAAAATATTACCATTGAAAAACTGAGATTGCAGAAGTAGGCGCCTTGTGTTAATTTCTCATCTACAAAGGTAATGCTCTCAAAAACGTCTCTATAACCGAGACTGAGTTTCATATATCATTGGACCTAGGGTTCGTCGCGGTGCGGATGTGGGCGGTAAATGGATTGTCCGCACCGCAACCGCAAAAAAATAATAAAACCGCACCGCTTACCGCAACCGCACTTTATTTACCGCACCGCACCGCGCGGTATGCGGAAAATGCGGTAAAATTTTTATATTTTTAAAATTGGTGTCGAAAAATTGTACATTTGTGTAACCATATATAATAAAATGTTATTCTTATTCACACGAAATTTAACTTTAACAGACTCCTAAGAATGTAATGTTTATGAAAAAATCAACTTTTGCATTTTCTATTAATAAAATTCCATGCATTTTAAGGCAAACATTATACATTCAAAAACGTTCAGCTGCAGTAATATGAAAACTATTATTTTAGCAACTATTCAGTTAATTGAAAAATGTGGAATAAAAATATAGTAAGAAATGAAGTTGCATTTTTTTTCTTTAAATTTTCATATTTTCAATGTTTTTGACATATGAAAATGAAATGGATGATTTTCGCATTTACGTAGTAAACCACCTTTCATTCTTAACGGAATTTCTCCAAAAAAAAAATTTAAAGTCGAAATACCAGTACTTCTATATAGTAGTGCATATATTCCAATACAGTGAAATAAAAACATATTGTATTTCATTAATAAGAACGACGCCATATTTGACGAAAAAAAATTATCTATACATTACATCTAATCAGGAGTCCGGTCTCAACCGGCACACAATTATTGAACATTAGAAAAACTGCAAAAAATGTATGATTTGTAGCATACAGCAGAAATGATTTTTAAAAATAGGGGGTTTTACGGACAAAATATCCCAAAACTCTAACTTCCACATTCTTCAAGAAACAGATGTATTATCATTTTAAAACTAAGATTGCTCCCTTTAAAATGAATTAAGTGTAATTTTCTAAAAACTGGTTCGAAAGTTCTAGCATTTAATATATTTTCCTCTAATATTTTGCCAAAGAGCCAATGGCAAAAACTTCAATTAAAGTGAACGGGAGTCAAACTATGTGGTATTTGGCAACAAAAGCTTTAAAAAAGCTACAAAATAGTCGACTGAAAAATATTAGGACCTAATTTGGTGGAAAATTATAGTAAATTTGAATGGAAGTACGCGAAAAAAAGTTATGTAGCATTATGCTATATTTCACCCTAAGGAGGAAAATTTGGTGAACACCAAAATTTCTCACTAGGGTGAAAATTTGTTGGTAAAACCAGTCTTTGCACTTGAGGGCACAAATCCTTATTTCTTACACAGTTGCGTTTTGGCTTCGCCTCATCAGAAACCGACACTAACTTTTTGTCGGAATAGATTAGCGCCGGCTTGACGCAAATCCATTAAAACTAAAACACACTTTGTGTTTCAATCGAACGACTGATCAAACGTGACGTCCCGTCCGAGCAGAAGTTCTGTTTATGCCGATGAGACACAGTGAAGCCGAGACTTGTCTTAGCTTAGCAGGCCTATGCGAAAGCACTATGCTATATTTCACCCTAAGGAGGAAAATTTGGTAAACACCAACATTTCTCACTAGGGTGATCACGTTTGATCACGTGTTTACCAAATTGATATCGAAAACGATTCATAATTCCACGATTTCCAACAGAAATCGAGAGAAGTGATTCACTTTTAAATTGGATTTAAGAGTAAACATGTATTGTTTTTAAATGATTTAATAATTTTGTGTCTATTTGGATCTTGCATTTTATGTATTTGAAAAGGTTAGTTTGTGAAGTTTTACTTAGAAGTATAAAATAACTAGTCCAAAATATGTAGTAAAAATAATAGCGTCAAAATATTTCGGACACAGCTAGATTTTCTTTCATTATCAATTATAATAATCAAAATTATCACTTTATCATTTTTTTGCGGTGCGGTTGCGGTAAAACCGCGCGGTAAAAGCTCTTTCCCGCACCGCATCTGCGGGATAAAGTGTCTCACCGCACCGCAGATTTTGCGGTGCGGATGCGGTAAATACCGCGCGGTTGCGGTAATTACCGCAACCGCGACGAACCCTAATTGGACCAGTGCCGTCTTAAAACCACTCGGAGCCCCTGGGCACTATTGGCCTAAGTTTGTACGGGAAAAATCATCAAAACTTGTGGAGAAAACACATGGTTATAGATTCCACCACCAGGTGGTCTTATATATCCAAGATGATCTGAGTTGATTCAAAAATTTATTGGAAAGATGCTCTATTATGCGCCAGCAGAGAGGGAATGCACCTCAGAGCAAATAAGGAGAAGAATAAAAACGCTCATTGTCACTATGCACAGCGGATCCACTCCATACAAAAGCTGGACAAAACCTCAAATATAGGGTCAAAGGGTAATTTTGGTGCGCTGAACTCGATTTTGATTAAATTAGGACGCTAAAATAAAAATTAGACAGTCTAGGGTGGTTCTAGAAGTTTTTTTTTAAATTTCGCAAAAGTAAATTTTATTAACTTCTCAAAACAGATACTTCGCAAGTGAAAGAAATATTTTGATTTCCTAGGGTAGCCCTTAGTAACGAGTTAGCTAAGGTGGTTCCAATTTATCGAAATCTGGTGAATAAAAAATGATGTAATTTTATACATTTGTTTGTAGATCTTTAGTCCAATCTGAATACCATCGTGGAAAAAATCATCCCTTCATAGCTCTTTAAGAGATAATCCTCATGTACTGATTTATGAACGTATGCGTTTAGAATAGTAATAAAAGATAGCATATCTTAAAGTGTTTGAAAGAATGCCTTAGATTTTTGTTTTATTGGCTTATTTATTTATAGTTATCGCTAAAGCTATTAAAAGATGACAGGTTTATTTTATTTTAATGAAGATCTCAAATCATGTCCTACTAGGCTCTATTCACAGTTTCTCATACGATGCATACTGCAGCTAAGCCGCTCAATACTTTTCCGTTGACTTTCAATTACAATGATGATATGAATATCTCTCCTTTTGGGTACTGACTTGGTTTTTTGTACGAAAACATCCTGAGCATACTTTGCACTGTATGTGTATGCTTTGAAATAGAGGCTCATCAATTTGGAAGTGATTTATTGAGGAAGATTTTGAATTTGGTTGTTGATTATGATAGATTCAATAGGGAGTTTTCACTTGAAAATAAATGTTGCATTACTGGTCAATAACTAAAAATCGGGTAAAAAGAATACATCCCACACTCACGTGCTTACCTTACATAGGTCACCAGTAAAGCTAACAACCAATACCTACCAAAGAAATAGTATTCATGGAAAGATATGATAATAGTTGCAGTTTGTTTGCCTCGTTGGCTGGTATTTATTTGAATTTTTCTATACTGCAGATAACTGTGAAAATGTAGAAACACGAGTCATAGTTGCAAGACGGTTAACGCATACTTATATTTGTATCGGGGAAATCGCCCCAAACGCGGAATTGGCAAGCAGCGTTCAGGAAAAGAAATCTACCGGTGAATAATAATGCAAAACTTCATGAAATCAAAAAAAAAATACCATGCGTCTCCATGAAAAAATTAATTTTACAAATGTCCAAATATCAATCTTCGGCGCAAAACGGCGCAAGATGGCACTATGATTTTTGAAAACTAGATCAAATTCTACGTCAGTTAAGATCCTTCAACACGCTTTTACCGATAAAGAGATGACACTCTGAATGTAAATATGTCCGCGTTAAACAACATAGTTATATTGATTTTATTGGTAACTTTTGAAATACTCATTATTTCTCAAATCGAAATACACCATTGAATTCTTGAGATGATTTTCTATTAGCAACGCCTATATGTGTTGTTAAATTATCATTGTAGTACTTAATAAAGCGAGATGAATTAGAACGAACAAAAACTTTTTGTCACTCAAATTCTTGCAGATTTTGAAGAACTTGTACGGTTCAAAAAAATGTAGGACTTCTATTTTTCAATCGATTAACTCAATAATTTGGCGACTACAGCTTTGGGTAATGTGCATTTAGAAAAAAAATATAAAAGGTGTGAAAATCGACAATAAATTTTGGAGGTGTTGGCCGGCCTGGCCCCACTGTGCTATGTTTTAATTGCCGTAAGGTTCTACTGTATCGATTTTGTTGGCTATTTTCGGCGAATTTATGACTAAGAAAAACCACTGGCGGCTCCAGGAAGGGGCACGTGCCCCCCTATTCGACAAGAAGATAGTAAAAAGATATTTGCATTTCATTCAATATTCAATATACTGATATTTTACAAGTAATCAATAAATGTGATCAGTTTGTTTCCTTCGTTATAACACTATCTAACCAAATAAAAGTAAATTAATTACATTTGGTAACAAAAGCAATATCAAATTTGCTAGCAATAAGCCAAGTATTGTTACTATTAGGGTAGTGGAACTGACAATACTGGCATCGAAAAGCCGGAGAATACAAAACCCGCTTCTGGTACCGAAGTACTACTACAGAATAAAAATAAGTACCTGTATTGTCGGTAGCATGCCAAACTTTTGATATATTTTGATATATAGCTTTATATCTATTATATGATATATCTAATTTAGAGCTAAAACTGGACACTCGGAAGAGTTTGTACTCTAGGCACACCAAGGCGACATGCAGTTTGTATGGGATATCTTGTGATATCAGCGCAAAAATGAGAGAATAATAGACCCACGTAGGTAAATAGGCGTGTTTCGAAATTCAACATTGCTCAACAATTGGTCATCGATGACCAAATTGTTGAGTTAAACATGGCCGCCGCGATTTTTTTCGGTGAGCAAAAGAGAAAGTTTTGCTCTGTTGTGATACAAAACTTCGGATGCAACATTACACGTTGGAGAGCTGCGACACCCATTCCCCTCTCGCTGCTGAGCGGCAAAGAGAAACTAAAATAAGCTGGTACCAGTGATGCCACATTTTATATTATTTACCGGGAATAAAAAAAATCGCACTACTTTTTCAAAAAATTTGTACCGAAATATACAGCAATAAGTTATTGCAAACGTTTTGCTAGTTGAATAATATTTGATTAATTTGGGTGTTTTATACATCAACCTTTCCAATCTCGCTTTATTTTTCCGTCAATAATAAATAAAAACACTGAGTTCTTAGTGCAAAAATCATTTGTTCTATTGTTAAGGTTTCAATAATAAGTTCATTCGCCAGCAAATCATTTGTTTGGAGTAGTCAAATAACAAAATATATTTGTATTACACACCAAAGAAAAACAGTTTCCGTAAATTTATATATCCTATATACACTTTCTCAATATTACTAGGTATTAGAAATGTCAAATAAAACAATTGTTTTACCATTTTATCTCCAAAAATATGTACCATGCTGTAGTTTGCTTAGACATCATTTTAATCTGTACCTATACAATTCAAATAATCTGCAGCTTTATAGAAACATCTGTACTTTTGGTAGCACTGCGCGGTACGCATACAGATCTCTCAATCGCGCTTCTCATTCGTTCTTGAAATGATGGGGGGGGGGGCATGCAGTTGGCTGAAATGAATTCCCATTCTCACAACATGTGGTCGGGGTGGTCGGCACCCAGACATGCTATCTCTTTCGCTTCTTTTACCTGTTGTATAAGCTTCTTTCAAGAATGCGTGTACCACCGTCAACGAAGTTTTGGCGTCAGTGTGCTCTTGGGCTCGCATCTGGTAGGATGGTTGCTAATTGATGCGCGCAGTTGTATGATAAATAGGGCATTCAAGTTTTCATTGCGCTCAAATACAGTTTTTCACTATTCTCGGGTTATTTTTGCTATTATCAGTTTCTCGGTTATGGTTTGCTATTATCAGTTTCTCGGTGATGGTTTGGCAAATTATCACAAATGCCTCAAATTAAAGCTTTGTTTATGTTGCACACTGGTGTCACAGCGCGTCGCTTTACTCTCCCGCAACAAAAAGTCATCAAAATACCGATGAGTTGCTGGTGGATTTAAGAACGTGCCTAATGTAATGATTGTTCCGCTGTTGAGGAACCGTGATAATTTGAGCGGAGAGAGAACAGTTTGTTCAGTTATGTGGGTTTTCAGGCTTCGTATAGTATAGTTGAAAACTGGAAACTAACATTACCCCAAATATTTTAAATAACGGTTCAAAATTAATTACAACGGTCTTGTGAATGGAAAATATGATTTTTGAAGCCGATTTCATAGGCAAGGTTCAGATTAGTTTCCATTATTTGCTACATGTAGACATGATTAGTTTGTGGAGTCACGTCTGGGTTTGCTGTTTAATTTTTATCTATAAAAGAACGTACACCGATTCAGTACATTTTTGTTTTGATTTTTGTTGTTGATTGTTGAAGGGGGAAATACAGTCGTGATTCGCTGGTTGGACACTTTTTAACTGGACCGCTTTTTAGTTGGACCATTGTCCAACTAAAAAGTATCTGAACGTCAAAATCTCGTGTCGAATTAATCAAAATCTCGTGTCGAATTAATCAATCTGACAATATTTAGAGATGTGAACAGATGCATTTACACTGACAACATCTCCTTTGGAGAGTTTTTGACATTTGTCAGTCGGTCCAACTAGCGAATCAAATTCGTTAGTTGGACAAGGTTGTGGCCCAACCAGCGAATCACGACTGTAGTAGTGCCGTCATAAAGTTATTGAACCAAAAAGCGCGCCAAGCCGCGCAATCAAAGAAGGTGCCGCATTAGAAAAAAATTTCTGGTACAATGTGAGATACCTTTCCAAAGCAAGTAACACATTAAAAATGATTTGTTGATCAGAAAACTTGTTAAGTAAATAAAATCTTATCGATAAAATCATGATTTTGAACGTCCAAAGCTCCTAAGCCATCTCTGATATCCCAGGACCACATCGGTGATAGTGAAACTCATCCGCATCTCAAGAGAGATCATGGCCAACTTTTTTCTAGCGCATGTGGGATTCCAACACTAGTTTTCTCCAAATTCGTTGAGCTCAAGAAGCACGAAAATCCTATTTTGGTCAAGATGTCAGTACTCGAATCTTCTTAGTTTTTTCTTTCTTACGCTCAATGTACTTCTCCTTTCTAATTTTTGCAATAGTCCAATTGCATCAGAAAGGTTGCTGACAATCTCCTTAGTTTACGATAGTACATAAAAACAACGATGATATTTCAAAATTTCATTTTCTACCGTTAACTGAAACTATCACTGGCAGCTCTGCTCCAGTGGAATCTAATCAGAGTAACTGCAATAACTTCAGTGCTACACATAATACTAATAACTGTTACTGCTCAAATGAAAGTCTTTGTTATTAGTCTAACTGGTTTTTGTGAGCCAATCTTGTTTAAACCAAAAGTTGTAGTAGTTCTAAAACTATGTTGTTTATAAACAACATGGACATGAATTGGTTAATTCCATGTTCAACAATACATCTCTTTGGTACTAGAGGCAGTCGTTGCACTGCTCGGAAAACAGTGGTGTTTGAAACTTCAAATGGCGTTTAAAAGCTTTATATTGATATGGAGAGTAATAGATGACATTCAGAAGCGTATGTGCAGGGCTTTCTTGAAATGCTGTCTACCTACAGTATTGACTGGTATACGTAGCTTGTTCTGAGCAATAACAAGCGCTTAGCATTTGATTTAACCAGGCCTGATAGTAAGTTACTGGTCAGGCTTGTAGCTTGCTCATTAGTCGAAGCACCTTTAAGAACATCTGGGAAGAAGTTCTTTCAAATCTTAAATCAACTCTCTTTAGTGCGACATCTTTGTTACCAAACTTGTACCCACGAACAGACGGATGGGAACCTCAATACTTAACGTCAAGCACTACGACGAAATTCCGGATAGCAGGAATATGACGCATTGTTCTTTGTTTTCGCTCAATGTACAATTAATCAAACATCTTAAATCTTTTGCGTTCAGAATTCTTATCTGGCGAATTTGAAGCACGACTAATTTTAAAGAGTGAGTTATTGTATGATACATGTTTTGTATTTTCGGATCAGGTAGGAAGACCGCATACTTACCACGTGATCACCATTGAAACATCTAGGAATAATCTTATCCATGTATCTTTGGAACTGATTTAATTTTTCTAAATTACAACAAGATACTTTTAAGGACCATAATCAAAGTACGAGATACCAGATCGTGTATTCGAATATCGATTATGCTTTTATCCATAAACATTAAATATGGTTCATACGCTGACACGACCAGCGACGTGTTGTCAGTTGTTATGTAAAATGATTTAGTTTCCTGGGACAATCTATTGCACATTATCATTCAGAGCTTAAAAAAATGATATCCTTGCATGAATTTGAAAGAGAACCGAAATTAAATTCATGCCCGCCGCAATGAATGAAATGTTTACTTCGTTTCCCTCGTCATTCATTCTCCCGATACAGCACATTCGGTTTCGGATATGTTCGGTTTCAGAAGCAAACTGAATTTTGTTTCTATGCTAGCTTTGAGAGGGATTATTGAGCATAAGTGCTCCAGCAATCAATTACGCATTTCACTTATGCTCGAACATGTAGAAGATGCCAACAAACTGTCCATGTAATAACAAATGAATGCTTGGGTTGGCGAAGGAATTTATATTTCCTCTGCACTCAAGCATTCATTTTGCATGAAATTTCAATCAGTTGGAAAGTTAATGAATGAGGGAGGCGTTGAATGTGAATGTACGTTTCATTAAATACAAGCAGAAATAGGTAACTGATTTTGAAATTTCACAGTACCGTTATCGTTTTTGAATGCCTGATATGATGGAGTTGGATAGAGGTGATTTTCGTAAACCTAAGCTTTGAAAGCATATAGCATATGTTACACCTGGCGAATGCTCAGTCTAATACGGATGGAATCAAAGTCAATGGCCAGGATATGTAGCTAGAGTTCTTCTTTTTGTCTTGATATTCACACATCTCGACACCACAGCCGCAAGAATCGAAGCAATAATTTCCTATATTTTTCAGACAATGCACGGCGGATATAAGTAATTTCTACTATTCGCTATATCACTAGTTACGTGTTTCACATTTTCACTTGTTCAGGAAATATGGTTGCCAGACCTTCACGTTAGACTGGAGACTCTGGATGTTTGGGGTGAGCTCCAAATATCCGACTTTTACGTCGTCTCCGAGCCTGGTAAAATATTTTCATACTACTTGGGCTCAGCTTGAATTTACATGCGCTTTTTTATTGACATTTTAAATTGAGTTTATCTGATATTCTGTCTAAATATATACCCAAAATAAAGAAAATTGACGATGAACAACCTGATGAATTTTTAACGATGTAGAAATCTTTAACAAATACGCTAAAGCGACGGATCGTTGCAAAAATCGTAAGTAATATCGCGTAATGCGTTATGCAGTAATATTCGAGGGCGAAGAAAACTAGTTGGTGCGTAGAGTTTATTTTGGGCTAGTAGGTACATCGGAAAGATCGTATTCACTCAGCAAAATCTTAGAGACGAAGGTAATCTGCGAAGCGTAACTGCGATCTTCAAATGGATGTAGTCTTAATAGCCGACACTGCTCATCTTATGGTGGCAAGTTCAATAGATCATTTCAAGGTTTCACGTTGCATGATAAGGGCTCCAGACGCGCAAGAAGAGTGAAATACAAATTAATTTGATTGCAACGGCGAAAGCAGTTGGTGCTTATGGCTTGTTTGCGGTTAACCGAGAAAGCGAAAGGGAAAATGTACTTTTGCATATAAAATATTTAAAATAATCCATAAAGAATTGTAAAACGATCCATAAAAAAGTTGTCAATGTTCCATAAAACAAAACTGAAAATCCATAAAACTGTGAGAATGATCCATAAAAAAGGGTGATTTGATCCATAGATTTGGTAAAATTGAACCATAAAATGGTCTCAAAAGAGCACTAAAATAGTAATAAAAGAGCAATTAAAATGAAGCAATGCCCCATAAAAATATTGGAAATGTTCCATAAAATGATACATTTTGCGCCATAAATTAACTGACATTGATCCATAGAATATTAACAATGTACATTAAAACACGTTGATATGTTCCATAATATCGACAAAAATGTTCCACGGTATTACAAAATGGAGCAATAAAATGTCAGAAAAAGTTCCATAAATTTGATGAAAATGTTTGCTAAATAATTTTTCTTGGTCCATAGAAGATGTAAAAATGAACATTAGAAATGATTCATATATCGAACGAAATTATGATTCATGGATATTTACAAAACGATCCATAAGAAAAGAAAATGTAAAACGACCCATTAATATGTGCTTATGCATTAGAAAAAATAAATTTAATGAATTCATGCGAAATTTTATGGTAAACTTAAAAAATAAGTTGTGCTTAATAATTCTCATAACAGTGACAGTGTTTTAACAAGTGAGCTTATACTGGGAGCTAGTGTGATGCGGCTTGGCCGCATATCCGAGGCCAAGGATCCGAAGCGGCGCAAAGCCGCTGAGGATCCGTTGGACGAGGCATTGATTAACCCGTAGCTGGAATTGTAGGCAAACCTGTGGTTCTCTCGTTTGCCCGGTTTACTTAAACATAGGGGCTATAGCTAGTTAAAAACCGACTGAGCGGCAGCGAAGTCGGACAGTGCACAAGAAAGCGATGTGGCGTAGCCACATTAGTCAGTGTTCGTGTATAAAGTGTCCGTTTTCGCTTCAGATAGTTATTCAGATAGTATTTGCGACTCATGCCAGCCTGTATAGGTGGTCTAATAACACTCAGCGCTCTAATATAAATACCCTGACGTTTAAAGAGTTGCCATAATGATTTCAGGTTAGCTAAGGTCAGTTAGCTGACTAGTTGGGTACGGAAGCTGAAGTTTAACTATAATGTATGCATTGTTTGTTGTAGTTTGACATTACAACCAAATGTAATAAACTTTATTATTAGTTCGAATAGCAAAAATTTCGCATGAATTCATTAAATTTAATTTTTCTGGTGCATAAGCACATATTAATGGATCGTTTAACATTTTATTTTCTTATGGATCGTTTTGTAAATATCCATGAACCATAATTTAACGTTCGATATATGAATCATTTCTAATGTTCATTTTTACATCTTCTATGGACCAAGAAAAATTATTTAGCAAACATTTTCATCAAATTTATGGAACTTTTTCTGACATTTTATTGCTCCATTTTGTAATACCGTGGAACACTTTTGTCGATATTATGGAATATATCGACGTGTTTTAATGTACATTGTTAATATTCTATGGATCAATGTCAGTTAATTTATGGCGCAAAATGTATCATTTTATGGAACATTTCCAATATTTTTATGGGGCATTGGTTCATTTTAATTGCTCTTTTATTACTATTTTAGTGCTCTTTTGCGATTATTTTATGGTTCAATTTTACATAATCTATGGATCAAATCACCCTTTTTTATGGATCATTCACACTTTTTTATGGATTTTCAGTTTTGTTTTATGGAACATGGACAACTTTTTTATGGATCGTTTTTCAATTTTTTATGGATCATTTTTGTTGTTTTAGCGGCGCAAACTTAGGGCTGCCAAAGCGAAATTCTATACCCAAGAAAACCGATAAAACCGTTGACATACGCGAAAAATGTGCAGTTAAATGTATACGATACAGAACAATGTTGAGCGTTATGCTTTGCCATAGTATAACCATAGACATAGCATAAGGTATGAAAGAGAGCATCCTCATTAGATAAGCGATGAAAGTATTTCAAAATGTCGATCACTTTGATTTGGTTGGCAAGATGTATCTACCAAGTATTTCGGATCTGCTACGAAAAACAAGGAATATAAAATAAACTTATGACTAATGTATTGCGCCAATTACTTATATCAAACCAAATGGTTCCAAATAGTTTAAATAGTTTAAATTCCTCTAATTTCACCAAATCACTTGCACTATTTGATGCTTTACATGCAACTGTTACTTGGTGGAGAGCGATCAATCTAATTCAACTAGTAGGCTTTACTTCTCGGTTGGAACCTCCCTAGCGACGGGAGCACAAGGAACCTGAAAAACACCGCATTGTGTTCTCCCAGCTTGCTTCACACTTCTCCTGTTATCTATGAACGAGAGCAACTGTCGTTCATCGCGAGAGTGGCTGGTGCTTGTGAATTTTTATGCGGTTAGCAGGGAATGTGAAACCGACAACACTGTACACAAACGTGAACAAATCACAGCCGAATGCGAACTACCCAGAACAGTGGTGTGCATAATGCTTTGCTAAATCTATTTCGTTAACCTTTGCCTAACCTTTGCCAAATTAATACCTAAACGAGTTCCAGTAGAAATGAAAGAGTGCATACTTGTTTCATTTTAAGCCAGTAAAAATAACCGAGTCAAAATCTTACGCTGTTACAGTACCTCTTACAATATTTGGAGCACAACGCTCAAACTTTGCACAGATATTAATTAAAAGTAGACTTATCGATTAATCAAACTCAAAAAAGTCGAATTCAAAATCGCGTAAATAAACGGTTTGAAACCAAAAAATACATCGTTTAGTAAAATGTCTATTAAACACTTTGTGGCAAAAATCGGCAGGAATTTTACTGTTGACTTCCTTACTGGGACTTTGACTTATCAAATGATATTGAAATTTGTGGTGAACAATCGTGAGAACATAAATCACTGCTCAAAAAAAATATTAGGGAAATATTGTGCAATATGAATCGTATGCAGCTTATAAATGAAATAAATTAATCAAAAAAGCTACCAGATTATGTAGTAGCTAACGATGAAGACTTTTGTGATGTATTAGAAGCCATTACATTACTTGAATTTTCACATTTAGTAGGCTTTTTGGGTCAAATACTGTGCTCCCGTTTGATTTTTGCAAGTAAATGTACGCATTTCGATTACAAATCAAGAGTACTTATTCAAAAGGTCCTAAGTGACATTGAGCTCGAACTGAGAAAAACGAGGCTGAAGATTCATGGACCTAAAACAAATCCCTATTAGAGAACAAATATGTGTTTTGATGGAACAATTATGCCAATATAGTATAAGGACTATGCTCTTTGGGTAAATAATACTAAAAACATGAAATGTTTAGTGCTAATGTAGTTTTTAAGCGATTTAGAATGATGCGTCCTTTTGAAATTATTGGACCTTTCACATAGGTCTTTTTTTCGGGCCTAAGAATCATACGACGCTGCACATAAGACTTTTTTCAGCAATAGTAGCTCTTACGACGAATATTGAATTTCTTCAAAGTTTTAGACAAAATGAGCACCGGAATACGAATGTTCTTCATTACTATGATAAATAGTTGCACTGGATTTAACAGAAGTCTTGCAGAAAAAAATTGCGGGAAACTTTAGTTTATATTAACAAACCATTGGCTGGAAGTGTTTAAAACCAACGAATGGTATGTTAGTTTAGAATAACCAAGCTTTCCAATTATCATTTTATTTATTATACTTTTTTAATTCAACTTCGAAAATAAGTCGCATGAACAGAAGAAAATAATTTCTTTTATTTTGATGCTTACGACGTTTTTACAAGGTACCTATGTGCAGTGGGAAAAACATAGAATGAAATGAATCTTGCGTCGTTTTTGCATGGCGCCTATGAGCAGTTGCAGAGGTTTTGAAATGTTTCACGCATAGGTCCTTTCAATTCAAACGGTCTCAAATGCAAAATTTCAAAATATGATCATGAAAACTTTGCGACTTTTTATATAATGCTTGTTATTTTGATTAATACTGGGTATAATGAATCCTGGTTTTCGGTATTCGTTAGCTATGTTGTAATTACATGCTGCGCTGCAAATAACTCAGTTTGTTTACATTTGTCACTAAGGACCATTTGAATCAGCACTCTTGAAATATTTGATTTTATCCAAAGTAACACTATTGTGCTTACCTGGGAAATATACATGCTAAGAAATCAGAACTTTCCTTTGGATTTGTATCAGTAACCACAAAATCCCCAAATTCAAAGTAATATTATTTTTTTATTTCTTACTATTAATATCGGAAGTAATCTAGATAATTCTGGAACTATTCAGGATAGACCGCTATAAGCACTACAGAGTGTTACATGTTATCCCCTTGCGAATCGGTCCGCTGACCCTCTTCAAGAGTAGTCAATTCCGTGAGCTTTCTTTAGGTGCAGGTCCAGTGCACTTTTGTAGTCGTATTGCTTGAAACATCGATCACACGCAAAGGCTCGAATTGCTTCATGTGACTTCAGATGTCGCCGGAAGTTACCCTTGGTCGAGAAAACTTTGGCACATATCTCGCACGTATACGACTCCGCGTCTCTTGGAGCGTGTGTCTTAGTGTGCGCATACAGCTCTTTCTTGTCGGGAAATTCCTCCCGGCAGTGATAACAGTAGAAGGGAACCCGCGAGGTGTGATAGTGGAAATGGTTCTGAAACAGTTCGAAAGATTGTAAAGTTCGCTCACAAAGGTGACATTGCGTCGGCTGGTTATCATCGTTCTCATCGTAAGTGCTTTTCGTGAAGTCGTAATCTTCCGCAAGCGTAGGCTTGCATTTATCACACTCCTCCGGATTGGAGCAGAGATGTGTCTTGTGATGCTCTTGTAGGGCTGGAATATCATCAAAGCGACTAAAGCACAGTGGACAGCGGTATTTGCCCTCTACTTGGCCGTTTTCCGGATCCTCGTACTGTTCCAGTGATTTGAGATTCTCCATGAAATCAGTCGTGTTGTTTGCGACGTGTTCCGCTTCGTGTTTCTGCAACGGATCCTCGTCGGTAAATGTCTCCGGGCAGTAGTTACACGAAAAGTAAAGCACATTGACGTCCAGCGAGGAGTCGTGAACACCCATATGCATCTCCAGGGCCCGCTTGTAGTAGAACCTTCGATCGCAGACGTTACATTTGAACTTGTTGCGTCCACTGCCTTCGCCCTCTACGACACCGCTGACAAAGCGGTCTTTCTTCGATCGCGGAAAATGGATCTTAAACATGTGCTCCTTGTGGCTGGCCTGGTAGCAAAATACCTGGAACGAAAGTTTAGATATATAGATTGTTTGCCGTTTTTAAAAGACATAAAAGAACGTTTGGATATTTTTTGTAGCGTGAATTAATACACTGTTAGCTCCAATTTGGTGTGAAACAATTCAAACCACTGATTACGAAATACGGTTAGCTGGACTGTTATGACGAGATATCGGACATGAATTAGGAATCTCCACCCATATCAGTCCCACTACAGTTTTATTAAAATGACATTTGGTTTTCTTTCTTTTAAGCCTGATTTGCATGTTTGCTCCGAAACTATTTTCCTAAAAATATAGCCTGCTATATGATAAAGTGTATTCTGTTCAGCGCGATCCAAAAATTGCTCGGCTTCTATGATCAGTGCTTCGTAGTCTACTTCAATGATTTCCTTGTTATCGTTCACGTCCGATGCGTTTGAACTTTTCGGTTTCATCTTACGGCACTGTGACCAATTGAATCATACCAATTAGATGTTTCTGGTCGTCAGCCACGTACAAAGCATTTGGTAATGCAGTCTTGTACTGAGAAAGTGTCACATTTTTTAAATTTCGCCGGAACTCAAGAGAGGTAGGGCGGCGTTGTTTAGAACTGAAAACAGTTACTCTAACCAGTCTTGAGTGAAACGCGACGTTAAAGCTTCCTTGGCTCCAATATCGAACAGGTGGTCTGAAATTTTCATAAAGAATATAGCAACTACAGCAACCGATTGTGTACCAAGCCAATATATAAAAATCTTAATTTTTGTGTCAATTGAACGACCCCTCGGACCCTTCGTTTTGATGATTTGCCGAAATCTTTTTCTTTTTTTTATATCTCCGGTTCTATTTACTCTAGAATCAAATTGCAAGATGTTTTTAGAAAGAAATTAATTTTTAGCTATGCTATGCATTAAAAATAATAAGTTCGTTGTTCTCGCAATACGTATGTTTTAGACTATTTTGAAAACTCTAATGCCATCGTGATCTCAGATATTTTAACACAAAAATCTCAATATAGTTTGAGCTATAGACGCTCATAGTAATAGACCAGCGGATGCAAAAACTGTAAATCTGGCAACTTGTAAATCTAGAATATTAAACCGGCATCACTTGAAAATGTGCTAGCTCGAATGTGAATGTTTTGCTTTTGTTATAAACATCAAAAATGTTTAGTGGTTGTTGTTTATCGATTCGCTAGTTGATTGAACAAGTGAAAATGAAATGTTTTTTTACGCTGTGCAAAAATAATTCGCAATGTGGAATGCAAAATATCGGTTTCTTGCGATTTCGAGCAAATGAACAGGATCGAAAGAAATGGCTCAAGTTCTGCAGACTACCGGAAGAGTTTGTAATGTCCGGGAGTCATAGATTGTGTAGTGTACATATGTTGAGGAAACCCCATTGCACATAGTGTAGATTTAATTCAAATTATTTTTCATTCGCATAGTTGCACTTCGGGGAAGACGATATAAATCGTCTTCCCCGAAGTGCAACTAGCAGTGGCAGTGGCAAAATCAAAAATGTTCCCGGAGCGATTCCGCGATACGAAACTGTTGCGCAATTAAGAACACCGAAGCGGATGAATCGTTGGTATGGTTGCCAGGCTGAAACGGAAAATATAGAAAACTTCACACCAGTGGGCACGGAGGTGTACGTCGACTCCGCTTCTATGAAACCAAGATCGAACACAGATCCTTTTTCTGATTGAGGTATTGCAGCGTCTTATGCAATCGCGTCGAATGAAGGAAGTAATCAGATTCTGCCTCTCGGAATAAAATCATCCGATAACCGGAATGGAACGACTAAATCGATCGAAGTGGCTCAGCAGAAGCACAGAAATTGCACGGGGTGTTCTGATTCACAAAGGTAATTTGAATGTCTCCGGAAAGTAGTTTTAGAACGATTTCACCCACTTTTCATTTGATCGTTCCATTCTGTCATTTTTCTCGTTCGGAATGACTCCGGAAGTGCATTTAGATAAAAAGTAACCATTGTGTTTTACAGGGAAGTTGCGAAATGTAAATATGGGAATGACAAATTAAAAAGAAAATTGGAAGTTTGCGAAAAACTTTAGGTGACGATCAATATAACCTGTTGACGACTGGATTAAAGAAACCTGCTAAATGGTCTGATCAAAGTATAATCGAAGGACTTCAGACCAGATTTTCTTGCGGATCCGCGGCCCATGAGATAGAACGTAAAAAGCGCTTATTATTAAGCACCAGAACCCTCAACGAAAGACTTCAACATCTACATTTTGAAAGCGAATGCCTCGATAAAGTGTTCGAACTTCTAAAACAAAGACTGCAGCTATGGTTGACCATTACAAAAACTGCGTCATTGTGTTCGATGAAATGGCTATTCTTCCAGGCAGTAGCTATTGCGCAAATTTAAAAAAAAATGTTGCAAAAATCACGCTTCCCGGGCACGTTGGTATCGCCAATCATGTTCTCGCTTTGATGTTAGTAAGGCTTTGCACTCGTTGGAAACAAATAATTGGATACTTCTTCACAGGAGACACAATCCAGCATGGTTGTCTAAAATCAATACTCTTTGATCTTGTCGAAAAAGCTGAATCAATCGGTCTACTCGTTCACGGTGCCATTAGCGACTGTGGCGGTACGATCTCAGAATGGCCTCTGGGTTAAGTATGGAGGACGTAGACTTTAGTAAAGGACTATCGAATTTCGATAAAATGAAGGTTCAAAATGCAACTAAACACGTCAACAATACTGTATCAGCGGCATTGCAATTTTATGCCAGTGAAACGGGAAGAACTGATATATTTACGACTGCTTATTTCGTCTATTGTGTAGCAGCTTCGTTCGGAATTATGACTGCGAGGACCCCCACTTTGGCATTGAGTCTGACCAACAAAGCTACCTATAACAAAGCAGTATACGCGCTGGAAAAATTTCGAATTATGGTTTTTCGTTGCAGGGTCGGTAAAAATGGACTGTGGAAACCGTGGCAGTCATCGGCTATAATGTAAACCAATTGGTTCCTACGTCTCAGCGATTATCTGCTACATCAACAGGGGTTTCAATTTGTTTTCGGAGGCACATTTACAAAAGACTGTCTAGAGAACGTTTTTTTCCCAGCTTAGACGACGACAGATTCGCCCTTCTGCACTTCGGGTCAAGGACAGTTTAAAATTGTCTGTTTCTCTGTACTTAAATACAGTAACAAACTCTTCCTACGATTGGGATTCTTGTGATTGGTTGCGGAATTTTTCTGATCATTTACAAAATTTAGCTAAAAACGAGAAAACGGAATATCTATGTTGTCCTTGGATTGAAGAATCTAAAGAACGGATCATCGATCATGGTTTAGCAAATTGTCAGTGGGATTATTTAGTAGAAGACTCGGTAAAATATGATATTATCGTAGACGAATGTCGAATAATGCAATTATCTGAACAGAACGTGGTATTCCATCTAGCTGTAATGATATTGCGTCAAATATCTGAACGAAAAAGTGTATAGAGTACTTGACAATCTGTAACTGTATTAGTGTATTCAACGATTTGTTTTCCTCCACCAGGCATAAGTGGAGAAAAACAAATCGAAAATAGCTTTTCGGTCGGAATATTTTCATTATGGATCCTAACTACTCAGTATTGTACGTATCCGGAATAAGTTTTACGGCGGCATAGATCATTAAAAAACCATTATAAATACTTTAAGCGACCCGTATAAATAAATACCATTCCAGAAATCTTCAGAACCATTTCCAAACTATTCGTATAATACTCACCATATTGGGAATACTGCTGATATATTTCACCATTATAATTGAACTGTTATACTACCATACCCATTTTAGTTACCATTTCCAATATCTTCCGTGTATCCTATATTGGAGATTTGTATACTACATTGTCCTTTGCCAGAGGTTATTATTGCCTTGGTGGGCTTCGTTATTCGTATATCTGTTTACCCTGATCCAAAAATCTGTAGTTTAAGATGGTCAAAAATCCTCGTCTAACAATATTACGGAGGTAGCTCAATTGGATAAAGTGTCAGTTCACTTAGTGCCAACGAAGCATTCTTCAGAAGATGGCAAGAGCAAAATAACATTTCATCAATCGATAGAATTGAAATGTTAAGGGGAAGAGATTTGTTTCTCCAGCTAATATTTTATCCATCGCTAGACCTAAAATATGCATGCCACCATAACCTGTGTGGTTCTTGAATGGTATGTTGTCAAAATGTATATGGAAAACAGCACATTTTGGTATGGTGACTATTCTTAACAACCCGTTGTTCGTATGGTCGAGTATGGGTAAACGACACTGGTTATGTTCGATATTATACTAGGTAATGGTTAATCTATAGTTGAACGAACCATATTGAAAATGGTTTTGAAACGATTGATGCAATGGTTGGCATATGGTACACATTTATGCGGGGAGCTATTTCAAATGTTTAAATTGACTGACAGTTTTATATATGACAGCTGGAGGAAAACAAACCCCCAATTAGTGTGTGTGAAATGATTTGCATAGAACTCTATGCAATATCTGCATCGACAGTTGTAACAGCAGCAATACTACGCCGAAATGGTACTCAACATTTACTGAAATAAAAGATTTTACCGGTGAGGCGTTAAAGTACGTTAATTTCGATACATTTAATTTTTTTGCCCAGTTGGAAATTATTTACAAGCGGAACATTGAACACTTTAAAATTTGGAACAAGAATTTGGAGGAGACTTTTTTCGCTGATGTTGCAAATCCCAGGATCTCACTTGTCTACATGTCATCAAATCAAAGAAAAGCTTATTAAAAGGTACGCGATGTTTCGTCTCAGAGTGAGTGGAGAAAAATGTTCTCGTGAGAAAAGATTCGACAGCAAATCAATGGCTGTTTAGCATATGACCTTAATAGTATGACATATTACCGTTTCAATAAAACTTCTATAATAAACGATCCCTTATTTAAATCTTCATCATGCTACATTTTTTCTTCGTATTGGTATAATGCAAAGCCTTGAAACAACATCATGTAACTGTCATTTTCATTTTAGACTGAATTCGTTCCTGATTTTACAAAACATTTATTGCATAAAAGTAGTATATAATTTCTATTAATTTATGGAAAGAAAAACTTATATGCCAATGTGACTTTCAACAGAAATGATGTTCTAACATTTTAAAGGGTACTACGTGAACAAATGGTCTTTTTTGAAAAAAAAATCTTCATTTCGGTATTATTTTTCTTTGGCTAATTACAATACTTATGCTTCTGGTATGCATTTTATGACGTCATGTTCGTTTGGCTCCAAATTTTGACAGTTCGTTTGGCTCGCTAAATGTGCCTCCGCAAGTCTATTACTATGAGCGTCTATAGTTTGAGCTAATCCAGAAATACAGCGGTTTGAAATGAAAAACTCGTATTTTCCGAAATAAAATTTTAATTGTATTAGCTAATATTGAGACAATCTTCAAATGGAATAAAAACCGACCCTGATCTGCTAGAGGCAAATAACAAAAGCGTAATTTATCATAATTTCTCGTCTACTTGACGATAAATTGTGTGTGAACTCAGCATTCTCAAGTTCGTTTTTTGTCGTTGTGCGCTTTCGTTTTTACATGAGAAATAGTTTTTTTGCTTCAAAACGATATATTTCAGGATAGGGTAAAATTATATTGAGGTTAAGTTTTTTATTTAGAAATGTTGCTTCAACGACATTAGAATTTTGAAAATTAAGATATTCGTATAAGGAGAAAAATCATCTTTAAATTTTTAACTTGAAATATTGCGGTTTCATTCTGCAGTAAATAGACCCAGAGATAGAATCAAAAGAAAATCAAAAGTTTTGGCAAATTTGTAAAAACTCTTTTGTTTCCACTTGGCCTAAAGGGTGGTTCAATTTGCGAAAAAAATTGGAAATTTTTTTTTGCTGATTTTTGAATGGAAAAAGTTAGGGTTAGTGCCACGGATCAAACCTTCTTACCTTTATTTTGCATAGTCTCGACATTGAAAAAAGCCTGCTCGAGCATTTTTGTTCGCACATTTCAATATTTTGTGTAGTTTAAGTTTGCATAAAAAATGTAAAAATCTTCAATAACTTTGAAAAGAATGATAAATTAAATACAAACTTCAACAATATTATGTGGTTTTAATGCCTTCATGGCTGTTTGGAACATTTTTTCCCGGAAATTTCACAGTGGAAAAAATTATATTAAAAAATAAATTAAGGGGAATGGCCATAGAAAACGTTTTATAAATCGATAACCTTTAGTCCTACAAGTTCATGTTCTCCAACAAACTTCTTCATTACAAGCATTTATAAAACTTTGTCGAAGACACCCTCTTTCTAGCTCGTCAGTATAAAAAGTTTTTTTTAGTTCGATCATAATAAGCCATGCCTAATTTAATTTTTTATCGGGTTGTGGGGAATATTCATACGAATAATTCCTCTAAAGACACCATGTGAGTATGTACGATGGTTTGGTCTCTAGTGAATTAAGTTCACATTTTGGCAAAAAATAGAACAAGAAATATAATCGTTCCAAATCTTACACGACTTTTTTTCTTCCAAAATTTGGAAAATAGTGAGTATTGTTCTATGTCTCGATATGTTGCGTACATAGAGCTCTTATATCTTAAACAAAGTTGTTTTTAATACCATTCTCAACAAATTTTTAAATGCTCATAGGAACCGTTCCCGACATAACAGGGACAAATGAAAAACGCCTTTTTTCACATCCCTTTTTCTTTCACTAATATGCTTTGTTTTTTTGTCGAACAATGTGATAGCTATGCTAAGGGCTATGGTCTGGAAAAGATTGAATTCACTTATAATTATCTACTCAGTAAACCAGTTTCCATGTAGAACTAATGATTCATCTGTCACCATCAAATGATATCAAAGACAAATTTGCAGGGAACTTATGTTCGAAATCTCACACAGTTTTTTTAACCGTTTTGTGTCTGTGGTACTGTTTGTGAATTTCAATGGAAAGCTAGCAATATGGGTATCAAAATTCTTAAAATCGTTACTAGACTATATGATGAATAACCCTGGGAACAGTTACGGCCCGGAATGACCGTTCCGGGATCGTCCATGTTGCCAGGATTTCTATGAAATTCACAACAAGTGTCTCAGTGCAAACTGGGCCAGAAAGGGAAAATAGCAAGACAAAACCTCTAGCGCTTTGGGTGCGCTAATTTTTTAGGTTCTGTGTTCCGCGAAGTTTCTTGGTTGTATCTGAGCCTTATTTTTTTAAATGAATCTGCTTGAACTTTCACTGCATTGTTGGTGCTAATTTTCTTATTTCGTATTCTAGAAGTTTAGTATGTTCAACAAATTTTTAGACTGAACACGTTGTCGAAGGCAGCTAAGTTATATATGTACTAGTAACGCAATTATAACTTTCACTGATGTTCGCATTTTTTGTAATTTTTTATTCATATTAGTTACATTTATCAGTGTTAACATTACGTATCGATCAGGAACTGACAATTTGCGTTTTTTATGGCAAAGTTTTCGAAATTTCGATACATTTTAAGAGCCCAAAAATTGAAAACAATGTTATAACTTATACTTTGCACTTTGTTACATTTCTCCATAGTGGAGAACAATTTAGGTAAAAACTATTGTTTCTCCATTGGAAAAAAAATATTTAAAGACCTTTTTGCGTGTGAAGAGCACAAAACCTATCCAACTTTTTATGTGCCATGATGGCGGTTAAATTGTTTAGTTCGTAATACGTTTAATTGCCCTTTTATGGCAATAATCGTTTACGTCAAGCGCCCAACAAGAGAAAGTCATCCTACGTTAGTCCAATTCGTTGGATGTTTATTCAATGAACCCCGACATCCTCAACTGGTTGCTGTCAAGCTGGCGTAAACGATTATTGCCAAAAAGGGCAATTAAACATATTACGAACTAACCAATTTAGACCGCCATTATGGCACGTAAAAAGCTGGATAACTAAATTAGTTATGGACTATGCGTTTCGACTTCGTCTCATAAGAATCCAACACTAACGTAGTGACAGCACAAAGCTAGAGCCGGATTCACGGTCACTAAATTAGTGTTACGCGACTTTGTTCTAGAAAATCGGAAATTATTTATTGTTTGGTTATACAGTAAGCCGTTGTGAAATACAATTGCTGCGAAGACATAAGTCTGAAAATAGCAGAGCTCGCAATCCACTTGGTTCCAAAAAACGCTTTTAATCCACCTAACAGTGTGATGAGACATTTCTTATAACTCTTATCACTCTCTTCGGATATTATATCGTTTGAGAACATTTAGAACGTGATGCTTCGCGATGTTTTTGATAACACATACTACATGGGATAGTGGCAGGACTCAAAGAATCGCTCAAATCAGCATAGGACAACATCAGTGCTAGAAATCTCAAACCAAATCAATGGGAAAGCGAAAAAATGGCCCATAAAATATCTAAATATCTAAATTGTGGTGGGAAAACTAAATTTATATATTGTACTGAGCCAAAAAAATCGATTTTTTTTTAATCGATTTGAAGTTTATGCTTTACTCAAATTTCCAACGCGACTGAGAACTAAGAAAATTTAATGAAATCGCAGCTCCTGATATCACGCTATCTCTGAAGTGCATGCGTGCATAGTTCCAAATTTTACTTCGACATCGACTTTTTCTAAAGGTGACTTCCCAGTAGTATCCTTGATTTGAATTATTATCGCTAATCCTAATGCCAAAGAACAAATAAAAACCTCTCGAAAACGAACCGTTTGGGAAAATCATCATCATTACTGAAATTTTCATTTTCGCGAAACTTTTCGATAACCTTCCGTCACTTGCGTTAATACACTGGGTGCACAGTGCTCTGAAAATCTAGCGAAATCGTCTTAGGGCACCAGCGGGTCTAATTCAGAGCTATCTGCGCGGCTAGTTAAATCTGTAAAGAATACTAAAAATTAATTTCTATTCCATAATTTTCAGTTCAGCAATTCGAGAGATCGTGCTCACCGCAAGCCATGAGAAATAGACTACGTTGTGAAGCGATGGTCACTATTTATTAAAAAATCACGGTTAAATAAAAAATAAAACTATTTAAAAATTTCAAATAGTTTATAATTTTCACAAACTTATTAAGAAAAATTGCTTTCGTAATATTGTGTAGGAAAAAAAAATTCAGTATTTTCTCTATCTGCAACATATAAACCCTTAAGTATACCGATTAATTGGTATACGAATTGGAATAGGTTCGCCAAATTTTGGAAGAACCCCTTGAAAACTACCTAAAAATTGTTGTAGTTCGATGCAATAAAAAAATCCCCAAAAGTGAAATATACCTATTAATGTGAAACACAGTGAATAATACATGCAATAAAGACCCATTTTTATCAGTCTCATGGTGTATTTTAGGCTGACAAAATGGGTACATTGACTAAATCGGGAAATTTTTTTCTTTATAATAAACTGAAGCTGTTAAAATATTCTTCTCGTCCCTTGATGTAGTCTGATAACTATTTCTGATTATGATGAACTTTTTACTTTACATATTTCCATCTCCATGATAAGGAAAACGTGCTCAAGAAAGGATTTACTCGAATTCAGTCTTGTTCGTCTGCTAGAGCCCATCAAACAGATGTTCATATTTGGCTGATAAAATCGGGGTTTTAATGTATTATAATAGATATTCAGCATTCGAAGACGTTTCTTGTGAACGAGTCTAGAACGACTTTGTTTTTACTTACTGGAAGTCAGCGGTGTAGCCAGAAATTCGGTTTGGTGGGGGTTTGGTGAAAATCGATCTTACTGTCCAAACGGCATAATTCCGAAACCGTAATTTTTGAAGTTATAAAATTATGCAGAATTAATTTTTCAGAAAATAGTAACAGAGTTCGTGTCTTTAGCGAATTTGTTGAGACTTGTCATGAATATTAACCCGAGAAAATTCACCATAAATACTTCTTGGACGATATATCGTCAAAATTATTTTATCAAATGATGCGCTGTTTAACGTTTGTAAAACTCATTGAAGATACTAAACTTCCGAAATTGGCGGTTTCAAAATGATGCTATCTTGACCTTAAATTACTGTTTTTGAACATTTGACCTATACATATAATTGGTCATACAACAAAAATCAAATGCCCATCAAAATCGATCAGGACCTGCTAGAGTCGAATGGAAATCGTCATTTTTCATAAATTTCTCTCTACATTCGGAAAGTGTTATCATCGTTATTAATCATATTACGTTTTCGTCTCAACTCGACGCATTCCCAAAATAAAAACCTGTTTTAATCCACCTAGTGGTGCAATTGTGCTTGTCTAAATTGTCCAGACTACGATTCCATGGCTGGTTATGTTCAATACAATGGTGGAAATGAATATTACATGTTCAGTACGATTTGCACATACATACAACGGATCGACAGCTACGATCTTGAGATACTATGTGATACTAAAACATCGCTTGAAACCAGCGGCGGATTATGGAGAAAGATCCGGGAGATCCGGGTCCTGCCGAAAATTTTCAACTTGTTAACAAATTTTAAACTAGTTTTAATTTTAAGTAGCAACCCCTCACTGCATATTCTCTCCGGGCCGGTATCATCCAAAGTCCAAAAAAGTCAATTTTTGTCATGCATTTTAATGTTTCATGCATTTTAAAGTCATTTGGCATCCAAAATACAAATTTGATTTTGAAAAATTTTCATTTCAGTTTATATGGGAATTTGCTGTGTGATTGCACTCTTCAACTCGTAACTCCGGAACCGGAAGTCCAATCAATAGAAAATTTAATAGCAGCCGATGGGTTGTACCTTTCATTTGAGACTAACTTTGTGCAAATCGGTCTAGCCATCTCTGAGAAACAGAGGTCAATTTTTTTTCCACATATACACATACACGCATACAGACATATACATACACACAGACATTTTCCGATCTCGACGAACTGAGTCGATTGGCATATGACACTCGGCCCTCCGGGTCGGGATTAGATTGACGAATTTTAGAGTGAATGAGAAAGGCAAGAACATTTTTAGCAAATGTTGAAAGTTATGCAATGTTTTGGTGAGCAGTTCAATGTTTCATAGACATTAAATCAATTTTAACTTCGCTTTCTATTAAATAAAGACCCTTATTACAGTACATCTCTACAAAAGCGAGCTCAATTTGAAAAGAAATCTGAGGATTATTATTGATTACAGAACTCTGGAATTTTCTATTGGAATGTTTTCAGGCAGGAATTTGATATTGATGCTATTAGACAACTGTGAAATCAAGACCAATAAATCAGTTATCAGTTACATATCAGGACCCCATTCCGACAATTTATCAAAAGTCCTCATGATGTTTACAACAACAGGTTATCAATCTACGGATCAGATAATTGTTATTGTATTATTGAATTAAATCAGTCTGCATCAATAAATTTTCAACTTCAATCCAATATTTTTTTTTGGGTGTGGTGGGGGAGGGGGGTTGTATGGTGTTAAACTCCAAAACCTTCTCTTGGCTATGCCGTTACTTGGGGTTATTTATTTCGCTTTTCTTTTTTCGATATGTTTCAGATCGATCCGATGGTTATAAGTTAGAAAAATTGCAGTCAGAAGGTTCGCACAAATGAACATTTTTACACTGATAAGTTATCAAGTTCCTTCCAGACAACTTGGAAGTGTTCGGTGATTATTTCTAGCGGTTGTAGATAGAAAAATGAAATAAAAAATTCGTTTTATCGAAATAATGTTTGGCTTATTTCAATGGATTATTACTATATTGAACAATAAATAGCCAACAAAGAGTAAGCAACAAACAACAACCCATAACTTTTAAAGTATTCAAAATAGATATTTGAAGTCTTCAGTAAAGTTATTCGCAAAAGTAAGAGCTACAAATTTGCTGAAGGCATCATTTAGATATAATCACTTCCAAGAAAATTTGTGAAAATATCTCACTCATAGGGGGATTAATCAGCAACAGCACAATACCAAAAGAAAGGGCATATTACCTCCATTAAATTATCCGAAGATACAATTGACCTAAAATAAGCCGTTTTGGCGTTAATAATAGATTATATGTTTTTGGTCATATTTCTGGCAATGGGAAATGATAAAAATCTTTCGCCCGTATTTAATGTTTAATATCTCTTTTGATAATAGTCCGATTTCAACAATCTATAGCTTGTTCGAAAGGTATTCGTTAAGGCTGTCTAAAAACATATAAATTGTAATTCTGTCAAGTCAGTTTCGGCAGATAATTGAAAAAAACTGCAAAAAACGCCATTTTTACGCATTCAAACATTAATATCTTGGAAACTAAACATCAGAATCAAAAACAAATTAATAGCGTTCATACTGTTTTTTAGTTCTTTCATTTAAAATTGGTTTGGATAAGATCGGTTCAGCCATTGCTGAGAAACACGAATGAGAATTTGTCCGTTACATACACACACACACAGACACACACACACACACACACACAGACATTGTCCCAAATCGTCGAGCTGAGTCGATTGGTATATAAGACTCGGCCCTCCGGGCCTCGGAAAAAATCTTGAAAGTTTGAGCGAATTCTATACATTTCTTTTATAAGAAATGTAAAAAGGAGTTTACTTACAAACGAATGGTAAAGTTTTGCGTATGCTTTATGCCTGAATCATAGACTTCTATAGATTGATAAGAAATATTCTGTCATTATGTTATCGAAAAAGTTGTAATCTTTTGAAAAATAACTGAAATTTCCAGCACTAATGTGTCAACAGTGGTCATACCAACAGTAGACTCGACAGCTTTATCGCGAATTATGAGAATATCCGGGAACACACGGGGAGAGAGAACATTCCTTATCTAAAAAACAAATTCCTGAATTTTTTGAATCTGCTGTTTGATATGTCACATAAAGTTGCTGTCATTATTATTGAACACGATAGATGCAAAACAAAGCACATGATAGCTGAGTACATACGGTTCATAGAAGACTAGCGTGCACTTCGCAAAAATGTAATTTGGAGGTCTGTATAAAAAGGCGCACCATAGATGCTCTTGTCTTCAAGCGTTAGACCTACTAACCCAAGGAAATCAGCAGCGGCAGTACATACATGAGGAATATAAGAGATGACATGCTGGATGAGGAAGATGAAGAACAGGGCAAAAATCTTTTAATCATTGACATTGCTTGGGTGGGTAGCATTTAGCGCATAAAACGTTCTTCTACTATCTGTCACTCCATCTGCCGCGCAACCCTTTCAAAAGCAGAACTATATGCTATGGGAGACCGTCTTAATCTCTCAGCTGGTCAATGAAGATGGCTTATGGCTTAGATTTTTTTTTTGTGAAGGTTCACTTCGTCTTGATGATGCTACCTTGTCAGAAAAAAGTACTTGGACAGTAGGTAAGGAAGTTTGGAAAACCGTAACAGAAGCAATAAGAGCAAAATTTGTTCCACCTAAGCATGTGGCTCTCCGCCGGGTAGCAAACTTCTAACTAGATATTAAAAAATAAAATAAATGTTTTAAAGGCTTGCTTGAAACTATTGGCGCAGCCAACGTAAAATTGATCATCGAGTTCGCAAAGAAACAAGTTAAATTTACGTGAATAAAAATGTGTCATCTTTTATAAGCATATGCCAATTGAGAAAATTGTTTTTAACCAACTTTTGCGCTTTAAGGGCACAAAATCTACAACTAAATTGGTTACGGAATTTGCGTTTCGACTTCGTCCCATCAGAACCAGATACTACCTTATTGACAGGACAACTATACGTGAAAAAACTATTTGTGTTTCTGAGCAAAGCTCTAGTCCTCCATGATGTCTCGCAAGAAAAGGAGTGCTGATTAAGCTGATGAGAATCAATGAAATCGTAAAACCGTAAAATGGGGAAGTTCAGTCTCTTTTCCGAATGATTTTCCTGAAATCAAATAATGAGATTGTTTGTATTTAAAATCAAGTACTTGTAGACAAATTAAAGATAAATTTGAATGTTCTAATTTTTGGACGTGATTCCCTTCGTTTCATTATAAAAATAACACATTTTTTGCGAATTTGGCCATTAAGCCATATGCTGTTTTTGATTTTATCCGATGCAGCAGACGTTTAAGATACGTATTTTTTCACTTTTTTGTGCGCCTAATAGCAAATAAAAATTTATTCGTGAAACTAAATTATTACGATCATACCTTCCATTGAACTACTTTGATTCCTACACTTTTGCTGAGATAACTGTCAAAAATGCTAACCCATGTGGCTAAATTCACTATCAAGGAAGACCGACAGTGTCAAACGAGGACGTGTTCACATTTTTTTTTTAGAAAATCGAAAATTATTCTGAAGTTTTAAAGGTTGAACATATATATTGTTATATTTAGAAAGATGAGCTCTATCGGTTTATGAAGTCAAAGGAGAATTTTTTCTTCTTTCAATGACCCATTTTTCTATCTTTGCTGTCGGGGTAACTTAAATCAGTAGAATCATTGGATCGCAAAGAGAAATGACGTTCGAAAAGCAATGTTATGGCCGATTTCGCTACTCAGAAAAATTGTCCAAATTAAATAGTTAACATCCCGGTTGTGTTTTGTGGTTTTTGGAGAAAAGTATGATTAGTTTACTTACTGTGGCTTCATTCAGTAAAACTAACAACCGTGGATGTAAACTGGCATCACGGAAGATCGCATAAGCTTTGCATGGACTTCCTCTTATACTTCCCCTCACAAAACCCACATACTCGTTTGGATGCACTTTTTGATAGCCCGGTTGGCTGCAATTTCTGACACTTCGCTAGTCTGTGTATAAAGTGTCTGTAGTAAGAACGATATGTCATTCTCAATTCTAGGACGATTTTTCAGAAGGGCGTAAGAGCAAAATGTAAACAAACCAGTTTTATGCTTAATATGGAAGCTAATGGTATAAGTTACCATAAAAATTAAAAAAAAATATAGTAATAAGCATTTTAGATCGCATAACTAAGATTTTTTAAAAAGGCTTATTTCAATTTTGTGGGATGTGAAATCGAGTTGTTGTTACGCCCTCTCTGTTTACTTTAATGATTCTGTCGATATAAACGAGGTATTATACGTTTATTTAAATTAACAATACTCGTAATAGGTCACTGCAACCTAACAATCTAATAAATTGAATAGATTGAAATATTACTTCGAAATTAGTCTGAGGTTAACATTGGAACGGCTTAGGCCATTATAATCGGTTAGTCTTCCATACGCCGTGCTTTACCGACCGTTTTTCATCTGCCAACATTCATGCGCCTCTCTATAACCGGCGTAAATTAAAATGTAATGCTGTAAAGCCCGTCGTTTTCATTCTCGTGCGTGCTATTAATAATTTATTTTTGGATGAAACAAACAGGAAAGCATCATATATTTTTGAATAGTATTTCGGAAATATGGATGTTTTACTCAGTAAGTATGTTTTAGTTTTAAATAAGGGAGCAAAAAAGTATGTTTACTATTTTATTTTCAGAAGCTGCGGATATGTTACAAAGCGATTTGGAGGGACGCCTGTGTTCGGTGCCAACAGCTGTTTGGTTCGAGGTGAACAGGTATGAAACATTCCACACCTCCAATACGGAACCTCTGAATTTGGCATTGCCAGCAATACATAATGTTGGTAATGCTGATCGCGAGAACAACATTTTTTTCCGACTGATCGTGAAGCATTGAACCTTGTCGGCGATCGACACGAAGCGAAAACAATAGAACAGGTCAGTTCTTCGAGACAGAGGCAGCGTTTTAGAAACAGACTTACGGTTCTGTTTATCCTCACGGCGAAATGATCACTCGACACGCAATCCACTGATTCCTGTTATAGAGAATGCAGCATCGGGATCTCAAATATGTTTTCGTGTGTCTCCTCGACAAAAGACAGTCGACCCACTGTCGAACGATCACGCTATGCACATTGTAGTCACTCGTTTCGTCGACCGCTTTTTCCACCTTTGGCTTCAGGATCACAACTACTACTGGACCAGATTAAACGGGGAATATTGACGAGAAGGCTGTTTGAGATTTGTGTTTATAAGTTAGTAAATTTAAAACTGACGTTACCTGTGCCACTGGGCGTTCATATCGTTTTATGTTTTTACAATACGTGAACTATGAAAAATCACGTTATTTATTAAATCTTCATCTTACGGATCGCAGTTATGTATCCTCTCTGTAATTTGCTTCTTTGCTGACCATTTATGTTATCGTATTGATTCTTATAAACGAAAAGATTTTGGTGCGCATTTATATGCATTCCATCGATTGTAACAGTCTGAACATTTATTTGAAAAAACGGTAACATGCTTATGTATACAATTATCATTCAACATATAAATTATTATGAAAAAAAGCTTTAAAAACGCCAAATTATGTTTATTTCGCTCTACGTACCGCCGTTCCTTCCTCCTTAGTTGTTTTCATCTGTTGAATTTCCATCGTGTCCGCCTAACACATTGTACAGTGCATTTAATTCCCCACGCACAGCTCCAACAAATTCCTTATTTATACTTGTGCATATTTTTTTCTAAGTACAATGTGTTTGCGACATTTCCCTTTCCAGATTTCAGCCAAGATCAACAAACAAAATAAGAGGCCGTAAGAGCGGCACGATTTAAAAACAAGACTCATGTCAAAAGCCGCAGCAACACCAGCTGATTGTCAAAGGACGATAAAGAAGGGCGTTATGATGTACTAACATACAAAAAAGGCGTAATACATATTTTCCCTTATTTAAGAACCAAAACATTTTTTTCTTAAGAGATGCATGTTCATAATGATGCATTCATAAACCTTATTTCTTTTGGCCTTTAAATTAGATTTCTAGCTTTTTGTGTTAAAAACTGAGAATTGAAAACGTTCCGAAATATTTTAATGTTGATTTTCTCGAAACCATGCAATTGTTGTAACGCCCTTCTGAAAAATTGTCCTAGAATTGGGATTTGTGTTCATAAAGAAAACCAATAAATGAAAAAAATAATCGTTGCCAATAGATGGCGAACGTGTTTAGAACCGACTTTTGTTTTTTTTTTTGTTTCGATGACTTTTTGGGAGTAATATTTTTTGGTACAGTTACTGAAACTAGTCGCATATGATCAGTTTCCTCGGTGATCAAAGATATCTTGTTTTACAGTTATAATCACCCCAGAAGAAATATTTAATGATGAACCAAACACAATGTATAAGAGAAAGGAAGAAAATACCAATCGACGTCGGAACAGATTGTGACATTTGAGCGGGTATTCACATTAAACCATTCATTATTCCGAATCAAATTATGGATGACTTGATTGGACTCGTAAATGATAAAATTTAGAGCGATTTTGACATACGGTTGGATAGAATAGGTGCTTACCTTGTCGCACATAGTACACGCGATAACGTGCGGTTCCTGCAGCTTCTCGTGATACTGCAGCTGACACTTCTGGTTGAACGTCTTGTGGCACCGTTCGCACTTGTATGCGTTGGAGGCAATGTGTACCGTCTTCTCGTGAGTGCAAACCGTGCTCTTGTGGTTGAATCGTTTATCACAATACGAACATTTGTAAGGTTTCTCTCCGGTGTGCAGTCTCATGTGAATCGCCAAACGTTGCTCGTTGTCCAACACCTTGTTGCATCGGTCGCATTTGATGGCCTTTTTGATCGTCTCGTGCGTTCGTGAGTGAGCTATCAGATTCGACTGGTGATTAAAGCACTTGAAGCAGATTTTGCACTGATACGGTTTTTCACCCGTATGCAATCGCATATGGATGAGCAGTTTATCTTCCGACTTGAAAACTTTCCCACAGGTCACACAGGAGAAATTATTATCCACTCCGTTCTCCCCATGCACCTTCTCGTGGCAAGTGAGAGTGCTCTGGCTACGAAATTTCTTCTCGCACATCCGACATTCAAAGGTCGGTTCTTCGTTGTGAATCCGATAGTGTTTCTCCAACTTTGCCTTGGAATCGAAAGTCCTCGCGCAGATCTCGCAACCATAACTAATCTTGGGTGGTGGAGCTACTGGAACAGCCGCATGATGCTGAAGAATTGCTCCTGGCTGGCCAGGATGAACCGGCGCAGGTTCCACACTGTACGATCGGTGCTGATCTACCCCCGAGCTAATCGTCGACGCGTTGGAGTGATCATGATGATACTCGTGTGCCATATGGAACGAAGCGGGCTGCTGACCGGTAGCGTTCTGCTGCGGATGCGACAGGTAATGATTCGATATAAGCTGCAGATCGAGTGGTTTCGCATAATAAACCGGCTTCGTGTCCGGATGATGTGGGTGTTGCTCGTAAATTGGGGCATTTTGACTGTAGTTCACGGGTGGAGTAGCAGTTCCACTTTGTGATCCCGATGGTACATTTTCCTGCTTCAGAATGACGCTGGGATTGGGCACTTTCAGAAAGCCGCCGGAAGAACTTGGCTGGAAAAACCCGGTACTAGCAGGTACCGATGAGTTTGAGACGGAGCTAAAATATAATGATATGCAAATGTTAAAATTACATCAATGCACTAATTTGGTTCCGAAACTTACTAGTGTTTATTGCTGAACGTGTTGTAGTCCATATCTGTATACCCTAGACTCGCTAGTGTGATTCGTCGCAACAAAAATTTCCAGTTATTTTAAACGATCTGCGATTATAGAGGGAATAAGTCAGAAAAATCAAAACCAAATTCGAATTAAGAAAATATAACTTTATTTATTCTATTTATAAGAAACAGGACAGCGAACACTATTCCTCGCATTACCGCACGAAGATAAAAATTTTCTGCGTTTGACAGACTCACGAAAAACGAACTGATCGATGAAAGGCTTGTCAACTGCTTCTGCTAGTCGACATAAACATTACAGGTACACCCCACTATAGTTCACTCGCGTGTATGTTCTATCCGAGGGGTATCTCAGCTGCAGTAAATTGTAAGAAAAATATCTGCACTGAGAAACAAAAATAGACAGAGTTTGCATATTTTCTATTCTCGTCTCTTTTATTCTGCTGTGATATTTATGTATTTTGTAGCATATATACTTTTCAAGTGGGAGAGGGATAGAGAGGGGATATACCGAATATGTTCAATGCGTATAATTTTCAACAGTAGAAACAAGAGACATAAAAAATATGGTACCGATGACTAGATAAAGTTCTCCCTGTGCACGCCTTGCGAAAAATGAGATGACAACAAGCGACTAATGTTGCTAGATTAATTTCCCATGCTTTCGGCTATTACTGAGTATAGTTGCGCCTCGAAGATTTCAACTGAACCAAACACTCCCAAATCAAACTTTAATTAAAAATTGAATATGGAGCTTCCACACACCATTTTTTTGTATTTTGTTTCTAGTCTAGTCTAGTCTACACATACACAGCCAATACATGTAGGGATCCTGGAAAATTGCAAACGTTCGTCCACAATTTTTCTTGTCATTATTAATGTTTGTGGCACATATTGAATATGACACAAGCATTAAAGCGGCCAGGCCAACTGTGCAGCGTACAAAATAAAGATGATACAAAATTATACGGCAATCAAATTATTCATTCAATGAATAATTTTATCAACGGATTATTTTGAACCTTGAATAAGGAAGAAACGTGGACAACCGTACACAACCGTTTCAATTTGATGGGGGTTTGATAAATCGTTGGGAGTGACTTTGCTAAGAAGGTCATGTTTTTTTTGTATTTTGTTTCAGCAAAATATACCAACAATTCTATTTTTTCCAGCAAGGAAAAATTCAGCAAGATTTTGCTGATATTTGGCAATCAAAATTTAGTGTGCAATACTAGATCTTGCAGCACTGAAATAAAGTGTGCGCAACTCTTCTACAAAATTTTCGAGCGCTCTTGATAGTTTGTGTATTATACAGAGGAATACAGGCGTACAGAGGAATGCGCAACACAGCCCAAAATGATGCCATCTTTTTTGTTCCTGGCACCCACTGTTTTTGCTGTAACTTTGAGTGACTTCAACCAAGTAACACGATAAATTAATACGGAGTAAATTAAAAAGTTACTGTTTCGTAGAGTACTTTTTTCGTAATACGCTGCCATGTTATATATTTTATATTGTTACAAATAGTGCAAGAAAGTGAATGAAGTGTCTTGTTTACTTTGCACGATAGGTAGCCATCTGACTGTTCGATAGGTAGATTTGGCTTCACTCTGGGCGAACCTTTAAACAAAACAACTAAATAGCGGAGCTGGATCAATATTGAGGTTAGAATGGATAAAGGTGACTCGCGATTGTCGCCTCTACCAGTAAACTGACAACAATACTAAGAGTAGAAAGGAAAAATGGAAATGTCGATATACATTCAAATGGTATTGACATTTATTTTTACATTGTAAGTTCTCCGATTTTTATCTCATAGTATATTTAAAGTTTTGAGTTTATTTGAGTTTTATGAAGCTTGTTGTCTTTACGATTTTAGGTCACTCATGTCGATGTGAAATTCGCCAATGCTTCAATAATAATGATCATGTCAGCAAAGACTTGATATAGACATGCCGCTAAAGATTTATTATTCATTCAAAATGAACTCGACAACAAGTACCTCAAGTTTCTGCAATCTTCAATTCTTCATGATGCTTTATTGAAATCAAAGCACGGGCACTGATATTTAATTTTTTTCATCTCTTCTTATTCGTGATCTAAAGCTGGATGTCGACCACCAATTGGCACGAGAATGCAATGATGATGTTTTTATTCATTTGTCAAAACGCACCGAAAAGTAAATTTTGAATTTTATAAACTCGATAAATATTGTAATGAAATGTTATTGAATTCTAATAAAAAGTAATTTTAATAAAGAAATTATGTTTCCTACATCTGAAAAATATATAGAAATGAAAATCACTGGATCAAAGATTGCAAATTCTTAGTGAACGTTTTTCGTATCTTAACCGTTTATAAGGCAGTGGCAGCTATATTGCCACCAACAATTCTTATTTTTATCAATAACTACGCGGCAACAATTTATTTTTTCTTCACTACAACCATATACTTATGGAGTACCTCCTTTCTGCTTACGTTGCTGCCAGTTTTCCGGATTTTGTATAACTACAATCTGGAGTTGGTTCAATATTGAAGTTAGGACCAGATCAAACTACCTCGCGATTGTTTTCACTTTTCTTATGTCGTTTTCGCTTGAAGCAGAAACTAATTCAGTTTCAGGCCTAACTGCTGTCAAACCGTTTGTTTGAAGCTAGTTTCGAACCCAGGTTATGGGCCACTGAACTGAAAACCGGGTTGGGTTTTAACCTGAAATATATTTCGGGTTCGCTCAATCTATCGCTGTTTTGCGAGTACTCGACTAGGGTTCGTCGCGGTGCGGATGTGGGCGGTAAATGGATTGTCCGCACCGTAACCGCAAAAAAATAATAAAACCGCACCGCTTACCGCAACCGCACTTTATTAACCGCACCGCACCGGTTTGCGGTAAAATTTTTATATTTTTAAAAATAGTGTTGAAAAATTGTTCATTTGTGTAACCATATATAATAAAATGTTATTCTTATTCACACGAAATTTAACTTTAAGAAACTCCTCAGAATGTAATGTTTATGAAAAAAATCAACTTTGGCATTTTCTATTAATAAAATTCCGTGCATTTTAAGGCAAACATTATACATTCAAAAACGTTCTACTGCAGTAATAGGAAATCTTTTATTTAAGCAACCCTTCAGTTAATTGAAAAAAGTGGAATAAAAATGTAATAAGAAATGAAATTGTATAGTTTTTTCTTTAAATTTTTATATTTTCATTGTTTTTGACATATGAAAATGGATGATTTTCGCATTTGTTCAAGGCTTCTGTCTGTCACGTTACATTTTTACGCATATTTCATACGATAAGTCAGCTAAAACGATAAAACCAGATTATATCACAAATGCACATTATTGATGTCACTAATCAATTTATTGTCATTTTGATACGTCTGTCACGTTACACAATTTTCGCAGTTAGTTTGAAGGTTGCCCGACTAAATAGAAAAAGTCTGTTCCGTTGGCCCCCAAATTTGCATGACCACAGTTTTAAGTTGAAGTTTAGAAAACAAGGAAGAGTTTAAAATATAGTTTTCCTGAAGAAAAACTTTGTTTTCGATTTCTTAGAGTACTCTCAATGATCTGTCACGGTACAAACAGAATCTGTTACAGTTCCGCATTTTGATTGAAGCAAGGATATCAAGACAATCGTACACAAATCATCCTTAATGGGGATAGGCGTAGCGTAGTTGGTAAATCGATTGCCTTGTACGCAGTGCAGCTGGGTTCGATTCCCAACCCCGCACATAGGGTTAGAAATTTTTCATAAGAGATTTTTCTAACCCGAAGAAGCGAATGACCTTAAGGTTAAAACCTCTATAATCGAAATTAAAAAAATGATCCTTAATCTAGGATCTTAGTATTAACGGGAAATTTCATGTTTATTTTGAAAAATATAATGGTTTTGATGAACAAACGTGAATAACTTTTGAAAAGGTCGTAATTTCATAAAGTAACTTATTATATCAAAAGAAAAGCTAAAATTACTTAAAAACATCTGTATTCTGAAGGATAATTTGTCATGAGCATTTTGAATTGAAAAACAATTTTGAAATACATTCTGTAACTTAATTATTCAAAAAAAATTAAATAAGAATTCAAAATTAAAAGAATTTTTGAAATATGTCAATACTTTTTATTGTTATTTTCTCTACGATGCAATTATATTTAATTTTTTTATTTGCAATTAAATTTTAAACGTGTTATTTTTTTTGCGTTTGGTATTTGTGAGTAATTTATTAAAAGGGCGTACTTTCACTACTAGATATTTATTGAAAAAAAAATCTAAATATTTCAGAAAATTTTTCTTAAGGCATTTTCCTTCGAAAAGATATTTAGTATTAATTTCGTATAAGAAAATTATATTTAAGACTGGCAAATACTAAGAAATTTAGAATAGCTGAAGGAATCAGTAGCGTCTGGCTCAAATGGCACGTTCCCCATGTTGGTCGAAGATTTGTGCAATTCCAGTTTCTTCAGTTTTTAGGGTTTCGTTATCAAAAAAAACATTGTTTTTCTGTAATTGTATTTTTATTTTTTTATTTTCAACAATATATTTGTATTTTTAACATTCTGTTGTAATTTTTAACATTGTTTTTTTTTAAAATTTCGCCAAAAAATATTCACAGAAGAATTAATTCCCTAGAACTCGCTATGATATAGTTTTGCTGCACAAATGGCGATTTTCGAACAATATATATTGAAAGTAGTGAATTCATACGCCCTTTTTAAATATTACTCTTGAATAAAAATTGTTGGGTTAATATTGCAAAATACTAAGTCTCCCATATAGATGAAACGTAAAAGGTTTCATCAGTATCAAAGTTGGTCACCATCATTGACGTAATTGAATCAAACTTGATGGAATTGATTTACAGCAGAAAACATCTGTCACGTTACATAAGACCAACTGTGTTTTCTTAAAAATGAATAAAACTTTAAAGTTTTCACAATACAGTTCCAAAAGGTAGACTCAAAGT
The DNA here is from genome assembly GCF_030247195.1 of Topomyia yanbarensis. Classification (NCBI taxonomy): domain Eukaryota; kingdom Metazoa; phylum Arthropoda; class Insecta; order Diptera; family Culicidae; genus Topomyia; species Topomyia yanbarensis. The sequence goes on along the minus strand of NC_080671.1, from coordinate 170,842,970 downwards.
AGTAAGAAAAAATGCAGGTTAGACATTGTATGCATGCTGTTGTTGTGGTCCACAAAACTGTTTCGAATTTTTGATCTGTCACGTTACAAGTTATTTGGTTTCCATTACTTCACAACTGAAAATAAGCAATAATCCATATTAATTCAAATTGTTCAAGCAATATCATCAAATTTAAATTAGACTACGATGAAAAAATGTGGTTGCAAGCAAAAAGTTGAAAATATGGATTTTGTTTACCTTTTTATCTCCTTACGGTCTTTTAGTCATTTTCAGATTATGCAAGTAGCATCAAGAACGAAGAACGACGCAATATTTGACGAAAAAAATTGCTCTATGCATTACATCTAATCAGGGGTCCGGTCTCAACGGGTACAGAATTATTGAACATTAGAAAAACTGCAAAAAATATATGTGGTATTTGGCAAAAAAAGCTTTAAAAAAGCTACAAAATAGTCTTAACTGAAAAATATTAGGACTTAATTTGTTAGAAAATTATAGTAAATTTGAATGGAAGTACGCGAAAAAAGTTATGTAGCATACTTTTTGAGAAAGAATCCAATAAAATTGACTGTAGAAAAATTCACAGTGAATTTATACAACAATCAAAAAAGATAGAAATACGATGTTGATGAACGAATGATAGAAGTGATAGAATAATGATCCTAATTTGGACCCTTCCTTATTTTGGACGTTTTAATACATTTGTATCCTTTACTGCCAATTACTCAAAGTTCGTTTGGTTTAATGAAGATAATTATATTCTTTGGGTTGTGTTTAAGTCCCCGCATAATTAGTTCATCTCCAATTCCTTTAAATTAGTCAAAATTAACAGTTGAAAAATTGATATCGAAAACGATTCATAATTCCACGATTTCCAACAGAAATCTGGAGAAGTTATGCACTTTTAAATTGGATTTAAGAGCATAAATTTATTGTTTTTAAATTATCTAATAATTTTGTCTCTTTTGGATCTTGCATTTTACGTATGTGAAATGGTTAGTTTGTGAAGTTTTACTTAGAAGTATAAAATACCTACCAATATATGTCGTAAAAATAATAGCGTCAAAATATCTCGGACACAGCTAGATTTTCTTTCGTTATAGCAGTCTGTTTATCAATTTAGAATAATCAAAATTATCACTTCATCAATTTTGAGGTTGCGGAAAAACCGCGCGGTAAAAGTTCTTTCCCGCACCGCATCTTCGGGAAAAAGTGTCTCACCGCACCGCAGATTTTGCGGTGCGGGTGCGGTAATTACCGCAACGACGACAAACCCTGTACACAACTCAGTTCCATTGAAAACGTTTGTTTGAAGCAACTAACCTGGGTTAGTTTCTAGGTTCTCAATTGAAAACGACATTAGGCGTAAGTGACAACCTCGGAGTATAAATCAATATCTATTCTTCAAAAGGGCTGAAGACATTTGTTGTAAACAAAGTTATTTTGCCCATCATTCCGCTGCCCAGTTGAATTTCATGAAAATACACATTAACATTTTTACCCTTAGTAAAATCAATTTTAATTTTTTCTATGTTAAAATTATAACAAATTAAGAGAAATCAGCTAAACAAAAGTTCGTTTAAAAAATATTATTAACCCAATCGAAAAAATAATACGAAACTATCCTACTTACACTAATAAGTCGTTCGACTTACGTGCGAAACGCTTCCTCGTACCACCCGGTTAAACCACTAGGAAATCAGTTCGGAAGCCTAAATTTAATCGGAATCGGTTGTTGCATTCGAATTGGAATTATTGCATGATTACGAATCGTTTTTAGAGGAAGTTATCGAATTAACAGAATTGATTTCTCTTCTCTTTGTTTAGCACAAGAAAAGTAAGAAAATTTCTGTCAACATCTAGCACTGAAAATACCGGATCTATCCAACCAAAACAAATCAAACCAGTTAGTTATTATATTCATCGGATCCTACAATCAGTCAACAGCACTACAAATATTCACTTCTTTCTTGAACAAATCTAAACACTACAGATATTTTTTATTCAAATAAACACAAAAATCAACTAACCTTTTATAGATCGTAAAAACCTCAAACGTTAAATTCAAAGCACTCCGTACAATGTATGGTTTCGCTTTCCGTCATGCCGTAATGTTTACCTATAATCGGTCGACATGCGGCATGACATGAGTCGTTACCTGACGAACCGTTACGAACAGAGCTGCCAGATTTTGGAGTTGCTGTTTTGTGTGATATTCATTGTTTGAATGTATCGTTAAGGTGGCATAAAACGGTAAAATATTTGATAATGAAAAACCCCTGGATGAACATGTCACAAACGTCAAACAATTTTTGGGTTTTTCAGAATGTGAGCAAATAGGTAAAAATTTGCAAATTGTGGTTTTTCTTCAGTATTTAAAGGTTTGGTTTGAGCACCATGACAGGCGGTCCGCCAGCATCCGCATTGTATGAAACCTGAAGACAAAGAAATAGAAAAGCAGAATGGGAATAGAACAAATAATTGTTTTTTGGGAAAAGTGAGTTATACAGTAACAAATGCGATTTTTCGGTTTTCATGGTGCCGTTTTCCGAAACTCGAACTTTTTTTTATTTTTTTTTATTTGGTTCTTCGAGTAACTACAAGCTTCACAATTCTTATTGAATTTCATGTGACACAATTTTATCAAGGGTTTTCGCGTTCGTCGCGGCGCTCCTCGACGCGGAAATGGTTGAACGTCTACTCTTGTAACGCTCGTGTGCGTGGCTCTGCGTGACAGAAAATATTTTTTGTGCGCAATCAATCTATAAATAAATCTTAACATTACACAAAAGATCCATTGTTGCCTTGCCTTAGAAATTGTATAACAAAATAACTTTCGGTTTGAGCACTTTACATCAGACGCTCCCCTTAAATAGATTGTGTCGTTTCAGATTACTAGTGGCCACTATTTTTATTTTCGATGGTTGGAAAGTTATACACACAACGAAAACACCGATGTTTCACAACGGACAAAAGCTCGTTCGTGATTGGTTCCTTCGAATTTCAAGCATCGATCCGTAAATCTTTGGACAGAAAGAATTGTTATTTCAGTCGAATGCTGTTGTTAAAATCCATCGAGTTCTGCAGTGGTAGATTGTATATAAATACCGGGAGCAAAGACGATTAATAGGCCGCTGCCGTCTCGGTAGACTGGACTACTTTCTTTAGTTTGTCTAGTTCCGGGTGAGTAGTGACGGCAATTTGATAAAATCTTGTATATAAATACCGAGTGAGAAGACGATTATTAGGATGCGGCCACCTACGTGAACTGACTGCATCATGTAAATTTTGTAGCCCCATGCTAACAGCTGAAGCCAATTGGAACAACTATTTCCCATTTAGAGATTGTTTTCGTTAGGCGCCGTTCAGAAATGCCTTGGTTTCTGACCCCCTTCTTACCCTCCGTGGACAAGCGTAGACAATCTCTGTACTCCTACCTACATTGCCCTTTTTGTCCGGTAATTTCACAAAGGAGCTTTAAATTCCACGAAATTATGGATTTTTCCAATGTATTGAACTACTGTGAAGTTGAATGTTATCCCAAAAGCATATATTTCTTATTTCTTCACAGAATTTTAGTTTTTTGTGACTTTCGTGAAAATATCGCATTTTTTAACAAAATCAGTTTGAAAAAGGTTTTGAAAAATTTGTGCCCAAAAAAACACATTTTTGCATTCATCATAATCACGTAAAATGGAAGAAATATATGAATTCTTGAATTGGGCCGTGCAACAAATTACGAAATCCAAAAAAATAATGGGAATTGCCTAAATTACATAAAATTGGATCAAATGTTTCTGAGAGCAAAGTTGTGTGAGGTCAGTTACAGAACTGTATGTGCAATTTAAGTGTTGCTTACTAGTGAGGAAAAATTTGAAAGGAAAATACCAAGCGCTTATACCGCCTCCTCCTCTGTCCACGTGGTATATGACGGCCCTTAGCAAATAAAATAGCCCCTGTCAACGCTATCAAATCAGAAGAATTGAGTTTTTAATATCTACACCGATTATGTCAGAATCGAATTCATGAATAGCAGATGAGTCCCTATGTCAAAAGTCAGCAGCATCTATCGATCTTCGAATCCAAAGCAGCACGGCAACATCAAAGGTTCTTTTCAGAACCACCACAAGTATTTTAAACAATTATTTGAAAATTTCCAATTTAAACGTGATTTCGTTTAATATCAATAGATTGGGTTATATCTTTGATGGTGGTCTTTTTCAAGGGAAATACCATATTTCCCTTGAAAAAGGTCAACCTCAAAGGCCGAAACGTCAGACAATAACCATCAGTTGTTTTGCTTATACTTGACTGAGACAGCCGTTCCAATTCCAATAAATCAATAGATTTTTATTCACAGCCCAGGGTGCAGTCACGACACTCACAGTCACAGACATCACTCACCCATCTTTTATTTGGTAATTCAATTGGAATTCTTAAGATTATTATATTTGCTGTTGGTTGAATAGGAATTATTTCACAAAAAGCCTTCAGAAGCAGAAAAAGACAATTAGTCATTTGAAACTACTCGTTTTATTATAAAACAGGAACTATGTAATTTGGTCTCGTCATAATTCGTCATAAAATTCAATAAGTTAGGTTCTAACTAGTACTAATGAGACAAAATCACACATTTTCATTTTATCTTTAAAGCTTGCAGGTGCTTAGTTTAAGCTGCAGTTGTATCAGTTTTAAACCACATTCTTATAAGTAAAACAGCTTACTGTGCACTCGGCAATGTAAAATAAATATAAAAATACTTCTTCACGAATGATTGCACTATTAATTGGAAGCTCTAGTGATGGGAATGTAGTTTTAAAATTAAAGTGTTTAGTAGTAAGTGAGTGAGTCCCACAGATATCTACCAATAGTGTTTGTAAATTAGCACCATATCGAGCTCAAACATTGGACAAGGTAGTCATCGCAGTTTTCAACTTTTGTAAATTTCTGAATATAATCACTAATGGTATTAATTTGCACTTCATGATGAAACAGGTCTCCATTATTGCTGACTACTTCTTTCCTTTGCAATGGCACGCTGACAAGAAATACGCGAAAACTTCTTAACAATAGCTGATTTTCAATTCTTACTCCTACTCTCCATCGCCAGCGTAATCTCATCAATACTCTTTCCTCTGGTTTCAGGAATGAAGAACGCATTGAACAACACCCCGAAGACACAGCATCCAGCAAAGGTCCACATGCAGCCGTGCATTCCAAGTACTTCCACCATCACAGGGAAGTACTTCACCACGATAAAGCTAACCACCCAAAGGAAGGTGGTGCAAAGCGAACCAGCGAAGCTTCGAAGCTGAGATTAAAGGAGAGGATTAGACTGTTTACAGTCAACATTAATATTAACTTAGCCCTTACCTTTTGCGGCAAAATTTCGGACAGAATCACAAACGTCAACGGCAACATACCGACAGAGGCAATGAAGATCACGAACGACAGACTAGCCACTGGAAGCCAACTGATTACTCTAACATCGAACCCGCTCGTTTTGAGATAGGCATGAACGCCCATAGCAGCCAGACCGACGGCTGAACCGAAAGTGGTAACTATATACAGAATCTACAAATAAACAACAAAGAAATAAGTTGACGAGTAGGAACAATAAATAGATAGTTGAAAAATTACCTTTCGTCTACAGCGATCCACAACCAGTGTTGACACATAGGATCCCGCAATCTGGATACCACCGACTATGATGGCGGAAATGTTAGGATCTAGCCCTGTACTAGCATCGGCAAAAATTTGTGCCGTATAATTGATCAGAGCGAAGCATCCGGACAGTTGGTTTAAAGCGACGAGAACCATTCCTATTATGATGGCTTTCTTCGTGGAGAATGGAGCTGAAAGAAGGTAAGAAATAGTGTAAGGAATCTATTTAAAACAATTGATGAAGCGAATGGCAATCATCCTGAGTGACGGATCTCGGAGTGTGAACAGTTGAGCAATTCCAATACTCACCAAAATCAGCCCACTTGATGGATGAATCGACGTTGGAATCTTTTCCTCGAATCACGATTTGGCTCATTAGCTTAGATATTTCTTCTTTCAGCATATTTACGTGCTCCGGAGACGATGTATAGCCTCGTAGATACTTCAACGAACCTTCGGCTGCTTCAATTTTATTACAGCGAATCAAGTGCTGCGGTGTCTCTGGAAACCGAACAAAACACAGCAGAAACAGGATCGGGAGGAAAATTAGAATGTACGACGTGATGTGATACGAGAGATATGTTCCGACGACGAACGAAACCAGCGTTCCCAGGTTTATGAACAAGATGAAAAAGGTTCCCAGAGATCCTCTTATTCTGTAATAGAACAATAATGTATCAAAATAAATGTTGTTTGTTTCCTGTGACTAATCGAACCTGTCCTCCGAAATCTCGGTTACGTATAGTGGAACTAGAAGAAAAACTCCTGCAGCTCCCACTCCGGCCAACAACCGGCCAAGGTACAAAATTTCGACGAATCCTCCAAAAGCGATGCACGCCCAGAAACCGATCAGGGGCAACGCTGCGATGCAGAGGGAAAACTTTCGTCCAAATTTATCCGCCGACCAGCCGAACAGAACCGTCCCGAAGATGGCGCCAACACACAGCAACGACGCAATCCACGTGGCTTGAATATCTGTTACCGGTCCTGTGCTGAGGGGTGACTCGGTTGATATGAGCAGTGGCAGAAACGGTGAGAGCCATCCAATTGCGGTTCCTTGCGACAGGGAAATTATATTTACTGCGGAGCGAAAGGGAAAAAGTGAAATGGATTGTAAGCAATTAGAAATAGATTGGCATATTCAGATATTAATTATAGCGACTAGCAGTTGCACCACGTGCACACAAATGTCTAGTAAATGTGTATCAAATACCCTAATCGAGAAATTTAATCGTAGAGCAATATGTTATATCAAAAATTATCTGAAGTCCTATTTATGAACTGTGATTAACACGGAGTTGCATATAAAACACTACCCAGATGATATTGATAAAGTTAAAGTCGATGAACGGTTAAACTTTTGCGATTCAGAAAATTTCACCGAAATGTCTCCAACAGAACATTTCTACGCATCCCATGTTCACCAACTCCGAATTCATATACGATGCAATTATTCGAAACCAGTTACGTTAGAAGTGGATGGATAAAGCAGCCCGGGGACAACTTGACAGCTTCCATATATTGAACTCATAAGCAAATTTTGTGGTGATTTGGTGATGTCATGGCGGCTCGAATGGAACAAAATTTAAAAAAGGCGCATCCCATCTATTATTTTCTATATCTGTAAAAAATGGACAATTTAAGCATTTCTATCACCAAATTTATTTCACTGTTCAAATTAGAAACTGTCCATACCTTAATAGAAACATATATTCCATTTTGGACCTATATAATCCAAGAAAAATAAATCGATTTTCAGAAATACAAGAAGATGGGTTTCAAAATCGAGCCACTTCCACTTATATTGAAATTTCCGAAAAACTTCAGAATCGAACCAACATGAAATCCTCCTGTAGACGCCGTTCAATTAGTTTTCTGTCGGACTGGAGCTGAGTAATATGCAAAATGAATTCTGAAGGGATCCGTCCCAAACCATCGCAAAATCTTTTGAACAGAATTATTGCAAAAGTCAAACAAAACTCTGGCAGGAGTCGAACATAATTGTATATTCCTGGCAGCAATCTTGCTAAAACCGGGCACTACCGGTTTGCTGCCAGAATTCTGGCAAAAGCGCACAAATTTTGCTAACTGTGTAGAAAATCCTACATATTTCGTTTATATTCCCAAACAACATTCTAGAATGCTTGACGTTCTTAATTAATTTGAAACAAGATGTCATATGTTCACGAATTGTTTGGCTTCATGATTTACTTTCATTGGCCAAAATGATTTTCATTCATATTTCTCGGGCAAAAAGCATTGCTTACACACTTCACACAACAATAAAACCAAAAAAAAACAACGACTTCCAGCTAAATTTATAATAAGATTTATGTACCTTGCTGACAGTTTCCAGTTAGGCATAATTTTTTCTCTAATAATTGTTTTCTTTATCCACATTTTGGAATACGCTTTTTCTAAATGTTGTTCTTGCTGCATTGACGGCGTTCATAACACACGTAACGAAACACACTTTTCTCTTGAAACTATTTCGTTTCGTTGTTCGTGGTACTCGTACGGAGAAGGCATACTAGCGCCACCATCAAATTAGTGGTACCTATATGAAACAAGCACTATCTGTCAAGTTGTCCCCGGGCTGGGATAAAGCGACATTGATCGCACTGCGTCTCGGAAACTGGAGGCGGCTATCTGATGCGTTCCACTATACATTTTTTAATTCATAAATGTGCAGTAGCCTGAATATATTATTTTGAAGAAATGTATCCGACTAAAGCCATGGACTAAATTGTGAATACACGACGATGAGAGTAAAGTGGACTTTTTTATTTGGGCTTATTGCTAATGACCGAGAATGACATCAGCAAAGAAATCCAGAGATGTATCCGGCAACTGTGCTCCAAAACACTCGGGTCTGAGTAAATTTCACCAAGATCACTCACAGAAGGTGTAGGAATCACAAATTACATAATCTGCTTGGTGAACTGGTCATCGGAAGTGCAGTGAGAAATGATCGGACAGTTTAGGTGGCTTGTCATGTCGCCGGAATGTCGGATAGTCGCAGTGAGCAAAGGGGCATCATCCAGAATGAAGAAGAGTCGAGGGCCCGCTGTTCAAAGAAGCTTATAACGGTTTATCATGGTCCAAGTTGACAACTTATTGATTCAGCAAAGACAGTTTTAGGGTGGATGGTTCAGTACGTAACGGTTTGAATCAAATACTAACGACAAATACTGCCAAAGAAACTAGCTGCACCCTTGGAAGAAATTATATAAGTTATACTTCAATATAAAAAATCCAGCGCATTAATTCCAAATATTATATTTTGATATTTTTCGAAAACTACTGAAAAGATGCCATCGATAAAGAATGGATGAATTACGTTGTAAAAAAAATATAGTATTGACACTGCACTGGTGAAATATCAACACTTTGTACCTTCAGCAAATTATTTGAAGCCGCTTTGATACGATACCACACAAGCTATTACATAGTAAGCTTTACCGTTGAGCATCTGTCAACAAATCAAATGAACCCATTGTTCCCGCTTTATAATCTCTCTGTTAAGTGGATTTGGTATACGTGATCTTTCGATTGGCTCTTGACTTGATTGCGCACATTGATACGCATATATTGTCAAACAATTTGATTTACACTTTATCGACCATGAAGCGTTCATTCAGGTCGCACTCACCGTTTCTACATCCTGTAAAGCTACCTCTGGAGTGCCACTAAGCAACGTGCTAGGGTTTTTCAGTTTTATATTATTTATACACGATCTTGCACGGGTCCTGGCTAAGTGGCCCGAATAGTGTCATTAACACTCCAAGAACCACGCGTCAAAACTAGTAATACAGCTAATTTGAATTGCTACATCTCCACTGTTCCCCAACAGATCTTAAAGATTATAACATGGACAGCCCAAAGTTTGTAGATGTGTTTAGATGCCACAAATCGGTTAGTAATTTAACATGAAAATTTACCGTGACAAGTTTTTTTTACTCACAAAATTTACGGTATGTATGCAATGCTCATGTTTCGTTAGGAAATTAGCAATGCTAGAAAAAATTTTGGGCATTGTGCAGGAAATTTTGGGGGTAAAAAAAACTTGTTATGAGAAAATTCATTTTTCATTTTCTGTATCAAATCAAAAAGTATGATCATTATACGATGATCTTCGACGAAACTATTTTGCGGAGACCCAAGCTCATTAAATTTCCTCAAAAAGTTATCGGCAATATGGTTCCATAAAAGTCCAGATAGTACACCACCTTGAGGACATCCACCGATACGAAGTTTCCTCGACTTGCCATATAGAACATCTGTGGCCTTGTGCTGCTTCCGTAATGGATTCGAAAGACACGAGCTTTTGCAAAAAGCCATTTTCAATGTTAAAAATTACATCAGGGTGCTCAGTTCTGCCGCTGAAATGCATGTTGCAACGCACGAAGCGGGTGCTCGCTTAAGGCAGTATCCCGAATGGTGTGATGGATTAAACGTCCCAAACATTTGAGAAAGAAGGATGTCAGACTGATCGGCTTTGCCTCCGCATTGGTAACGCGATCACCTTTGGGAATGAACTTTACAATTATTTCCCGTCACGTTAGTAGTAAGAATGTTTTACTAAATATTCTTTAACTGCTAATATCCTCGTTGAAGTAGAACTGAAATGATTCAATCGTTTCCCGAAAGCTTTGCCGGAGCAAATCTTTCAAGCGTCCATTTGATCGATTCGACTGTCATAATTCTACGAATAAATACCAGAGAATAAAGGCCTAAACGCAATGGCGACGGAAGCGGAACGGCAACGGAAAGCGGCTGTCAATTATAATTTTGAATATATGCAAGTCAATGCGGTTGTCCGCAATGATGGCGGAACGGTAAACGCGGCGTTGTACTAAAAGAACAAAACCGCGTTTTTTTGAATAAATTCAAAAAGAGCGGCAATCGAAAACGCGGTAAACAGATTGTTTTAATTCAAATTCACCGAATTCCATATTCAGTGGAATCTAACGTATTGTATTGCGGATATTTAGGTTGGGCAGAGAGTGAACTTAATAGCAGCTTTTTTTTCATTCGATTTTAGAGGTTTTAACCTTAGGGTCATTCGCCTTTTTTGGAGTAGAAAAAGCTTTTTTCTAAAAATCTCCAATCATATGTGCGGCTTTGGGAATCGAACCCAAATAAGCAATTTTCGTGTGCGTACTAATGGACCAGAAGAAATTCAAAGATGGCGGCATGAAAAACATGAACGAAATTCACTGTTGAAACTGTACTCATTGCAAAAGATCTCTGTTACTTTTTGTTCTTTTAACGAACAGTTTTGTGAATTAGTGCATACACAAGATAATAAAAAGCTGGGAAAGATAAGAAACGATATTTTAACAAGAATAAAAGATAGTTTGTTCGTTCTAGCACATCTGGTACAACGTCAATACACTTTGGATTTTGCGTACTGTTGATTTATCGACGTCCACCAAACGAACCATTATACAGATGCCACTAGTGTAACAAAGTATTTTAATTTAAACAATTAAGGAAACTGGCACGTCGGTGGGCATACTACGGAACCGTGGTTATTTTATCTACTAGACAGCTACGTTTCTTGTTACTCTAGTTTTGTTCACAGTTTACGTTCTGACGAACGCGAAAAATCATTTGGATGCACAGACCAACTTCGTAAGCCACTTTGCAAGCAAGTGTACAAAGCAAGCGTTAGCCAGGATAAACTAATTGACATTGATTGAAAAGGAGAAACTCGCTACCGGATACGATACGTAAACCATTTATCTGCAGTATATCAAAGATACTGGTTCATGGTTGGGTCTTTGGTAGAAAGTTTTGAATATAATCAAACCTGCGATTCTCAAGATTCGGTTACAGGTTTGGCCAAAAGATCTGAAGTCGTTGGATGCTTTCGAATCGATGGTGTTCTTCATTGTTCGTTTTTCTATTGGTGTTCTTCATTATTTCAATCAGTTTAGGTTCGGATTCGGAAGTTGTATGACCAGCTATTTTGACAAATGCGATGTCTATGTCCTTCCATAGCACCCACTTGGTAGAATTGACAACCGTTTTTCTTTAAAAAATATAGATGTCATGCAAATTGTTCTACCGAATTCCGACATGGCTATACTAATTTCTTGCCATGACCTGAATATTTGGCGTTACGCTATCCATAATTTACATCTTTATCCAAATATACATATACCCCGCAGCAGGTGAAGCGATTGTAATCAATCACCAGATATCTAATCTATTCCCCCTTCAGTGAAAGCATCAAGGACAATCTAACAAAAATATTTCACATGATTAAACCAGGTTTATATTATTCGAGCATGCAATGATTAAACCAATTTTTGTATTAGAATCCGTGAACAAGGTTGTCGCATTGTAGTTCGGATGGATAGTATCAGTAGTCCTGTGCCACTATTTACTTCATCATTGCTGTATTAATCAAGGAATCGAGTGGACCGACCACGATTGATAAAGCAGACATTCACTGCGATGAGCTTTGTAAAAGGAAAGTCGCTTTGGTTTGGTCCAAATTTGTCAACAAAGGAATGTCAAGCGCTATTCGAGCTCTAACCGCTGATGTTCATTGCGTTTTGAATACGCGGCAATGGTCGCGGTTTTTTTAGTACAAACCGCGACAATTCCGCGTACCGTTGCCGTTCCGCTTCTGTCGCCATTGCGTTTGGGCCTTAAGGACTACTTGAAAAAAAAAACTTGCGGCATTCGTTGGTGATAGATCGGTACAGCCTTGAAAGTATGTATCAATAAGAGAATTGAGTACTTCAACTTCGTCAGAAATGTATTAACCATTAACAGACATAAAAGTCGTCCGATCTCGAAAGTAATTCATTTAATCCACTGGCCTTGCTGAGACAGGCATTCCACCAAGGGTTTCCTCTAAAAGCACGCACAACTCGAAATTGACATGCATCTTGCTTTGCTGCTACTATGAAAGAGTTTGTTTTATTGATGACCTCATCTAAGACACTAAGAGATTGCATCGTCGAAAACATCCGTGAATCCTAGTTGCCAGTCGCCAGGTCCCAGTTCGAATATTTAGAATTACGGTATGTGACGATATCTGACGAGACATTTAAAACATTAAAGATGATGCACTTATGATCAGATAACGACTATTCGAGCTCGTTTGGTGCGAGCCAGTTTGTCAAATCATGCACAATAGTGTCGAATCAGAGAGCTACATCTAACACCTCTTCCCTGCAAGATGGTACAAATATTGGGTAATTTCCTCCATTCAGTATAAGCAGATTTGTGTCTCTGCCATCAATTGAGTGCCTCTAAAACCGACATCAAAGCTACCCCAAATTATGTAATGGGCATATACATCTTTTTTACATTTTAATGACATTCAATTGGAGATTTCTGGGTAGGGAAAGTTATGAAAATTAGAGCCATAGTACTCAAGTGAGAGCAAGGATGTGAAGTAAACAGATCGGAAAAATAGAAGTGTCAGGGTCATTAGAACAGGCTTAATATCGTACGGGCTTAATCTTTGTCTTCTGCTAATGAGGGTCGAGCTTAAGCAGCATAATTACGAATCACCCGAGTTCATTAGCATGTGTCCTGGTATAGATAGACGTGTCCATCTTTACCGTGACAACCGACAACCTGTTCTAATGATCCTACCACAACCGACGGTTGTCGCGGTAAAGATGGACACGTCTATCTATACCAGGACACATGGTAATGAACTCGGGTGATTCGTAGTTATGCTGCCTAAGCTCGACCCTCATTAGCTGAAGACAAAGATTAAGCCCGTACGATATTAAGCCTGTTCTAATGGCCCTGTAACTTCTATTTTTCCGATCTGTTTACTTCACATCCTTGCTCTCACTTGAGTACTATGGCTCTAATTTTCATAACTTTCCCTATCCAGTAATCTCTAGCTAATTGAATGTCGTTAAGATGTAAAAAAGAAAATGTGATCAACATAGTCGAAATAAAAAGGAAAAAAAGGCATATAAATCTCTGCTGATTATGAACGAAAACCCAGCAATGGCGACATAACCAGTTAGCAACTAAAATCCGTGACAACAGAGTGGGCCTATGAGTGCACCTGATTGAATCGATTTGGCCATTTTCACTGTGCTAAGAATTAATAGATAAAGGGCGGGTTCTTTTTCCCATTGGTTCTGCTCTGCTTTTTAATGAATCTAATGGCGACTGATTGATGAGATTTAGTCATTTAAAGGAAATTCTCAAACAATACCCGTTGATTGTATAAGAGAAGTGATTACTCTAGAATATGCGAAGTACTCTGCGAGCAGCCGTTCCTTCAGGGCGCTTCATACACTGTCTATCAGATTAGGCTCAAGGGGCTACAATAGGTGGTAATATCTCATCACATTTCACTCTACTCTACTTTTATTTAAAAAATGATATTTTTGAAATCGGGTTTTTTGATTTTTTTTTGCTGTTAATGAAATTAAACATTTCTCAATAACTGCAATTGTTATAAATAAATTTTTAGTATAGATATCTTGTTTAATTTGTTATTTAAAAAAAATATCTAAATTCAAAAGCTACACCCTAACTCACTACTAAACTGTAATGAGGTGAGCGGACACTGTTGGCTTTTGAAATTACTAAACAATCAAAAATACGGACAAAAATACGATCACAAATAAATGTATTACATTGCTAGGTTAATTTTATGCAATCTATATCCTGTTACCTAATAATTTGATTAGTATATCCCTCTTCTTCAAGAAAATCTAAATTATATTCTGGAGAAAAATTAAAATACGCGGAGATTCTGGAGAGAATTTAGAATAAGTTAACCGATGACGGTGCCGTTAAAATTTTACCCATCTACAATCAATGTTGTGTTTTGTTTACATTCAACGAGCAAAAAGAATCTGAGAATTTCATAAATCTCGGCATATGAACCAGCCTTCTTCGATGTCATTGAACGCTTTAGAATTTCATAGGCAGGCTTATGAATTCATTTATCTTTAGTCATGCACTCCATAGACGTACAAATAATGTATTTCATAAAACAGTCTTAAATCTTCGTCCCAATAAATGTGTTTAAGAATTTCATAAGTTTTTTTTATGAAACCCACATGAGATCTGTTATTGATTCTTTAAAATTATATTTTGTTTTTCATAAACGTCACTTTTGTGAGAAGTTCATAATTGTTTCTTATGAATTCAGTACTGGACTGGATGGCCAACCAGGAGCTAATAGTTTCAGGCCTGCACTTTTTGGTTACCGCTGTTTGAAACAAAAGAAGTGATATTTTTAGTCAAATTGAAACAAAATTTAAATTAATTGCTTTTTGTTATTCAATAAATTACTGTGAGCATTAAATCAGTCTACATGGTTCTGATTTACAGAAGAAGATTACAGAAGATATCCGATTATTTGAAATGAAATAAGTTGTGCATATAATTAGTATCTGACGCGTATTTTATAATTAACAAAATCATTTGAAAAGTAACAATCATTATCATTCAGTTGTCAAGTCCAATTTCCCAGGAAATATTGAAGTGTTGCTCATTATGTACAAATTTTAATATTTAATGAGAATTTTCTCTCCAATCTTCTGAAGGGATCTACGGCGGTTCATTTGTCCCGAATTTAGTTCTCCAAGATGACCACACGAATGAACTCATGATGAATGACGTTCATGGTTGACAATTCTCGGTGGTTTCTATACTTTGTCAGTTGCGTGAGTTCGAGTGCAACGGGTGCCCATCTATTACATTCAAACCACTGCTTATAAATGTCAGCAATTTTCATAAATGGGCACCTATGGCGTTCATTCGGACATGTTCATAAATTTCATAAGACTGTCTTATGAAAATAATAAGAGATGGATTTGGAAAATTTCCCCTCCCAATCATAAGACATATTTATAAAATCCATTTAAAATCCTTATGTCTGAAAGTCATAAGACGTTTTTATGTAAATTCAATGTAAATTTTGCTCAGTGTTTATTTTTAAATTTCCATATTTTGCTGCAAGTTAAGCGTTTATCCATAAGAAAATTTCCAAAATCCGGTTTCCGACAAGGTACCGTAAACCGGGGTGACATTGATCACTTTTCGAAGTAATCATTACATATTTTTAGACGCAAAACGTTTTTTTCAAGTTTAATATTTTTAAACCATGTACTGATGTATGGAGAATAAGATTGGATGGTTTAACCTAAAATTGTCCGCTTGCAGCTATTTTTCCAAAAATAATTTCAAGTTGAAGTCCGTTTTCGTATTCCGGGGTGACTTTGATAACCTACATGTTTACCCACATTAAGTTATTGATGTCAATGTTTTACATTCAAATGTTTGTTTAAACTGTCTGTGGAAAGATATCCTATGTTAAATAAATGTTAATTGGTATTATAGAAAGCATTTCAATATACTGTAAAATTCGAGTAACCAAAATTCGTATAATTTGTTTCCAATTAGAATAAAATATTCTGAAAACCTTTAAAACTGCTAAAATTGTTTTATTTCAGTTCTTAATCAATGTACAAAAAGTTTCATCCATTTTAACACGTTGCATGCAATATTGAACAATAAAAAATGTTGCGAATTTTAGCTTGAAAAAATTTGAAATAATTGCCAACTAGTTTCACAAAAAATGGTATTTAAAATAAGAAACTTAAAAGTAAATTTGGCACATCCCACTCTAAAGGAAAATAAAAACGCGCTTGTAATTTATTACTCTTGCTCAAATCTGAGATTTATTTGTTTTATAAAAAATAGACACTTTACGAAGCTTCGTAAAAATAAAGTTAAGTCAAATTTCGGTTCTTTGTAGTTCTTGTACCTAAAAACCGAACAATATGCTCAAAAAGTATAACAAATCAGTATTTAAAAAGTTTAGAGTAAAAATCATTTCAAATTAAAATGATTCTGTAGACTATTCTGGTTTAATAAGCGATCTACGAAAAAAGTTTCGAGTGATCAAAGTCACTCCGATGATCAAAGTCACCCCGGTTTACGGTATTTATAACTCTCTACATTCTGCTGCCTGTGAGATTGCAACAACATGACAAACATCCGTCTTCACATATATTCACGGCTATGTTTCTAGCATACAACGCACCGGTAGCTTTTCGCATTCCTACCTACATAGTGTATAGATAGGAAAGCACTTTTTTCGCGTTCCCATCTACATATTGTGTTGAAACATCCAGTGCACTGTGTTGCATCTCTAGATTGGAGAAAAACATACATAATCTTTTCGTCCATCATACCTGTATCAAGTAGAACTAATTAACTTTCCCAATGATAAACAGGACAAATTGATTAGAAGAAAGCATACAGTTATCCGTCATTCGTTCATTGCGCTATGGATGAACTAGGATATATTTCCGTCTGATTCTTCAGAGCTTTTGAACAATAACTGTATGTACATTAATCCGCACTAATCGTGGAGTGACAGTACGTTCTAGATTTCAATGGCTAAGCCGTGAACGCAAGGGGCTATCAGTAGGTTATACTTTGCGTGGGAGAATAACAATTGTGAGAAATTACTTTAATGATAGATGTATAAAAGAGTGTGATCTTGATCTTGAGATTATTATGCGGATGATCATAGCAGGGCATCCAGTGCTGGTGAGATTTTTTTAATTGTATCAGTCTATACATTTTGTTATTAACTTTTTATTGATAATTAAAATTAAATAAATGTACTGTATTTAACTTTTGCTTAAATAATGAATAGTATAGCAATAACCTAGCAATAGTGTTAATTATTTTATCAAATATTGCATAATCTGAAAAAAAAACCTTAAATTATTTTACCAAATGTTACATAATCTTAATAATTGTGTGTTCATTGCTCTGGGCAGCCGGCTGCCACGAATTTATGACAGATTTATTATTTGTTGAATTAATTCGGAAACAACATTTTCGATACGAACAAAATAAAAAGGAACTCCTGGTTTTGTCAACTTTTATGGAAATAAATAAGCTTTAATATATTTATGCTCAAGATGGAATATGATGAACATGACCATTAACAATATAATGCAAGTACATGTGATTGATGTATCTAAAAGTAATGAGACCAATCAATTTAATGCACATGATTTAATGGACTAAAAGCAAACAATAAAACATTTGTTCTTCATTCAGGAATGACTTCCAACCACGTGTAACCAATTTTCGATCCTTCTCGTAAATTAAATTCTCAATCCTCATAAATGATACAATAGTCATCATTCCACTCAGACAAAACCATGCGTATTCTTCACACACATTGATTGCCCTGTGAATTAGTTCCCCAGTTGGTCAAATAAACACTAAACAAACAAAAGAATTAATTTGCGCAGTCCAAATAAATAGGTGATAATAGATGCGAACGAAAATAGCTGATCACCGCTTAATATTGCGGCACATTTTAAAAAATTACTATAAATAAGATTTAACGAAAAAAGTTGTTGATGCAAAATACAAACAGTATATACCAAAGAAACACCTTAATGACTCAATAGAGTTCTAAAGGGTTAATGATACATATACGCGTATTTAAAAACCATCTTTGGAGTAACATGTACCGTGCTGAGTGAAATCACGTGCACCGAACCTATATCTTCCGTTCAAAAGGTTTTGGGGTTTTTCTGATTGTTTTTTTTTCAATACTCATCTACTTTAACGAAAATCGCCTTCTGTTAAAAGGCAATCGTTTTTTTTTAGTTGGGAGTCTACGCGCTCCATTGAATCAATATTTTGAACTTAAATCGTTTCAATTAGGGTAAAACAAATTCTTCGCACGGTGATGACATCACTATTTGTACTTGATTCCAGCATGTGATTCGCCAAAATTTTGTTGTTTTGCTGATCGACTTTAAAATTTCAAAACAACCATGGTTGGTAGCACGTACTTCAATCTGTCAACTATTTGAACTAAGAATAAAGAAAAACACGAGCGCTCCGATATTGTTGAAAAACTTCCAGGATGATATCGTTTCGACACCGGATTAGGTCTGATATGCTAATGAACACTAATTAACATTGAATTTTGAGCAAAAAAAACATGTTGACCTAAAATCGAAAATGGCAAAGCGGTTCCGAAGGATGAACCACTCTGGAGGCGCCAGAGGGAATGCATTTGTGTTTTGAAATATTATCAGTATGTGAGACCAGGGTTAGTTGGCGGTGGGGATAAGATTGCGAAATCCTCTGTTTGGAGAAGACATATGCTGCTGTCTCACTTCAAGTAATATGTTTTTGCTGTGTAACATTATGATTTTTAAAAGTTGTTTTTTTAGTGAAATACTTAAGTTTTCTAAATGGCAAACATTTTGTGATAATGATGGTGGTATTTATATACAATTGATTATATTTCCTATAGTGCACGAAAAGAGCTGCCAGTATGTAGGTATTGTACGTAGCCACCAACATTTTTTTAATTATTAAAGGTTTAGCAAACAAGAGTTATTTATTTAATTTTTTTTATAAAAGTTGAAGTTGGGTAACTGAACAACAACGTAGGCGTAGCAAGTCATTATAATTATGTAAGAAAAGACATTAATTATCCTTATTTCTGGACTTCGCTCCAAAATCGAAATGTTAATTTTTTGTGTACCTCGTCTATACATGTCACATTCACTTTCGTCCAAAAAAATTCGAAAATATTCTTGTCAATATAAAGTCGCGTTGAAATCAAAATACCGGAGAGGGGATACAAAAATACATTTTTTTGTAGTTTTGTTTCAGATAAATGGCACGAAGGCATGACTTGTCTGAAAACACACCCAAATTTCGTTTTGAATTAACGCGGAACGAACAATGAATGTTCCGTAAAAGATAAACATTTCATCCTCCCACACGTACTGTTGTTCGAAGCGTCTAAATATTTACTTAATTATCCCATTATCTTCAACGGTTTTCAAGATACGATAATTGTTTTAGAATGCGACATTTTCCTGAAACGCATTAGATTCCGCTGGATTCAGCTTAACCCAATCTCCTATCATATATGCATCCGTGCCACAGGTGCACAAAGTTGGGGGATTCTTCTGAAATCACTTTAGTTTGCTACTTGATTATATCTTGATGACTCAACCAATTGATGAACGAGTGTAAATTCACAACACAACGGCTAGCGGTTTTTTTTGCTCAGGCTGGTTCTGTATCAAGTAGAAGTCAAACGGAGACTGAAATGGCATACCATTTTAATAGTTTTTTTATAGTAAGTAAACCGGTTAGCTTCTGATTTCATCAAAAACATTCGTGAACTGGATTTATCTGGTAATCCATATTTTTTTTAATTTATTATTCATTTAGAAAAAAAAGCGATCGTTATTGTCTGGCCGTTCGCACATAAGACCCGGACAGGTGAGTTTTATCAAATGAATTCATTTGACACGCTTCGATGAGGGACCAATGGATTGATGAAATTTTACTCTAGACAAACCGCCGTTCACTTTTGAAATTGTATTGGGGAGAACACCGGGCAGTATACTTATTGATACTTATTGGAGTGCTAGTTTGTCTAACCATATGGGATTCCTAGGCACCCAGGGACTATTGGAACTGAACCTTGCATTTTCAATATTAAGGCAGTCAGATTCCTCGCGCAGAACTTCTTTCTCGAGATAAAGAGTTGTATTTTAAGTGGTGCCCGATAGCGGTTGAGAATCTTTTGATTGATATCGAAGTATCGCCTGAGATAGAAATATGAGGAAGAATAGTAAACGACGTTTATCCATGATGTTTTTGTTTTGTTTTTGTACATCAAACGTACTGTCTTGTATATTTATTAGCCTTTAAGGAGTTTGGCACTTCATCTATTGTTAGAATTTCTGCAAACAATTCTGAACATGAAACGTGATCAAACAATGAGTGACAATGAAAATCAAGAATATGTCCCGTTGCGGATAAACAGTGTTGCTGCTTATCGAATGTAATGACATTTTAAATAGCACCCCAACGTATATTGATAATGACAGTATTGAAATTAAGCTACATAACCTGGCACCACGCAATAGTTCCGCCGCTATCAAAAAAACTCATGCCGAAATACGGCGAGGTGGATAGTGTTAAGCAAGATACTTGGAGGAATTTTTTTCCCAGGACTTGGCAATGTCTACTCGAACGCTGGAGTAGCGGCCGACAAAACCTATTCCCTCCTACTTGACCATCTCAGGCAGGTGCCCTCGGGGTATTGTACATTCTCAACGAACACTAGTCACGTACCCAGGCCAGATTCCTACGTGCCAATATTGCGATCAGCCGCTACACCACGGAAAACCTTGCGCAGAAGCTGCTAAGGAAATTCCTCCTGCTACGACCAAAGCCGGTATACAGCCGTCGTATGCTAAACCACAACATCGAAGTAACAACGATTACACCAAATGTCCAGGGTTACCATATGCACAGATTTTTCTGTAATATCACAGATTTTTTTCACAATTTTTGATCACAGATTCTTTTTCACAGATGACAGATTATTGGTATTTTGATGAAAATTTCACAGATTTTTACAGATTTTTGGAAAGATTGTGATTTTTCACAGATTTTTGGAAATTTTTCATAGATTTTCACAGATTTTTTCCCTGTTTTAGTCAACACAGATGGTAAAAAGATTTTTTTGACCGAAACACAGATTTCAATGTGGCATCCCTGCAAATGTCTCCAAACCAACAAACAAGAACATCCGACCGTGAGCATCATGAATGCTGTACCGATGACGACATGGACGTGAACGAAAACGCGAGAGAAGACGGACCGAATGACCCCCAATGTGCGGCAGACTACGCACCTAATGTCTCACCACCTAGGAAGAGGATCTCAGCACGCAGCAGCAAGCTGCATCAACAAGACACTATGGATAGTTGAAAGGTAATTTTAGTGTTTGGTTTTAATTTTAATTATTTTAATTTTTATACATTGTAAAAATTTTAAAAGACCCACGGCTCAGTTTTGCTAACGCATTGGGCCGTGTCAAATAAACAAGGAAAAAAATATAATTTTGTTTTTTAGTGTATTGGGATGTATGTATAATAATAATCGAAATATTATGCTACTGTCAGCCAGGTTGTAATGGTGCAAAATTTTTGAAAACTGATAAAACTTATCAATTTAGTCTGTCTTTGGCTACGTTTTCCGTGCAATCCGACTATTGTAAATATTCTAGCAGAATTGTATTGAGCATGGGAAGGTAAAAATTGAGCAGCTTCTAGAACTGCAAGCGAAGCACCTATCTTGATGAAAAAAGACTTTTTGTGTTTCTTGATCTCACCGTTTTCAAGAAAAAACAGTTTTGAAACCCTACATGTACTAGAAAAAAGTTGGGCATGAAAGGGTTAATACACTAGACACATAAAATGTCCGTATAGCAAGATTTTTTATTATTAAGCATCGAAAACGATTGATTTACTCACAAAATCGAGTGGTTACAATTTTTATGCAAACTTTGTGCTGCCACCTCCAATATTTAAGTTTTGGGCTATATACTTACAAGTTTAAAAAAAATTTCAAAAAAAATTAAAGGGTTACAGGACACAATCACAATGACGTTGAAAATGCAACTTTTTGAAGACGTGCGTGTCTTCAGTAAAAAACAGGTTACGGCACATGCTAGCTAACTCCTCGATTCCATATGTTACAATTTGTTATACACCTTTCCCGTAAAAATAATTTATTATTTACCTCCGACAATAGCAAAATTAAAAATTCTAATACAACGCCATGCTCTCTGCTATGCTCTTAAACTAATCGGTTATTTCAATTAATGAATCATCTCTTAGCCTTAATCGATAACTATTAGCAACTATATGAAATACAATTTATACACTCAGCGCTTTATTGAGGGTTTGCCAACGCTCTCTAAATTAAATATTATTTTCCAATAAAAGTTTCCATAATTCATGTTTTTTGATAAAACGTTTCTTTGACACGATATTTGCAAAAGCTTTTTATACCGTGGTTTGTTTTTTACATAATATGTTACAAAACTATCATGTTATAGTAAAAATTCACTTCCTAATATCAAAGTTCTAGTTTTGAATTTTTCAGTGTTATATTAGAAGTTCTAAACATGTTTCAAATTAAGCAACATAGAAAACAGCAGCGTATAACAGTTTTAATGTTTTAAATAATAAAATTTGATTGTTTTCGTTCCAGTTTTGCTTTAAAACTCCTATATGAAATATTACGCTGCTTAGTATGCCCGAAGAAATTTGAATAACATAAAAAACTAATGCTTACAAACTTAGGATAAACATAAACCCCCGTTCACATCTTCAACACACCCCGCATTTCGGTAGACACAAACCCAATTAAGTTTGCCCGCGCTTTAAACATAAAGAAACATGCCAGATACCTTAGTGCCAAAAACACATCACGTATATCCGAAATATAAAAGGTGCGTGCCAATTGACTCATTACCCTACGTACACTCTAACCACCAAAAACATTTGGCGTCCCAACACAAACTCACAAGCGGCATACAAACACGTGGCACCCTGCAATGATCAAACCAAAGCCCACCCTACCCCCCCTTTGCAAATCATCATGTACGACTCGAACTCATCGCACCCGATTCTTTACTGTATGCAATTGCGCAAAGTGTGCATGCTCTTCACCGTGCTGTGCGATTTGAAACCTTGCATACACGAATGAGTTAGTCTGTGCAAAGTTTGCCATGCCGTCACTGCCATGCTTCACTTATCGCATCGTCCGGACATTATTGTCCAGGTTCTGCTCGTGCGAAAATCGAGCAACGACTGACTAAAATAGCCTCCAGGTGCTCCCTATTGACGGTACTGCCCGGGATAGATGGACTGATGTATGGGAGTTTTCACGTTTTCCGAGATCTTTTCATTTTTGCTTGTTTTTCAATAGTGTGCTATTGAAATACAAAACAATATAGCAATAAAACATAATTTATTAGTTATTAGCGTTCAAAATAGTGACGCAAAAACGTGACATCGTTTGATTTTAGATTTTAGAATGACAGTAGTGCAGTAAGCCATTTTCAATTTCAAAAGGCCAAAGAATTCATTTCAATAATTCACACCACAACTATTAGGCCTTCATCCATAATCAGCAACAAACAGAAATGCAACCATCTACCAACAAAGCTCATCAAAGATGAAAAGCAAATGTAATATTACTTAGACTGCAGTATTATACAAAATGTAAACCCAAACATAAATGAATAAACAATTCAATTAAAAAAAATCATTTCAATACTAGTCATGTAAAAAGTCGAAATAGGAAACAAATCGAATGCAAATCCTCGACTACCTACGGGATGCGTTCCATTTGAGCCAGCATATTCTGATTCCTAATTCTGAAGGCCTAAAATATTTTTGATAAGGCGGAGTGTCGTACAATTGGTTCTGCATCAGACTACGACGGCATAGTGGAAAATGCCTAATCTAGCCGCGAAAGTATCGTGAGAACTCAAGAAGTCCAGGAGTTATTTTCAGAGGTTTTCATGTAGATTTGTCCATTGTATTGTAAATGGATGTGATAAAGAAATGAAAATTTGCCACGTTCGCGGATGGTTTGCCAAACAATTGAAACTTCAATCGAAATGTTGGATTGACATTTGAATTGGTTCAATACCATCCTGGTCATGCTGTGCCTCGTTTCCTACCGCTAACATCCCTCCGCTTGATTATCTGATGTTCTTAAAACATCACATGGGTTAAGTTGCGATATGCGAATTTGATCCATGGATATCCACACACTCAAGAGGTATAAACTATTGAGTGCTACTATTTTTTGGAACATAGCCTTCAGAATGATTCTATATCCATCCTAAGTTGGGGGCCCCTTAAACCCGGAGCCGCTGGTCCTGGCCAAGTATGTCCATGCGTAAAGACAGTACTGGCTGGTGAGAATTGTTCCAAGGCAAACGACGAAGGGAAAACCGAAAGGAAATCTTCGCTGTACTGTCTAAATTCGATTGTACCGTTGAGAACATGAGGGTTCCACACAACTGAACAACATTCTAGTGTTGACCGAACGAGGTAGCAGTAGAGAGATTTTAAGCAATAAGTATCTGAAAAGTGCTTAGAGATTCTCATTACGAACCTCAAAAAGTATTATGCTTTTGCGGTAATATAGCTGATATGCTGCTTAAACATCTTCCAAACAAAAGCAGACGTCGTTAAAAGAGGGAAGTAAAATTAAAGGAGCGAGATGGCTGCCTTGCGGAATTCCAGATGTATCGAAGAAATCTTCGGATACACAATCTTGACTGTTAGACTATGATTACTGAGAAATGATTGCATACAACGAAGACTATTAGTACCACACTCAAATCTATCAGATTTCGCCACAGCAATAGCGTGCTTAATCTTGTCAAAAGTAGTTGAAAAGTCCGTATACATAACGTCAATTGGAATTGCAACAACAAAGATAGCAAGTGCAATAAGAACAGGAACCGCAATAAGTACAACAATAACAATAATGACAACTACAACCGAAATAGAAACAACAACAATAGCAACAAAAACAACAGCTACAAGTCCAATAATACCACCAACAATTTCAATAGAAACAGGCACAACATAAACAATAACGACCACAACGGAAACAGAAACAACAACATTAACAGCAGTAACAACAACAACAACAATAATAATCACAGAATAAGCAACTACAACAAAAACAGCAACTACAACAGCAACAACAACTACAACAGAAATAACAACAACCACAACGAAAACAGAAACAGTAGTTACAGCAACAACAACAGAAACAGCATTTGCAATAGAAACAACAATGGTCTTAACAACAATCACCATAACAATAAACATCATTGTTCATCTTGCTCCTGTGAACGTTCGTGTTTTCGCCAATTTTAACGCACTTCTCAGAGGCAGACCAGGACAAGCATGACGCAGCTGGTAACAGTACAATAGTTTTAAACAATATTTTTTACGAATAACGAATCACAACCAACTTCTTCGAAAGCCACTGAAATTTTGGTTTACTGTCAAAATTTTAATAGAATGAGGAGCGCCGTAAAGATGAACGAAATCCATAAGAATATATTAGGCTCCTCATTTTCGATAATTCTAGGTACCGAAACAAGTTGGAATGAGGATATAAAAAGTGAAGAGGTTTTTGGTAGTGACTATAATGTTTTTAGGGATGATCGTGATTTACGACTAACCCAAAGAATGTCAGGCGGAGGAGTTCTCATCGCAGTTTCATCTATATTTAATTCCGATCTTATTGTCTCACCAAAATTCAAAGAATTTGAACATGTATGGGTTAAAGCACATATCGCTGATGAAATCCACATTTTTGTCTCAGTGTACTTTCCACCGGACCTAGCTTGCAAATCAACATATGAGATTTTCTTTCAAGCAGCTGAAGAAATAATCTCTAATTTTCCTCCAGAATTCAAAGTTCATATTTATGGTGATTTTAATCAGCGCAACTTAGATTTTATTCCTGACTCTGAAAATGAGAGCATTCTACTTCCTGTCGTTGGTGATAACGAAACATTACAATATATGTGTGCTGAAGAGACCCCTCGCTGCGGCGACGCTACCGAGCGCAGCGCTTTATTCGACGGTGACAGATCTGCCGGCAGTGAGGTTTCACGAGGAAACGTCATTCAGCAGGATACAGTGGGGCAGAAGAAGAAAACAGTACCGTATAGTGAACACATTTTTGCTCAATAGCACATAACCCTAACTTTCTTCAACGAGTCAATACGGTTACGGCAGTAGTGCCACTATCTCTTGAATTTCTTAAAACTAATAGTACGTGAGTAGTACGGATTATCGTAAATTTAAACCTATTTCCTATATACTAACTATATGTACAATTATACTAACAGGTACATATACTACATTGTTTTATAAACGAAAAGCCAAGGGTGACCCACACCTTCCGTTCAGTTTGTCGGTCAACCAAAATTGTAAGCACCTAATCAATTGAATTATCCTATTTAAACCTAATTAAAATACTAAATAAAACTTATTTCTAGCTTAAAGCTAACAGTAAAAAACAACGTTTGCTAAAAAGAGTTGGTGCTCCGAAACATAATCCAACATTCTTTAAGAATTTTGTTCGGGATTCGGAAGGTATGATGGAAGATCATCCAGTTTCTCCACCACCACACACCCCGCGGAACTGTAAGTCCTGTACACGTCCGGACGACGCAGAGGACCAGATGGTACAGTGCTGCGTGTGTAACGGCTGGGAGCATTTCGGATGCGCCGGAGTAGACGATGCAGTGAAAGCACGTGGCATTAAATACTCCTGCGACAAATGTGCATCACAGCAGGGGGCCTCCGGTGGCATACAGCTTAATGTTCCCGAAGAAATACGTCCTGCAAAAGGATCCAAGGTCGGTTCGAAGGTAGGATCAAAAAGGGGGAAAAAGAAACCCGACCCAGCTAAAAGCACTACATCCAGTGTGCGTGCAGTACTGCTGGAGGAGCAGTTGAAGCTCGTTGCAGACGAGTTGAAAATGAAAGAACAACAGCTTCTGGAACAGGAGGAAATCGAGATGCGCAAGCTGGAGGAAGAAGAACGCCAGCTCGAGGAAAAGCGCCTACTACGTGAGCGCAAGCTACTGGCGGAACAGACACTAAAAAGGGAGCAGCAGAAAATTAGACAGGAGTCGTTCGAGAAACGAAAAGAGATCGTCCGACAGGCTGCGCAAGATAGCAGTAAGAGTAATTCTATCACAGACTCATTCGGGAGGGTCAAGAACTGGCTAGCATCGCAGGAAAGTGGAACAGACCCGGGAGAAGTTTTAGATAAGCTGAATC
The DNA here is from genome assembly GCF_030247195.1 of Topomyia yanbarensis. Lineage (NCBI taxonomy): Eukaryota > Metazoa > Arthropoda > Insecta > Diptera > Culicidae > Topomyia > Topomyia yanbarensis. The sequence continues at coordinate 170,815,605 of NC_080671.1, read as the reverse complement.
CATCTCCGATTCCATTACCGGCACCAGCCCCTCCCGCACCGCTACATCTGCCGCCAATCCCGACTCCAGCACCTAGGCCGCAGTTGCTTCAAGACTTCCCACTTCCTCCAGCACCCCCACTACCCCCCGCTGCTGCTTTAACGCAGGTGCAAATTGCAGCGCGTCACGTCGTGGGTAAGGACCTGCCAATATTTAGCGGAAATCCGGAGGAGTGGCCGATCTTTATCAGCAACTTTGAGCAGTCTACGGCTACTTGTGGTTATACAGAAGCAGAAAATCTAGTGCGTCTACAAAGGTGCCTGAAAGGAAGCGCATTAGAATCGGTCCGTAGTCGTCTGTTGTTACACTCTGATGTGCCGCACGTCATTCAGACTCTGCGCACACTGTATGGAAGACCGGAACTCATCATCCGTTCACTGTTACACAAGATTCAGCATGTTCCCGCCCCGCGACACGACAAGCTGGAAACACTTATACAGTTCGGTTTGTCGGTGCAAAATTTGGTTGATCATCTCAGAGCAGCAGGTCAGCAGGACCACCTGTCTAATCCAACCCTGATGCAGGAGTTAGTGGAGAAGCTACCAGGATCAATGCGAATGAACTGGGCCTTCTACAAAACGCAGAACCAGCCAGCAACCCTCGACACATTCGGCAGGTTCATGTCCGGATTGGTGACAGCAGCTAGCGAAGTATCCTTCGAATTTCCAGGAGTAGTGTCCGCGTCGAGAACCAACCGGCCAAAATCCAAGGACACCGGTACATTGCATACACACTCAGCGGAAAGAAATTCGCAGACGTTTAAAAATCGTAGTGCATCACCTACAGCGGCTTGTAGTGCATCAAACAACTCAAAGCAAGGTAAGCCATGCTGGGCATGTGGGCGTGCTGGCCATCGAGTGGCCGATTGCCATCAATTCAAGAGCGCGTGTCTGGATGAACGCTGGAAGCTGGTCCAGCAGAAGGGGTTATGCCGGACCTGCCTCAACAGTCACGGAAAATGGCCGTGTCGTTCCTGGAATGGATGTGGAATAGAAGGGTGCCGCCATAAGCATCACACCCTCCTCCACACTTCCAACTCTACTCCGGAAAACGTTTCCGTCTCAGCGAGCCACGTATCCTCCGGTGTCCTGAAATGGCCACTCTTCCGAATCGTGCCAGTAGTCCTCTACAGCAACAACATTTTCCAAACGATCTTCGCCTTTATAGATGAGGGCTCTTCCTTTACACTGCTGGAGGAATCTATAGCGAAGCAATTGAAGGTTACCGGTCCAACAGAAGCCCTGACTCTCCAATGGACAGGAAATGTTAGGCGGGTTGAATCGAGATCGCAGCGCGTGAACATCGCCATTGCTGGTAAGGGCTGTGTTGCACGGCACAAAATCGTTGATGTTCGTACGGTTAGTCGTCTGGTTCTGCCTTCGCAAACGCTCAAATACGGTGATTTGGCACGGCGTTTCCCTCATCTTCGAGGTCTTCCGCTAGAGGATTATGAGCTAGTTCAACCCAAATTACTTATTGGTCTCGACAACTTACGTCTGTGCGTTCCGCTGAAGCTGCGTGAAGGAGGCCCGAGCGATCCAATTGGTGCAAAATGCCGGCTAGGATGGAGTATTTATGGATGTATTCCGGGCCAACCGTCTCGAACGGCGATCACTAGCTTTCACGCCGGGGCTTTGTCCGATCCTGATCGAGAGCTAAACGAGCAGCTCCGCGACTACTTTACTTTGGAGAACGCAGGAGTCCTGGGCCCATGTGTAGTTCCGGAATCCGATGACGATAAGCGTGCGAGAAAGTTGCTACAGGAAACAACCAAGCGGCTACCTTTCGGGCCAGGCTACGAGACGGGACTTCTGTGGAGAACGGACAACCCAGACTTCCCCGACAGCTACCCTATGGCTGTGCGACGGCTGGAGGGACTTGAGCGGAAGCTCCAAAAGGATCCGGTTATGGAGCAGCGCGTTCGCGAACAGATCTTCGAGTATGAGCGTAAGGGCTACGCTCACAAGGCTACTTTAACTGAACTGACGTCTGTTGAGTCAAGCCGGATCTGGTATCTACCCCTTGGTGTAGTTTCTAGTCCCCAGAAACCAAACAAGATTCGCCTGATATGGGACGCAGCGGCAAAGGTGCGCGATGTGTCGTTCAATTCTAGGCTACTCAAGGGACCGGATCTGTTGACCCCCCTGCCAAGAGTTCTGTACCAGTTTCGTCAGTATCCTGTCGCCGTTTGTGGAGACATAATGGAGATGTTCCATCAGATCAAGATTCGAGCTCCCGACTGCCAGTCGCAACGGTTTCTGTTCCGGGACCACCCATCGGATTGCCCTCAGGTGTATGTGATGGATGTGGCCACATTCGGCTCCACTTGTTCCCCGGCGTCCGCACAGCATGTGAAGAACCTAAATGCAGAGGAGTTCGCCGACGAGTATCCCCGAGCCGCTACAGCTATCCGGTACAACCATTATGTAGACGACTACTTAGACAGCTTCGAGACGCTTCAGGAGGCAATAAAGGTTGTGAACGAGGTAAAATTCGTGCATTCAAAGGGAGGCTTCACTCTGCGGAATTTCTCATCGAACGAAGTAGGGGTGCTGGAAGGAATAGGAGAGACGACAATGCCTTCATCGAAAAATCTAGACTTGGAGCGAGGTGAAAAGTCCGAATCAGTGCTGGGGATTAAATGGATACCGTACGAAGACGTGTTTGTGTACTCCTTTGGTATGAGAGATGACATACAGCGCATTCTTCATGAAGATCACATTCCCACCAAGCGGGAAATCGCCCGAGTGGTTATGAGCCTATTTGATCCGCTCGGTTTTGTCGCGTTTTTCCTTGTGCACGGCAAAATTCTCCTCCAGGACACGTGGGCGAAAGGTACGGAATGGGACCAACAGATTCCTGACGATCTCAACAAGCGCTGGCGACAGTGGTCGGAGCTCTTCGGACAGTTAAACCAGATCCGTATACCCCGGTGCTACTTTAGGTCACCCTTTCCTAAGAACCTGGATCGCCTCCAACTACACGTGTTCGTAGATGCTAGCGAAATGGCGTATGCTGCGGTGGCTTATTTCCGACTGGAGAGTAACAGTTGCGTACAAGTGGCACTCGTCGGGGCCAAAGTTAAAGTTGCCCCATTGAAAACGTTGTCTATTCCCAGACTCGAGTTGAAAGCCGCCAACCTCGGGGTCCGCTTGGCCGGCAGCATCCAAAGTCAGCACTCTTACCCAATCAATTTCCGATATTTCTGGGGTGATTCGAAAACCGTTCTCGCTTGGATCAAATCAATCGATCACAGACGGTATCATAAGTTTGTTGCTGTCCGCGTCGGCGAGATCCTGACAACCACAGAGCCAAATGAATGGATGTACGTACCATCGAAACTCAACGTTGCTGATCTCGCGACGAAGTGGGGAATTGGTCCGCAGCTGACGATGAACAGCCCTTGGTTCCAGCCTCATGACTTCTTCCAAACCACCGAAAGGAATTGGCCTACGCAACAACCGATTGAGCCAACTGAGGAAGAACTAAGGAATGCCCACTGTCATTTCGCACACTTTGCGTTGGTGGAATTCACCCGGTTTAGCAGTTGGACCAAAATGCACCGTTCAGTAGCATACGTGCTCCGCTTTATCAACAACATTCGGCGGAAGAAAGGAAGAGCTAAGGAGCTTGGCAATCTTACCAGCGATGAGCTACGACTAGCGGAAGAAGAGCTGTGGAAGATGGCGCAAGGCGATGTTTATCCTGACGAAATCGCCGTACTCGTCCAAACTCAAGGCCCACCGGATCGACGTCATAATGTTGTGGATAAGGCCAGCGACATCTACACCAAGTGGCCGTTCCTCGATGAGAATAAAGTTCTGCGGAGTCGTGGCCGAATCGGTGCGGCACCCTACACACCGACCGAAGCTAAGTTTCCCGTAATCCTACCCAAACAACATTTAATCACCTTCTTACTTGTAGACTGGTTCCACCGCCGCTTTCGCCACGCCAACCGAGAGACCATCTTCAACGAAATTCGGCAACGATTCGACATTTCGCAACTGCGTCGATTGTTAGACAAGGTCACACGAAGCTGCGTCTGGTGCAGAATTGCTAAGTCTTCCCCGAGACCGCCCGCTATGGCCCCACTACCGGAAATGCGGGTTACTTCGTTCATCCGGCCATTTACCTTCACCGGGCTGGACTACTTCGGGCCGGTGCTCGTCAGAATGGGCAGAAGCAACGTTAAGCGCTGGGTAGCTCTCTTTACGTGTCTCACTACCAGAGCCATCCATTTGGAAGTGGTACACTCACTGAGTATGGAGTCGTGCATCATGGCTGTTCAACGCTTTGTCTCCCGCCGGGGTATTCCGCGGGAATTCTGGTCGGACAATGCCACCTGTTTCCAGGGCACTAGCAACAAACTGGATATGCACAACAAGATGATGGCGGAAAAGTTTACTACCTCACAAACAACATGGAAGTTCATTCCACCTGCTTCCCCGCACATGGGCGGTGCATGGGAGAGGCTCGTTCGCTCGGTCAAGGTGGCAATCGGGGCGACGCTGGATGGTACCCGAAAACCTGACGATGAAACACTGGAAACAATCCTGTTAGAAGCGGAGGCCATGATAAACTCAAGGCCACTTACATACATCCCATTGGAATCTGCAGATCAAGAAGCTCTGACACCAAACCACTTCTTGCTGGGTAATTCATCCGGCATCAAGTTCCTGCCTACTGGCGCGATAGATAGTCGTTCAACACTGAGAAGCAGCTGGAACTTGGCGCGGTTCATCAGCGACGGATTCTGGAACAGATGGCTAAAGGAATACCTCCCAGTAATTACGCGCAGATGCAGGTGGTTCAAGGAGGTCAAGGATCTGGAGGTCGGCGATCTGGTCTTGGTGGTTGGCGAGGCGGCGAGGAACCAGTGGACTCGGGGGCGGATAGAAGCAGTATTTCCTGGACAAGACGGAAGAGTACGGCAGGCGTTGGTACGAACCACAGCGGGTCTAATTCGAAGACCAGCCGCAAAGCTTGCTGTTTTGGACGTCGAGCCGAATAGCAAACCTAGTTCCAGTATTCCAGGAGTTCCTGGCCCTCACCAAGGTTTACGGGCGGGGGTATGTGCTGACGAGACCCCTCGCTGCGGCGACGCTACCGAGCGCAGCGCTTTATTCGACGGTGACAGATCTGCCGGCAGTGAGGTTTCACGAGGAAACGTCATTCAGCAGGATACAGTGGGGCAGAAGAAGAAAACAGTACCGTATAGTGAACACATTTTTGCTCAATAGCACATAACCCTAACTTTCTTCAACGAGTCAATACGGTTACGGCAGTAGTGCCACTATCTCTTGAATTTCTTAAAGCTAATAGTACGTGAGTAGTACGGATTATCGTAAATTTAAACCTATTTCCTATATACTAACTATATGTACAATTATACTAACAGGTACATATACTACATTGTTTTATAAACGAAAAGCCAAGGGTGACCCACACCTTCCGTTCAGTTTGTCGGTCAACCAAAATTGTAAGCACCTAATCAATTGAATTATCCTATTTAAACCTAATTAAAATACTAAATAAAACTTATTTCTAGCTTAAAGCTAACAGTAAAAAACAACGTTTGCTAAAAAGAGTTGGTGCTCCGAAACATAATCCAACAATATGTTTGAGAAAATTGCATTGCTAGGACTCAATCAAATAAACCATATAAAAAATCAACACAATCGTTATTTAGATCTGCTATTAACAAACATTAATGAAGATTTCTGTGTTGATGAATCTCATTCTCCCTTATGGAAAAATGAAACGTTTCACACAGCAATAGAATTCTCTATTCTTGTGCACAAGAATCATAATTTCATTGATTGTGACTTCGAGGACGTTTTCGATTATAGAAAAGCAAATTATGAAAATATTAAATATAAATTAAGTAGTGCTAATTGGCAGTCCCTTTTAAAGAATCAAGTGAACGTTGAATGTGGAGTGGAGATCTTTTATAATATTTTATGGCAAATAATACAGGAGGAAGTTCCACTCACGAAAAAACGACGAAATCATGCATCCAAAAATCCAGTTTGGTTCAACAAGGAAATTATTAATTTGAAAAATCGGAAGCAAAAAGCTCACAAAATTTACAGAAAACACAATAATCAGGATAATTTGGAAAAATACCTTAACATTCGTGACCAACTAACTTTGGCTATTTCTTCGGCACTAACTGTATATAATGCAAAAACTGAAAATGAGATCAAGTCATGCCCAAAAAACTTTTTTAATTACATCAAAACTAAGTTGAATTCATGCAACTTCCCATCAAAAATGTCTTTAGATGGGAAAGAGGGTGAAACTTCAAAAGATATTTGTAATCTCTTCGCAACATTTTTTCAAGAAACTTATTCAAACTATTCAGACAATGATTGTGACTTTGAATATTTTTCTTATTTTCCTGATTATTCAAGGGATGTTGGTGTCAGTCACATTAATGTTCAAGATATCTTGTCTGGTCTCAATGATCTAGATGCCACTAAAGGCTCAGGACCTGATGGAATTCCACCTGCTTTCATAAAGAATTTAGCAACTGAGCTTACGTCACCTTTATTCTGGCTGTTCAATAAGTCACTAGAATCTGGTATTTTCCCAAAAGATTGAAAAAAATCTTTTTTAATACCTATTTATAAATCGGGTAAAAAATCTGATATTCGCAATTATCGTGGAATTGCCATTCTGTCTTGCTTTCCCAAACTTTTCGAATCCATCATAAATAAAACCATTTTCAACCAAGTCAAACATAAAATAACAAATTCACAACATGGGTTTTTTAAAGGTCGTTCAACTAGTACAAACCTTTTAGAATTTGTTGATTACTCGTTAAATGCCATGGATAAAGGAAATCATATAGAAGCTCTTTACACTGACTTCAGCAAAGCTTTCGGTAAGCTGGACATTCCCATGTTAATATTCAAACTTGAAAAATTGGGAATCGAGATGAGACTCCTCAATTGGATTAAGTCGTATTTAACAGATCGTCAGCAAATAGTAAAATTCTATGAGATGAAATCTGATATAATTAAAGTTACTTCGGGGGTTCCGCAAGATTCACACTTAGGACCTCTTCTTTTTATTTTATATGTCAACGACATCTCTCTTATTTTAAAAAACATTAATATTCTCATATGCGGATGATATGAAGCTATTTTTAGAAATTAGAAATAATAATGACTATAATGTTTTTCACGATGAAACACAAATCTTTTATACATGGTGTTGTAAATGTTTACTGGAGTTAAATGTTAAAAAGTGTAATCTCATGACTTTTAGCAGAAAACAAATCACGGCTTCCGTGTCAATTACATTAGGTAATCAAACCGTTCAGAAATGCGATAAAATAAGAGATTTAGGAGTTATCTTAGATAAAAAATTAAAATTTGTGGAACATTACAACACAATTGTTCATAGAGCTAGTCATATGCTTAATTTTATAAAACGCTTCGGATATCACTTTCAAGATCCTTACATAATTAAAACTCTTTACGTAGCATATGTTCGGTCTACTTTAGAATATTGTAGTATTGTTTGGTCACCATTCATAAAAAAACACGAAGTGAGAATTGAATCAATCCAAAAACAGTTTCTATTATATGCACTACGCAAGTTAAGATGGACAGTATTCCCTCTTCCATCTTATGAAGCACGTTGTATGTTGATAGATATTCAAACATTGAAAGAACGTCGGGACTATGCTATGATCTCGTTTCTAAACGATATCGTCATGCAGCGTATTGACTCATCTTATATATTGTCAAAATTAAATTTATATGCTCCTACTCGTCAATTACGCAATAGAAATTTGTTCGCGATAGGTCATCATCGTACAGACTATGCTAAATTCGGACCACTAAACCAGATGATGGCTGTGTATAACGAGCATTGTGAAAGTATTGACCTTACCATGCCCCGAACAAGTTTAAAACAGTTTTTCAACTCTTTACGGCATCATAGTACATAAAAAAAGTTTACAGGATAGTATATAAGCAATTAATATTTATATAATGTAGTCTACATTTGATTGACGAAATAAATAAATTCCGTCCGAAAATCTCTAAAATCATGACTTAGATATTCAGATAAAACTTTACAGGTGCAAACGGCATGGAAGACTAAACATTTTCCACAGTCAATAAGATTATGTTGACTCAAGCGTAATTTTTTAAAAGGGCGTAAACGTTTCTACGTGCGATAATTTCACTTTTTTGTTCGATTACGCTATTTTATACAGTAAAACTATCTGAGAACAAGTTACAGTTAATGAATACTTCCGCACGGAAAAAATATACACCTAAAAAAATGTTGTGTCATTTTTCACAAAAACAAAAATTTATGATAAAAATTTAAATTACAAAAAAAACCCATTTTTTCTTATTTTTTATATTTTGTCAACAAAAATCTAAAGGGAAAGGAAACATTTTGGATGTGTTGGAGAAATTATCAGCAAAAAAGTTTATCGAACAATAACTTTATACATGTTTTTAAATTTCATACTAATTGACATACAAAACTGTAATTTTATTACAGAATATAATTCTAAGTATGCAGTGAAAATGAGTTCCAACACAATTATTTCAAACAGATTAGGAACTACGCTTATCTTTTTAATACCACGATAGTTGTCAAATTCCTTTTTATGGTCTCTTTTGTAAGCTGGAAAAATTAAAAAGAATTTTCAGAAGTCGGGAAATACTCCGATTGTTAGCGACAAATGAAACAGATGTTCAGTTACACCGACAGAGCATTTTTTAAAAATAATAGTTTGTTGAGGTTGAATCCTTCATTTTACCGATCGCCAGTTGTACCATATTATTGTCGATATTGATAGAGGTACATTAAGTGCCGCAAATGAAGCCTGGGTCGTTGTGAGTTTCTCGCGAACTTTTCAGAAAATAGCTGGTAAATCTTTTGTGAACTAGAGGTCATACGCCCTTCATAGCCCATCCTTGAAGGCAACCGGATTCCTTTCGTTTACATGCTTATAGAATGTTTTAGGTTCGGAGTTTGTCAGTTCATGGTAAAATGTATTACAGATATAAATCAAACAATAATGAATTTGGGATTCAACATTTTAGCAGCTTCTATTGGTCGCGTAATGATTTTTAGGAAGATTGTGTGTATCCATAAACCAGGCCCGTGCGCAGAAAATTCTCAGGAGAGAGTTTTGATTTGTTTACGTTTCTTCCAAAGACAGATATAGAAACCCTCAAACTTTGAACGCGGCCTGGTGGGACGAGTCTTATGTACCGATCGACTAAGCTCAACAAATTGGGTAAATGTCTGTCAGCGAGAAGGAATCTTCAGTTGGTACGGTTGGTACCGCTGCCTACTGGCTCGTGGTGGTGTTGGATTGGTTTGTAGTAGATAACCCTTACGACTAAATTTAAACCATTTGTTTCTTATCAATTCGGGGCAACTGTTAAGTAAAGACTTTTTTGTGTTAAACGTTCATGTTTTTCTCCATTGCTACACATTTTCTTGTCGAAATGTGGCAACCAACTTGATTTACATCTCTTTTCTTCCACTCTAGAAAGGTTCCTTGGTTGCGTCAATGACTTGTTTCTAGGAGATCGAACTCAAGTGACAATTTATGCGTCAAACTGGCTTTCAGGACCTTCGTTTTGGGGTGGATTTTTTTCAATCTTGTTAAAATTATTTTTGATATCAAGCGCGGAGTGGGAAGCTGCGCCGCATGAAAGATTTTCAATCGCGTCCAAACGTTGCGTGCACGATATGTTGGCATTATTCATACTAGCACTACGAATCCATTAGGGATAATGCCTCGATCACAAATAAGAATTAATTGATTGATTAAAAAACACCTACTATCGAATAAAAAACGCAGGCTTTAAAAACTCATGCATTAACTGTATTAAGAATCTTCCGAAATTCACTTAGAATAAAATTAATCATATTACGGTATCTTGAAACCAGTTCCAGAAGGTGTTTTAGAGAACGTAATTCTAAAAAAAATCACAGAAAATACCGAACGGCAAATCAAATTTCCCAGTTTCCGTGCAGAATGCACGAGGTTGCTGAATTAGACTCAAGGATCGAAGGAACATAGACTCAACCGAAAACAGTAACCCATCTGTTAAAGATTTGTTCCGAAATATAACTTTCATGTGCTGTATTAAATTACACCAGCTCAATGGTCTATAAACAATAGACATTTTATGTCATCTGAATACATGTATACACTTTACCACCGAGCCCAAGGAAACATACTCTGAAACATTCGCCAAAATGACTATGTTATCATTTTAAGTCAAATTACTCTAAAGTGCAATCATCTCTACACGATAATAGTGCAAGACTAAAATAGCTGTCTTGAAATGTAGGCACTAGATAGTGGCCGCATTCATTCTGCTTGTTTCGTTCATTTTCCAAATTAGCAACAATCAGTTTGAATTCGTTTCACGCTCCTACGACATTTTTCGAAATTGGAACGTTTAGATTATCCTCACCGAGCGACACAATTGCCCGATTTGCGCAAATTCGCGTTTAATTTTAAACCACAATAGAATCTTTTTTATCGGCTGTAGAACTCTATGTACTATAGTCGTAACATAATCCAATGCTACGTCATAGTCACTCCATTGTATTCGCTGATTCAATTACCCCGCGGATAGTTGGAGTTGGTGTATTTTGAGTGCGGCTACTCTCGTTTAGCTCCCGTCATTCTTAGCATTGAACTTGCAGTCGAATTTAAGCAAATCATCGTTCTATGTTGGCATGTGGCTAGGTTACGATCATTATCAGAACGTGCTTTTGCGCTAGCAAGCAGTCCGACAGTGAAACCGGCAGTACAATGAATCGTTTGACGGAGCTGATTACGTTTAATTACGCAGGTGTGCTGTGAGGGGTAATAGCTCAGTATCAGTTGCATTAATGATTGTTGCACTGACTGCGGTAGCTGTTGCAATGCCTTTCGGAAGAGATTGTGTTGGATGGGATTTGATAGCTCAAATCTTATGCTACTGAACCGTTATATGATATATGTTATATTTCGTGTAAACTACGAACCATTCAAAGAATTATATAGAAGCAACAGTAATATTCATTCAAACTTTAAAATATAAATCACATAATTTTGTTTGGAACCCAACCCTGTATTGTTCAGAATAACCTATAGGTTATTCTAAACAATACAGGGTTGGGTGTCAAGCAAAATGATGTGATTTATATTTTAAAGTTTGATTGAATATTTGCTGTTGCTTCTATATAATTCTTTGAATGGTTCGTAGTTTACACGAAATAAAACAAAGTTTTTAAATGATATTTTTTGTAGAATTTTGTCTTCTGTTTCAACAAACTACGCAACCGATTTATAGTAGATCAGATTGTTCGTTGAATGAGAAATATGATTCTTGCTTTATTGTATCGTAAGGAATAAAACTGTATTGCCTGCCCTTAAAACGGTAGATAGCTTTTTGATCGATTTTCTACGAAAAAGTAAACAGATTGTTTGCTACGACAGGTTTTACATTATATTGATTTCAGTCACAGCTCTTAGCTTTATGGCACCGGAAACATAATCGTTAATTACCACTACAGTTTACAGCCGTTGACAAGCACCCGTGGAAAAGGAACATGGATAAGTGGAAATACTATCATTTAAAATTTCAGCTTGGAACCGGTATAAGTAAGTAAACATCGACCAAACTGCTGACTTAACTAACTTTCGGTACATCTAGGTATAATTTGTTTCTACGTTTAAGGAGGTAAGAGAAAATATGATAAAGTGAAATGTCGTTATCCACCGAATTTTCGAGTACCTGAGCAAATGATGTTAGAATTACTTTCATCAGCAAATTGCAAATCTGATACCCATAATCCTCATGTTTGTTTTACGCGAATAACAGAAAATCCACGAAACTGATTTATGAACGAGTTAGAAATCAACCTGTTTTCGAAACTGGTTTCAGGCAAATGGTTTGAGAGCTGTTCGATTCGGAACTGAGACAGTTTCAAGCAAAAATGTCAACAGAGAAGATTTTTCTTCCCATTTTCTTCTGATATAGACGTCTTTCAATACCAAATTTCATATACTGCACGCACAAGAAAAGTATATGCACAAATGGCATAGAATCTGCCATCGCAAATAGCTTTGATATTCTTGCACAAATTTAAGTGTGCGTAATTTGTGAATTTCATGGAACATTTTAAACCTTGATATTTTTGGCCCAGCACTTGAAGAAATCGAGTGTTAATTTGTAGTCTAGTGTCTAATTGTGTTGCAAATACTGAACAATGTATTGAAGAATTACATAAAACGTGTATTTTTCTTTGCATAGCATTAGAATTCATTCTAAATAATACAACCTACGGATCCGGCGAGCATCAGATAACACCATGTCATTAAAAATTAGAAAAGTTGGATTTCGATGCTTCGGTTGTATCTCGTCAGTAACTGATATCAACTTGGAACTAATTAGGCAATCAATCCAAATTAGCACCAAAGGGGGACCGGTTAGATACTAAATCCAAACAATTCACACTACATATGTGAACGCCTAATGCAACAGGCCGATCCCGCGTGATGTCTATGAGCCACCTGCTTACATATGTAATATGTACATACGTCGTCTAAGTGACCCCAAATTGATGTCCGTTACTGACGATTTGAGTATATATTGATTTCAAAAATTCACCTTTTATTGTCTCAACCCTGCATCATTTACTTCTACACAGATACTATCCTAGCGAAACAAATGTTTAGAGGTTTGTATTCATTTTGATCGCTGGATTATCTCAACAATTGCAAATGTATTTAGTCGTTATATGAATACAAAGGGGGCAGACAAGCTGGCCAAGTAGTAACTGTTATGACTATAGTCATTTTTTTGACGAGCTTATGTTTAAACAGTTGGTAACATTCTTTTGGGAGTATATTACGAGCGCTTTATTTGAAATGTTCTCGACAAGACGGGTACTACTTACTGAATGCATTAGGGTGGCAGTTATTTTTGCGACGATAGAATTTTGTCCATCGCCGGGTAAAAAATTAATCAAGGAATTTTTTTTGACAAAATTTAAGCCAAATTGGACCATGTTAACACGAGAGCAAACGAAAAGCCCATAATGCCCCCATGATCATGGTCCAAATTCGCTCCCACAGCCTGGTGTTTTGATAGTGTTTGGAATGGGTTCAACCCATGAAAAAACCATCCCTATAGTCTGGAAGCTCCCATTTAAAGATCATATTCTGGTGTATTTATGGGTTTTTAAGACCATTTCATGGTGTTTTTGTGGTTGTAAAATTTTGCGCAGACCATGTTCATGGTATTGTTATGGGGGTGTGCGGTGTTTTAACCCATGCGATTTTGCTCGAGGAGTGCGACTGAATTTTTATGTGGGAAATACTAGTGGTTCTTCCATAGGTTTTATATGAATATTCATAACTTTTTTCAAAGTGATTTAATAATTTTAAAAATATGTAGCTCAAGCACACTATGAATTAAAAAAAAATTAAAGCAATTTAATTTTGCTTCGTACTTCGTAGATTGCAGACTTTCATTTCTACCCAGACTACTTGAGGAGCATTGTTTGGGAATGACAATTGATCCAGTACAAGCAAGAATTTCGCCTGAGAACTACCATTGCGGGTCATGACCATCTTTACCGTAACTTGGGATACGAGAAAGGAAGTGTTGATGTGGTACTTACTTAACAGAAGGCCCCGACTCAGTGACACTCCCATAAGTACCACGGATTGGGTAGTGATTGTAGTGATAGCCAGGATTCGCCTCAAGCAAGCGATGTGACTGAGAATACATTTTCGTGCATAAAAAGTTTGATTAGTTTATTGACTATAGGATACGTAAATGCTCTAGATATGAAGGCATTTAAAATTTGGGTAACCGTTCTCCGAGAGTTTGTTTAATCGAAAACAACTTGAACTCCCGGCAGCCGGCTGGACTAACTTTCTCTTATATTACCACGCTCTTTATACCCTTGGTCTAATACGAACCAAATGATTCCGGTTTTTCCTTTTTTGTAGCAGCACAATACTGCCGCTGCACGCAAAAGTGTCCGTGTTCTATGAAATGTCCCATATACATCGTACAATCGTGCGTAAAACGGCCGATTGCATCAAAGCACATGACGTGCTCCCCATACCATTTATGTCACTATTTATCATAGCTCTTCCCCTTAATAGCGTGGTATAATTTAAAAATGGCTCTTTATAGGTATTATCACAGGCATATTGAGATCCCGTAACTTAAAATGTTTCACCTCGTTCGAGTAAACGTTGCGATATTACAATGAAGACGTGAATAGAGCTTCCATTTCCCGACGGTTTTCAGCTTCCCGGGATTCGGGAAATAAATAATAAATTTCCCGGGAAATCCCGGGATCCCGGGAATAGAGAAGAAAAATAAAAAGGAGAAAGATTTCCTTGCAAACAAAAGAATAAATTGAAAAGTTTTCAAACCCGTTTGATTGCATGTGTATCTGTCCTAAAAGCAGTTGTCAGGAGATGGCGATTTGGTGGCCATCATTCAGTCATTCATCAATAAGTTTACGCAACATCAACTTCTTTTTGTGATTTTTCTTGGCTATATGTATTTTGGTAATTACGATTACGATGGGGTCTAAACGCAGCTGCTGGAGTTTCTGTCCAAAATTGGAATTCGTTGTTCTGATACGATGGAATGTAAACAATGTAATGTAAAGCACCTTCGTTAGTAATCTTGAATGAAAAGATTGAGATGCTTCAGGGTAGTGTGCAGTTATTTCCGATAAAATGAGAAAATGTGATATATGGAATCCATTTCCATCACAGTAGGATCAGAAATAAGTGTGAATCAAAATCAAGCAGATAATGGACGAACTGTGCAGCGATGTATAAAGCCTACCATAGATTTCATGTTACGGGCGAGTATCAGGATTGTGAAATCTTATCTCTTCAAAAATCCTTTCTGCATCATTGACAGCGATATTCAAAGAGTTTGGATGCGCATGACGTTGGACAGATACAGCATTATGTATTTCTTTTCATACACCTAAAAAATTACAGATATTACAGTTACGGTATAACAAATTAGACAAAATATACATTCGATCAACCGACCAAATTAATCTGCAGACGTTCTAGAAACATTACTTATTTTAAATAGCGTTTGCGCTAAACATGATATCACTAAAAACCATTCCTAAGTTTTGAAACCAAACCAAGTTTTGAAACATACTCATCGATTTTTTAAGAAAGTGCCGCCATTTCCTTTACTAATTTAATTGCAAGCCCTTTCATTCACGATCTAACTATTAAAATAAACTATTAAAAGAACTGTTAAAAATCTGATCAATGGGCTCATCGGTTGCAGAGATATCGTGCGCATCACTAACGCTACAATCTGCATTCACTACTCACTCCAAATGTTTACGGGTAAAAATATTTTCTACATAATTTCTTTCGCAGAACCTAAGCCTTTTGGGATAAATTAAAAATCTTTTTTCCCGGGAATCCTGAATCCCGGGAATGAGAAAACACAATTTCTCGGGAATCGAGAATCCCGGGAAATCCAAAAATCCCGGGATTCCCGGGAAATAAATTCCCGGGATGGAAGCTCTAGACATGAAACAGAAAAAAATATCGATGCTGCGCTCCTAAACGATATTAATATCAAGCACGAATCAAACAAACCCCGTTTCGAATAGTACGTATTTATTCTTAGCTCAGTATAATTGACTAACCATTTAATGGACTAAAAGTAAACCATTAAATATGACAATAAAACATTTGTTCCTCGTGCTGAAATGATTTCCACAAATTGGTGTGTTCTTGCGAATTGTCAACCCTCATACATAATTCAAAAGTCATCATTCACTTACACAACACCATGCGTATTCCCCACGCGCATTATCAAGTGGATTCGTTTGCTAGTTGGTCAAATAAATACTAAACAAACAAATACATTAGTTTGCTCAGTCTTATGAAATGTCAGCTCGATTGGCATCAACCGCCTACAATGCCATCAAATCAAAGAACATTTAAAATTACATACGACGTAATATGTGCAATTCAGAATATAATAAAATGCTTAATTATTTGCATTGAAAAAAAAATCGGAAAAAATTAGTTGCATAACCAATGTGGTTTATTTTCAAAGATAGCACTGCTGATGAATCACTTTATAAAAATAGGTGATAGGGGACGCGGACGAAAATAGCTGACCACCGCCTTATTAAAAAAAATATATGTATGACTCCTATACAAAACATCAATCGCTTTAAGGCACGTTTAACATGGTTCAATTTCGCTCACATTTGCCTTGATCCATTTTTTGGCCGGCAATGGACTAAATTTCAACATCGTGAAAATAACTGTCACCCTAATATGCATGCCATACCTATTTATTATATAAAGGAACTGGATAGGATAATAAAACATTACATCGAACTCTGGAAGGTTAATTCTTTACATATGCTTTATATTAATTTGAAAATTTTTCTTTTTCGCGCTATTTCTATTCCCTCTTTTATTGGTTCACCTTGCGAATTGTCAGCTTTAACAAAATCTTTTTCTTCTAGGTCTAAGTTAGAATTCGTTTTTGTTCCATCCAGAATCACCGCCCCATAGAAAATATAAGTTTCTGCGTCAAAAAATTATATTCCGTAGAATGCTATTCGATTTCGAATAAAATTTCTAAATTGACTTCACTGTCTCGATATTAAAGTATTGATTCAATAAAAATAAGAAAAGGCACACATTATTTTTTGTTTGCCAATTCGATAAGCGTTTCAAGTTCCTGGGGCAGACTAAAGTCACAAAGGTCAACTCTTTTTTGCCGGATGCAATCGAACCGAAATGAATAGTGCAAATCATGGCAGCAGTCCGACGACGTGCATTCAAAAGCTTGTATTGGCTGGGGGGAATTTATCACCTTAACAGCAGCGCCGTACACATCGGGTTTATTTTTAGTGTAACTTTTTTTACTGTTCACATAATTATCACAGGTGCTCGGACTCAACGTTGTGCAAGGTTGTGGTTGCAAAACAAGAAACTAATTTTCGATAGTTTACCTACGTCGTAAAACTGATAACATAACCATGTGAACTTGCAGCCCTTAAACGCGGAGAAGGTTAAGTGAATTGTATGTGAAGTAGCTTATCTACCTAGGTGTTGTTTAATAATTTATTCAGTAGTTGTATTGTGTATTTAAGCTGTCAAAAGATGGTGTTTAAAACATTGTGTTCATTCCCAGAAACAGACCGGGTTGGCCACAAAAAAAGTATTTGCAGAAGGTCATTCATCTCAGACCTTCTATTTATTTGATTTATTGATGAATCAACTTCAAACAGGAATAAAATATGATTTCACAAAATCAACCACTTAAGTACAGTAAGATTCCGTTTTTGACATGCTACCTTTTTGGAACACTCCGATTTTGACAACATTTTTGTTGCACGTAATAAGTCTTTTAAAAATGTGCAATGGACATTTTTTGTATCAATTGATATCACATTTGACTTCATTTCCAAACATGGGAGTCATATTTTCCCTCAAAGGTGCAAATCTTTTTTTTAAATTTTGTGAAAATTGTCTCATAGTTTCAATACATTACTGTAATAATTTTGAGATGTTTTTCACAATGTTGTTTTAAAACAGCGTTATGCATTTAAGGTTTACCTATATTTTACAGTATACGTGTTATATTTAATGATTACAATAAGTAGAGAGATGCATTATTTATGTATAATATGGACAAGTTGCAAGTGATTTTTACAGCAAAAATGGTTTTCTTCAAACTTAAATATCTTCAAGCATTGCAGTTCGATTTTCAATCTATCAATTCCATTTGAAAGATTAACGATTGATTAGTTATGGAAAATTAATAAATTTATAAAAATAAGATTACTTTATAAATTACTTGATAAAATTATTCTCAGTCCGAAATATTATATTTGAATTAAAAAACAAGAAAACATTTGCATACATTTTAGTTTACTCAAAAATTCTCTAGCGAACTAGGAACTATTTCACTTGAATTATATATTTTTTTCCTCATTTCATTTGTCTGCAGAAAAAAGGGCCCACTTTGCCCTACTTTTTTTCTCTTAGTGGTTATAAAGCTAAAGGTCTGTACTAGTCACAAACAATATTCCAGCTGCCACCATCTGCCGCTTCGTGGGTTATTACAAATTTGGTGGAATATATATTTTTGATGTTTTCGATGAAAACAACCTTTAAATGTCATAATTGCATTTATCACTCTTTGAAGTATTTTTATTATTGTATATTTTCGAAGATTTAGGAATAAACATTTATTTCTAGTTATATTTTTCATAAACAAATGTTAAAATTCATTTTCTCGAGTATTTTTTAACATGTCATGTAGCGCCATCTACATAGGTTATAAAGTATAAATGCCTTCAGTACATATGTTAAAAATATCAAAACAAACAACTTTGCTGAAGAAAGTTTTTAGAACACCTCTATCAAAAGATAGAACTGATCTGGATCATTTTTTACTTATCTAGATCAGAACCAAAGTTGTCAAAATAATGATAATTTCCATCTAAGATACTTTGCTAAAGACATTAATCCTTCAGGATATATACCCAGGGCTATAGAGGTTTTGAGCGTCGAAAGTTTGCCCCACGGTACGTCGTCTGAATTTGACAAAACTGAATTAGCTTATTTTTTCTTTCATCTCATTCCATTTTACATATGATTAAAAATCCTTGAAATATTTTTGAAGTCGTAAATTGAAAATCCAAACTTTAAAAACAAAGTTCCATTTTTGGTACGGTTCAAAGCGAGTAAAGGCGCTATAACCTAGGCTCATTAGCCAAGACAAGGTGTAAATACCTCTGTCGAATCCCAAAGGACCAAAGGAGTGACATTAACCTTCTTAGCCTAGTCACTTCCAACGATTTGCCATATCCCCTTTACACTGAAACGGTCGGTACGGTTGTCCTCGTTTCTTTCTCTTTCAAGATTCAAAATGATCCGTTAGTTAGATTATTCATTAAATGAATAATTTAATTGCCGTATAATTTTGAAACATCTTTAAACAAAACTCTGCACAGTAGGCCTGGCCGTTTTAATATTTGCGACATATTACACATAATATGCTTCAAATATTAATGTTGACAAAAAAACACTAAAGAATATCTGCAGTGTTTTCCAGGATGCTTTTCAATACTGGCTGTGTAAGGGTTAGAATAGAATAGAATAGAATAGAATAGAAAAGGTTCCATTTTTGGCACGGTTCCATTTTAGCCAATAAAAAAAAATAAAAATGTTGCCAAATCCTACTGTAGTATCACATAGTTAAAATAGGCGTGGTTAAGTTGTAATTATTATAGGGTAGCTAGTGGTTCCGCATTATCATCTTGAAATTAACAATGCAAATAAATTACATCATGGTTATTGGTTCAATCATATTATTTCAACACGTATTTGATTGGGATTATCTTAAATTTGTCTACACAGATAACCATACTGAAAAAAAATATTTAAAAACTTGTGTAAATTTATAAATCAATGTACAAACGTTTGCTAAAAGTAGTTCAGTGGCTTACTTTTTTTTGGAAATGAAAGTTGTAGTGCTAGAGCCGGTTAAAGTGGATAAACTCACGTTTGGAGCAAAAGAGTGCGAATCAAAAGGAGTTCAAAGGGAAATGGAAATTCAGAAAAAAGTCAAATTTAATGTGCAATCTTTTTCGGAAGTATTCACAATAAATCTTGACTTCCATAGTGATTTGACAAAGGCTAATTTTATTTCAGGATTCAAGCCAAACTGAGTAATTTTCAATGTTTATGCAATCTACATATGCAAAAGTGACACTGACAGTCAGTTAGTTCGTGTATAGGGTTACCACCTCTCCGGGTTTGAATCGGAGACTCCGGTTTTTGGAGGCGATCTCCGGGCCTCCGGATTTTATATCAATTTCTCCGGGTCTGGTGAGACGACGAATAAATTTAACTTTTATGGTGCTGAATGTGTATATTTCAAACCAGTTATTCCGGTACTAATGCTGACTGTTCTTGCAGCGATCCTTAACTGATGTCCAGGGAGAAAAGCTTTACTTCTTTGTTGAAACCTGTTGACGAAAAAGAGCTCTCTTTGCGCCCATAAAAAAATTCCAGAAGACACCACTGTGTGCTAGGGCATCGCAAAAAAAATTGAATTATATATTATATATTCACGAGAAAATGATGAAGTTTAATATGAATGACAAAAGGCCATATAACCCTAACCCGATTTTTTCACATTAGAAAAACTACAAAATATGTATGATTTGCATCACGGAGCAGAAAAATCATATAGGGGATTTTGGGGCCAAAATTACCCAGTACCCCACTTTGCCGTATTTTCCTAGAAACAAAAATATCTCCATTCAAATACCAAGATTATTTCCTTCCAAAAGAGGTATAAATTGCAATTTTCTGATTGCTACTTCATTATAGCATTTATTGTATTTTCCTCCATATTTTCCCATAGTACCAATTTCAAAAAATTTCAAGCGAAGTGGGCGGGTATCTAAAATTGTCCAAATAATGTAAAATTTGGCATCTGAGCTTACTTTGACACTTGTCACAATATGAGAGGGGGGGCCTTCGAGAATTCAAAAAAAGAATTTTTTTTACAATGCCCTACTGTGTGCTTCCCAGGCGATGCTTTCCTGCCTGCTTCACTTTGCTTTTCCTGTTAGATTTGGCAGATGGTAATGCTTGTTTGGCTTATCCCCCACAGCGAGAGTAGCTGGTGCTTTTTCATTATTTGTGTTTAGCGGGAGAAATGAAGTTCTACACCTATCTAAATCGACAAAACGTTTTACGAACGGGAATAAAATGTACAGCCCAATGAGTAAGGCTTAGAACAATGGTGCGCGTTATACTTTTCTAAAACAAAGCACTCAATGGAGAATGTGCATCAATTTTGATAATCAGGGTATCGAGAGTTACAAAAGGAAAGAAAGAGTGTATATATGTCTCATTTCAACTCCTTGGGTAGGTCTTGCTTCCGCGTATTCTCTTGTTGCTATAAAATCTTATCCCGGTTCAGTCAAAATCTCCGGGCGAAAGCCTCTCTGGAGGTGGTAACCCTATTCCATATTACCAGTATTTACCAGGATGTTTGCATCAGTTCATTGCTCCTTCAAGCAAGAGAGGTTTCTTCATCGAAATTGCAATGTGAAATCACAAAACTACGGGCTTGTTTACATTGTCTTCATCTTATAGGTGCTGTTGTGAGAAATGTTCCGGTGTATCAAGTAGTTTTTATCGGGGTCATACCCGAGAATCTTGTCCCTTGGAGTAGCAATGAACTTTCTGCTTGTCATGCACCGAAAAAAATATTTTGTAATTTAACATTAATATGCTTACACGTATTTAGAGCATAAATATATATCCATATCAACATTTGAATAGGGCTAATCAGATTTGTAAACAAACTTTTGTTTTGCTGATTTCTCCTAATTTGTTATCATTTCAACACAGAAAACATTTGAAATTGATTCTACTAAGGATAAAGATGTTGATTCATGTGTATTTTTCATGAAATTCAACTCGGTAGCGGAATAATGAGCGAAATAAGTTTGTTTACAAAAGTCTCATTAGCCCTTTTGAAGAATTACTATGGATATGTATGTAAAACTAAATCCACAAATAAATCTGACTTGAATATTCGACGAATTTTATATATTTTTGATACTCCAATTATGTACATTGATTTTAAAGTAATGTTAAATCATTGGTTCTTATCAAACAAGTATATTTTCGATCATATTGGTTTACAGGACGCATGAATTTCATTATTTTTTTGTGTGTACTGCATACAATGTGGAAAGACTTTTTGAATCAGCGGTGTTGCCGGATAACGAAATTCACCGCCGCGATCGGTGTGTTGATTGGCAGTGCATTCCCCGGTCAGAAGAAACAATTCCTCTTGTCTAGGTCGACTAGTTCCACGGATTCGTTTTTCTGACATTATTATGTACACCTTTGCGTCGGAGAATGCTTCACAATGTTTCAGCAAGAAGGTCTTGAGCAAAATGGGTTTCACCGTACCGATTCCTCTTTGCTGAGATAATATATTCTATTTTATTGCGTTTCCGTATGCAGGGGCGGACCCAGGGAAAAAAGTCGGAAGGGGCCCGAAATGTCGATTTTGAAATGTTCATTGTACAATACGTAATATGTAATAACTTCATTTAATTAAAATCAGTTTTGGTGGTCGAATATGGTTTGATTTGTTTGTTAACCCTTAAATGCGCAATGTTGTTTTAAAACAACATCCCTAAATTTTTTTTAAAATTATCGCATTAACGTGATATACTGCCGTTATAAGCATAACTGTCCCATGTTCTATGGGATTCCCTATATACATGGGACACTTATGCGTAGAACGGCAGTATAGCTATGTGACAATTTTCACAAAATTCTAAAAAAAATTATTTGCGCTTTAAGGGTTAATTTTGATTTTAAACTATTTTAAAATTTGAATTGAAACTATTTTAAAATTTCTCAACAAATTTAAAAAAATTTCGAGGGGGGGGGGTCCGGACCCCTAGGATCCTCTCCCTAAATCCACCACTGTCCATATGCATTCTATTTAATGCGAAAGGGTATTTTTTTACTATCTTATTTGTATTTTATATCATTGAAACGCTAACAACCTGAGTAATCACCTCGAATACCGTCGCAACATTAATATACCATAATTTTGCCATAGCTGAAAATAAATCCAACATGGAAACAGAAATCGGAACAATGGAAGTTTTTCGGTTAGCTTGAGCTTGTGCGACCACTCCTGGCTACTACTCCGTTATCGATCTGGACTAGCTGAAGTTGCACAATGAATCAGTTGATAATTACGATTGGGATTAGCTAAACATCTTTCGATGTGCAACTCCTGGTAATCCCAAAGTGTTTATTGATCAATACCGGCGCCGGCCAGGCCCGAACGTAAATCGCGGAAGGAAAAAGAAGGAATGTTAGTCTGGTACTTGCTTTTGCCAGAGGCCGTATATACTACTGCGCACTCCACAAGTATAACGGGAGGAGAATATTGGTTAGTAATTGTAGGGGTTCGATAAAAAATTATATAACAAAAGCACGCGATATAAGGTGTTTGACGTCTCTGGGCGCCCGGTCTCCAGGAGACTGTGTGACTACCCGAATTCACCATAGAGAAATTTTGAAACGACGTGGAAGTCTAGATAACATTCTTATTTACGTTCGGGCAACCATAGAGCGCATTAGTTTCGAGGGGATGAGATGAAGGATACAGTCTCGCTCCTTATTTTCGTTACTACTTAGTGATAAAAGTACACATTGAATGTTTCGCGCAATATGAAAATTATATGACCATAGGCGTCATTAGAAAAGTATGACAACCGGCAATGCCAGGAACTCGAACCGGCAACTTAAACCAAACATTTGTTCAATGAGTACGTCTCTTTACAAACTGGGCCACACTAACACACGCAACAATAGAAGTTTCTCGGTTTAGTATTGAAATTAGGAAAGAATCTATTAATCCAACCGTATTATAACCACAGCATATCATGAGGAATACCTGGGAAGTTGTGCCTCCAAGTATCTTCTGTAACAGACGCCACTTCTTCGTATTGCGACATGATTTATTGCCAATTACACAAGTTCACGATATCGTGAAAAATATATCTTTTTGGCTGAGTTAATTTGTTGAACGTTATCGGCACAGTATGGTTGGTATGATATGGTATTGCAGGCAATTCTGTAAACCTAAGCATAATTCGTGTTCAGTAAATGTACTATCTCGCAAATACTTGATCTAACACACAAGGAACTAAAGCTAACGGCAATCGTATTTGGCAGTGAGCACTACGTTTTGCTGACTCACTCGCTTCGACGCACCGTTTCTTTTGTTCCTCAGTGATTCGATCCGGGTTCGAAAAGAAGTATAAGTAATCGAGTCTTTCTGTGTGAAGTGATCAAGACAGGTGTATAGACCTTCACGGAGTTAAACCAATTGTTGGGGAATGTTCGTCAACGACTAGCATACAAAAACTACAAGGGACGTACGTTCACATTTCTTAATGTGAAATAGTTAATTTCTAAATAAATTTGGCTTAATAATTAATTAAATATACATAATTCTTTCGTACAGTTTACGTATGTCCAATCAACATCGAATGCTCCATATTGAACCAAACCATCTTGCCTACCAGAAGACAGAAAACTGCCTCCAATAATCGAACTAATATCTAGAACTGTTTTAGATCTGTGTGGGACAAAACTTTTCGATTATGTGCGGAAAAACACCCGGACAGATGCTGAATAATCATGCTTAAGACAACATAGTCACATTTTATGTATTGAATAAGCTTTCTAGTTTTATTTTGCCATTATTGTAGCTTTGCTACAGTACACAAAGAAATGTAGCGAATGCAGTGTTCATATATAGAAACAATAAAGGGGGTGGGCGTGGCGTAGTTGGTAAATCGATTGCCTTGCACCTGGGTTCGGGTCTCGACCCCGCACATAGGGTTAGAATTTTTTCATAAAAGATTTTTCTAACCCGAAGAAGCGAATGACCTTAAGGTTAAAACCTCTATAATCGAAAAAAAAGAAACAATAAATATTCAAAAATAGAAAATAATTTTATGTATTGACTTCACGCTTTTTTCTACAACGGTTATTTAAGAGACAATATATAAGATAACTTTTCGTTAAGAAATAGGCTTTATAGTATGTGTTATCAAAATCAAAGCAGGATAGGCTAAGTGTAAATGAATCACGTGGAATTAACGAATGAACGTAGGTTAACCCTCCGGAAGTCGCGCTTATGGACCACTGAACCAGCAGCCGCTGGTGCCCTAAGACGACTTCGCTAGATTTTCAGAGCAGCGTGCACTCAGTGCACCAGCGCGACTGCCGGAAGGTTAATAACAAATCTTCGTTGTGCTTTCCGCCGATTCGCGTGAATTTGTTACTAAGGAAAGTTCTCGTCTTACCGCAACAGAACTACAGATTACTATCATGCACACATGCAACCGTAAACAAATTAGGTACCTATAGCTTGGTATACACATTCGCCTCGAACATTGTACGATCGACGTACAGTGTGCATTGTTCGAATCAAACAGCTGTGCAGTGTTGCTACGGATTTTTCCGTAGATATACGGATTTATGGCTTATCTACGGATCTACCGATTAATTCGTGGAATCTACGGATTTTCATAACTCCTTTAGGGTTCTACCTAAGCTTGAAAAAAATAATACGCATTTTATTTTT
Organism: Topomyia yanbarensis; assembly: GCF_030247195.1. Lineage (NCBI taxonomy): Eukaryota > Metazoa > Arthropoda > Insecta > Diptera > Culicidae > Topomyia > Topomyia yanbarensis. The sequence continues at coordinate 170,790,331 of NC_080671.1, read as the reverse complement.
TCAATCGAATGTCTATCATGTTCGCCCAATATTTTTTGAACTCCAGGTTGATGCCCTTTTCGTGGTATTCCTTAATTCTGCCATCAAATTAACAATCATACATAATTTGCTTGATTGAATTCCGAAACCAATCGAACCGGAAGTGGTTGATGCATTTGAGTAGGAATAGGCAAGAACTCCGATTAATATTCTGGTATTCATTTTAGCACATTGAAATTAAACGGTTCGGAAAGATACTTGTTCATTTAGAGTATAGACTAACGCAATTTTTTGAGATGCACGATGTAAGTTTCCTACAACGAAGACAAATGGGAAATGGTGCGTGGCCCCGTGTTGAGCCCATGCTATCACTTGGCTGCAAACGTGGATAATTTCATTGTTGCTAAAAATACATTCAATATTATTGGACCCTATAACTGAACTTCATTAAATTTCTGAACGTCAGTCTACCTTCTCTCTCGCTCGTGTTTACGTCCATGTCGTCGTCGCTGGAGCTTTGATTTTCGCTGTTACATGCTTGGTGCTTTTTCTGTTTTCGAGTAACTTTGGCATAGCCGCCTTTTTTTAATTTATTTCTTCCCTAGGTAGGTTAAATATTGGCTTTGACATATCGTTTTTACGGCATTAATCTTTTGGTCGGCTGTCTGTGGTGTATCAGCAAATATCGAAGGCTGTTTGGTGGTGTTGGTTGTAGTAGGTAGGATTTCTTTAGTTGTTTTGATTCATGACTTATCGTAATATATTGTCTGGTTACAGAACTGGCACGTGGGCGTCTGCCCAGGATATGTGCATAGGAGACGGTCTGTCCACGAAAGTCCAGTAACCCGAGCAAATACTCATGGGTTCAAACACCACACAGCCCCTTGAAAAGACCTTAAACATGGTCCGTGCCAAAATTCCCAACCATCAAGGCACCATCAAATGGTCTCAATAACCCATAAAAACACCAACATATGGTGTTTTATATGGGACCTACCGGACCATGGTAATGGTGTTTTCATGGGTTGAACCCATTTCAAACACCCATGTCAAGCCCCATGAGCATGGGGGTATTATGGACTTTCCGTTTGCTCGGGAAGACGGTATAGGTTGGTTCAGCCGCATTCGCACCACCCGAACACCGTTGAGGGTACCAAGGAAAAAGTTTCTCCAAGTGTCAATCCGTCCCACTTCTCCATACTTCGATATGAATCTTTTAATATAATCCGCAATAGTGCGAGGTGCCATATCGTGAAGGCGAATTTCTATCCAATCAAGGAGCATATACACGGGGATTTTGATTTTGACGCTTTCATATTCGACATTATGTTGTATGTTGTTCTTCACTACGAAGCTTTCTGCCTCGGCTAAGGAATTGACATTATTAGTACTACTTGTCTCGTATGATGTAGCTGTATGTGGGAAATGTCTGTAATAACACGTTCCATTTTCACTTTGATAAACTGTTCCACCTCACGCACTGTTGCTCTAAGACGTGTCTGTGAAAAGTCAATCGCGATTGTTTATTTGGGGTTCAATAATTTCATTCGCTATATTTGCTACACGTACACATTAGAACGGCGCGGGTCACGGTGTGCTTTAATTTTTGATCTGTAAGAAAATGAGATGAGGAAGCAGACTGATCTCTACGACACTATTGCTCTTACCTTACGAAGGTCAAACAGCAAATAATTGTTTTATGGAAACCCCACAATAGGCACCACCAAACCACCAATTTTTCTTTTGAACTTGAACCATTTGACATTGATATTACATTGCTTGACTTTGCAGCTCTCGATTACTGATGGCTAAAAATGGTGACAAACAATCCAATAAAAATATTTTAAAATTCTAGTGAACATAGCCATGGAATCCTAGCGAAAGGCACTATTTCACAACTAAGTAGACTAAAACGGGTACATTTCTTTCTGTTGATGACATCATGCATTATTTACAGTTTCCATTTTTTGTTTTTCCTGATTTCATTTTCTAATTTTGCATTTTTTCTCGTTTTTTAAATTTCAGAACGGGGGTGGGCATAGCGTATTGGTAAATCGATTGCCGTGTACGCAGCGCACCTGGGTTCGAGTCCCGACCCCGCACATAGGGTTAGAAATTTTTCCTAAGAGATTTTTCTAACCCGAAGAGGCGAATGACCTTAAGGTTAAAACCTCTATTTTCTCGCCAATTAAAATGCGGTGAAAATTATTCTTGTAAATATAGAAAAACGTTCGATACCGATCGATAGTATCGATACTTTTCCTCCGATACATTGATTATCAGTATCGTAATAATCCAAAGTATCACGATACCGAAGTATCGATACTGTTTTCAGTATCGCCCGTCCCTATTCTACGCTTTGCGTATTCAGCTGAAGTCCCGCATCCTACGGACGCACACAAAACTTTTTTCCAAACATATCACTGATAGTCCCTATTAATCCGTACGGGCACGAGACACGTTCGTCGAAGGAGATAGATAATCAACTGGTTGTTGTGTACAAACATGCTGATATCGCAAAGTTTATAAAGATCAGCTAAAGGTATGTTCAGCTGTGAACCTGGATGAGGTTGTTGACGTTGGTATAGATCCAACACTCGAGGAATAGGCGCGTGCGAATATTTTTCGTTAAAAATTGTTTGTTTGTTTTGTTTCATTAGGTAGAAATCGTCATGCAAGCGAAACGAAGATTTGACGCCATGAACTTCCGATTTTGCAACAAAAGTGTGTGCGTTCTTCGTTTCTATGCAGATAATTTTGCGCGACATTTTGCCGGTTATCTACACAATTCTTTCACATTTATACATGGGACCGGAGACAAGTAACAGTGATTGTTCATCATAAACCAGAGTAGCTAGTTTTCGACCACAATTCGTATCGGCCGATCGAAATACTGTTTTACTACGCCTGGACAATTTGGTCAAGGCAAACGATTTGTTATCAAAACTCAATTTATCTTCCGCGAACGGCACGCTACGAACGATTGCTATCAAACATTAAACTAGCCTACGCTCTAAATTGCAAATGGCTTGTACATTCTTGGCTAAAAAGTGCAGGTAATCAAATCGCATACAATGAATACTTGACGCAATGAGTTTTAAATTTTGCAAGAGAAGTGTGCGGGTACTCTGTTCTTATACAGAAAATTGTGCGTGATTTTTCGCCGGTTATCTTCACAATTCATTAACATTTAGCGTCGAATTTCCATGCATCATCTAAAAATAATGCTCTTGGGTTAGACAGAATCAAAATCAATTATTTGATGAATTTATACGACAAGTTTTTACAGCAGAACATTGGTCCACGGGACTGGAGACAAATAACAGTGATTGTTATTCATAAACCGGAAAAGCCAGCTTTCGACCACAATTCGTATCGGCCGATGCTATTCTACTACACCTAGACAATTTGGTTAATTCAAACGACTTGTTATCAAAACTCAATTTATCTTTCGCGAAGGCAAGGTACGAACGTTTGCCATTGAACATTCAACCAGCATATCTTTAAAATGCAAATGACTTCTGTATTCTTGGCTAAAGGGTGCAATGAATCAAATTGAATCACAATTGACTATTGGTGTAATGATGGGTGGAGCGAAAGAGAGTGCCACGACGCTATGTTCACTATGTACTCATATCGAGTTCGACTGTACAGGAGAGCTTGTGCACCTGTTGTGTTCTTATGGAGCCTTATGGACCACTGAACCAGGAGCCGCTGGTGCCCTAAGACGACTTCGCTAGATTTTCAGAGCAGCGTGCACTCAGTGCACCAGCGCGACTGCCGGAAGGTTAATAACAAATCTTCGTTGTGCTTTCCATCGATTCGCATGAAGTTGTTACTAAGGAAAGTTCTCGTCTTACCGCAACAGAACTACAGATTACTATCATGCCTACCTATAGCTTGGTATACACATTCGCCTCGAACATTGTACCCAAACGATCGACGTACAGTGTGCATTGTTCGAATCAAACGGCTGTGCAGTGTTGCTACGGATTTTTCCGTAGATCTACGAATTTATGTCTTATCTACGGATCTACTGGTTAATTCGTGGAATGGACTCCGATTAATATTCTGGTATTCATTTTAGCACATTGAAATTAAACGGTTCGGAAAGATACTGGTTCATTTGGAGTATAGACTAACGCAATTTCTTGAAATGTACGATGTAAGTTTCCTACAACGAAGACAAATGGGGAATGGTGCGTGGACCCGTCTTGAGCTTGTGCACCTGTTGTGTTCTAGATTGTACATAAATGACTGAGCCAAAGAGGCAAATGATCTTAAGGTTAAAACTTCTATAATAAAAAATAAAATAAAATGAGTTCTAGAAACAAGCACAGAACAAGCGAAACCAAGGTGTTTGATTTTCGTTTGGTTGGACGAGCTTAGTTACATGTTAACCGGCAAGTAGAGCACTGCATTGTGTGTCAAAACAGCCAGTACCGTAGTTACCACTCATCACCAATCTTCAGTGATGAGTGGTAAGTCTGATACGCTGGTTGTGGAGGTACAGAATGCAGTGCTCTGCTTGCCGTTTATCATGTGACCAATTCTGTTCCTTAAATAGTCGATAATGACGTCACTCATAGAAGCGTATCGCTCTAGGTGCATAAACCCGTTGTGCCAGACTTGAGAAGCGCTACCTTCTGTGAGCAAATGCGTGGTATTTTGATAATAATAACTTAAATAATGTATATTTAAGTTTTTATTGTCATGATATCAAAATCTATGGTTTCATCCAACGAAATCCGTTCTTAGAAGCGTTTCTGAGCGATATTTGCAAACATTTCAAAAATTTATCGTGCAATGGCTAAATTATAAGCGTTCAGTATCGAAAACAAAGACGTAGTCCTACGTCACAAAGAACTCGCAAATGGAGGTTTCAGTGTACCAAACACGTAGCTTTACAACAACTTGTAGCGACCACTTACAAACCCGACCATCATTTGAAAATCCACAATTTGCGAAGATTTACTTTTCATGATTACGGCAAGACCAATAATACTCCTAACGTGGCTGAATAAATATTTGACTAAGATCCTGCAACCCGTCGACTTATATACGACCTCTAGGCAGATTTAGTGAAAAAATAGATAATGGAATTATTTTGAACATATTTTCACAGATTTAGTCAAGATTCCTTGTATTTTATTGGTTCTAGATTGTTTCAAACACTTTTCTAAAGTTAAATTGAATGATTCCTCTAGAAACATCTTTGCGGTACGTTCACCAAAAAATAATTTGGTATGATCACCAAAAAAATAATTTCTGACTCTGCCTTCGTATTATTTAAGTTTTTACTTTGCGCCGGGCTTTAGGCCTTGGCATAAATAAACTCTCCTGAAAAGACCCAGATTCCGACTACCTGTTTAAAAATATTGATTGAACTCGGTTGGACCATATTTATGCTTCTTTTGGACCAAAGATAATCAGCTAACTATTGTAAAAGAACTAACGCAGATATATTCAACAGTTGCAGATATCCCGAAAGGTTGTCCAGATAAGTTCAGAATTGTGATATTCTGTCTAAAGCAAACAAATGACGTTAGTGGCGACAGGGCTTGTATGAAGGACTATCGTGTCTAAATGTCCGCGGACAAAGTTGAGATCAACGGTGGGGTCACTGATTCGAAATTGTGCGTGGATCTACTGAAGCACGGGGTTAGCTGTTTCAAAATCCCTTTGATTCACTGAGAAAATTTTTTTGAATGTAAATCGCACTGAATAGAACAAAATTGTGTGTGCCTTCAAACTCGTATCGGGTGAACTTTGGTGTTTAACTACGTCTTCTTTGGCAATAATCGTCGGCCTGTTCGGCTGTTGTACACCGAGAATCGTGAAAATGACTCGTGCATTAAGAATTCTGAAAAATAGTTATTCCTATTATGAGAGACTCCATATGATCAAGAGTCCTAGGAATCCAAAGCGTTCCCTTTGAAAACGATCTAATCGCTATTGCAGAAAAACTAAAAAGAGCTACCCCACTCACTACGACAAATCATTGTGCTCTTTTGGCAGTGTTTCACTTTCACATAGGGGAGTCAGTTATTTCAGAACGAGATTTTCAGTTATGAAGTACACCGGATTTTTTTGGAGGTGCCTCCTGAAGATTTTCTGTCACTCACCCAATTTTAAATATTTTTAAATTAAAATTTAGGAAATTATTGTTCAAATTGTTCAGTTCCCAACCGCTCACATTTTTTTCTTAGCCGACAAAAGAAATAAAGCTCTCAAGTTAAAACCTCTCTAACCGAAAAGATAATAATCGCGAGACCGCTTCGTCCGAGATTCGCGTACTTTTTAAGGCTAATAATAAAATTTAATGAACCTGCACCCGATTACAAACCGCAACCATGCAACAAAAAAGACACGAACCCGGAATTTCCGCAAATTAAAAACGAAACTTGAACAGAACCCGATTTCTGTAGATATGATTGAAATCGAAACATTTGAAAGAGAATTTTGAAATTAGAATCGTAATTGTCCCTTATGGTAAATTATTTGGTTACTCATTTGTCACTCGTTATTTGTAACTTATGACTGACCAAAAGGCTCCTAGTTAATAAGAATATACTCGAAAGATCTAAATTTTCTTTATTTTTCCTGCGCCTTTGCCCGTCCTTCCTCCCTTTTCTCTGTTAGTGTTACTACTTCGATGTAACAAGTAATAACCAGTGAATGCCTTTTGGAAGTGTGCAAAAATGGCATTTTCAAGCCTACGTAACGTGTCGTGTCAAATAAATAGACTTAATAATTAGCAAAAAAACAAGTAACAGAAATTGAAATTGTGTACAGTTCCGTGCATATTGTCGGTATAATATTATAAACCCCAAAACGCAAGAAAATCACGTAAAATTATACAACTCCCTCCCCTCCCAGCAACCTCGAAAGCTTACCACAGATGGCCGCCAAGTACTGATGTACTACCCTTCGGTCGGCTTTGATCTCAATTGGAAGCTTAGTTTCTGGCATTGTTGCGAAACGACGACTACCGCTGCCTTTGGAAGGCTCGTATAGTCACTTGGCTGGCACGACTTGGGTCTCAACTGTAAGCCACAAAATCACTACCGACACACTTCCGCCAACAGAATACTTTGTCTATTTTATTTTGTTTTTCACTGCAGCCACTGCGGTTAAATTCAATTTCCTACGAGTCCACGTGATCCATTCGCAATCGTTAAGCGGTCAAATAATCTATCGATCGCCCACACTTCCGTTAATATTCTTCACTGCTAATGAAAATCCACCGCTCAGAAAATTGTCACTTCCTAACAAAAACACCAAATATTCACTCCACTCCAAGAGAAATACCAACTTTGTATGCACAAACGATTTTCACTTTCCACAAAATAGTTCCAAAACAGTTCAGATAACTAGTTCTTATTCTCGGGGAGGGTTCGCTTCGCTAAGGTTAACGCGCGCGATGATGATGATGCTTCTCGGGCACCGGGCTTCTGACGAATGGTGATGATCGGTCTCCCTCCAGCTGGTATAGTAGTACCTAGTCGGTTGGCGAAAAAAAAAATCGCACGCTACTGTCTGCGGTATACCGCTTGGCGTGCGGCGGTGGATTGGAAGGCAGCTCAGCCCGCCCGCGAGTGCGAAATGAAAAGGTGAGCTCCAAAAACGCAAACTATAGCAGAGCCGCAGCGACATCGCGCCGTCGTCGCCCACTTAGCAGCCTTGCCGGACCGTGATAATGATAATTTCTTCTATTGCGGAACGGTCGGGGGTACAATTTTGTTGCGCGGAACTGCTATGAGCTTCAAGCGTACTACTATCTGATTCTTGAAGGCGATTCCGCTCATGAGGGATAATCGCGGGGCTTTGTATTCTACTCAGAGAGTTTGTAAGCTCAATTGCTAATGCACACTAGAGAAAGAAAGAACCTTTTCCCGTCAATGCCAGTAGATATTTTTATTACTACTAAGATCAGTGGGGGAATCTTTTCATACTTATACGTTAGAATTGATTTATTTTTAATCACCACTGGGGTTTTTACGATATTATAATTAATTTATTCATCAACCATAGGGAAACATCATACAGATAATTTAGAAATAGGCGCAAATCAGCTCTTGTACAATTTCGGCTGATTGCATACTATACACAATTTACACGATTGAAATGAATATTGCTTTATCTTCCACGTGAAATGCCATGATCACACTTTGATCAGAACAAATAGGAACAAATCCGCTATGGTGCATACGTTCATTGTCTGCTTTGACGGCTTAGGAAACATTAGTTTGTCTGCAAAATAAATGAATTTGTTTTAGTGAACGGGGAAACTGGAAGTAATCCGGAGCAAACCGGGATATAGTTCTTTGTGTATCCATTTATCCCAGCTTCTTCTAATTGCAAACCGGATTAAACAAAGGATAGTTTTTTCTTCTCCTGTTCGCTACAGAGAAGCTTGAAGCCACGAGTAAGTACTGGAACAATCGTAATATCATCAATTTCGAGATAATATAACGTTTAGACCAGTTGCGTGGCCAGGAAAATAGTAAGAGACAACGTGTACTTACAAAAGTGCTTGAGAATGCTATTTAAAACAACTTTGTTGAAGGTATGTAGCATTTCGAGCTATTGAACTATAATGATGAAGTTTTCTCAAGTCAAATTTTCTCCAAAAGAACTTTTTTTAAGATTCAGAAACTCATGCTTTCGACAAATTATGTATTTTATTGTTTATGAACAATAGAATAGATTTACATGTACATGTACAGTAATTTCAGAATAACTCATTTGTAATTTGTTATTTGTAATAGCACTCCAAAGACGACGGTTTCAAAATGATGTGAAACCTTAAATATTATTATCATTGATAATATAACAAAAACATACGTCTCCCAACCTTTGAACAGAACGGATCGTTATATTTCACAGTGGTGTTCGGTGTGTAAATTTCAGTGAGTGAAGGTCATCCTTTGTTCGTTCGTTAGCTGCCGTTCTGCTGGTGCCGGCAGTAAATCCAGTACATTGTTTTCGCTGGTGCGGAACAATCGACGTTGTTTGCAGATAAGTTTTGCTTGATTTTTTTCCTCGTTTGCTTTCTTTCCTTTTCCCTACTTTTATTCTACCTTGTAATCAAATAATAAGACACATTCCCGTTTATATAACGCTCTGCCCTCGTGCTTAAATGGCCGAGGGCGAAATACCATCTGATGTAATCATGGAAGTCCCTGATCCCCCTAACACTCGCATTGCTCCCCGTATAAAGCAGTACCCAGAAGGTTCCTCTGGGCCATTGGTGGTATATTTTCGGACCGGAGAGAAACCGGTTAATATATTAAAACTTTCTCGAGATCTGACTGCTAATTACGCGGCTGTAACTCAGATAACACGTGTTCGGGCAAACAAGATACGTGTTCTAGTGAATGATCTCGGCCAGGCAAACGCGATTGCTTGCTGTGAGCGCTTTACGCGGGAATTTAAAGCGTACGTGCCTTGTGTGGCCGTAGAAATCGATGGGGTAATGTCCGAACCGGGCCTGAAATGCGAAGAACTGTTGGAGCACGGGGTTGGCTGCTTTAAGGACCCCTCACTTGAACAGATTAAGATCTTGGAATGCAAACAATTATATACCGCAAACACCGAGGGAGGTAAGACTACCTACTCTCTATCAGGCTCGATTCGGGTGACATTCGCCGGGTCCTCTCTTCCCAACTACATCCTCCTTGACAAGGTTCGCCTACCAGTTCGCCTGTTCGTACCGCGGGTCATGAACTGCAGCAATTGCAGCAGTTGGGCCACACAACCACATATTGTGGAAATAAGAAACGATGCGGCAAATGCGAAGGAGAGCATGAGGATGACTCTTGCGACAAAGAAACTGAAAAGTGTATTTGCTGCGGGGGCCCTTCACATGCTCTTAAATCATGCCCTGCGTACAAGCAGCGCGGGGATAAAATTAAGCGCTCCCTTAAGGAACGCTCAAGGCGTTCTTATGCAGAAATGCTAAAGAATGCTTCGCCATCTGTCCTGTCCGAAAATCCCTATGCTGGTTTGGCTAACGTTGAGCAAGAATCCGACGACCCACGAGAGGGAATATCTTTGGTTAACCCAGGGGAATCCAGGAAGAGGAGAAATCCAGCCTCCCCTACATTGCCTCGTAAGGGTGCCAAGGTGTCGTCCACTCAGAGTGCGCTAACTACAATCAATAAATCCAACGGAAGTGATGCACAAAAGCCGCAGCAATTTGCTCCAGGACTTGGAAATATTAATTCTAACAAGGAGTATCCACCACTTCCAGGGACACCAAAAACCTCAAGTGTCCCCTTTTTTCCAACAGACACTCAGTCCAGTAACGGACTAATGAAATTTTCTGACATAGTGGACTTAATTTTCACAACTTTCAATGTTACTGATCCTCTTAAAAGCATTCTAATACGTTTTCTCCCTATAGTGCAAACATTTTTGAAGCAGTTGACTGCTAAATGGCCCCTCCTTGCAGCGATCGTATCCTTCGATGGCTAAGTCATAAAACGAGGCCACTGATTCGATCACCGTCTTACAGTGGAATGGCAGAAGTATCCTCCCGAAAATCGATTCCTTCAAATTTTTACTAAACAGTTTAAAATGTGATGTTTTTGAATTGTGTGAAACTTGGTTAACTTCCGATATAAATATCAACTTCCACGACTTTAATATAATTCGTCTGGATCGAGAAAACCCTTACGGATGAGTACTTTTGGGGATTAAAAAGTGCCATTCTTTCAACCGAATTAACCTCCCTTCGACACCAGGCATTGAAATTGTCGCTTGTCAAGTTCTAATCAAAGGCAAAGACCTTTGCATTGCTTCCATCTACATTCCTCCTAGAGCCTCGGTAGGGCACCGAACGCTTTGTAATATCACGGAATCATTGCCGGCACCGCGGCTAGTTCTGGGAGACTTTAACTCGCACGGTACGGTATGTGGTTGTCTTCACGATGATAATAGATCAATATTAATCCAAGATCTTTGCGACAATTTCAACATGACCATCTTAAACACGGGAGAAATGACACGAATTCCTACACCACCAGCACGCGCAAGCGCGTTGGATTTATCGCTTTGCTCGACATCGCTACAGTTAGATTGCATGTGGAAGGTGAGCCCTGATCCCCACGGTAGCGATCATTTGCCTATAGTAATTTCAATTGCTAACGTAATTCAAGACCATCGGAAACAATCAATATCTCGTATGACCTCACACGGAACATTGATTGGAAGAGTTACGCGACCGCGATATCCGTTAAAATCGAATCCACCCAAGAGCTTCCTCCGGAGGAAGAGTACAGGTTTTTGGCTGGCTTGATTCTCGACAGTGCGAATCAAGCTCAGACTAAGACAGTACCCAGCGCGAATACCCATGGATGGTCTCCCACCCTGTGGTGGGATAAAGTGTGCTCAGAGCTGTACGCGGAAAAGTCCACTGCATATAAGGACTTCCGGGAAGACGGGTTCCCCCCAAGCTATCAGCAGTACGCGCCGCTAGAAAGGTGAATGAAGAGTTTAATGAAAGCCAAAAAACGCAGTTATTGGCGCCGGTTCGTCGACGGGTTAACGAGAGAAACAGCGATGAGCACTCTTTGAGGTACGGCTCGACGTATGCGTAACTGTAATAGTATCAACAAGAACGTGGAATATTCAAACTGTTGGATATTCGCTTTCGCCAAGAAGATCTGTCCGGACTCTGTCCCGGTACATAAAACGTACCGCGCCGCGTCTCCTCACGATACCGCGAACGAAACACCGTTTTCGATGGTGGAGTTCTCACTTGCTCTCTTATCATGCAACAATAACGCCCCAGGGTTAGACAGAATCAAATTCAACTTGCTAAAGAATCTGCCTGACACTGCAAAAAGGCGCTTGCTGAACTTATTTAACATGTTTCTTGAGGGTAACATTATCCCTCATGACTGAGGGCAAGTGAAGGTCATCACCATTCAAAAACCAGGAAAACCAGCCTCCGATCACAACTCGTATCGATCGATTGCAACGTTGTCCGGTATTAGGAAGTTGTTCGAGAAAATGATCTTGTTTCGCCTCGACAATTGGGTTGAATTGAAGCAAATGGCTTACTGTCAGATACACAATTTGGCTTTCGCAAAGGCAAAGGGACGAACGATTGCCTTGCGTTGCTTTCTACAGAAATCCAAATGGCCTATGCTAACAAAGAGCAGATGGCATCAGTCTTATTGGATATTAAGGGGGCTTTTGATTCAGTTTCTATCAATATTCTGTCAGAGAAGCTGCACCAGCATGGTCTTTCACCAATTTTAAATAACTGTTTGCTAAACCTGTTGTCTGAAAAGCACATGCACTTTTCGCATGGCGTTTTAACAACACAAGGCAACTTGCTGACGACGGGGTGGTCTCTGTTATAGGGCCCAAAGCTGCCGACTTGCAAAGACCATTACAAGATACCTTGGACAATTCGTCTGCTTGGGCTCTTCAACTGGGTATCGAGTTCTGCACGGAGAAAACTGAGTTGGTTGTTTTTTCTAGGAAGCGCGAGCCGGCGCAACTCCAGCTTCTATTAATGGGTGAAACGATCAATCAGGTCTTCACATTTAAATATCTCGGGGTCTGGTACGACTCTAAAGGTACCTGGGGATGTCACATTAGGTATCTGAAACAGAAATGCCAACAGAGGATCAATTTTCTCCGGACAATAACTGGAACATGGTGGGGTGCCCACCCAGGAGACCTAATCAGGTTGTACCAAACAGAGCATTAATCCTTCTTCATGTATTCCCAACCGTGTTCGTTTCCTAGATACTTCTGATTCTACTGTATTCTTCGACACATCCATGAAGGAAGAGATTCGTGGAATCCCGGACCATATACGCCCGCAAGTGATCCCCAATATATTTTATAATAAATTCCGAGAAGTTGACTGCGACAAAATGTTTTACACTGACGGATCGAACCTCGATGGGTCCACTGGCTTCGGTATCTTCAACAATACTATCACCGCTTCATTCAAGCTCAATGATCCCACTTCAGTTTACGTCGCAGAGTTAGCTGCAATTCAGTACACCCTTGGGATCATCGACACTCTGCCCACAGATCACTACTTCATCGTTTCGGACAGCCTCAGCTCTATCTTCGTGCGGTGAAGCCTAAAAAGCAATTCCCATATTTTCTGGGGAAGATACGGGAGTCCTTGTGTACGTTATCTTATCAGATTACCTTTGTTTGGGTCCCCTCTCATTGTTCTATCCCGGGCAATGAAAAGACCGACTCATTAGCAAAGGTGGGCGCATTAAATGGTGACATATACGAAAGACCAATCTGCTTCAGCGAATTTTTCAGTATTACTCATCAGAGAACCCTCGAAAGTTGGCAAACTTCACGGAGCAATGGGGAACTTGGACGATGGCTACATTCGATTATCCCAAAGGTATCAACGAAGCCTTGGTTCAGGGGGATGGATGTGGGTCGGGATTTTATTCGTGTAATGCCCCGACTTATGTCCAATCACTACACCTTGGATGCGCATTTGCGGCGTATTGGGCTTGCGGAAAGTAGTCTGTGCGCTTGTGACGAGGGCTAACACGACATCGAGCACGTTGTCTGGGTATGCGCCGGGTATTTGGACGCCAAGTCTCAGTTAAAGGATTCCCTTCGGGCCCGAGGTAGACCACCCAATGTCCCAGTCCGAGATATCCTGCAAATCGTGATTTCCCCTATATGTCCCTTATTTATACTTTCATAAAAACGATAAATATCCCAATTTAGCCCCTCTCTTTTTATTTCTCGTTTTTAGAAGTTTCCTCCTGCCTTGTGGAACCGATCAGCTCCAGAGTGCCACTATGTAACCGCCGTCGCCCTTACCACTACGCCTGCATAGAAGGAAACTGAAGCGAGAGCGACTCGAGGTCCGATGACTTTTGAGGATTCCCCGCGGGTCCGAAGAATACCATCCGCCAATCCGGTACTCGACGAATTACTAGACTGAGGCGCAAATTTGTTTCGCTGATCCCCCTCCCCCACCCCCGTTTGAGCGAAAGTTGCAAGTTTTGCTCTTCTTTCCCTGTCACCATACGCCTTCTCTCCCCTGTCCTTAATACAACTGCTGCTATACTGATGTGGAAATAAGCCACCCTCTGAATATCTTGACCAAGCATAAGTTTTCGTTAAAAAAAATCAAATTTGTATTCTGTATCCCTAGTTTTAAGATAGCTATAATTTTTACTCTTTATTGAAACTCTTGTCCTCCATCTTGTAAATAGAATTGTATCCCTAGTTTTAAGATATCTGTGAAATTTCTCATAAATATTTGTTCCCCCTTTTGTGTACTAAACTATATTGTTAGTTTTAAGATAACTGTAAAATATTTTGTAAAATACCATTACTCCCCCTCAAACTGAATCCTTTGTTTTAAAATTTTTCATAAAAAAGTCTTTTGGCCCTCTCTTGTATATTGAATCTTATTTCTAGTCTTAAGATAGCTGTAAACTTTCTTTTCTTTTGTAAAAAAATATTTCAACATTGTAACCTCCTAGTTTTAAGATATCAAAAATGCAAAAACAAAAGAATTTGGCACCGCCAAGCTAACCCATTTGTGCCTATCAAATAAACGAAATGAATAAAAAAAATAAAATCATTACCTATGATCGCATGATTTTATTCGAACCATTACAAAATATTCGTCAACCACTCTACTGATTATTGAATGTAATTATTATTGCCGAACATAATTTTAACGATCCAAAAATTAATCAATCACATATTTACCCTTTAAAACTAAACAACCATTTTTGAAGTACCATAACGAGATGTATGTTAATTCGTTTCAAGAATAAAAAAATCCAACCCCCTTAATAATCAGTGAAGTTTATTTCTAATATATTGGGGGACGGGCATAGCGTAGTTGGTAAATCGATTTCCTTGTACGCAGCGCACCTGGGTTCGATTACCAACCCCGCACATAGGGCTAAAGATTTTTCCAAAAGAGATTTCTCTAACCGCGGCGAATGACCCTAAGGCGAAAACCTCTATAATCAAACCAAAAAAAATCTTATAAAGGTATATAAATATCACATAAACATTTCAACAAAATAATTATTTTTGTCATTCTAATACGGAATAAAATGTTTTCCTATTAGTTTAAATATCAAAAATGATATCAAAGCATACATAAAATTGCTATACAAAATTGTAAGATTGGTTTCGACAACATAAATATTTTGAGCCACTCTAGTCAATTTTCAAATAGTTTCATTCATTTAAATTCATTCTAAGTTCAAAATCGTTCCAAACCAGATTCGATAACCAAAACCGATTTTAATTGAATGAGGATATTACATATTACGTATTGTACAATGAACATTTCAAAGTCGAAATTTTGGACCACCTTCGAATTTTTTTTCTGGATCTGCTCCTGGACAAGCTTGTCAGAATTTCAGCATTCCAATTGAAACAATTCCACAATTCCGTATTTCTACGTTTCCTAGCTCTGATTTTATACAAATATTATAAAATAACAATATGGTTCACTTCTGCATTTCTTAAAAGACACCACACTGGCGCCACCATGGCACAAAAGGTTACTAGTACACTGTAAATTTTGCAGTACGTAATGACAATTCTCAGTTCAACACAATACATTATAGTAGAGGTGGCGACATTTCTAGATTAGGGACACTGAAAATAATCGAAACGATAAAACCATATGCAATTAAACATCACTTTCATGTGCGTTCTCACGTTAAAAAGTAAAAGAAATGATTTCCCTTTGAATTTCACATGAAAATCCATTAAAAACCATGTGGTATTTCAAATTAAATTCAAACAAATTCCATGTGAATATGACTTATTTATCCATTGAATGATCATTGCCATACTATTGAACTTTCCACATGACTTTCGCATGAAAAACATGTAATGCATTTCTACATGTAAAACAATTGATTTCACCGATTCTTCTGCCAATGAAATCTATAAGTAAAACAATGTGATATTCACGTGATATTTGAAAATTTTAGTCAATGGTAATTCTTATAATGTTGATGTGCTTTTCACACCAAGTTCGCATGAATTTCATTTGAAAACCATATCTCCCACACTCGAATGAATATTCAAGTGGCAACGGTGTGTATTAAATGTGTTTGTGGATTGAAATAATTCAATAGATTTCCACATGATGTTAACGTGTTAAGTTTTTTCAGTGGAGAAAACTTTTTTGGATTTATTATCTTTCCAGCAGGAGAAAGCTACATGATTTCGTTCTAATGATCATATTTTAGAACCCACATGAGATAACGATCATTGCGTAGTCTGACCAATTCATTAAGAGGCACAGTTTACAGAAAAAAGGAAACAGAAAAATATTTCGCTGACGAAAATGCTGGACATCTCATTCTCTGCTTACACTGCCCATAAAAGTATAAGAGTCCCATATGGATTTTTGACGAAAATAAGTTATCTGTTGGATTGTATTCTGTATCACCACTGAATCACAATGAACAAATAAGATTACCAGGTTTGTTATGAAAATACCGAAAAAAATACCAAAACATGGTTGTCCCATCCATAAGGCTCAATGAGAATGTAAATCTTCAATAGTGTTTTTTCTCGGCTTGCTGTTTTTCAATATGGGACTCTTATGCTTTTATGGGCAGTACATGTATTTGCGATAATTTTTTTCTAACGCAGCTGGAGAAGATTCTGGTAGTTTGAAGCAGCATCCCTAAAATGCAGCTGATGCAAAAACAAATTACACCGATAAACCCACGAAATATTTCACACTGAGCTCCAACTATTGATTCTTACATTGCGCAGGCCTGGCAACATACTCAAGGTTTCAGACACACAAATACCAATACATTAGGAAATGAACAATTTGCCCACGGCTTACATATTCTAGGCTAACTCGTTAAAGTCAAAGAGAATAGTGAAAGAGACGCAGAGTGAAAATCAGTCAAAACGGCAACACTCCCTTTACGATGATTTCAACACTAGAATTTGGCAACCGTTTCCAAAGGCAGCACTTTAAATGACTCCTATTATATTTTGAAAACAAACCTTTTGTCGATCGTTGGATTTGTTTATCAAACGATGTGCATTTCGAAACAAAGAGATGAAATAATTCTAAAACTTGTTTTTACTCATACATAGACTCTAGAATGCACCTTACAATCACGATTGCACTAAATTCTGACGAAAATTCAAATTATTTTTTTGATAGATTTACAATACTTATCTCCTCCAACTCAGGCAAGAGTAATGTTTATTTACATTGCACGATTGGTCTGCTCAATAAGGTATTTTTGGCTTCACACTATTCGTCTCTTTTCCTATTCTCTTTGGTTAAAGTGTAAACATTTGACGAGCGCGCGTCATAGAAATTCCTATATTGTTTGCTGCTAACGAATGTTCGACACCGGATAAATCACAAGGAAGCTAAGCCGATGTCCAATACCTTTGCTGTGAACAGAAAATAACGGTGGGATATGTTTTCTATGGTATGCAGCTAAATTCCTGATTTACGCTAATAATCACAATGATGCACTGATTATCCACTGTATCCAGGCCCGACGAGAGGGGGGGTCAGGCAGGGCAACTACCCTGGGGCCCGGGTCTATCTTGGGGGCCCGCAATTTTTCCTCTAAATAAAACTGGATGAAGAGTGTAGAAAATTTAAAAAGAATCATGTTAGACAAACATTAATTGCAATATTCTTATATTAATTATCCCCATTGAAAAATGTGTTGATAGAAGCGTATTGAAAAAAATCCCGAAATATGAACTATTATTGTGAATATTTTTAAAAAATATCTCGATGAATTGAAGGTTTTAATTCCTCTTCCCCAAAAAGAATTTTGCGGTGTGCACAATTAAACCAGATTGAATCTTTACAAACATAGCAACAAAATATATTTTGTTACTATATAGTAGAAAATGTTGGAATATCAGAAGTAAATAAATTACGTTTAATCAACAAAACTTTTATATTCAAATAACATGCAACACTAGATTGGTCAACCAAAATATCCATTGAAACAATTTGGCATGTTCTGTATCTGAGCTTTTCGAAAAACGACATAATTATTTTTTATTCCAAACAAATCTGTAAGTAGGGGAGACTGAGGAGACTTGATCCCCGGGGAGACTTGATCCCATCATTGTAACTCAAAGGCGGATCAGAATACATTAATCGAATATACTATAAAGTTGCGTAGTTTTATCTAAACATAAATTTCATTAACACAGAAAAAAAGAAATTGGACTTTTGTGTAACCGAATTTTTACCGATTTGAAAAAAAGTCTCAGAAGAACTGAAGAAGATTTATTTTTCAAATTTTCAAACTTTTATAAAATTGATAAAATCACCCACAACATACTCTACTTTTGCATACAGAATTACAGGAGAATGTCAATTATATGAATACGTTATGATTGAGCTGATTCTTTTGTTCAACTATATTTTTACTAAAGTTTGCTGAA
The DNA here is from genome assembly GCF_030247195.1 of Topomyia yanbarensis. Classification (NCBI taxonomy): domain Eukaryota; kingdom Metazoa; phylum Arthropoda; class Insecta; order Diptera; family Culicidae; genus Topomyia; species Topomyia yanbarensis. The sequence goes on along the minus strand of NC_080671.1, from coordinate 170,771,911 downwards.
ATAGGTGCTATGGGTTCACTTGATCCCTTCAAATTCGTGGAGATTTGATCCCCTTCGCCATACTTCATACACACCACTGAAAATAACCAAATTCACACCAGAACAATTGAAGTCATTGTTGTCATAAAAAATGTCAAAAATGAACGCTTCATCGTAAAGAAACATAACTGTAATTGATTACTACAGTATACGTAGCAACCATTCATCCCACATTTGACGTTCCTCAACCATAATAAAGACAGCTTTCAAATAATTGCACGGAGATTTAGGGAATTCGTAAAAAAAATCAGGTGAGAGATGCGTAATATGAGGTAACAAAAATAACAATATCTAATCATAACAATTTAATCAATACTACAATCCATTTATAAAATTGAATGGGGTAATGTACCCGTTTTTGCCCTATTAAGAAGGGTACCACATTATTCCTACAATAAATTTATTATTTCAGCTTCTTTGATTTGTTATTAAGGTCCATTTTTTTATTTCGATTATAGAGGTTTTAACGTTAAGGTCATTCACCTCTTATTAAGAGCCAATATAATAACAAAATTGTCTTGAGAATGGTGAAAATCTTCTGTTTGAGCGCAGCAAAATCTCTAATCGAGTACCCCCATTATCGCAATACCATTTGAGTCAATGCGTTGAGCAAAGATGGCAGAAGCTGCTCTAACCAAAGGCTTCAGATGGGTAGGATGATAGTAGAAGCAGGGCAAAAATAGGCTTATTACCCTACATGCTCTTTTAAACACGTTTTCATAAAGGAATCAAGTGTCCCCAAATTAGGGATGGAGTCTCCACTAATCTAAGAATTTTCCATTTTTTTGTTGTCCAGAAATGCTCATAGCTCATGTCCAGTAAAATATTTCCATGTAATTTTTTTATAATTATTAGTCATCCCTAGAAACAATATAAAACTACAAAAAAATACATAGTTTTTTATCATTCCACGGAGTTGGACTGAAAAATAAAAAAGGGGATCAAGTCTCCTCAGTCTCCCCTATAGCAAAAACTTTCCACTCACTACTTTAAAAGGACTGACATTGTTAGGTTGAAAGAATGAAAGAAAAAATTATGAAAGTATTATTATCGTAAACTGCAAAATGAACATAAAAAAGTATTTGTCATAACATTTTTTCGATATTAACTGTTGCGAGAAAGCCAGATTAAATGTGTGCCTGTGAACTGAAATCTTTTGACAGCAAATTGTTTAATCTTTAGAGTAAGGTGGGGCAAAAGTGCGCACCTAACAGTTTTCGTAAAATAACTATTGGTAGAAAAGCACTAGAAAACCGGCATGATTACAAATTATTACTCTCATCACACATCTTCAAAACGTAATACTAGATATTTCCGCCCATAAATTAAACTAATCAATTTTAGGATATCCATCCCCTCTTACTCTTCCTTCATAACTAAAAAGTACCCCTCCCTCTGCCTCGGTTGATGTTGTTCAGTTTTCCATTATGTTGAAAAAACTTGGATGTTTCATCTTTTAGACAATGTGGTTCATGATCAAACTGTCACCCCTGGTAACATCATTATTTGTCATAGTTGGGTAGATCACTACAAGAATTCTTGCGAATATGCTATTTATATTAGAAATACATCTTTATTTACATATTCATAGTTTTTGGTTCTTTTTTAATTACTCTGAGCTTTCGGCACTCTATATTTTTCCTTGGAACCAGTTATGCTGATGCTTATGCTCCTAAACCGCTCATATCAGTCGTAATTTGACCGGTGAGCTCGCAGTTATTGAAGATGCTTATCCCTTCTTTAAATCATGGAAGAATTAGTTCAATTTTTATATTTATTTATTTATTTATTTCGTCAATCAAATGTAGACTACATTATATAAATATTAATTGCTTATATACTATCCTGTAAACTATTTCTATGTACTATGATGCCGTAAAGAGTTGAAAAACTGTTTTAAACTTGTTCGGGGCATGGTAAGGTCAATACTTTCACAATGCTCGTTATACACAGCCATCATCTGGTTTAGTGGTCCGAATTTAGCATAGTCTGTACGGTGATGACCTATCGCGAACAAATTTCTATTGCGTAATTGACGAGTAGGAGCATATAAATTTAATTTTGACAAAATGTAAGATGAGTCAATACGCTGCATGACGATATCGTTTAGAAACGAGATCATAGCATAGTCCCGACGTTCTTTTAATGTTTGAATATCTATCAACATACAACGTGCTTCATAAGATGGAAGAGGGAATACTGTCCATCTTAACTTGCGTAATGCATATAATAGAAACTGTTTTTGGATTGATTCAATTCTCACTTCGTGTTTTTTTATGAATGGTGACCAAACAATACTACAATATTCTAAAATAGACCGAACATATGCTACGTAAAGAGTTTTAATTGTGTAAGGATCTTGAAAGTGATATCCGAAGCGTTTTATAAAATTAAGCATATTACTAGCTCTATGAACAATTGTGTTGTAATGTTCCACAAAGTTTAATTTTTTATCTAAGATAACTCCTAAATCTCTTATTTTATCGCATTTCTGAACGGTTTGATTACCTAATGTAATTGACACGGAAGCCGTGATTTGTTTTCTGCTAAAAGTCATGAGATTACATTTTTTAACATTTAACTCCAGTAAACATTTACAACACCATGTATAAAAGATTTGTGTTTCATCGTGAAAAACATTATAGTCATTATTATTTCTGATTTCTAAAAATAGCTTCATATCATCCGCATATATGAGAATATTAATGTTTTTTAAAATAAGAGAGATGTCGTTGACATATAAAATAAAAAGAAGAGGTCCTAAGTGTGAACCTTGCGGAACCCCCGAAGTAACTTTAATTATATCAGATTTCATCTCATAGAATTTTACTATTTGCTGACGATCTGTTAAATACGACTTAATCCAATTGAGGAGTCTCATCTCGATTCCCAATTTTTCAAGTTTGCACAAAGCAGTATAAAAAGCTTCACTCGCGTCTTTTGATTTGGAGCGGATATGCTATGCGCACTTTTACCCCACTGTCAGTTTTTTAACTTATTCAATTGTTACGAAAATTACTGAATTTTATTCATTAAATCAATTATATCTCGCAATGAACCATATGTTGAAGATTTTTAGGGTACTGTAGTTTTATAGATCCTGATTTATTCAAACAGCTAATTTATGATTCCCAAAATTCAAAAAATAATATCAAATCAGCGAAAAATGGTCCTTCCCCTTAATTTCAAGCCACTATATTCAAACCTTTCATGCTTATATGTGCGATTAGTTGACTTAATAATACACTAAATCCATACAGTGTTGCCAGGTTCTAGCGCTTGTGTGCTTCTAAAAGTCTTTTGCGCACTTTTGCCCCGCGCGCACTTTTACCCCACCTTACTCTACACCCGAAATAAAAATATCTTGTAATAATTGCAAGCTACAATCGCTTGCAAGTAATGTTAGCATCGCTTGAAATTTTGCAGTTAAAGCCACTTGCAATTTTTGCAAGCATATAAAAACACTTCATCTCTTATGCAAATCCCCAAAGGGAAAATTTTGGACGATGCCAAATTTTTTTTTGCGCATAAGGGCACATACCTTACATAAAGTACGGTTTTTTGTTTTAGTGTTTCGGATTCTCCTCGTCAGTAACTAGCACCAACTGGGTGTCTAGTTAGACGATGTATCTAAGCTAGTACCCAAATTAGCACTATTTAGACACTAAAATCCAAAAAGTCACACGTCTTGTGTGAACACTAAACAACTGGCTTATACCGAGTGATGTCTCGATAGTAAGCACAGAAGTTCTGTTTGCCGACGAAGAATATGAACCGAAACTGTCTTGTGGTTTGAAGACCCAAACGCCTGAAATTATGCAAATCCCCAAAGGGAAAATTTTGGACGATGCCAAATTTTTTTGTGCATAAGGGCACATACCTTACATAAAGTACGGTTTTTTGTTTTAGTGTTTCGGATTTCACTCTTGCTATTCCTCAATACGTTTCTTCAACACAACTGTCAAAGGATTGCCACCACATTCACAAGCCTATGCTTGTTTTATATAAACGCACGGCGAGTTTTTATTTACTGTCGGCTTTTATTCACTCCTCACTAACACCATTAAACGCAATATTGTGGCTCATTTATTACACACGAGACAGATTCGAATTGCGGATGTGCTGATAGTATGAATTTTACCGCTCTGTTCTCATGTGCAATAGCGCTAATATTCAATGGTGCGAGGCGCATGAGTTCAAATGTTGGTGTGTCCGCTGCTTTTTCATTAATCGTGAAATTGTCCAAGTGTTTATATATGACTTTTATCCAGTAATAATTATCTGATAGCATGGTTGGATGGATAAAGTATTGGTTATTAATCTGCCTGTGTGGTCAGCTTTTCAATGCCAGCAGTCTTTTTTGCCTAACGCGTGTTGGTCACCAATACACATATATCGCTAATACATAGGCAAAATTCGTTTTTGCTGTTCTTGCATTGTATGCAAGGAAGCTTCTTGCAATTTTTGCACATTACCAGAACGCTTGAAATTTAAGCTCGTTATCCTTACAGTAGGGGAACATGGGGAGACTTTACCAAGCGCAAAATTATTTTCGGCTATGGCGTCTTCTATTCGATTCTTAATTTTTTTTTCAAAAATATTTTTATACTTGTTTCGATTCCTTAAGGTAATTTTGAAAGTTTGGAGTAAAAAATCCTTTCCTTGCAGAAAATATTACGTGATTAATAAATTTGCATTAAATGATGTAATTTTTTATCAAACTTTGTATGGACATATCTACTCGAGTACTAATTACTATTAAAGGACTAATATACCATCTTAATCCTTGTGAAGCAGTGAAATGATTTTACATAAACTGGAACATTGGAATAGTTATTACTAGAATTCGCATGAAATTGAACGCAATAACTAATGTTGGGGAGACTTGACCAAGATTTTATGGGGAGACTTGACCAAGTGGCGATCAGCTGAAGAAAGATACAAAATTCCTAATATTTATTATGCTTTGGTATCTACTGTTAATGTTAATCACGCCATAAAAAAATCCCACCCCAAACATAAGTCTTTATATTTTAAAATTTGTAAGCAAAGTTAGCAATATTAGGACTGATTTCGTGACGTGTGAACATTGCAATGCAAGCAGTACAGTTAATACTTAAAAAGAAATGCATTTAAAAAAATCAAAATTTATCAAATGCAACCCTTTTATATTTTTTACTGCTACCTAAGGATCTCGACAATAGGGAAAAAAATAATTACAGTATGTTTTATGTCATTATTTTTTGCTATGATTTTTCAAAATTCTCTTGGTCAAGTCTCCCCGCAATGGGGAGACTTGACCAGAAAAAACGATCACAGAAAAACTTTTGTAACTTTTCAAAAATTAAATTAAAAATTCTGCCAAAAAATCATGAAGACGCGCAATAACTTTGTGCATTATATCTGAATGATTTTTGGGGGATTGAAGGCTTTTTTTTAGAGATTTATGCAGTTTTAGCTGAAAACCTGGTCAAGTCTCCCCATATTCCCCTAATGCAAGTGATTCTTTCCGTGTTTGTTTTGGATGTATGAATATTAACAGGTGCAATATTCATAAAGATAATATCTCATCTTGCAGTATACACTAATTGTGAATGGTCCTGCTCCAAGTTCTGAGCCAAAATACTGAATTCACCGAAATCAATAGAACGTAGTAGGAGGACCTAAGCGTGGAATTGCGTCCACGGATGTTCAAGAACCCTGAACTAGATACCGAGAACAGAGGAGGAAGGTGCGTTACATCCAATCCATCGATGATATGGCCAAAATGCACGACACCAACTACAGTGCCAGTAAACATCGAAACCGGCACTTGAAGAAGAATTTAGTGGTCAAAAAGTGTCCAAGGCTTCGTTACGATTGTGTTACGACGAATTCCAATGAGTGTATTTGGACGAAGAAACCTACTTAAAATTAAACTTTAAGCAACTTAACGGTAAATGTTTATACATTGCGTTTGAGCTTGGTGATGTCCCTGGTAGATATAATCAAGAATGAATCTGCATAAACCATTTAATAAACGAAGATAAAGTTTCAGATTAAACTAAGATGTGCATCTATTTAGCAAATAGGAAACTGGTCAGTTTATGGTTTTATTAGAGAAGTTCAAACTTCAACTTGAATTCGCATAATTTTTGATTCACTAAACAAGACTTACAAATTTAAAGCGAACTGACCCAAAAAGGTTCGCTATACAGTCTGTTTCTTTCCAATAAAGACAACGCTTCTCAGTCTATTTTCTGCGTAGACTCGAGCCAGCGTAAAGCGAACGACAAAAACAGTAATATTTGTCTTGTGTGCATTTTTAAAGAACGTTTATTCTTGCACGATGAGTTTAGGTATTTTTGTTTTTTGGCGGTTTCTCCGTACAATAAACTTATACACTTAGACATAGATTTATCCTTGAATGCTTCATTTTGAAGATAGCATTAATTCGTTGAAATTTTCGTTTTTACCCCAAAATTGACATCACGAAAGTTAGTGACTGACACTTTAAAGAATAAACCGAAGTAACCAATATTCAGATACATATAGCCCGTTTAAATATATAGATAAATAGACTCATAACCCTATGTCACGGTTATAAGTCCGTTAGTTTGTGGATTATATTAAGAACCTATACCTAACACAAATAAGTCCCATTCAAATAAGAAGTCGTCTAGAGTAGGGCCCGTCAGTAATTTAAGCCCCGGGGCCCGGCGCGGCTCTCGACGGCCCTGACTGTATCTAGAGTAATTATGGTGTAATTTACGTCAAGAATCCATTGCACACTATTTTTTCCACCATAAGAGCTCAAATATTGTCAATTAACAAGAAATTCGTTTGTTTATCGCAACGATTACTCTGACGTCACCGAAAACTGTCAATTCGCAGAGTAGCAAACCTCGTTTCTGTAAGCCGTGCAATTTGCCCACCTTTCTCTTCTATACTTCCTGGGCGCGTTTGACATTTCAATCTACGGCGCACGCTAATCGCAGAATGATTATTTATTAAGAATAACCTTTTTCGTCTACAGATGGCATTACATTTTTGTCCTTTGTGATTCGTATGGGATTTACAGGAGTGGACTATATTGTTAATATACAATATTTGTTTTATATGAAGGATTCTATAGAAATGCTTCTTCGAGGTCCTGTGGAATCCTTCTCATGATAGAATTCTGCTGAAGATCATGATTTATCCAGGATACCGATAAACTTATGCTCATATTTTCAATGAAATCGTTTGAAAAATTCTAATAATATCCTACTTAGAGTTCCAGCGGAATTTGAAACAATGTTGCTCTTCTTCCACTATCCCCTTCAACATTGTGATGGAAACCTGATCTGGATTTTAACGTTATCTGACTTATGGTTGCAATTGAATGCTCATGGTTCCAATTGCTGCTCAGAAATCTAATGAGATCTACAACCTATTCGTTAATAAACAACAGCGTTTTAAATCAACTATAACTTTCGATTAAGACACCGTATAGTCACAACAATAAGAAAGGCCAATAATTGGGACTATTAACTTTCATTTGAGTGCTAACAGATATAAGTATTATCATTAGAACAGTATTTATTGCAATTAGTCTGATGGGATTCAACTGGAGCAGCGATGCCAGGGGCAGCTTCTGTTACCGGTTAAAAATGAAATTTTGAGATATCATTGTAGTTTGAAAATATAATTGAAAACTGATAAAACATATAAATTAAGGCTGCCTTCGGCTACGTTTTCCACACATTTGGATTATTGTAAATATTTTAAGAGAATTGTATTGTGCTGTGAGAGAAGCACATAGTGTAATAAAAAAACAGGTTTTTCGTGTTTCATAACCCAAACAATTCTAAAGAAAAATGATTTTGAAATTCTACATGCACTAAAAAAAGTTAGACAAGAATCAGTCAACTAGATTCCGAAAAGAGACCTGGTAGCCATTTTAATTTTTGTGTAGCTCAAGCTAAAATGGTTAATAGGCTATAGCACCAGCAGGTGGAGACACCCAGCTTACTTATTTATTTTTTACCGTTTTGGAAAGCGGATGCTCTTATCCCAGGATGATGATATTAACCAGCTCCAGAGAGGAGCTGGTTAAAAACATCAACGTCTGGTAAACGCGTTCCGGGGTGGGAACGTAAAGCCTCTATTGGACCTCAGGTCCCAGGGTCGTATTATGTTGAGAGGGAATTTTGGATCTGGGTTCAGTGAGGAAACCTACTACGAGTTAAACAATATAATATGTAATTTACTCACTTTTTCTACACTCTATCCTCTTCTTCCTATTTTTTCGAACCCTTTCCTACTACTTCTTCGGTCGGTTCGTCTACGAACGGTTTGGTGGCGTGATGACGGTAGATGGCCGGAAAGTAACCGGGAAACGATGGATTTTCAGCGTAGGCTTCTCGGGCTTTCGCTCTCTGCTTCGACGTTTCGGTGATGGCGATCTTAAGCGGGCCCACGAGCCACGCGGTCGTTCTTGATAATTGGCGGGCGAAAGGACTGCACTTGGCAGCACGGACCCGCGACGATAGCCTGTCGGATGACTCCTTTATGGTTAGCCGTACTGGATATACCAATCAGGGCGAAACAAGCACTTGCCGGTCCTTTTCTCTTAACCCTCTAGTGCCCAAATTTTTATTTGGCTTGAAAAAACTTTTGTAGGTGGGTTTCGTGATGAGCAAAACAAAAATAATGTTGATAATTCATGTAAGCAATGGATTATTCATTAAAGCCTTAAAATAAGTAGGCCGCCTAGAGGCGGTGTTGGGCACCTGGGCGAATAAAAAACAAATTTTTTTTTTATTCTGATTTCTTCAACATAAGCGAATTCAGATGCTAATAATTCAATTTTTGGTCTTCTGACTTAAGTGCCAATAACTCATTTTAGGACTGGTGGTATCCAACGGGGAAAAACGATCGGAAATGGTGAGTGAAGCTAAGCAATCATGTGAAAAAAATTCCCCCCAGAGGTGACATTCGAACTCGCAACCTTTGAGACTCCGGCCCAATGCACTAACCCTTATGCTATCCCTGGGTATGATGATATCCCAGAAAGAACATATGAATATCCCACTGGCGACGGGAGACCAGTGTCTGCTGGCGATGGTTTCACTTATCATGTTTTATTTTTTAATTTAAGAAGATCGTGTAAAAGAGAATTTTCGAGATTCTTCAGGTGAAATTCTGAAGTAAGCAAACAAAAAAGAACAAATTTTTGTATGTGGTTCCGTATATTGTATATACGGCCACGGAAAGTTCTTTTCGCTTGTTATCGAAAAATCTAGTCATTCGTGGAATAGCTTTGAACTAGCTCTAAATAACAAAAATGCTGAAATTTAAAAACTTCACCGAGGGTAATGAGCCAATTTTCGCACTAACCATGTGAAGCCGGTGGTTAGAGCAGCGTTAGCCATCTTTGTTCAACGCATTGGAAAGCAAAGATACTGGTGCCAATGCATACGCATTGCATCAATTGTATTCCGAGTAATTAATGAAATGTTGAGGCACCCTCTCTAATACGACTAAACTAAGCTCTTCACTCTAATATGCTCAAAAACTTAACGCTTAACGTGAACGAAACAGAATGTAATGCAACATAAGTACATGGGAGAATGTATTACACAGCACTTGAAGTGCAGGACTATAAACAGCGCCATATGTCTAATACAAAAGGAGCAAAAAGGATTCCGCCAACTTACCCCAGACTCCCCTAAATATAATTAAATGATAAGGACATCCATACTCTAACAGCAGCCTTCACCTAAAGGTTTTAAAACATGCTTCTTTTCAGCTAAAATTACACATAAAGCTAGTTTCGGTACGATAAGTAATCACAAAAGACTGAATTTTTTTTCGTCCAGGTGCCCAACACCGCCTTTAGGCTTGCAAAGTGTTTTACCAAAAAAGCTAAACTTCCGAATTATTCCACTAAACCAATTCACATCTACAGTAAAATGCTACTAACAGGCTACTCAAAAATATTTTTTTTAGTTATTAAAATTTCAAAAAATAGTTAAAATTTGTTTAATAAAGATTACCACTAAACACAAAATAGTTTATTTTTCCACGTTTTCATCGAATTTTCAACTTTGAGCTTCAATTGCCTTTAACAGAGAGCTAAGATTATTCAAGCAATGTGTGTGTATGAAAGGTGTGAGCGTTGGGAAGAAATACTAGTAACAACATACAATCATGTTTTAGTAGTATTTTAATTTATTTATTTTATTTTTTACACCGCCTAGAGGCGGTGTTGGGAACTAGAGGGTTAACTGGTGTTATTGACACAGTGATTATATTAAAACACTGCATACCGTTTACGTTTCAGCTTCCTCTTTTATTGAATTTAGGCTATCCCTAGTATTTTTTTAATCATGAACAAATACAAATAAAATACAGTTAAAGCATTTTTTTTTAATTTTTTGATCTGAGAATGACTGAAAAAAATTGGCCAACCGATACATAAAGAGTTGAAAGTATTTTTAATCACAAAAACAAACAAAAATCGATAATATTTAAAGACAGTAATGAAAAACAGGAAACTTTATTATGTAGTTATGGTAAAAATTATGGAAGAATTGGAAAGCAAATAAATATTGTTTCTTACCTAGGACCAATCTAAAAAAAATAATTTTCTGCTTCAATGAATTTAGAAAGTCTAGGAACTTATCATTGAGGTCACCGTAAATCAAGATAATGGCAATCCATTCTAAAACCTTCCATTGTTGACGCTTTTAACCGTTGTGTTAACTTGGAAAGCCTCTATTCCCTAGTGTACTAACCTAATCTTCCGAATCTGTGTCCCTTGCCAGCGAGAAAATTATAGACGATGATAACACTGGGCATTCACAAATAGGAATCATGGTGACAGGTTTATTTCCCCATCAAAAGGGCCTTATATTTAGATACTTCCAACGGCCATCCTTGTGTGCATGAAGTATCAGGCCTGCTAGGTCAGCAGATAAAGTCTACCCTCTTTTATCACTTCGTTCAATATTTACCAACGCAATACCCATGGACGATGGAACAAACAAGCTAATAAGTATACACTGATGAAAACTGGGCCATACCTATTTCTACCGAAAGGGTGCTCGAAGTTCCCACGACGTTTCGTTTGCGTAATGAAACGTCGTCGGAGTGCCGGTGCGAGTAAATCGCACGCGCAAATTACGACCGACTACCGATTCGAGGAGCCTATTTGTCTGTTGCGAACGGAGCTACCGGTCGACTTTCGGTTGGCTTAGTCGGCACACAACAACAATCGCATAACAGCTCGGGGTGGCCTGTTGTTTACGACAAGCTAATACCTCTCTCCACAACCGGTATCGTAAATCACGGTGGTGTGGTGACAAACAATAATTTCTCTTCTACAGGAAATGTTTAGAGGAAGTACAAACAAGAGTACTGCGATGTCCTTACATTTAGCGGTGTTTAGGATTAATCCTAAAGGGAAACCCAATGTCACAAACAATACAGACATTGCTTGCTGATAATTACACAGTCGTCGGAACTTGTTGAACATTGAAGCGTTGGGACAACGGAATTGTCACCATTAATTAGTTTCTCATGATTCAGCCATAAAAGGAAAACATTACAATTGGCGAAAAGTATTTTCCTGGAAGAGTGGGTTTGAATTTTCAACAGCAGAGCCGAGGCGTAACCTCGTGTCTTGACACATTCAATAGTAGGTTTACAAAAACGACGGAATGTTCTTGAATCTGTGCATACAACTTATGTTTAACAGTTGGATTTATTTAATTTGAAACTGAAATATTTGAATTGCAACAAATGATCTCATAGCTGATGAGTGTCAAATTGGCAATGTTACATCGAAAATAAAAATCTAGTAGTTCAAAACGTTCGACAACCGAAAACAACCTTGGGTATATTCCAGGAAAAACTAGATAACGTGTGAACTTTATGATTGAGTAACAATGACAACGCCTATCCGCCAATTGATGACACCTCTCCAATATCACATGTCGAATCGCTAGCAATAGACCATAAACAGATAGGTGAATTGAGTTCAATTATCACTTTTTGAAAGAGTAAAACCCGATGCTCGCTGATCGCATTTTCTTAATCTTTATTTAGCTTTTGAGAATTTATTTTCCATTGTCTAACAAATAGTCCCAAAAAGTGCTAATCTATCGGTTTTGGCTAAGTGGCCGACCAAAACAGTGAATCAGAGCGGATGATATTCTAACACGCGTGCAATAGGCTTTAATTTTTTTTAATGATGGCTGTATCAATATATTAAATTACCTTCACAGCGAAGACTTCACTTTGGGGCAGTTATCAATTAGGTACCCAATCATTTTCATTATGGGTCAAAAATGAATGCTTCGTTAAGTAACATAAGGAGCAATGCATGCCCTAGTGAAGCTTCATATGTCTGCCGCTCACCTTTCAAGTAATGATATCTTTCAGATGTGAGTAATGTCATCAGATCATCACAGCTGCGATGAGTCATCAAATCTATTTTTTGTAAATACTTTTATTTGACACGGTATATGCGAAAGCTTTTTACGCCTTTTCCATTGTCTAAAACTAGCACTCATTTTGATCAAATACTTTTGAGTATATTTAATTACATTTTTTCTACTGTTGACTAAATTCAAAACAAAACTAAAATTTTAGGAAAATCTAATTGTTGGAAGAGGCAAAAAATATCATTTTAATGCATTCATTGTTAATAAATGTTGAAGTGACTGGTGAGCGGTCATTTTCCATCTAATTCATAAATATGTATAGCATACTGGTACCATTGCTAACTGTGCTACACTGCAAATGTTATCTCACTTCATAACTAAAGGTGCTATTCCACACTAAGAAAAAAAAATCTCGTTAATTCCCTGACATATACAAGTATAAAAATTATATAGTTCTACGTTTGATTTCAATTTTACCTGAGGTTTGATTTCATAATTGGCGTAATTTTACTCCACATATGATTTTTGTTTTAAACGATAAGTATAATTGTATGATACTCTGCATGTAATATATGTCTTTCATGTATAATTAAATGGAACACAGTTATATCTCCTCATATCGTTAATTACGGCTTGTTAAATTCTATCAAGTTTGGAACTATGTCAAATTCATATTTTTGGTGTGTAGAAGTATTTTTATAATGTTCGGTTTGGAAGTAATTACTTTTTGTGGATGCGACCAATTTTTAGATAATGAATCACGCGATGCTGTCAATCACTTAAAACTGTCACACCGTCAAACTGTATTGCATTATCGGGGAGAACATACCCTGAGTGTGTTCTACTTGCCGCCTGAGTTGACAGAGATAGCAATGCACTGAAGCTTCATGGGACTGAATGATTGAAATTCAGTTATGGATTTTTTTTCATGTGCTCAAACTGTGGATCAATGAACAAACAAACTCATATTCGTATACCGCTGTGCGGAATACTTATATACACTTAGAATGATTAATATAAACAAATTTGATCAAATAAATGAATCAAATTAGTTCTTCTCATTAAATGAAAAATTAGATAATTAAAAAAGTTAACAGAATAAATTAAATTGATTCAACAAATAAATTGGATGAAATTTATAAAACGAATGACTGAACAGAAACAATAAAATGTTACCATGTTTTAATTGCCGCAAATTTCAGACTAAGAGAAACGAAAGCAAAGAAATTGAAAGACTGATAGGTATTCTAGAGCGAATCAGTTATAAACTTAGAACGGAAAACTAGGACTAGGTAGGCTCATATGGACACGATCGAAAGGAAATGTGAAGAGTCTTTTGCCTTCTGCTAAGTAGGAGTTGGACGTTGCACCCAAGTCTAGTCATTGGTAGAACATAACTCATCATCATGTTTTACCGCCGACGCCGGCAAAAGAAACTTCACAAATCCTCGCCTAGATCGACCATGCGATCATTCTTTTCCACTTCTGTTAGCATCAAGCCGTGACGTATGACTTCAATCGATACCAAACAATCGGTGTCGCACTGATCCTATTGTGAATGAACTATTTGTTGATTTTTTCGTTCCTCACACACGGATGCCTGATAGCAATTAATGACACAGCTCAGCTAGGAGAAATTGAATTTTTAGCTACTTTTTTACCAACAAATGATAAAAAAACTTTAGAGTAAATTTTCACTTGCTCAAAAATATTTTGTTCGTAGAACAGAACATACGAATTTGTTTGCTTCGGCAATAGGCACAAAAAGGAGTTAGTAACATAACGCACAAATAATATTTGTCGGAATGGCCAAGTCTGCTTCCCGTCAAAAGTTACATCAGGGTCCATCGAACGACTACATTCCTCTATGGATAAAATTAATGCAATCAATAGAATGAATAAATTAATGGAAATGAATAGAATTAGTAAAATGCATATCAAGAAGAAGAAAAGAAACGGAATCAAATAAATTAAAAACTTCAAATGAAAAATTAAGCTATATTGAAACAGTTTTAAAATTAACAGCATAAATAATTATGATAAAATGAAAAACAGAAAAATTAGTCAGGTTAATAAAATCAAGAAACTGAATAAAATGGATGAACTGGAATAAATTAATGAAATGCACAAAATTGAAACAGTGAATAAAACAATGAATGATATGAATAAAATTTCATGCAAATGATAAACTGATCAGACTGAATCCTTTGAACGAAACAAATAAAACAGATAAAATGAACTCAAATGAACTAAATGAATGAAAAGAATACTGAATTAAATAAATTATTAAAATGAAATAAACATGTATTCAAAATTAATCAAATACTTAAAATGAATAAAATAAACAGTATTGTTAAACAATCCAAGAAATGAATAAACAGAAAAGAATGATTTAACTGCAGAAAACAAATTGTATGAATTTGATAACCTTTGTTTCAGAAAGTCCTTAAATCTTTGAGAAAATTGCTAAAATTCTAAAACTAAAAATGACTAAGTCAAGACTAAAAGTCTTCTAGTCGCGAGGCATAAAATTGAGCAGTTTTTTGGGAATAAATTGTAAAGCATCTCAAGGGATTTAAAAACTTTTTTTTGAAGATACATGTTTTAACTTTTTAATTTTACTTTTGAAGACGAGCAGAAAAATCTCTCGCGACGTTGAAACTTCATTGATGACATTGATGTTGAAACTGCATGGGTCCCGCTTAAGTAAAGTTGAGGCAAATTGGGTAATCTGTAATCAGAAAACTCATATTTTTTATAATCATAGCCACGTCGGCTATGTTTAGACGAGAGGGATTTCTTTTATTTTATAATTTTTCAAAGTTATGTAACGATTTGTGAAAATTTCCAATATTTACGTTTTTTTTGGCCTGTTAGGGGCCATAAAAATGGAACAAATTGACTTTTTACAAATCCCTCTTGACCAAACATAGCGGTATGTTAAGAAAATTATTGAAATCGGACCAGTACTTCTATGAAAAGTCCTACTTGACCGTTAAAAAACACAACTTTCGGGAAAACGCGTTTAAAGATAAAGTACGGTTGACAGTTCTCAACACTGTCGGTAGAAAGGCTTACACCGAATGCAGTCAGTGCTGTCATTTGACTTGCCACAAAATTTAAATATAAGAAATTTGAATTGATACAACGTAGGTTTAAATTGTAGTTATAATGCTAATAAAAATCCTCTTTTCCATTTGAACCGTCGAGAGGAACAGACCGCGAATAAAAGTTTTTCCGCTGTACTAGTAGTGCGTAGTTATTCCTCGTGAGCCATATTCCATCGGTATCCCGTTTTCGATTGTGCCTTCACGAGTCGTCCGTGTACGAGCCCGAAAGTTCGAACCGCCGGAAATCACGATCTTGCTTCAACAACGGTGTATAACTCGATAGTAGTAGCTTACTAGATAATCTACTATACCGAGTCCGCAAAGCTCACCTTCTTCATCAGGAAAATGTTCTCGGCTTTGCACATTTTGCTCTCTCTGATGAATTCGGGCCTGTTTTGTTGCGACACCCACTTTGCGTTTAGAACGAGTTATACGTTCACTGTCAAGTCGAGTAGCACATATTTCAGCTTCAGTCCCCAAGGTAATGGATGAAAATATTGACTGCCAAATAAGTCACAACATTGACCACTTGCCTGCCAGAATTTGTGCTAGTGTTTTGGCGCTATGGAACAGATTCCACTATTCAGAGACGCGTTGATGTTTTGGGTGTGAGGTCCTAAGCATCTTTCGAATAAATCATTAGATGTTAGATTTTCGTAGATCCTGACATGTTCGAAAGTTTCTAAAGATCCTATTATTTCAGCCTGACCCACTTGCACCAACTCTCCTCGCCGGGTGAACACTTTGAGTGTTAGGGATTTTCGTTCGTTGACGAGCAGTGTTCGAGGGAAGCCTTAGATTGCATTTCGCATATGTTCTACAGAATTTGAGTATCTCCAAATCGCCAGCCCATAAAATTTTGTTAGGTCGCCGATTGATTTGTCCTTCAACTTTCCCTTTCCACCGATACCTTTGTTTTCTTTCTTCACTTTTCGTAATCTCGTTCCCATACGCTTCTGAACATGTACGACGCATTATTTATTCCGAAACCATTCAGAGACGCTCACATATACATAAACCGTCCAAAATGGACCGGTGGTGTACCGCGCTTAGTACCTCAGAAACGGACGGAGATGGGTACCTTTTGGTTTCCAGAAGCATGCCAAGGAATATGATTTTAAATTAAACAAAGAAAGAAATCTATTTTTTGAAACCGCGAGAGTAGAAGATCCCCTTGATCTACCATACACTTTCCAGTATTTCTTTTTTTTGTTAGGAACTTTTCGTTTTTGTTTCTCCATCTTGACGGCTTCGTTTAATATTATCTGGTTTTTCTGCTTTATTGATGGACTATAATTCGTTATCAGGAAACTCAAGTGTTCAAGTTGCTTTGGGATTAAAACAATTTTTTGGTAGCGGATTTCTAATAAAAACAAGATTGTACTGAATATAATTTCCAGGTCCAGTATTTTAAAGCGAAATTGGAAATATTAAACTGAGATTAGCTCACATGTGTGTTGAAGCCGCAGTCCTCTTGATGGTCTTCGTATTGTTCCGTTCGGAATTCTCGTTTCGGAGATATAGATTAATGAGTTCTATACAGACCAATACCATGAAAGAGAAATGGTTCAAATTATCAGAATAAGTTTTTGAATTATTGGAAAAGCAAGTGGCCATTAATGCTGTCCCTTGGAGATGGGCAAACCGATTCAGTTTAGTGAGTAAATCGTGTCCGATTCACTCGAAAAAAAGAATCGATTTAGTGAATCATTTGGAAAGGTCAAAGAAATATCTGTTTGATTTTGATCTGGAGTAGATACTTTAATTCCATATATACAAATAAGTGTGCGTGTGCTCATTGCGCTTATTTATTTTTATGTGATTCATGTTCTCAGCTAACTCACTCCATTTGTTCCAGCATATTTTTAGGATTGGGGGTTGCAAATAGTGAGTTGGTAACAAAAAGAAGCGTCCTATATAGCTCTGGTTTTCACAAGTTCCTACCTCACGCTTCCACCGGTCTAAAAATCACAAATGATCGCCACCTGCGAGTTGTGTGCTTAGCTGTGTTGCAGCCTAGACACTGTTGTCCTTCTGACATCAGCGAAATGAGGAGGTACGTACCCGAGTGCTTGTTCACCAGAAGGTGCGGCTCAGTGTCTGACTGGCATCCAGCGGCTGAATAAGAAACGCTGAATCGCGCTAGCTACAACTAAGGCCTCACCAGCGCGATGTAAATAGCGCGACCCCGGTAAGGTAGTATACCGAAATACCCAAAACACCACGAAAGGCAAGAGTAGAGCAAAAAACGAACTGGATTTACGGTAAACGACCCGGCAATGAATAAACGATAATGGTTGAAAACTCGGATCTTGTAACGTAAGAACTTTGAATGAACCAGTACGCGCGTGAGTCCTGGCTGGCGAACTGTGTAATGTTGGCGTGCACATGGCAGCAATACAGGAAGTTTGATGGCCGACAACCGAAGAACGCGAATTCAGAGCAGTTGACCCTATTGCGAACACTTCATTCAGGTACCACATCTACTACAGCAGTGTTGGTTTCATAGTGATCGGGAAGCAGATGAAGCGAGTTATTCGGTTGGAAACAGATAAACGACCGAATTTATTTGTTAAGAATTAAGGACCAGTTCTTCAACTACAGCCTGATCAGTATTTATGCGCCAATTAACGACAAGCCCGATAATATGAAGGACGCATTCTATGAGAGCTTAGATAAAGCCTACGGAGATTACCCAAGACAAGATATTAAAATAGTCATCGGAGATGCTAATGCACAGGTTGGAAGGGAGCAGTTACTTCACCCAATTATTGGTACGCAGAGGCTACCAATAATAATGGCCTGCGGCTTGTAACTTTCGCTGCTGCTAGGGGGATGGCAATCAGTTGTACCTATTTTGCGCTTAAGGATATGCGAAAGCACACCTGGAGATACCCAAGTGGCAGTACTTGTTCCCAAATAGACCACGTACTGATAGCTGGACGGCATTTCTCCAACATCATTGATGTGAGGACCTTCAGAGGCCCAAACATCGACTCGGATCATTATCTCGTAGTAACAAAGATTCGTGCACGATTATTCAGCGTTACGAGTCCAAACAACAGAACGATGCAATTAAATATCCAACGTCCCAGATAACCAGGGATCGTATAAGTAGGACCAACTTAAATCACAATAAAGACCAATATATATCAGAATCGTATAATGGTATACAATATGTACAAGCAATATACATTTTTCTTCTTAACTAATGTGACATGATGACACACATACGACAGCCATATAGTTGTACAGAGTAAGTCATAACCTGACAAACAATATCGTAAATGATACAGAAATGAGGCTTAGTTACGACAATATACGAGCTTATTTGTATATTTTTAAAAATGACCATATTTTGTTCTGGAAGAATCGTAATGCATGTAATTGTCGTTAATTGATTTAGGTATATAAAGTACTCTAGCGTTTTCATTTGATCCTTGATGATTACGGTTAATTTGGGACAAAATGAGAGGTATTATTAAACATAACAAATTAGTTAAAGTTAGAAATCTGTATTCGTCAACTAAGCGTTCCATGCCATAAGTTCATTTTCATCTGTTATGAGTGTATGATTTTCCGCCAGGGTTTCTTCATTAGCACTTGCTAGAGTCGACCTATCTCCCAATTCAAGAAGAGATGTAAGCCGGGCAAAATTCTCCCGGAAGCTTCTTTCAACAGTAGCTTCGATTGTTGTTTGAACGAGTTTGTTGAGTTCATGCTTCAATGAATCCATATGATCGAAAAATGTAGAAGTTGTTAGAAGTAAACAAACCATTAATGGACCGATTGAAGAGATATTCATTGACATATATACCTGCGAATTCCGTTGTGGCATCAGCGTAGTAAATCCCATCGTTAGCAGTGTACACCTGTTCTAAATCATGCATCTGGTCAGCACCTACAGCATCAATCAAAATTGGATGTTTCTTCCCCAGGATTGGCCTTAAGTTCCGCTGAAAGAATAGGCCTTAAGTTCCGCTGAAAGAATATCTTATTAGGTAATAACTGCATGCACAAACCATATTAATCTAATAAGATGTTTGACGACTGGTTACGGAACATTCACTGATATTTACGGCTTTCTCAGTCTATTATACTTAAGCAAACGTTATATTTATAGATTGCCCGACGTTTCGGACGTTTTTGATGGCCTTTTTCAAGGGAAAACTGGAAAATTTATTCATGTCATAGTGAGTAAAAGGAAAACAGAAAGGTACAAAAAGGGGGGACATTGACATTGTGAACTTACTCTAATTTACGCGTTTTTGTCGAATTCGCTGATTGCCAACGATGGGAGGTTTGGGAATTTTGCACGAATTTTTCTGGTCGGAAATATGGGGATTTTGCGCAATAAAAGTCATCTTGGTGCACTATTGGCCACGGAGCTCGATATGCACATCCACCGGTTTACAACGTATGATTTAAAGATGGTGACCCGAAACGGTGACTATCTATCATGGGCCAAGAGTGTTCTATTACTTGTGTCTGGTTCGGAAGCTTTATTGCGGCGAGTTCTGAGTGTATGTAGAATGCCTGCGTAAGTTGTGTTGAGCCCGTCCACATCGGTGCGATGATTTACGGTGTTGAGTGTGTTCGTGATGTGGCACATTTCTAGTATCGGGAGAGCCGTCGGTCGATAGGTTCTGTCAATAATTTTGGCTTTGGTAAGATCGAAGGTATGGTTGTGTTGTATCATGTGTTCGATGAGGGCAGTCTTCTCTCCGAGACTGATCAGCTGTTCGTTGCTGTTGGTCGTACCATCAGCTATCAGTTTGTGGTACTGGTTAATATTGCTTTTATGGCCATATAGCCTGGTTCTAAGCTGGTTGCGTGTCATGCCCAAATAACTCATTGTGCAATTATCACATGACAGTAGGGTTCGTCGCGGTTGCGGTAATTACCGCAACCGCGCGGTATTTACCGCACCCGCACCGCAAAAACTGCGGTGCGGTGAGAAACTTTTTCTCGCGGATGCGGTGCGGGAAATGAGCTTTTACCGCGCGGTATTACCGCAACCGCGCTTAAAAAAATAATTGATAAAGTCTGGAGTCTGCATTAAAAGTGAAGTTAAACTTTAACTTTTACCATTTAAGAACGACGCAAATTATTACCTTACAATAGGGAAACATAATAAACATTTAATTGCTCCAATTTACATGGACTCGCCAATGATTTGAAAAGAAATCCGAACATAATCTGTATTCGTCCTATCGTTACTTGATTTTTTACAATTTTTTACTAATATGATAAAAAACAATCTGTTACTAAGAAATAAAATCTATAAGCTGTGTCCAATATAATTTGGCATAATTATTTTTACAACTTATTTTGAATACTTTGAAAAATTTACAAGCGAATCTTTTCAAATATATAAAATGCACAATCCAATCATTGAAAAACAATTTAATTGTACTGTCAAACCCAATTTAAAAATGCATCTTTTCTCCCGATTCCTCTTGGCAATCGTGAAATTATGAATCGTTTACGATGACATTTTCTCAACTGTGAATTTTGATTAATTTGGAGAACTTAAAGATGAACTTAAAAAAGTATTAAGACTTAAAAACAATGAAATTATCATCATCAAGCCAAACGAATTTGGAGGAATCAGCAGTAAGGGAGACAAATAATTGAAAAGCGTCCAAAATAAGAAGAGGTCCAAAATAGGCTGATTACCTTATCATTCGTTGTTCAACATCGCATTTCTATCTCTTTTGGTTTCTGTGTAAATTCGCAATGAATTTTCCTGCAGTTCGTTTTTAAGACTCCTTCTACATAACTTTTGTTTCGCATACGTCCATTGTTCGTCTGGGAATATTTTCTACCAAATTAACAACTAATATTTTTCAGTTAGGAGTATTTTGTAATTTTTTGAAATTAAAGCTTTCGAAGTTAGTGTAGGGTATTTCGATTTTTTTTGTGTTTCTCCCTTCATATTGTGACAAGTGTCAAAGTTAGCCCAGATACCAAATTTTGCACAGGACAATTTTTCACCCCCTACCAACTTCAATTGAAGTTTTTGCCATTGGCATTATGGAAAAATATTAGAAAAAATACATAAAAAGGTAGAACTTTCGAACTAGCTATTAGAAAATTACAACTCATACAATTTTTAGGGAGCAATCTTAGTATTTGAATAAGAATTCATCCACTTCTTGAAAAATATGAAGTCAGTGTTTTGACATATTTTGTTCCTAAAATCCCCTATTTGTAAAAACATTTCTGCTACATGCTGTAAATCATACATCTTTTGCAGTTTTTTAAATGTCCTTCAATAACTCTGTACCGGTTGAGATGGGATGGATATCTGTTATGTTATGTGTAGAACGATTTCTGATAATTAAATTAAAAGTTTTCCTATTAATTGCTGCGGAAGAACGTTTTTGTATGTATAATGATTAAATACAGCTACATTTCATAGGACTTCAGTGCTATGCTAATATTTACCTTATTCTCAAGATGTACGGCATTTATTAATAAAACTTGCAAAGTTGATATTTTACATTTCTTATTTTAATAAATGTTACATTAGGAGTCCGTCACAGTTAATGTTCGTGTAAACAGGAAATAATTTATTATATATAGTTATACAAATAAATTAATAATGTTTCAACACACTTTTCAAAAATACAGAATTTTACCGCATTTACCGCATTACCGCGCGGTGCGGTGCGGTAAATGCAGTGCGGTTGCGGTAAGCGGTGCGGTTTTATTATTTTTTTGCGGTTGCGGTGCGGACTATCCATTTACCGCCCACATCCGCACCGCGACGAACCCTACATGACAGGCTGTAAATGATATTAGACTGCAGCGATGGGTCAACCGAGTCTTTTGTGTTTGGCAGTAGTTTTGATACTGTGTTGATAGGCTTTGTAGCTATTTTTACATTGGGATCAGGAATCAGGAATCAGAATATATTGGCTCAAATGGCACGTTCCCCGGACGTAGTCGGGGATTTGTGCCTTGCCGTGTGTTTTCATCATTTCCTGAGCGGAAGGAAAGGACAAGGAGGTGTGGGGAAGTAGAATTGGAAGGGAGGGAAAAATAACAGCACAAAACAAAAATAAACAACAGGTAAGTTAAACTCACAAGTAGTTCAACTTGCCTGCGAATAAGCCTAAAGCTCTTTACCACATTGGATAAGAAACTTTAGTATGTCTCTGAGTTTCAGTCGTCCAAACATGGTTTCGTCTATATAAGGACGGCTGAAGACTCGAAATCGCAATTGCGCTACCGCTGGACAGTTGCATATCAGATGATATGAGGTTCCCTAGTCGGATTCACAAAGATCACATGAAAAAGACTCAGCGCGCTGAATAGTTGCCATGTGATAATTGAGTTTGCAGTGGCCGGTTAAAGCCCTGGTCAGCATGCCGCAGTGGAGCTTCGAAAAATGTAAGAGATTTTTCGAAACCACTGGGCATGGTTGTTCTAGAAACGCCTTTGTTTGGCGACACGTTTGTAGATTTCTCCAATAATTTCGGTGCTCGGACGAAGCCCAGGACCGTATTTTTTCCCTTATCCAACTTGTCGAAATTGGCAGCGCGGGCTCAGGACCAACGAAGTCAATCGCTGAACCTGCCCTGGCCAGTTCGTCAGCCCATTCATTTCCAGTAATACCGCAATGTCCGGGCACCCAGACAAGGTAGATAGTATTGACAATGCTTAGTTCTTCGATTTGGGTTCGGCACGCGATCACTAGCTTGGACCGGGATTTGTCTGAGCTAAGGGCCTTGATTGCAGCCTGACTATCGGAGCAGAAGTTTATAACTCTGCCGGACAAACTCAGTTGAAGGGCCGATTGCACCCCGCACATAATCGCAAAGATTTCTGCTTGGAATACAGTACAGTATCTACCTAGTGAGTGAGATTGTTCCAATCTCATTTCACGACAGTAGACACCAGCACCGGCACGTCCCTCCATCAGAGAACCGTCAGTATAACAAACCACTTGCGTTTGTTGTTGTCTTTCCATAAAGCCAGACAACCACTCCTCTCGAGAGGGAATCTTCACATGGAATGTCCTGTAAGGAAAACTACAAGTGAGTGTAATATCGCTGGGAGCAAGAATATCTTCACCCCATGTAACCATTTGTGACCACAATCGTGTATGACTGGTAGCAAGATCAACATGATTACTGTTCCAAAGCCCAGTAACCTGCAGTCTGTATGCACATGATAGTGCTTCTTGTTTTAAGTGTATGTGTAATGGTTTGATATTTAGAAGTGCCTCAAGAGCAGCAGTCGGAGTCGTGGTGAAAGCACCAGTCAACGCCATGAGCGCCATTCTTTGCAGATGGTTTAGCTTTGACTGGACTGTCACCACCTCTCCCCTCTGCCACCACACAAGGCATCCGTATGACAGTATTGGACGTACAATTGTCGTGTAAATCCAATAGATGTATTTAGGTTTGAGACCCCAGGTCTTTCCAAAAGTTCGTCTGCACTGCCCGAAGGCCATGCACGCTTTCTTGACTCTGAACTCAATGTGAACAGACCAATTCAGTTTGGAATCCAATATGACTCCAACGTATTTGACTTGATCTGCACACAGTAGCTCAGAATCAAAGAACTGCAAGGGACGAACCCCGGTTGTTATTCGCTTCTTCGTGAAAAGAACCATTGAAGTTTTACTTGGGTTAACTGATAATTTAACTTGTCGACACCACTGTTCGACAGCTCTTAATGCCTGTTGCATCAAGTCAAAGATTGTTCCGATGCAAAATCCAGTAATTAGTATTTGGTAATCGTCAGCAAACCCGTAGGTTGGAAATCCAAGCTCATTGAGTTTCTTCAACAAGCCGTCAGCTACTAAGTTCCATAACAAAGGTGACAGAACGCCGCCCTGAGGACAACCGCAAATACTCAACTTCCGTATCTCAGCCTGTCGCAGTGACGAGCGTTTATCCAACCTGAGATACATGCAGGTATCCCATGACCGCGCGTCGCTTCCAGAATAGACTAGAAGGACACATTGTCAAAAGCACCCTCAATATCTAGGAATACACCCAAGCTAGATTGCTTGAGCGAGAAGGCTTTCTCAATGTTGTAAACAACATCGTGAAGCAGAGTGATCGTAGATTTCCCACACTGATATGCATGTTGCATTTTGTGCAGTGGATATTCAACTAAACTAACGTTCCTGATGTGATGATCGATTATCCGTTCCAAAGCTTTCAGAAGAAAAGAACTTCCATCTTTTCCGGGTGATTTGTATGGAGCAAAGCTGTCAACTGCCCACTTGACCGATTCAGTGGAAACCAATGTGCGTGCTAACGCCCACGAGTCCGAATCACCAGAATGAGATCTGTGAACATTGTTCAACTCCGGATCGATACAACCTGGAAAGTGTGTGTCGAAGAGACAATTAAGAACATCTTTTTCGTCCGTCACATAAACACCATCTCTGGTTTTCAAGGAGTTCATCTGAAAATCATTCGATTTGGAGAGAATTTTATTTAATCTGCTAGCCTCGTTCAGACTAGAGACATTAGTGCATAGGCTTTGCCAGCCAACCCGTTCTGCAGATCTAAGACATTTCTTATATGCACTACGAGCTGACCTGAAAGCCCTGGAGTCATCACGCTGACGCCGGTTCCAAGCTCTTCTCATAACTTTCTTCATTCTTTCAAGCTCAGCCCTCCACCAAGGGGTTCCCCTAGTCGATTTAACAGTACGAAGTGGACAAGCTTCTTCGTAGGATGCTAATATGAATGAGTTTGTCGTATCCACGACGTCATCTAACTCGTCTAGTTGACTAATTGTTGGAAAATATCCATGAAATTTAGTCGCCAAGTTTTCCAAAAAGAGGTCCCAGTTTGTAGATTTAGGATTACGATATGTCACCACATTGAAGGTGACATCAAAATGATCGAAAAATATATATTTATGATCGGATAGAGACGGTTCAGTTTCATTTGGAACCTGCCAATTTCCCAGTTCATGCACAATTCTATCAGAGCAAAGTGTTATGTCTAACACCTCCTCCCTCCCAGACCTCGCAAAAGTTGGTCGGTTTCCCACATTCAGACTATGAAGATTTGTACTACTTATGTACTCCATCAGTTCAGAGCCTCTCAGATTGATGTCTGAGCTGCCCCAAATGATGTGATGAGCATTCGCATCACTGCCGATAATGAGCGGAAGCCCATTTCTGCTACAATATGATACAACGCTTTTGAAATCATCAGAAGGAGATGATTCGTTATGCGGTAGGTATGCTGAACAATATATATATTTTTTTTCTACGTTTCCGACAGTCAATGTAACTGTGACAACACAGATATCGCGAGTTGTGAGCTCCGATATGAGACACGCGACAATAGCCTTATTTGCAAGAATGCAAGCACGAGGCATTTCACGTGGGTTAGTCATGCCTGTCTTGTTGTAAGCAATGAAGGCAGCGTTAAGTAACTTTCCAAAATAGAAGTTTCCTTTATGGAAATACGGTTCTTGAACCAATGCTATGGAAGCTTTACCTTCCTGCATGAGTCGAGATAAATTCATAGTTGCTGTACGTTTATGTTGGAGATTGACTTGTGCTATTCTAACCATTGTTAATTAGAGAACTGTACATTTCATCTCCAACACAAATTGCACAACAACTAGAGAACACCAAGCGAGTTGGGATGTTAACGCATTTAGCGAGCCATATCAGGTTTAAATGGGACATGATCATTTGATTCCCACGATTTGCGAAGAAAATAATGGTCCACTGTGTCAGAGATTCGCATAACACAGTAAGGGCAAAACCCAAAATGCTCCGTGCGCGACTGGCATATTTTAGACCCTCCAGTCATTAAGTCCTCGGCACGGAACTACACCTTGACTTAGGGTCTCCTACTTTCAGTCGCCTCCTACGACATGGCAGCAGGACTCCAGTGGCTCAATTCTAGGCCGGATACCACACGGCCTCTGGGCAGGTTCATCTGTACACATCGAAATTTGATAATCGAAACTCAACAAAACTTCACCGAACTACCATCAGCCGAGAGTCTCAGCAAACCCCCAGCCAACAAAAATTCGGCAAAATTAAGTGGATCATCGGTGAAAAAATCGTTGTGTAGAGTGAACGTTCCGCTGCGTAATGCAGCATACTGGGGAGTTCGCCCGACTCTTCCCAGGCTCCGTTCGCCATTGAGAATGTTTTAAACCCCCTCAACAATTTTACCCATAGCACGGGTCGCATGACACTGTGGAATTGGGGTTCCCTGTTTGGTAGATTTTTACCACTGAAACAGGTAGTCCGTAGTGTAATTCTTAGCCGGTTGAAACAACCACTACCGACACTACACGGCTTATCTAGGCTGTTCGGTGAAAGAAGCTGACATTGAAGAACAGCTTCCATATTTAGATGGGCGAACAGCCGCAGAAGGAAGGAAGGAAGGAAGGATAACGGGAGGAGAGGGATTTGGGCTAAGCGCTTATTTAAAGGCGGCGCTGGCTCGCCTTGTCAGGGCTGCTTTAGGGCATGTGGTATTTAGGCCTAGAACGTATAGGGCCCACTACCTCGTCCTACCACACCCGCAGTCAGCCCCCGCTGCTGGTTCGGGTCGCGAATCACAACTAGTTGCTATCGCGATTAAGCATTATCCACCACCTATGACCCGCCCGGTTGCTTGCAGCTCAGCTTCCCACGTAGCGTTCCTCCACCACCACGGGGCCGGGTATAACTCATTGTGCAATTATCACATGACAGGCTGTAAATGATATTAGACTGCAGCAATGGGTCAACCGAGTCTTTTGTGTTTGGCAGTAGTTTTGATACTGTGTTGATAGGCTTTGTAGCTATTTTTACATTGGGATAGTCTGGTTTGAGCATTTTCGCTATGGATGTACTGAGTGTTGGCACGTGCGGCAGGGATCTATATATCTGTTCGTTCGGTGGGACTGTTGGACTGTGATTGCATGTTGATATGCTTTGACTGTGGTTTCTTATGGTTAATGGTGCAATATTGGAGACATCTTCGTGCGTGATGTTTTTAGACCGTTGTATGAGCCTGTTTATGAGTGTGGCGGGGTAATTATTACGGCGGAGATGCTGGAAAATTGTACGTGGATGATTTATTTTTGGCTCTCCCGATAGACAAAATAGCACTTACGCTCGATACATTCAACGCATACAATTCAAACCTACAATTCACAAAAGAAGAGGAATCCGACAATAAACTACCGTTCCTAGATACACTTGTAATTCGCAATCCGGACCAAACTTTATCCACTCAATGGTACGCAAAACCGATAGCATCAGGCAGGCTACTAAATTACCATTCATTCCACCCACTTTCCATGAAGGTGAACGTAGCCAAAAACTTTATCGAAAGAGTAACTCGACTCACTACGGATAATACCACCTACATACAGCATACAATTTTCCAGCATCTCCGCCGTAATAATTACCCCGCCACACTCATAAACAGGCTCATACAACGGTCTAAAAACACCACGCACGAAGATGCCTCCAATATTGCACCATTAACAATAAGAAACCACAGTCAAAGCATATCAACATGCAATCACAGTCCAACAGTCCCACCGAACGAACAGATATATAGATCCCTGCCGCACGTGCCAACACTCAGTACATCCATAGCGAAAATGCTCAAACCAGACTATCCCAATGTAAAAATAGCTACAAAGCCTATCAACACAGTATCAAAACTACTGCCAAACACAAAAGACTCGGTTGACCCATTGCTGCAGTCTAATATCATTTACAGCCTGTCATGTGATAATTGCACAATGAGTTATTTGGGCATGACACGCAACCAGCTTAGAACCAGGCTATATGGCCATAAAAGCAATATTAACCAGTAGGGGAATTGTGGGAAAAACCGACACTGTGGGTAAAACCGACACCCCACAACTTTTCCTAGAAATCAAATTTTTATTCATTTCATAATGATACAATATTATTAGTACGTTTATTTAAAGCATTTGAAGAAAAATTGGATTTACGTTAGTGCGCCGAATGTCATAAAAATTAACAAAACATTCGACAGCAGCGTTCATACTCGTCTGGATGTAAAATTTCGTTGGTAGATTTAAAGGTTTTAACCGAACGAAAGCTTTTCAAATCACCCCATTTTTCAGTACCTATTATTATCGGCCTGTCCTATGATCAACTAGGTGCATTGAAGACGAGTTTGAAAAATTCAATATTTTTAATTGCTTTTATAAAAAAATGTGCGCTGTTGGGGTAAAACCGACACCCTATGGTTAGGGTAAAACCGACACCCTGTTAAGATGGTTGTGTATAGTTGCGATTCATTTCAAAATACTGGGGATCTTTGTGACACTTCAATTAGCCTATTAGAACACTATAGTATTAGCAGAAACACACAGAAATACTTTTATTGTGTTTATTTCTTGTAAGTCTCTTTAAAAATCAAAAATTGGAATTTTTGCTTATCTGATTCTAACGAAGCTTTTGCTATTTCTGCAAAAAGGTCATCAAACCGAATTTATAGTGTTCTCTTGGTTTGTCATAGACGAATTTTATCACAATGAGACAATGATATTATGTATACTCCAATAGATCGTTGATGATCAGAGTCTGAAAAATCAAATCTGAAAAAGATAGTTTTACTAAGAAGTGTGTGTGTCACTCACAAGTGAATGAATCCAATTAGCAGAACGTAAAACGCTTGAAAATCTTCTCTTATGAAATAAAATGACACTGGAGGTTGCAATGATGTGCGCAAGGATTATTTGGAAATACTCATATCAATAAATAATCCTATAGCATAAAATACTCTTATTTATAGTACTACGCTTTCGAACTTTCTTCCCCTCACTACATGATAAAGCAATAAAAAGCACATATTTGCATCATACATACTCACACTTTATTAATCAAGCATATATCTCATGTTTAATAAAGATAAAGATTTTAATAAAGTGGAGAGAAAATAAATTAAAGGGGGTGTCGATCTTACCCCTATGGGGTGTCGGTTTTACCCGCAGTGCTTACAAAAAGTCACTTTGTTTTCCAAGTTTTACAACCAATATTTTTTAATGAAATTAATTTTTTGAAGTGCTGAAAAAATTAAGTCTTGTTAAGAATTTTCTGAAGAAGAATTCTGCATAAAAATTATAATTTTATTGGTTTTGTGGCAACTTAGAAAAAGTGTTAAGCTTAAGGTGTCGGTTTTAACCATAATTCCCCTACCACAAACTGATAGCTGATGGTACGACCAACAGCAACGAACAGCTGATCAGTCTCGGAGAGAAGACTGCCCTCATCGAACACATGATACAACACAACCATACCTTCGATCTTACCAAAGCCAAAATTATTGACAGAACCTATCGACCGACGGCTCTCCCGATACTAGAAATGTGCCACATCACGAACACACTCAACACCGTAAATCATCGCACCGATGTGGACGGGCTCAACACAACTTACGCAGGCATTCTACATACACTCAGAACTCGCCGCAATAAAGCTTCCGAACCAGACACAAGTAATAGAACACTCTTGGCCCATGATAGATAGTCACCGTTTCGGGTCACCATCTTTAAATCATACGTTGTAAACCGGTGGATGTGCATATCGAGCTCCGTGACCAATAGTGCACCCAGATGACTTTTATTGCGAAAAATCCCCATATTTCCAACCAGAAAAATTCGTGCAAAATTCCCAAACCTCCCATCGTTGGCAATCAGCGAATTCGACAAAAACGCGTAAATTAGAGTAAGTTCACAATGTCAATGTCCCCCCTTTTTGTACCTTTCTGTTTTCCTTTTACTCACTATGACATGAATAAATTTTCCAGTTTTCCCTTGAAAAAGGCCATCAAAAACGTCCGAAACGTCGGGCAATCTATAAATATAACGTTTGCTTAAGTATAATAGACTGAGAAAGCCGTAAATATCAGTGCATATTAATCTATGTAGAGGGAACAAAGTGCTGTTAGAATTAGTGAGAACATCCTCTCATTCTTGCATACGGTAGGTCATTTGCTTCTGGCAATACAATCGAACGTATATGGCAATTCAATATACTTTATAGTAATACTTACATATGTATGTGTTGCTGTAAATTATGTCTCTCGGGTTTGTTAGTGGAAATTCCTGGGCGTTTTGGTCATAACTAGCTTTAGGTGCATCGTTTACTGTTGCATTAAGAGAACAATGATCCGAAATTGATCGCCTTGAAGTTTACTGCTTCGTTTGTTGGACCAGCTGTTCCGACTTCGTTCGGCTGCCAGATGCGACCTCTGGAAAACGTTTGGAATGTTGAGAAGCCAACTAAAAGTTATTTAACTTTACTCACCTTCAAAGAACTTATTGTAATCTTTTGAATTAGCTGGTTTACTTTTCTTAGCAGGCTTAAGAAATTTCTTTTTTCCATCCACATCTGACACATCCTTTTGAGCCAGCGCCTCTGCAACAGCCTCTGCACTCGTCAGATTTTTTAAGCTTCTCGACACAATGACAGGAATCTCTCTGAGTCCTGAGCTCTTCAATCTTGTCATTTGCCAAAGGGTTCGGCCACATAATAACATTTTTTACCCAGCTGACTGGAACAACCAACACCTGAAACTGCTGTTTTTCTATGAATTACACAACTACGAACATCTAAGAGAATTGAAAGAAAGATTATTTTTAATTATGAGAAAGTGAATATTTATGATTTTCAACACTTACAATGTAATTGTTTTACAAATTTACTCGGTTGCTTTCAGTTGACTTGTTGTTGACATTTGCATTCGTACGTCACTGTGCACGATGAGAATATACGAGTCTGTTTCAACCTCTATGTATGAACATAATCGCATATCAATAAATGAGTACCGACAGGCATTTTGTTAAATTTGATCGTGTTTAGGCAAAGCATATTTCATGCATCATATGGTGTAATTGGTATGTTCGCAGGTAAGTGAGCTGAAGAGTCAATGTTCGAGACTGAGTAAGTAGCTACATCAATATATGATTTTAAAGTTCATATTCTGCAGGCTGGTGGCAAATCATGGAAATTACTTAGTCACAAAAAGCGATCGTTGTATCGTATTTAGGTAATAATTTAATTTTTAATATTTTGCTGGAAATTTATAACTCGTATATTATCATATGTTGTGTCGTACTTAGAAACAAGAAAAGTCGTTTATTTTGCTACCTATGTATATTATTAGTATAACGAGCAAAATCAGATTAATATACAGAGTAGGTCGTACAAAAAGGAAGCTTTTATTATCAATATGTGTATATGGTCTCCACTTTTGTCCGTATTGACTATATTTCTGCCTTTTATACGATGTAATAGTAGGGTATATAAATTTGTATATATTAGTTAAAATTCGTATACACATACGAAAATGTTATCTGGGGTCTTTCGGCTGAAGGTGTAGCAACAGAGTATCTCCAGAAGCTTGAATAGCGGATCCCAAGCAAACGAAAAACCCATAATACCGCCATGGTCATGGTCCAATTTCACCCCCACTGCATGGTGTTTTGATAGTATTTTAAATGAGATCAACCCATGAAAATACCATCACCATGGCCCAGTACATCCCATGTAGAAACAATAGTTTGGTGTATTTATAGGTTATTGAGACCATTTTATGGTGATTCAATGGGTGCGAAACTTGGCATGAACCATATTTATGGTCTTTTCAAGGGGTTGTATGGTGTCTGAAACCATGAGAATTTGCTCGGGATGGATGGCACCAACGTCACTGGCAATGTCAACAGCATGTGGGATGCTGTCCACGAAGCTGTGACTATAACGGCGCGAAAAGTGATGGCGGCCAACGAAGCGGTTGATTCGATGAAGAGTTCCAGATAGCGACGAACGAGAAGAATGCGGGCAGAAGCCAGATGCTAGTGACTGATACAAGCCTTAACAGAGAGCGGTACGGGGAAGCGAGAAGTGCTGAGAAACGAATCCACCGCGAATAGAAAAGGGAGCACGAAGAAAGAGTGATTGCTGAAGTGGAGATTTTATGCAACTGTCGACGATGCGCGGCATAAATCAGTGGCAGTACCCGATATGTGCAATGACAGAGAGGGAAATTTGCTGACAGACAAAACAATGGTGGCTGACAGGTGGAAGGAGCATTTCGAGGCTTTGTTGAATGGCCGAAGTGAAAGTGTATCTAGGGACAGGATAAGCATTGAACATGACAAGATGTGAATCCACCAACACTAGACGAGGTTAAGAACGCTATACGTGAGCTGAAAACCGATAAAGCTGCTGGGAAAGACGAAATCCCGGTTGAACTTCTCAAGCACGGTAGTGAGCAGCTGCACCAAATAATCCACCATATTATTCTAAGAATATGGACGGACGAAGAATTGCCTGCTAGTTAGCTGGATGGACTCATTTACCCTATCTACAGAAAATGGCACAGACTGGAGGGCGCTAATTACAGGGAGATATCTCTCCTAAACTCGGCGTACAAAATACTGTCGCGTATACTGTTTAGTAGGCTGAGACCGCTTGAGGAGTTCTTGATCGGGGAATACCAGGCTGGTTTCGTGAGGATCGATCAACGACGGATCAGATGTTCAGCCTGCGGATGATCCTGGGCAAATTCCGGGAGTACAACTTGCAGACCCACCATCTGTTCATTGATTTTAAGGCGGTGTATGACTCAATGAAAAGAAATGAGCTGCACCTGATTTCGTCAGAACATGGTTTTCCGGCGAAACTGATTAGATTGATACGTGCGACGGTGGATGGTTCAAAATCAAGTAATTGGATTGCAGACAAGACTCAACCTCATTTGTGACCTTAGATGGACTGAAGCAAGGCGATGCACTTTCAAATTTGCTGTTTAATGTGGCTCTTGAAGGAGCTATCAGTAGAGCTGGCGTGCGAAGGAACAGAACTATCATCACAAGGTCGCATATACTCCTTGGTTTTGCGCACGGTATTGATGTAATTGGAATCGATCGTAGAGCAGTGGAAGAGGCCTTCATATCGTTTTAAGAGGGATACAGCGATGATAGGCATAGTCATCAACTAAGTCAAGACAAAGTACATGGTCGGAGGTAAAGAGAGAGGCAGGTCTAGTGGCGTTAATTCCGAGGTAGTGCTTGATGGTGACGTGTTTGAAGTGGTCGAAGAATTCGTTCATCTTGGTACACTTGTGGCGATATTTCCCGTGAGGTAAAAATGCGTATTTCAGCTGCCAACAGGGCCTTTTATGGTCTACGTAACCAGCTTAGGTATCGCAACCTGCAAACGCCAACAAAATTCGCCTTATAAAAGACACTGATCCTCATTGTCGTCTTGGCCATGAAGCGTGGACATTGAGGGAGCAGATAGAACAGCATTCGGAGTCTTCGATCGTAAAGTGTTGCGGACAATACTCGGCGAAATTTGCAAAAATGGAGTGTGGCACAGACGTATGAATCATGAGTTGTACCAAGTATAAAAAAGCGGATATTGTTAAACAGGCTGCAATGGGCAGGTCATGAGGTACGAATGTCGGAAGAAAGAATTACAAAAACAGTGTTCAACAGGGAGCCAGAAACAGGACGCCGACTTCGTGGGAGGCCAAGAGCACGTTGGCTACACGCAGTGGAAGAGGACCTGAGATCCCTGAACGTGCGGGGAAACTGGAAGGACGCTGCCCTAGACCGATAAGGAGCTCTACGATACGTCCGGCATTGCCGAAACGACGCTATAGCCAACAAGGTATTTTTTGGATCATCGTGCTTCATTAGTTCACCAAAAATATTCCGTTCTAAAAGTTGTAATTAAAAATTCCTCTAAGTCGCTCAACAGCAAACTTTTTTAAAGAATCGTAACTTTTTAAAAAAGAATCGTGGCTCACTCCCTCTTTTTTAAGATTCAATTTTTTGTTCGGTTTACTCCCTGGATGTATAAACTACTGATTCTAACTGATATTTGAAATGAAAAGTCTTATTTTTGGCAAATAAGTATGTGTTTAGTCACACTGATCATGAAAAAGGTACCTTAAGGGTCTCAGCACAAATCAGTGTAATTTGTTGCTGCAAAGTAATGTGTATGACAAAAATGTAGACAGATCAACTGTCGGTCTAATGCATATAATCTAATTGTTTTATTTTTCTAATTTCCTTGTAGAATAGGAAATTTGCTGAGCTGAGGGGATTTATATCTGAAATTCGAGCCTCCGGGAATAAGAAAAACTTTTCAAAGTTTGATCGAATCCTACACATTTCTTGTGAGAAACGCAAATTATTTTTTTTTTTTTCAGTCATTTAGAATTCAATGACGTAGACGAGAAAACTTTATTTATGGATAATTTAAAGAGTTGTTCAAGATTTATGGCATTTTTGTACTTGGATAAGAACAGTTAGAATAGTTTTTTGCCTCTTATAAATTTTCCACATTTGAACAAATTTTAACATCTATTAGAAAATAGACAATTTGCACTCAACAATCCACAGTTTGAATCAAAGCTTGTTCAAATCGGTTCAGTAATGTCCAAGAAACCGATGCGATTTGCTTGATTAGTAATCCACTTTCTCAATACATTTTGTTTTGTTTATTCATAATATTTACCATACAATATTGCTCCGATAGAGCATCCCAGTTCGATCCAGTAGCAAACGATTGATCTATCGTAGACCAAAATGACCTCTTGCTCTGAGCAGGGATTATCAAGACTTCAATAGACAAAACGCAAACCAATCAAAACATTCATCATTTTCCGTCGAACCATTAAGTATGTAGGTACTCATTATACGAACAAAAAAAGAAGTTCATGTCTACGGGCAAAAAATACCGATAGCAGCTGGTAGCTGCATGCAAATCCAAACCAGTATTAGCCGCTTATGGCTGTCACGTTTGAATAGCGAATACTCGATGCGCCGTTCCAGCTAGCATACACGAACCTGACCGGGCATTCCTATGTCATATTTCTGACAATCTACTGTTTTGTGTTCGTTCCGGCGGAGATCAAAATGATAACACAAACTCGCGCGAGCCGTTCCAGTACCCAGAAATGCTAGCAGAAGTTTCAACCTCGCGCGACCTTGGGCTTTGCCGAGTTGAAATTCCGGAAGAGCTATCAAATCAGGTAGACATCGAAGTACCGTAAAGTGATGTGCGTATTATCACAGTGATCAGATTCGCGGTTCTTTGAGAACGCAGATCATGTTATCATATATGAATTGAGTACAGGAAGTGTGTTTCACAAATTTACGAAAACTGCAGTTAAACGTGATAATTCGTAAAGGTATTAAAGTTTATGCATACTGTAAACAGTTGATGTCAGAAACGCATCTGCGTACAATACGCATTATTAAATTCTACTGTATAAGCAGGTCGGTCACCTTATGCACACACGCGTCGTTCAAATTAAAATGTGTGATTGTTAGTTGTGCCGAGTTTGGTTCGAAAATAGACGATTAGTATTCCGGTATAGCCGGAATTCATCGGATAGAAATACACATGTAGGAAAATGTCGCTCGCCAATTATACTTGAATGATTGACGCGGTTGTGGCACTCCCCGGCGTTCATTGATCTGGATTTATCTGAAGCTTCGGAGTAAGAACTAGAATTTACTTTCATTCAGCGATCAGAATCAATAAAACAATGTTGCTTGCGGGAGTATCTATCAATATTTTGCCAAAGACGACATTTGTCGGTCTGTGAATCTTCAAGCAATAATGAACGCATCACGATTTTAGATTCATGTCATTTCAATTTAGCTGCCTTTTCCACGGATATACATAGTAGTCAAATACAAATGAACTGTATTTTTTGTAGTTCGTTTATTTGAAATGATTCAATGTATAACGAAGCCGCAGTGTCTTTTGCATAATAACAAATAATAAAAGCCTGTTTTAATCCACCTAGAGGTGCAATTGTGCCTTTCTCATTGCTTTAAACTATGGTTTAGCTGGTTCGTACAATATAACATTATGGAAATGTCTTTCATTCTTATTACACTTGGTAAGTATATATAAGAGCACCTTTTTGCATTCATCGCGGTATCGGTTTGAATCGGAGTTTTCTATGTGATCGCACTCCACAACCCCTAACTCCGGAGCCGGAAGTCGGATTCACACAAAATTCAACAGCAGCTGATGGACCTTTCATTTAAAATCAAGTTTGTCAAAATCGGTTCAGAAAATTCCGAGAAACCGATGAGGACAAATCAACAAATTTTGTTTTGTAACCATTCTCTTCAACTCGTAATCCAGAACAAGATGTCGGTTGAAAACGACATTCAATAGCAACCTACGGGAATATTATACCTTTCATTTGAATCTTAGTTTGTAAAAATCGGTTCAGCCATCTCCGAGAAACCGATATGGACATTTTGTTAACAAATCCGCACATACACACACATACATACATACATACATACATACATACATACATACATACACATTAACCCCAATTCCAAGGCGTGAAGCGACCCGTGCCGAGGGATGAGTGATCGAGGGGGTGAAAAAGATGCTCGATCGTTAACGGAGCCTGTGGGGTACCTGGGCAACCCCCACAGTAAGCGTCCCTTACCACGCTAATGCGGAGCTCTGGCGTGGCGGACATATATTTCTCGCGCTACTCGTGGGACTTTACATGGAGATAAATAAAAATAAAAACAAACAGACGGAGGTGCCAAACCCCTTCGCTAGAGGTGGTT
The DNA here is from genome assembly GCF_030247195.1 of Topomyia yanbarensis. NCBI lineage: Eukaryota > Metazoa > Arthropoda > Insecta > Diptera > Culicidae > Topomyia > Topomyia yanbarensis. The sequence continues at coordinate 170,734,755 of NC_080671.1, read as the reverse complement.
TGGCGAGGTCTCCCCCCCCGTGGGGAGAGTAGTGGAGCGATGAGTGCTGCATCCGAAAGCACCAGTGACCCCCCAGCGGCGGTAGGCAATAACCCTACCAATGCATCGGAGGGGCCAATATCTGCGATGCGCAAAGTAGCGAAGCAACTCGATTCTATAATCGACTTCGCTAGCGCAAAGCAGAACATAGCCAAGGAGTTGAAGTTGAGCCTTCTGGAGCTCCGGAAAGCTGTTCGTGTCGCAAGACAGGAACAGCAGGCCTATGTTGAGAGGGTGGAATGTCGGGAGAGGCCCGACAGAGAAACCCAGACAGTGGCCTCCAATAGGGAGGAAAGAGAGAAGGTCGATAGAGGTTCACAGACAGTGGCCTTTACCTTCTACGGAGCAGCCACGTCGATCGGAGCGGCGACCGAGTTCCCCTCGAAGGGAAAAGGAAAGGGCAATCGCAAGACGGCATCGAATGCGAAGCGCCCTAGGAAGTCGCCAGGCGAGGGTGCCAAAACCGACACCACTCGGCGTGCAACCGTCAAGGTCAAACGCCGCCTGGGTGAGGTAAGCGAGGGCGAGAGTGACCTCGCTGTGGAGAGCGATGGTACCAGCAACCCGGCACGACCGGGGCAGGGGGGCTCAAACCCCTGGACGCTGGTCACCAAGAAAAAACCGGCACCGAAACCGGAGGTACCGCGGCCTGCGAGGAAGGACAGAGGCGAAGCCTTGTGGTTAAAAACCGACAAGGACAAATACGCCGATGTCCTTAAATCGATGAAGGCGGCCGAAAGCCTCTCGGCCCTTGGGCAGGATGTGCGTAGCGTAAGACGCACCAACACGGGAGAGATGCTCCTGGTGCTGAAGCGAGGCGCACAATCAAGTGCAGTATACAAGGCCTTGGCCCAAGAGGTCCTTGGTGAGGGCGCCCAAATCAGGTCGCTAGGTGCGGAAATAACTCTCCAGTGCAAGCACTTGGACGAGTTCACGACCGCAGAAGACGTCGTCGCAGCCGTCAAGGAGCAATGCGACGTCACAATCGAGCGGGCCTCTGTGCGATTGAGAGACGGACCCTCTGGCACCCAAGTAGCCTACCTCAGGCTACTGAATGCGGATGCCAAAAAGGTAACCGAGAAAGGGAAGCTGAAGATCGGCTGGTCGGTATGCCCTATTAGTATACCCCAGCCGCCTTCAGTGGATAGGTGCTATCGGTGCCTCGAATCCGGCCACAAAGCATACGAATGCAAAGGCATAGATAGGAGCAAGCTATGTCGTCGCTGCGGCGAGGAGGGACATAAAGAGCGGGGGTACACTAAGGCATATAAGTGCCTTATCTGCACCGCTAAGAAGCAAGCCCATAAACATGCTATGGGCGGACCTTCGTGTCCCTTAGGCGAGTTAAATAAGAAGAAGCCGTGAGAGTCACACAGCTAAATCTTAACCATTGTGCAGCAGCCCAACAGCTGCTGTGGCAGTCGGTCTCGGAGTCGAGGACAGATGTCGCCCTCTTATCAAACTCGTACAGCATCCCTGCCGGCAACAGCTATTGGGTGTCGGACGGGTCTGGAATGGTGGCAATCTGTACAACGGGAAGGTTCCCGGTTCAAGAGGTAATACACCCCTCCGCCGAGGGTGTGGCGATTGCCAAGATCAATGGTGTGTTCTATTGCAGCTGCTACGCCCCACCAAGGTGGCCAATAGAACAGTTCTACCAGATGATCGACAGGCTCTCGTCGGACCTCGTGGGCCGGAAACCGGTAGTAATAGCGGGAGACTTTAACGCTTGGGCAGTGGAGTGGGGCAGCCGCTGTACAAATAGCAGGGGTCAAGCGCTAATGGAAGCGCTTGCGAAACTCGATACTGTGCTAGCTAATGATGGCTCCGCTAGTACATTCCGTAGAAACGGAGTGGAGGCGTGGATTGATTTGACCTTTGCCAGCCCGAGTCTGGCTCCAGGCATGGAATGGAGGGTAGACGAAGGCTACACCCATAGCGATCATTTAGCAATCCGCTTTAAGATCAACTATGGTGTGCAGCATCCGAGGGCAGGAGATCCCTGTCAGGTACGCGGGTGGAAGTCCAATCACTTCGACAGCGAAGCTTTCACCGCGGCCCTGGGACTGGAGGCCAACACCGACAGTCTAAGCGGGGATGCGCTGGTAGCTGTTCTATCACGCGCGTGCGACGCCACTATGCCGAGAAAAACACTGCCAAGAAACGGTAGATGCCCGGTATACTGGTGGAGTGCCGAGATTGCAGCTCTACGGTCAGCCTGTCTCAGAGCTAGACGTAGGATGCAAAAAGCTCGCACCGAGGATGCAAGAGAGAACCGCCGTGAAGTGTTTCGAGCTGCGAAATTAGCCCTTAACAAGGCTATTAAAAGCAGCAAGAGAGCGTGTTTCGACAACCTGTGTGAGAGTGCCAACGCGAATCCGTGGGGTGACGCCTACCGGATTGTGATGGCCAAGACCAAAGGGGGCTCCTCATCCCCAGAACGGTCTCCGGACCGGTTGGCAACGATTATCGAAGTACTCTTCCCGTCTCGAGCCACAAGCTCCTGGCCACCTGCACTACGAGACAGTGCGGGCACGGTCGAAATGGTGGCTCCAGTGACGAATGAAGAACTACTCGCAGTGGCTAAATCCCTAGCAATGAATAAAGCTCCAGGGCCGGATGGAGTTCCAAACAACGCTCTCAAGGCAGCGATCATATCGAACCCGAACATGTTCAGGCTAGCTATGCAGAGATGCCTTGACGAGTGCCGTTTCCCCGATAGATGGAAAAGGCAGAAACTGGTGCTGTTGCCGAAGCCCGGGAAGCCGCCAGGCGACCCATCGGCGTACAGACCAATCTGTCTGATAGACACGACTGGCAAACTGCTTGAGAGGATCATCCTCAACAGGCTCACCCCGTACGCGGAAGGTACGGACGGTCTGTCAAGCAACCAGTTTGGCTTTCGGAAGGGTAAGTCCACAGTGGACGCTCTCAACTCAGTGATAAATACTGCCGAGATAGCGATCCAACGAAAAAGGCGAGGTATTCGATACTGTGCGTTAGTGACACTTGACGTGAAGAACGCATTCAACAGCGCAAGCTGGGATGCCATCGCGCTCTCGTTACACCGGCTTAGCCTACCGGTGTGTCTGTACCGGATCCTGGAAAGTTACTTCCAAAACCGCGTACTGCTATACGAGACCGATGCCGGTCAGAAAAGGGTTCCGATTACCGCCGGAGTCCCGCAGGGCTCGATCCTAGGCCCGGTGCTATGGAACCTCATGTATGACGGGGTTCTGAGACTGAAGTTCCCTCCTGGGGTCAAGATCGTCGGCTTTGCCGACGACGTAACCTTGGAGGTCTACGGGGAGTCAATTCCTGAGGTAGAACTAACCGCAGAACACGCGATTAGCACGGTGGAGGAATGGATGAGCGCGAGAGGCCTGGAGCTCGCTCATCATAAGACGGAGGTAGTTATCGTCAACAACCGCAAGTCGGCACAACATGCAGTTATCCATGTGGGAGAAGTCGCGATCACTTCACAGCGAAGTCTGAAGTCTCTCGGAGTCATTATAGACGACAAGCTGACCTTGGGCAGCCATGTCGACTATACGTGCAAGAGAGCGTCGACTGCTGTTGCGGCACTATTGAGAATGATGTACAACAGCTCAATGGTGTGCGCCAGTAGACGTAGGTTACTGGCAGGCGTTGCCGTATCTATCCTCAGGTACGGCGGCCCGTCATGGTCAAGAGCACTAAGGGTAACCAGTTACCTACAGAAACTGGAGAGCACCTACTGCGTGATGTGCCTCAGAGTGATATCTGCCTACCGCACGGTATCACACGATGCATCCTGCGTGATAGCGAGCATGATGCCAGTCGGGCTGGTCATTCGTGAAGATGAGGAGTGCTTTGAGCTACGTGGAAATAGGGGAGCCCGCGAGCGCACCAGGGCGACCTCGGTCGCCAGATGGCAGCGTGAGTGGGACAACTCCTCGAAAGGTAGGTGGACTCACCGGCTGATACCTAGCATATCGAGCTGGGTGGGAAGACCCCATGGGGAAGTTCACTTCCACCTGACACAATTCCTGTCAGGCCATGGCTGTTTCCGTCAGTACCTCCACAGGTTCGGGCACGCGGAGGTCCCAGTCTGCCCGGACTGCCCAGGTGTAGATGAAACTGCCGAACACATACTGTTCGTATGTCATCGGTTCGATGTCGAAAGAAGAGCAATGCTTGACGTCTGTGGCTGGGACACAACCCCTGATACCCTTATTCAGCGGATGTGTCAATCGGTGGAGAAGTGGAACGCAGTCTCGGCTGCTACCATCCAGATTGCCAGTAGGCTACAGGTAATCTGGCGAACCGAGCAACAGACGACGGGCACGGCTAACTAGTGATTGGTTAGCTGGAGCGAAAAAGGCCAAGCGCAAAATAAGAGAGTGAATGGTCTGTTCATGCCGAGGTAGGTTGGCGTAGCGAATGGCAACCGCGTAAGGGGTAAACCCAGCCACCCCGAAGCAAGACAGAAGAGTGAGTGTATAGGCGTATAAGTGGACTGCCTCATGCCAAGACGGGACGGTCGTAGCGTAGTAGCGTAGTATGTTGGAACTAAGCTATCGATGCCTCATGGCGTGGCAGAGGAGTGAAAGGGTGAGCATCCAAGTCAGTCTCACATTGCATGTTAAGGGTGAGCATAAAAGTCAGCCTCACAGGTTGGTAGAGGCTAGCACAAAAGTCAGCCTAGCAAGGAATGAAAAAGGTGAGCACAAAAGTCAGCCTCGCATGGTATGTCAGAAGTGGGGCCTAAGAAAAATGTCCCACATGGGATGCCAGAGGGAGTGACAAAGGTACAATAGAGTGGCACGATTGAGAGTGAATCAGGTGATAGGGTGAGCACCCAAGTCAGCCTCACATGGTATGGGTAGGGCGAGCACAAAAGTAAGCCTAGCAAGGAATGAGTAAGGTGAGCACACAAGTCAGCCTCGCATGGAACGTAAAAGGTGAGCACAAAAGTCAGCCTCATGTGGGAGTGTTTGAGAGTGAATCAAAGTGCGATTGAGAGAGCACCCAAGTAAGCCTCATACAGGATGTATGAACGCGTGAGTGAGAGTGAATGAGTACATTTAGTACAGCCATCCCCCCAGAAGTAATACCGAGAGGTAGTTCCTGGGAGGAATGATGGCGGAGCCCAATGGAGTTTAGTCGGTATTAATGGCTGGTCACCATTCGAGTCCGACACGCCCCCAGTGCACCCCGTGCGGTAGATTGGACCCTACCAATAGCACGTGTACTGGGCTAGGACATAAAGGTCTTCTCCATTGTAAAAAAAAAAAAATACATACACATACATACACACAGATATTTTGCGATCTCGACGAACTGAGTCGAATCTTATGAGACTCGGCCCTCGGGGCCTCGGTTAGAAAGTCGGTTTTTGGAGCAATTGCGTAACCTTTCTATATGAGAAAGGCAAAAGGATAATATTTAATTAGCTTAATCAGCATGCGTTCAATGTTATCTTCATGTGATTATATTTTTAAATGTTGGTGGAATGGGTTTGAAAGTAGAGGGAATGGGGGGTTAGTAGAGTGGGAGTGGAGGATGCGTCAGTCAGTCATCATCTTATTTCGGTATACGGGGTGGATGAAGGAAATGCGGGCGTGAGGGTGGTCCAAAGGGTGGGGAGTGATGATGGAGGGTGGTGTAAGGGCAAGGCGGGGGGAGGGGCGGCGACGCAATACTGCCTTTCATTTGATATTTGGTTTGAGAAAATCGGTTCAGTCATCACCGAAGAACCGATGTGACTTTAATTGTGGAATATGCCCGGAATTCCAGACTTCCGGAATCGTCGATAGTGGACAATATATTCAAAGAATGTTTGATTGGCAATCAGTGATCTAGATCTGCGATTAGAAGTAATTTGGTGACAATTTCAATAGTTTTTAGCCTCTGAGGTATTGCGATTGTACCGATTTATATGGGAAATTCCAGTGTATCCTTACTAACACCCCTGTAACTCCGGAGCAAGAGTCAGAACCGAATGAAATTCAGCAGCAGTCAATGGTATTACTGTATCTTTCATTTGAAATCAAGTTTGTAAAAATCGGTAGAGAATTCGTTGGGGAATGGGTGTGATATTAGCTTAGGAATTTGGCAGGTTCCCCAAGGGCGTCATGAACCGTCATAGGTGACCAATGTGGTCAAAGCTGCTTTGATTGATCATTAGTGATCCAGACCCGCAAGCTAGAGTAATGTTACATCGATTTTGATATGTTTTACATCATTTGAACATCATGGTGGTACCAGTTTATATGGGAATTTGCTGTGTGACCGCACTCTTCAACCCGTAACTCCGGAACCGGAAGTCGGATCAACTGAAAATTCATTAGCAGCTTATGGGAGCGTTATACCTTTCAGATGAAATTAAGTTTGCGAAAATCGGTTCAGCCATCTCTGAGAAAATTGTGTGAGTTTAAATGACACACACACATACATACACACACAGACATTTGCCGATCTCGACGAACTGGATCGAATGGTGTATGACACTCGGCCCTCCGGGCCTCGGTTAAAAAGTCGATTTTTACAGTGATTGCATAGCCTTTCTTTATATGAGAAAGGCAAAAAATGTATTGGATTCAGTGCACCTAGCTTTTTATGCGTGCAACGATCCTTTTCCTAGGTGTAGATATAGTGAGACATCTACTGAAACAAAAAAGCCGACTGAACTGTTCACTTTAACTTATTTATTCCCACACGAGGTTCCGAGAAAATGTCTGGTGTAATCGATATGTACAATTAAACAATGTCAGGTAGATGTGGAATTTTGTGCAAATTCTTAAATATACTCAGTACTTTCTGCAACCGACCAGTAGATCATTCGATTGTTGCGCATTTTCGACCTTTTTTCAATGTGCGCCACCGCGTCACGCCGCCACCGCACAGAGGAGTAACTAGAACAAATTCTTCGCCAATAACAAAAAAAAATTTCGATTTTTTATTTAGTTATATTTTTTTAGATACCTAAAAGCATACTGTATATTGTGGCAAATTAAAGAGTATGCCAAAAATTGCTAAAGATTTTTTGCATGGATACAAAATGGTGATATTTAAAGGGTTTTTAATCATTTTTTATTATATATCCAGCAAAATCGCTTTCAAATGATGATGACTGTATTAAATAAGACAATATTATAACAAACGTAATAGCACACAACTATTTGTATAACCTCCGCTTAAAAATAGCCGAAAATAGTAATGTTGCTGTTTATTGGACCAGCATTAAAAGCACATTTTTTAAACAAGTTATTCCAAATTTGAATGATAAAACCTGTTTTAATTCACCTATAGGTGCAATTGTGCCTTTCTCATTTCTCCAAACTATGATTTAATAACTGGTTCGTACAATATAACATTATGGAAATGTCTTTCATTCTTATTACACTTGGTAAGAGCACCTTTTTGCATTCATCGAGGTATCGGTTAGAATCGGGGTTTGCTGCGTGATCGTACGTAGCACCCTGTAATTCAGGAACCAGAACTCGGATCCACACAAAATTCAACAGCAGCTGATGGACCTTTCATTTAAAATCAAGTTTGTCAAAATCGGTTCAGAAAATTCCGAGAGACCGATGTGGACAAATCCGCACATACACACATACATACATACATACATACATACATACATACATACATACATACATACATACATACATACATACATACATACATACATACATACATACATACATACATACATACATACATACATACATACATACATACATACATACATACATACATACATACATACATACATACATACATACATACATACATACATACATACATACGTACATACATACATACATACATACATACATACATACATACATACATACATACATACATACATACATACATACATACATACATACATACATACATACGTACATACATACATACATACATACATACATACATACATACATACATACATACATACATACATACATACATACATACATACATACATACATACATACATACATACATACATACATACATACATACATACATACATACATACATACATACATACATACGTACATACATACATACATACATACATACATACATACATACATACATACATACATACATACATACATACATACATACATACATACATACATACATACATACATACATACATACATACATACATACACATATACATACACACATACATACACACAGATATTTTGCGATCTCGGCGAACTGAGTCGAATGTTATATGAGACTCGGCCCTCCGGGCCTCGGTTAGAAAATCGGTTTTTGAAGCAATTGCATAACCTTTCTATATAAGAAAGGCAAAAGAATAATATTTAATTAGCTTAATAAGCATGAGTTCAATGTTATCTTCATGTGATTATAATTTGGAAAGGTTGGTGGAATGGGTTTGAACGTGTAGGGAATGGGGGGTTAGTAGAGTGGGAGTGGAGGATGCGTCAGAAATCCTTCATCTTATTTCGGTATACGGGATGGATGAAAGAAATGCGGGCGTGAGGGTGGTCCAAGAGGAGCAGGGCCGTCGAGAGCCGCGCCGGGCCCCGGGGTTCGAAGTACTGACGGGCCGTACCATATATGACTTCTTATTTCAACATCGATTAGAGGAACTATACAAATGCAACCGTTTCAATTAAACTATTTTTTATGAAAATTTTTTATTTGATACGATTCAATGCGTTAGCTTACCAGAGTCGTCAGTATTTTTAATAAGTAATAGATGAAAAAAATAAAAATAATAAAGGAATATTTGTTTGTGGCTGGCCATTAGAATGACTTGCGTCCGATTTGCCATTGCAATTGGAAACCTTTTTTGCGACATTGCCATACAGTCCATATCGCCATCGTTCATACTCCCTTGACGCACGTTAATGCTACCATCGTTAATACTGCTCAGAATCCGAGCTTAGAAAAATTGACATCCCTTCGTGAGCTTGAAAGAGAAATAAAATTCTATTTATTCCCGCCGCGATGAATCGAAGGTTTGTTTGTTTTCCTCGTCCGTCCGCTCTGAGATCATCAAGCAAAAGTGCACCAGATATAGATTATGCAGTTCAGTTATGCTCGAAAATGTAAAATAACTTCTGCTTTCAAACTGTCCACATAATAACAAATGAATGCTTTGGTTTGTGAGTGAATTTATATTTCCTCTGCACTCAACCATTCGATTCTGCATAAAATTTCAGTCAGTTTGGAAGTGAATGAATGAGGGAAGCATTGAAACTGAATATTAAATTCAGCAAATTAATCAGAAATAGGCAACTGAATGTAAAATTTCGCACCACTGATGCTGCCTTGTTTCTTATTGTTGGTACATGTTGATGATTTTGAGGCACTGGATGCAGCTATTGCAGTTGTCACTATGACCTGAACGAATTTTCTTTATTGGTTTCTGAACATGGTAAAATCGGTTTTGGAATCAGTTGTTACATTTGCGCCAAAATTCAGAGAGAAAACATTCCGAATGCGATGAATGGGATCCAACAGCGAAGTCTGCTGTTAGAAAGACTGAGACAGAGAGTTGTGAGAGAAAGAGTTTCAACTTTTGGTGAATACTAATAGGTAGAATAAGTATCTAGTTCAATTCCCACATTTTTCTGCATCAAAGGTGTACACTGGAACCTCTATTTACGGACCAAGCCAAGGGTTCGTAAATTGAATTAGTTCGTTTTTTGGGATTTAGATCATAAAAAATTCGCTTCACATTCTTATCAAAATTCGTTGGTTGAGCAACATTATCGATAACCCTAACAATATGGGTATTTCCGGAACGGGCTTGACAAGTACATGATGAAAATGGATATTTGGCACCTTTTTGAAATCCAGGATGGAGACTTCCGATTGAACAATAATCTCGATAACCCTAACAATTTGGGAATTTTTGAAACTGGCTTAATGAGTAGATGATAGAAATGGTACCTTGGAGCTATTTCAAACAATATCTGTATAAACTATGAGGGTATTTTTAAGCGGGTTTGCCGAGTAGATGAGCGATGCCCTTTTGAAGGCCAATATAGCGTCTTCTGGTTCAGAGAAGTTTTCTATAATCATATCATCCGCATCACAAATCAATATACCTATATCTATTCTATGATTATCTTTTTCGAAAATGTCAATATTTTAGGTTATAGAGATGTCTTAACTGGAATTCGCCATCTTGGTTTTCAAAGTGGCTTCATTCATTGATTTTCGTCATCTACTCGTCAACCCCATTCCGAAAATATCCAACTTTTATTAGTAACATTAGCTAAGAATATGATAAATTGTAAACAACTTCATACTGTACACTTTGACAAACACTTGCGATAAATGACCAGAATGGTTCTATTGCACTGTTGAATGAATCTAATTGGGTTACGTTCACGTACTTCAGAAAATCATTGGAACGATTGGAACGTAGTTATTATTATTGAGAGGGAAAAAGCCGCGGGAGTGGATTTGCAAAAGCTCCTTCTCCCGTAGGCACAAAACCTCTATCTTTTAGGTATCAACATTTAACAAACAAACCAAATGATACAATGACTAACACTAAACACTGCTTAAAATAAACACTTCTTAAACTCTATCTTACATAGGTAAAGTATTAACATTAACATAAAGAATTGGCTAACACTATCAGGTTTGGGAAAGGGTGCGCGAAAACAATTTTTTTAAAGAAGTGCGAGACAAATTGCAGTCAAAGACATTGTAACATTGATTGAACACTCTACACATCCTACTGACGGGTTCATTTTTGCCATAATTAGTACGAGACACTGGAAGACGGACAAAAGAGTAGGAACGAAGGTTTCGGAGGCGAATATCAATGTTGAGAAGTAAATCAGGGCAGTCAAGGCGAGACAATAACAGATCAGAGACAAAAGACGCTTTGGTCACATTGCGGCGCAAAGACAGTGTTTCAAGACCAATGAGGTTGCAACGATCTTCGTATCTGGGCAGATTGTAGGGATCGCTCCAAGGCAGGTGGCACAGCGCAAAACGCACAAATTTACGCTCAATACTCTCGATGCGTTGAATGCTGTTCTTGTAGAAAGGAGCCCAAACAACGGCGGCGTATTCCAGTGTGGAACGAACGAGCGAGCAGTACAACGTTTTTAAGCACTGTACGTTAGTGAAATGCTTAGTAACCCTAATAATAACTCCTAGATTACGCGAAGCCTTGGACGAGATAAAAGCAATGTGATCCTTAAATGTAAGCTTTGAATCCACAAGAACCACTAAATCTTTCACTGTAGTTTCTCTTTTTAATTTGTTTTGCAAGATAGTGTAGTCGAATGTTACGATGGAGCGTTTTCGTGCAAACGTAATCACAGAATACTTCGAGGCATTCAAAACCATCCTGTTAGTCATGCACCAATTAGCGAAAATGTCTAACTGAGATTGCAAAAACAAAGCATCAGAGTAACTTTTAACTATATGGAATAACTTATAATCATCGGCATAAGACACCTTGAAGCACTTAATCAATGAATCCAAATCGTTTATGTATAGAAGGAAAATATAAGGACCGATATGGCTGCCTTGAGGTACGCCGGACGTTACGTCGAAGGATGAGGATAAATGATTCCCTATTTTAACAGACATTTTACGGCCTGACAAGTAAGATCGAAGCCATTGGTTGATTTTATTGAAGGCGGCCGACAGATTGGTGTATATTGCATCAGCCTGCAATCGATCCTGTAGCGAGCGAGCGATAAATGAGGTGTAGGCTACTAAATTAGTGCAAGTAGATCGCCTGGGAATGAAACCGTGTTGAGTTTCTGAGATGTATCTAGAACAACAATGTGTCAAAAACTCGAGAACGATGAGCTCCAATAATTTCGATAGTGCACATAAAGATGCGATTCCTCGGTAATTGGGAACTTCGCTTTTGGATCCTTTTTTATAAACCGGAAAAACGTAAGATGATTTCCAGATGGTAGGAAACACTCCGGAACTTAACGATATATTGAAAACGACGGACAGAGGTAGGCAAAGCAACGACGAGCATTTTTTAATGATAGATGATGGGATTCCGTCAGGTCTAGGAGTGTTAGAACACTTGAGTTTTGTGCAAGCTTTTTGTACAATATCGGAAGATATCGTGAAATGAGGTCCAATACTAGTCCTACGGGGAATGTTGTCGGCTGCTGCGGAGACTTGTTGATTATTAAGAGTATCATTGGTAAAAACACTGCTGAATTGTTGGCGAAATAACTCACAGATGTCCGGCAATGAAGTCGCTTCTAAATCACCCAGCGACATAGAAGTGGGTAAACCTGACTCACGCCTCTGTTCATTAACGTAATTCCAAAACTTTTTTGGATTGTTACGAAGGTGGCTCTGAATACGATGAAGGTAGGAATTGAAGAGAGACTTATTAAGTCTCTTGTAACAATGATTTAAAAAGATTCTGATTCTTTAGCATATCGGTTCGGTATTTCGAAAACTTTTTTAGAGCTGACCTTTTGGCCAATTTAAACTTTTTTAGTGTACGATTCGACCATGGAGGATATTCACAGCCATGATTGAGTTTTTTAGGAGTAAACTGGTCGATAGCATAAATCAGTACGTTCGAAACAATTTCAGCCGCTGCGTTTGCATCAGATTGTGACAAGATTTCATTCCAATTGATACGAGACAAGAAAAGGTGCATTCCTCGAAAATCTGTCTTGCGATAGGCATATGTCAGTTTCTCAGTGGTATCTTTGAATGTACAAGGTACACATTTTCGGAGAAAACAATGAAGAGCGGGGTGGTGTTGGCATAGTTTAACGAGAGGAGCTGGAGCACGACAAACGGCAAAGTGATCGGAGAGCTCCTGGCTTCCAAAGCAAAGATCCAAAATACAGTTGTTGTCATTAGTGACGTCACATAGTTGAACTAGCCCCGCGGTGCTGTAACCGTCGAGTAGCTGAGTGATACACGTGTTAGTTGATGAGTGTGATGAGTCTGGGTACAGAAATGATGTATTATTGCGAACCCAATTAATGCCGCTAAAGTTGAAGTAGTTGATTGTAATATATTTGCAGTGTCGACAGAAACAATAAACTTCATCAATTAAATTAAAATAAATTTAATTCAGTTAAAAATGCGGGCCCCCAAAACAGACCCGGGCCCCAGGGTAGTTGCCCCCCCTGACCCCCCCTCTCGTCGGGCCTGAAGAGGAGGGGAGTGATGAAGGAGGGACGTGTAAGGGCAAGGCGGGGGGGAGGGAAGGGCGGCGACGCAATACTCAACTGCATATTTTGCCTTTCATTTGATATTTGGTTTGAGAAAATCGGTTCAGTCATCACCGAAGAACCGATGTGACTTTAATTGTGAAATATGCCCGGAATTCCGGACTTCCGGAATCGTCGATAGTGGACAATATATTCAAAGAATGTTTGATTGGCAATCAGTGATCTAGATCTGCGATTAGAAGTAATTTGGTGACCATTTCAATAGTTTTTAGCCTCTGAGGTATTACGATTGTACCGATTTATATGGGTAATTCCAGTGTATCCTTACTAACACCCCTGTAACTCCGGAAGCAAGAGTCAGAACCGAATGAAATTCAGCAGCAGTCAATGGCATTACTGTATCTTTCATTTGAAATCAAGTTTGTAAAAATCGGTAGAGAATTCGTTGGGGAATGGGTGTGATATTAGCTTAGGAACTTGGCGGGTTCCCCGGGGGCGTCATGAACCGTCATAGGTGGCCAATGTGGTCAAAGCTACTTTGATTGATCATTAGTGATCCAGACCCGCAAACTAGAGTAATGTTACATCAATTTTAATATGTTTTACATCATTTGAACATCATGGTGGTACCAGTTTATATGGGAATTTGCTGTGTGACCGCACTCTTCAACCCGTAACTCCGGAACCGGAAGTCGGATCAACTAAAAATTCAATAGCAGCTTATGGGAGCGTTATACCTTTCAGATGAAACTAAGTTTGCGAAAATCGGTTCAGCCAGCTCTGAGAAAATTGTGTGAGTTTAAATGACACACACACACATACACACACACATACACATACACACACACACACAGACATTTGCCGATCTCGACGAACTGAATCGAATGGTGTATGACACTCGGCCCTCCGGGCCTCGGTTAAAAAGTCGATTTTTACAGTGATTGCATAGCCTTTCTTTATATGAGAAAGGCAAAAAGGTGCGAAATCGGCAGTCCCAAAAAGTCGATTTTCAAAAAAAAAATTTCGAGATAACACAAAATCTTGACGTTTCATGCATTTTAATATGTGACCGGATGGATTAGTCTATATTTCCGGACGCATCCAAGCGATCCGTACGAAATTTTATAGACATCTGTGGGGATACTATAGCTATCATTTGGGACAGTGTTTGTGAAAATCGGCCCAACCATTTCCGGGAAACTGATGTGAGTACGTCAATTTTGAAAGATGGCCGCTTTTCCCGGGCACTTCCGGAACCGTCTATGGTGGTCAATGTAGTCAACGAAAGTTTGGTTGGCCGTCGGTGACCTAGAACAGCAAATTTAAGTTGTTTGAGAGACATTTTAGCGAAATTTTTACCTTTTTTGCTTTCATCGGAGTATCGGTTTGAATCGCAATTTGCTATGTGATCGCACGCCACAACCTGTAACTCCGGAACCGGAAGTCAGATCGGGATGAAATTAAATAACCCTTTACGAAGGCGCAACACCTTTCATTTGAGACTAAGTTTGGTTGAATCGGTCTAGCCATCTCCGAGAAACCGATGTGACTGTTATTCTGAATTTGGATACTTCCGCCGGGGCTTCCAGAACCGATGATGGTGGCCAATGTGGCCAAAAAGACTTTGAATAGATGTTAGTGACCTAATACTACAAATCGAAGCAGTTGTGGTCATATTTTGGAAAAATTTTCACCTTTATACATTCATTGCAGAATTTATTAAAATCGACATTTTCTGCGTGATCGTGCTCACCACCCTGTAATTCCGGAACCGGAAGTCGGATCCATCAGAAATTCAATAGCAGCCTATGGGAACGTTGTATCTTTCATTTGAGACTAAGTTTATCAAAATCGGTTCAGCCAGCTCTGAGAAAAATGAGTGACATTTTTGGTCACATACACACACAGACGCACATACACACATACATACATACACACATACATACACACGCTCAGACATTTGCCGAACTCGACGAACTGAATCGAATGGTATATGCCACTCGGCCCTCCGGGCCTCCGTTAAAAAGTCGGTTTTCAGAGCAATTGCAATAACTTTCTATTGAGAAAGGCAAAAATTTTACCTTTTTACATTCATTGCAGAATTCGTTAGAATCGAGATTTGCTGCGTGATCGTACGTAGCACCCTGTAATTCAGGAACCAGAACTCGGATCCACACAAAATTCAACAGCAGCATTCCATTTAAAATCAAGTTTGTCAAAATCGGTTCAGAAAATTCCGAGAAACCGATGTGGACGAATCAACAAATTTTGTTTTGTAACCATACTCTTCAACTCGTAATCCGGAACAAGATGTCGGTTGAAAATGAAATTCAATAGCAACCTATGAGAATAGTATACCTTTCATTTGAATCTTAGTTTCTAAAAATCGGTTCAACCATCTCCGAGAAACCGATGTGGACATTTTGTTAACAAATCCGCAGATACACACACATACATACATACATACATACATACATACATACATACATACATACATACATACATACATACATACATACATACATACATACATACATACATACATGCACACATACATACGCACATACAAACACACATAAATACACACAGATATTTTGCGATCTCGGCGAACTGAGTCGAATGTTATATGAGACTCGGCCCTGCGGGCTTCGGTTAGGAAGTCGGTTTTTGGAGCAATTGCATAACATTTCTATATGAGAAAGGCAAAAGAATAGTATTTAATTACCTTAATCAGCATGAGTTCAATGTTATCTTCATGTAATTATATTTTGAAATGTTGGTGGAATGGGTTTGAAAGTGGAGGGAATGGGGGGTTAGTAGAGTGAGAGTGGAGGATGCGTCAGAAATCCTTCATCTTATTTCGGTATACGGGGTGGATGAAGGAAATGCGGGCGTGATGGTGGTCCAAGGGGAGGGGAGTGATGAAGGAGGGAGGTGTAAGGGCAAGGCGGGGGGAGGAGGGGCGGCGACGTAATACTCAACTGCATATTTTGCCTTCCATTTGAGACTTGGTTTGAGAAAATCGGTTCAGTCATCACCGAAGAACCGATGTGACTTTAATTGTGGAATATGCCCGGAATTCCGGACTTCCGGAATCGTCGATAGTGGACAATATATTCAAAGAATGTTTGATTGGCAATCAGTGATCTAGATCTGCGATTAGAAGTAATTTGGTGACCATTTCAATAGTTTTTAGCCTCTGAGGTATTACGATTGTACCGATTTATATGGGAAATTCCAGTGTATCCTTACTAACACCCCTGTAACTCCGGAAGCAAGAGTCAGAACCGAATGAAATTCAGCAGCAGTCAATGGCATTACTGTATCTTTCATTTGAAATCAAGTTTGTAAAAATCGGTAGAGAATTCGTTGGGGAATGGGTGTGATATTAGCTTAGGAACTTGGCGGGTTCCCCGGGGGCGTCATGAACCGTCATAGGTGGCCAATGTGGTCAAAGCTGCTTTGATTGATCATTAGTGATCCAGACCCGCAAACTAGAGTAATGTAACATCAATTTTAATATGTTTTACATCATTTGAACATCATGGTGGTACCAGTTTATATGGGAATTTGCAGGCTTCATTTTACTCATCTTTGCAACGAAGAGATAGAGAAATATTTTACCCCCATATAACATGAGTTTTATTTTGGTGCGCATTTTTTGCCCAGTGACTAGGAGAGCAGAGAGAAACCACATCCTCTCATGGCTGAATCCTCTTGCTTATGACAGAGCAAACCTTTATTAGATGCTCTGCTTTTAGCTCATCATAGTCTGGTGGAGCAACTGAGATAAATTGCTCAGTTGGCAGATGAGAATAAAATAATTTCCTCTTTACCCTCAGGGGAACCAAATTTAGTTCACTTCACATCAGTGTTCGAATATTTCACTCGGCTTTCATGATAAGTATCCATGTTTTACCTTCTGGGAATAGTAAAGATGTTTGAATAGGCAGTTCTCAGTTCAGCATATTTCGGTTTTTTTCTTGGCACAATAAAGGGATGAGTTGAAATATTGTTAAAAGGGATTTATAACATATGTATTGAATCAGAAAAATAATTTTTTCTAGTAATTTTATCACAAGATGGCATCTGTGCAGCATTTCCTCCCTATGCGAGTTTTTTAGGTAGAGGTCCACGGCCTGAAAACTATCTCGCGTAATTTTAAACCTAGAGTCAAAAAAATGTTTTTATTCCTTATGACAGTAGTAAGCGACTTACGTAGGATTTTTTTTCGATAATTAGCTTTTTTGCGAAATGGCGCACTATTAAGTGAAAAAACGCCGAAAATACCATTAAAATCGAAACAAATTGTTAATTTAACAAAAATTAAGCAATATGAAATTAAAATCCTACGTTGCTGGAGAAATCATTTCGAATATGCTGTGAAAATTTCAAAACGATCAAAGGCCATTTGTTCGAGTTGCATTTCCGGCCAACTCAAAAAAGTGGGTATGAGGTTAACACAAGAGGCGTTGCGGAAGAACTGACAATTTGAGCATTTATATATCGTATTCGTCTTTCATTTTTTGGGATATATTTTTTAACATCCTAAAACGCATTTTAGACTAATAAATAAAAATTCGACGTTTTAAAAATTCTACGGTGGTGTAACCACTAAAATGCCAATTAGACTGATTTAAGGGGTTACATATAAGTGGCGAAAAAGTGAGCTAGGTTCGTGATTTTTTTAAAGTTTTTTATGCAAATTTTATTTGAATAGGCGAAAGAAAGTTCGTTGGTAGCACTACCGAAGATAGAAAACACAAGTTGAATTAAAAAATATATTGAAGGTTGTCGGAGTTATGGTGCATCCCCCAAAGCATGTTTTTGGCAAAGGTTTGTGGTCCAAGCCGAACCGCTCAACAGTAAATCAAAAACTAAAGATTATTGAAAAGAAATGTATTGTGGAGTACTTAATTGGATTGGTTTCCTAAAAGAAATTTATTATCTTACAAAAAAAAACATATTGACCAAAAAATTGAGTTCTTCCGTGTTAAAACTTTTAAACAAAAATTTATTGCTAAGAATCGAAAATTTTTAGATGAAAAAGCAACCGTTCAAGTACACGAGAATGTAAATACAAACAATTCAAAATAAAGTTTATGTAAATCGGATCTCTTTTGGAAGCTTTTGAGACATCACGTTCACCGTAACGGTACTTTTCAAAAAACTTCATTCCGAGATGATTGCGTTTAAAGTTTTGTGCTTACTTCATTTGTGGAAGAACCAGCGCGCTGCAAACGGCTGTGATTAAAAATTTAATGGTTTGATCTGGATGAAATTTTGCACAGATATTTTCAAAAGCATGTACTTTAAGAATATCTAATATTTTTTCCGATTTTCTGAGTTCTAACCAGTTTTTTAACCCCTTAAAGGATATTGAGACTACTTTCATCGTAATTATATTATAACCCTACGCATTTGAAACCTTTACTTAATCAGCGTCTGCCATCTTTCTTCATCACATTGTCGCAAATGGCAGGGTGAAAATTATAGCACTCGAATTAAATTTTCGTTGCGTTTAAACACCAATATTCTACCTTAATCCAATCATTGCAAAAATAAAACCAACGTTGTCTTCAAATCATTCTCAAATATATGTTTAAAGGGTCCTAACATTAGTGTAATGCTCAAATGTCTATTAATTTGCTCTACGCATAGATTTTACACTTAGTTTGAATTATTGAGTAATGGAAAATTTTACTTGGGTTTTGATAGTCAATTTAGTAAATCAATTCTGTTACCAACTCTCCGCAATATTCTCTTTTTACTCAATCGTGAAAAATACTCAGCAAATTTTCAGATGGGGATTGCTGACTTGTTTGATCATTAAATTTGACGAATTGGTAGTGGAAGTTAATTTACCAGCTTTTTAATGGTTGCACAGAAAATTAAAAGACGATCGAAAGAAATCTTACATTTCCTGAACTTGATTACGAATTTTAACCCGGGATTTCTTAACACAAAACATTCTCATTATCAAATAAATCGCTTGTTCGCAAAAATTATCAATAATTATCAATAAAGCCGAATTATTTCCACATTTTCGCGATTGAAGCTACACTTCCTTGCACTATCAGGCTTCTAATTATCTCTAATTAAAACTTGCGA
Source organism: Topomyia yanbarensis (assembly GCF_030247195.1). Classification (NCBI taxonomy): domain Eukaryota; kingdom Metazoa; phylum Arthropoda; class Insecta; order Diptera; family Culicidae; genus Topomyia; species Topomyia yanbarensis. The sequence continues at coordinate 170,715,433 of NC_080671.1, read as the reverse complement.
GTCAAATCCTTTATACAAAATCGTCATGTGTAAAATTGCCCAAGTCAACACCTCAAACATAATGACGAACAGAAAAATTTCACTATACCTGCTTTTTTCCTGGTTTTTGTTGAAAATTCATGGTTTTAAGAAAGACTAAGAAGTATTCGCAATGTTCAAACACGTCGTGTTAATGTTTTTCTCCGAAAATGGCAGATAGTTTGTTGTACATGATTTGTAAGTTTTTGACGAGATTCTTTTTGCCGAACAAGTCAGTTTTTTACTGCATAGTGGATAATTTACCGAAAAAAGCAAAAGTAATAATAAATTCAATTGAAAATATTCCAGGTTTTAGCAGCAAATTATTCGTTATTTAATTAACTAACTACCAAAGTCGCTGAAAAATGAACACTTTCGCAATTTTTTAAATCAATTGCTGATCTCCGTTAAATATTACTGTGCAAATCGTCAAATGAAATTACCGAACAAGTTTGGGTTTGCTTAGTGTGTACATATAAATGGCTGGTATGAATATGCAAAGCCTAAATAAAGCACTCATTTGATATAAAATATCGCCATTCTGTTGTTTTGAAACCTTCTTATTTTATTGGCATTTTTTTCAAACATGCTCTTTCTGTAACTGAGCATCTGATGATGAACACTCCCTCTTAAATTGGGCGAGAATTAATACTTTACCATCCCCCCTACGTGGTAGAGCGATATGTGTGAACACAAAAAAATCTCTTAATTCTCGAGAGCGTGTTCTCTCGCTTTCGGTGGGAGCTAGTAAACAGCCCTACTGCGTTTAACTGCTTGCAAGAGAGAAAATGAGCTAAAATCGAGAGCAGTAAGGAAGCCTGGGAATTTGCTGTGTGACCGCACTCTTCAACCCGTAACTCCGGAACCGGAAGTCGGATCAACTAAAAATTCAATAGCAGCTTATGGGAGCGTTATACCTTTCAGATGAAACTAAGTTTGCGAAAATCGGTTCAGCCATCTCTGAGAAAATTTTGTGAGTTTAAATGACACACACACACATACACACACACATACACACACACATACATACACACACACAGACATTTGCCGATCTCGACGAACTGAATCGAATGGTGTATGACACTCGGCCCTCCGGGCCTCGGTTAAAAAGTCGATTTTTACAGTGATTGCATAGCCTTTCTTTATATGAGAAAGGCAAAAAGTTATACGACAAGATCCGGCAAAGTTGCTGAAACAACATTACAAAACAATATTCCGGCTTTTCAAAAAAACATTCAATCTCTTCCGATCTTTTCCGATCCACAAATTCCAATCGATTTGAAAATATTGATATTTTTACTAATTTGAGGTACGCCAAAATGCTGTAGGGTCAAATACTATGTTTGACAAAATGAATCTTTATAAATATGTGCACAGGTATCCCTTTTCTTTTTCCTTTTCCACTGACCAACTGTTCATGCAGCGGGGAAAACAAATGTATTCACAAAGATCACCTCGAAAATACTAGCATTCGGAAGGATCTAGAAAATTGACCCCTGCACTGGTAGGTGGATAGATGTCAAATAGTCGCAAAAACCAGTTATTTTCTATTTGTAGTTCATATTGAGGCATAATAACAGCAATACATACATACATACATACCCAGTTACTCCTCTGTGCACCGCCGGAATTTTTTAGCGGAACGCCGCACAGTGGCCGGAGGCTGGCCAAAACCTCAAAAATTTATTTTTGAAATAGTGATATCTTATATTTTTCCTAAATTTCTCATGTATTGAATGATGCATATTCTAAATTTTATGATCATTGGATAAGAACCCGATTTTTAACACGAGTTTAAACGTACCAAAGTCCGGATTTTTTAATGATTTTCATTTCCGAAACCACCATTGCTCTGTTCACTTCAAATGCATGTTGCTCTTTTGATTTTGGTTCGATTTTAGTACAACTAGTTTCATTGTGTTGAGGAACTAAAAAACTTGGTTAGTGAGTAAAATATATTTGGTAAATTTGCTTGGAACTATGACTTTTTAGTTTAAATATGTTTAAGGTGGTCAGATCAAAAATACTTTGTTCACTAATGTATTCTGTACAAATTTCGGAATCATTTCGGAACGGTCACATAGTATACATTCTATGTGAAATTACCTCTGCTTTTCGAATATCATGGTCTCGTTCTGCGCCTAGGTGCGCAAAAAGGTTTAAGGAGATTTTGAAGCTTTGTTGCTGATATGGAGACACATGGTGTTTTGTGTAAAATAGTTAGACAATCTACAGTAAACCAACACGTTCAACAATCGTTTTTAAGTAGTGTTCTTCATTTTTTATGATATTGTTGACATTGGTATACAGTAACGGAAAATCTATCATGAAAACGGGACCATAGTTATAGGAAAGGTTCAATGACACTGTATGGAAAAATGCATTTAATATTTTACGACTTTTGACATCAAAAATGAGCTCAGCACCTCAAAATTAGCTTAAATTGTGATTTTCAGCCAAATTAGGTAACATTTGAGGTTTTGTCCGATTTTTTTTTGAAGAGCCGCCAAAACATTTTTCCCCCGCCGATAATTCGTGAACTCAAAAATTGTTGACTAATCATTTTCTCCACAACTCTAGGAACATCGTCTATGGTCCGAATATACAACGTTAACTGATTCATGATTTATCACATCTTGAAAAATAGTCTTGAAATTTTGACGAAATCCATTACGCGAAACTCGGAATATTATTCATGGATCCATTATTGCTTCGTGAACTAGTTGATACAAATCGTGTATTATGGACTAGAATCATAAAAATACTAAACATATTCAGACTAAGGTTCGTCGCGGTTGCGGTAATTCCCGCAATCGCGCGGTATTTACCGCACCCGCACCGCCAAAACTGCGGTGCGGTGAGACATTTTTTCCCGTGGATGCGGTGCGGGAAATGAGCTTTTACCGCGCGGTATTACCGCAACCGCACTTCAAAGAATAATTGATAAAGTCTGCAGTCTGCATTAAAAAGTGAATTAAAACTATGACTTTTACCAATTGAGAAGGACGCAACTAGATTTATTTTCTGAACGAATGCTTAGCAATGTCATTATTAGGAACATCTCTCTGTCAGAACGTTCGAGTTTTATTGATTACCCTACAATAGAGAAATATGATAAACATTAAATTGCTCTAATTTCCATAGATTTGGCAATGATTTGAAAAGAAATCCGAATATAATCTGCATTCGACCTATCGCTACATGATTTTTTACATTTTGGTCATTCAAATATAATAAAACATACTGTTACTAAGAAATAAAATCTATAATCTGTGTCCAATATAATTTGGCACCATTATTTTTACGACATATTTTGAAAATTATTTATTTTATACTTCAAATAAAAAATTTACAAACGAACCTTTTCAAATACATAAAACGCAAAATCCAATCATTGAAAAACAATTGAATTTTACTGTCAAATCCAATTACAAAATGTATCATTTCTCCTGATTCCTCTTGGCAATCGTGGAATTATGAATCGTGTTCGAAGACATTTTCTCAACTGTGAATTTTGAATAATTTGGAGAAGTAGAGATGAACTAATTATACTACGACTTAAAAACAATCCAAAGAATGTAATTATGATCATCAAACCAAACGAATTTGGAAAAAAAATTCACGTGCGTCCATTGTTCGTCCAACTGGGAATTTTCTATCAAATTAACAAATAATATTTTTCACTTAGGAGTATTTTGTAACTTTTTGAAAGTAAAGCTTTCGAAGTTAGTGTAGGGCATTGCTATTTTTGACGTAGGACTACGTCTTTGTTTTCGATATAGGGGTGCACGTTGCAAATTCTACAAAAATGGTATGTAATGAAAAGTGGTCCAATTTAAACGTATATAATTCAGCCATCTCACGATAAATTTTCAATTTTTTTGCGCATGTCGCCCCGAAATAGTTCTAAGAATAGATTCCAATAGATAAACCCAAAGATTTTTGATATCATGGCATTAAAAATTTAAATAATGAACAACCTAGTCAAAATATCGCGCATTTACACACAGAAGATAGCGCTTCCCTAGTCCAGCACGACAGATTTGTGTACCTAGCGCGCTACGCTTCTATGAATGACGTCATCATCGACTATTTAAACGGACGGATTTCGCCAATTCGCGACTACGAAGCTGAGTTTGACAGCTTGTGTGGGTGAAGTTCATGTAAATAAATGGATGATGAAAAATGAATAATTTTAAACGTGCCGTTTTCAACGTTTTTTTTTCATAAACATATGAAATTGTTAGTACAAATGAAAATAAAAATCAAACTACCTAATTTGGTGAAGAAACGAGAAAAAAATGTCATAGAATATGTTTATTTTGCGTCCTCAACATGACGCATTTTTGTGAAGCAAAAAACAAACAAGTTTTCAAAATGATAAAAAATATTGAAAATTCACCTTTTCGCCCAAAATTTTATTTGCAGATTGAAAAGCAATATGTATCCAACTTATGGTAAAAATTTCTCTCAATACAATTAGTTTGTTGTGGAGAAATGTGTTTTTTTCTTTGGACATATTTATACCGCCAGGAGCTATCAATGTACATATATGGAACAAAATGAAAAGTATACTGATGAGCAGGTTATCTGTTGTTTTTAACCACGCAGACGGATGTCTTGAACCATGGAGAGGATATCACAGTAACGGCGAATAAGATTTCAGGACTATATACTTGCATATAGTTTGCTTGAAAGAAACACGGGTGGGTTTTGAGCAGTTGAACGCTATCTAGGTAGTTTTTGGCTGGGCAGATGTTTCCGCTTGTCATCAGGAGCAATACACACCGGTCAAAATTCGGTCGATTCCGAATTTTCATACTTCTGTTCAGAACCACGAGTGTCTTTAATAGTTATACTTTCAGTGAAATTTGACCAGTTTATAAAAACTTTTCTTAACGTTCTCTAACAAAAAACTACAAAACTATATCCGTTATGCTTTATTGTGCTGATGCTCTATTGGCTCATACCATTAAAATGACGTTTCAATATATTTGTAAATTAAAAATCACAATTTGCAATTAACCAAGAGGAAAACCTACGCTAAAACGTGAAATTCTTATTCCATATTATCTGCGAAAAAGCTTCAACAAAGGTGGTTTAGTAGAAAGGTTTAGCGGAAGTCTATTTAACCCCTTTCACTTATTTACTTAACTCAATATTCTCAAAAATATGAAAATGGTCCATTTGAAAACTGACGAAAAATTAACACCATTTGTTTACATTTGCATCACCCGCAGGCACAACTTTTGTAGATGGCGACACCGTACCTTCGATGACCCGAATGCAGCTCAGTTGCCTGTTGAACGGCAGATGAAGCAGGTCACTGCGTTGTGTGTTTTCACAGCCAGTGTAGTTGAGTTAGAAGTCCGTTACATTGCCTGTGGAGGTACGCTACCCAGTGAATGCGACTGTGCTTGCCGTTCAAACACTATGCTATCTTTTGTGTTGTGCTCGTTTCCAGCACACTTTTATATATAATTATTCGTACACAAAATAGTTTGTACATGCGAGCTCCATTTGCAAACTCGGTTAACATAGTGTCGTGGTATTAGTTGTCTCTTTCGCTCTACCCATAATCATTAGCGTTGATTCATTTTGCTTTGAGCGCTTGGGTTTAATGTTAGAGGCGAATCTGTAGGTAGATAGATCTAACTTGTTACTAAATTGCACAACAAAAGTTTATTATTTACGTTCGATCAATTCACTGATTCATTTCCCCTTCGTGTGATTCATTTCCACTCAGCCTATAGTATTTTGATTCTACTAATAGGTACAAACTACAAAAAGCCTATCTATGAATGAATACACTGCCACTTGAAAAACCGTTGCAAAAACGCATCTTGTCCATATATAGAATTGTTTTCTATTCTTGTATATTTATAGTTTCGATATATGATTAAGACCACTGCATTCGCTATATTTGTATGCATACTTTAGGAAAGTTACAATAATTGCAAAATATAACTAGACCAATCATTCTGGGCTATACATGAAATGTGATTACATTGTCTAAAATTTGATTTTTCTTCACTGATCCGGGTTTTTTACCACACACAATCGAAAAGTTTTTACAAGCTAATCTTATGCTATAAAGATTTAGTTCCAGATATTAGTTCGGTCACAGTTTTCTGTCTTCTTTCTTCAGATCTTCTTAAATAAGTTCAATCAGATTCGATCACCTACTACAAATGAAATGACCTGATAACCAAGAAGGTTTGGTTAAATATAAAATACTCGATGTTGATTGGTTGTGATTAAACCAGACGTAAGAAATATATTTGATTTATTATTACTATAAATGTACTAAGAAAATAAATATCTTACATTAAGTAGTATAGTCCTACGTCTACAGTTCGTGCAACCCCATAGGGCTGCCCCTTGTAGTTTTTTGTGTTTCTCAAAGTCTCCCTCAAGGTCTTCCTTCATATTGTGACGCCAAAACCCTTACCGCTCTTAATAAAACTTTCAAAGTTGAATATTTTCATAAATGTTGCATTCTGTGGAGTTCGTCAAAGATAATTTTATACACGGTCTCCATAACAACGATTGTTACAATAACAATAAAAACCTCAATAGATTTTGCCTACCCGTTATCGAGAAAAAAATAGATATGTCAGCAAACGGGGAAAAAACTCCTATGCCCTCTTAATGATTAAATGTCCAAGTGTATGAAACTTGTCTCAAAACTGATGGAAAATCGATTGACTACTAAATGTAGTGTTGATTATTACTTGATATTTACTTAAAAAAAGCGTTATAAAAACGGTATTTTTACCAAGTGAACGTATAAATGTAGGACACCATTTGTTTCAGATAAACTGCCCTAACAAACTAAAAATATGCACCAGGGTTTCCAAATTTCGACAATAAACGTTTTTTAATTTCTTCTTAATAGCTATTTCAAATAAGGCTTTACTCAAAGAACCGTGCGTCTCTATTGAAATTCAATTTGTTTTCCGCTTTGGCATACGTATAAACGCAGATAGCCACCTAATTACGCGAAAAGAAGATTTAGTTCTGAATATAACATAATCACTAGATCGTTCCGAAATGTTAAAAAAAGAAACATTTTAGTCTCCATGCATATTTGTTGTAGAGGTATTCTACGACTTGAATTTTACAGTGGTACAAAAATTAAATACGTAATCAGTTTTTCTGAAACTTTGTAAATAATTATATAATACAATGTTAGAACAATAATATAAATAATATAAAAAATATAATACCAAAAACTGACCTTTTTCAAAGGTTTCGGCCACCCTCCGTCCACTGTGCGACGCGAGACAGACTCGTGAAGAGTCCTGTTGGTTATGTAGTTAAAAAGGCACGAATGCATTCTAGAAAAAGAATATCTGCATAATTTCGGAGTACTTTTTTCATTTTATGAGGTACGAATTTCGTTAAACCAGTGAAGTTATATGTAATGTTCAAAAAACACGAAACTTGCGCCGCCATAGCCTTTTATTTGTTGCATTTTCACTTTTAAAAGAGTGCAACCCTTCACCCAATTTACCTTGTATATATCATCTTGCTTCATGATGTCATAGAAGCAATATTGCGTGAAATGTTGAACTCAATATTACACACAACGCTCTGGCGGTAGATAGCGCAAGGCAATACAATCTGTAGTATGTATGGTACGTAAATTGCAATGCATGAGGCGGGAACTCAAGTTCGTTTATACAAGTAGGGGAATTTTGGTTAAAACCGACACCTTAAGCTTAACAATTTTTCTAAGTTGCCACAAAACCAATAAAATTATAGTTTTTATGCGGAATTCTTCTTCAGAAAGTTCTTAACAAGACTTAATTTTTTCAGCGCTTCAAAAAAATAATTTCATTAAAAATTATTGGTTGTAAAACTTGGAAAATAAAGTGACTTTTTGTAGCCACTTGGGGTAAAACCGACACCCCATAGGGGTAAGATCGACACCCCCTTTAATTTATTTTCTCTCCACTTTATTAAAATCTTTATCTTTATTAAAAATGAGATATATTCGTGATTAATAAAGTGTGAGTATGTATGATGCAAATATGTGCTTTTTATTGCTTCATCGTGTAGTGAGGGGAAGAAAGTTCGAAAGCGTAGTACTATAAATAAGAGTATTTTATGCTATAGGATTATTTATTGATATGAGTATTTCCAAATAATCCTTGCGCACATCATTGCAACCTCCAGTGTCATTTTATTTCGTAAGAGAAGATTTGCAAGCGTTCTACGTTCTGCTAATTGGATTCATTCACTTATAAGTGACACACACACTTCTTAGTAAAATCTTTTTTAGATTTGATTTTTCGGACTCTGATCATCAACGATCTATTGGGGTATACATAAGATCATTGTTTCTTTGTGATAAAGTTCGTCTATGACAAACCAAGAGAACACTAGAAATTCGGTTTGATGAGCTTTTTGCAGAAATAGTAAAAGCTTCGATAGAATCAGATAAGCAAAAATTCCAATTTTTGATTTTCAAAGGGACTTACAAGAAATAAACAAAATAAAAGTATTTCTGTGTATTTCTGCTAATACTATAGTGTTCTAATAGGCTAATTGAAGTATCACAAAGATCCCCAGTATTTTGAAATGAATCGCAAGTATACACAACCATCTTAACAGCGTGTCGGTTTTACCCTAACCACAGGGTGTCGGTTTTACCCCAACAGCGCACATGTTTTTATAAAAGCAATTAAAAATATTGAATTTCTCAAACTCGTCTTCAATACACCTAGTTGATCATAGGACAGACCGATAATAACAGGTACTGAAAAATGTGGTGATTTGAAAAGCTTTTGTTCGATTACAACCTTAAAATCTACCAACGAAATTTAACATCCAGACGAGTATGAACGCTGCTGTCGTATGTTTTGTTTATTTTTATGACATTCGGCGTACTAACGTAAATCTAATTTTTCTTCAAATGCTCTAAACGAACGTACTAATAATAATGTATCATTATGAAATGAATAAAAATTTGATTTCTAGGAAATGTTGTGGGGTGTCGGTTTTACCCACAGTGTCGGTTTTTCCCACAATTCCCCTAAAAATGTTATTTCTCTCATCTCACACTGGTAATATTTATATCCTAATTGAATGATAAAATAATTTTACGCTTCTCACATAACTCTTAAGTCAAAGCAATCCAATGGGCATCCTTCGTTAATTGTGGCACATAATTTATGTGATTCGTACTGGCTGCTTTCGATGTTTCGTTGGACGTTTTATTGGCCATGATGGTAAGTTCATGAGGCACTTGCACCAGTCTGAGCTGAATTATTTCTAACGTGATCAGCTATATGCCGAGGAGAAGCACAAAAAAGCTCAATAGAGGACTGTTATACTTTGTTTATTCATATCATTGACGGTTGTCAGTGGCGACCAAATTTTTGCCTTTGGTTTCCGGTATCACTAACATAATGAAGAATATAGCCAGAAAACAGAACGACGACAAAACCCACATCGTTCCGAATAGTTTTATTCGATCCATCATGACTGGAAAAAGCTGAAACGAGTAACGAACATAAATATAAATGAATGAAAACTGCTACGAAAATTTACCTTGAGCACAACAAATGCACTTGTCGATACCATTGTGATGCTAATTGTGCTGCCAACGTTTCTGATCTGAAAACATATGTACACATAATAAGCCATCGCCAAGTTATACAGAACCTATAGTATGAACTTACTTTCTGAGGCAGAACCTCGGCTAGTATAACAAATGGTAACGAAAGGATGCCTATCGACGAAAGCAAAATTGTTACCGATAAACTGATGATTGGCAGCGACTGAAGTTGACTCAGATCGTAACCGTTCTGTTGCAGGAATGAGAAAAGACCCATGGAAAACAGGCCCACTGCAGTTCCGGACGTTGAGATGAGTAACAATATTTTACGACCCAAGTTATCGACGAGAGTAAAGGATATAATGGTTCCAACCAGTTGGATCAAGGCGACAATAATTGATGACATTTTTGGGGATAGATCCGACCCCGATTCTTCAAAAATTGTTGCTGTATAAGTGATAATTGCCAGTGCTCCACTGAACTGATTCAAAAGCATCAGGAAAATTCCAATACCTAATCCTTTTCGTGCTTGTGTAGTACCTGTAAGAAATTTATGCTCCAGTCATTTTTCAAAAACATGTGGAAGATCACAGATCACAACACATACAAAAATCACCCCAGGTTAGTCTGTTTTTATCCAGCGATTCCTGTTCAGCTCTAACAGCCATCTGCAACTGTTCGAGTTCATTGCAAAACTCAACCGACTTCTGCAAGTGTCCCTCGATTCCCCGATAGAACATCAAGGATCGTTCTGCTTTGTTGCTCTGGTTCTTTTTCAGTAGGCAATACGGTGTCTCCGGCAGGAAGTAGGTTGCAACGAGGAAGATTACCGGAGCGCTCAACATTACGGCCGGTACCGTGAAATATGTCAGATAGTTTCCCAATACAAATCCTACCAGAATGCCAAGGTTCAGGGTGATGATTAGCACGGACCCCAACATCCCACGCAGCCTGCAGTCGGCAATGTCCGCAATGTAGAGTGGGATAGCCCGTAGGATACCACCGCCCCCACAGCCGGCCAAGATACGGCCCAGGTACAGATGGTAGACATTTGTACCCAGGAGAATGCATAACCAGAATCCCTAAGAAAGAAATAAAAAACGAGATAGTTTTTTTTAATAAACTAAAATTTCCGATATCCAACAAATGCTTGCAATCTAATGCAATTTTTGTTTGAGGTGGAATAAGTGAAGTTCTAATTCAAGTTGCCGTCGAAATGCGACAGCAGTTGTGGTTAGCTCCTTGCAGTGCTAGCTACTGGCTCAAATGGCACGATACCCATGTTGTTCGGATATTTGTGCCTTGCTTTCTCACGAATAACCTTTTATAAAGTAGGGTGCAGTATTTAATTTGTTTCTACATATGCCAAGGCGACTGAAAACAGGAGTCCTCAAGTCAATGTTTTTCTCTGCGCCGAGGACTGAATGGCTATAATGGTAGGACTAAAATATGCTAGTGTTTTATAGCTCCTCATAAAACTTTTGAAGGAAGGAAAAACTTCCATTAACCCCGTCTTCGTAACATTCATCAAAAATGGCATTACAAATCCACGTGAAATGCCCAGTGTTGCTGAACTCGTAAAAATAACTCTTGTATTTCTCATTCGCGTGTTCTCATTGCGCCCAACACTCGTATCCGAGTGTTCTCCATGCATGCCTTTCTTTCGTTCACTCCCCAGCCGGGTAGAATTTCTGCGTGTGCCAGTCGGCCAAAAGCGACTCAAATTGCACATATTGAAACCCACTCTTTCGTTCGCACCCACCCATTGGCGCTCACTCCTACTGCTGCTACCACTCGTCCGTGCTCCCACTCGCCCATGCTCCCGCTCGCCCATGCTCCCACTCGTCCGTACTCCCACTCGTAGCCACTCGCGCTCTTTAACCCACTCGTATCCTCTCGCACTCTTAAACGCGTTCGCCTTCACTCGCACTCTTGCAGTCGCTAGCGCTCTCGCTCCCACTCGCATTTCGTTCTTCGTTGGTAGACCAAGAATGTAGGAAAATGAATTTATTCGGATATTTTATGTACAAAGTCTAAGCCGCGGCTGTTTGAAGATCGATTTGCACAATACGCCTGGCTTTCGTCACCGGTACAGCACGTCATGGGAACGTCAAAATTAGTTATATGCAGTTAAATGGAGTTATTCACACAAAACATCAACAGCACGGAATGCTTTGACGTACGGGAAGTGTGAACGAGAGACGCATTCAACTTATCTTGATGGAACGACGACGTGGCGTTGACGGACATTTACGTTGATGGAAGCTAATGTATCGTCTGCATTGAGGTTGATATGACGCTGGTATAACGGAAAAGGAAAATAAACGCACCCGAATGAAATGCAGTTGCGTTAAAACGTAAATTTAAAAAAAAACTGCAAAATCGCTTGGATTGACACTTTTAAATATGTGGAACCTTAACATGTCAAATATATATAATTCCCCTCAATGCTGCATATATGCACTTCTTAAAATAATTAGTTTTTGGTCAAATATACTTATATTGAAGTTTGAGATTTTTTGTGGGATAATGAAATGACAGGAACAGTTTTTATTGTCAAATATGTCACTGAAAGAATATATGCATAAATCGCTCAGATAATTTTCGTAAAATATCGAATTAAATAATTACTACAAGAGTCAGTCCCATAAAGATAGGAAATCCCAAAGAAAACGGGACAAATATGCGATCATGGGTAGTATACATCTATGACCATTCCTGGTACATTTTGCATTAAATGAATCGGATATTCGGATTAAATACATGGTTTCGAGATAAACGTATTTAATGCGGTTCACTACAAAAATTCAAACCCATTAACAAACATTGGCTTCTATAGAATATGTATGTATGAGATCGACTACCGTCATAAAGTGAATTTCTAAACATAAGGACTTAATTTATTGAATATTTCGTGACCAATTCCAATATACGCTGTCCTTGTCCTCCAAATTACGACAGAATCAGAGCAAATCTATCAGCTGTAAGAAAAGTACTCTATGCGTTATATATTCTAAAACATTCGTTCACAGTACTAAATTGATACAACCAGCGGACTATATTAGAAGAAATCTCTAGTGAATGATTTTGCGCACTTTCCACTAACCTGAACTCTGCACTTCAAAAGTGTGAGTAATCAAGCTGCTACTGAAAACTGCGAGCTGTCAAAACACATGTATTTGAAGTTATAGAGATGGTACTCTCACAGACAAGCCAGTCGAACTAACCAGTCTTTGAGATAATTTTTTAGTAGAATGTTAAGTGCGAATAGTTTTTGTGCCACAAGCAATACTTGCATTGAAATAGTAATTTTTACTTGCTCGTCAACTCCTCACGCTGGCTTTTCCCAGATAACGAATTAACTGGTTTATTTTGCCGATTGGTATTTTCCCGAATGGGTTGTTTTGCCGAATTAAGTATAAAAAGTTATTTTCAATGGCAATTAAATAGTATAAAGGATGATTCAATATTTAAATTTGACAAAAAGCATGGATGTGAAATGATAAATTATAGAATAAATGTAAAGAATAGTTAAGGTAATTATTAAAATCAAACTTTAAATGAAAATAATTTCTCTTTGAGCGTTTTGGTGGAATGCTGAAAATGAAAATTTTGAAAATGCTGAATTTAAATGAAAATTAAAATGCCTAAAGAAATGAAATATCTCTGAATTAATTCCTACTATCGTGATTCACTTGCTTCTCTTATTCATACACATAATCTTAGGTTTAGATCATTTCAGCAAGTATATACCAAAGTTTTATAAATCTGTACTAATTGAGATTTGAACACGACTGAACAACATTGTTACTACTAATAATACTGTAATACTGATTCTTCTTGACGAAAAAAACAGTTTGCACAATACTGTTCAAATAATTACTCACGATAATTTACTATATATTAGTGAGACGGAACTTTATTCCATTTACCATCTTAGTAAAATTGGTAGTAGCAGATTAGTTTTTTTTTTACTTTTTTCAATAAATTATATTGAATTCGTGTTTCCAATTTTCATTGTTCAAAAAAGAAACTATCCTTAAAAAGCGTTAGATTTTATTGCTGGATATCACATACATGCTTCCCTTCTGCCCAGAAGTGCGTAATATACGCCCTTTACTTTTGCTCAGAAGTGTATAATCGGTACAAAAATGCAAACCCATTAGCCAGCATGGACTTTTATAGAATATGTGGTATTATTTCCTTAACCCTCCGGAAGTCGCACTTATGGCCCACAGAACGAGCAGCTGCTGTTGCTCTAAGACGATTTCGCTAGATTTTCAGAGCAGTGTGAACTCAGTGCACTAGCGCGACTTCTGCAAGGTTAAGGGGTTGCCTGGTGTAGTGGGTAAAAAAACATTAATGTTTTTTTATTCGTTTAATTGTTAGTATTGAACCTCTCAAAAAGCGCAGTGCAATCTCATTGGCCACACTGATCTTCTTTTGTTCTAAACAACCATGCGTTTCAACGGTTTCAGTCTATCGGCAACTTTAATAGCATCTTTCTCGAAACCGCATTTTTCAAATTGCCGATAACTCAAAAACCATTCAACGAATTGACTTGATTTTTTATGAGAATGCATAACATGTGTAGTCGATGAACTAAGGGAAAACGGAATACAAAAATCTTCCTCGTTATTTTGAAGGAAAGTGACCGAATTTTATTTTTCGGTTTTTCTTATGCCATTTTCCGAAATTCCAACTGTTCTATTTTTTTTTTTTGGTTCATCGAGTAACTACAAGTCTATGTTTTAAAAATCTTATTGAATTTCCTATTTCAGACAATTGTATCAAGAGTTACCATGTCCTCCGCGGCATTCCTCGACATGGAAATGGTTGAACGTCTTCTCTTCGAACGCTCGTATGTGTGGCTTTGCCTGACTGAAAATTTTTCATTCATAATGAATATATACATAAACCTTAACGAGAGGTCCATTGTCACCTTGCCATCAAAATCGTATAAAAAAATTACTTTCAGTTTGAGCACTTTATAGTAGACGCCCCTTAAAAGACAAGTTTTTTTTAAGAATAATCTGAAAAACAATATATTTAATTTGTTCTTTAAATACGACCGGTATAAACCTGTATAGACAGATAACGTATGTATGCAATGACAATTTAATGCGAACGCGCGCACTGTTAGTTTAATTAGTGTTTGCTTGCATTGTTCTAGGATTTCATCAGAATGCCGTACCTGATCCCTTCGCTCCTTTACGAGCGCTCCCAGTTGCTAAAAGAGTGTATACGAGCTGTTCTAATAAACATCTTCCGAGCTGTAAAGAGTGCTTAGCACACGGGAGTGGGTGGCATGCAGTGAAAACTCGCAGCCGAGGAGTCCCATCATGGGAACCCACTCGCCGTTAGAGCTAAAAGGGATAAATTTGTGACAATTTGTTACATGGCGGGCGCGGAATCAATTTTGGAAAACAGTCGTCGAGTTAAAGAATAGAGCAACTTCTTTATTGCACCATAAAAAATGGGTGAATCTTAGTTCAGCACTATGTTTTAGCCATCAACTTCATGTCCATAAACCTAACACAAGCCCTGCAGCAAAGCTGATGAAAGACGTGACAATGCACATTTATGCAGTGCCATCCTAGCACTGGAATACACTGCGCGAAATCACCGCACTGTGCACACGCCACATACGGTTTAAATAAATTTCACGCGTAGATGCAAATCATTGTACCAAAATTTTCCATACTAACCAACTGCGGAATTGCGACCAGCTGAAGGCCCAACTTTTTACCCAATCGGTCCGCCAGCAAACCGAACGTTGTGGCACCGATTAATCCTCCGATGCAAAGCGTGGACCCGATCCATGAGGCCTGCTCAATGTTCACCGGTCCGGACGTCAGATGGGTCTCGTTGGACTGCAGGTAGGGCAAAAACGGTGAAACCCAACCGATAACCGCACCATGACCGAGCGTGATGATGTTAACTGATTACGAAATAAGGATAGAATATCAAAATTTGCGGCCTCCGGGTTCTAATATTTCACACGCAACGAAACTGACCAGCAATTGCCCCGAGGAACTGATTACACACCGATTTTAATGAAATATTTCCCGCCACTGCCGAACGATGAACCATTTTCGGTGCGCTTTCAGAAAATTATGCACGCTTTGAATGGCTGAACAGAGAAGCAGTCCATCAGACCATTCAGGGCGTTCAGTTTTGTGTCTACGGTTTACAGACCTTCCTTCGCCAATGATAGATTTGACGTTCCTGGACAATGTGAAAACAGCTACATCTCTCCCTATGGGATGATGGCAATGATGATATACAAACAACTCAGATGAGCTGAGCTACGCAGCAGCTGATAGGGACTATAGTGGCTGAGAGTAGCACATCTCCGGACAATCCTTATCAGTTTATCATGAACTTGCGAGTTGCAAGTCAGATTCGGAATTAGTCTGATGCATATGTGGCATCTGTTTGGATTGCGGTAACCACCGCTAAACCAGATGAGGTTGTTTGTGGGAGGATAGGTCGTTTGGTGTGTGGCTTTCACGGCCAGGCGTGTTTCTTTCGGTTTAATTGAATGTTAGCGCGAATAATGAATTACCCGGGAACAGGCAGAACAGAATTGTAGGGAGCTCACAGATTGTTCGCGAAGCAATGAGACCATACGGATCGTAACGTTTAGCAAATTTCAATAACATCTAATTTTCCATGTTTGTACACGTTATGATTTGATTGAAATTTAATGTACCGTCATCGGAGGCTACTTTACACTAAAAATAAAAAAAAACAATACTTGAGCTTGTAGTTCAAATTTGATGCTGTTTTTTTTTAAGCAAAACATTCGTTGGTTCAATGTTTTAGTTTCATCATAAAACAATGTAACATTTTAAAGACAAACTCATATATCGTTCCCCAATTTTGGCGTAAAGTAGCCCCGATGACTGTTCTCTTCATATTTAAAATTCTGAAAGTTAATAACAGGTATCGACCCCAATAATGCAGATATAAACTGGACACCTTTAAAAATTCTGGAACAGTGTTCTGAATTATCAACTTGCGTTTTGATTGATCAGTGAAGAAGATGTAGTCCTGTCACCATCCCCTAAAAGCATTTAATCGCCGCGAAAACACAATGTCGTAACAGGTAGCCCTACTATCGCTTTTCCTGATATTGTTATTGAGCACGTGCCTTCAGATCAATACCAGCGTTATATGTAATTTTGGGAATTATGATGCAGATAACCTGTAGCAATTCTGTTCGGCCTTCGCGACGACGCTGGACTTTGTGTACTTTTTTTCACGTCTCTGCGCTTGCTTTTATATTCAAAACTGTAACTGACTCTAGACAGGACTTTAAATAACAAGATGATCCTCCCGTCGTAAATCTGACCAACTGAGTTCACGGTTGACATCACGCGTCTTGTCTGGCTCAAAAATTTCACTGCTTAAATTTTGCGGTTACATATTTACTATTACCCAGCACAATTTGCGATGAGCGCTTCGAGATTCTCATTTGCTTAATGGAGCTATTGTTTGTAGAATTACTATTCCTGGCGAGATTTGTGATTGATTTACACTATCCTCCTACAGTGAGCACAGCTTGCAACTGAACAGGGCGTCTGTATCAGCGGCTTTTGCTGTGCAGAAGAAAGTCTATAAAGCACTACTCGTTTCGCTGGACAGGTTATGAAGTGCTGAAGAATAATAATGTGCTCTTCATTTGGTTTCTCCAAAAGTACGGTTAACCAGGTGTTGTCTTCGTGTATTGGTAAGCATTAGTTATAAGAAGGAAATACTTCCAGATATTACGAGGTCTAATGAATTTAAATTACCGGAAGAAATACTTGCACATGAACGCTCTCGACCGCAAAGCAACCAAATCATTAGTTTTTGTCTTTCTCAATAGAATGGTTTTGCAATTGTTCTGAAAACCGACTTTTTAACGGAGTTAACGATTCAGTTCGTCTAGTTCAGCAAATGTCTGTGCGTGTGTATGTATGTGTGTATGTGACCAAAAATGTCACTCATTTTTCTCAGAGATGGCTGAACCGATTTTGACAAACTTGGTCTCAACTGAAAGGTGCAACGTTCCCATAGGCTGCTATTGAATTTCTAATGGATCCGACTTCCGGTTCCGGAATTACAGGGTGGTGAGCACGATCACGCAGAAAATATCGATTTTAATAAATTCTGCAATGAATGCATAAAGGTGAAATTTTTTCCAAAATATGACCACAACTTCTTCGATTTGTAGTATTAGGTCACTAACATCCATTCAAAGTCTCTTTGGCCACATTGACCACCATCATCGGTTCCGGAAGCCCCGGCGGAAGTATCTAAATTCAGAATAACAGTCACATCGATTTCTCGGAGATGGCTAGACCGATTCAACCAAACTTTAAATGAAAGGTATTGCGCCCCCGTAAATGGCTATTAAATTTCATCCCGATCCGACATCCGGCTCCGGAGTTACAGGTTGTGGCGTGCGATCGCATAGCAAATTCCGATTCAAACCGATACTCCGATGAAAGCAAAAAAGGTAAAAATTTCGCTAAAATGTCTCTCGAACAATTTAACTTTGCTGTTCTAGGTCACCGACGACCAACCAAACTTTCGTTGACTACATTGACTACCATAGACGGTTCGGGAAGTGCCCGGGAAAAGCGGCCCTCTTTCAAAATTAACGAACTTACATCAGTTTCCCGGAAATGGTTGGGCCGATTTTCACAAACTTAGTCCCATATAATAGCTATAATTCATCGCAACTTCCATTCAACCCAACACGGCTCATCTACTGTTTGGTGATTATAATCAATCTGGACTTCTATGGAGAAGTACCTCCTCCGGCTATGCCTTCCCAGACCCTTCTGAATCAACCTTCTCTAGAGCGAGTATTGCCTTACTGGACGGAATGTCTGTATTGAACATGCTGCAAATGTGTACAGTAAATAACAGACGAAATCGAACCCTGGACCTCCTTTTCATAAATGAAGAAGCTTCTATTAACTGCACCGTTTCAGAAGCCCTTGAGCCGTTAGTTGTTTGTGACGCACACCATCCTCCTCTTCTAGTAACGCAGATCTGGCCCCAGTTAGTTGTTTATGACGAAATGCTAGATGTCAGGGAGTTCAATTTTTCAAAAACTGATTTCAATAGGCTCCAGAACTCACTGCAGGCAATCGATTGGGAGACTTTGCTGAATTCCGCGATCGATGTAGATGTTGCCGTAGAAAAACTTTCACTGGTCCTAAAACAACTTTTCAAACTACATGTTCCCGCACCACGTCCCCGACCAAAACCAGCGTGGTCCAATCGTCAATTACGTAAACTGAAAGGCTGCGAGCAGCTGCACTTCGGCATTACACCAGCCGACGAAACCCCCTCACAAAACGAGAGTTTATTGAAGCCAGCAACAGTTACAAGGCATATAATCGCTTTCTCTATTCAAGACACGTCGCACAAACCCAATCGAACCTGAAACAAAATCCAAAGCAGTTTTGGTCTTTCGTTAACGGGAAACGTAAAGAAAATGGGCTTCCTTCCAGTATGTTCCTTGCAAATGAAACATCAAGTACCCCAAGCGGCATCTGTGACCTATTTGCGCAGCATTTCTCAAGTGTGTTTAAAAAAGTCTCGACCAACTCCACTCAGATGGAACATAGTCTTCAGGATGTCCCTCATGATGTAATTAATTTAGGCATTATTCAATTTACTGACGAAGATATTCTAACTGCTATGAGAAAGCTAAAGTCTTCAACATCGGCAGGACCAGATGGTATTCCTTCCATTATAATCAAAAGATGCGCAAGCGCATTGTGTACGCCTTTAAGACTAATTTTTAACCAATCGCTGTCGCAATCAACGTTCCCCGTCTGTTGGAAAAAATCAGTTATGTTTCCGGTTTTTAAAAAAGGTGATAAGCAAAATGTTGCGAACTATCGTTGCATAACTTCACTCTGCGCTGGCTCAAAGTTATTTGAAATATTAGTAGGAAATGTGCTGTTTCGCGAGACCAGAGCATATATATCGAAGGACCAATATGGCTTTTTTCCTGGTAGATCGACAACTACTAATCTAGCCCAATTCACTTCGCTCTGTATTAAAAATATTGAACTTGGATCTCAGGTCGATACTGTATTCACGGATCTCAAGGCTGCATTCGATCGTGTAGATCACTCTCTTCTACTGGCAAAGATGAAGCGGCTGGGCGCTTCGGATTATTTTATAGGGTGGCTTAAATCATATCTCGTAAATCGTTCTCTGTGTGTAAAATTAGGAAATAACGAGTCATACAGTTTCATCAACTTGTCCGGAGTGCCTCAAGGGAGCAATCTAGGACCGTTGCTTTTCTCGTTGTTCTTCAATGACGTTTGTTTTGTTATACCTCCTGGGTGTAGACTTATATATGCCGATGATCTCAAACTATTTCTTATTGTGCGGTCAATAGAAGATTGCAAGGAACTACAGCAACACTTAGATGCTTTCTGTAGTTGGTGTAATCGCAACTTGCTGGCTCTCAGCGTGTCCAAGTGCTCCATAATATCTTTTACACGTAGAAAAAATCCAATACTGTGGAACTACACCATTTCCGGGGAATCTCTAGAGAGAATGACAGTTGTCAGAGACCTCGGTGTACTTCTGGACTCACAACTGACATTCAGAAA
Organism: Topomyia yanbarensis; assembly: GCF_030247195.1. Taxonomy (NCBI): domain Eukaryota; kingdom Metazoa; phylum Arthropoda; class Insecta; order Diptera; family Culicidae; genus Topomyia; species Topomyia yanbarensis. The sequence goes on along the minus strand of NC_080671.1, from coordinate 170,695,219 downwards.
TCATTACTCTCATGTTACAGCACAGGCAAATAGAAATCTCGGTTTCATTATAAGAATCGCCAAAGAGTTCACTGATCCATATTGTTTGCGGGCACTCTACTTTTCACTTGTGCGATCTGTCTTCGAAGCTTCAACACCCATTTGGTGTCCTTACACAAGCATTTGGATCAACCGAATAGAAGCAGTGCAGGCAAGATTCCTCCGTTTTGCTCTTAGAACTCTGCCGTGGTGTAACCCAACAGAGCTACCACCGTACATCGATCGCTGTCGACCCTAGCCAAAAGGCGGAACACATTTAGAGCAGTATTTGTTGGGAAGATATTAACTGGCCAAATAGAAGCTCCAGATATTCTCTCACATATAAATGTCAATGTGCCCCCGAGAAGTCTCAGATCCAAGGATGCCAACGGTACCGATAAACTACATTTTTTTCAGTATATTTACATTTGCACAAGCCGTACAGCCCGCTACAGCGACGCATCACTACAGCTCTTGCCAGAACGGTAGCCTAACCGAGTACATTTTCCCGTACAGCAGTAGAATACATTTTTGTTTTGCTGCTGTACTCCGACTGCTCGGTGAGAGTGTGGCGTAGTAAAGTTTGTTCTCTCGCTTTGTACATTTTTCTCTGCATAGTCAAAAGGAGAGGTCCGCACACGAAAGCGTTGATGCCGGCCGTGGCGTAAATGAGCCGCATCACTTGTCGTCATTTTTAAATAAAAATATTAAAAAGATTGAAAATATTAAAAAATGTAAAGTAAGGAAAGAGAAGCTGTACCGCTCGCGTCTGGTGGCTGTACTGGGGACAGTAGTTTTTTGTCATGTTACTGCTTTGCACACAGGCAGCCGTACAGCGCTGGGCGTCCTGCACTAGCGAATGACAGCAGCATCGAGAGAAAAATGAGAATGTAGGCAGAAAAATTACAGCCGTGGAAAAGATAGGCATTTTGCATCCTTGCTCAGATCGCATAACTTTTTTAGACTCGAGTTTCAACGCACCGAGTACGGTCAAAACGAACCCATTAGGGCGATGTGTAATGTTTTTAATAGTGTTTATGGCCATTTTGACTTTTCTGTATCTTGTGATGTTTTCAAAAATAGACTAAGAAGGTTGACTTAGATTTTATGATTCATTTTTTTGTAATATTTGTATTTTTTATTTATGTAATACTGTGCTTATTATATTTTGTTGTAGTGTGAATCTATTGTAATCAGGTGTGAATATATGAAAAGATAATGGGTTTTTACGCTCATTTGAGGATTGCTTCTGAAGTATATCCTGAAATGGGCTTTTCCCATTCAACTACATTTCATGTAGACCAACATAGGTCAGATGAAAAATAAGAATAAATAAATAAATATCCCCACAGATATCTATAAAATTTCGTACGGATCGCTTATATGGTTACGGAAATATAGACTAAAACGTTCGGTCACATATGAAATTCCCATATAAGGGGACGTACACAAATGACGTAGCTTTTTTTCGGCGATTTTTGACCCCTCCCTCCCTCCTCGTAGCATTTGGTCACAAAATTCTAACCTCCCCCTCGTAAATAACGTAGCATTTCCCTACCCCCTCCCCCTCGTCCCATGCAACGCGCCCGGGCGATTAAAAAAAAATTACATAGGTTTTTCAGTTATTTTAAATACATGTCCTTTCAAAATGTTTGACGACTTTTATCAACATTTTCATTATAACAGCAAATTGCGTGCAAAATAAGCCCATTTCACAAATATAGTGTTGATAGTTTTGTTTTGAATTTTATATGTTAAGGGGAACATGAAGACAAGTTCTCTCAGTTCACAATCTCGCAGCTGCCAATGATTCTATGAACCATACGTTGATTTAAATTACTAAATTTTGTTTGGTTGAATCCGAAGTGTAAATTTAATTCAGCTTCGAAACTAATTCTACTAGTTAGCAACATTAGCCAACTAATGTAGCAAGTTAAATCCGCATACAAAATCATTTAGTATTTTTGCGAACTTGTAATTTCGCGAAAAAATTTACCTCATGAATAACCACATCAAAAGTAACTTGTTTAAATTCAAACTCATTTCTCTTGGGAATGGAGGATCATTAAATTGTTTTCTCTAAACAATGGGTTTTAAACTTAATGCTACGTCGCACAACTTCTGACCCTACCCTCCCCCTCGTCACACTTCGTCACAAATTTGGTATACCCTCCCTACCCCCCAAAATGCTACGTCATTTATGCATGGTCCCTAAACCGGAACTCCTTTTTTTTTAAAGCGGGGACCCCATGAAATTTCAGAAATCGAATTCGTATTTTTGATGCCAAACATCTTTAAAATGCATGAAACGTCGAGATTTTATGTTATCTCGAAAAAAAAAACAAAATTCATAAAAATCGACTTTTTGGGATTTAGCCGAGTTTGCACCTTTTGCATTTCTCAATATTTCAATTTAATAGTGCCGTGGCTGGTTTTTCTTTTACAAAATTTTAGAACTCGAATAATGATTTCTTTTCTTGTATATAGTTGTCATGTCGTGTATAATAAAAATGTAATATATACATTTGAAAGTTTTTAATGAATATAAACAACTCAATAATTCTCCTATTCTTGATTGAGAAAGGCATAATTGCACCGTTAGGTGGATTAAAACAGGTTTTTTAATTGTTTGGCTAAGTTTTGGTACAGCAAAATGATTAACGATTTTGTGTAATCTATGATTTTTGTGTTTGTGTTAACAGAACAGTGGCGAAACAACTAAACACCTAGTTGAAAGTATAATGCAGTTAACAAAGACGCACACCAAATGATTCCGCTCATCAAATGAATTGTAACAACCAATGTGGTTCTGGTTGTTGTTTTCACGATTAGTATGTATTCAATATTACAACTTATATACACGGTAAAATGAGAAAGATTATCTAAAACACATTAAACCTGATGGAACATCGATTCCTGGCAAGTATTACATTACTGTATAACCGCCGTTTATGATCGAAAGTGCCTATGCACGATCGTATGAGCTCAGAAGAAAATCGGACCTGAAACAATGGATGATTACCGAATGAAAAACAACATTTATTTCGCAAATAGAAAGAAATTGTGTTTATACTTGATCAGATACTCGTTACCACAGGTTCTTGTGATAGCATTTTTTAAGATGATGGTTGATGTTAAGAAAGGAAACATTTAAGGTGCACGGTGTCTTTATACAAAAACTTTATTAAAAAAATCAGCATCTGTACAACTTCAGTATGTTAAAGAATGGACTTTACCCTTTCGCTTGCAATTAAAATCAAAATAATGGGTCGGGCAGTCTGGAACAATATTTTAGTGTACACGGATACGAAAAACTACCAAAAGCTCTAGCTGAGCTCTTTTGACTCAATCTCGGGGTATCGTGGAATAAGGTAAAATAAGGTAAACCGTATTGAAGGTAATTTCCATTTAACCACGGCAAAAATCACAACTCATTGACAGGTTTTTTATACTCAACCTTGAGTTGAATAAGCCTTTAATTTAAGTTGAATCTACCTAATTTTGAGTATACCTTAAACAACTCAAAAGTACAAAAGTATTCCATGGAAGGCATCGACTGAGTCGAATCTCTCTCTTTGTTTTTAACAACACTAATAAGTGCGAAAGCGACGCAAGACACAAAACTACCTAAATTTAAGTTAAAAGAACTTATTCTGCGGGTTGTTTTATTTTTCCGTGTTGAATACATTTAAGCTTTCAATATAGGGGTCCCGTTGCAAAATATCGGCTGTGATGGCCGCATATGAGTTTGAACGTTAATAACTTCCATTATACTTAACAGAATGATTTTATGTTTGAGCCATTTTGTCGGAAATATGCTCAGCAATGTTGTGTTAAAAGTTGGATTGTGTATAACATGCATTAATAACGAACAATTGTGTTTTGAAAAATCTTTCGAAAACTATTCGGAAATGGCGATGTGCATCTCGGTCAGAGCCGTCAATATGGTGCACCAACCGAGCACATAAATGATGAATAGTTTAAAATTGGGTGATTAGCCCATTTTAGCCATGTTTCTATTATCAGCCTACCCATTTGAAGCCGTTGGTTAGAGCAGTGTCTGCCATCTTTGTTCAACGCATTTAGTCAAATGGTAGCGCAACAATAGGGACACTCGATTCGATTTTTTATTTTTCCACAAATGCGAGAATTTCACTGTTTTCAGCGAATTTTTGTTATTATATTGGTTCTTAATAACGAAGCAAAACTGTTGATATCAATTTTTACGAATTCCATTGATTGTAGGCCGAGAAAATAAAGAATTAGTGAGGCACCCTGCTTAGTATGGTGAAAATAGGCACTTTAACCTATGGGTCCGCTACAGATTTGTTTTTCTATTATCATTCGTATTTGGATAGTTGGTGCGTACAGAGGGTTGTACAATAACGAGAAGAAAATATTTGTGAGCTGTATCAGTTTGGGTCGTTACGTGCTACTTGCAGAGGCTATCATTTTCATTTCCGATAGGCGGAAAGCAGTATACAGACACATGAAAAAACCAATTTTAAAACATTTGACCGAAGCTCGTCCGTGATTGGTTCCCGCTAATTTCCCGTTTTTGTTCGAATCTCCTCTTTCTAGATGGAAGTGAAATGATGTCATTCGATGGCCGAATTGTGATTTCAGTTGGTCTCAGCAAATCTTATCAGAAGACTGTATTGTCAACACCAGAGGAGAAGATTTTTTTTTAAATTTCGATTACAGAGGTTTTAACCTTAAGGTCATTCGTCTTTTCGGGTTAGAAAAATCTCTTATGAAAAATTTCTAACCCTATGTGCGGGGTTGGGATTCGAAAGGTGAGCTGCGTACAAGGCAATCGATTTACCAACTACGCTATGCCCGTCCTCTAGAAGGGAATATGATTATAAGTATTTATCTTCGTGGATTACACTGCACATACTTCCTGCGATAGTAACCAGGATGAATTGGAGAGAAAATCTCCCACCCGGAGAATATTTTCTTTGGCAAACCAATTAGCCCATATTAGCGCTATCAAGCCACTCAAAAGAATTAAATTTGAAAATCTTTTCCTTCGCTAACTATTATTTTTATTTCCTATGGGTGGAACAATGCATACATATGAAAAAAAACCGGTTTTCATCCACCTAGTGGTGCAATTGCGCCTTTCTCATTTATCCAAACTATGATTCATTAGCTAGTTTTGTTCAATAGAATTATGGAAATGTAATAGACATTCTTATTTCACTTAGCACGTATCCCACGACTACCACGAAAGTAAACGCAGACAAACTTTTAACAAAAAAGTATATAGGAGAGTTTGGGGCTAGTTTGCGGTGTTTTTAGTTTCCATTTTTTCTCGATTTGATGAAGATAGATCTTGCAAAATAGAACATGCCGCTGTAGCCAACATCCCTGAATTTTATCAAAGTGTTTGTTGCATTGTCTTTGTTTTTATAGACAATGTATAACGCGGAAATCCCGCCAATTTACCCCGGCCCCGAGGTCAGAAAATGGAGATTCAATTATATCAAAAGTTCGTGCTGAATGTCTTTTTAATAAAATTGTATATTAACCGACAATTGCCAATATATTTCAGTCTCAATACTCCAGCATTTTACTTTGACGCGTATTCCATATTCAAAAGCATATTTTCGAAATTCTTCAGGCGTTTGGCCGAAGTAAATATCCCCTGCATTGACGAGATACACAAAGTGTTACTTTAGAGTGAATTCCAAAAATAAAAATATTTGATGACTATAATTGTACTGTAAATAGTAGCGCCAACTGGCCCCGCGTGCGTCACCGCCAACTTACTCCAACCGCATATTTTCCAAAAAAAAAACTATTTAAAAAATTACTTTAATTCATGGATAGATTTAATATCTGTACGGATACTGTAAGTTCTTTTTACGCACTATCGAAAAATAAAATCAATTGGGAAATAGATTTAAAATCACCCTAAATAACACAAAGTGTTTAGAATTTAAAAAATTTACTTGGTGTGCTCGAAAACACAATATCGCCCACAACTTCTACTAAAACAAAATGTTTTTTTCAACAAAAACACATTGGATAACGGGATTCACTAAACTTGAGGAATCAGAATATATTGGCTCAAATGGCACGTTCCCCGTACATAGTCGGGGATTTGTGCCTAAACTTGAGGTACACAATGAGAGACAGCGCCATATGTCTAATAGAAACTAAGACAAAGGAATTCCGCCAACTAACCTAACCACCAACTAGCCCCGGGCTCCCCTAATATTTAATTAATTTAATCAACATGAGTTCAATGTTATCTTCATGTGATTATATTTTGAAATGTTGGTAGAATGGGTTTGGCAGTGGAGCGGGTGGAGGTTTAGTAGAGTGGGAGTGGAGGATGCGTCAGAAATCTTATTTCGGTATACGGGGTGGATGAAGGAAATGCGGATGTCCAAAGGGAGAGGAGTGATGAAGGAGCGAGGTATGAGGGTGGGAGGTGTGCTGAGTGAGGACACAATACTCAACCGTAAATGTTGCCTTTCATTTGAGACTTGGTTTGAGAACACCAGTTCAGTCATCACCGAAGAACCGATGTTGCTTAAATAGTGAAATTCGCCCGGAATCCGGGACTTCCGGAATCGTCGATAGTGGACAATATATCCAAAGAGTGTTTGATTGGCAATCAGTGATCTAGACGTGCGAATCGAAGTAATTTGGTTGACCATTTCAATAGTTTTTAGCCTCTGCGGTGTTTCGATTGTACCGATTTATATGGGAAATTCCAGTGTAACCTTACTAACAAACCTGTAACTCCGGAACCAAAAGTCAGAACCGAATGAAATTCAGCAGCAGTCTATTGCATTATTGTATCTTTCATTTGAAATCAAGTTTGTAAAAATCGGTAAAGAATTCGCTGGGTAATAGGTGTGATATTAGCTTAGGAACTTGGCGAGCTCCCCGGAGGCATCATGAACCATCGTAGGTGGCCAAAAGGGTCAAAGCTGCTTCGATTTATCATTATTGATCCAGAACCGCAAACTAGAGTAATGTTGAACCTATTTCAATATGTTTTACGTCATTTCGTCACCATGGTTGTACCAGTTTATTTGGGAATTTGCTGTGTGACCGCACTCTTCAAACCGTAACTCCGGAACCGGAAATCGGATCAACTAAGAATTCAATAGCAGCTTATGGGAGCGTTATACCTTTCAGATGAAACTAGGTTTGTAAAAATCGGTTCAGCCATCTCTGAGAAAATTGTGTGAGTTTAAATGATACACACACATACACACAGACATTTGCCGATCTCGACGAACTGAATCGAATGGTATATGACACCCGGCCCTCCGCGTCTCGGTTGAAAAGTTGATTTTTTCAGTGATTGCATAACCTTTCTTTATATGAGAAAGGCAAAAAACGATTTTAAAGCATCCTACCGAAGCTCGTTCTCGTTTCTATTAGCTAACATTGCTGGATGGACTGCATTCCAACAACGGGAGAGAAGGTATTTAGTAAGATCCAGCCGACTACGTGAGCTGACTGTAAAAATTAGTTTGTGCTAGTAACGAGAGCCAATTGGAACGAAAATCTCCCACCCAGAGAACCTTTTCTTTAGAAAACTAATTAGCCCTTATCAGCGCTATCAAACAGTAAATTAAGAATTTGAACATCCTTCACCAACTCCCTTTCTCCATGGAGGTGAATTTCATTCGATGACCTGCCCATTCGGCTTTGAACGCAAACTGAACCGAGTACAAAAACGGGGGTCGTATGCGAGAGCGGCATCATTCGTGTGTTACATTCGTACTGGCAACATGCGCTGGTATGGTCGCGGTACAGCAGGAAAGGTGAAGGAAAATAAGGAAAATCCCGTTTGGTTCGTGCCGGTCTCCAGTTTCCTGTCTATCGTTTGAGAAGGGGTCACTACCCCGAGTGTATCGGTGCCAGAGCACTCTTTTACCTGACAGAAGTGAATATCTTGCCTGTCGTATTGAAGCTGGTAGGACTGTGATAAAAAGTAGATCAAAGGAATCCAGCGCAACTTAAAAAGCAAACTTTCTTTCCGAAACAACGACAAAACCATCCTTTTCAGGGCGACTATTTTCTTCGCATAAAGAATGAAATTGTTTTCACTTCACGGGTCATGGCGCAAATAATTCATTGCTACTGTTGCTGATGCTGGCTGCTAATACGAGACGACACACAGTAACGTGCCTGACCAAAATAGCAAAAAAATGAATTTTTGTGTTTTTACCCATTTTTTCAACAGAATTGTTTTTCAAACTATATTCTAATAAATGACTTCAGAAAAAGAGATTTTTGAATTGATCATTTTTGTATGTAAGTATTTGAAAATGGTGAATTTTTTTTTTATTGAATTACATTGTCCCACAATTTTTAATATTGCTCAAAAACTGAGTATAAAAAGTCAATATCTGGTACAAAATCGTGATTTTCGTAACAAACACCAACAACTTTGACCAACAGAGACCTAGATTTGTTATGTTATTTCCATTTTCGAGTTGGGTCCAAAAAGTGTCAATTTTTTTTTTCAAAATTATTGAAAATTCGGTAGTGGAAAAAGTACCTTGTCGGGCAGTTCCGTTTAAAGGACACGGTTGTTTGGGTTCGCTTCTCGCCGTTCCACGAAAAAAAACATTCCCAATTAATCCCAATTCCGCTTGTGCAGCAGTTTGAAAATTATATGATTTGGCTGAAATATAGGCTAAATAAGCAGCAAAGCCTTTTTGAGGCTATACAAAACATCTCAAGTAACAAGAAGAATTAGGTGATGTTTTAAGATATACAATTATTTACTTGTTGTCTCCGTAAGTATGTTCATTTCTATTGTGATGTTGATACTTTTTTAATCGAGATTTTCCATTAATCTGTTCAATCCATTATTACAATGATACGTATAATTGCATGCATGTTCTGCTTATTGAAGAATGGGAAATATGAATAACAAGAATTTTACCATATAAATAGTTACACACGCACAAGTTGCCTTCTAAACGTAGGTGAAACGTTCGTTCGGGTGGTATCTGTTGTGAATTTGAATACTGTATACAGGGCCGTCGAATAGCATGGGTAGTACTACACACTCGAAAATAACCAAGTGGGTAATCACCCACTCGAAATATTGGAGCGATTAAAAAATTTGAAATCTGCTATGCATGTATCTCAGGCACACATTGCCCACATTTGAAAATATCGATTAACCACAGTTCCATTTGCACAAACTCAACGCAAATGACTTAATGGGAATGTAACGCTAGCGTGTCTATTGTGAAAATGTGACGAATCCCTAGTAATAGACCTCTCATCCTATGCTTACTAGCCTCACGGGATAAAAGTGTAACGCCGGCCCTGACTTATATGGTCTTTTATTGGTGCATTGTTTATTAATTAGAAAGTTTATTCAGATTTTTATGTAGATCACTCACAAACATCTGACTAACGGTATTAGGAAATTTTGTTTACAATTGAATCTTTAACCCTTGTGAAGGCAAGTTAAAATCCTAACGTTAAAAGGCAAGCCGGGCCTCTAAGGCCCGGTAAAATTTTAAACCCTCGTACAGTAAATGCATGAAAAATCCAAAGCATACAAATCAATTTTTGCAGTGTATTTCAAGTGTTTGAATGATTTCTCTATTTGAATTTATTTGACAATGAAGAATAGAATGTGAAAAAACAACATATAAGCGAAAAATGAAGAATTGATAGATTGTTTCAGAATATTTTAAAGGAATCAAAATTAAAGCTCACGCCCGTAGATATTAGCTATACTATATACTAATAAAGTCAGATTCTTATAAAAATACGAATCCCCAATAAATACTCACTCCTGGGATTAACTAGAGTAAGCATTGGGTGAAGCCAAAAGCTAAATTATGTAAATAAATAATTACCACTTTTCGAATATGTCGAGCAATATCTTGTTTTACCATAGGCTAAAAATGAAGTACGTTGTCCTTGGAAAACGTTCATTCACTTCATTTTCTGGCAGGAAAAAAAATCAAAATTATGGCCCCATTCCAAATTCAAACTTGTTCGGATGCTTTTGGTTTACTCACAAGAACTTTTAAGTTTCTATGCAAAAAAATATATATTGAAACAATAAATTCAGTAAAAAATGTCAGTACCAGTTTATTTGGCCTAAAATCCTCAACACAACTGAAGATGAAAGGATTAACATTGCAGAAGGCTGCAAATTCATCCGACATTGTGGTAAAACAAATTTGTAATATAATGTTAAATGCTGCCTCTCTTTCCGCACATGCTTAGAATAGGCCATTTTCAAAAATTCTTCTTATCCTCGAAGTTAAATAACCTCCAATCATTATGCCACTTTAAACAAAGTTGTTCGTTATTAAAATAGCTACACCACCTGAAGTTTTGAAGTATGCAGAGTAACGGTGAAATTTTTATTTGAATTTTGATTTCTTGTTTTCGATTTTCCATATATAACACTATAGAAACTTCAAAACTCTTGTGACTGAACTAGAGCTATAGGTAAAAGCTCATAAGTGACATATGGTTTGTAGAACTAATTAACACTTGATTTAGCAGTGCTCCAAAAAAGTTAACAAAATTGCCGCTCTGCAAAGTTCTGGGTGCATTGAAAAGCGTTCACGTGAGAAAAATACATTATACTAATAAATGGTAAATGTGTTTTAACTTGATCAAAGATAACTTCGTCAAAGCTTTGGAAATACTTGTAAAAACTGAAATCAATCCATAAAAAATTGATTTTTGGATGCAAACATACGTGCCAGGAATATCATTTGCATCACCAGTATGCACAGATGATGTCGAAATACCTAGTGGGCCTGCTAGTCCTCCTTGCTTTTTTGTTCATGTAAAAAGTTTATACGAATCTATGAAGCACACTATATGTGATATTTCCGTAATATCTTACTTTTTCGATGAATTTTAGCATCAGTTAATGGAATTTTCATGCTCAAGCTCTTAGTGCATGCATAACGCTTTGTAACTAAGAAATCGATAGCCGCTGGGCCTGGAAGACCCGCGTGCATTTTTGAGGGTTAAAAAAATGTTCATTACTGGTATATTATACTAGGTTATTTTCTAGATACTGACAGAAGCATTGAAAGGCTCATGAGAAGATATAATTTTCAAATTCTGGAACAATTTCCTGCTATGTTTATTTAAGAAAAGTTTGCCAATTTAGAAAACGAGCTAACGGAAGAACCTAATTGCACTGAAGAAAAACTAGCCTAATTTGATCCAACATTAAGCAATTTTAAGACCAAAATAAAATGTTTTAATTTACAAGAATTTCGCGTTTTTTCGTATTTAGATTTTAATGAAACTCTCTGTACATCAAGACTGTACAAAAAGCCACTTTGCATACTTTGTTTTTTTTTCAAAAAATGATCTAGACTCTGTTTTGAAAAGGGCAAAACTTTTTTACCATTTTTTTTTTCAAATGGCTATAGTCTAAAAATGACAAATCTTCGAACATTTATTACACTTTAATAGTGAATATACATATTATCAAAGAAAGTTTTCAATGTAGGTTTGAAAGCTGTTCTATATTGATTCTTCTTGTGTCCAACGTTGGAATATAGCTATTTTCGCTTAAGGGGGGCGTATTAGACCTGTTTACCCTACAGGACAATAAACAAGTTGTCATACTCACAACCAAAAAAGCACTTCTTAAATTAATGACAACAATCATATTTATTTTTCTGAAATCATAGTAAACATTATCAACTTTGCCCATGGAGCTGCGCTTGGTTGGGTTTCACCATTTCTACCGTTACTACAGTCGGAGGAATCGCCACTGGACACGGGTCCTGTTACGGTTGAACAAGGATCATGGATCGGATCAATTCTCTGTCTAGGAGGTCTCGCAGGAGCCATCATCTACGGGTACTTGTCCGAAAAACTTGGCGTGAAAAAGTGCATCTCGTATCTAATTATTCCCAATATGGTACGCTTTAAATTTGATCGTTCTTCGCAGAGTTAATTTCGATAAGATTAATACATTATTTTTGCAGAGTTTTTGGATCACTATATACTTTGCGACATCTGTGTATCATCTCTATATTGCAAGATTCTTAGCCGGAGCTGCTGGAGGAGGAATTATCGTCACTTTTCCTCTATACATAGCGGATATATCCGACAGCCAGTAGCACAATATAAATTTACCATTGTACTTTTATATATTCGATTTTTTTTTTGTTATTTTCAGAATCCGTGGTGCTCTCGGTTCATTGCTGGCATTGTCGGGAAATTCAGGGATCCTGTTGATGTATATTGTAGGCGATTTTCTATCGTATCGAACAGTGCCTGTAGTAATGATGTGCCTTCCGATCTTATTCATGATTTTGATGAGCTTCATCCCAGAAACTCCACAATCTTTGCTCAAGGGACAAAACTTTTCGGAAGCAGAACAATCTTTTATGTTCTATAAAGGAATAACCACGAATGAAAAACAAACAGAAGCATTCCAACGAGAGTTTGAAAAATTGAAAAGTTTCATCCTTGACAGCAAAGTACAAGCAAATAAGTTGGTCGTTTCAGATTTCAGTAAGAATACTCGCAGCAATTTGATTCAGAATACCATAACTTTCATAACAATTAATTTCTAGCAACCACGATAGCGAGAAAAGGAATATTTATTGGAATTTTCCTTATGTTCTTGAATCAGTTCTGCGGAGTTTTCGCTATTTTAACTTATGCCGTCTCGATTTTCACCGAGTCTGGCTCAACGATGAGCCCCGGAGCATCCGCCATAATTATGGGGGCAATTCAAATCGTCGGAACGGTGGCATCCTTCATACTGGTTGATCTGGCAGGACGAAAGTTGCTACTAATGGTGTCGACATTTGGAACTGGGTTGGGCTTGTCCTGTTTGGGTGTGTATTCGTGGCTGAGAGGACAGGATGTAAACATGGACGGACTCGACTGGGTACCCATCGTGAGTCTCTCAAGTGCCGTATTGCTCTTTTGTGTAGGATTGTGCAATATTCCGTTCTTCGTGCTGCCGGAAATATTGCCAGCTAAGGTATTGTCAATGTTTATGAACGTGAAGAAGTATATACTGTAATTGCTCTGTTCGTCACACTTAGATCTGCAATGCTGGAAATGTCATCAGCATGATTTCAATCACAATATTTTCATTCATCAGTTTGAAGGTAGGTAATCATCCGAACGCGATTTATTTGCTGTGGTTGTAATTGTTACTTCTATCCTAGATTCTTCCAATATTGCTTGAAGTTATTCATCTTTATGGAGCACTAGCGATATTTGCGAGCACTTGTTTTCTGGGTGTCATTATAATTGCCTTGTTCATACCTGAAACTAAGGGCAAAAACCTTATAACGGCGGAAAATGTGTGATATTTATTATGTAGATTGAGAAATACACTACCTATGCTCTCGATAAACCTGTTTCATGAAATCAATTTGCTTCCGAAAAATCATACCCTGTTTGTGCCAGTCTATCTGCTGACGTCGCACAAAGCAGAAGCAAAAAAATCGCTACGCTATAGCAGGCTATAGGCATCAGTGAATCAAGCTAGCTATTGTTCTATATCAGTGCACATACAAATTGTATCGTTGCCCCCGGCTGCGGAGTGAAATGAGTTTGCCAAATGAAACAAAAGTGCCTGTGCTACGGGATAACACGATTTCGATCAACTTTAATAAAACTCGTGTTAGACCCACAGTTCAGGAAGTGGAGCAATTAGCTAAAGTTAAAATGGAGCTTAATCTCGCTGAAATTACGTACGTTCAGCTACATCACGTAAAAAACTGTGTTTTGATCACGTTTAGAAGCGTAACATAGGCCGAAAACTTTATTGCAAAGAACAACATGCAACACGAGGTCAAATTTAATAACACCAGAATCAAGATCCCCGTGCATATGGAAAACGACATGGTGGACGTGCGTATCCATGATTTGGCCCCGCGCACGAAGGAAGATTTTATCAAACGAATCATGTCGCAATATGGAGAAGAATCTAGAATCTATTACGAATGACACCTGGAGAAATTTTTTCACCAGCATTCCCAACGGCGTTCGTATTGTGAGGATGCGAGTGACTAAACCAATACCTTCTTACATGACTATCGAATGCAAATCACCGAAGGATGGCGTGACCTATAAGCAAACAATACTTATCACATATCCCAGGCAGACCCCAACATGCCAATTCTGTAACCATACAGCCCACTACGGAAAAACATGCGCCGAAGCAACTAGTCAAAAGTCGTCTACTACAACCAACTCTAACAAGCAGCCACTGACACCTTCAGATAAACCAAAAACAATGATCCAATTAACCAATAATGCAGGTACAACGACAACGACAACCGCTCCCAAACCAACGACTAGCATCACCAATAAAGAAGAAAATACCGATAAAGACGGATTTACAACAGCGACCCGTAAGAACAAGAAACAAATAAGAACCTCTGATCGTGAACAGCAAGAAAGCAGTACCGATGACGACATGGACGGGAACGATAACGCGGCTTTACCGCAAAGAAAAAGCTTTCAACACGCAGCAGCAAACTGTGTCAACAAGATCTGGCAGACCGACATTCTTAGCATTTATTTTTTTTATTTTTACTTATTGTAAAAAAAATAAAAGGCCTTCGGCTCAGTTGTGCTAACGCATTGAGCCGTTTCAAATAAAACTTTAGATTAAAAAATACCCTGTTTGTGCCGAAATTTTCAATTCGGTAGGATACGAATTTATGTAATTATGGGCAATCTTCTAGACCAACATGAGAAAAGGGCGGAAGTCCAAATGAGAGTCTCTCTTTGTTTACTCACTCTTCCCTCAATAACTCGGCCGATTCTACATTTGCTCTTTAACTGTTAGCATAATATACTAGACGACATCAGGGTCATTCAATATTCATTGAGACTATGTTGGAAAGTTTTATGTTCACGCCATAATAATCGAAAGAGAAAGTAAACACAGAGAGACTCTTATTAGGACTTCCGCCCTTTTCACATGTTGGTCTAGAATAATTCATCCAATCCCACTGGAACATGGTGATGATGATGGCCCCACCACATACCCCCAACAAGATGTGAGTTGAAAGATTTATCTCGAAGACAATTTTGTCACACATTTGTCTTGTGCCAAAAAATTAAATATTTTTGAGAAAAATCGTTCAATTCACACCGGTAAGCAAAAAAAACGGACTAATAAAATGTAGATATAGCTTTTCCCTAAAAAAACGAAACCACATAAATCACGGATATTTCGCAAACAACCTGGGTCCATCAAGAAAATTTACATCCCGGGAAGTTACTAGATGGAATAGAGTATTACACCCAATGGACTCCATTTCTGATTAAATTCTGCAAGATTCCTCCCGTCTGACCAAAACATAAGTACTACCACCTGCAACGGTGGGAAGTAATGAACCTAGTGACAGTACAGTGCCAAGTCAAGTTTCATCATATTTTTTGATTCTATCTACCAGTACCCCAAGCAAATCCAGCAAAATTTCTATCTTGGAGCATTCTAGATTGATTGGGAATTGAACCAGACGCACCATCGTAGCAATAAGCGAGATTAAAGGTTAAGTCGACGATTAATATGACACTTTCAAACTTACGTAACTTTTTTCATACTTAACCGAAATTAACCAAATTTTCCGAGTTTCTCTTTAGAGTGTATTGTTTACTTCCGCTAAGTTTTGCAGTTGTCAGTCAAGCTGGAAGAAAATCAACAATCCGTGCACGGAAGAATTTGCTAAAAAACTGGGTTGTCGGATCGCACCTTGGGAAAACTGACGGATATACATCATTAAACCGTCTCGCGGACCTCCAAAGCTTCCAGCAACGGATGACAGTGAAGTACATGTCAGGAGCTGAACAAAAACTGGGAAAAACGCGTAAAAACTGAGAGAGCGTAAATTGCTAATTTCAAGCGGAATCCGAATATTTCGACGCAGGACTTGGACACAGGCTTATTCAATGTTTCGACACATACCTATATATATTTTTTCCCCGATGATGTAAATAATTTTACAATCAAGTAGCCTGCATTCGATGTACATTCGATTGACTCATTTCGGAATCGTGACAATGCAGAAATGTTATTCTCTATGGCTCCTAACCATATTTTGAAGATGCCCAAGTAATGTACGGTCACAAATTTACAAAGTGGTGAGACTAGTAGTCCTTGATGAATTTTGTGTGCATGATCATTTGGTCGGTGTTAAGTCAGACCGGACTAAGTGACAAAATATTGATTCGAGAAAAACGGGTTTAAAGTTTGAATCACAGCATCCTTTACGTTATAATTGGCAATTATTTTTTGCCGTAATTCTTGTTTATGGTTACATATTTCAAATCTGACAAAAGTCGAATGTAGCTGAAGAAATTATTTACCCAGTGTTATCATTAACTCATTTTTAGATGTTTTGCGACTTAGTTCGATCTGACTTAACACCGACCATTTCGTTTGCTCATTTCTCTGCCAAGAACACATTTCGTTTTGCGCAGTCTTTAAAGAGACAATCACAATGAGGTAATTGGTTTTTTACAATGAAAATTATATCTTGATTTGAAATTTATTTTCGTTTTTAAATATTATAAAAAGTCAACTCCCGTCGACATGTTCGGCAAAGAAACCGAAAAAAAGGAAAGCTTGTAATATTCGTGATTATATCGAACTTATGGAAAATTCGTTCGGGTCAACTGTCGGAATGAAATGTCGTGCGGACGGGTGTGCAACTTTTCTAACTTATACAACCGTTTGCAACTTTGAGTGCAATTTTGCCGGTAAACATCTAAGAATTGCGAGGAATTGTTGGTCCGCTGCGGAAGCCTCAGAAGTTGACTTTTGATTAACAGGCAGGAGTTCGTTCAAAACTGTGTAGAGCTTGCATTCGTGTGGCATTTTCCGTTAAATCTTTTTACTAAGAAATACTTTCGAGGTATCATAGATCCAATCGACACTAAATTGCAGTTTCCGGCCCTCGATCCCACCAACATCTCGGCATTTCGCGAATCAGCATAATCGAGATGCATTGAAATTATTACCAAGGAGTTGGAAATCGAATGTGCTCGACGAAACTGGATTTCGCTACACGCTATGGACGGACTGTTATTGGTGTAGACGTTTAGTTTAACCAAAACGGGATTGTTATTGGGACTCTGGGATTAATTGGAACGACGGATCGATGAGGAAATGATCGCTGAGTTAGATTACGTACTTAATTCTGTAAGATGTGGAGCATATGGTGTGAACTTTGTGGCGACTCAAGCTCTTTCGGATGCATCTTCCACTAAAATAATTGCAAAAACAAATGAAGATTAAGATTCTTCGTGTGGAGTTATATAAGCACTTATTTTTCTAGACTGCACGACGGGATGGGGATATACTTATCTCATGTTCAACTGCTTAGTAGACCGCAGTTTATATGGGATATGCTGCCAGGTGATTTGAAAGATATGCCTGATAAGGACTTCTGGGAAACATGCAATCTGCTCCGTGATACTCTGAAACCAGTTTTCATAGTAACGAAGAAGTTAAAAGAACAGGACATAACATAGGGAGATTTTTAAATTTTGTAGAGAAAGCTGGTACTTGAGTTGAAGATGAGTTCATCAGCGATCGCGTTTCGGTGCGGTTCAATTTTCCTTCCCTCGGTAATAAACTTTGTCCGCGTCCGCGTTCGGATTAACGAAAACCATAATTTCCACACTACTTATATCACGGATCGGTAGTTCGCGTTGATTTTTTAGTGTTTGGTGCTTTTACTCTAAGACAAGCCGTGACAATAGGAGGGGGGGCGTTTTTGTTCCAATTTTACATTAGAATGGTGTAACGACGCTGAATCCTTCTGGATAAAGACTCGACACGTCAATCGTTTGTTTACCATTTATCTGTCAGTGTCATTCCAATCGACCACGAGACACTTACTGATAAAAAATAAGAATAAGATAGAGTTAGCGAGTCTTTATCCAGAGGGATTTAGCGTCTTTAGAATGGTCCAGCTTCTGATTGGTTGATTCTGCCTTATTGCTCCGTACGCAATGTTACTGCAGGGATAGCGAAATGATGTTTGGCAGTGTTGCTATATTTATAGAAAATATTGTCATTACTTTTGACAAATAAAATGATTGTTGTCAAAAAAGTAAAAACGACTAAATTGAACATAAATTGTGCGGTAAAGTGAAACAAGTATTTATTATGCATTTACCGTATACGTGGTTGATTAACTTGAACAAAAATAAGTAAGAAACCACACCATAAGGGACCATCCATAAATGACGTAGCATTATATAGGGGAGGGAGGAGTTTTGTATTTTGTGATGATGTGTGACGACAGGGGGGTAGGGGGTCATGTCATGCTACGTAGCTTTTTTAAAGGGGAATAGGGGTTGACCTGATGTCACGACAATCTTACCCGTTTCATCTAACTAACATCGTTTTTGAGTTTTTTAAATTTTTTACGGGGACAACGAGGGAGGTGAGGGTTACCGTCAAGCTACGTAATTATCAGGGGGGGGGGGGGTATATAGAATTTTGTGACGAAATGCTACGATGGGGGAGGGGGGTGTTAAAAATCACTCAAAAAATGCTACGTCATTTATGAATCATCCCTAATCTAAAATTTTTCAGAAATGAGCTTCATCAAATCTAACTAAACACCCATGACATGGAAAAACGATGCCGTTTATCAATGTAATGGATTCAAGATACAAAATATTTCCGGCATAAAATAAATTAACAAGACTCCATTTGCAATAATAAAAATAGCAGCACTGTTCGGAAGATTTCGGAAGGGTAAAAATGTGCAAAAAGAAGAATGTCGAAGGAAAAATAAGAAGCCGATTGTCACGTCTTGTGTTAGCTTTTACTTATCGCGGCTTCGATCATTTTTCATTATCTGGAAACTTTGTTCGACCTGGGTGTTATGACGACCTACCGTACACGGATACGAAAAACTACCAAAAGTTGAGCTCTTTTGACAGTAGATACAGAACACTAGATTAGGATTGTCACTGGCATCAGTTGTAGGAACATCATTGTTTTGATCCCGGTATATAACTGTCAAATGGGTCAAATAGGTCTATTCTCAACCACCAAAGGCATCAGTCACAATACCAGTGTGCTCTCTGCTGCTACCCAAGCCAGCGCAAACAGTTGCTTTTTTCTTGTGTGCATTGTCTTGAGAACAAAGGAAACCGTTACTATTATTCTTGTGTGGTGATCTATCAAGATGACTGAGCCTCATCAACAAAATGTGATTCTTCGGGCTAACACGGTGGCCATTGACTTCCGGTCTTTCCGCATAATACCAAGTATTGGTGATGTAGAACAATTGCTGAAGGTGAAAATGCAGCTTCGGTTTTCAGACGTCAGTTTCATCCAGTTGGAGCACGTCAGACACGCGGTGCTGATAACGTTCAACAAATTCGCCCAGGCAAAAAGATTCATTTCGCAAAACAACTTGAAACACGTGCTGGATTGTGACACTGCTAAAATAAAGATCCCTGTGCATATGGACAACGGAAACGTGGAAGTCAAATTACATGATTTGGCACCACGTACTTGCAAAGTGGCCATTAAAAGATTCATGTCGTATTTCGGAGAAGTGGAATCCATCACGGAGGACACGTGGAGGAACTACTTTCCAGGTATTGCAAATGGTGTTTTTGTGGTGAGAATGCGGGTAGATCAACCCATTCCCTCCTACCTTACCCTGCAGTACAAAACAGAAGGGGGTGATACCATTATACAGCGAACTCTATGTACATACCAAGGACAAACTAACACGTGCCAGTTCTGTGAACAAACGGCACATTATGGACAACCCTGCCCAGAAACCGCTAAGAAAAGCTCATCTACAGAAAAAAATGCCAACACTCATTCTCCAATATCATTCCCTGAGCCACAAACGGTTGCCAAATTTGTGGCTGCTGTTCAAGCAATAATGACAACTGCGAAAGCCGCGTCCACAAACTCAACAGCTAATACCATCAATGAGGGAGCTACTAGCAATGAGGAAGGGTTCACGCTCGTGACCCGGAAAGGGAAAAAGATAGGAACAACACCTGATCGCGAACATCAAGGAAGTAACCCCGCTGATGACCCGGACATGTGCGACGACGATAGAGATATGATGGACCCCCATGATACAGTTGACGTGGATGCAAATATTTCACCGACACGAAAACGAATCTCCGCGCGCAATGGCAAGTCGCGCGCACGGGATCGGATAGACTCTTAGAGTAGCATTAATTGTTTCTTATTTTTATTTTTTACATCATGTAAATATATAAAAGACCCACGGCTCCGTGAAGCTAACGCCTTGAGCCGTGCAAAATAAACGAATTTAAAAAAAAATGGGCCAAACAGAAAAAAGCAAAAAAAATATTTCTCTACCGTCGTTTCATAGCGACTAATTATTTTGGTGTGTTATAGCAAGCAAAACAATGGCCATTCGTGGCTGGTGTATTTTCATTACATAGAATGCACAAATTGTTTAAACCTGTATTGAATTTTGAAACATTTCTTTGTGCGGCATTTACAAAATCTTTCATTTCATAACAATAACAGTCGAAAATTTACACCAAGAAAAATCGCTATATTGAATCTACTGATTTCACACATGACTTTTTGCAATTTGTAAAAGCATATCAAAATTATCTGTCACACATAAATATCATGTGAAAACTATTGAAATTGCTGTGCCGTGCATCAAAATTATAATAGTATGCCGCATAAAAATTTGATTCATAACAAATTTCACATCATTTTTCGGTCTGCCTCTCGTTTTTTCTGCTGTAAATTTTATACATGTCTTGAATACATAAACGTTACAGCAGTATAAAAAGAGACGTAAATGAAAAATATGCAAACTCTGCATTTTATCAATTTGAACATCAACTAAACAGTTTGTTGTTGCAAATAAGCTAAATTTTTCTGCGTGTACCAAGAATGTGGACCGAAGACTTTTACCAGATAGACGTGTGGCACCTTGACAGATCTTTACCGAAAACAAAACAAACAAGTTTCGAAGCGAAAACGATGGGAACACCAGCGACAATCCTAATCTAGTGTTCTGTATCTACTCTTTTGACTCAATCTCGGGGTATCGTGGAATAAGGTAAAATTAGGTAAACCGTGTTGAAGGTAGTTTCTCTTTAACCACGGCAAAAACCACAACTCATTGACAGGTTTTTTATACTCAACCTTGAGTTAAATATGCCTACATTTAAGTTGATTCTACCTAATTTTGAGTATGCCTCAAACAACTCAAAAGTACCTTATTCCATGGAAGGCCTCGACTGAGTCGAATCTCTCTCTTTGTTTTTGACAACACTAATAAGTGCGAAAGCGACGCAAGACTCAAAACTACCTAAATTTAAGTTAGAAGAACTTATTCTGTGAGTTGTTTTATTTTTCCGTGTAGTGCAGTGAAAAAAGTATGCCCCTAGCGTGAGATGAACAAAGTTTTGCCATTTTCGGGCCAACAAAGCAGCTTAATCGATCCGGCAGCACTGTCGAATCGCTTGGAAGTGATTTTGCGCTCGTTCGATAGTTTTCAAAATTTTGCAGTGACATATTAATAGTAATTCTTCAAAAGGGCGAATGAGACTTTTGTAAACATACTTATTTCGCTCATTATTCCGCCACTGAGTTGAATTTCATGAAAAATACACATGAATCAACATCTTTACCCTTGGTAGAATCATTTTCAAATGTTTTCTGTGTTGAAATGATAACAAATTAGGAGAAATCAGCACAGTTTACAAATCTTATTAGCCCTATTCAAATGTTGATATGGATATAGTTTATTTAACAGGAAAACGAAGTTGATAGCTTAGTAAGTCGTTTCTGCCGTTGTGTTATGTGTTAGTAGGCAAAAATATCGCGAGAATAGTGTAAATTGACGTAGTGATTTTATCGTCACATCCTAATTATTTTGCTATGTACGTACGTGAACCAAGCTACTAAAAAATACAACCACTTAACATCCACAGCGCCATCTGAACTTGACTAGCTAATGCAACGCTTTTACTGATTGTGGATTCTGGATGGAGGAGAATTTTTTGCAGAAATGCCATCAATTAACGAATTCAGAGCAACACGCTGGTGAGATCAGTTTGTGTTGTTCTTCAATTATATGTTTTACCTTATTGTAAATACGTGCCAGAATCAAAAATATTATTTTTCAATCTGGAAGTACGAATAAATTGCACATATCCCATTGATACGTGGATGTATTTGTTGTATATATGGCCTCAGAGTGTACATGTAGGAACAGGCATTCTTGAAATGGGTCGTTGGATGTCTATCGCCTTTCATCTCCAGAGCTAAACATGTGTACATCTAATACACAATTTATCAATAAATAGATTCAGACAAGTTTCTTCCATAAAAGCACTGTCAGTCAGTGGGAGATGGATTGTAAAACACACATACACACACAAAGCTGGTACTTGAGTTGAAGAACAGGAAGAACTCATTATCTGATACACTTAGTAATGCAATGAAACAACGGGAACGAACATATTTCGAGAACGACGCATTTTTGGCTGCAATTTTCTATTTTCTTCATAAATGATGCAGGAGACAATGTTAACATCACTTGCGAGAAATATCGAGACATTGTTGAGAATTGGTTAAATCTAAATGTGTTACACAAGATTTAGAAGACCTTTTGCCTAAATATGTTGAGACAACAAGTCATACAACTGTTGCAAGTTGCAACCATCGATTTATTGAAAACGATGTTCGATAGAGGAGTCTTATCCAAAAACGACTATTTCGATTGGCGCAGCAAGTTATTGATCAGTATTGAATGCGTTATTCGCGAGATTTCTCTAGTTTTTCTCAAAAAAAATAATCAAAATTAGGCCGTTTGAAAGAAACGTTTAAAACATAGTCACGGTGGACATTCATCTGAATTTTTTCTAAGCAGTAAATTGTGGTAGACCATATGCTACCAAGGGTTTTTTGCGCGTTTTATATCAATTTGAAAAAAATGCTAAGAAGAACTAATTACTTTAAAGATAAACGCACAGATCATAACGAATACAGCAGATTTTGTTTCCCTTACTGATATAATTATCGTAAATTACATGTCGGTAGTTTCAACTGTTAATTCAACATAATTGCCATATGCGTAGGCTATCAAGAGAAATAAAATCGAGCAGCACAGTTTTGAATAGTGCATCAGAATTCAAAGCTCTCTTGTTTCAAAGTTTTCCAAAGAAATCGCATGGGAAGTGGAAAAAAACCTATCGGAAACAACAGTACAGACTCTGATGGATGGCATTAATCGCAATGTCGAGCATGTTATGTTTTCATTTTCGTTTAAAGTTTACGTTTCCATTTTCCGCTAAATATTACGTTCCCGTTGGCGTTGAGATTTTACGCTTTCGTTTTGTTAAAGTCGTGCGTGTATCTTGGAAAGCGCCAATAATATTTGATCATTTGAATAAGAAGCTTTCCTTAACCCTTTCATGCCCAACTTTTTTCTAGTGCATGTAGGGTTTCAAACCTATTTTTCCTTGAAAACGGTGGGATCAAGAAACACGAAAAGCCTTTTTTCATAAAGATAGGTGCTTCCCTTGCAGTGCTAGAGGCTTCTCAACCTTTACCTTCCGATGCTCAATGCAATTTTTTTAGAATATTCATAATAGTCCAATTGTGTGGAAAACGTATCCAAAGTAGTAGGGTTCGTCGCGGTGTTGATGTGGGCGGTAAATGGATTGTCCGCACCGCAACCGCAAAAAAATAATAAAACCGCACCGCTTACCGCAACCGCACTTTATTTACCGCACCGCACCGCGCGGTAATGCGGTAAATGCGGTAAATTTTTTATATTTTTAAAAATGGTGTTGAAAAATTGTACATTTGTGTAACCATATATAATAAAATGTTATTCTTATTCACACGAAATTTAACTTTAAGAGACTCCTCAGAATGTAATGTTTATGAAAAAATCAACTTTTGCATTTTCTATTAATAAAATTCCTTACATTTTAAGGCAAACATTATACATTCAAAAACTTTTATTTTAGCAACCCTTCAGTTAATTGAAAAATGTGGAATAAAAATGTAATAAGAAATAAAGTTGCATATTTTTTTCTTTAAATTTTCACATTTTCAATGTTTTTGACATATGAAAATGAAATGGATGATTTTCGCATTTACGTAGTAAACCACCTTTCATTCTTAACGGAATTTCACCAAAAAAATTTAAAGTCGAAATACCAGTACTTCTATATAGTAGCGCATATATTCCAATACAGTGAAATAAAAACATATTGTATTTCATTAATAAGAACGACGCCATATTTGATGAAAAAAAATTGCCTATACATTACATCTAATCAGGAGTCCGGTCTCAACCGGCACAGAATTATTGAACATTAGAAAAACTGCAAAAAATTTTGTAGCATACAGCAGATTTTTAAAAATAGGGGGTTTTACGGACAAAATATCCCAAAACTCTAACTTCCGCATTCTTCAAGAAACAGATGTATTATCATTTAAAAACTAAGATTGCTCCCTTTAAAAATGAATGAAAGAGCCAATGGCAAAAACTTCAATTGAAGTGAACGGGAGTCAAACTATGTGGTATTTGGCAACAAAAGCTTCAAAAAAGCTACAAAATAGTCTTGACTGAAAAATATTAGGACCTAATTTGGTAGAAAATTATAGTAAATTTGAGGCGAAAAAAAGTTATGTAGCATTATGCTATATTTCACCCTAAGGAGGAAAATTTGGTAAACACCAAAATTTCTTACTTGGGTGAAAATTTGTTGGTAAAACCAGTCTTTGCACTTGAGGGCACAAATCCTTATTTCTTAGACAGTTGCGTTTTGGCTTCGCCTCATCAGAAACCGACACTAACTTTTTGTCGGAATAGATTAGCGCCGGCTTGACGCAAATCCATTTAAACTAAAACACACTTTGTGTTTCAATCGAACGACTGATCAAACGTGATGTCCCGTCCGAGCAGAAGTTCTGTTTATGCCGATGAGACACAGTGAAGCCAAGACTTGTCTTGGCTTAGCAGGCCTATGCGAAAGCACTATGCTATATTTCACCCCAAGGAGGAAAATTTGGTAAACACCAACATTTCTCACTAGGGTGATCACGTGTTTACCAAATTGATATCGAAAACGATTCATAATTCCACGATTTCCAACAGAAATCGAGAGAAGTGATTCACTTTTAAATTGGATTTAAGAGTAAACATGTATTGTTTTCAAATGATCTAATAATTTTGTCTCTATTTGGATCTTGCATTTTATGTATTTGAAATGGTTAGTTTATGAAGTTTTACTTAGAAGTATAAAATAACTAGTCCTAAATATGTCGTAAAAATAATAGCGTCAAAATATATCGGACACAGCTAGATTTTCTTTCATTATCAATTAGAATAATCAAAATTATCACTTTATCATTTTTTTTGCGGTGCGGTTGCGGTAAAACCGCGCGGTAAAAGCTCTTTCCCGCACCGCATCTGCGGGAAAAAGTGTCTCACCGCACCGCAGATTTTGCGGTGCGGGTGCGGTAAATACCGCGCGGTTGCGGTAATTACCGCAACCGCGACGAACCCTACAAAGTAGTACATGTTACATCGCCGACTTCCAAATTTCTTTCCTGCACAACTTGCCACCGTTACGCAGAAGCATTGTTCCGCCGTCATCGCCGAGACTGCACAAACGAATTCACGCTGCGCTGCCATCATCGGGACGCCTGTCATGCCGCATTACGGAAGCCCCCGAGCGCCCCGACGCAGTCGTGCTACCAGCCAGCGACCAGCTTAGTCGTCCCGGCCCTGCGTTCGGAGGTCCTGAGGGGGTCTTCCCAACTCCCTTCTCAGGCGAGTATTTTGCTTTAAATGACGATCCGCTTCCTGAAAACCTTCTGGTTTCCAGCTTGCCATCGAGTACATCACGTCCTTGCAATTTGTCGGGACGCTTGGCACGTGACGTCGATGATTTGCGATTGTATTACCAAAACGTCAGAGGGCTAAGGACGAAAATCGAGGACTTGTACTTGGCTGCTCTTAACGGCGACTACGATATCTTCGTTCTAACGGAAACTTGGCTTGATGATCGTATCCCAAGTAGCAATTGCAACTTGTTGAAAGTTTTAAATGTTGCACAAATGCTACACAATATTTTTTATTGTTGGATATATTTGAAAAGAATTTCCACGAGTTTTTAAACTGATTGTGCAACTATGTAACTATAGAGCTGGCCAATAGTGTTAAGTATGCAAACATCAATAACAGTTGTGAAACTAATCAGAAACTTTGCTAACTTGCACAAACAGTCTAACAAGTTGCAAATGCCTCTTTGTTTGCCATTCCACCTTAAAACAGAACTATCCAACTACCCAGTGCTCGGCAAATAGCACAGCTATTGTTTTCATTATTTTGCTGCAATTAGGAACATGTTGCACAACATACAAACAAAGTGCGCTTTTTCCATAACAAAGTTGTTACCAAGAGAGTTACAAATACTATACAGTAACAAAGCGTGCTACTTGGGATTACATCGATGCAGCTCTTCGGGGATTCTTACGCGGTTTATCGTGCGGATCGAGGTGCTCGTAACAGTATCCATGGGCGCGGCGGGGGAGTTTTAATTGCTGTTTCTTCCGCACTTGCCTCCTGTGAGTTTGGTGTGGATAGTTCATCAGCAGTTGAAGCAGTTTGGACGAAGATTACTACGCAAACGAAGAATTACTTTATTGGAGCTGTTTACATTCCTCCAGAAAAACGACTTGATTGTTCTATTATGCAGTTCCACTTAGACTCCATAGAGTGCGCTTCTTCTCAACCAACCAGGACTCATGTGGGTTTCTTCTGGACGTGGGTACGCTTACCCTAACCCGTTATCCTCGACAACAAATCCTGCCAGCCGCTTACTTCTGGACGGGATGGCTTTTCATGGACTACGTCAAGTAAGCACGATTTTCAACCATCAATCTCGTTTTCTTGACCTTGTCTTCGTCAATGAGAATGCTTTGCCTGAGTGTTCTGTGAGTGAAGCTTCCAGTGTGATCGTTCCTTTGGATAACTATCATCCCGCTTTAGAAATATCCATTTCCACCATTAGTTCACCACTGTATGAAGAAGCTTTAGCTGTGAATCGTCGTAATTTTTGCAAAACTGATCTAGTAGCTCTACACCGCTAACTGTTGCTGATTGACTGGAGTGTACTACTTGATCAAGTGGATGTAGATGTTGCAGTTGATCTCTATAATCGGTTACTCCTTGACTGTGTTGAAAAATCTGTACCAAATTATCAACCTCCCAGGAAGCCTCCCTGGTCGAACGCAATGCTTCGGAATCTGAAACGCATCCGTGCCAAAGCTCTACGTGCGTACACAAATCGACGATGCCCTATTCTCAAGCGCTTTTTCGCAATATCCAGTAATGAGTACCGCTGTTATAATAAATTGCTGTACAAAGGATATGTGAACCGCATCCAACAAAACTTACGACGAAATCCGAAGGGC
This sequence comes from Topomyia yanbarensis, assembly GCF_030247195.1. NCBI lineage: Eukaryota > Metazoa > Arthropoda > Insecta > Diptera > Culicidae > Topomyia > Topomyia yanbarensis. Next base: position 170,667,756 of record NC_080671.1, on the reverse strand, counting down.
TTCTGGACTTTTGTTAATACGAAGAGGAAGGAAACGGGTCTTCCATCTAGGATGGTCTACAATGGCGAAGTAGCGACTACGACGGCGACAAAGTGCTCCCTATTTGCCAGTTACTTCTCGAGTGTCTTCACGACTGATGCGCTAACTGCCATCGAGCTCGACAACGCGTCCCGTGATGTTCCCATTGGTGCGGTGGATATGGATGTATTCACCATTTCAGAACAATCGGTTCACTCTGCAATACAAAAAACGAAATCGTCGTATGCTCCAGGACTAAGTGCTATGCCTTCAGCTGTTCTGAAAAAATGTTCGGATATTTTAGCGATTCCACTGACGCACCTTTTCAATGTGTCATTTCAGCAGCAAAAATTTCCCTACAATTGGAAGTGATCAGTCATGTTTCCGGTACACAAGAAAGGTGACAAAGGCAACATCGAGAACTACCGGGGAATCACTTTGCTGAGAGTCGAGTCAAAAAATTTCGAAACGCTTATCAACGAGGTGCTGTTCTCTGCTAGTAAACATTACATAAGCACTTGTCAGCACGGATTCTTTCCCGATCGATCGGTGGAAACGAACCTGGTCTCCTTCACATCCTTTTGCACGGAACAAATGTCCAAACAACTGCAGGTGGACACGATCTACACAGATCTTAAGGCTGCTTTCGACACTGTTAACCATGAGATACTGCTAACGCAGCTTGATAAACTTGGATGCACTGCCAGATTCTGCCGTTGGCTTCGATCATACCTTGTTCGCCGTAAAGTCGTTGTTCAAATTGGTGACAATGAATCTGAGTCCTTTTCCAACCATTCTGGAATTCCTTAAGGTAGTACGCTTGGTCCGCTATTGTTTTCACTGTTCGTGAATGATGTTGCTTTCGTCTTAATGCGTGGAGGGAAACTGTTCTTCGCCGACGACTTGAAAATATTTCTAATTATAAGGAAAGAAGCCGATTGCCGTGAGCTACAGTATCTCGTTGATACCTTTTATAGTTGGTGTAAAAGAAACATGATGGTTCTTAGTGTTGCTAAATTCTTTGTTATCAGCTTTCATCGAACGAGGAACATGTTTATTTTCAACTACAACACTGCTGGTACTCAGCTGCAACGCGTTGATCATGTAAAAGATTTGGGCGTCATCCTTGATGAAAGACTAACGTACACCCATCACTTCTCAACGATCATTGACAAAGCTAACCGTCTATTAGGTTTTATGTTCAAAATATCCAACGAATTCCGGGACCCTTTGTGCTTCAAAGCGTTGTATTGTTCACTGGTGCGCTCACAGTTGGAATTCGCAAACGTCGTCTGGTGCCCCTACCATGCAATTTGGAGCCAAAGAATTGAAGCTGTCCAGCGCCGATTCATAAGATATGCGTTACGTCAATTGCCTTGGAATGATCCGCTGAACTTGCCACCATACGAAGACCGTTGTCGATTACTAGGACTGCACACTTTAGAAGATCGTAGACACGCGTCGCAAGCCACCTTCGTATCTAAGCTTCTTCTCGCCGAATATGATGTTCCCGATCTCCTATCACAAATTAACCTCTACGCACCAACCCGTGTCCTTCGTCCTCGAACACTGCTGCAGACTGAAATGCGCAACACTGACTACGCTGCCAATAGCCCGATACTAGCAATGGTCCGTCGCTTCAACGATTTTACCGACAACTTCGACTTCGTCATTAGTTCTGCACAGTTTAGAAATCGTTTGTTATCACCTTAGGTTAATTATTTTTAATTTAGTTCATTAAGACTCATTGTCAGATGGCCGTAAATTGTTAAATACAAATAAATTACAAATACAAAGACAGTAATAATTGATATGTTTTATCAGTTTTCAAAAATATTGCAACATAACGAAAATATATGAAAAATTCGTTTTCCGTCATAAACATAAACTGTCCCTGACAGCACTTCTACATCGGAATCCAATCAGACTAATTGCAATAACTTCAGTTCTAGAGCTGATCCTTACAACTGTTAATACTCAAATGAAAGGCAATAGTCACATTTATTAGCCTTACTTGTTTTTGTGAAGTTATTTTGCCTCAAACAAAAGTTATAGCTGTTTAAAAACGTTGTTGTCCACAAACAACATGGTTATGAATGGGTTAAGTTTACTTTTTTCCGTATGGAACAAATTTTGTGCAAATCGGTTCTTCCATATTTGACAAAATTGTGCAACTACCTTCATATACACACAGTGACATTTTCATATCACGACGAACTAAGTCGAGTGGTTTACAGGCGACACATCGTCGCTGTTGTGCTATCTTATGACAAGCGCCATTTAGCACATTTCGAGAAAAAACGATTTTTAAAGTTTGAGATTGAATATCTTGAAACTTTTAAATGGTATAAACAATTCAAAGAAGACAATTGATGCTTCTATCTACTCTGTATTAATCTTTAAAATATTACGAAGATCGGTCGACTATGTTGAGAGTTTTTACTATAAATGTAAACGAAAGTCGGACTCACACGTGTCATAGGTGTGCACAGTGGGACGAGCCCGGACTTAAGTCCATATATGAAGGTTATGCGATATTCTCACTAGTATTTTTCTAGTATCAGCTGAGCCATCAGAGACATTTTCGCGAGATTTTAGGTGATTTAAATGCAAAATGAATTTTTGACAGCTTTTTGAAGGGCATAACTCAAGTGTTATTTGCATTATTTCACCATAGGAACTACATACGGTTATTCTCGTTTTCCAAAGAAACGGTTGATTTTATGAATTGCATTACTTCACCAAAATTATCCGTGTGATAAAATTATATCGTAAAATCGGTAAAAATAAGTCACTAGTTAGTTTAGTTAGTGTTTATATAACTGTTTGTCATGAATTTTTATTGAATTCGAAATTCTAAAGCGATAACAACAACGACGCCCGTGAATGCCCGCGATCACACTATACTCATTCGAAAACTTTTCATTTTCTCTTTAAAATGAGCCTATGCTAGTTTTGCGAAAACTTGCGATAAGCAGTCAAAATTTGAAAAAACTGTGAATGGAGACGCATGGTTATTAATGATATTTAATTTGAATATTCACTTTATGACTAGAATCATTATTCTAATTTATACACAACTTTCAAATAGCATTTAGAGCATGATCTACAAGAGTTTTACTAGTAATCAAGAGTAAGGAGCCGAATGGGAAGTATGGTTTTTAAGTGGTAAAAGAATTAAGAATGTTTAAAATTCAGTAAATATTTTCAACCATCTGAAATGTGTCATAAAATGTTTCATGAACTATTTTTTCTAACTTACGCAATAACTGTCAAATTGAGTGAACACAGTTGAGTTCTAGTCATTTGGTGAGACTATTTTTTCCGAGTTTGCATAGCGCTGATATAGCTTAAGAGTATGCGATATTATCCTAATAAAATAAGACCATTTTTAACTGAACCATATACGCGAAAAAAGGATTTTGGATTTGTTTTAATTTAAGGTATGAAATAAGCAATCTTAGCAACTTAAAACACACCTGCGAAAACAAAATCGTTAACCATCTCGTTGATTAGTGAATGTAAATCAATATTCCACTAAGACGCTCAAAATGTTTATTTTGAAAATGAAAAAAAAATCTAGTCGATCACATCTTATTTGATTCTTAAAAATAATATAGTCGTTTCTAAAGCCACATAATGAGAATCAATTCGTTTCAATACTGAAAATAAATTCCAGAATTACAATTGAAAGAAATCTTTATAAAAGACAAAATATTCACTTTTGAGCCACTCTAATAAGTAGTAAAGTTAATTTCTATTTTCTACAACCAACATAGGAATTCAGCGCACAAAAATGTCAAAAAAATTTGAACCTTCGCAACAAAATAATTATTTTTGAGCCACCCTAATGTATAATGATTTTTTTTTGCAAATGTTAATATCAAAAAACGATTTAGCATACGAAAATTAACATACACAAATTTTAAGAACGATTTAGAAAAAAAAATTTTTTTTGAGACACCCTAATGTATAGTAAATGTTCCTTTTTGAAATGTTTTAATATCGAAAACGAACTCAGCGTACCAAAATTACATAAAAACGTCCTATATGAACCGACACGGAAAAGTTTGGACATTAGTCCACCTTTTGTTCTAAGTCGTGCCACTGTAGTATGTATAGATGACAAAATTTGTATGGCGTGTCATAATCGTGCATAGAAAATTTTCCAAAGAAAAAAATCATCAATTATTAAGTTTTATTCATATCTTTGGCTTCATTTGGTCTATAAACAATCGATTAAATGCATTTGGAAGGAAATGAGTCAGGGAATCTAGAAAAAATAGTTATTTTTGGTTACAGTGTTGCCAAATATGCTATATTTCCAGTTTACAACTTAAACTGCATTTTTCTCTCAATTCGTGTATTTTTGTTTTGAAAATGATGACTCCATTGTGTTCCTCAGATAGTTTTACACGTAAAAACATCTTTTACATGAAGATTAATTGAGCCAATCCTACGACACAATCATTTGAAGCAAAAAATTAAAAATTTCTCAGAACGTTTTGCGCTATATCTCAGCAACCAACCAGTATGACAAAATTCTGAAAACACCACTTTGTAGATATTTTTTAGACGAGTAATGTGGCATATCTAACTCAGTTTACCCCAAAATGGTGTTTGTCATAAGATAGCACAACATCGACGACATGACATCCGGCTTCCGATTTACAAATCGAGTTTTGGGTTGGCCTTTCGTTATATAAGGAATGGAAAAACTAAACAAACACAATAAAGCAGCCGAGGATGCCTTTTTATTTACAAATTAGAGCTTGCAACGTTCTACTAAAATACATCCACCCTGGACTTGCTTGAGTTATTTTCCTCTTCTAGAACCAGATTCTTCCCTTTCGTCTCCGGAACCAAAAACACTATAATCAGTACGGCAACTATACACACTGCGGTCGAAATCCAAACTGTGCCATGGATTTGTATGTTTTCCAATAGAATCGGAAATGCCTTCACCATAATGAAAGCAAAAAAGCAGAGTGAAACCATGCTGATGGTACTGCCGATGCTACGGAGCTGTGAAATAATTCCAAAAGGTGAGTGAAAGTGTAGTTCAATTAATTATCCTCTATATACGATAGCTCACCTTGGGGGGCAAGATTTCCGGCAAAATGAAAAATGGCACGTTCGTGATGCCGAGTGCTGCTGCGTAGATTGTAGAAGTCAGACATAGTACCGGTACCCAGGAGTAGTCGCTCGAATCGGAAAAGTATGAATGCAGTCCCATAAGACCGAGGGACACTCCGACACCTACAGTCGAAATCAGCAAGAAGATCTGCGAATGTAGGAAATAAAATAGTACAATAGAGTGCCGATGGCCACTTGGCTCTAATTTGCAATTAATACCTTGCGACCGGCTTTATCGATGATTGCAAACGAGGTCAGGTTGCCGCAGATGTTTATCAGAGCTAGCAGAATTAACACGTACTTGGATTCAACGGACGATCCCGATGCCTGTAGAATGGTTCCGGCGTAGGTTAGTATGGCAAAGATGCCACTGAATTGATTCAGTGCCACAACAAATAGGCCAATGGAAAGACCACGAATTGCGGCCGGTGTCGCTGAAAGTAGATATGTCACCAAATAACGTATTTGATTTATTATTATTATTCATGCAACGAATGATGGTGTACAATTCAAGAGAAATCCTAACTCATTTCCATTGTACACTCAGGTTTTTTTTTACGCGGGGGATACGAGCCGCGTAAATGAAAACCGCGTAAATTTCAAAATCCGCGTAAATGAAAACCGCGTAAATTTCAAAATCCGCGTAAATGAAAAACGCGTAAATTTCAAAATCCGCGTAAATGAAGACCACTTAAATTTAAGAATCCGCGATAAAGGGAACCTCATTGATGGATACCGCGTAAATTCCAAAATCCGCGTAAATGAAAACCGCGTAAATTTCAAAATCCGCGTAAAAAAAATCGCGTAAAAAAATACCGCGCAAACAAAAACCGCGTAAAAAAAAAACTTGAGTGTACAATTGTTTGCATCAAGTTGGTAATCAGAGGCGCTAATGACATTTTTAGGTCACCTTGTCTAACTTCTGACTTGTAACGAATAAGGATACAATGTATAAGTAGTTTTTGCAGAGTTTTAATATAGATTCACAATTTAGTATTAATATGATACCACTGTTTATGATAAATCTGTTCTGCTGATTCACATTTTATACAAGGCTTGAGTTTGGCAAGCTGTTAATAAAAAGATAAAAACCTGTTTTGATCCACCTAGTGTTGCAATTGTACCTTTCTCATTTATCAAAGCTATGGTTTAATAGCTTTCAATATAATATTGTGGAAATATCTATTAAATTCTTATTACACTTGGTAAGTATATGGTCAAGGCTCCGTAAATGGCAACCACAGGCGAATTTTTTTAACAATATTTGCCTCAAACTGTTTTCTTCCCATATGTATATATCCTCTAATATTAAACAATATGAATGGCGAGCCCAAAAAAAAATTCCATGTCTGTCATTTATTAACACTTTTTGATATCAGTCTGCTTCCTCATCTCGTACAGATCAGAAGCCAAATAGCGCACCGCTTGCGAACAGCACACAAACAAAAAATACTATCCACGCCGCACCGTTCTAACGTGTACGTGTAACATATAGACACAGGAAAGTTCCGTTGCACCTAACTTCGAGTGAAATGAGTGAACAACAACGCCCATTACGGGAGAACACAATCGCGATTGATTTTTCGCAAACCCGTCTTAGACATTCAGTGCGCGAGGTGGAACAGTTGGTCAAGGTGAAAATGGAACTTGGTCTTACAGAGATTTCACACGTCCAGCTTCACCACACCAGGAATGTAGTACTAATAACGTTCAACTCCTTAGCCGAGGCAGAAAGCTTCGTAGCAAAAAACAACATGCAACATGACGTGGAATATGACAACGTCAAAACCAAGATCCCCGTGTATATGGATCTCGATCTAACTGAAATAAAACTCTATGATCTGGCACCTCGTACTGGCACGGAATATATTAAAAGATTCATGTCGAAGTATGGAGAAGTGGAATCAGTCTCTAACGACACATGGAGAAACTTTTTCCCTGGCATTCCCAACGGTGTTCGGGTTGTGCGAATGCGATTGAACCAACCTATACCGTCTTATTTAACTTTCGAGGCCAGATCATCGCAAGGTGTTAACTACATACAAAGAACCCTTTGAACATACCCTGGACAGACGCCCACGTGCCAGTTCTGTAACAAAACGGCACACTACGGAAAGCCATGTGCCAAAACTACTAAAGAAAATTCATCTACTACAACCCACACCACCAAACAGCCTTGGACATCTACTGATAAACCACAGACAGCCGGTCAAAATATGCATGCCGAACAAACAATATTCCACGGTATCCCAATGCCAATAGTTAACGTACGCAAGGAAGAAATAAACAAGAAGGAAGACAGCTATACCAGAGTCACACAAAAACACAAAAAGCACCAAGAATATAACAGCGACGAACAAAGCTCCAACGATAAAGACATGGACGTAAACACGAGCGAGGGAGAGGGCAGAGGGACTGAGCAGCAAGCGACAGTAGGTAAACCTGACCATTACTCACCACCAAGAAAGAAGATAAACACGAGAAGCGGAAAGCAGTGCGCCCAGAAAGGCAGCAATAATACTTGATTATTTTTTTACTATTATTTTATGAATTGTAATCTATTATTTTTGAATTGTATACGAAATGAAAAAGGCGAATGACCCTTGGGGTTAAAACCTTAATAAACAAATAACAAATAAAAATAACTTTTTGATGATTCTTGTATGACCTGAAAATGGCTAAAAGACTGTAAGGAGATAAAAAGGTAAATAAAATCCATGTTTTCAACTTTTCGCTTGGAACCACATTTTTCCATCATAGTCTAATATAAATTTGACGATATTGCTTGAAAGTTTGAGATGAAAATTGATTTATGCTTATGTTAATTGTGAAGTAATGAAAAACAAATAACTTGCAACGTGACAGATCTAATATCCGAAAAAGTTTTATGAACCACACCAACAGTTTGCATACAATGTATAACCAGCATTTTTTCTTACTATTTTGAGTCTACTTTTTAAAACAGTAATATGGAAACCGTTGAACTTATATAACGTGACAGATATTTTCTGCTGTAAAGAAATTCCATCGAGATTGATTACATTGCATCAAAAATAATGATCATCTTCGATACTGATGAAATTTTTTACGTTTCGTGTGTATGGGAGACTAAGTATTTTGCACAGTTTTGTTTAACATTTTTATTCAAGAGTAATATTTAATAAGGGCGTATCAGATATTGAACGCACATTTTTCAAAGAAATATTGTTCGAAAATCGCCATTTGTGCAGCAAAATTGTATGACAGCGATTTCTAAGGTATTAATTCTTGTGTGAATATTTTTTGTAGAAATTAAAAAAAAAATTTAAAAATGCAAGTACAAAAAACAATGATTTTTAGTGAACACAAGGCTAAAAATATAAGAAACTGTAATTGCATTATGAAGAAGCTATCAGCAAGAAAGCATTTTTAACAACGACTTCAAGTATGCTTCTAAATTCCTTAGTATATGCCAGTTATAAATATAATTTTCTTATACAATAATAATTCTAAATGACATTTCGAAGCAAAATGCTCTTAAGAAAAGTTTTCCAAAATATTTTGTTTTTCTTTGAACAAGAATATGAAGTAGTGAAAATACGCTAATTCAATAAGTTATTACCCAACCAATAAAACACAGCATGTTTGAAATATAATTGCAAATAAAAAAAATATAATTGCATTAATGAGAAAATAAAAAAAATTCAAAAATTATGACAAAAACTAGAATCATTTTTCAAAAATTCATTTAATTTGCAACATCTTTAAATAATTGAGTTATAGAATGTTTTACAAAATGTTTTTTTTTTCAATTCAAAATTCCCATTGAAAATTGTCCTTCAAAATTTAGCTGTTTTCAAGTTATTTTAGATTGTTTTCGGCATAAAATGTTACTCGTAAAATTACGCCCTTTTCTCATCAAAACCAATATGTTTTCCAAATAAAAAAAAAAATAAAATAAAATAAGATTTCTCTTAAATACTCAGCTTCCGGATCAAGAATGATTTGTGTATGTCTGTCCCGATATCCTTGCTTGATTAAAACTATACCTGTACTGTACCTGTACTACACCAATATCAACCATACCCCAAACATAATATCAATTGACCCAACCTACGACGCCACATCGCATCTCAAACCGATAGTTTCCCACGACTCGAAAATCTTACATCGAACATGACGAAACCATACCAAACGAGAATTACTGACAACGCTAAAATAAATTTCACACAAACACTCAGACCATGAATTCCAAGCATAACACTTAGCCCCATTGACACAAAAACCCACTTCGTACAAAAGACAACATGTACAGTACCAAACAACTATGTTTTTCACAGCTAGTAATAATCAACCAAACACATTTCTAAAACAGACTTACATCTTTAGCACCTCGAAAACAGACCTACATCCAAACCGGAAAACTGATCTACATACAAGCCACAGAACCAAACTTATGTCCAAATCTCAAAACATACCCATGTTTCTAGCACGCAATAAAACAACACAAACTTAAGTCCAAAACCAAGAACGAAACCTCAAACTTTGACCGTAATAAATCATGCCTTCCGAACGGTAAAGCCATAAGCCAGCAAATTCCAACAAACAAAACATTGACACACATTAAGATAGCCAGCACCGACTAAGCCATCAAGGTCAGCTCAAAATACCGAAGTAAACCGAACGAGAGAACATGACGCGAGAACTGACTATTTGACTTAGCCCCTCCTTTCTCCATAAACAAATACGCACACGGTGTATTTATTAGAACAACTTTATGCAAAAAAATTCAGCATCTCTGAAACTTCGGAATATGATAGAATGGACTTTCCCCTTTCATTTGAAACTAAGATCAAAATGATCCGTCGGGGGGTCCAGAGCAACTTTTTTTTTTGAAGTTTTTTCGTAACAATATTGGTTTTACTACTCGAGCTAGTTCATATTTATGTCCCTAGATGGTGCTTTAGACATTCGAAAAACACTAAATGTGAGAATTTGGAAGAAAATTTAATTGTCTACAAGTTTGTTGACAACTAAAAATTGATCAGAAATCACACGAAAAAGTTGTTTAAGATTTTAACGAAGTTATATCTAAGATAGTTTCACACAAGACCTAGTGGTTTGGAAATATATTTTCTCCCACTTATTTCACTACAAAAAAAAATAATTGGGTTTAGTGGCATGAAATGATTTGACGGGATTCATTACAACTTCTTCGTTGGCAATTCTAATGGACCTTCTGAAAATTAGGATGTTTGACAGAGACAGAAAACTATTTGTGCTTTTGGTTCAAGTTTGTAATCTTTCCCGATAGATTCGAAGGAACTACCATTCATCGGAAAGTATTGCTTGGTTACAGGAGTTTGCTTACATTTATGTTTTAGAAAGGACCATCCGTCGCATAATTTAGGTTATGATCGTTTAAGTCAGCTATTATAATTCTGTTCAAAAATGTTGGGACACACAGTTTATAATTGAACACAAACCACAGAAGTAACTGTCCAAATTAGTGGTTAGCGTGAAACGATTTATTTAAATTTTTCCGCAAAGTATATTGTGGCAGTTGGATTTTACGGCCATTTCCTATGAATTATGTGAGAAATCGTTAATAAATTGATCCTAGATTATGCGAAATGTATTACTTTTGAAAATAAAATATGGTTTGAGTACAAGAAAATCCTTATATACATACAAATCCACGAATATATCCCAAAAAAATATCTTGATCCAAAAACTCAAAGTTTTTTGTTCACTGTTTGTCATATTGAGTTAATTTTGAAAAAGAAAATCAACGTTTTTAACCAAGCATTGCAATGAAATTCGCGAAATATTGCAATGGTGTTAACAGTTTCATTGAGTTTGTTCAAATATAAAGGTTGAAGTTCAGGACAAGTGAATTTTATACGAAGATGCTAACAAAGTAGGAGGTTAATGCAAGAATAGTTATCAGTCATCCCCGAGAACAATCGAAAAAATGAAAAAGAAAGCATACATCATTGAAAAAGCTGTTTCTGCGGGAGGAATCACTCACCATCTTGGAAAAGAATATTAATATCATACTAGTTTGGTCAACACTTATCTAAGACTTTTCATCCCAAAAATATTAATGGTGCCCTATATCAGGTGGAATCTGGAATTATAATTTTCAGCTAAAAGATGAGACTTTCCAAGCTCTCAAATTCCTCTGAATGCACGGTTCAACTTTACACAGGTATTTGGCAAATGAAAAAAGTGCGTGTGAATTGACTTACAAACCACTAGGGTTTTTGTAAAACTAACTTAGACTTCGTTAAAATATTGAACAACTTTATCGGATAATTTCAAATCGGTTTTTAGTTGTTAACAAAGTTGTAGACAATTAAAATATCTACCAGATTCTCACATTTAGTGTTGTTCGAATGTCTAAAGCACCATCTAGGGACAGAAATATGAACTAGTTCTATTGTAAAATCTATATTTTCACGAAAAAAACTTCAAAAAAAAGTTGCTCTAGACCCCCCGACGGATTATTTTGATGTTGGTTTCAAATGAAAGGGGAAAGCCCATTCTTTCATATCCTGAAGTTTCAGAGATGCTGAATTTTTTTGCATAAAGTTGTTAAAAAAAGACACCGTGCGCACACTGGCGAGACAGCCATAGAACAGCCATAGAAGTAACTTTAGACATAAGAAACATTCATGGCAAGCTGTCGAAGCCCCGCCCGTTAGAATGAAGCTAACTATCTGATAGGAAAATTAGCTTTAAGGTTTACATGTATTAGTTAGTATAAGTAGATTAAGTTGATGAAATAAAGACACAGTTTTTTAACAGTTTTTAACAGTACAGTTGAAACAGTTGAGTTTCAGTGCAATGTCCTAAACGAAGAAAGTCCCCCAGAAACATAAAATAGTGAATAATGTTATTCTTGTATAAAAACTAAACATATATAATATAACTGTAACGTGACAGATGTTGGTTGTAACGTGACAGATCATTGAAAATACTCCATAAAAACGAAAAAAAAATCGACAGGAAAATTATATTTCAAACTCTTTCTTGTTTTCCAAATTTCAACTTAAAACTTTGTTCACGCCAATGTAGAAAAATGTGGGGTTTAGGGACCTTAATCATGTGCAATTGTGATAGAATCTGATTTTATCGTTTTTGCATACCTATCTTATGAAATGTGCGTAAAATTGTAACGTGAAAGACAGAAGCCTTGGCCATATATGGGTGTACGTCTGCCACGAACCTGATGAGCAACATTTCGACGCTGACACACTTGAAACTTAGCTTAATCAGCGTAAGTTCAATGTTATCATCATATTAGCATATTTTGAAATGCGTGGTGGAAGGGGGGGGAGGGGCAGGGGGATAATTATTGCGAGGAGATGATGCGTTGGGAACAACCTAACATATTTAGGTAGACGAGTGGGTAAATGGAATATGGGTGTTCATATTATACCTTCCATTTGAGACCAGGTTAGAGAAAATTGGTTCAGTCATCACCGAAGTGGCTTTAGTTCTGGAATATGTTCGGAACCAGGGACTTCCGAAATTATCAAGTGATCTAGGTCAGCGAAGTAATTTGATGTTCATATCAAAACTTTTAATTTATGAGGTAATACAATTGTACCGGTTTAAATGAGAAATTCCCAACCCTCCCTATAACCCCGGAACCAAAAGTCAGTACTGAATGAAGTTCAATAGTAGTCGATAGAAGTATTATATCTTTCATTTGAAATTAAGTTTGTAAAAATCGGTTAAGAGTTCACTGGAAAATAGGTGTGCAGAGCTTTCACCATTCATTCAAATTCAAACTGAACGAACCACAATACAGTTCAGTAAAACGCTTGCCTTCACCCCAGCCGAATGAATTGCTACTATGGATACCGAAGAAACAACACGAGGAAACAGAAACAGGAACGAATATATCCACACATGCTTGCATAAGCACGTATCATTATATTGATGAACAGTTGTGAGTATCATTGAGACAGAGTATATCAGTATTCTCTTCTCTCTTGAATAGAGGCCCCTTGTTACTTGGTTGATTGTTTGGTGGATTTGGTTCACGAACATACAAGCTGTTGAACCATTCAGATTCATTGTGTAATGCTGATTCTGATAATAAGATTCATCTGGCCATATTCGCGGTTTTCAGCGTATTTCGATACGTCAGTTAAGAACAAATGGCTTGTGGAGCGGACATTAGGCAACAGGTACCGCTAATCTGATTCTGTTCAGGTTTGAGGGGGAAAAAATTTGAACATGCGTTCACGATGATTTATAAATTTAGGGAAATCGTGGATATTTAAACACCGATATGCATTTTATCAGCTTTTTGGATGTTAGTTCCTCAGATAACTCAGCCCAAAACATATAGGTTCAGTTTTTTCTAACATTGTATATCTACCTCACGAATATTTGGAATTCTATAATCGTGAACCAAAACGAAGTGGTCGCCTATACGTGTTGTTAAATTATCATTGTAGTACATATTAAAGCGAGATGAATTAGAATGAACAAAAACTTTTTGTCACTCGAATTCATGCAGATTTTGTACGGTTCAAAAAAAATGTAGCACTTATATTTTTTAATCGATTGCCTCGAAAATTTTGCGAATTCAGCTTTAGGTATTTAATTTTGGAGGTTTTGACCAGCCCGGTCCCACTGTGCAACGCTGCATGTCCATCATACCATTGCCAGATGTCCGTGTTTCCCATCTCAGATTTGAAATACCGATTTTGTGCCTCTTTTTCACAGCCATTTTAAACATCGTTCTGTTTGAAATTTTATTAGAATAAGTAACTATGTAGATGGAATATGACGTAAATGACAGTACAGTGCGTACAGTTCACAAGTAAGGCGTCAATGGATGAGTCTTATTTGATATTTAACCTTAAGATGTCTGTCTTAGGCCCAGTTCTCCTAATACAAAATCATACGATTTTCTCACAATTTTTTATGCAAGGAAACTTGCCGTAAATAAGTTCCACGTACACCCTTTCTGTTATGTAGGGTTAACAATAAAGTTGAGTGTTACCATGCAGGTAACAGCATAAGCATAATGTAAAACGTTTATGAATAATGGTTTTGGCGGTTTTATAAGTTATTGGCTAAAAGTGATTAGTAAATTGATTGAATACTTACTGAAATCGGCAAAAGTTAAGCTTTGTTTGCTCTTTTCGGCCATGGTGAATGCCTTCAAGCTTTCGAACTCATATTCGAAAACAAGCGTCTTGCGTGACGCGTCCGGAATGTTCCGATAGAACATCAATGATTTTTCCGCCTCGTCTGTTTTTCCCTTCCGCAGCAAACAATATGGCGTCTCCGGCAGTAAACAAACCAGCCCGAGAAAGGCGACCGGCAGGCAAAGCATAACTTTCGGTATCGTGTAGTACGATAGGTAGTTCCCAGCGATGTACGATGCCAGCAGGCCAAAGTTTATGTGCAGAATCGTTAACGAACCGAGCGTTCCTCGGATTCTAGTGAAAAATGGAATGGTAGAAGTAAACAAAAGTTGAAAGCACAATAAATTGTGAGTAGAATTGGCTCACATTGCTCGCTACAGTGAGCAGGTTGCAACCGACGACATACTTTCTGTCCGCAATATCAGCCACAAACAGCGGTAGGATGCTGCAAATTCCTCCCCCGGTGAGTCCGGACATGACCCGTGCAACGTAGATGTAGTAGACACTGTCACCCACCATCAGAAGAGTCCACAGAATCTGGTGGGATACCAACAAATGGTAAATATCTTGTCGACAGCTCAATTGAGTTATTTTTTTGCCTCCCACAATATACGTACGAGGTGAGGAACGGCAAGCAGCAGCAGTCCCACTTTCTTGCCGAAATACGTATGAATCAGAGCAAACAGGATTGTTCCCGTCATTCCACCGATGCACAGACAGGATCCCACCCACGACGCTTCCTCTACCGTGATGGGACCGCTCGGGAGGGGTGTGTCGGCTGACTGCAGAAGTGGGATGATTGGGGCCGTCCATCCAACCGTGACACCGTACCCGATGGTTATTAGATGAACTAGGTGGAAAAGGTGAAAAGCGGATAGCTGTAGTCAGATACGGTGATTAATTGAGGCAAGTTCGAGGGGCAGTTGTTTTGCTTTTATTTATATACCCGCTAGCAATGCCTTGAGCTGGTGTCGGTACTGGTGGGAGAAGAAATTGGCGTCGTTGGCCATCAACAGATGTGATATTTTGATTATTGGTGTACGCAATGTTCAATTTTTCAACTTCCTCACGAGTGCACCTCTCTTTTTTCGATAGCGATCGAGAATTGTGTTTTATTAGACTTTTCACCCTTAAAATTAAATAATTATCTAATACTAAATAGGTACTATCACTAAAAGGTATTTCAACGACAAACGACTTGCGCATGGCAATGAGATTGAAATTGCATACAAGATTGTATGCTACGACAAAGAAGAAGTCAATAGAAATTCTTCAAAAGGGCTAATGAGACTTTTGTAAACAAACTTATTTCGCTCATTATTCCGCTACCGAGTTAAATTTCATGAAAAATACACATGAATCAACATCTTTATCCTTGGTAGAATCAATTTCAAATGTTTTCTGTGTTGAAATGATAACAAATTAGGAGAAATCAGCAAAACAAAAGTTTGTTTACAAATCTTATTAGCCCTATTCAAATGTTGATATAGAAGTAGGGTATCGAATGGTATTTCTGACAGGAAAATTTTCGTATGAAGCGAAGCTTGAAAATCACTTAATTTTATCGAATGTTCAAGAAAGCATAAGTACGACGTACTTTTCAATATAGGTGGCCCCTTTTCAAAATTTCAGAGGAAAAAGTAGGTAGAGTTTTTGAATGCTAGTAACTTTCATTGTACTGAACGGAATTGCACCATATACGCACTAATGTGTATCAATCTTTATTTTATATTCAATTCGTTTATTTGGTAAGGCACGTTTTCGTTAGCTTTTAGGTGCCAATTTCTTTGTTTTACATTTTGAATTTACGTTTTATACATAAAATTATCATTATTATTTTTAAAATTATTAGGGAAATTTTACAGTTTCAGGATTTTTAGCAGGGAGTTTATTGGACCACCTAATTATTAACAAGTGGAACATTTTACAACCATATGAAAACTAGGAATAACTAGAGGGAATCATTCAATTTTATTTGTATTTATATGAAAAAGTCCAACTGACAATTTGTCTAAATGAACTAAACTAAACTAAGGTAAACTAAACATAATTAAACTAGTGACAATACACGACGACGAAACTGCGAAGAATTCATGACGAAGTCGAAAATTTCAGCAAACTCGTTAAAGCGACGACTCATTGCTAAAATTGGACTATTGTAACGTAGTTAGTGCTGCTCTGAAATGCGCAGGTCTCGAGGGCAAAGAGAACGGGTAGGCACTTAGAGGCTGATTTGCGCTAGTAGCTCCGGATCATCATATTCAGCTAGTAGAATCTTTGACACGAAGGTATCCTGCGCTGCATGTCTCCGATGTGTTAAAGGATTATGTTCTAAAAGACGACAACGGTCCTCGTACGGTGGCAGGTTTAACGGATCGTTCCACGGCAATTCACGTAACGCATATCGTATGAATTTATGCTGGACTGCTTCAATCCTAAGGCTCCACGTTGCTTGATAGGGGCACCAAACGACGTTTGCAAATTCCAACTGCGGGCGCACCAATGAGCAATAAAGAGCCTTGAAACACAGAGGATCCCGAAATTCGTAGGAAATTTTGAAAATAAATCCCAGTAATCGATTGGCTTTGTCGATGGTCGCTGAGACGTGATGAGTATGCGTTAGCTTTTAATCAAAAATGACTCCTAGATCCTTCAGGTGGTCAACGCGTTGTAGCTGAGTTCCTGCTATGTTATAGTTGAAGGTAAGCATAGCTGATGACAAAACATTTTGCAACACTAAGGACCTTCATGTTTCTTACACACCAGCTATAAAAGGTGTCGATAAGATGCTGTAGCTCACGGCTGTCGGCTTCATTTCGTATAGCAAGAAAAAAATTTAAGTCGTCAGCAAAAAACAGCTTTCCTCCACGCCTTAGAACGAAAACCGCATCGTTCGCGAACAGTAAAAAAAGTAGTGGACCTAGCGAACTACCTTGAGGAACTCCGGAAGTGTTGATAAAGGATTCTGAAACAATATCGCCAATTTGAACAACGACGTCACGGTGTACAAAGTAGGATCGAAACCAATGGCAGAATCTAGTAGAATATCCTAGCTTATCAAGCTTTGTTATCAGTATCTCATGATTAACTCTATCAAAAGCTGCCTTTAGATCAGTGTAAATAGTATCCACCTGCAACTTCTTAGACAATTATTCCGTTGAAAATGACGTGAAGCAGACGAGATTAGTCTCGACCGAACGTCCGGGGAAAAAATCCGTGCTGGGATGTACTGATGTAGTGCCGACAAGCAGAAAATAACGCTTCGTTGATGATTGATTCGAATACTTTAGATTCGACTCCAAGCGAAGTGATTCCGCGGTCGTTCTCTATGTTGCATTTGTCACCTTTATTAACATTAGCGGGGTTAATCCCGTGGTTGTTGACTCAGTCGACGGAGATGTTTCGTGTCAGCTTGAAGTCGTATCAAACCATCGTTGGTGTACGGTACAGGCGGAAGAAGGCGCTGCTGATAATGAAAGAAAATGTGAAAAGGGCAGTTAAATCTTTATATTAGTGGTTTTAGGAAGGTGTATACGAGGGACATATAGAGGAGATCGCGGCTTGCCAGTGCATCTCGAACCGGGACATTGGGTGATCTTCCTCGGGTCCGAAGGGAATCGAATAGTTGAGATCTGGCAGGACAGCACTCGGCGCATGCCCAGACAATATGTTCGATATCGTGTTAACCGTCGCTACAAGCGCAGATACCGCTATTTGCGAGCCCAATACGTCGGAGATGAGCGTCTAAGTGTAGTGAATGAACATGAACCGAGACATCGCACGTTTGAAATCCCGACCTACTTCCATTCGTCTGAACCAAGGTTTCGTTGATATCTTCGGGATAATAGAATGTAGCCACCGTCCTAACTCTCTATTGCTCCAATAATGTCTACCAACTTTCTAGCGTCCTGTGACGAGATATATTGAAACATTCATTGAAGCAGATTGGTTTTTCGTAGATGTCACCTTCTAAAACACCCGCCTTAGCTAAAGAGTTCGCTACTTCGTTACCCGAAAGGACCAATGCGGGGCAGGGCCGTAGATATAAAATACGGGCCCGGGGGGTCCAACGTGCGGGCCCCCACCACTGTATATTGCTCGTGCATCACAAAGTTAAATTTAAAATCCATTGAACTTACTGATATTATGTACCTATATTACACTGAAATTATATTGTTATGTACACGCAGAAAAAAATTTAGTACAAATAAACAAATTTTGGTTTTAAATAATTTTTTTTTGATATAGTGACAAACAAGATTCAGGTTTGGATTAATACTGTTGCTTGAAATTACCAACCAATTCATTTGTTGACTTTTCAATAGTTTCAACAAATATTTCGTTTGAAACAACAAAATCATGATAAATTTAACCGAACAAACAAGTTCGAAGAAACAAAAAAAAAATCTTTAGTATTCACAGTAAACTGGATGTACCTAGAGAATTTGTACTAGCGCTGTACCCAAACAGAAGGTATGATTTACCAACTAATAGACTAATTTCTATGCTATGTATTCTTTTCCATGTATAAGGTAGTCGTAATAGATTCGTAATTACCTAATTTAGATAGAGTGAGTGGGGGTATACTTCTAAGTTCGTGCACTTTTCTGGACGTCTAAGTAAATTGTACCTAAATTCCACAAAACTGCTCATACTCAGCAGTAGGTAACTTGAATCCACCTAAAATTTGTTAATTGATTATCAAATCTCAGCGGTTATTACATAAAAGCAGATAAATGTTATAGGGATTGGACCTATTTGTATGTAATTTGTACCCATTTTATGGGTACTACGCCACTATCAATTTTCTTATTATATTATATTATATTATATTATATTATATTATATTATATTATATTATATTATATTATATTATATTATATTATATTATATTATATTATATTATATTATATTATATTATATTATATTATATTATATTATATTATATTATATTATATTATATTATATTATATTATATTATATTATATTATATTATATTATATTATATTATATTATATTATATTATATTATATTATATTATATTATATTATATTATATTATATTATATTATATTATATTATATTATATTATATTATATTATATTATATTATATTATATTATATTATATTATATTATATTATATTATATTATATTATATTATATTATATTATATTATATTATATTATATTATATTATATTATATTATATTATATTATATTATATTATATTATATTATATTATGTTATATTATATTATATTATATTATATTATATTATATTATATTATATTATATTATATTATATTATATTATATTATATTATATTATATTATATTATATTATATTATATTATATTATATTATATTATATTATATTATATTATATTATATTGTATTGTATTGTATTGTATTATATTACATTATGTTATATTATATTTAGGGATGGACGAATCGATTCAGTTTGGTCAGCACTTTGAAAAATTATTGTTTGAGATAGATCGAGAGAGGTCCGGGGCTTTGAGACACGCTTTCGTGTTACACATATCTGAAGTAATTTTGTATGATAGATCCATTTTCAATAATGGACCCAATTCGTTTTGTTTCTCGAATACTTTTGGAGAGAATGTAGACGCTCAAATAGCGTATAGGCGCTTTAGAATAATTTCGAAAAGAGTTGGGTAAACTAATTTTCTTTACTTCTTTCAAATATTTGGATCACATGTTAATGTGAGAAGAGGTTCTGCTATTATTTGACAATCTCAAATTTAACTGCAACTGTTGCATTTGACGAGAATTCCCATTTTTGTCAAAATCTTTTCAAATGCTCCATCTAGCTGTGCCTTCGGTTGATTGAAGCACATACTTTACCATTAGGTTGGATATAACAAAACCTACCAAGCAAGCTTAATAACGTATTAATAGGTAGCATCATATATATCATGATATAGTGACAAATTGGTGGTACTTATGGATTGTTCTTGTGTGTTTGTTTATATATTTAATTATTAAACTTTCAAATAACTATGTTTATGATATGCATTATTTTCACTACATCCCTAAGATTCAATAATGCATTAATCTAGAATAGTACACTCAAGTTTTTTTTTACGCGGTTTTTTTTTGCGCGGTATTTTTTTACGCGGTTTTCATTTACGCGGATTTTGAAATTTACACGGTTTTCATTTACGCGGATTTTAAAATTTACGCGGTTTTCATTTACGCGGATTTTGAAATTTACGCGGTTTTCATTTACGCGGTTTTTGAAATTTACGCGGTTTTCATTTACGCGGATTTTGGAATTTACGCGGTACCCATCAATGAGGTTCCCTTTATCGCGGATTCTTAAATTTAAGTAGTCTTCATTTACGCGGATTTTGAAATTTACGCGGTTTTCATTTACGCGGATTTTGAAATTTACGCGGTTTTTGAAATTTACGCGGTTTTCATTTACGCGGATTTTGAAATTTACGCGGTTTTCATTTACGCGGATTTTGAAATTTACGCGGTTTTCATTTACGCGGATTTTGAAATTTACGCGGTTTTTATTTTATGCGGTTTTCATTTACGCGGCTCGTATCCCCCGCGTAAAAAAAAACCTGAGTGTATACAGTTACACTGTATATTTGAAATGGATTGCACCAACCACCTTATGATTGGAGGGCTAAATGATGGAGTGTTGCCGCCCGAACTTTAAAAAAAAACATTTTTTAACGTTTACTTCCAATACAACAACTGCCTCTTTGAAAAAACACCAATGAATTTAAGGTTTAAAATATATAGTAGCAGAGTATCATGGATAATTGAATTTGCTTTTCTTAGTAATTTCATTGAATGAAAAGTTTTAATCCGCTATGTGTTTGACATTTCCAATAAATACAATTACGATTGCAAAATTCGTTTACATATGATTTTAGAATGCCTTATCTCAATCATTATATGTTTAAATTACACTGATTCAATTATTCATGTACATATTTCAAATACTTTTGTATTATCCATTATATTTATCATATTATTTACATTTATTATATTCTTTATTTTCAGTTTATTCATTGCATGCTACTATTTGAAATATATATGCTCCATTCGCTGCAGCCACTGTGTTCATAATTTTCGCAGCACGCATCATTTTCACTATGTTTTCTTCATTATATTTATTGCGTATATTTATTTGTTATTCTCATTAAATGAATTACATTAATTGAACTCATAGTATTTATTAAATATTTCGTTCAATTTTTATTACATTTAATTAGTTCAACACATTGCTTTATTTATCTATATTGAGATCTATGATTGTTTATTATGCTTTATTGAACTTTAAATTACATGCACTAAATACACTTTAAAGCAACTGAGAACTGGGAGGGGCTGGGAGCACCAGGGTATCATACGAATTGAGGACTGGACGAGGGAGCGTGGATAGCCAGCCCAAGTCATTTGAAGGAAACTTGTTTTCTTCAGAAGGTCTAATATGAGTTTGACGCACCCTTCTCCAAACAAACCATTAGGTGGGTAAAGCATGTATACGAAATTTTTTACCTTTTGGCTGGAATATTATTGTTGGAAGGGATTTTTTTCCCCGCGAGGTACGCGTAAGTGTCTCTGCTGACGGGCCCGCCCAACTCTTTTTGATTTCCCTTTAGTAACAGCGATAATGTGAAGGTCCCACGATAAACTATTTCGGGGCTACAGTAAGTCTACCCGCATTCACTGGAAAAACCTTGAGCTGATGGTGGCTTAATATCACATCATCACATCACTACGCCACTATCAATTTTCTAGGTATATCCAGTTTACCGTGTTAACCAAAGGAAAGAACAACTCAAATTTAATTGAAATCAAACAAAGATGCTGTTGGTTTTTAACAAAGGGATCAGTTAGATCTAACAAATTTTATTTTACTGTTTACTGTTTCTATTTAAAATGCAAGCAGAAGTATTTGTTGAACTAAACCAAATACATGCTTTCGAGAAACGACCATTTCAGTTTGAAACAGTCATTCGTCACGTTTTGATTCAACTAAACGTTTTATTGATTTAAAAAGGCCTGATTCTTCTGCGTGTACCAGTTTTTTGCTCTAGTCGTTTGTAGTGCCAATGATGGAGGGCTGTTAATAGTCTATAGTACTTTGAATACGTCTTCGTACGTTTTGGTGACTTTGAAGAGGGATTTTTCGTCAATAGTATTAGTAAAAGTAAAGAAATGGAAAGATTAAAAATGTAGTACATAATTGCAAAAATTATAAACATTATCTAAACAAAAAATTCCCTTTGTTCAATTGTAAAAAAAAACAAAATAAAGGGAAAACTTTATATTGAAAGTGTGCACAGAAAAACTAAAAATCGCACAATCAACCACATAAACAAATTAAAGTCAGTTGTCATAAAATGTATAATTGAAAACAAAAACCAAAACAAAACCTGTAAGAATAGATAAAAGAAAACAGGAAACTAGACAATCAAATTGCAAAGATTAAAGAAGTCAAACATTGTTGAACAAATTGTAAAAATTATAAAAAAATCGGCAGATGTTGAAAAATTTTGAGAAGCAATGAAAATGAAAAAAAAACAATTTAAAAAATACGAACATTGATATAAAATAAAAATGCATAAAACTGAAAAGCTCGAAAAAAATAAAATATATTCAACATTAAAAACAAGGAATATTTAAAGCAATAGAAAAAGTGAATAAAGCGTTAAGAATGCATAAAAGTGGAGGAATAGACAATAAAATAAACAAGAAGAAATTTAAAAAATGAATTGAACAAAAACGGACAAAATGGAAATCAAAAAATAGTATAAAACTAAAATGGTATACCATAGAAACACACAAAATTGAAAAGAAAATAACAAGAAGAAATTAAAAAACTGATTAGATTATTTAAAGAATGTTTTCTAGAAAAATAAAAAAAATGAAAAACGTTTGTTTGGATTGGAAATGGCCAACAGAAAAAAGCACTTTCAAAATAGGTTATATGGAAAAATGAAGAATAACAAAAATGAACAAAATGAAAGATTAAGGAACATGTGTAAAAAATAAAAAAAATTATAATAAATTAGCAATGAGAAAAAATAAAACTACGGAAAACGGAAAGCTAAAAACTAGAAAACATACGAGAAATGTAGATAAAGGGACAATGAGACATTTTGGAATGAATTTAAAAAAGGAAAAATTCAAAAATATATAGAGAAAAAAGAAAATAGAAAAAGGGAATGATAAGAAAGAATGGAACTAATAGACTAATTTTAAAGGTTTGACGGAATGACAAAAGAAACAAATGAAAAAGCAGGGTATTAAAATATGAAACAAGAGAAAAAATAAAATCGAATGGAAAAATTACAAATGAAATGGAAAAACTCGGCAATGACTATAAATTAAGATAAGTGGTATGGATAAAAATGCAAAAATAAACAGCGTGAAAAGTAGGATAAATTAAAAATATGGTAACAATGGAAATAGATAAAAAAAAAGCAGGATGTTGAAATTGCAGATATAGCACGACTTGCAGCCTTCACCAGTGTTTGATATATGCGAAAGATATCAAAAAAGAAAAGTGTTTAATATAACTTACCACTAAGTCGCCCAAAAACAGTGCTTTTTAAAGTGCTGAAAAAATTGATCAACGAAATTTTAACAAAATTTTAAAAAATCCATGTAAAAATGGGGAAAATAGCGAAGCATGGATCAAATTACAATTAAGGGTTGTGGTTGGATTTTACGCTATGCTGGTTTCGAAAACATTCATAAAAGCTAAATAGGCTCTGCTTTATTTCTTATGTAGTTCGTAGCACAAAATATATCATATATTCTTCACATTCACCACAGCGTGTAATGTTGTGATAGAGCATTTAGGTGTATTTTTTCGCAGTTGTGAAGAGTTTTGTTGATTTAGTGGGGGCAGTGCTTCACATACTTGAATATCTGCAAAAATCAAAAAGCACCAACCACTCTCGCTGTGAAGGATAACCCAAGCGAACTGTGCTCTGCTCTACAGTAAACAAACGCGGGGCGTAAAATCACACTTCAGTGTTTTTCAAGAATCTTTGTGAGGAGCATATAATCCGCTGATCCATTGAAGTGAAGGTCCTGTGGGGTAAAGTGAATCTGAACCCAAATGGTGGTGAGCACTTTTTAAATATATTGGCCAACACCGAGAGGGGCCCTACTTATCGATTAGGGTCTGCAACCCGAGAATGATGTTTATGTGTGCTAGACTATTTATAAAATGATGCTGAGAGTTCCTGATGAAGAAAAAATTGCAAAATTGCAAAATAATCCACTGGATTCATCCGGGCGAAATCCGAATTACATGAACAAAGACCCGGAATTTGCCTCAAAAAAACCGGTGTGGCAACCCTAAATAGAAGGTTGAGAAGTTTTCTTTTTCTTTCTAATTACTTTTGATAATTACCCAGCAGTTGCGAAGACATGACAATAAATAAAAAAATCGATTTCATATTGACGAAATTTGAAGACAACCTCATGACTTCTATTAAAATCATTAAGTCTGATCTAATTTTTTTCGATTATAGAAATTTTAATCTTAGGGCCATTCACTTCTTCATTCAAGTTAGAAAATTTTCTTTTAAAAATTTTCCATTCCTATGTGCGAGTTTAGGAATCGAACCCAGATGAGCTGCGTACATGGCAGTCGATGTACCAACTACGCTATGCCCGTCCTGGTCTGATCTTCTAATTGGGTATAAAAACATATATTTGATATCCAATATGCACTAGTTTACAAAATCATACACAAGATATTGAATTTTTTTGAAAGTATTGACCAAAATTTTAGTTTCCGTTAAAAATCCGGGCCCCCTTTAAAGCCCCGGGCCCGGGGGGGAACACCCCGTCCCCACTCCCCTCTCGGCGGCCCTGATGCGGGGGTACCCAAACTAAGGTAATCTTGTACTATCTTACAGACAAAGCACGCAGGAGTTCCCATATTTCCCTCAGATAATATGGAATGTACTTTCGTGGTTCAATCAAACGGAGAGCTTCTATTGAGCTGAGGCTGTCCGAAGAAGTGAGGTAATGATCGATAGGCAAAATATCAATAATCCCAAGGGTACACTAAATAGCAGTGAGTTCTGCGACGTAAACTGAAGAAGGTTCAAAATTTCACGAACAATTCCTAAAAATAATTTGTAATATATTTCTATATCGAAAAAATCAAAAAGCATAAAAAAATGAGCTTGCCCCATTCATAGGGTTCTAGAGTGCTATGCATCAAACCTTTTTATCTGTATTATGTATAGTCTGGACATTGAAAATAGTGTCTACTCCTACATTTTTTTGCACCTTTCTGTCATATACGTAGTTAAAGTTGGTGTAAACAAATTTAAAAATCTTTAATAACTTTGAAACGAATCAAATTTTTTACATGCAGTCTTACACAACATTATGATGTGGTAATACCGCAGCATTTGTCTCGAACATCGTTTGCACGAAAAGTCACAGTGGGAAAAGTTATATTAAAAAAACTAAATTTAATGGGGTTGACATAGAAAACCTTTTATAAATCGATAACCTGTAGTCCTATAAGTTCAAGTTGTTCAACAAAATTCTTCAGTGCGAGAATTTCCAAAACTTTCTTCCTCATCAGTATAAAAAGTTAATTTTTCTAGTTCAATCATAGTAAGCCATGCTTAATTTTAACTTTAATCGGATTGTGGGGATTTCACTTTTTGGGGTTTCCGGCCACTGACCCTTGTCATTTCACCCATATTTTAAATGGTTTTTAGGGCGAGGCAAAATGATCGTTTTTTCAGCACAGCATTTTGTTGGTTCCATCTGGTGCCCCAAATAACTGTGCAAAATTCCGACTTTTCTACATTTTCAATTCCACGGACAACAGCTCTTCATGCAATATGCAACTAATCAGATAAAAGTATAGCCCAGGATATGCTGAACAACTTTGCCGAAAGATGTATGGTGTTACAATGTCTCTAAAACAAGTTATAGCTGTTCAAAATTCAATAGTTCGAGTTAAACGCCAAAAAAAAATTTTCGCTGCCGGTATACCAATGATATTTCATATAGCAGGCCATTGAGGTTCTACATTTAGAAATTCGAACTGAAATATTGTCGAATTGGAATGCTCAGATGAATTATTTTAAAACATTTGCACAATTTCCCATGCATAATAGTAACGAAGAAACGAAACATAGTTTGTCCCTTTGCATTGCCTTAGAGTTGAAAATGCTCCCCCAGAACTAATACCGAGATGTAGTTCCTGGGAGGAATGATGGCGGAGCCCAATGGAGTTTAGTCGGTATTAATGGCAGCGTCACCATTCGAGCCCGACACTCCCCCAGTGCAGCCCGTGTGGTAGATTGGACCCTACCAATAGCACGTGTACTGGGCTAGGACGTAAAGGTCTTCTCCATTGCAAAAAAAAAGAGTTGAAAATGCAAAAAAGTAGGATTTCTCATACTAACACAGAGAACAGACATATAAGCTAGAACAAAGTTTCCTGAAAAACCTGTGTAAACAGTTAAATGAAAATACGTTGAAAATCACCATCGCATAAAGGTTCGCATACATGAAACAACATTGTATACAATTTTGCACGCAATGCCCGTATAGCGTTTGCTGGTCGAGCTTGTGGCAAGTTGCTACTTGCTGGTGACATTTCAAAACGACAGTTTTATTTCTTACACACATTGAAAACTTTACTTGTATGTCAGTTCTCAGGGATACTAATCTATCTATCTACATATCTATCTATATATCTATCTATCTTCTATCTCTATATATAAAAATCAATGTTTGTATGTATATGATTTATGGACTCCGAAACAGCTTAACCGATTGCTGTAAAAATTTATACATAGTAGGCATTTGTTCTGGAGCGTGTTTGTGTGCTATTGGTTGGGGATTATCTGCCCGCCAGATGGCGCTTCAGAACAAATTGTATTTTCCTCCTATTTCGTTGAAAGTCGCAGCAACGCGCGATGGGTATTAGCTAATTTCCATATAAATTTCAAACGCAATGCGCTACATCGAGTCAACACCAATCGACTCCAAATGAAACCAAAAAGTGGAAGTTAAAAACACCCAAAACCGAGGTTAGCAGGGAGGAGTTCCGCAATATGTAGGTAGAAGCAATGCAAAGGTTTTTGGCGTTACAAGCGACAACTTTACTTTTTGATCCCCAAAAGTACTCCTCCGTAAGAGTCTTCTCGATCCAAGCGAATAATATTAAAATCGTGAAAGTTGGGGTGTATTTCTGCAGTAAACCATATTTCGCATAGTACAAATGCATCGCATTTCTTCATATTTATTATTCGATTTTCGAGATAATGCTTCATCAATTTGAATTGAAAGCGTTCGGTTTTGTCATAAAAAAAATCCGCCAACTTGAAGTGGATGATTGAGGGAGGCTTTGATTTTGAATCTTGATAGCGGTAGATTTTACCAAAAAGTGGCATTTGAAAATGAAAATTCGCATCACTGCCCGCTTCTATTAGCTTGCCACAGTATTCTTAGCAGATGAGACTTGCACCATATTCATACCAGCATTCACAGCAACGAATTGATTCAAGTATTGTTTTCCTATAAATTTCGGCACCACCATTTTAACACTATTTTTGTTTTACGATTCTCCGACAAATTTTCCACTTCATTCAGTCATGCTATCGCGAAATCACACTGCACAGAGATGGTGGCTGCCTAGACCATAATCTTGATCCCCACAGACTGGCACTGTATTTACTATTTGACCGAGTTTCCGTCTCTCTTGCGACAGACCAATAGCGTCGCGTCTGATAATGGGATGTGATAAGGATGCTGTCAAGATGAACACAGGTGTTATAAAAATGGCTTACATTTATTAACGTAATAAAGTTTATACATAAAATTAAAGCTTACGAACAACTTATCCCTAGCATTTGAACTTGTCATGCGCGTAGTTTTTCATTGTTTGTTGTATATGATACAGGTTGTTTAATTATAATTTTTAATTTTGTTACTATTGTGGTATGACTCGACTGTTATAGCAATGTTAAACATCTATAGAGGTTCGCTTTGGTACGGTTTTCTTCTCAGAATCCAGCGATTCCGTGATTTCTTCGAAGCTTTTACCTTTCGTCTCTGGCACGTAGAATATCACAAAGGTGGCCGCTGCTACGCAGCAGCACGAGAAGAACCACATTACCCAGGAGAGACCAAATCTCTCAGCGACTGTAGGGAAGAACTTTACCACTAGAAATGCAACAGCGTGGAATTCGAGCAGGCACCAAGTAATGACGAACCCACGCACTCTCGGATTTAAAATCTCCGGCATTATGATAAACGGAACAATGGCAACTCCGATGGCACTGATGAATACCAGACCGGACAGTGTGGTCACCGGGATCCATTTGAAGAATTCTAGATTAACTCCGATTCCATTTAGGAATGTATAGGTTCCCATGGTAGCGGAGCAGATTGCACAACCCAATGCAGAGGTAATTAGCAGAACCTTCCGGCCTGCTTTATCCACGGTTACCGATGACACGTACGATCCCACCAGGTTGATCGCAGCGACGATCATGGAGCATGTTGCCGGTGAAAGATCGGAACCGGAGTCGCGGAAAATGCTATCGGTAAAGGTGATCAATGGTACCGATCCGGACATCGGATGGAACATCATCACTATGACACAAATTAAAATGCCTTTCAATGTTGGTTTGCTTACTGGAATGGAAAAAAGGAGGTTAGTGATCGTCAATGATAAAATATATACCAAATACTCACGTAAATCTTTAATGTGTAGCTGCACTCTTTTGGTGGAGCCTTTAGTGGCGTCGCTGGGCGTATCCTTGTACCTGGCTACTTCCGAAATGAATTTAGAAGATTCATTTTTAGCTTCACCTCGGTAGAAGCGCAAGGACCTTATCGCTCTCTGTAAACATGAAAAATGAAATTTATAATAATGCGTCAAACAATTGTAAAAAGTTTTAGCTGTAAATAATAGTGTTGATATCCCGAAACTTA
The DNA here is from genome assembly GCF_030247195.1 of Topomyia yanbarensis. NCBI lineage: Eukaryota > Metazoa > Arthropoda > Insecta > Diptera > Culicidae > Topomyia > Topomyia yanbarensis. The sequence goes on along the minus strand of NC_080671.1, from coordinate 170,638,471 downwards.
AGATTTTTGTTAATGTTCAAACGAAATCAAATAGTTATTACAATGGGTTAGACGGGAGCAATTATGTGAATCGGCCTCGATGCAGATTGCAGGTACGTATCCAATGGATAGTGCTCAAGCAAGCCGCCTTGGTATGCGCTGCAAACGATACAGATTCACTAGTGCACACTGGAAAATAAAAAATGATTTTCAAAATAGTGCTGATTGGTACCCAATAACATTTAGAAATATAATTAGCGCTGGTTTTTGAATTCTCAAAGCCCCCCTTTCATATTGTGAGAAACGTCAAAGTAAGCTCAGATGTCAAATTTCACATCATTTGGACAATTTTAGACCGCCCACTTCGCTTTAAGTTTTTGAATTAGATACTATGGGAAAATATGGAGGAAACATATATTAAATGCTATAACTTTTGAAGTAGTAATCAGAAAATTATCATTCATACCTCATTGTAAAGAAAATAACCTTGGTATTTGAATATAGATATTTTCATTTCTCGAAAAATACAGGAAAGTAGGATACTGGGTCATTTTGTTCTCAAAATCCCCTATTTTTATTAATTTTTCTACTTTGTGTTGCAAATCATACATATTTTGCAGGTTTTCTAATGTGAAAAAATCTTAGAAATCGAACGGAATCTTTGCGATCTTTGTCCGAATACGAGAAGTTGAATTTATAGGGCCTTTTGTCATTCATATTAAATTTTATCATTTTTACATTTCTTACAAAAGATATGTATAGGATTCGCCCAAACTTTGAAAACTTTTTCCGAGGCCCGGAGGGCCGAGTTTCATATACCAATCGACTCAGCTCGACAAATTGAGACAATGTCTGTATGTGTCTGTGTATGTATGTACAAAATGTCATGTAATTATCTCAGCAATGGCTGAACCGATCTTAATGAAACTAGTTTCAAATGAAAGGCCTAACGTGATCATTTGACACTATTATTTTTGTTTTGCGATATGTTGTTTACTTTCCGAGATATGGGTGATTTTGTCAAAACAAAGCGTGTTTTAAGCGAATAACATTCGACAAGGCGACCACATCGCGCAGATAGAATTAGAAAGCTTATGAAAAAACCTTTCTAACAAGATATAGATTGTCAAAATCCGTTCACGAGCGGATAATTTCTTAACATTTTGTATTTTTATTCCTCGCTTATCAATTTTCACTATCTAAAAATGAGACCGTTACATACAGAGTATTGCTTTACTGGTGTTTTAGGGGACAAACTAAACCGATTTTGAATATCGGGGTATGGAAACGCATCTACGTGATTCAAGGAATTCGATTCTTAAGACGTTTTGTGAATTACCTCAATAATATATAAAGTATTTCTCAAAAATGAATAAGTAAGTTTTCTTCAAAGACAAAATGATGTATAAGTTGACCTCATAGTGAAATTTTTCTAGAGTTTATGTATTTATCCCGTGAATAAGGCGTTGCGTTCAACGGTAAGGTATATGTTGGAGGGTATATTAATTCATAGATCACCAAGTAATCTACCTAGTAGTGAGATAAAAGATTTCTCATATAATTATACTCGTAGCATCACCGAGAGCAACTGTATTTTTAATCCCAAAATTCTAACGAAAATTTGGCTTCTTTCGCAAAATTTATGTTATACAGGTCATGGCGGAAAAATTACTTGTTACGTTATTTACAGTAAGGGTGTAAACAAATAAATATATCGCATATTATACCTATAAGTACAAGGTCGCGGCACTAAACATCATTTGCCATTTCTCACACTCCGCCTCTTTCTCACTCTCACTTACTCTCACTTACTCTCTCTCTCCCTCTCTCTCTTCTCTCTCTGCCCTTCCTTCGTGTTCGTAGTAACTGTCACGACTCACATCTTTCTTGTAGTTTATCCATTTCTAAGTTGTGTGATAAAATCTTCTGATAATCTGAAATATTTATTAATATCCAATAATGTGAAAACAAGTTTAATATTAATATTTGGTAAATAAAATATTTGTAGTCCAGAGAAAATTTGCAAAATGTTTGTATTATGAGAAAACTATAACTGTATCCAAATGTTCACACCGTAAAGATGAAAGGTGTATCTTTCCGAAACGTTGAACTATGGGTAGGCAGGCGACCAAAAATCGAAAACTACATCAACTCAAAATTAATTCAGTTCTATTCAGAGCTTTAATATACACTATAATTAAGGAAATTCATGACTATCTAGAAAAATATTTAACTTAACCGGGTAATATGGATGTTTGAAGATGAAAATTGCGTTGTTTAAAGTTTTCGTACCTGAATTGAATTTTATATGAATCATATGCTCAAATATATCATGTGAAAAGTGTTCTTACTTTTTGTGATGTATTATTGAATATATATATATATATATATATATATATATATATATATATATATATATATATATATATATATATATATATATATATATATATATATATATATATATATATATATATATATATATATATATATATATATATATATATATATATATATATATATATATATATATATATATATATATATATATATATATATATATATATATATATATATATATATATATATATATATATATATATATATTCATTGTATTGGTATGAACTATTATGAAGAACGACGGATCAAAGTCTAAAAATATCCACGAATTAGCTCCGGGAAAAGAAGTCTCCCAAAGACTCCACTCTCGATGGGGGATCCAAGTACAATGTTTCTTCTAACTTATTGTTGTCAATTTTTGCTCTATACTAAGTACAATTAAATTGATGTTTTAATGGCAGTCACAATTAGTAGAGAAGCGTTGGATGTACTGTGTACGGAAACGTTTGATCTGACTACATTTTTGTCTTACACATTACTGTGTAACAACAAATGAACCCGAAGGTACCCTTTTCATGACCAATGTAACTAGAAACATATTTATTCGCAGAAAATTAAGATTTGTAATGTCAAGTATGTCTATCCATCAAGAGCAGTATTATGTCATGTGACACCTTCATTGGACGCTTGCTTTTCCAATAAATTAAATACTTATCCTGAAAATTAGAGCCATTTCTTTTTCGTAGTATTGGTTTGTTTAGCACTCATTTATCCATATTTCCTGAATGAAAATTCCGAACGAAATAATATGCAAGCTATAAGGATGACTGGAAAGAGACTGCATTATAATCAACTGAATGGCTTTTGTGCTATCGACATAGCATAGCTTCAAACTATTTACGTGCAAATGAATGACGTGCAAATGAAAACTTACGCATTTACTTGCAAATTAAAACTTAGGTAGACATTTACCTTTCCCATTCACAAATCGCATTCTCCGTCTGTCGCTCTCTGTTTAAAGGGTTTGAAAGCACGTGTGACCTTGTCTTACTTTACTATCCAATATTGAATTCCAAAACAAATTGAACGTTCCAGGTTCCTTATAACTAATTAAGGTCCGTCAATAAAGTAGAAACACCAGATAATCTTAAACGATGCCGCCAAGAAAAGAACAACGAAAACGAAAAGGTGAAAACAAAAAAGAATGAAGACTTTAGAAAGTTGCATACTAATTAGCCGTTTTTCGGATGATAGGAATTTCAAAAACAATTCATAACTTTCTGAACAAATAGTTCTCAAATTCATATAATCCGGTTTATTCGTTTACTTTATTCAAAAACGATTTTTAATTTCATTCTAAATAGTCATTTTTTTCAGTTTCTTCATTTCAAGGATTTTATTCGTCTTGTTTATTTTATTCATTCGAACATTTCACTAATTTTAAGTATGTGATCTTTACATTTTAATTATTTTTTTTCATTCAGCATTCTTTTTATACATTTTGTTCATTTAATCTATTTTATTCGTTTTATTCTTTGGGTTCACTCTGATCAGTTTATTTTTTTCGTACATTTTATTCATATCATTTACTTAACTTATTTTATTCATTGTTTTCTTTCTATGCATTCTACTTGTTTTTTTTTTCAATTTATAAGTGTTTTCAGTTTCTTCATTTTAATAATTATTCAGATTTATTCATTTCGTCCAAATTATTTATTTGACACAATTTTTAACATTGCATAATTTTTCATTTTAATCAATTCATTTTCTTCTTTTTATTCATTTTATTAATTCTATTCGTTTTGTTTATTTGATACGTTTGTTCTATTTATTCATTTTATTCAATTCACTTTTTTATTAGCTTTATCCTTTTCATTCATTCCAATCATTTTATCCATTTCATTCATTTGATTCATTGTATTCACTGGATTTATTAAATTCATTATATCTCTTTGATTCGTTTGATACATTTGTTTCAATTGGTTCATTTGATTCATTTGAATCATTCGAATCATTTAATTCATTTGGCTCATTTGATTCATTTGATTAATTTTATTAATTTGATTAATGTGATAAATTTGATTAATTTTTAATTATTTTTTTTATTTTATTGGAGGTTTTATTCGTGCAGGGCTAGAAACTAATGAACGAGTTCTGCAAACTAGTGAATGATCCAACAGTGGCATATGTAAGAAATGTCTCATCTCACTGCTAGGTGGATTAAGCGGGTTTTTGTGCATATAATTCTATTATTCATCAATCAATTTCCATAAAAGTACCTTTTTGAAAGTGGAAAATTTAGAAACATAAAATTGTTTGATATTAAACATACAAACCACATTTTTCATTAAATACCATGAAATGTATTTTTTCAGAAATAAAACTTTTTTCGTGTGATCGCGAAGCGTATCTTACACTAGAAGCAGAAAATTTAATAGGTAATAATTTGTTGTTAAATGGAGTTGATTTGTGCAATTTATTGATAAAAATGGTGAATCGAAACTAAATGTCAAAAAATCTCATGTTTCCGAATTTTGCCAGCAACGAATCTCTTTATATTTTGTTCGTAAGGAAAAAAACGTTTTACCATCCTTTTACAATGTAGGAGTAATTCGGATCTCCCTAAGGGGCAATTCAGACCGTCAATTTTATTTAGTTTTTTTTGCGTTCATTTCGTACAAAAGTGGTGAGCGTCTATGTTTTCACCCACACAAAAATCAATCCATAAAATAGGAGCATCAAGCTTTCCAAAACAACTACCTAGTATTTTTACACTTTTAATTGTGACTTTAGTCACGGTTTTACCATTAAAATGATTTTTGTTTTGAGAATGGCAAAAAATGAAACGCGTTGTATATTTTTTTCTAAAAAACTGAACTGAGATTCATCTGTCAAAATTAATGTTTCTGAATGGCGCTTCCACAAATATGTACGACAGTCAAAAAGTCTCACGACTTTCTGAGAAATCGAGGAGGTCTTAATTACCCCCACGGTCTTAATAACTCCGGGTCCCCCAAAATTTGTAATCTAAGATGGCGATTTTCGCTTATCATGAAAGCTTAAAAACTGCAAAGATTACGGAATCTAATAATAGACACTATTTTGAAATCCAAAATGACAGTTTCCGGTTACCACAAAACAGTGAAAATCATAATCAATTTGGGAGCAATTTGAAAGCGGGTTGGTATTGGCACCTTTTTAAAATTTAGGATGATGACTTTTAAAAACTGCAAAACACAGAGTACTCGTTGGTGACGTTGTTCTTTGAAAAGGGGAGGTATGTAAGCAGCAATGGTTGAATGTAGCCATTTTGAAATTCACTATTCCAATATGCAATTCGAACCCCATCTGTTCAATAGCCGTGGCACGGCTGAATCTTCTCAGTGAATTTCAAAATGATCCATCGAGGGATTCGAGAGAAATTGCAATTTGAAGTTTTATGACACGTTTCATAAGGCTACCAGCAAACACCCACGGGTTTGGTCCTATCTCTATAAACAAAATTTTTTGTCTACTTATTTAGTACATGGCATTCGAAAGATATAGTAATCAAGTATATCTCCTGCAAGTTTGAAAATATTTCATTGACGGAATCGAAATTTATAACGGTTTGGATGTGGTATGCGGTCATAGATGGGTTTTCTACCAGACTTCAAGCGTGAATCCATGTTTGTCCATTGACTATTTAGATCGTTTATACGTGTCGCGGTTTTTAAAGGAAAACCTTACCATTTAATTACATAAATATAATGTACAAAAGGTGTTATTTATATGGTGCACTGAAAAAATATGAAAATAGGGTTGTCTACCAAACGTTAAATATAATGTGAAAACTAAAAAAATGAATGAAAGTTGGAATGTTTACTTCAAAAGGCCATATTTCAATGGTTAGTTGACCGATTCTAATTATTTTTTTCATTATTGAACAAATAGACGTTTCATCGTCAATTTTCATTAAAAAGAATATAAAACAGAGTCATTATCATTATTGTGAGTGTATTATCATTATTTAGTAAATATTTTTGTCTTAAAAATAGCTGCCTATCCATTTTTATATACGGTTTTAGGAACACCGTGGTGGTAAATTACGGGTTTCGTGCTTTCGATAGGGGCACATATTGCTTCGGGGCATTTTTTCGAGAAGAATCTAAATAGTCAGATTTTTCGTAGTGACAACAATTAGTTACTTAAACAATTAAATGCATTATGTTTGTGGTTTTGCGTATTTGATTAAATTTCCAGATAAAAATAAATACTTACAAATCGGCAGACCCGTTTCAGTTCCATAAACCCAAACCGCATAAAAGTCTTGTATCAAAAATTTTCAAAGATAATGGGTCAAAGACTTAATGAATTAAAAAGCCTGTAAACAAGAATAAGTAAGAGGATTCCTTGTACCATTCTAGAGATATCCGGGATCGACATGAATTTGATAAAAACACGATTTAAGTGTCCACAAACGATTAAACCAAAATTTATTTATTTTTTCAAGTTTCAGGAGGTTGTCCAAATTGGGATGGTTTATAAATATATTACTGAAATGTTATTATTTCAATATATGTAAAAAAAGAAACCGATTTTTTTTTGCAAAAGAGAACTCATATGCTTCCTTAACCCTTTATAAGGCCCAGAGTTTAGGGTTTTTAATGAATGTTATATTTATAGAAACAGGGTTCTTTCACTCAGTTTAGAATATATTTACATTTATTTCGTAATAACAACTGTTTTGAAAATATACTTGCTACCGCCCGTTAGAAAACGTCAGTCTTCGTAATGTTTGATGTATTTTCAACGAGATTAGTGCAAATATAAAGACAAATCGAGCTAAATCAGAAATTCAGAAAGAAATTAAGGTGGGTTACTGGTCATTGCCTGATTAACAGTAAATAACCCCTGGATTCTGAGGACAAGTTGAAAAATGAGACCACAGATTACAGACGTTCATTTATTCATTATATTTTTTCCTTGCAAATTTACCACTCATGAACCAAATTTTCGGATTAAAAATAGTTGTTTTTACAAATTTGCATCACCAACTTATAGGATCTAGAGTATTTCATTGTACAAAAGGAAATCGCCGTATTTTTTTCAAAAAACTCCTCACCAATCTGACCCTTTTTTTCTGAATCCCAATAAAAAGTAATAAGAAGAGTTGTCAGACTCCTAACAAGTAGATTTTTATAAGAATGGAAATCTTTTCACTTCATATTCGTGTGTTATGAAAGAAACGAAAAGGTGGTATTATAGTTTTTTAATTCTTTTATTTGGCACGGCTGAAGGCGTTAGCTTCACGGAGCCTTGTGTCTTTTACATATTTACATGATGTAAACAATAAAAATAATAAACAATTAATTTTTTTTCCTTTTTTATTTCGACTATGTTAGTCACATTTTCTTTTTTTTTACGTTTTAACGACATTCAATTAGCTAGAGATTACTGGGTAGGGAAAGTTATGAAACTTAGAGCCATAGTACTCAAGTGAGAGCAAGGATGTGAAGTAAACAGATCGGAAAACTAGAAGTGGCAGGGTCATTAGAACAGGCTTAATATCGTGCGGGCTTAATTTTTGCCTTCTGATAATGAGGGTCGAGCTTAGGCAGAATAACTACGAATCACCCGAGTTCACTATCATGTGTCCTTGATAAAGGTAGACGTATCTATCTTTACCGTGACAACCGGCAAAAATTAAGCCACGCAAGATCACCACTGAAAACCTGTCGACGATTAGCATCAATCTGAATGATGATTGCTGCTGTTCATCTCTGTATGCCTTTTGAATGCCGGGATAGATTTTTATTAGACTATTGTCACTGTTCTTACATAATTTTTGCCGTTTGTCACGGTAAAGATAGATACGTCTACCTTTATCAAGGACACATGATAGTGAACTCGGGTGATTCGTAGTTATTCTGCCTAAGCTCGACCCTCATTATCAGAAGGCAAAAATTAAGCCCGCACGATATTAAGCCTGTTCTAATGACCCTGCCACTTCTAGTTTTCCGATCTGTTTACTTCACATCCTTGCTCTCACTTGAGTACTATGGCTCTAAGTTTCATAACTTTCCCTACCCAGTAATCTCTAGCTAATTGAATGTCGTTAAAACGTAAAAAAATAAATAAACAATTAATGCTAAGATCGATCGCGTACGCGCGACTTGCCATTGCGCGCGGAGATCCGTTTTCGTGTCGGAGAAATATTTGCATTCACGTCAACTATATCATGGGGGTCATATGTATCTCTGTCGTTTTCGCACATGTCCTGGTCATCATCGGGGTTACTGCCTTGATGCTCGTGATCAGGTGTTGTTCCTAACTTCTTTCCCTTTCGGGTCACGACCGTGAACCCTCCGTCATTGCTAGTAGCTCCCTCGTTGTTAGAATTAGCTGTTCAGTTTGTGGTACTTGACGCGGCTTTCGCAGTTGTCATTATTGCTTGAACAGCAGCCACAAATTTGGCGACCGTTTGTGGCTCAGGGAATGATATTGGAGACTGAGTATTGGTATTTCTTTCTGTAGATGAGCTTTTCTTAGCGGTTTCTGGGCAGGGTTGTCCGTAATGTGCCGTTTGTTCACAGAACTGGCACGTGTTAGTTTGTCCTTGATATGTACATAGAGTTCGCTGTATAATGGTATCACCCCCTTCTGTTGTGTACTGCAGGGTAAGGTAGGAGGGAAGGGGTTGGTCTACTCGCATTCTCACCACAAAAACATCATTTGCAATACCTGGAAAGTAGTTCCTCCACGTATCCTCCGTAATTGATTCCACTTCTCCGAAATACGACATGAATCTTTTAATGGCCACTTTGCAAGTACGTGGTGCCAAATCATGTAATTTAACTTCCACGTTTCCGTTATCCATATACACAGGGATCTTTATTTTTGTGGTGTCACAATCCAGAACGTGTTTCAAGTTGTTTTGCGAAATAAATCTTTTTGCCTGGGCGAATTTGTTGAACGTTATCAGCACCGCGTATCTGACGTGCTCCAACTGAATAAAACTGACGTCTGAAAAACGAAGCTGCATTTTCTCCTTCAGCAAATGTTCCACATCACCAATACTCGGTCTTATGCGGAATGACCGGAAGTCAATGGCCACTGTGTTAGCCCGAAGAATCACATTTTGTTGTCGAGACTCAGTCATCTTGATAGAATAATAGTAACGGTTCCCTTTGTTCTTCAGACAAAGCACACAAGAAAAAAGCAACTGCTTGCGCTGGTTTGGGTAGCAGCAGAGAGCACACTGGTATTATGACTGATGACTTTGGTAGTTGAGAATAGACTGTGGCATTATAGTTGCCACTGCCTTATACAGGGTTAAGGGGTTACATACCTTTTTGTTCGAAAAATGTCAAGAAAGTTTGAATTTACGTAAAGGCATAAAGTAATGATTTCATTACATCAAACTTATAGTATTTTGATATTACATTTTTCAGTGAAATAAACAAGGATAAGTTTATAAACATATCTTGATAATTGGCGGAGTTATGTCTTTTTCCACAAAACTCCTTTTTATTTAGGGGGTTTGCGATGATCACGATTGAAGACCAATAAATCAACTAAAATCCCAAAGCTCTGAAAATTCTATTAGTATATGAGTATTTATCGTACCTTAACGATTAGTTAAATAAAGAATAATTTTTTCCTGCATTCGGAAACGCTTTTGCTAAAAAATCGCTGTTTTAAGCTTTAAAAAATTGTATTAAACAATTCTCATCCACAAAACAAAAATTTATGCATAAAAAGTAATCGTTGAGGTACGAGAAAAATTAATTACGATCAAACAGTTGAAGAAAATCGCTTGAGTGGTAGTGGTTGAATCTTGATCACGGAAAAACGACATTTCGAAATAATCGAGTTTAAAATTTCAAGTTACCACTGCTCCAGGGAGACGAAGTGCGCTTGGATGCGCTATGACTTTCGATCTGTTTCGCGGATCTCTATAAAAATTTGGGAGAATAATCTCAAGGAGTTGTGCTTCCAGATAAAGTATTAAAAATTTCAATTCCTTGAAAAATAAAAAGGTATGTAACCCAGGGGAGCTGGTTAAGAGTTTCAGCAAGAAAAATATACTTTTTGCGATTTTTTTAAAACTTTGGATGAAGCTAGTTGACCAAAACTTTTGTGTATTACAGTGTTACGAAATTTCAAAATCAGTTACCTATTTCTGCTTGCATTTACCGAAACCGACATTCAAATTCAACGCCTCTCTCATTCATTCACTTTCCAGCTGACTGAAATTTTATGCAGAATCGAATGCTTGAGTGCAGAGGAAATATAAATTCATTCACCAACTAAAGCATTCATTTGTTATTATGTCTACAGTTTGAAGGCAGAAGTTAGCATCTTCAACATTTTCGTGCATAAGTGAACTGCGTAATCTATATCTGGTGCACTTTTGATCGATAATCCCTCTCAGAGCCAGCATAGAAATAAAATTCACTTTGCTTCTGAAACCGATCAAGTCCGTACCTGAAAGCGCTGCGTCGGGAGAACGAATGACGATGGAAACGAACCAAAAATTTCATTCATCGCAGCGGGCATGAATTGAATTTCGTTTTCTTTCAAGTTCATGCAGCGTAGTCAATTTTTTCAAGCTCTGGTGTATTATAATATATCATTTCATCCTGTAATTTTTTCATGCAAAAATATCGACAACCGACTCAGTGGCGAAGATTTTTGTAGAACGTCTCTGGAAAAACACGATTTGCGGTGTTAACTGCCATTCAAAATCTACTTAACCGATTTATTTAAAATTTTGCATACACATTCTATGTAAACCACCACCCAACCACTACGTTGAGTTTGCGAGATAAATTTTCAAAATCGAATTTGCCTTTTTGATGCCAAATGCCTTTAAAATGCATGAAACGTTGAGATTTCATGCAATTTTTTTTACTTATAGATAGGGTTCTGTGTTTTAACAGGGACGTAGCTAGGGGTATGCGGTGAAGGGTTACCCCCTACACACATTTCCACCCTTCTCTAATCCTCCCCCCACAAAGTGCCCTCCCATCAGAAACCGCACCCACCCCCCCTCTTCAAGTCTCCAACTCACCCACATACACCCCTTCCATCCCAATCACCTTCACCTAGTGGGTATACCAAGATAGACTGGGGTGGTTATTCAATCCCTTCACACGTACACCCCCCCCCCCCCCCCCCCCCCGCATGGTAAAATTAGTTTGCCGAACGCTAACCACCCCAAAATTATACATTTTTGCTTGAAGCAGGGGAAGATCCAGAATAAAATTTCCTAGTGGGTCTGACATTTCGATTTCGTAATGAACAATAATCGCATTCAATTAAAACCAGTAAAAATTTGGTTTGAAATGACCTCATCCGCCGCTAATTTGAAGTGTTTTATCATCGACACATAGTATCTCATGTTCGTGGCTGTCGATCCATTGTATGTAATAGACATTTCCACCATTATATTGAACGTGAGAAAGGCACAATTGCATCAATGATGTTTTTTGACATTGAAATTGTCGTACTGCACTATCTGGGGCACTGCCAGGGGCAGGGTGTCATTCTAAATTCTAAAATCAAACGATGTCACGTTTTTGCGTCACTATTTTGAACGCTAATAACTTTGTTATTTATGAATGGATTTGGGTCTGTTTATTACCAAATAATTCGGAATTTATTGAAATTATGTTTTATTGCATATTTTTTTGTATTTCAATAGCACACTATTGAAAAACAAACAAAAATGAATAGACCTCGGAAAACGTGAAAACTCCCATATATCAGTTAATCTATCCTGAGCAGAGCCGTCAATAGGGAGCACCTAAGCAACTCAATCAGATACGGGAGGCTATTTATAGAGGTACCGCTTGTTCGTTTCCGTCAGTCGTAGCTCGATTTTCGCACGAGTAGGACCTGGACAATAATGCAATACATTTCTCGACAAACATATGATTACGGCGTAAAAGCCAAATATCAAAATTAACTTCAAAGAGAAATTCCGGACAAACCGCTACTGGCCGAACACCGTTCACCGCACTAAATGCAAGAGAAAACTTTTCTCTTTTGTTTACTTTCAACATCTGTGATTGGCGAGTGACCGCTTGTCCGGAATTTTCATTCAAAGTGAACTTTGACAGTTGACTTTTACGCCATATCATATGTTTGTCGAGATTTGATTTGCCAAGTGGGTGGGTGGGCGCTCTTTGGTTTGAACACTGCAGGGTGTTCGTATGCTGCTTGTGTGTTTGTGTTGGGACTGGGACAAAGGGGACAAATTAATTTTTTTTATGATTGTGCGCGCGTTTGGTTAATCAGACGCAAAATGTTTTTGACGGTTGGTATGCATGTAGGGTAGTGAGCCTTTTGGCACACATCTTTTATAGTGTGGAAAGACGTGATGTGTTTTTGGCACTAAGGCATCTGGCATGTTTCTGCATGTTCAAAGCACGGGAAAACTTAATTGGGTTTGTGCACTGATAGAATATATTCGTAAATAGCTAAGAATTAGTTTCGTGCAGACAATTTTCATAAATTATACGAATTTTTCGTACATATGATGAATCGTTCGTAGTTCTATTGAAACACTTTTATTTTTTATTACGAATTTTTCGTTAAAACCACGAAACGACTTTCGTTGGTTTATTACGAAACAGCTTCATTCGGCAAACGAATTGTTCGCTGATATATACGAACATCTTTATAATATTCACGAGTACTATTCGTCAAACCGTCAACGTCAAAAAAGCTTCAATAGAGGTAGAATATGGAGTCATTGTTGCTATACGTCAGATAATTGTTGATCATCACGACGGTCTCAGTCTGACTATTTAGTAGCCGTATCCGTGCCCGCCGGTTTCAGGAAGATTTCCTGAACCTCTTTCGCTTCCAGTTGACCCAGAATCCAGAGCAGTACGGATTCAGTTGAGCCATCGCAAACTGTATAAATAAGTTTGAGTTTTTCTCTCCCGGAGCAATGTTAAAATAATATGCTATTTTTTCCTACTCATTATTTTACTGAATAATTTATAAAAAGAACAAATTCACGCGCATCACCATCTTCAACATTTTAGGTACACGATCAAACATATTCGTCACCGCCTTCTAGCCATCCTTCTCCCGGCGGCTCAAACAATCTAGTTGCTTTCAGCACCCTTCTTGCCGGTCACCCGCTGGAAGTCATCCATCTTAGTCGTTGCAATCGTTGACCCGATGAAGGCCAAATGATCGATAATGGTCGTCTCATCACCAGACTGGTTATCCTTCACGAACAGCTGCATATTCTGCATGTTCTGAAATTTGACGAAGTGCAACGGAATCGGCGATCCTGATACAAGATCCTTCTGCTTCAGTACCAGATCCTGCACCGAAGCTTGCGACTCGGCCATATCGAAATCGATGGTCCTTTGTTGATTGATAAAGATTCTCACCTTGTTTCGGTCCGTAAGAGGGCGGTGCTTTGAACTTGATGGCACTGATTTTGACCACCTGATTGAAGGTACCAGATGACCACCGCTGGAACTGAGCGCATTCACTATCGGGTGGTCGTCCGATTCGTTCAAACATTTGCACTGGTTCTTCTGGATGAAGGTGTTCAATCCCAACATTCCATGACCGTAATCTTCTTCAGATTCATCAACGCTGGCGACGTAATGTTTTTGTATTTTGGCTTCAAGCCCATTAATGTCAGCAGCCTGCATCCGGTCAACAGAGCCGTCTTAAGGCCCCTCGGGGCCCCTGGGCACAACTGAGCTGAGGGGCCCCTATAATTAAACAGTAGGGTGTCCCAAAATGACATCATGTTAAAAAAGTCATCGGGTTCACTTCTTAAATGAAAGGTTAGGGTATCAGGACTGCTCTGAACTGTCTTAGATTTTTTTCAGCATTTTTTATTTTTCTGGCGATCCAAATGGAGAAGTTTGGTTAGTTAGTATGTACAAATTGTGGATTATAAGAGTGACAGAACCTTGAAAACTTAGTAAAAAGTGTAATTTTTGGTGTTTTTCATTAGTTTTTCTTCAAAACTGGGTATCTACAAAATTTTAAAAGTATTGGAAACACATCAAATAGTTGAGCCAAATATAGGGGCCTATTTTTGCTGAAGAAAGTGTATAGCTACGGCTAGTGGGGTATGAGTTATTCAAATTTTTCCTAGATAACCTTTTTACATTTTATGCTATTCATAAAAAATAACACTGTTCTACAAAATAAAAGAATTTTAGTGTGCTTAGTCCGCATTTTGATTTTCGTAAAATAGTAGGAAAATGATGAAAAATGGCGTTTTCTTCTTGTCTCTACTACAAAGTTGCTAATTGTAATCAATTAATGCTAAGAGATAATTGAATAATTGACATAATCGATTTGATTAAAAGCATAGCAGAGAGCATGGTGTTGTACTAGAATTTCCTATTTTCGGAGGGCATATAATAAATTATGTTTACGGGAAGGGTGTATAACAAATTTTAACATATAGAATCGGAGAGTAAAATAGCTGGTGCCGTAACCTGTTTTTACTGAAGACACGCACGCTCTTGACAAAACTGCATTCTTAATGCCATTGTGGGTGTGTCCTGTACACAACCCTTTAATTTTTTTATTTTGATTATAGAGATTCTAATATTAAAGTCATTCGTCTCTTTTCGGGGTAGAGAGATCTCTTTTGGAAAATTATCTATCCCTTATGTGCGGGGTTGGGAATCAAACCCAGATGAGCTGCGTACAAGGCAATCGATTTACCAATTACGCTATGCCCGCCGCCCCGGTTCTCTTAAATTTGCCCCGTAGTCTTAAATTAAGCCGAAAAAAATATTTTGTGATTTTAAGTTTTTTTTCATGCATATTTGGAGCATGAATATAAATGTAAAATTAAATTCCACCACAAATACACACGACTTGTCGTGCTTTCTTCAACGAATTTTATTATTTTACACGTTGATTGAAAATTACAGTTTCTTTAAACGGAAAACCAATGCTCTTCAAAGCATTTTTATTCGAATATTGCTGTAAAATGAATGACATGTAATATTCCACAAATGAAAGTGTAAAATTGTATGGTTTTTGATGCTTGTATGTTTACATTAGTATTGATTTAAATGTCGTTTAAATTTCATTATATTTTAGTGTGTAGAACCTTGCGACAATTAAAACATAATAACATTATTAATAATTATTAACTTTTCAAAATAGCACTTTTCAATATATTGAAAGAGAACATTGCTGTTTATAACAAACCAGCATAGCTTGAAAATCAATTAGCCATAGCCATAGCCTGTGTTACTTCACCCTTTCATGCGCTCACTGTTTATAAACAACATTATAAACAGCTATGACTTTAGGTTTCGGCAAGACATGCTCTTTAAAACAAATGCGGCTAGGTTTATGGACTAACAAACGGCTTAACCGATCGCCGTTAAAAATTTATACGTAGGAGACATTTGTTATGAAGCGTGTTTGTGTGCTATTGGTTGGGGATTATCTGCCCGACAGATGGCGCTTCGGAACAGATTGTGATTTATTCCTAATTCGTTGAAAGTTGCAGCAACGCGCGACGAGTATTTGCTAGTAGTCGAAAAGCAAAGAAAGGAAACATTAATTATGATCGCATAGAACGATCGCTAATGGTTGTGGTCCCGTTAAAAGAAATCAAAGTGCAAAAAAACTTTTGTGCACTATCATCCAAATACATCATAGATCACTTATAATTGGCATACAATAGCATGGGAGGCTGATATAGTGAAATATTTTCATGCAACAGTATACTGCCCATGATCGCGCATTTGTCCCATTTTCTATGGGATTTCCTATCTTTATGACACTGATATGCGATCATGGGCAGTATAACACCTGGCCATGTCTTTACGATTCCTAGAAATACATCGTAGATCACATATGCTCTTGAAACATTCTGAATCTAAATGCTGATCAATAATGTCGGAATTACTGAAATTTATAAACTACCTTTCTCATATGCAGTTGATAGTTCCGAGATCACTCACATTAACCGTAATGTGTCCAACAAAAAACGCCTTTAACAGGCCAACTAGGGAACCCTGGTACCCACAAATTGAAATGCTCATAACTATGGCTTCCTTTAACCGATTTCGACATGTTTAGATGTCTTGAATTCAAAAACTTGTCCACTTTTTGATTCTGTAAAATTGAAACGGATTAATCGATCTGGTTCTTGGTAATCCGGATTTTCCGGAGTAATGTACCAGTACTATGGTATGATTTATAAATTTTAATAATGTCCTAACAATATGAGTATCAAAACTCTTCAAATTGTCTCGGAAGTCTGTTATTTATTGTCACGGGACCCTATGGAAATTTGAAAAATCTAATTGGAATGGAATGGCTACTCACGCCTTATGGGAACCTGCTTCGGATTGTCTGTTACGGGGTCCAATCACCAAATGGTTCCAAAACCACGAGATACAGCCTACTGATGCAATTCCAAGAATTTTGATACCCATATTTCTAGTATTCCATTTAAATTCACAAATAGTATCCCAGCACTGGATCATGTTTCCGGAAATCCAAATTCCCAGGAACCGAATGAAGTAACCCGATTCCTTTTTACCAAGTCTAAAAGTGGATGAGTTCCTGAATCCAGAACACCCAAAAGTATCAAAATCGGTTGGAAATTACCTTAGTTATTGGCATTTCAGCATTGTGGGTACCCGGGTACCCACGTCGGCCTGTTACGTAGTAAATAAATTCAGGAGCCCCTCCTTACTATATCAACAACATTATTAACCCAAAAGCTTGACTTAGTGAAGTTCTTAGAACTTAGATGTCAAAAAGTTTCAATTTCCAGCTGTGGATTAAACATGGGAATTTCATTAATTGAAACCTAAAAAGGTACCCGAATACTGCGTCCGACACATAACGGTTAAGTACATAAACTATTCAACATCTTGTAGAGAAAATGAAGCATTAATCGGTTATGTGCTGCAACTGGGCCTAGAACTCGTACACTGCAGAGGCAAACAGTTACAGATTTAAATCTAGATATACTCACATCTTTCTTTTCCTTGGTAAACAGATATTGCGGAGATTCTGGTAGGAACATACACCCAACAGAGTATAAAATGCAGAACGCCAGTGCGATGTAAGTAACGGTGTAATAATCTAAATAGTAACATAAAATAAATCCTAACAATATACCAAGATTGCAAGTGATGGATAAAATGGCCCCCAAAGTTCCACGGATTCTGCAAAAAGACAAACAGAAGTGTTGTCATCAGAAACTTTCCTCAGTCTGGGGTCCACCAAAAGTAATCGACGCTTCATACCTATCTTCCGAGATTTCCGACACGAATAGCGGTATGATGGAAAAAGTGCCTCCTCCGGCAAATCCACCGAGAATCCTGAAGGTGTAGATCATCGTCAAGTCTCTTGCAAAGATCACCACAACCCAGCTAGCCTGTGACGATGGAGAAACAAACAAAGCAACAGTTTTAGTCTAGGGTTTGGGATAACCAATGCACCACCGCATTACCAGCTGGGTCACACCGATCAGCATGAGTGCGGATTTTCGGCCAGCAATTTCCGACACCCAGCCGCATATGAGCACTGCCAGTACACATCCTACCGTGCCGATGGAGCCAATCCAGCCTGCCTCGGATTTGCTGATTACGCCGGAACTGAGGGGCGTGGCATCGGACTGCAGCAGACCCACATTCGGCGACAGCCACCCGATGGACAGACCGTATATGAGTGTGGCGAGATTTGCTGTTGGGAAAGGATAGAATAGTGACGGTTAATGCTTGGGTGATTTCAAATACGGCGAAAGGTATGATATTACATATGGGTTAGATCATGCATAATACAGATTGAAAATGTTCATAATAATAATAGAGGTGGAATCAAGTGATCTTACTACTTAGTACTTAGTGGATTTAAAATAATTTGTTGAAAAAAGCGTTTGAAAATTAACCGACTGAGGGAAGTAACATTTGAATCTGTGCTTTAGCTTTGTAAATAGTTATTATTACATTTATCAGCGAAAGCGACGACCGGTCTTATCATGTATACACCAATGTTCACCTCGTACGTCTACAATCACTGTGTCACGATGACCTCTTGGGTGTTGTTTGGAGTTGGGGAGAATTAAGTAAATATTTTTTCACATTGTGGCCGGTGCTTATCTCCGTTTGTTGAATGAAATTGTGTTTAATTGTAACCGAAAAATGTAGTTTTAATTTGGTTAACAACGGGATAGTTTTGAGAAAATAATGATGATGTATTTGGAAAACGCTCGTTTAACCGTTATGTTTTCAACATAAAAACGCCTTAACAGGCCGATGAGACACTGTGCCCGCGGAATCGAAAACTGATAAGCCGATAATTTGGGACATTTGGATGTTTCGAATTCAAGAACTCATCCACTTTCAAAGCGTGTGAAAATCATTTCTTATTAGTCTTCTTATTTATTCTTAATAATCTTTATCTAGTAGTAAGAAAAATGCTGGTGAGATGTCTCTTATGCAATGAAGGTTTTTGGTTAAGTTGATGCTTATTTGAAGCCGTTCAAATTATTTCATGTTCTCGTCGCGAATACAATTGAGTATAGTCTCAACTTAATCATTTTTTGTTTCAATTTTTCGAGACTTTTTGGTGCTTTTTCATTAGCTATTTGAAGGAAGCTCTAAGTATTTGTCTTTCTATTAACCATTTTGATCTTCCTAAAACAAATTATATGCACTTTATAATGCTCTCGGTGGCCGGACGCCTAACGGAATTTCAAAACTATAATCGTGCTCGAACTCCAGCACAATTTTATTCCTACTGACAATCTCTTTCCTATCATGATACTTGTGGAGTGAACAGTAGTATGTAAGGCTTCTAGCAATAAGAATTGTTGAACTATCATTCCTTCTCTTTTTTACAGCGATCTTCGTTCGGGTCTAGTCTGTACAAATGAAATCAATAATAATAGTCGAAATCACTACGATAAACATGTTTGGTGCTCGATGAGTTCTTGTCTCTTTTTAACTTTAAGGAAAATCACAATTGGCCTGCGTTAAGCCAAACCGAACTAAGCGCCATAATTTTTTTCGTGTATTTTTCGTACCAAAATTCATTTTTCGATAACTTACCATTTACGTAGAAAGTCAAAGAACACTTGCTTGCTTTCGTTTGCTATTTGAGCTCCCAAAACATAATAGATATTAGAGTTCCTGGTGTCACATTGGATGTTAAAGCGATTTTAGATAAAGTACCTCAAAATGGCGCTTGGTCCTCTTTGGCTTAACACAGGCCAATTATGGACAATAACTAGGTTTGATTTACTAAATTTACCAAAACTACCGAAATTCAAAGCCAAAAATGGAAGAATGCGTGGAATTTGGAACAACAACACATCTTTTATTTATGCAATTTTTGTACTCTCCTATTATTATAATTTATCATGATAAAATTGCTAGTCAGTAGTGCCGTTTATACAACTCTGTCAATTTTGATTGATTTTTCGAAACAAATTCAGATTCACTTATGCCTTTGTTGCGCGCAATTAGGTGACTGCGCGGTACACTGGTTTTTATTTGTTATCGGACCCCTTCGATTAGCGCTCACCTACCTGCAGTACATCTTGGTCAAAACCGAGTACAGTATTCAAGCGATGGAAAAAACCAGGTATCTGCTACGCCGCCATGATTTATATGCCAACATCTAAAATGTCGCGTTAGGGTCGATCCACAATAAACACAATCAATATCATTCGACACAACTTTGTGATACTCGAGTTCGTTTAATTTGTTGGTGCATCATGGTGAAAAGTTTTTGTTATTCACCGACATGTCCAAAACAACACTTTTCATCAATTGACGGTGCAATATTTAAACTTTTTAACAAACATCTAATAATTGAGGCATGCCGTGCCGTGTCTGAATGGTGAAGGTCGAGCTTGGAGCAAAACGAGCAGAACAATTTGAACTGTCAGTGGGGCCCATAATTTGTGTGCCCGCTGAGATGTTGACTTATGTCAGTTCAATAGAAATGGGATAGGGGTGCCATATACGTGGAAAAAACCCACTGGGCAAGAAATCTGTCAGTAAGATTCCTGTCAACCAGGGCGAGCAAGCAAAAAGTCGAAGTTCAACACCGTGTGAGGTTCATTATTCTTTGTGATAAAAGTTTAATGTTGAAAATTTAAAATACTACCTAAATATCAGTGAAATTAAATCTATTGCAGTGACACTATTGACTAGGTAAAGCTAGAAAACTTAAAGGTAATTTCGGATATATACATATGTTTACTATTATCTAATTAGCTGGGAACTGCCCGCACGAGATTTAGTGCTCTAACCACTTATCATTGCGCTACCACGATGTGAGAAACTAACTAAAAACTACTGGAATATCTTCTAAATACAGCCGGCACTTACAAGGGTCGCGGTCCTAAGAAGGGCATTTCTTTCTTGAACGCTCATCTTGAATCACCTGAGCAGAAGCCGGCATATAGGACGCCCAACGCAGACGCCACCGACAGGGCGCCACTCGTGCCCAAAGCTCGCGTCAACTACGATTGTCCAACGTGCAAGGGTACATGTAAAGCGGCAGACAAATGCAAGCGTTTTATGGAACCCTGTGGCAAAAAATGGCTGCATCGTTAGACACCACGAGTTGTTACGCAGCGAATACCGTGCATTCTTCTTCTGTACAACCTGGACCGAGCCAAAGGCATTGGCTCAACAATCATCGAGCGTCGTCGTCTGCTATACTGTTCCGGTACTTACCCGTAGTACTGCAAGCGATTACGCGATACTTTCTTCGATGACGGTTCATAACTTACACTTCTTGACAACGGATTAGCTGACGAGATTCAGTTAGATGGTGCTGTCAGTCCACTGTGTCTGCGCTGAACAGGAAGTAAAGAATGTCACGAAGAAAACTCTCGAATCGTTGACGTAGGAATAGCAGGAGTAAGAGGCAACACCAAGGTGTTTAACCTGCGTAACGGACGAACGGTGGAAGAACTACTGCATCAGTGCCAAACTCTGAACATCACCGAATTGTCGCAACTGTACCCACACTTACGAGGCTTGCCAATAGATCCGTATCATGAGGCACAGCACCGTATCCTAACTGAAACACCTAACTGACAACATTTTCACTTTTATCGCATTCCGCGTCCTATTGAAGTCAAAGGCCGTCGCCACACTGTTAAAAATTCGTTGGAGTCCGGTAACAGCGCTCTGGCAACCATAGTTGGTTCTCCTGAACGGAACTCGCAGAAGGGAGTTATTGCGTAGAGTTCGAACGCGGGCTTGAAGATCCAGACGTCCGAGGATTGTAGGGCAATCCACTCTGGCAGAGAGTAAGTCCGAGACGAACAGGGCTCGAGAGCAGTCCCTCCGAATGCTTAGTGTATCGAGGTGTATTAGCTGGCAACGGTTTCCATAACTCGGAAGCTGAAATCTGTTTCGCCATGGGAGATGACGAAGGGCGAATCGTATGAACCTGCGTTGGACAGCCTCGACTCTGTCAATCCCGTTCTGGTAGTACGGATTCCAAACAGCTGAACAATATTCTAACGTTGAGCGGACCAACGCGCAGTAAAGCGATTTAAGACAATATACGTCCCTGAAGTTTTTCGCTATTCGGAAGATGAACCCAAGCTGTCTTGATGCCTTATCCACGATGTATGACGTATGTGGTTTGAATGTTAATGCCGAATCCATGATAACTCCGAGATCTTTGATGTGAGAGTGTCTTGGAATGCTCGAGCCGAAGAAATGGTAGTTAAACTGAGTCGGAAGGCGTTTCTGCGTGAACGTAACCATTTGCTCGGGTTTAAAACCATTCTGTTTAAATCACACCACGTACTAAAGCTATCCAGTTCCCTCTGAAGAAGCTCGGCATCGGTTTTTTCCCGTATTTGTTGAAAAATTTTCATGTCGTCGGCGAAAGAAAGGCGGGGTCCTTGTAATGTGATATTGACGTCATTAAAGTAGAGGAGGAATATTACTGGACCGAGATGGCTTCCTTGTGGTATGCCGGATGTAGTGAAGAATGGTGCAGATAGACCATCGAGGTAGGAACGAAACCAGCGCAGAAGTTGTCCATGAATGCCGAGTTTGTCCAGCTTCGCTGTTGCAATATCGTGGTTGATTTTGTCGAAGGCCGCTGATAGATCCATATAAATAGCATCGGTTTGCAATCCGTCAGCGAATCCATCCATTACATATGTTGTGAACGAGAGCAGGTTTGTCGTTGTCGATCGTTTAGGCATGAAACCGTGTTGGTCATCTGCAATGTAGTGTTTGCAGTGAAAGAAAATAGGATCTAACACAACCAGCTCGAACAGTTTTGATACAGCACTTGAACACGGGATTCCCCGATAATTGTCAATGTTCGATTTGTTTCCTTTTTTATGAACTGGAAACATGTGCGCTGCTTTCCAGCAGGAAGGGAATGTACCAGTAGTGAGTGATAGCTAGAAGACTCGCCGAAATGGTTCAAGAAGCCAGGCTTACATATGGACGACAGCCTACATCGTAGTATGAAGGAGTACTTCGACTTAGACGGTCTCGGAGTATCGAAGCCGAACAACATACCTTTGTCTGTCGACGATCGTCGGACTCAACATCTGCTGCAGTCACTTACAAAATTCAGAAACGGTAGATACGAGACGGGGCTACTCTGGAGGTATGATGACATTCGCCTCCTTGATAGCAGCACGATGGCTCTTCGACGGTTTTACTCTCTTGAGAAGCGTATGGAGAAGGATGCAGTGTTAGCCGAAGCCCTTAATCGTTAGATTGCAGATTATAGCGCCAAAGAATATATCAGGAAACTTTCATGCCTGAAGCTCACTCAGTCATACGCTCGTACGTGGTATCTTCCCGTCTTTCCCGCAACAAACCCAAACAAGCCTGGGGAGCTGAGAATCGTGTGGGATGCAGCTGCCACAACTTACGGCCAATCTCTTAACTCTGGACTACTGACGGGTCCTGATCAGCTTTGTTCTCTATTCTCCATACTTCTTCAGTTTAGGGAGCATCGAGTTGGACTGACAGGAGACATCCGTGAAATGTTTCACCAGGTGGATATCCTAGAAGAAGACCAGCAGTGCCGACGGTTCTACTGGAGAGACGAAAACGGAGAAATCGCAACATACGTTATGCGTGTGATGACATTCGGTGCCTGCTGTTCCCCGAGCTGTGCTCAATACGTTAAAAATGCCAATGCCGAGCGCCACAACACCACCCAGTAGCAGCGGAAGTCATAACTAAAAAGCACTACATGGATGACATGCTGTTGAGCGTAGAAACAGAAGAGGAAGCAATCAGTTTGGCACAGGTAGTGAAGTTCGTACACTCACAAGGCGGGTTCAAAATCCGCAACTGGATTAGCAACTCCGGTCGTGTATTGGCTGACCTGAAAGAAGAAACCATCGAAGAGCAAAATCTGGATCTGTCATCCGAGATGGCCACCGAGAAGGTGCTAGGGATGTGGACGCCTTCATCTACAAGGTCGGCTGGAGCCGGCATGATCGAGCGCTGCTAGAAGGCCAACGGTATCCTACTAAAAGGGAAATACTACGGGTGCTCATGACGATCTTCGATCCACTTGGAGTGATTGCTAACTTTCTGATGTTCCTGAAGATTTTACTGCAAGAATTTTGGCGATCTGGCGTGCCAAACATGGGATGACCCGATCAGCGAGCTTTCTTTCGAGAAGTGGAAGCGGTGGCTGCAGGTTTTACCTCGAGTGGAACAGGTCGCGGTCGATGCTATCGTGTACGGACTAATCCCAGCAACGATAAAGAAGTACAGCTGCACACATTTGTCGATACCAGTGAAAGCAGTTAGGTAGCCGATGTATATCTACGCTTTGCCCAGAACGGTATCGTCGAGTGTGTTCTAGTCTCGGCCAAAACACGGGTTGCTCCGCTGAAATTCACTTCCATCCCAAGGCTCGAGCTCCAAGCAGCCGTGGAAGTTGCAAGATTAGCACGATCTATTGGGGAATCCCTCTCGATTCCCTTCTGGAAGCTACGTACCAAGTTAAACGTAGCCAATGACGCTACCAAATGGGTTGGCCAGCCGGATATGGCTACCGACAGCAGATGGTTTAAAGGACCAGACTTTCTTTGGTGCCCGGAAACGGAGTGGGCACGACCGCCAACCAAAAGCGGTTGTACAACTGCAGAACTATGTCTCCGTCTACTATTACACAACAAGGTTGTTGAAGCAGTTATCGATATGAGAAAGTTCTCCACCTGGAAGCGACTCGTCAACGTCGCACATGTGTACCGCTTTCCTGCTAATCGTCTTTGTAAACTGCGCGGGAAACCGATCGCTACCGGTCATCAGGATGAAGGGTAGAACACGGTTCTGCGACTACGCCACAGAAGACGCAAAGAACCGCATTGTTTTGCCTCGCGACCACCACCTAACCACATTCATCATTGCATACTACCACCACAACACAGATTCGGGCACGCGGAGGTCCCAGTCTGCCCGGACTGCCCAGGTGTAGACGAAACTGCCGAACACATACTGTTCGTATGTCATCGGTTCGACGTCGAAAGAAGAGCAATGCTTGACGTCTGTGGCTGGGACACAACCCCTGATACCCTTATTCAGCGGATGTGTCAATCGGTGGAGAAGTGGAACGCAGTCTCGGCTGCTACCATCCAGATTGCCTGTAGGCTACAGGTAATCTGGCGAACCGAGCAACAGACGACGGGCACGGCTAACTAGTGATTGGTTAGCTGGAGCGAAAAAGGCCAAGCGCAAAAAAGGAAGTGAATGGTCTGTTCATGCCGAGGCAGGTTTGGCGCAGCGACTGGCAACCGCGTAAGGGGTAAACCCAGCCACCCCGAAGCAAGACAGAAGAGTGAGTGTATAGGCGTATAAGTGGACTGCCTCATGCCAAGACGGGAGGGTCGTAGCGTAGTATGTTGGGACTTAGATATCGATGCCTCATGGCGTGGCAGAGGAGTGAAAGGGTGAGCATCCAAGTCAGTCTCACACGGCATGAGCACAAAAGTCAGCCTCACATGGTATGGTAGAGGCTAGCACAAAAGTAAGCCTAGCAAGGAATGAAAAAGGTGAGCACACAAGTCAGCCTCGCATGGTATGTCAGAAGTGGGGCCTAAGAAAAATGTCCCACATGGGATGCCAGGGGGAAGTGACAAAGGTACAATAGAGTGGCACGATTGAGAGTGAATCAGGTGATAGGGTGAGCACCCAAGTCAGCCTCACATGGTATGGGTGGGGCGAGCACAAAAGTAAGCCTAGCAAGGAATGAGTAAGGTGAGCACACAAGTCCGCCTCGCAAGGAACGAAAAATGTGAGCACAAAAGTCAGCTTCATGTGGGAGTGTTTGAGAGTGAATCAAGGTGCGATAGAGAGAGCACCCAAGTAAGCCTCATACAGGACGTATGAACGCGTGAGTGAGAGTGAATGAGTACATTTAGTACAGCCATCACCCCAGAAGTAATACCGAGAGGTAGTTCCTGGGAGGAACGATGGCGGAGCCCAATGGTGTTTAGTCGGTATTAATGGAAGCGTCACCATTCGAGCCCGACACGCCCCCTGTGCACCCCGTGCGGTAGATTGGACCCTACCAATAGCACGTGTACTGGGCTAGGACGTAAAGGTCTTCTCCACTGTAAAAAAAAATACTACCACCACAAATACCAAAAATTTCGAGACTACGTGTTTGCTACACTAGAGTCAGAAGTCAATGTCAACGGTGTAAGAACGATCTCAATCCCACGTGCCCCGGTTATGGCCGATCTTCCGCCGGCACGACTCGCGGCATTCTCCCGTCCATTCACGCACGTTGGAATCGACTGCTTCGGGCAAATGGAGGTCGTCACCAGTAGAAGAGCGAAGAAACGATGGGGAATGCTCGCAACCTGTCTAACGATTCGATCAATACACTCACTCAGCACGAATTCGTGTATCATGGCGCTTCGCAGCTTCATCGCCTGTCGCGGTATGCCCAAGATGATATATAGCGACCGTGGAACAAACTTTGTCGGCGTGAGTCGAGAACTAGGGGATGCTGTATCTGCAATCAACCAGCAGGTGATAATGCCAGAGTTCGTCAGTTCCGAAACTAAATGACTGTTTAACCCTCCAGCTTCGCCGCACATGGGCGGCAGTTGGGAGCGTCTGATCCGCACTGTCCAAAAGACTCTGGCCACTATCAACCCTACGAAGAAACTAACTGATGAAGTACTCCGGAGCCTCCTGACCGAGATTGAGAACGTAGTAAATTCTCGCCTGTTGACCCACGTTCCAATTGATGATGCTTCGGACCCTTCTCTAACTCCGAACCATTTCCTACTCGGTTCCTCGAATGGAATGGAGCCACTCACCGTAAATGACGACAGCGTCAAGCGTGATAAAAGTTTAAAATTTAAAATACTACATTAAGATCAGTGAAATTAAATCTATTGAAGTGACACCATTGGCTAGGTGAAACTAGAAATCTTATAGGTATTTTCGGATATATACATATATTAACTATTATCTAATAAGCTGAGATCTGTACGCATGAGATTTATTGCTCCAACCTAACATCTACAAACTTGTTCAGCATATCTTCAAAAGCTTAACTTTTTCCTAGGTCCGTGATTGGAAGTTTACAGTGACCTCTAGCGGCGATTTTGTGAACTGTGATTGTTTCCCCATACATTTAGGCCAAAAATCCCATACAAATTTTAAGCTCTTTAGGGGAGGGGTAAGGGGTTACCGATTTCGCTCAAATTTGGACAGTATCATTTTTTCATGATTTGGAACTACGCTAGGGGGTGTAGGTTGCGATTTTTTTTCATATAAATCATTGTCACCCTAATCTACACCCAAAATCCGACGGGTATGTTTCTATTACTTTTGGGTAAGGTTCTATTGTCTTTTCGGTAACAGACCACGCAATTGCGCATTGCGGTATTAAACTCATATTCCCGCAAAGGTAGTAAACGGTGGAATGACGAATTTCAGTTGCTGTCCATGTATGTGTGTCACACAACCAAACACTTTTTCAGTATGTGTTAACTTCGGCTCTCTTCGTATGAAGGATAATTCGGTGGATTTCTATGATAGTGTTAGTAGTGGGTCAAACCAACCGGTATTGTGGCGGATTTCTGCCTAAATTCAGGCTTGAATCGGCCCCAATATTGTCAGCAACCAGCCGGATTACGGATTTTTTTACTGGGTAGCTTGGATAGTGAAATAAAAAGTATAGGCAGTTCCCGGAACCGGCACAATTCCAATGCATCATTTCTCTCGATTCCTCTTGGCAATCGTGAAATTATGAATCGTTTTTGATGACATTTTCTCAACTGTGAATTTTGATTAACTTGTAAAACTTAAAGATGTACTAAAAATACTGAGCCGAAGTTAGTGCAGGGTATTCCGATTTTTTTTTGTGTTTCTCAAAGCCTCCCTTCATATTGTGACAAGTGTCAAAGTTAGCTCAAATGCCAAATTTTGCATAGTCTCGACAATTTTTAATCCCTGCCAACTTCAATTGAAGTTTTTGCCATTGGCATTATGGAAAAATGCCAGAAAAAAAATACATAAAATGCTAGAACTTTCGAACTAGCCATTAGAAAATTACAGCTCATGCATTTTTAAGGGAGCAATCTTCGTATTTGAATAAGAATATATCCGTTTCTTGAAAAATACGAAGTTCCCTAACTTTTGGGGTATTTTGTTCCTAAAATCCTCTATTTGTAATAACATTTCTGCTGTATGCTGTAAATCATACATCTTTTGCAGTTTTTAGAATGTTCAACAACTCTGTACTGGTTGAGATGGGATGGATTCCTGATTAGATGTTATGCGTAGAACGATTTTTCTTGGGATAATATATAGAAGTACTGGTGTTTTTCCTTTAATTTTTTTGGTGAATTTCTTTCAGAGTTAAAGGTGATTTTTACTACGTAAATGCGAAACATGTTCAAATGTTCAAATGTGCAAATATGAAAATTGAAAGAAAAAAATATACAACTTTATTATTCCATTTTTTCCATTAACTGAAGGATAATTAAATTAAAAGTTTTCCTATGAAATACTACGGAAGAACACTTTTGTAAGTATAATGATGAAGTACAGCTACATTCCATAGGACTTCAGTGCTCTGCTAATATTTAGAGGAATGACAATGTTTTGCCTTGTTTCGAAAATATTTGTCTCAAAATGTACGGCATTTTATTAATAAAACTTGCAAAGTTGAATTTTTTCATCAATGTTACATTCTGAGAAGTCCGTTAAAGTTAATTTTCGTCTAAATAAGAATAACATTTTATTATAATATGGTTATACAAAATAAATGAATTTTACCGCATTCACCGCGTGGTGCGGTGCGGTAAATGCAGTGCGGCTGCGGGAAGCGGTGCGGTTTTATTATTTTTTTGCGGTTGCGGTGCGGACTATCCATTTACCGCTCACATCCGCACCGCGACGAACCCTAAAGAAGACTGCAATCGAGAAGAAAATCGCCCAATTTTTCATAAAAGACTCAGAAATTTAGTCCGGTCATGCGCCTTTTATAATGTCGATTATAATCAAGTTGTTGTTCCAGAATTCATGGCGAAGGTGGGAACAAATTTTTTTCATGCAATATTTCTGATCAGTTTCAAGTCTAATAAAGTATTATAAACCTTGTTAAAACGAAGGTTATCTCGGACCTATTGTGCAGACCAACAGCGATATGTTGCACAATCATCGAAAATATTATAAAAGAATAATTATTTTTTGAATATATCAAATAAGAAAATCGATTGCGTTGCAATTGTACATTCAAACTTACAGGAAGTTACCATTGATACTTGTGTAAAAATACCACTAAAAGAAGAAGGTGTTGTTAGTTGGCAGTATATAACATTATATCAGAATCACATTGAGTTTCAGTGAAATTTTAAATGTGATTGCACGGTTTTAATTGAATTTCATTGCTCTGTGGGAAGTCACAGTGTCTTCAATTGAATAAAATCTTGTATGCACTAATTGCCATTACTACGATACTTACAGCCTCGACAAAACGGACAGACGATAAATATGTCCCAATTAATATATGATGAACCTATTTAACCAATCGATCAGAATTAATCACTGGCTCGAGCAAGCAAACCAACGAATACTAACTTTGTATGTTCGATGCATTGTACAAAGTACTCATCGAACAACCCTAGCAACTGATATACGATAATTACTCGCTCCATCCCCGACCAATTAGGCAAGGCCGTGTCCTCAGGGCTTACGAGAGGCAGTACGGAAAGGCGGGGCGTCTCGCACGTACCAAGTGGTGCTGTAAATCGAACATGTGTATCAACGGAACCGGCATCGCACAGGCATACACACACCAGCACATACTTTGCATTTAGTTATGGCTTGCTGCAGCAAAGATGCACTTCTCGAAGCCACACTGCTGGCTGCATAAAATGACACCCCGTACCAAGCGCCAGCGAGCTTAATTTAATCAGCGCACGCGCCATCCAATGAATTAGGCGAAACAAACAAAAAAAGTTGTATAGAAGACCTCGCGAGCCCGTTGTAATACAGGCTCGAGTCACCGCGGCCACACAGTAATACGTATGAAAGTGAAAATAACGCTATTTAACAATCGACTGACGAAAAACAAACCGGCAGTAAGGAAAAAGAGGTCAACTCTGGTGAGAGCGACAGTAAATGGGTAAAAGAGAGGAGGAAATAGATGACGGGCCGACCGACCGACCGATGATGGCAGCGAAACGAAACAGAAAGTAGACGCTCAGAGGACCGTGGTAGCCGGGTCTTATTCTAGCTGCAGCACGCACTCTGCCGACATCACGGGTTACCCACCCGCCGCACAATGATGCATTTGAGCCACCTATGGATGAAACGACTCTAATAGTTCTGAGTAGCATGAACATATTTCAAATCAGTGTATAACCCAAATCGGTAATGACGCTGATTGTATGTTAAAACCGTCTCGAAAGAAAAAGATTTGAATTTTGGCAAAATCTAGCATATTTAGTGATATCAAACTTTTAAGAGTCACTACTTACTAATATGCATATTTTTCGTTTCTTGGCCATTCTTTGCCCACTATGCACGACATTAGTGGACTCCCGAGTCGGGAAAATCAGCACGTAGTTCAATGTACTAAACCGAGCGTCATCTCTCGAATGTATTTTTACTGCGATGGAAATGTAACCCAAACACACCATGAGCGGATGAAAATAAATGTTTAAAATACTTTTGAATAGATTAATCACTATCAACAGGACAGGGTTACGTGTGTATTTAGATGTGCTGAATAAATAAAGGGTCACGCATTATGTTATTTACAGGTACAATCTTTTACTGAAACTATAGCTGTATGAAATTAGAACTGTCCTTCAATCTTCTCTGCTCTTTCATGTACAGCTTTTTTCTAGGTCGTAGAGAAAACTATTTACCTTTATAACTGATTAATCCATCTAGTGGTGTAACTGTAATTTTCATAATTATTCAAACTGCGATTACTTGCTATTAGTCTAAATTCATCTACAAACTATACATGGGCGTTAAATTGTTTCTAAACAGTGGAGATACAGCAATTCAGATTAGCGTTTCGACTAAATTTGAGGATTCTCGATTATCAAGTATATTACGATAGTTTTTAAGGGTTTTAAATTGCGAGTTTTAGTCAATTGAGTTAACATTTGATGGTAATTTTTTCAATTGATTTGGTTTTCATTTCGATTAACCCTGTACGCATACGAGGCGACAGGACACCCGTCACAAAAAATATTCACTATGGATTTAGCTCTAGCTAATCCAACGCAGCAACAGCGTTGGAATAGATAGAATGAAATCCATAGTGAATATTTTTGTGGCGTGTGACCTGTCGCCTCGTGTGCGAACAGCTTAATTCGTGCAAAAATATGCGCCTCACCAACGTAAAATTTTGAAATGTTGTATAAAAATAAATGTTCGGTCAAGAAAACTTTCTCCAGCTTGCTGCTAAAAAAGCTTCACATGTGGCTCATTTTTGGATAAATAAGTACGTAAACAAACCGTAAACAACTGATAAGATAGAGCCCAATATCGTACGCGTAATTCACGAAACTTTTCCAGCCGTTCCTGAAAAAAATATCAGAATTTGGACAGGCCGTATGATGTTCATAAAAAGTATTGGCGGTGGGCATTTCCCTAAAACTATTTTCGAACATTAAATTGCATGCCAGACATTACCAAAATAAACAAAAATTGTTATAAACGATTATATGTGTGTTTTATTTCAATTTGAAAAAAAATATAATGCTCCTAGTTGTGCAGTCGCGCGTTTCTCATTTATCCAAATTCTTCTACACGTCGACGTTGACACACTTGAAACAAAAAAATGTAATGCAGTGAAAACCTGTTTCCATTAGTTCCATGGTGAATTTAAGACTGATAAAACGGGGACATATATTATACTCTCTTTTTAATAAACAAAAACTTAAAATATTCTTCTTTAGTCCCTAGATATAGCCTCATAATCCTTTCTGATTACATAGTTTAAGTTTCTCTAAGGGGGGTCTGAGAGTGCAAAATTAAAAAAAAATATTTTTGCATATTTCGAGTCTCCAATATATTTATTTATTTCTTTTTTTCAGTATACACCGTACAGCCACCATTTGAAACTATATATTTCTTATTAATAACTTATATATATGCTTGGAAATGTTAAAATCAAACACTGAAGAAGTTTAGTTAAATCTGCGGCAACATCTTTTCAGTGGATTATTTTGTCCATATGAAGTACGGTGCCTAGAGATCCACAACAGAGCGGGGTTACGAAGAACACGGGAAGTTGCATACAAATAAACGCCCGAGAGAAGATCTTGACTGTCGTTATTACCTGACAGCAAGTCGAAAACAAAAACTGTTTGCAGGAAGATACGGCGAGTCGCCAGAATCTGCAGACCGAGTAGCATACATCTATCGGCATAAGGAGGCAATACAACTGGATCATTCCATGAAAGTTTCCTGAGAGCGAATCGCACAAAATATCTTTGAATACGTTCTAGTCGGTCACTTTGAATGGCATGGTATGGTGCCCACTAGACCTCTGCACATTTTGAAAAAGTTTTGAAATATACATGGGTCAGCTCAGATTTTAGTTCTAGGTGTGAATTTAAGAACTTTCGCCAAAAATGACGTTATTTGGACATGATTTAGAGGTGTCTCCAATCTAAAATCGTGTTTTTGCTATGTTTCCATAGGAAGATCGTTTACACTCTGATTTAATAGGCACTACATGCCCACATATCACCAAAAGTTGTTCCTTCGACATATCTGAACATGTTTTAACAGGTAAACATAGCTCTAATCACAATAGAAAATTTGTTACATGGATTTTTATACAGAAAAGATTATCAAAACCAAGGAAAATTAGTAGTATTTTTTCTTGGTTTTGATATTCTTTTCTAAATGAAAATCCAGTTAACAACTTTTTGTAATACGATTAGAGCTATTATCACCTGTTAAAACATGTTAAGATATGTCTAAGGAACAACCTTTGATGATATGTGGGAATGTAGGGCCTATTAAATCAGAGTTTAAGTGATCGTCCTATGGAAACATAGCAAAAACACAATTTTTGATTGGAGACACCTCTAAATCATGTCCAAATAACGTAATTTTTGGCGAAAGTTCTTAAATTCACACCTAGAACTAAATTCTGAGCTGACCCATGTATATTTCAAAACTTTTTCAAAATGTGGAGAGGTCTAGTGCCCACACTTCCACTTTAAGAAGCCCAGCATTCCGAAAGCCTTAGCAGTTGTCGCGGTGATATGGTCGGAAAAGCTCAACTTCCTATCGAAGAGCACTCCCAAGTCACGGATCGAGTGGACGCTTTCAATTGTTCTTCCGTGAAGGCTGTATTCATAACGTCTTTGAGAAAGCAAGCGTCCGACACTAATTACTTTGCATTTATTAACGTTGACTTCCATTCCGTTAAACGTGCACCATTCTTGAATAATACAGATATCTTCTTGAAGCACTACGGTGTCAAGTTGTGCCGAAGCGATAGTTTGGATGATTTTAAGATCATCAGCGTATAGCAATTTCTCAGACTTGATCCGACTACAGATATCTTTAATGAACAAAATAAAAATCAGCTGGCGCAGATGAATACCTTGCGGGACACTTGTAGGTGTTCTGAATACGCTTGAGCGCGTGTTTTTTTACTCATGAATGCCGAGGGAACGAAAAGACTGCAACCAGTTAGTCAGCCATGTGGGAAATCCTTAACGCTTTAATTTCAGGATTGCGATGTTGTGTGGTACTTTGTCGAAAGCTTTTGAAAAATCGATATAAATTGCGTCCACCTGATGACGCTTCTCGACGGCGGGAAACAACTTAGAAGTGTAAGCTATCAGGTTAGAAGTTGTTCATCGTTTTGTGACAAACCCGTATTGATACTCCGAGATAATGTGGGATGCAGCTGCATACGTGACGTTGTAGACCAGATTTTCGAGAACTGTGGAGAGACAGTTTAATACTGAGATCCTTCTGTAATTTACGACGTTGTGAATATTTCCAGCTCTATGGATGGGAACGATAGCAGCTAGGAAACATGCCTTCGGCGAGAGAGCGATTGAAAATGATGCACACTGGAAGAGACAGCACGTGGGCGCAGCTTTTTATAAATTTGGGCGAGGGATGATCGGGGCCATTAATAGCAGATCGACGAATCAACAGCAGTCAGAGCCTTCAAGACGTCAGCTCGACTTACAACGGGACGAGAGAGATTCATGTTATACGATGGCAATGTTTCCAAATATTCTTCCGAAGGTACGGTATAGTCATTTCTAAACAGTCCGCGAAAGAAATTAACAAACAAATAATTTACGGCATCAGCTGGAGATTGCGTACTTGCGTTTCCAAGAAAAACGTCGGTGGGAGTACTACCGGATTGTTTTTTACTACTAACGAATTTCCAAAATGTTGCAGGGTAATCTTGAAGGCTATTTTGCACACGATTCAAATACTCACGCAAAGCGGAATTCCGGGCAGTTTCGTATTTCAGTTCTGTCCGTCGGAGAATAACTTTGTTTTCCTCTGACTTATAGCGAAAATAACGCTTGCGTTGTTTTCGCAGGGCATTACGCAAACGGCAAATCTCAGCGTTCCACCATGCATATTTGGAATCCATCCTCCTGTTGACTCGTTTCAGTGGAACCTTTTGGCGGAGTGTATCATATTCAACTTTGCCATTAAACAGCGCGACTGCTTCGTCAAGCTCATTACAACACATTAAGTCGGTTCAGTCGACATGGCAATCAGTGCGGAGATTTCGTCAAAGTTGCAACAGTTAAAGTCAAAATCAACCGAGTGAAATGAATCATTTCCAGTGTTGGCAGGTACATCTAGCCGCAGGACAAACGGTTTGTGGCGATGATCAAGTTTGAGAATAGCAGTCGGAGGTTCAAGCAGCTCTGCGATATCCGTGTTATTTACGAATGCAAGATCGAGGATCCCCCCGTTCACATTCGTCAATGAGCAGATCTGGTACAGACCGCCTGCAACCATAGACTCCGTCACAGCTATTTCTTGTTCCGAAGCGGCATTAATAGGTAAGTAACATTTTAGATCGATGTCCAGCGACCATTGAAAGCGTAGAAGATTGTAGTCTCCAAAAACGAGAACAGTGTGCTGCCAGTATTGTCTAGAACTGTTTAAACGGCATTGGCGTGCGCGTGATACAAATCCGCATCACTATTTGGCCTTAGATAAACACAGCTAATATCTACAGATTGATTCGAGAGGGTGATACGCACGGCGAATTGCTCCAAGCGTTCAGTTACTTACAAGCTTAGCTGCAAACCTGCGAGGTTGTTCTTTACCACTATTAGGACGCCACCGCCTCGGCGCAGATGACTGGTTGTTGAGTTGTGGTCGCAGTGGTATATTACGTAGTACGACGAGAGTTCAGCGTTTAATATGTCTTCGTGCAGCCAGGTTTCCGTTAGGACAATGACGTCGTAGTCACTAGAAGAAAGCGCTAGATGGAATTCTTGTGTTTTCGTTCTCATTCCTCTCATTTTCTGGTAGTAAATGGAAGCTACTCGGAATGTGCATCAGCTTCGGGAACAGGCAATATAGGAAGTAAAACAGGCTATGTAACTAGTTGGGAGAGGGGCGAGGAGCAATGAAGGTTATCATTGCTGAGTCGGGCGCATTCGGTTTCCAAAAAACCTTTCTAGAATCCGACTTCTCTTCTAATTCACGATAAACATTCCCAACTGGCCATGTAGACGCCCTCAAAGTCTTATCTTTGAGTTCCCTGGGCATTCCAATTTTGTAGAAAACAAAATTCAACGTTTTAGGACCTCTGTTACGAGGGACCAGCTTGACGACTGTGATGTCCGAATTTCCGAGTTTATCCGCCGCTAGCTTGGTGACACTTTCATCAGGAACAGCGGGCGAAATTCCAAACAGATACAACCAAAACTTTTTATCTTCACGATTCACAGCGATGGATAATATCAATGAACCGGCGGCATCAGTACCACGTAGCAGCTTAGAAGGATTGGAGCCTGTATCATCGTTAACTCTTTCTTTTAGCAGAATTAAAGGAAAATTACCGTGATCAAGGAACCGGCGTTTTTGATACAACGTTTAATTCCTCCAATATGTCGTTGCAAATTGTATTGTTAAGCTCCTCGACAGCCGTTTGGTTTGCGGACTTAACGGACACGAATGCGTTACGAAAACGTGCTTTGTTCGTGATATTTTTGCAGGTGTTGCACATTCGAAATAAGTTAGACTTGTTAACAACAGTGGCAAATAATTCGTCATTTAGTCCGCAGCATTTCGCTCAAAATGACGGAGAGCAAAAACCGCCACATATTACGGCATGATGACCATCGGCAAAATATCAGTACAACTCTCAAAAATTATGGCATTTTACGATATGCGATAGTGTAAGGGTTACTAGTTGGAGTGCTCAGTAACAGATGGCGCCACTTACACCTCACAAACTGATGACATGTATATTTTTGGGTACGAAATTCACGTAGGTACAAGATCGAAGGAGCGCAAGAAAGAACTGATCAAAACAAAATTCTCACCTTTCTCGTTCTGGCACCCGGAGATTAGGAAAAATATGTTAAAGAAAGAATTTACTCGAATTCAACTTGGTTTGTCTGCTAGAG
Source organism: Topomyia yanbarensis (assembly GCF_030247195.1). Lineage (NCBI taxonomy): Eukaryota > Metazoa > Arthropoda > Insecta > Diptera > Culicidae > Topomyia > Topomyia yanbarensis. The sequence goes on along the minus strand of NC_080671.1, from coordinate 170,602,050 downwards.
CCCATCAAACTACCAACTAACAATTTTCATATGAGGCTGACAAAACCGGGTCAAAAAGCTGATAAAATCGGGAGCAAACAAAATCGGGGATGTTAAATTCGGGGGCTGATAAAATCGGGTTTCCATTGCATTTGATTAGGAGAAATGCATAAATGACGTAGCATATTGATGGGTAGGGGGGATATACCAAATTTGTGCGACGAGGGGGAGCGCTCGGTCAGAAGTTGTGCGACGTAGCTCATTGATTAGAGAAAACAATTTAATGTTCCTCCATTCCTGAGAGAAATAAATTTAAATTCACACAAGTTACTTATCACTCGGATTTTAATGTGGAAAGTTTTTTGATTTGCGCAATTGCAAGCTAGCAAAAAAACGAAAAGATTCCGTATAAGGATTAAACTTACTACATTAGTTAGCTAATCTTGCTAACTAGTAGACTTAGTTTGGCAGCTGAATTAAAATTTCTCTTCTTTTTGCCGAGAGAAGTAAATGGAAGAGGGGAGGGGGTGATGCAGGATGCAACACTTAAACGTAGTTTTACTTTCCGTTTGAGACTAGGTTAGTGAACTCGGGACTTTCTTGTTTGTCGATGGTAGACAATATATTCAAATAATCTTTAATTGGCCATTGTTACGCCCTTTGGGGACAGCTCCTCATTCTTTGCCAGCGTTACGGACACACCCGAGGCCAACCAGGGCCGTCGAGAGCCGTATCGGGCCCCAAGGCTTGTATTATTGCTGGGCCCTTTTAAACCTAAGCCATCTAGTTCAGCATGACTTAGTACCTCTTCTGCCATGGGAAATTCGTGAGTCCGTGGTTTCTATTAGTCTCCGGTTGACTCATATATCCACATCCACATATAGCGTGCCAGGCAGGTTGAATTCCGACAGCTTCTTATTCCGTGGTATCCAAATTGACGTAATTAGAGGCGCACGGTGCTAATTCGTGTATTCGTAACTCGTTTGTGTCGTCGCCTATATATACAGAGGTCATGTTGCCACATTCAACGATCTATTTCGTTTCGCAAAACAAACGCTTCTACTTGATTGATGTTCTGAACCATAATCAGCACGGTATGTCTAACATGGTGAAATTGTAGAGTGTAAACATTGGCCAACTTTAGCTCCCTTTGTCCTTTTAACAATACATCTTAAGGAACGCCTCGAAAATTAAACAGAAATACAGTTCGACCACAATAAGCGTTATGATCTGCTTATAATCATCACTCATTTTTTCGACATAGTGAATTGGAACACGATATATTGCTTCTACTGTGCAGACAAAGCAGGAACACGGATTGATTTATTTGCTGGTAGCGGTGGAGCAGTTTGTAGCTTTTGTTGTAAGCAAGATGAGAAAGTAGCAGATGCAGCTCGAAATTAGATTACAAAAATTATCCTTTTTTATCACCGGATAATTAAGGTCAGTCTACCTTCTCATCTCGCCCAGAGTAGAAGCTAAAAATCGTTCCACTATAGATACACGGCAAAAACGACTGCAGACGAATTGTCTTGCTATTGATTTTTGGAAATGTGTTGCAAGACTAGCTACTCGGGTAGTAAAACAATTACTTAACGTGCAGATTGTGCTCAATCCCTGTAAATTCACCATATCAAACGTTAAGAAGCACAGTCGTTCGTTTCGCGGAACAACGTGCAGCACACCAACGAAAGCCGCCACGTTAGCAACATTATATAAATTATATATATAATTATATAATAAATGTATAAAGACAAGGCCTCCAGAGAGATGTGCTTACATGACTTATCTTCACACACCCCTGCCATCGTGATTAATAAATTTATGCCAAGAAACGGAGAAGTGGTTTTCATAACAGCTGAATATTCGCATTTTTCCCGGGTGTCCCTAACATTGTTCTTATGGTGAGAATGCTTCCGTATAAACCAACTCCTTCATACGTAATTAGGCACATCAACCGAAAATGGGACGTTTCATCAGAAAAACACTGGTTATGCACCCATGGTAGATTCTTATGCCTATGAATTCTGCAAAAGACACTGCACCACGGAAAACATTGTGCAAAAGCAGCTAAGAAAAGCCTGCCAACTATAACCGTAAACAGCACACCGTTATCTTATGCCAAGCCACAATCGGCTTCAAAACCAATAGCTACGGATTTGACAGGAATAAATCTTCACTCAACAACAACCGCGCCCAGTATCTCCAAGCCAACAACCGGCACCACCATCAAGAATCGAACGTAGAAGAGAACGGATGCGTTTGTCTTCACGCTCGCATTTCTGTTTGACGCTCTATTGGTTTCTTCGAACATGATTTGAATTGGCTTCTCAATATTTTATAGTGTACTAGCTAATACCCATCGCGCGTTGCTGCGACTTTCATCGAAATAGGAGGAAAACACAATTTGTTCCGAAGCGCCATCTGGCGGGCAGATAATCCCAAACCAATAGCACACAAACACGCTCCAGAACGAATGCCTACTATGTATAAATTTTGACGTCAATCGGTTAAGCCGTTTGGGAGTCCATAAATCATATACATACAAACATTGACTTTTATTTATATAGATAGATAGATAGATAGATATTCCATCGTTCGTTTTTTAACATGTACACAAAGTAGACAACTCGCTTAAGAACGTTTGTTTTAACAAAAGTCAACTATCAAATACAATTTTCATTTTTTACACTCTCATCATATAACAATTTAATAAAGCGAATGATTATAAAGAAAATACTATTACCATTTTTATCGCTCTTCTATGAATACCGGACGTGTTCGACCATCTTCCGGGTAAAAGCGCGGGCCCCTAAATGCGACCCGGGCCCCAGGGCAATTACCCTGGCTGACCCCCCCTCTCATCGGGCCTGAGGCCAACAAGAGGATTGTGACTGATTGACAGCTGAAGGACTGCTAACACGCGAGGCAGGATCATTATTCTTCATTCCACAACAAAGGTGTATCAAATTTAAAGCTATCTAAAATTTAATTATTTTTCTACTTAAAACTACACTTAAAGCTAATGTGAATTTCTACCAACGGTAATTACTTTATTATTATAAATTTAATCTAAAAACTATAATGTGAATTTTTAATATAATATAGGATTGAGTTGAAGATTATTTTCACGAGCTTGATAACTAATACTAAATCAAACTCGTTAAACTATCAGGTAACTATTTGTAAAGATTTAAACCTAGTAGCTAAATTAAACTAAATCCTAATTAAAACTAGTATTGCTGATTAAAATAAGAAGCGACTCCTGCAGATCGAAATCCAGATAAGCGAGAACGTTGAATACTAAACGTGAGTTGATAAACCTAACCTCAATTATTAAAAATACACCTAACAAATATGCACAATTGTAGGAAAAATTTAACAACGCCTGCTGGAAATATAATTGTTAAAATTTCGGAAAACTTGTTATTGATCTATTCATAACAGCCATCATTGATCTAGAACAGCAAATCAAAGTTGTCTTACTTCCATTTCAATGGATTAGAAACTCTGAGGTATTCACTGGAGGCTCCCGGGAGTGGCAAAGTGGGCACGTGCTCCCCTATTGAAAGTGTTCCAGTAGAAAAGCATTTGCATATTTTTCGACATTTCGAGGACTGTATAATTTGCCAAATTTTCTGCAAATTCCACTTTCCAAATCGTAAATAATGAGATATATTTTGCCAAGAAGGCGTGCCCCCTTTACCTTAGGGCTGAAGACGCCTAAGGAAAACGCCGATTATAACGATTCACATTGGAACCCCTAACTAAAAAAAACTTTCAAACGACCTGCCTCTGTCAAGTTGCAAATTATTACACACACAATCAAAAGACACATATATTAGTAAGTGAAACTTTATAAGGAATTCCCAATTAGGTAAACCATTTGTCAGTTAATTCAAGCACCATGTAAGTAGGCCAATTCGCTCTTTCGGAGGTTTGATCGCGTTCATTCGAACAAAATCGAGCTTAGTATAGCTGAGTTAAAAATTTATTGATTAAAATAGTCTCGTCACTCTGCTACAACTATCAGCCAACGAATTCAAATGGAGCGCAGTATATTTGAAATATCAATGACTAACTCATTAGTCATGTATCTGGAGTAATGAGTCTAATTTGCTCCTTGCATTTTACTGTTAATTACTTGGCTTACAAATGACAGAATCGATATAAATGAGTATCAATGTGTGCTTCGCTCCTAAAAACATGTATAATAACAAAACCGTAAAAGTGTGAATTACTTGTGGATTGAGCACTACGAAACCTCGAATTGATTGCCCCAATTTTACCCTATCATTTGAGCCAGCGCGATGAACAGAAATAGCAGACACTACTCTAACCAACGGCTTTAAATGGTTCGGTTGATAACAGGAACAGAGTGAAATAGGTTCATTGCACTAGATGAAAATCCCTTACACATAGAGTGAACGCATGAAAAACATTCAGGATTTAGGCGTAATCTGATTAGACTATATTGCCAAAGGTTATCTGTATGATTGGTTCAATGAAACGGAGAACTTTGTAACCTGAAAACACAAATCAAATTGATAACCCTATATTGATAGTGTTTCTGGAACAGACGGGGTCTTTCAGAACAGGCTAGAGAAATAGAATAGAAAACTAGTGGTAAGATTGATGATTCCGCGTTTCATGAAAAGCGCTCGCCGACCAATTATATTCGAAAGTTTTGAAATTAGTTGCTCAATATACCCAAAATCGCGCTTAGGGGTCAGTTCCGGCGAATTTTTTTTCAATTCTGTTTTGCTATGCAGTGTTTAAGTCTATTCAATCATTTTCTATACAATAATTCACTTAAACACTTGAACAACATCTTTCGTTTTTAATTTGCCGAAGCTGTTAAAATATTCTTCTGTGGTCCCTAGATTTGGCACCATAACCTTTTTGATTATTTGGTGTGGGGTATTCCAGCGCAAAATTTAAAAGAAATGATTTTTTTTTTATTTTTGCAGATTAACAATCTTTAAGACAAGAAAAGTATGTTGCAGAAAAGGTGTACTCGAATTTAGTTTGGTTCGTCTACTGGAGCTCATAAAATTTTTTTTTTATATGAGGCTGACAAAATCGGGTAAAAAGCTGATAAAATCAGGGGTAGACACAATCGGGAGTTGATAAACTCGGGTCTTCATTGTATTTCGTTTATGAGCTTATCAGCTTATTTTCCTGGTAGAGTAGGGAGATCTATGTTCTTGATTTCAGGATCTTAGTCACGATTTTAGTAATTTCCCAAGTAGCACGCTTTGTTACTGTACAATATTTGTAACTCTCTTGGTAACAACTAAGTTATGGAAAAAGCGCCCTTTGTTTGTATGTTGTGCAACATGTTCCTAATTGCAGCAAAATAATGAAAATAATAGCTGTGCCATTTGTCGAGCACTGGGTAGTTGGACAGTTCTGTTTTAGGGTGGAATGGCAAACAAAAAAGGCATTTGCAACTTCTTTGTGCAAGTTAGCAAAGTTTCTGATTAGTTTCACAACTATTATTGATGTTTGCATAGTTAACACTATTGGCCAGCTCTATAGTTACATAGTTGCACAATCAGTTTAAAAACCCGTGGAAATTACTTTCAAATATATCCAACAATAAAAAATATTGTGTAGCAGTTGTGTAACATTTAAAACTTTCAACAAGTTGCAATTGCTCCTTGGGTTGTATACACTTTATTATGTAATTTATATGCACATATTCATCATACCATGAATCACATTTCATGATCATGGGCACTATTTCATGAACACCAGTGGCGTAGCCAAGGGGGGGGGGTTTGGGGGTTAAAACCCCCTCCAAACCAAAATATTTGAATTGAAGAAAAAACGTTTGATGCTGACTAGTTTATTAAATATTCAAATAATAATTTTGGAAGTTTATTATCTGTTCATAACATTGAAAACATAATGTTTTAAACGTTATGGGAACTTTTTGTAAATTGTGAGAATGGGGATCTTGTGACTAATATTTTAGTGGAGATCCTATAGTTGATAAATTATGTAAATATCAAGCAAAATAGCTCAATGAAAACGCCTACATAGAAACTGATGAAAAATGGCGTTTGACGCTTGTCTCTAACAGATCAGAATCGGTTTTTATGTGCATTTGATTTTTTTGGGTTATCACTTATATAAAGTGCCACTAGCTAAGATTGGTAATAAAAAAAATGAATTTTTTTCGCGTTGTTCGCTATTTATGGTGTACATTTGGGTATCGAATTGAATGGCGCAAAGATTCCATAATTTGGAAACCATCAGCTTTTAGAGGTTTAGTATTTAGCAGCATAAATTTGTTGATTAATTTTTCCAGTTGGATGCATTACTAATTCCAATCATATTTAGTTCGAGACTTAGTGTCTTCAGCAAAGTTTTCAAGAATGTTATTGCAAATAGCTTGGTTTAAGATATGAATGCAACCCGTATTTGTGCATTATAGGCCATATTGCACTACGAATTCCCTTACTAACGGTTATAGGCGGCAACAAAAAATTTGGGAGAACACCTTGTAGATGACGTTTACTATCCTAGTATGCAAAAGTGACTTCAACGCCACTTTGGTCAAATTTAACTTTTTCGTATTTTTAAGCTTACTACGAAAATTCGCATCTTTCAGTTCAAACGACTTCAAATAAAAAAAAACCTGTTGAAATGCGAAAAGCAAAGTGGCGAAAGCATGCTTTTACCCGCACCATGCAAGATTTGAAAATTGATTTACTGAAAAATATACTCGATGGCATTTACGTCAGCTTTGCATACAAGGGGAGTTCAGTAATGTGATTAATCAGTAATTAGTTCCCGCTTAACACCATTTTTATAGATGGGACATACTACTCCCTACATCCTATACTTCGGTAAAATCTCATCCTTCCAGATCTTCAAAAGCACCCAGCGGAGTGATCTAGCCAATTCTTCTACTCTGTGTTTGAGTAGCTCACATGACAGTTGATCATTGCCAGCGGTTCAACCGTCCTATTTTTTTCATGAATCTTAGGTAAATCCGAAATCTGTCGTCGACTGCGCGCGTCTCCAAGCTGATTCTTGCAATACTCTTGTCCTCTACTGCTTCGCTATTTAAGTGTTCGTCATAATATACTCATCAATCGTGAGAATTTCTGCACATTATTTATACGGTGTACAGACTATTCTGTGGATAACCGGTTTATACAATGCCACGGCCTATCAGGATGTTTATGTCACCGATGACGAGCTTAACATTCCGCCATAGGCAGCTATCATAGACATGCTCCAGCTGCGCATAAAATGCATCTTTCTCGGATTCGTGAGGTCAGTGCACATTGATAATGCTCTAGTCGAAGAAATGGCCTTTGATCCACACTACACACATCCTTTCGCTGATCGCCTGCCATTTGATCACGCGTTGGCGCATTTTGCCCAGCTTTTGTGCCGTTGCTCGATTCCCGCATTTCCACACCATTTTCTTCGTCTATCAAAGCTCTTCCAATGCTGCGGTTTCGAAGTTACGAGTTTTCAGCTCATCCTTTTCTGCTTGATTGTTAGTAAAGTGGTGTTTTTGGGCCACTCGTTGAACTTGACCTAACCTGTCTCGAGTCCGTCACCCAACATAACTGACACCTGTGACAGGTATCTAGTTCTGCCTACGGTAGGGTTATAGCGCCCATGCCCGCTCACACCATCCCATTTCGCTATTACTGCAGAACACGGTAGTACCCAGTCGATCGCGGCCTAGAGATTAAATGTCATCAATAGTCCCGCCAACATTTTTGAAAAATCTAAGATTTTCGTCAAAACCCCCCGCAAACCAAATTTCTAGCTACGCCACTGATGAACACGCATGATGGGTTGTGACTAGTATACTATGAACCAGGTCACGAATGCATGAATAATATTTTATGATTTTGTGAACTAGTTCACGAGTACGAAAGGTGACCAATAAGCTACGAATCTCGAACCTGTTCATGTATCCATAAATAAAATTTTATGATTTTGTGAACAAGCACGGATATTAAATCAAGACTAATATATTAGGAATAATTAATTAGTTTACAAGGATGGAAAAAATACATGAATAGTATTCCGAGTTTCATGAAATAGATCATGAAAAAATATCCAGACCGATTTGATTATGTGAACTAATTCACATCCACGAAAACCGTATCACGATTAAGATGTAATAAACCATGAAAGTACGTAATAAGTTCACGTCGTATATTCGCACTCTGAATGATGTCCCAAATCTATGAATCAAATCACGAGCTACCTGTTGGTTTATAAAAGCTGTCATAAAATTGTGGACTAGTTCGCGTACAAACAATCGATTTGGTATTGAGATGGCGGAGACCGTGACTGAGGCCGACAACACTAAAGCAAATATCTCTACAAATGCATTCATTTGTAGCGATATTTGCTCTAGTGGGTCATTCCACGCGAAGTGATCGAGGCACGTGTAATCAACCTTCACGGATTTGTACCAAATTTGTAAGAATTGTTCATCTAGGGCCAATATATAAAAACTCAAATTTTTGTAGCAATTAAATTATCCCTCGGGCCATGGAAGCACAAATTGCCAAAACCCTTGAATTTCTTTTGATCATATCTCCGGTTCTATTTACTCTAAAATCAAACCGCAAGATGGTTTTTGTAGAAAATTATTTAAGGAGTCTAGAAAAATTATTAATTTTTGGCGGCAGTGCTGCCAACTATGCGATTTTTTCAGTTAAGTATTACAAGTTAATTTTTCTATCAATACATATATAATAATTTAGAAGGTTACGTGGTGTCCGGTGGGCTAAAATCTTTTTGCACTACTTCAGCCAAGATTAACACAACTGGGAACCTGTTCCCATATTATAAGAGGCAACTAACAATATGCTAGGAGTCCCTAGGTATTGCTCTGTACCGAAGACCTGAACGGACATTGAGGTTTTGCTTCATATCCCTTATCCATTCTGCATTGAGTGAACCACTAACATCACCTTTTCTGATTCATTTTTTACGATTGTGTACTAATGTTTTAGGTTTAAGTAACAGCATATATTAATATACCGGCTCTTCCACGCCAAGGTATAACTTTCAAAGCTTTGGTTTGAAAACCGTATTTAAAAAAACAAACTTTTATATAGGAAATTTATTGAATTGCCCTAAGATAAAGCTGTCGTATAGCACAAAAAAAATTTTGTGTTGCAAGCGAACTATAAATGTGCCAAATGAGCCAGTTTTTTATTAGATTTGGAAGCGTCTAGCGATAAATTAACATTGACGAATACCAGCAAAAATGACTTCTTGAGGTCTAATGAAGGTCAGATGCTAGCTTTATACTACTTTTGCTTTCCTAGACAATGGTAAACATTTCAACACTCCAGACCGTTACTCTGTCAGAAATTGTAGGACCATCGGAAGCTAAAACATCTTAAAATCATTCAGTGCAGTACTCTGCGTCACACTTTCGAGTTTGAACCGCTCATACGGTAGTCGGTCTTTGCTAGTATTGCTCTTCTGCCATCCATCCTTCTTCTGGGCCACCGATAGATCAAAGCCTTTGTCGTTGTGTTTATTATATTTATTATGTCGTTTGAAATTTGGTATTTAACCGGATTATGGAGACGTGTCTGATAGGGAGAGTGGAGATCCCAACTTGTCATTAACATTTCGCAATGAATTTCACATTCACATTCAGTTGGAATATCATTTATACTTTTTGTGCGCTTGCTTTGTTCTGCAAACTTTGGAAATGGTCGGTGTTAGGTCAGACCGGACTAAGTGACAGTGCATTGATTTCGAGAAAAACGCGTTTAAAGTTTGAATCGCAGCATCCTTTACATTATAATTGGAAAATAATTTTTACCATAATTCTTGTTTATTGTTTCATATTTCAAATCTGGTAAAAGTGGAATGTAGATGAAGAAATTCTTTATCCAGTGCTATCATTAACTCATTTTTTGATGTTTTGCGACTTGGTCCGGTCTGACTTAACACCGACCAAATGATCATTGAAGTGTTAATAAGAAGCAATACTCTCCATGTTCGGCTGTTCGGAGTTCAAATTGCTCATTTTGAATTCTCCGAAATTGATTGCGAGCGACTTTGTACATAAGATCATAATTTCTGTAGATGAATAGTCCTCTATTATATTCCACGCTGCTTTGTCTATTTATGTAACGCCCCGCGGAAGAATAATTAGTAAAATGCCTATTCCAACAGCATTCAAATGTCTACTGGAGGTCGCATACCTGAAAATTTTGATCTAAAATGAAAAGACAAAGCGCGTGAGTACTTAGCTAAATCACAATATCTACCAAAATATATCCTAATTCATTTTCCCTACCTACAACCCTATCATACTATGATATTAGTCTCTTAAGGTTGCACATTGAGTATGATGTACTACTCCCAAGTATCATACAATTAATTCAATGTGCAATTTCAACAGGATTTGATCAATCATGGGAAACTCACGGGCGGTCAATTAAGCTAAGCTATGCTAAGTTAGAAGAAAATGTTCGTCTTCAAATACTCTGAAAAACATCTGAAGGATAGGTTCGAAAAAAACTGAAAACTGAAAAAGCTAAATTAAAATTTTTATTTTCCATGATTTGATCCTTTGCGCTATGCAATACTTTTCTATTATTTTAAATAGTAGGTAGGATGATTGTATGTCGTTTCCCGGAATACCATTTCCCGGAAAACCATTTCCCAGAAAACCATTTCCCGGAATGTACTATTTCGCGGAACATCATTTCCCGAAATGTCCCATTTCCTGGAATATCGTTTTCCGGAATGAACCATTTCCCGGAATACCATTTCCCGGAACGTACTTTTTCTCGGCAATTTGTTATACTATTAAAATCTGAAGTACTTTAAGAACATTTGCATTTATAACTATGTTGCTACTCAAATATTTGTTTGGTTCCCTTCACAGCTTGTCTTTTCTCGCTGATCATGTTAATGAATTTGAAAAACTAATTCTCATGCATATGTAATTTTATATGAAATCATTATCAATCAATCGAAGGTCCAGAAAATAGCTTATGCTAAAAGAAGGCGATATCAAAGAAAGTCGTAATTTAATTTAAAATTAATAGCATTTCAATAATATGCTACAAAAATTTTAAAGAAGGCAAATCGATTTCATTGTAGTTATTGTATTTGAATCAATGAAGTTCTTCTAAAATTATTTCCATTGATTTATTATTGTTCCAAAGAAGGCTAATTCACATAGAAATTTTTAATGCGAAGTGAAATTTAAAATAACTGAAAGCGTTTTCCATGCACTGTTACTGTAAACAAATATTAGTGAGAATAAAAATCAATGAAAGTCCACGAGTATTTTCAGAGAAACTTCATATAGATTAAAATAACATTCTACACAAAATTCCAAAGAAAAATGCATATTTATAAGATGGCGGCATCTCAGACAAATACATTCACAATCTATAAAATTTCAAAGGTTCCAGGAATATTTATGACTAAATTTTAGGAAATGTTCTTATTTTTTCATTACCTTTTGCCAACTCTTCGTGAAAATCAATCAACGTATTCAGGGCATTTTTAGAGTACTGTGATTGGTTATCATAAAAATGTTGCCAACGGTGTGGAAAAAATTTCCTTTTCAATTTCAAAGATGGCCGCATTTCGAAGCGTTGATCGTTACGAATTTACACTATCTCCTGTAATGTTTGACCTAGTGTCAAAAACTAAAGTTTTTTTCGATTCCTTAGAACGATAGCAAATAACTTTCGCTATTTTATTTTTACGCGAAGCGCTGAAAATATCATTAAAATCAGCACCTCATCATTTATAGAATATCTACCTGTCTTTCAATTTCATTGCTTTCGTTTCTCTTAGTCTTAAATTTGCTGAAAATGGCCAAGAAAATCGATACAGACATCATTTATTAACTAAAATCCTTCGTACGTCGCTGGAGAAAATAATTTAGAATATGCTGTGAATATTTCAAAGATCGTGGTTTGAAGTGGAAACACGTTCGAAGTTTTTAGTACGCTTGGACTTTACCTAAAAACGATAGGACAGAATAAATAATATATACAATTAGGTATATTGTTCGCCTTCCATTTTCTATTATATAATTTTATTTCAATAACAAAATTTCCAAATCTTAAAAATTCTACAGTGGTGTATTATGCTATTCACCGAATATTACCACGCGAAGGAACCGATTCGAAATAGTAAAAGAATTGAAAATATACCATTTTAACTGAATCCGCAAAATTTGGAACAAATATGAGGCAAAATATAAGGCCTGGTAGTCAGGAATTAGACGGTCATGAATTTATGAAATTTATTCACCCCTTCACAACCTGCGGTGGGAAAATTGGAAAGTATTTCTTTCTATTTTGGTACCCATTTAATTCGTTGATATCCCATCCATTTGGATGCTTTTTATTCCCCACTAATTTTTTTTTTAAATCTCCAAGTTTCTTTTTGGTTCAAAACCAAAAGTCGTTCGTAAGCTGTTCATATAATGATCAATTTAAATAAAATTTCCTAACATCGCGGAATCGAAAAGATTAAATCTTTAGAATGACAGTTTTGCAATCTTGTCGCTATCTTGTTTTTTTTTACTACAATAACCACTCAAGATAAAAAATGAAAATATTTTCAAACAACTTTTCATGTTCTGAAGTAGGTAAAATCTCCTACAACACAATTAGCTGCATAGCAGGTCTTCTAAAAATAAGTTTGGTCGGTGAAGTACGAGTTTTTTTTTTTATTTTCCGGGAAATGGTATTCCGCGAAAAGGTTTTTCCGGGAAATGGTTTTCCGGGAAATGGTTTTCCGGGAAATGGTACATTCCGGGAAACGATATTCCGGGATATGGTACATTCCGGGAAATAGTTTTCCGGGAAGTGGTATTCCGGGGAATGGTAAACCGGGAAATGACGTACAACCGGTAGGATAGTTCTATTTTTTTTTAAATCAGAAAATTCATTTTTAATGGTTCGAGATAGAGTTTCGCTATCTTCCAGAAAATTGAAGAAAACAATATTTAAAAAAAAAAACTTCATCGAAGACACTGAAACTCTATGTCGTGTATTTTTCATTTTATAAGAAATTTACCAAAAAAATATCAGGGTGTTTCTTAAAAAATGGTTTTCTTAGTATAACTTTTGCAGTTTTGATTCTTCATTAAGATCGCTTTAGAAATACTTTCAGATATTTTGAAGGAGAACATTTTGCAAGCAGCATGGCTTTTATAAAGGCCGCTCAACAACATCAAACCTTTTAGAATTTGTAACATTTACTGTAAATGCAATGGACAATGGCAACCATGTGGAAACACTCTACACAGACTTCAGTAAAGCATTCGACCGTATTGACATACCTTTATTACTCTTCGAACTGCAAAAATATGGCATAGAAAATATACTATTGAAATGGCTCGAATCATATTTAACGAAACGTCAACAAACGGTTCGCTTTCAGAATATACTCTCGGAACCAATTTCTGTCACCTCTGGTGTACCCCAGGGTTCCCACTTAGGCCCTCTTCTTTTTATTTTGTACGTAAATGACATTACCTTTATACTCAAACATCTTAAGGTGCTTATATATGCAGATGACATGAAACTTTTCATGGAAATAGGAAATGTCAAAGACACTGAAATATTCCAAAACGAATTCTGGAATATTGCAGCATAGTATGGAACCCATACACTGTCCTGTACGAAGAACGCATCGAATCAGTCAAAAAACAATTTATTTTGTACGCACTTCGTGAACAAAACTGGACGACATTTCCTCTTCCATCGTATAAAGCACGTTGCATGCTCATTAATATACAAACACTCAAAGAACGCCGCGAATTTGCTATGCTTTGCTTTATCAACGACATTATTTCTCAATGTGTACAATCCGCATCATAACTTTCGCAAATAAAATTTTATATTCCTAGCCGACAACCAAGATCTCGTAATTTATTCCAAGAACAATCTTTTAGGACAAACTATGCTAAAAATAGCCCCATCAATAGAATGATGCGTCATTATAATGAAAATTGTGTAATAATTGAGCTTTCCATGTCTAGAAAACAAATCAAATCTGAACTAAACCGTAGAAATAATGTATAGTATATAAGTAAATATTGTAAAACCATTCTATGTAGTCTACATATGCTTGACGAAAATAAAATATTAAAAATATCAAAGTAAGCTCAGATGCCAAATTTCACATCATTTGGACAATTCTAGACTCCCGCCCACTTTGCTTGAAATTTTTGAAATTGGTACTATGGGAAAATGCGGAGGAAAAATATATTAAATGCTATAACTTTTGAAGTAGCAATCAGAAAACTACAATTTATACCTCTTTTTAAAGGAAATAACTTTTAACGAATTTTTCACGTTCAACAAGGTACAATTTATGAAAATTGAATGCCCTATTACCCCAACTTCTCGTATTTGGACAAAGGTCAAAAAGATTTCGTTCGATTTCTGAGATTTTTTCACATTAGAAAAACTGCAAAGTATGAATGGTTCGCACCATGGAGCAGAAAAATTTAAAAAATAGGGGATTTTGGGGTCAAAATGACCCAGTTCCCCATTTTCTCATAACAGGAATATCTCCAACACAGAAATATCTCCATTCCAATACTTAGGTTATTTCCGTTAAAAAGTGTTATAAATTATAGTTTTCTGATTGCTACTTCAAAAGTTATAGCATTTAGTATATTTTTCCTCCGCATTTTCCCATAGTTCCAATTTCAAAAATTTCAAGCAAAGTGGGCGGGAGTCTAGAATTGTCCAAATGATGTGAAATTTGGCATCTGAGCTTACTTTGATATTTGTCACAGTAAGAGAGGGGGTGCCTTTGAGAATACAAAAAATATTTTTTTTTTTGCAATGCCCTATTGCAATGTACAACAACTTTGCCAAACATATTGTAAGGCTAAGGACCGATTTCTTCACCCTCGCTTAGCGCTTAAACCAGGTTTAAACGTACTGGTGAACTTGGTTTCAAAGTTGAGCGAGGGTGAAGAAATCGGCCCTAAGTCATTTAAATTTAGAAAAAAGTAAAAATTCCTGCTAAATTCATATTCTGGACCACTGTTCAATGATAAACCGCGCGCGCGAGATTTTAAAGACCATTAGATTAGTGTTTTAATATTTAACTACTATTCTAAATATATAAAAGACCCATGGCTCAGTCAAGCTAATGCAATGAGCCGTGTCAAATAAACAGTAATGTATTATATTTTCATTGTATTTACTTCATTACGTAAAGTTTGATCATGTAGCCGTACCTTGGTCATGTTGTCGTCGATATGTACTACAATCGTGAACAAAGCGTTCAGTTTTCATTCGTTATCGAGCACTCAGTCGAGATAGAAGTCTTTTGTCATCGGTCCGTACACTCTATAGCGACAAATAGTGTTAATCCGCGTTCAAGGTTATCGGCACACTCTACGCCTAGTTGAGGTTTCATTATTTTTCCCTTCTTTTGTGTTTCTGTTTCTGAGTACCGTTAGCCGGTCAGTGAAGTGAAGCAGTGTTCTTTTAGTAAGCCGTCTGGATACCGTTACATACACAAGCTAAGTATTAGTTTTCGTTTCCCCTTCTTGGTTGTCTTAATAACGTGCACTGGGCAATAGGCCCGTGCAAAAATGACTTCCCCTGACGGCGGTTCATCTCAAGGTGAGATGGACGTCGAAATAAAATCGGCTCCCCGGCTCAAGGTATATCCGAGCTCGGCCACCGGGCCATTTGTGATCTTCTTCCGGACCAAAGAAAAAAAGTGTTTGAATCTGTTGCAGATTTCTCGAGTTCTGACGGATCGGTATTCGGCCGTGACAGAAATATCGAAAATTCGCCCTGATAAGCTTCGGGTGGTGGTTAACAGTTCTACTCAGGCAAACGATATTGCTGGCTACGAGCCCTTTACGAAGGAGCACCGGGTTTATATTCCAGCTAGCAGGGTTGAAGTCAGTGGGGTCGTTTCCGATTCGAGTCTGAATTGCGAGGACCTTCTAAAATATGGGACTGGCTGTTTCAAAGACCCCATGCTTAAGCCAGTGAAGATACTGGAATGCAAACGTTTGCATTCAGCATCAGTCGCAGCTGACGGCAAGAAAATATACGTCAACTCAGACTCTTATCGGGTGACCTTCGCCGGCTCTGCCCTACCCAATTACCTCCTCTTTGACAAGGTTCGTCTACCTGTTCGCCTCTTTGTGCCGCGGGTCATGAACTGTACTAATTGTAAACAATTGGGACACACAGCCTCCCATTGTAGCAATAAAGCCCGCTGTGGGAAATGCGGTGGGAATCATGCGGATGATTCCTGTGGTAGAGATGTCGAAAAGTGTCTCTACTGTGGGGGAAACCCACATGATCTCCCTTCATGTCCCGCGTACAAACAGCGCGAGGAAAATCTTAAGCGTTCCCTTCAGGGACGCTCTAAGCGATCTTTTGCAGAAATGCTTAAGATAGCTACGCCACCTGTCTCTACGAACATCTTTACCAACTTGTCTACTGACGAAGGCGACTGTGATGAACCCCAGGAGGGAACATCTTCTGCTGTGCCTAGAAGTAGTAGAAAAAGGAAGAACATTTCTTCTTCCAAGCTTCGTCGTAAAGGCCAGAAGGTGTCTCTTCATGGTCCCCCTAAAATAACTACTCAAGGAAGTACTGGTGCAAAACCGAAGCAAGTCGCTCCCGGTCTCAGTAACCTGAGCTCAGAAAAGGAGTTCCCAGCACTTCCAGGAACATCAAAAACCCCAAGTGTTCCCATATCTCAGCCAGAGAAAGAAAACAGTGCTGGCTTAATAAATTTCTCTGACATTGTGGACCGTATTCTTACAGCGTTAAACATTTCTGACCCCCTTAAAAGTATCTTGATAAGCTTTCTCCCCGCAGTAAAAACATTTTTGATGCAGTTCACTGCGAAATGGCCCCTTCTTTCAGCGATTGTATCCTTCGATGGCTAATTCATCGAACGAGGTCAAGGATTTAATCACTGTTCTACAGTGGAATTGCAGAAGCATTATCCCGAAAATCGATTCGTTTAAATTCTTACTAAATAATTTGAAATGCGATGCATTTGCCCTATGCGAGACATGGCTCACTTCAGAAATAACCCTACACTTCCACGATTTTAATATTATTCGCTTGGATCGAGAAGACTCTTACGGAGGAGTACTTTTGGGGATCAAAAAGTGCTATTCTTTCAATCGGATCGACCTCCCCTCGACACCAGGCATTGAAGTTGTCGCTTGCCAAACCAGAATTAAAGGCAAAGACCTTTGCATTGCTTCCACCTACATCCCCCCTAGAGCCTCAGTTAGCCACCGACGGCTTTGCGATATTGCGGAACTCCTCCCCGCACCGAGGCTAGTTTTAGGTGACTTCAACTCCCACGGCACGGCATGGGGTTGCCTTCATGACGATAATCGATCTACCCTACTCCATGAGCTTTGCGACAACTTCAATATGACTATTTTGAATACGGGTGAAATGACACGGATTCCTGCCCCTCCAGCGCGTCCGAGCGCCTTAGACCTGTCCCTCTGCTCGACATCGCTGCGGTTAGATTGCATGTGGAAGGTAGTCTCTGATCCCCACGGCAGCGACCATCTGCCAATCGTAATTAATATTGCTAACGGTTCAGGGCCACCGAATACAATCAATGTTTCGTATGACCTCACACGAAATATTGATTGGAAGAGCTACGCGTCCGCGATATCCGAAAAAGTAGAATCGACACAAGAGCTTCCTCCGGAGGAAGAGTACGGGTTCCTGGCTGGCTTGATTCTCGATACCGCGATTCAAGCTCAGACTAAACGCGTACCAGACGCGAATTCACGCGGGCGTCCTCCCAATCCATGGTGGGACAAAGAGTGCTCAGACGTGTACACGGAGAAGGCCGCTGCGTATAAGACCTTCCGGGACGACGGGCTGCCAGCTAGCTACCGACAGTACGCGATGGCGGAAACGCGCATGAAGAGTTTGATAAAAGGCAAAAAACGTAGCTACTGGCGCCGGTTCGTCGACGGACTAACGAGAGAAACATCGATGAGCACTCTTTGGAGTACGGCCCGACGCTTACGAAACCGAAACAGTACTAATGAGAGCGTGGAATGTTCAAACCGTTGGATATTCGATTTTGCCAAGAAGGTTTGTCCGGATTCCGCCCCGGCACAGAAGATCTACCGCGCCGCGTCCCCTCACAATAACGCGAACGAAACACCGTTTTCGATGGTGGAGTTCTCACTTGCTCTCTTATCATGTAACAATAAAGCCCCAGGGCCAGACAGAATCAAATTTAACTTGTTAAAGAATCTGCCAGACTCTGCCAAGAGACGCTTGTTGAATTTATTTAATAAGTTTCTTGAGGGTAATATTGTCCCTCATGACTGGAGGCAAGTGAAGGTCATTGCCATTCAAAAACCAGGAAAACCAGCCTCCGACCACAACTCGTATCGACCGATTGCGATGCTGTCCTGTATCCGAAAGTTGTTCGAGAAAATGATCTTGTTTCGCCTCGATAATTGGGTTGAAGCAAATGGCTTACTGTCAGATACACAATTTGGTTTCCGCAAAGGCAAAGGGACGAACGATTGTCTTGCGTTGCTCTCAACAGAAATTCAAATGGCTTATGCTAGCAAAGAGCAGATGGCATCAGTTTTCCTAGATATAAAGGGGGCTTTTGACTCAGTTTCTATCAAAATTCTTTCTGAGAAGCTGCACCAGCATGGTCTTTCACCGACTCTAAACAACTTTTTGCTAAACTTGCTGTCTGAAAAACATATGCATTTTTCGCATGGTGATTTATCGACATCACGAATTAGCTACATGGGTCTTCCCCAGGGCTCATGTCTAAGCCCCCTTCTCTATAACTTTTACGTGAATGACATTGACGAATGTCTTGTCAATTCCTGCACGCTAAGGCAGCTTGCAGATGACGGTGTGGTCTCTATTACAGGTCCCAAAGCCGTCGATCTGCAAGGACCATTGCAAGATACCTTGGACAATTTGTCTGCTTGGGCCCTCCAGCTAGGTATCGAGTTCTCCACGGAGAAAACTGAGCTAGTCGTATTTTCAAGGAAGCGTGAACCAGCGCAACTACAGCTTCAATTAATGGGTCAAACTATTGCTCAGGTTTCAACTTTCAAATATCTCGGGGTCTGGTTCGACTCTAAAGGAACCTGGGGATGTCACATTAGGTATCTGAAACAGAAGTGCCAGCAAAGGATCAACTTTCTCCGTACAATAACCGGAACATGGTGGGGTGCCCACCCAGGAGACCTGATCAGGCTGTACCAAACAACAATATTGTCGGTGATGGAGTACGGGAGTTTCTGTTTCCGCTCCGCTGCGAACATACATTTCATCAAACTAGAGCGAATCCAATATTGTTGTTTGCGTATTGCTTTGGGTTGCATGCACTCGACCCATACGATGAGTCTCGAAGTGCTGGCGGGCGTCCTTCCGCTGAAAAATCGATTTTGGGAACTCTCATATCGATTGCTCATCCGATGCGATATCTTGAACCCGTTAGTAATTGCAAATTTCGAAAGGCTTGTCGAGCTCAATTCTCAAACCCGATTTATGTCCTTGTACTTCGATTACATGGCACAAAATATCAATCCTTCTTCATACTATCCCAACCGTGTCAATCTCTTTCATGCTTCTGATTCAACTGTATTCTTCGACACATCCATGAAAGACGAGATTCGTGGAATCCCGGATCACATACGTCCGCAAGTGATCCCAAGCATCTTTCATAGTAAATTTCGAGAAGTCGACTGCAACAAGATGTTTTACACCGACGGGTCAAGCCTCGACGGCTCCACTGGCTTCGGTATATTCAATCAAAACCTCACCGCCTCATTCAAACTCAATGATCCTGCTTCAGTTTACGTCGCAGAACTTGCTGCTATTCAGTATACCCTTGGGATCATTGATACTTTGCCCACCGATCATTACTTTATTGTCTCGGATAGCCTCAGCTCAATCGAGGCTCTCCGTTCAATGAAACCTAGAAAGCACATTCCATATTTTCTGGGGAAAATCTGGGAGCGCCTGCGTGCTTTGTCTGTAAGATCGTACAAGATTACCTTAGTTTGGGTTCCCTCGCATTGCTCCATTCCAGGTAATGAAGAAGCGGACTCTTTAGCTAAGGCGGGCGCTTTACAAGGTGACATATATGAAAGACCAATTAGCTTCAGCGAATTTTTCAGTATCACTCATCAGAGAACCCTCGAAAGTTGGCAAACTTCATGGAGCAATGGTGAACTGGGAAGGTGGCTACATTCGATAATCCCTAAGGTATCGACGAAACCTTGGTTCAGAGGGATGGATGTGGGTCGGGATTTCATTCGCGTGATGTCTCGGCTCATGTCCAATCACTACACGCTGGACGCACATCTCCGGCGTATTGGGCTCGTGGATAGCGGTATCTGCGCTTGTGGCAACGGTTATCACGAAATCGAACATGTTGTCTGGGCATGCGCCGAGTACTGTTCTGCCAGATCTCAACTATTCGATTCCCTTCGGGCCCGAGGAAGATCACCCAATGTCCCGGTTCGAGATGTACTAGCAAGCCGCGATATTCTCTACATGTCCCTTATATACACGTTCCTCAAAACCATCAATATCCAAATTTAAATGCCCCTATCTTTTCTCTTATTATTCCCAGAAGTGCCCTCTTCCGCCTACCGTACCCCAACGATGGTTTGATACGACTCCAAGACGAGACAAAACATCTGTCGAATGAACCAACAACACGAGATCTACAGTACAACATCACACACGCAGCGCGGTGTGTTCCCGATCCGTATCTGAGCCGTACTACGAAATCGTCTGGAGGAACCCCTGCCGGCTCGAGGAAAACCGCCCGGCGTCCCAATACTTGATACATCCGTTCGAATCTGTAATCCTGGTCGTTGATTCCTGATGCCGGAAACTGAAAGTTTATATCCCCCCCCCCTGTTCAGCCTTGTCCACCCTCTCTCCCATGTCTCTGATACACAGATGTATGACTTCACCCCTTCTCCCCTTGAATATCTTCCCAAAACTTATGTGCCCCCCTATCTTCTAGTGTTAGTTGATCAATCCGTTCGAATCTGTAATCCTGGCCGTTAATTCCTGATGCCGGAAACTGAAAGTTTATATCTCACCCCCCCCCCCCCCCCTTCAGCCTTGTCCGCTCTCCCTCCCATGTCTCTGATACACAGATGTATGACTTCATCCCCTTCTCCCCTTGAATATATTCCCAAAACTTAAGTGCTTAGTTTTAGTTGATCAATATTTAATCTCGTTAAGAAATGCCCAACAGTACCACTACTTTAAAATAGCCCTAATTAATTCCCCTTAATCTTGAACCACTCTTTCTAGTTATTTCTAGTTAATAAGCTTGTAAAATGTTCCGCTTAGTTAATAAATAATTTCTCCTACAATCTCCCTTCTAAAAATCATAAAGTGAATTACTATACAAAGAACACACAAAATGACCCGTCCCCCAAATCTTACGAATATTATATTATACCCTCTTTTATATGTATAAGTTAGCTGTAAAGTTTTTTTTTTTTAGTTTCATTATATAAAACAAAATAATATTGAAATGTGTAACCCCCTAGTTTTAAGAAATTCAAAATGTAAAACAATGAAAAAATGGCACCTTTAAGCTAACGCATACGTGCCTTATCAAATAAACAAATTGAAAAAAAAAAAAAGCGTTCAGTTTTGTTAAAATAGTTAATACTAAAAATATAACAGTTTGGAAACTTTGCATTAAACCTATATTTTCAAATGAAATATAAACAATCATAAACGATTCAAAACTATAAATTGCTTAAATCTTTCGACCACACACCTGCTTGGAACTTTATTTCTGTGCCGCACGATTGGTATAAATAATAAATAACCACGAAAACGCGAGACAGGACACAACACTTATTCTTCTTACAAACGAAAAAAGGATCTAAATTACCCCTTTTGTTGACCGGTTTCAGGCTCGATGTTGCCGTCCCGGGCATCGTCTTGTAGATGGGCAACAGCAAGCCCGAAACCGGTCGACGAAAAGGTAATTTTAAATCCATTTCTCATTTGTTAGAAAAATGAGTGTTGGGTTTTGTTTCGTGTCGCGTTTTCGTGAATGTAATTCTTACTTTAGTACAATCCTCCAGAGGTTTAATCCTTACCTGTAAGTAGATAAATAAAAGAGATATGTTAATACTCGCTTAATGGCTGGTTAATGTTAATGGCTCGAATGTACCCATTAAAATTTAAATGATATTCAAATCTATAAGGTTTAAAATATACATACACTAATTTAACCGCACATTTTATTGATAATGTGTTTCCTCATTAAATTCAATCATCTGTCTTGTTGAAATATCCCGAACTGTTTAAGTATTCCTAGGAAAATAACACTAAGTACCGCCATCTCTCATCATTCCTAACAAAAAAATTCTTGTTTATCGAGCTGCATTTCTTAGTATTAGAATAGCTGTAAATTGTTTACTTTAGTATTCTGTATTGATAGAAAAAATATTTTTAAATTTTTAATTACTTACTTAAATTGAAATGTAAAAAGAACCTGACACCTTCGTGCTAATGCAAACGTGCAATTTCATATGAACGAAATGAACAAAATTATATATTGATATGCAAAGATTTCTGAATAGATTCGGAAACTGTAATGATCAATTAACATGCCCTTGAAATTTATCAATATTTAGCAGTATAAAAATATGAATTATGTTTTTATTTTATATTTATTATTTGAATTACAAAATAATTTTGGCTGTGTATCACCTAAAAGCAATAATTCATAACAAAGTGCATGTTGTTCACTGCCTTGGTAGTCAACAAATTCGTGTGACAAATGATGAAAATGTAATTTCCTTCTGGATAACGAAATTTCGGAATACAAATAAATTGCCGTCCATGATACGCATCGAATCAATTTATTTTTTGCACAAAGTGGCACTATGTAGATACCCATGACACCCAGTCAACGATGCAGTGTGTAGGCAACCCCCAGGGTCATCATCATCGCTGTCGCATGAGTTATTTGTTATGTTTGCGCAAACCGGTAAACCGACGAAGCTATCTATTCGCGTGCGGCTTATCACGGACTGTGCGAACGAGGGGAAGGAATCCGCTCCTTTTTGTCAGTTTGAGAATAAAAAACAGATCGGGGGATTGAATACAGGTAGTCGCCGGTCCAATCCCGAAAACCATTTACTCCAATTGTTAATGGGGGTGTTGTAAATAAGTTTCTTCTTTTACCGTCGCTGATAACGATTACGTTTATCAGTTTTCATTTGGTTAAGTGCGATAGTATTTTGGCAAATTATGAAAACAAAACTGCAATTGTCAGCATATTACTCCTATCTGGGGCATTCCATGATGCAACGAGGCTGCATACAACGGAATTAGAAATCGCTTATCGGCAGATAGCTGAAGCGTTTGTAATTTTGTTTTGCCCTTGAAAATTGAACGGGGTGGACTTTCGGCCTGATTTCTAAGAATGTGTTAAATAATTTGACCGGCGTGTGTGCCTGTATAGGCTTGCATCAGAGCACTTGGTGCCAGGGTTGCCAGTGCTCTAGAGTTATCTTGATCTCGGTTTTATCGACCTTGAGATGTAACATGATTAAATCACCATATACAATATAAAAATTGTAAACAAATTAACTGTTGTTTTGTGATTTTTTCCACTCATTTTATCGTAAAGTACCAGATTTAGATCAAACATTTTTTGTATTCATTTCTTGGTCTATGACACATGAAAAAATGGTTCCATTAAAGAAAATACTTGCAAGGTAGGCTTTCCCAATTGGGAGAGAACGTGAATGGAAGTAGAAGATTGGGGATAGGTTAATTACTTCGATTCGGCATCTTATCCGTTCGGTTCGCTGTTTGCTATATGAAGCGTAAAAGTTATTTATATCACAACCAACAACAGTCACAAACAATAACACAACCTCATTTCGGATGCAGTCGAAAACGAAACCACTTCCTTGATGTGTATGTTTGGGTTTTAACGAATGCGCAACAAGCTTGACACGTTATTTGAATTTCAAACATGTTTTTCCCCCAAACTCCGAACCGAATTGTTATTTGGGTTGTATGTGTGAACAAAACATTTAAAATATCACTCCTACAGAGACTTAATACTGCTGTACAGTGGCTATGATTTTATACCATTGACTAGTTCACACTTTCAAGTTTGACTACCAATGACCGACAATGTAAAACTATGACAGCCCAACTTAATGATTTCCAACTTGTTGAATTCCGGGACGAGGATGGCAGCTATAACCCCCATCGCCGGACTTCGGCATCGATAGTGCAGTGCACAGTACTCACCTATCGAAAGGCTTAATTGAGTGGTCATTGTGTATTTACGTGCAGCACACCGGGTCACCGTGAGCTAAGTGCTAGATTCATAGAAACGGACGTGATTATAATAAATAAATTAAATAATACGAAATCGCGCTGCGTTGGGCTGTCGCGACACTATGAGCGTCAGTCGCAGGCGTCGTCGGCTGCAGGGGACAACGAACCATCGCCGTTGGAGCTTACCACGAGTGTGCCGATTTTCGTACTGGACGGCTAAAAGTGTATGCTTCTTTCGACTCCAGAATGGCGTTTTTTTTTTCGTTTTCGGACAAGCAAGATTGATGGTCTCGAGAATTGCTAAGTAAATATTCGTCTGCTGGATGGTATGGGAGGAGCAGCGAGAATGATTTCATTTTGTGTCAATGCACCCAAATTTTTGCGAAGATGATACGAGTTTAACGATTTAAAAACTGTCGGTAACTGCTGCACTCGATAGTTAGCATAATTTTAGTCGGCAAAGTGTACACTAGTTTTATTAAATTATTTATCATTTTATATTATTAAGCATCTCACCTAAAAAAATGCAGAAAGTTTTCTCGATGATATGCAGCGTTTCACCTTATTATCATCAGAAAAATTACAAATCGTATAAAATTACTTCTCAAAGCATATTAGCGAAAAGTGGTAGCGCAAAAGGTTCTTGAATTTAGCAAGTGTCAATTATACAGCCAGAAAACATCAACCGTACGGTTTTTACGACATTACGATTTATTTCACGGGTGTCCGAATTAATTACCTGTATGAATTTGCCCGGTATTTGCACGAAATTTCCGACTTCGACGGAAGAAAACGGAAGGTGAACTTGAACTTCTATTTCGATAGACTTTTATCAGAAATGGGAAATTCAATGAGAGCGACAAAAACAAATAACGCAAAAAATGGAATTATTCTGACTAAACCGATTTGCGGTAAGAACCACGCACGTAGAAAATGTCGGGGCTAGGTGGCCAAAGCCCTCGCCGGATTTATTTGAAATGAATAATTGGAGAAAGATGTATTTCAGCAAGAAAAGGTATGAACAAATCGATGCGAAATTTCGACAAAGCAATTTGATAGAAACCCTCAAAATCAGTCATCATAATGTCACATACAGTGACTCAAATTCTAATTCGCACGCTGCTAGTTTAATTATTTGTTATTATTTCCTAACAATTTGATGAATTCCACGAAGATCCGCCTGAAAATTATTAAAATCGTGACCGTCTTCGATGCCGATGTAACTTTACACGGTTCGCCGGCATGAAAGACTAAACAAAATTCACAGTCAATGAGATCATTTTGTTTCAAGAGCCATTTTCGAAAGGCCTCAGAAGTTTTGCCATGCAACATTTTTCAAAAAAATGTGCGGTTACCGCATTTTATACAGCTATCTGAAAAAGTATTACAGGGAGTAGCATTATTCATAAATACCAAAAATAAATTTTAAAAATTAATTCACAAAAAAAGCATTTTTTTTAATTTTTCTATACTCTAAAGAGTTTGAAAACTACTTAAATATAATTGCATAATGGAAAAACTATCAGTTAAAAAGTTTGCCTAACAAAAAATTTTAACATGTTTTTGAAAAATGTCGAAGCGCAAACACCTGTGCTAATTGTGTTTTTGAATTTATATGTTTGTAAAACAGACAAACCTATCAGGCGGTGCACAGTGGGACCATTCCAAAAAAGGTGGGACAAAACCTATTTGAGGCCTTAGATGTCATTTTAGAGCCAGCATTTCTTCGTAGGATATGTTCACAATATTATTCTACAACTTTTTAAATAGAATATTTCTTGGTTTGACTAAAGTAGAGTACCCGAGCAAAAAAAAATTTCAAAAAAAATTTATTGGAGGGTCGATGTCTTCGACAAAGTTGTAGAATATTTTGTTTTGAATAACTTCTTTTAAGACACCACAGACATCAGACCTCATTTTTGAGGCAAAATTGTTGTTTTTTGTAAATATGACTAAAAATCAGTTTTTCGACTTTTTCATGCTAAAAACATTAATTGATTAATTTTATATGTTCTACAAACTTCCAGGTAACACTAAAATACAACTTTTTGTTGGAATAATAATGGAAATAATAACGTAGAATCAATATTTTGACTTCTATAATCAGTTTTTATATAAATTTGATCTATTTTCATCAAAGATCTCTGTTTTAGGTGCACTTTTGTGCATCCAAACTTTAGCTATACCGATACTCCATTATTCCTAGAATAAATTTAATATTTCATAGAAACAGGATATAGTTGGACGCATTGTTTGGGTGACCATTCATGTACAACGGTTTATAACATAAACTGTGTTTATATAATTTTTTATTTATATACATTATTAGCTATTACCAAAATCTTATATTTAACACGCACTTACAAGCATATAGAACATATTGTATTGATCAATTACTATTACTACATGGAAAAGTTAAGAAAAATATAAATTTTGTTATTAATCTGCCAAAAAACAATTATTTCGGCTTCAATAATAAATCTACAGTATGTATAAGATATTTTCAACATAAATGTTCGAAATTGAATATTATACAACTTTGCTGAAGTCCTCAACCATCTACAAAAATAGAAATGATTGAGTTATATTGTGAATATTTTTCCAAAGACACCTAGGTTCTATAATATCTAAAGCCTCAAATAGGTATTGTTCTACTTTTATGAATTTGTAGAACTAACCAAGGTGCTTAGAGTTATAAGGTGATTCGTCTTTGGCAGTAACTGGGTGAGGAGCGAGGTAAGCGTGCAGCAAGCTGCGGAGTAGAAAAATGACGGCGAACAACTTTGTTTACATACTAAAATCCAAGCAAACATGCATGGGGATGTAGCAAACAATGTTGTTAGCTGTCGTTTCTAGAACCAACATGGCTGATCTGCGATTTCGAGGATCGTATCACCTGAGATTAAAAGCTCCTTGGAACTAACCTTATTGATTAAACTAAAATAGAAATCCCGAACTAAAAAAATCAAATTTTGTTTAAATGGTTGAGGTCTTCAGCAAAGTTGTCAAATATTGTATTTGGAACAATTTTGTTGAAAATACCATTTATTTATTTTTTAAGCCGAAATCGTTGTTCTTTATTGGCAGTTTAACTTCAAAATTTATTTTTTTCCATATTGTAACCGTAATGGATCAACTCAACATGTTCTACATGCTTATAAGTGCGTGCAAAATATAAAATTTTGTTTACAGCTAATAATGTATATAAATTAAAAATAATATGAATACATTTTATGTTATAAACCGTCGTACATGAATGGTCACCCAAGTGATGCGTCCAACTATATCCTGTTTCTATGTAATATTAATTTTATTCTAGGAATAATAGAGTATCGGAATAGCCAAAGTTTGGCTGCACAAAAGTGCACCTAAAACAGTAATCTTGAATGAAAATAGGGTAAATTGATATGAAAAATAGTTTTAGAAGCCAAAATATTGATTTTACGTTATTAGTTCATTCAACAAAAAGTTGTATTTTAGTGATACCTGCAAGTTTGTAGAACATATTAAATTAATCACTTAAGGTTTTTAGCATGGAAAAGTCGAGAAACTGATTTTTGGGTCATATTTACAAAAACAACAATTTTGCCTCAAAAATGAGGTCTGATGTCTGTGGTATCTTAAAAGAAGTCATTCAAAACATAATATTCTACAACTTTGTCGAAGACATCGACCCTCTAAATTTTTTTTTTGAATTTTTTTTTTTGCTCGGGTACTCTACTTTAGTCCAATAAAAAATATTCTATTTAAAAAGTTGCCGAATAATATTGTGAATATATCCTACGATGAAATGCTGGCTCTAAAATGACATCTAAGGCCTCAAATAGGTTTTGTCCAACCTTTTTTGGATTGGTCCCACTGTGCGGTGGTGAGTTGTTTTGGTCCGCGTCCCTTATCACTTACTTTTATAAAGTGATTCAACTAACTTTTAAAATGAACCTCCTCGGTTATGCAACTAGTTTTTTTCGATCTTATTTCAATGCAA
This sequence comes from Topomyia yanbarensis, assembly GCF_030247195.1. Lineage (NCBI taxonomy): Eukaryota > Metazoa > Arthropoda > Insecta > Diptera > Culicidae > Topomyia > Topomyia yanbarensis. The sequence goes on along the minus strand of NC_080671.1, from coordinate 170,573,739 downwards.
ATAATGACACAGTCTTTATTTCGTTATATTCTCAATTGCGCAAATTTTGTCGTATGTAATTTTGAATGTTCTTTGATTTTATGACATTGTAAGGGAACACGTATCCGCGTGGTTGATGCCAATCGAGCGGACATTTCTTTAGACTGAGCAAACTAATTTCTTCGTGTGTTTAGTATTTATTTGACCAAATAGGAAACTAATGCACTGGGAGCTTAATGCGCGTGGGGAATACGCATGGTCTTGTCTGAGTGGATGATGACTTTTGAATTATTTGAATTATGTATGAGGGTTAAGAATTGACAATTCGGAAGAAGAATTCAAAAGCAATTTCCAATTTTCGACAGTCATATCAGCACGAAGAACAAATGTATTATTGCCATATTCATTGGTTTACTTTTAGTTAATTAACTTCTCAATAAATTATAACAATTGTTCTTATTGTATTGAGTACTTGCATATGCTTTGGAGTAATAAGTGCACTTTATTACGATTACGTTGTTAATATTTCTTCATGAGTATAAACATATACTGTATCGATTTTGTTGGTTATTTTCGGCAAATTTGAGACTAAGAGAAACGAAAGCAATGAAATTGAAAGACGGATAGGTATTCTAGAGCGAATCAGTTATAAACTTAGAACGGAAAACTAGAACTAGGCAGGCTCATATGGGCATGATCGAAAGGAAAAGTGAAGAATTCTTTGCCTTCTGCAGAGTAGGAGTTGGGCATTGCACCCAAGTCTACCGCATGGTCTATGCTAGAACATAACTCATCATCATGTTTTACCGCCGACGCCGGCAAAAAATTCTTCACAAATCCTCGCCTAGAACGACCGACCATGCGATCATTTTTCTCCCGTAACGTATAAACATATTGTAGTTCGATTAGTGACGTAAAAGGTCTCGAGTTAGTTTCTTTCGTTTTCAATCGTGCTCTAGTAATTAGCTTAAAAAATTGCGCACATGTAATCGGTTGTGTACAAAGTTTCAAGTAGTTCGGTAGGGCTTATTTAATACCGTTTAAAACGTGCCTTAGATAACATAACAACGCGCGCAAATATTTATAACCCTTTCATGCCCAACTTTTTTCTAGGGCAGGTAGGGTTTCAAAACTATTTTTTCTTGAAAACAGTGGGGTCAAGAAACACGAAAAGCCTTTTTTCATAAAGATTGGTGTGCTAGAAGCTGCTCAATTTTTACCTTCCAATGCTCAATACAAATCTCCTAGAATATTTACAATAATCCACTTGAGCGGAAAATGTAGCCAAAGACAGTCTAAATTGATAAGTTTTACCAGTTTTCAATAATATTGCAACATAACGAAGATATATGAAAAATTCATTTTCCGTTACCAATGTAAACTGTCCCTGGCAGCACTGCTCCATCGGAATTCAATCAGAAGAATTGCAATAACTTCAGATCTAGAGCTGATCCTTGTGACTGTTAATACTCCAATGAAAGGCAATAGTCACATCTATTAGCCTTACTTGTTTTTGTGAGGAAATCTTGGCTCAATAAAAAGTTACAGCTGTTTAAAAACGTCATGAATGGGATAACATAAGAATCAATCGTCCGCGGAGAAAGAAGCCAATACATAATTGTCATTAATAATAATGCCAAAAAACCATTAATTACATAAATATATCCAAAAATATCTCGAGACAATAAAAGTTATCGCTTTTCATTGGAATGTTGTTTTTGGAACGCCGTTTTTTGACCGGAATGAATGAGCAAGGAATAATAATATCGTTCACCTACCGTTTGATCCAATTAAACATAAGCAACACTTCCAACTGTCGGCTGTCCGGAGCTGAAGTTGCACCTAGCATTTCAAAATTAATTCATGAAAAGATAAATCGATCATCAATTCTCGGCAGCCGGCTGCTTAGATCAATAAACACATGATAACACTACTGAGAGTTGCATAGAGTCGAATCACTTATCAAGGTGAAACTCGATTTGTGTAACTCTTTACCCCATCCTACTAACAACCACTTCTTCCAGTGGCAAACGTGAAGATGGAGTGATATACACGGCCTCCATAAAAAACGTTTGATACACTAACATTCCTTCCCTTCCCCGGTGACTGTGAGGACATGCCAGGCGCCATAATTGGTATTTCAAAATATAGAACTCTCGAAACGTGAACATTGACAGATGTTTCGCTACTCCAATGCATAATTATCTACTGATTTCCTTTGCAACTTCTTCTAGTCCAGATCGATAACGGAGCAGCAGCCAGGGATGGTCGCACAAGCTTCTGAAGAAAGCTAGAGAAACTAACAAGAAGAAAATTTTTCTAACAATTTTTAGCATATTTTTAAATTCATACCTATTATTGGCAATCAAAATAGAATTTCCTTATTAAATATTCAAAATGTCATTGCAAATCAAAATACTCATAATAAAAAAATTAGAAAATGCAGTAGTTTTCTAAATATTTTAGAAAATTTTATGAGCGTCTTGGAAAACCTATTGTTAATAGAAAAATGCGAATAATCTAAAGAAAGGGTACAATCAAACGAAATAATTGTTTTTTTTAAAACAAAATTTAAAATATCTAATGCATTTTGGTTTGGAATGACGTTTGCAATCATTTTATAATAAAATTATAAATTTACCTGTCAATTTTTATGAAACTTAACAACTTCTTTAAAGTCACCGATAGGAAAACATTTTTACTGATAGTTTTTCCATAATGCAATTACATCTAAAATATTTTCGTTCACTTCAAATTTTTGATGGCAAAAGATAAAATATTCAAAAAAATGTTTCTTTTTGCGTAGGCCTACGTCTTTGTTTTGTAATTCAATACTTTAACACATTTTTTTTTGGAAAATATCATAACACATTGAATTTTGAAACACTTTCTTCTTTAACCCATTATTGCCCAACTTATTTTTCACGCGCATCACAAATTGTGTTTTCCGATCGAAGAAAAATGATGTATTCATTCCAGTAAAATTATTTTTGTACTCAAAGTAGCTGATATGATAAGGAACAACCAGTGAAAATTTAAGATTGATCGGTGTATCGGTTCCTGAGATATCGTGATAGCCGCGGATGAACTTTTCAACAAAATACAACTCCGAGATAATCAAGTTTTACTGTCGGTGCAGCGTGTCAACGGTCTAGCGTATCAAACACTACGCACCGCCTACGAGTGGTCAATGGGTATCGGTCTATGAATAGCTGTAACTCAAGTTGTAGTATTCTGATCTTAGTGAAACTTTGAGAAAATTTTCCTCAGCGTATGTAGTTTCAAAATATCTAATTTACACAGATTCGATTTTTTTCATCCTAACAAAAATGTGTAACCCCTTAAGGAAAAATTGATTAAAAACAAAACATAAACACTGGTTAAACCACTATAACTTCTCTAAACATATTCTGCAAGAGTATATGAACAATATTAACTCTTTGATAATGCCTATTCTGCGTCATTAATTGAGTAATAGGAGTTATTCTTAGCAACTACTATATATAGTAGGTTGGGCAATAATGGGTTAACTTGCAGCATGCATTATTTGGTATCATTTGGTGTATGCTTCGAATTCAAAGTTATAATAAGGCTGAATAAATGTCTACCACACTTCCATTCTTTATCGTTTGATAATGCGACAAAATCTGCAACGGACATCTTGGTACATGCGGTGTCGTGGGAATGCAAGCTATGTACGCATTCAATCTGCTGTTCAAAATTCGTGCGTTGATATTCAATGTTTTTAACCCATTATGTGCTAGCGTATGAAATTTCATACGCAAAAACAACACATTGCTGGACCATACTTGTTATACAATAAAGGCGTCTTCAAACTTCTAGTCTTCGTTGAACGTTAATTAATACCCAATAATTTAATATATGTATGCTCAATCATCTATTTTTATAAAATTCAATTGCGTTTTCGAATATCAAAGTTAGACAAAATGCAAACCAAAATATGAACAATACATATTTTAAAATTCTTGTTTGAACAAATGGCCACGAGAGGTGTGAAAGATGTGACTCAGTGCGAAAAAATGGAATAAATTGGTGAAACAATTGCGAAAATTCTGCTGGTAGTGTAAGGTATGAAGTTTCATTTTCTGGGATGAACGATATTTTTTTCTAAGGCGAAACTATTTCCTTTTTAGATACCCGGAGGGGATTTACAACATTCTCGCTGATTTCAAGGTTTTCATTGAATGCTAACAAATTCTTAATTCGTTTCAAATTACGCTTGATCCTAACCAGAATATGCTTTTATGTAAATTATCGTAAGCAAATGTTCTTTGTCTTAAAATAACTACAAAGTTTAAGGGAAAGATGGTTTGATGTAACGAACCTACCATGAGAAGAAACGGCACGAGAGAGGGGGAAGTGTTAAAATCATTGAAGAAGAGCCGATAAATGAATAATCTCGTAAGGTTGAGGATATTATTCGATTTCATGTTAAATATAAGGATATTACTCGAATTTTCTCTGTAATGATTTTTCGATACCCTATCAGCCCAGCGTATGAAATTTCATACGTTACTTTTTTTCGCAACAAAACGTTCCAAAGTGATTATTTTATCTTTCCCATGCTTATTTGGGTATAATATGGGTTCACGAAGTATTGCATAAATAACTAAAAGTTTTAACATAGCTGGCTTATAATGGGTTAATAATGTTTAGAGGAACGCGGGGCTATTCGGACCTATCTAAGCAAATCGCCCTTTTAGGTGGATATATATGAAATAATTTCTTTGTCAAAGGTTCTAAATGTCAGTTTTAAAGCTCAGCTCCATTTTGGAGCCATAAAAATTCATTTGCACCACTACATAGCAGCGCTAGGCGACGATTTGCAAAACTCTACGTGCTCCATCCTTTTACAATGTAGGGGTAATTCGGACCTCCCTATGGTGCAAATTCAGACCGTCAATTTTTTTATTATTTTTTTTACTATGAAATCTTAATTGGAAAAACCTCTTAAAAAGCAAAAAAATGCGCTTAAAAAAATTGGGTTGTCACAGCTGTCAATTTGTGCATCATGTATTTTGTTTGCTGTGGGGTGGCAATCATGTGCGTAGCTACAAGCCGTTGTACGGTGGTTGATGGAATACAGGGATCTTGATAGCTTAGTACACTCATTCATGCAGCGTCTTTAAAATATCTCTGTTTTCACCCCAACAAAAATCATTCCATGAAATAGGAGCCTCAAGCTTTCCAAAATTATTCTTATTCTTTTACTTTTATTAGCTACTTTGTCAATTTATTGTTTTTTGTTTTGAGGATATCAAAAAAATTTGTTTCTCTCCTAAAAAAACTGCAGAATGAGATTCATCTGTCAAAATTAATGTTTCAGAATGGCGCTTCCATGAATACCCGGGAACTGAATGAAGTAACACGAGCCATTTTTACCAAGTCTAAAAGCGGATGAGTTCCTGAATCCAAAACTTCAAATTTCGAAATCGGTTAGAAATTGCCTTAGTTATTGGTATTTCAGTTTAGTGGGTACCCGCACTGATAATATATTAGTAAATATGATAAAATCGATCATGCAATGCACGAATTCATTCGTCGTTTTCTGCAACGACGTTTTTTCGTGCATTCTAAATAGTAGGTTTCGTTCATTTCATAAACAAGAATGGTCGCTTGGTGAACGAAAGCTTTCGTAAATTTTACACATTTAATGTAGGGGAGACCGGGGCTAGTTGGCGGTGTTTTCAGTTTCCAATTTTTACCGCTTTGATGTAGGTAGATCTTACAAAATAGAACACGCGGCATGAAAGAGCAGACTGTTGGCAACATCTCTGATTTTTTTTAAAGTGTTTGATGCATTGTCTCCATTTTTAGGGACAAAAATATGTGACGCGGAAAACCCGCCAACTTATCCCGATCCCGGGGTAAGTTGGCGGTATGCGAGGATACGCCAAAAACTAAGGAATCAAATGGAGATGCAATTATTTCAAGGGTCCTTTTGGAACGTGCTGAATGTCTATTCGAAAAAAAATATATTACCCGACATTTGCTATTATATTTAAATTTAAATATCCCGACATTTTGACTTAGACGCGTACTCCCTATTCAAAACAAATTTTCAAAATTCTTCATGTAATTGGCCGGAATAAATGTCTCCTACATTGGCGAGATACACAATAAAAAGATTTTCTTACTTTGGAGTGAAATTCAGAAAAAAAAATTTTGATTACTTTTTTGCACTGTAAATAGTTCTGCAAACTTGCCCCACGTGCAGCACCGCCAACTTACCCCAACCGCATATTTTATTAAAAACTATTTAAAAAGTAAATTGTTTCTGGATACATGTAATATCTATACGGATACTGTAAGCTCTGTTTACGCGCTATCGGAAAATATAATCATTCGGGAAATAGATTGAAAATCACCCCAAATAACGCAAAGTATTTTAAATTTAGAAATTACATTCAAAAACACAATATCACCCACAACTTCCACCAAACAAATCGTTTTGCAACAAAAACACATTGGATGACGGGTTTCACATAACTTGTGGTACACGAGAAGAGGCAGCGCTATATGTCCAATATAAATAGAGAAAAAGGGATACCGATAACTTACCCCAACCGCCAACTAGCCCCGGTCTCCCATACACTGCACGAATGTTATCGTTGATAACGACATTTTTCTTGAATGAAACGAAATGTTTCGTTTATTCTAATAAACGTTTATGTATATCGAATGATTTCATTGCTTGGAAAGTTTTCGTATTCATTAGCATATTATTTTTTCAATCGATATTTTTGGATCGATGTTTGACAACAACGATTTTTTAACTAATTAAAAGGATCGATCTGGCAAAATCGATTTTATTTTAGACTACTCACCTCCATTGAGGACTAGAAAGATTATGGTGTGAAGAAATGGACGCTTGATGAATAAAAGTTTTAGTAAATTTTACTTATCTAGTGTACATGGCACGAATGTTATCGTTGATAACGACATTATTTTTCGTGAATCAAACGAAATGAATCGTTTATTTCAATAAATGTTTGTGCATATTACGAACGACTTCGTTGGTCGCACGAATTCATTTTGTTCATATTAGAAAAGTTTTCGTATTTATTTTCCTCTTATTTTTGCATTCGATCTTTTAGGATCGATGTTTGACAACACCGATGTTTTTTAATTAAAAAAACAGATCTGGCAAAATCGATTTATTTATTTATTTATTTATTTATTTATTTCACACATGCCTTAAGACTATAGTCTTTTAAATTGTCAATTATAGCAGTCCGGTAGTTTCAATACAATTTAAATTATATGCTAATTAATTAAACCTATTATTTATCATCTAATTATAATATTCTAACGATTAAAATGAATTAGGCAGCCTTTTTTGAACATTACTTCCGATGTCGTTCGTTTTAATTCAGATGGTAAACTATTCCAAAGAACCACACTTCTCGCGAAGAAAGAGTTGCCATAAGATGCTGTGTTATGCGATGGGACTACGAAGTTTCGGGTGGTATTGTGGTATGAAGAAATGGCCGCTTGATAAACGAAAATTTTCATAAATTTTACTTATTTAGTGTTCATTGCACGAATGTTGTCGTTGAAAACGACATTATTTTTCGTGAATGAAACGAAATGTTTTGTTTATTTTAATTAACGTTTGTGTATATTACGAACAATCTCGTTGGTCGCACGAATTCATTTCGTTTTTCTAAAAGAAGTTTTCGTATTAAGTAGCATATTATTTTGGCTTTGCTCCAACAGAGAAAGCTCAAACTAAGGGGGATGCCAGAGTGAACGGGATTCGCGACGCGACGCGATGCGAAGCGATTTTTGACAGATCGCGCGACGACGCGCGACCGAGCTCCGTTCATTTGTTTCCTGCAAAATAATACAGTACATGCCAGAGTGGAAGCGACGCGATGCGATGCACTAAGCGATTTTTTGCGCGACGCGCGACCAACCAGTACGTGCACAGGTTTTTCGCGCGAAAAGATGCTGACCAATTCAAAATTTGATTTTACTTTGGTGGCAGAGGATGTTTATGTCGATGTCGAAGCACACATTGGAGCTGTCTTCCAAAGGTGTGCACTGTGGGACCAACAACCCCGCCATTAACGGCACCGGATTCTTGTGAACCAATGTTTGAAATATGTTTTGGATTAATGGTAAGTAAAATCGATGGACAGTTTTTAAATTGTTATTAATGGGTACTGTGAGTGACCGACATTTTCTCAAATGTTATACTTGCTCTAAACTCTATATATTTTTAAATTTCAGACGATGTTGCAAAGAATAGGTGTAAAAAGTTGCGTGACACTTTTGGTCGCGAACTATGCAAGCTGCCGGTGTTCAGATCCGAGGATGCTGGTGACCAAAGCGTTTGCTCTAGCTGACCGCATTTCAAAAGTCTACTTTTTACGGCAACAAATGTAGTCCAGGTAAGCAATTGGCAATCTCAAGCCTCAATTTTCCAACAGCGAGGTATTTGAGGACGTCAAGGCATTGGAAGGATTTTTTGAAATCCTACCAAGTCAACTAGAAACAATGGAGGTAGCTGATACCTTCATTGGGCGATCATCAAGTGCTCCTGTCTCGCTTCCCACCAAACGATATAAAAAGAATAACGAAAAGAACGCTCAAGCAGAATATCTTTTAGAGCTTGAGCAAAGGAAGCTAGAACTGCTTGATATAAAACTTTCTTTGATAGCCCGCTACCCCATGTAAAGAAATCCCCTAGAGAAGCTTCGGCTTCGAATTGTGCTGCAACAGACAGGATTATGTGTGGGCTTTTGAACGTTTTATAAGAAATCTTCACTCTCCATAATAGCATCTATACATCCTTCCCTATCAATGATAACATTGTGACAAATACAGAAAGCTTTGGTAGTATCTTAGGCCGTTCCTTTCGATTGGTTTCCATAGCAGTTTCCATTTAGCATTTATTGCCCCGACAGCACACTCGATCGATTTCCTTGCACTTGAAAGACTAGAATTAAAATATTCTTCTGAAATAGTGATATCTCGTTGAGCATATAGTCGCAAAACATGTTTTAACAACGGCTGAGCTTCATCATGGATATGTTTGTTTCCGGGGAGATTATTTTCTGATGGAATGCCTAGTTGTCCCGATTCAATCAAGTACTACAAAAAAAAAACTTTTTGTAGTTGTAGAACATTGTCCTAGAGTGTGGCGGATATTTCACTCGAATGTGCTTTCCATCAATGCTGCCACAACAATGGGGGAAGCTCCACAAAGTCCAGTAATCTTGCGCACGTTGTGTAAATAAATGTTGGGTTAGTTGTGGTATATGAATTGGCTGAAGGTCTCCTTAATGATTTTAGCGACCGTAGATCTTCCAATACGAAACGTGTAGGATGGTGCATTGAACGATAAACCCGTTGCCAGAAGCCTAGAAATATTGCACTGTATTGGTTCTTAAATAAAACTATTTAATAATTCAATCTAAAAACAGCTTATAAATTTTGCTAATATGCCACGATATATCGTAGGGATTGTAGAATTAATGTGTGGTATTCTACAAATTCAACATTATTTTTTAAGGGGTGATTGCTTTGCAATTCGTGAAGACATACTACGACGGGGAAGGGAGAGGTCTAGCATTACCTTAGCGTGATTATAAGTTTCTCTCGTGGTTCTATGGGAGTTTTAATAACGTTGGTCCACTCTTTAGTGAGAACAACTTCAATATGGCTTAAAATGTAATCAAACGTTTCGATGCTCACACGGGTATAGTTGCGAAATTTTTTTAAATAATTTAGCAAATCTTGGTGCAGGGTGAGATACGTCTTCTCTTTTCCTATTGATCGGATCCAAAATCTTTATGGTTTCTGAAAAAGAAATCGCGTACGCATTCGGACATGAAATATTTTTCGTCTGAGCTCATTTTCACAGAAACTTTTTAGCTCGCAATCCGTTCGACACTTCAACGCAATTTTTGTTTACGTATAACACATATGACCATCGCTTCCAGTCGCGTTCACTCTGGCTATCATGTCGTGTTGGAAATCGCACGCAGTTCGCATCGCATCGCGTCGCGTTACGCATCGCGCCCACTCTGGCTTCACCCTAATTCATACAAAACCAACGAGCAGTTCGCGATGGCTCAACTGAATCCGTACTGCTCCGGATTCTGGAACAACTGGAAGCGAAAGAGGTTCAGGAAATCTTCCTGAACCCGACGAACATGGATACGGCTACTAAATAGTCAGACCGAGACCGTCGTTATGATCAACAATTATCTGACGTATAGCAACAATAACTCCATATTGAAGCTTTTTGACGTTGACGGTTTGACGAATAATGCTCGAAAATTATAATAAAGATATTCGTATATAACAGCGAACAATTCGTTTGCCGAACGAAGCTGTTTCGTAATAAGCCAACGAAAGTCGTTTCGTGGTTTTCACGAAAAATTAGTAACAAAAAATAAATGTGTTTCAATAGAACTACGAACGATTCATGATATGTACGAAAAATTCGTATATTTTATGAAAATTTTCTGTACGAAACTAATGCCTAGCGATTCACGAATATATTCTATCAGTGCGGGTGCCCTCGTCGGCCTGTTATGAAGTAAAAAATTTAGGACCCCTCCTCAGTCCTCCACTTACTATATCAACAATATTATAAACCCAAAAACTTGACTTAGTGAAGTTGAAAGATGTCAATTTCCAGCTATGGATAAAACATTGAAATTTTATTAATTGAAACCTGAAAAGTAACCTGGGTACCTTGTCGGACATATAATGGTAAAATAGGCTTTTCTCTACCCAATAACACTTCATGGAGAGCAATGCAGGTGAAAGTGAGCTCAAATAAATAAATAAATCTCTCCCTATAGAAAATAATCCCCTTAGGGATAAAATTGTGTAAAACTACGTTAGCATATAAATAACGCACAACCTATAGCTAAATTAATTATCGGGAGAGGCGTTTCGAGTTCTTCTCATCAGAATCCGATACTAACTTAGTGCCAGGACTAATCTAGCGCCGGATTGGCCGTAACTCCGAAAACGAAGAAAGAAAAGAAACTATTTTTCCCTCGTTCTACAAGTGCTTCAAATTTGCGTATCTTTCATTGAGCACCATGTTTCAAAACATCGATTTTTTTCAGACAGCCTAATCTACATTCACTATTTTCTGAAGAAATATTCCATGCCTGTAACTAAGCTCAGCACAAACGGTCTTTTCTTTTCGGAGCATTGACTTTTATTTTATCCAACACATAGCTGCCGAAAACCGTGTCACATTTCACTGCCTTCTGAAAAAAATTGGGACGGTTCCCTTCTCTATGTCACTAGTAATAATAATAAAAATCGAAAGGGAGTAAGGGTAAACGATACTGTGCTGTCTCTAGGCGGTGAAAAGGTTTCCAAAACACTAATTCTTCGTCGGTTGCTATGTCAAACTGGTGACCGGCGGGAGTGGAGCCAGAGAGAGTGAAAACAAAAATTTTCCTTTCTCTCTTAGCAGATCTATACGCATAATATCAATTTTGATAAACGTCTAAAAATGAGCACGACGACCGCTTAGGTACGAGCCGGGCCTACTCTCACCGGTCCCATTGGAAATTAATAGCATTCTGGTGCGTACGAATATCAAAGCTTTAATTGGAAAACGTTTCCAGCCGGCCACAAATGTACATACTGAATTTGCATTTCCGATGCGGCTGCGAACGGGTTGACTGCCTCACCGGAAGGCATCTGTAAAATTTCACTATATCGAGCATGTCCGATTTAAAATCGTATGCGCCTATCTGGAGCCCCATGGTTTTGGGATGAACTGTGAGTTGCAGCGTTGCGAATAGGACTCTCATAAATAGCCTAATTTTGATGAGGATATACTACCAGTTATTGGCATAATAATTCTAGCGGAAGCAGCACAGCGATAAAAGTTCATGGATCAACATTTAGTAATAAATTTAACTTCGAATATTTCATATGCTCTTAATGTTGTAAATATATGGAAATCCAGGTTCCTCCTACGCGTCGCCTAGCAGTTCCAATCTAATGCAAACTTGCACGCAAGTATCAAGTGATAGGACATCGCACACGGGATCGTCTGCGTTTCGAGCAAGGATTCGTAATTGAAAAATACGTAATAGGAACCGACGGCCAACGAATCATTCTCGTTAGCCCGTTGGTTAACAGAGGAACATTGCGCAATCGAACGCTTGTTCCAGCGGCATCCTTAATTACATTCCGGCACTCCGTGTTTCGCAGCCAATACACAAATTGAAATGCAAAGGGTTCTCCTAGCGTCCATGTTTAGTGGGCTGTAGAATGTGAAATGACGTCCATTGAACGCTTTGAATAGCAATTTGCGAGTATTATGTTTGGTGATTTAAGGCGAAGGCTAGTTGTTATTAGCGGCAGACATTAAATTTGGGTGAATTTTCGCAAAATACCAGGTTAAGCCAAAAAGTTCCACGAAAAATTCATCACAATTTAGAACTCCAGCTGCGCTGCGAAGCTGATGTGTTGTTCAGTTTTTATCAGACGAATATGATAATTGACAGCGCCAAGCAGAAACTGGCGAGAATGTATAATATTCGCTTATTAAGCATATTTTTGACTTTGGCAGCGTCCTTCCGAACGAGCTCTTTTTGCGCAGCTCAAAGAGTGTTCCTTTGTTGTTCGTCTCACTTCGGTTCGGTCGGTTCACGTTCACGTTTTGTTCGGAAGTTTCGCATCTCTTATCCCGGGTAAATTGAAATAATTATTCCCTGCGTCTGAGCCCCGCGCGAGCATTGAACGCACCAGTCGTCCGCCGCACACTGATTCGAACCTCAAAAAATAAAGCAAAAAGAGGGCTGATTCGATAGTTTTATTAAACAACTAAAGCAAGAGTAAAAAGATTTTTGATATTTCAAATTTAGATTGAGTTAAATTTAATCAAAACGAAAGATTGCAATTTGACGTAGAACTTTTACCTTTTCTACACACCAAAAAAATATGAATTTTATCGTTGACGTGATTGCACACATGAAACAATTTATCAAAACGTAATTTACGAAATAACGAATCATAACCGTGTTCCGTTAAATGTTGTTACATGAAATAAATACTTTACATGCAAAATGACGTAAAATAAACGCTATATGTGGAGTAAGATTACGTGATTTACGAAATTCAATGTAATGTAAAATTAGAATCAAACGTAAAACTAAGTTATTTTTGATGCTCGTATATGTCAGTATCAGAAGACGTAAATTTACACAAATTTTTCTATCTCTATCTTTATTCAACAAAAATAATATTAAATGAAACGGAGAACGACTTATAAAGTAATCCTGTCACGCCATGTTTTCGGAATTTCGCACATATCGCTCATCAATAGCCCAGAGAACAGATTGCTATAGATAAAACTAAAGATATTTGGTATAATGGCATCCAAAATTTGAATAATGCAAAGCATAGCCGAAATGCCATGCATTTCCACACAGAAGGTTGCGTTTTCAGGTCTGGGATGATGATTGGCTAAAACGCTTTTAGGAATGAACTAATCCTCAGTTATTTAAATTTCAGCATAGCTTGAGCGAGCTCATCCTCCCGGAGAACGCTGGATCAAAAAAAAAGACAGTAGCAGCCAGGTATACACAGAAAAACGCTTTTAATCCACCTAACAGTGTGATGAGACATTTCTTATAGCTCTTATCACTTTCTTCGGATATTACATCGTTTGAGAACATTTAGAACTTGATGCTTCGCGATATATTTGATAACAGATAGTGGCAGGACTCGCTCAAATCAGCATAGGACAACATCAGTGCTAGAAATCTCAAACCAAATCAATGGGAAAGCGAAAAAATGGCCCATAAATTAGACATACAAACGAATTATTGCTAATGCTCTGTTAATAAAATATCTAAATTCCTCAATCAATGCATTGTGGTGGGAAAACTGAATTTTTCTAAAGGGGTTGTGTATATTGTACTGAGCCAAAAAAATCGAGTTTTTTTGGAATCGATTTGAAGTTTATACTTTACTCAAATTTCCAACGCGACTGAGAACTAAGAAATCAATGCTTTTTTTTGAAAAAAAAAAAAGCGATACTAGCAGTGACACTATTCAAAGAAAATCAACAGTGAATATTTCCAGACTTGGTTTTATTTCCTATTCAAGAACTGTTGTGTTTTTTACATCCTAGATTGCATGATTCAGTGATCGCAACCCAAAACTTCATGAAGTATACGAAATTATTAAATTAAAATTTGTGTTTGCTATTGAAATTGACAAAATGATAGTATATATAGTATATTGTCATCATTCGTTATCGAGCACTCAGTCGAGATAGAAGTCTTTTGTCATCGGTCCGTACACTCTATAGCGACAAATAGTGTTAATCCGCGTTCAAGGTTATTTGCACACTCTACGCCTAGTTGAGGTTTCAGTATATTTTCCCTTCTTTTGTGTTTCTGTTTCTGAGTACCGTTAGCCGGTCAGTGAAGTGAAGCAGTGTTCTTCTAGTAAGCCGTCTGGATACCGTTACCTACACAAGCTAAGTATTAGTTTTCGTTTCCCCTTCTTGGTTGTCTTAATAACGTGCACTGGGCAATAGGCCCGTGCAAAAATGACTTCCCCTGACGGCGGTTCGTCTCAAGGTGAGATGGACGTCGAAATAAAATCGGCTCCCCGACTCAAGGTATATCCGAGCTCGGCCACCGGGCCATTTGTGATCTTCTTTCGGACCAAAGAAAAAAAGTGTTTGAATCTGTTGCAGATTTCTCGAGTTCTGACGGATCGGTATTCGGCCGTGACAGAAATATCGAAAATTCGCCCTGATAAGCTTCGGGTGGTGGTTAACAGTTCAACTCAAGCAAACGATATTGCTGGTTACGAGCCCTTTACGAGGGAGTACAGGGTGTATATTCCAGCTAGCAGGGTTGAAGTCAGTGGGGTCGTTTCCGATTCGAGTCTGAATTGCGAGGACCTGCTAAAATATGGGACTGGCTGTTTCAAAGACCCCATGCTTAAGCCAGTGAAGATACTGGAATGCAAACGTTTGCACTCAGCATCAGTCGCAGCTGACGGCAAGAAAATATACGTCAACTCAGACTCTTATCGGGTGACCTTCGCCGGCTCTGTCCTGCCCAATTACCTCCTCTTTGACAAGGTTCGTCTACCTGTTCGCCTCTTTGTGCCGCGGGTCATGAACTGTACTAATTGTAAACAATTGGGACACACAGCCTCCCATTGTAGCAATAAAGCCCGCTGTGGGAAATGCGGTGGGAATCATGCGGATGATTCCTGTGGTAGAGATGTGGAAAAGTGTCTCTACTGTGGGGGAAACCCACATGATCTCCCTTCATGTCCCGCGTACAAACAGCGCGAGGAAAATCTTAAGCGTTCCCTTCAGGGACGCTCTAAGCGATCTTTTGCAGAAATGCTTAAGATAGCTACGCCACCTGTCTCTACGAACATCTTTACCAACTTGTCTACTGACGAAGGCGACTGTGATGAACCCCAGGAGGGAACATCTTCTGCTGTGCCTAGAAGTAGTAGAAAAAGGAAGAACATTTCCTCTTCCAAGCTTCGTCGTAAAAGCCAGAAGGTGTCTCTTCATGGTCCCCCTAAAATAACTACTCAAGGAAGTACTGGTGCAAAACCGAAGCAAGTCGCTCCCGGTCTCAGTAATCTGAGCTCAGAAAAGGAGTTCCCAGCACTTCCAGGAACATCAAAAACCCCAAGTGTTCCCATATCTCAGCCAGAGAAAGAAAACAGTGCTGGCTTAATAAATTTCTCTGACATTGTGGATCGGATTCTTACTGCTTTAAATATTTCTGACCCCCTTAAAAGCATCTTGATAAGCTTTCTCCCCGCAGTAAAAACATTCTTGATGCAGTTCACTGCGAAATGGCCCCTCCTTTCAGCGATTGTATCCTTCGATGGCTAATTCATCGAACGAGGTCAAGGATTTAATCACTGTTCTACAGTGGAATTGCAGAAGCATTATCCCGAAATCGATTCATTTAAAATCTTACTAAATAATTTGAAATGCGATGCATTTGCCCTATGCGAGACATGGCTCACTTCAGAAATAACCCTACACTTCCACGATTTTAATATTATTCGCTTGGATCGAGAAGACTCTTACGGAGGAGTACTTTTGGGGATCAAAAAGTGCTATTCTTTCAATCGGATCGACCTCCCCTCGACACCAGGCATTGAAGTTGTCGCTTGCCAAACCAGAATAAAAGGCAAAGACCTTTGCATTGCTTCCACCTACATCCCCCCTAGAGCCTTAGTTAGCCACCGACGGCTTTGCGATACTGCGGAACTCCTCCCCGCACCGAGGCTAGTTTTAGGTGACTTCAACTCCCACGGCACGGCATGGGGTTGCCTTCATGACGATAATCGATCTACCCTACTCCATGAGCTTTGCGACAACTTCAATATGACTATTTTGAATACGGGTGAAATGACACCTGCCCCTCCAGCGCGACCGAGCGCCTTAGATCTGTCTCTCTGCTCGACATCGCTGCGGTTAGATTGCATATGGAAGGTAGTCTCTGATCTCCACGGCAGCGACCATCTGCCAATCGTAATTAATATTGCTAACGGTTCAGGGCCACCGAATACAATCAATGTTTCGTATGACCTCACACGAAATATTGATTGGAAGAGCTACGCGTCCGCGATATCCGACAAAATCGAGTGCACTCAAGAGCTTCCTCCGGAGGAAGAGTACGGGTTCCTGGCTGGCTTGATTCTCGATACCGCGATTCAAGCTCAGACTAAACGCGTACCAGACGCGAATTCACGCGGGCGTCCTCCCAATCCATGGTGGGACAAAGAGTGCTCAGACGTGTACGTGGAGAAGGCCGCTGCGTATAAGACCTTCCGGGACGACGGGCTGCCAGCTAGCTACCGACAGTACGCGATGGCGGAAACGCGCATGAAGAGTTTGATAAAAGCCAAAAAACGTAGCTACTGACGCCGGTTCGTCGACGGACTAACGAGAAAAACATCGATGAGCACTCTTTGGAGTACGGCCCGGCGCTTACGAAACCGAAACAGTACTAATGAGAGCGTGGAATATTCAAACCGTTGGATATTCGATTTTGCCAAGAAGGTTTGTCCGGATTCCGCTCCGGCACAGAAGATCTACCGCACCGCGTCCCCTCACAATTACGCGAACGAAACACCGTTTTCGATGGTGGAGTTCTCACTTGCTCTCTTATCATGTATCAATAAAGCCCCAGGGCCAGACAGAATCAAATTTAACTTGTTAAAGAATCTGCCAGACTCGGCCAAAAGGCGCTTGTTGAATTTATTTAATAAGTTTCTTGAGGATAATATTGTCCCTCATGACAGGCGGCAAGTGAAGGTCACCGCCATCCAAAAATCAGGAAAACCAGCCTCCGACCACAACTCGTATCGACCGATTGCAATGCTGTCCTGTATCCGAAAGTTGTTCGAGAAAATGATCTTGTTTCGCCTCGACAATTGGGTTGAAGCAAATGGCTTACTGTCAGATACACAATTTGGTTTCCGCAAATGCAAAGGAACGAACGATTGTCTTACGTTGCTCTCAACAGAAATTCAAATTTTTTATGCTAGCAAAGAGCAGATGGTATAGTTTTTCTAGTTTTAAATGGGGCTTTGACTCAGTTTCTATCCAAATTATTTCTGAGAAGCTGCACCAGCATGGTCCTTCACCGACTCTAAACAACTTTTAGCTAAACTTGCTGTCTGAAAAACACATGCATTTTTCGCATGGTGATTTGTCGACATTAGCTACATGGGTCTTCTCCAGGGCATATATCTAAGCCCCTTCACATAACTTTTACGTGAATGACATTGACGAATGTCTTGTCAATTCCTGCACGCTAAGGCAGCTTGCAGATGACGGTAGGGTCTCTGTTACAGGTCCCAAAGCCGTCGGTTTGCAAGGACCATTACAAGATACCTTGGACAATTTGTCACATTAGGTATCTGAAACAGAAGTGCCAAAAAAGGATCAACTTTCTTCGTACAATAACCTGAGCATTGTGGGGTGCCCATCCAGGAGACCTGATCAGGCTGTACCAAACAACGATATTGTCGCTGATGGACTACGGGAGTTTCTGTTTTCGCTCCGCTGCGACCATACATTTCATCAATCTAGAGCGAACTCAATATTGTTGTTTACGTATTGCTGTGGGATGCATGCAATCGACCCATAGAGTCTAGAAGTGCTGGCGGGCGTCCTACCGCCTTTAAAATCAATTTCGGGACCTCTGATATTGATTGCTCATCCGATGCGATGTCTTGAACCCGTTAGTAATTGCAAATTTCGAGAGGCCTGTTGAGCTCAATTCTCAAACCCGATGTATGTCCTAGTACTTCGATTATATGGTACAAAATATCAATTCTTCTTCATATTATCCCAACCGTGTCAATCTCCTTCATGCTTCTGATTCAACTGTATTCTTCGATACATCCATGAAAGACGAGATTCGTGAAATCCTGGATCTCATACGTCCGCAAGTGACCCCAAGCATCTTTCATAGCAAATTTCGAGAAGTCGACTGCAACAAGATGTTTTACACCGACGGGTCAAGCCTCGACGGCTCCACTGGCTTCGGTAAATTCAATCAAAACCTCACCGCCTCATTCAAACTCAATTATCCTGCTTCAGTCGCTGAACTTGCTGCTATTCAGTATACTCTTGTAATTACTGATACTTTGCACACCGATCATTACTTTATTGTCTCGGATAGCCTCAGTTCAATCGAGGCTCTCCGTTCAATAAAACCTAGAAAGCACATACCATATTTACTGGGGAAAATCTGGGAACGCCTGCGTGCTCTGTCTATAAGATCATACAAGATTACCTTAGTGAGGGTTCCCTCGCATTGCTCCATTCCAGGTAATGAAGAAGCGGACTCTTTAGCTATGGCACGCGCTTTAGAAACTTTTAGAATTACCTGATGGAATCGAACAAGTTTAAAAATATTAAAAAAAATTAAAACCAATTAGAACAAGTTGTTATTTTTTATTTTTATTTCGTTTATTTGACACGGCTCATAGCGGTAGCTTAACGGAGCCGTGGATCTTTCATGTGTTTACAATATGTGCAAAATAAAAATAAAAGAGCAAATATTAATGATTACCCGTTGTATCTCGTGTGCGCAACTTTTTATTGCGAGCGGAGACCTTCTTTCGCGGCTCGCCTACTGCGTCATGGGGATCATTTAATTCTCTTCTAGCGTTAAAGATGTCTTGGTGCTCGCGATCAGATATTCTTTCCTGCTTATTACCCTTACGGGTGACCAGTGTAAATCCGTCATCATTATTTTTATCTTCTTCGCCGATATTGCTTACAGTGGTTTTTGGGGTGCTGGATGCTGCTTTTGCAGTTGTCAATATGGACTGAACAACTGCCACAAATTTTGCAATCGTTTGTGGTTCCGGTATTGGTATTGAAAACTCTTTTTTGGGTTGATTTTCCGTGGATTCGTTGGCATTCGGTTGAGATGCATTCTCCTTTGTATCTTCCGCGCAAGGTTGTCCGTGGTGTGCTGTCTGATTACAATACTTGCACGTTGGAGTTTGCTCCTCATGGGTGCATAACGTAGTTTAATTAATAGTAGCTTCGCGGGTTTTAAGTTTTATAGTCACGTGGGAGGGGATAGGTCTTTCGATCCGCATCCTCATCGCAAGAACACCGTTGGGTGTACCCGGGAAGAAATTTCTCCACGTATCAGGTGTAACGGATTCTACTTCTCCGTATTGCGACATGTATTCTGCCACTAGATCAGGAGGGGTACGTGGTGATAGGTCATGTAGCTTTACATCTACATAGTCTTTTCTATATACACGGGAATCTTAATTCAAACTTTATCACTTTCAGCCACGTGCTTCAAGTTGTTCTGCAAAACGAAATGTTCAGCTTTGGCTAATGTGTTGAATGATATGAGTACTACATTGCGAAGATGATGATACTGGATATACATAACCTCCTTGAGCCTAAGCTGCATCTTTACCTTCAGCGGGTATTCCACTTCACTAAAACTCAATCGTATTGAACAGAATTTAAAGTCAACGACCGCTGTGTTGGGTCGGAGCAGAGTTTTTTCGTCAACTTTACTCATGATGGCAAGAATAAGTTAAATGTTTCCTTTGTTCTTGAGACAATGCACACTAGATCGAGCGGTTGCTATTGTTGTTCACTTGGTTCGATTGTACGTCTGACTTGGGCAGAAGTAGAAAGTAGACTGAGAACAAGTTGTTGATAATTGCTGAATTTCGCGCTTGGTCAAGATGTTCCCCTAATATCTAATTGGCGGGGAAAGTGCAGTTCGTAATTGTCGGTGAAATTAATGCTACAACAAAGGTTTGATTTTTCGTAACTTTTTTCCGTGGCTATCTAAAAAAATGTGTATTTTGGCATAAATTTATGATTTTAAAATGCTGCAGAAATGATTAAAACCGGTTTTCTGGTAATATTGTTTCTAAGAATCTTAAAAAGGCTATATGAAAAATTGTTGTGATACCTATATATTATTTTTTCAATCTTGTTGGCAGCGGTGAATCCAGAAAAAAATTTCGGGAGGGGTTCAAAATTTCGATTTTAAAATTCTACATTACGTAATACGTGAAAGCCTCGTTTAATGAAAATTAGTAATGGTGGTCAAATTTTGTTTAAAAAAGATGGTAAGTTTGAAACTAATATAAAATTCAAGCTAATTTAAAATTTCCCAAAAAGTTGAACATTTTCCGGAGGGGTCCGAACCCCCAGGACCCTTCCCCTGGATCCGCCGCTGCTTAGTAGTTTAGGGCGCATCTACAAAGATTAGAAATTTTTATTATTTTTTCTAACCGAGATTGCAAAATTTTATTAACCCATTATTGCCCAACTTATTTTTCACGCACATCACAAATTGAGTTTTCCGATCGGAAAAAAATGATGTGGTCATTCCAGTATAATTATTTCTGTACTTAAAGTAGCTGATATAATAAGAAACAACCAGTGAAAATTTCAGATTGATCGATTAATTGGTTCTTGAGATATCGTGATCGCCGCGAATGAACTTTTTAACAAAATACAACTCCGAGATAATCGAGTTTTACTGTCGGTGCAGCGAGTTAACGGTCTAGCGTATCAAACACTACGCGCCGCCTATTAGTGGTCGATTGGTAGCGGTCTTTGAATAGCTGTAACTCAAGATGTAGTATTCCGATCTTAATGAAATTTTGAGAAAATTTTCCTCAGCGTATGTAGTTTCAGAATATCTGATTTGCAAAAATTCGATTTTTTTCATCCTGACAAAAATGTGTAACCCCTTAAGGAAAAATTGATTGAACACAAAACATAAACACCAGTTTAACCAATCTAACTTCTCTAAACGTATTCTGCAAGAGTGTATGAACAATATTAACTCATGGATAATGTCTGGTCTGCGTTATTGTTTTAGTAATAGGAGTTCTTCTTAGCACTTACTGTATATAGCAATAATGGGTTAATGGGTTACACCGATGCAGAGCACGAAAAAATAAGCATTAGACCGGCAATAATTTTGACTTTTTTTCGGGACACTGTTAAATCGAACGGTAATTGTCTTCGCATACCACTTGTCAAATATGAGCTTTTTTCGAAAACTCTAATTTACTCACAAAAACTTTCAAGTTTGCGTGTGAAACTATATGAAAAATAGGCTATTGAAACAATAAATTCAGTACAAAATGTCACTATCATCTTGTGTATCCCAAAATCTGCGAAAATATAAAAAAATCGAAAAAGTTTTGTGGGCCACACAAAAAGCATGCATACAATGTCTAAACTGTATTTTTTCTTACTACTTTGAGTCTACTTTTTGAAATTGTATTGTAAAAACCTTAAAGTTTTATTCATTTTTGAGAAAACACAAGAGTATTCAAGGGTAATATTTAAAAAGGGCGTATGAAAGTAAATGTAATGTGAATGCACTACTTTCAAAATATATTGTTCGAAAATCACAAAACTATATGATAGCGAGTTCTAGGAAATCAATTCTTCTGTATGAATATTTTTTGGTGATATTTTTCAATAAGAAAGCATAAAAATGTAAAAAATACAGTAACAAAAAAACAATGATTTGTTTGCTAACGAAATCATAAAAATTGAAGAAACTGTAATTACATTATTAGGAAGTTATTAGTAAGGAAGCATTTTTAACTTCAAGTATGTTTCTAAATTTCTTAGTATTTGCCAGTCATATATAATTTTCTTATACAATACTAATACTAAATATAATTTTGAATAAGAAAAATTTTCCTAAATAATTTGATTTTTTTCTTCAACAAAAATATCTAGTAATTTCTAGTAAATCTAGAAAATTCTCTTTTTTAAAACAAAACTCACAGATACCAAACGCAAAAAAACATAACACGTTTACAATTTAATTGCAAAAAAAATGTTTAAAATAAAATTGCATTGTATAGAAAATAACAATAAAAGGTTTTAACATATTTCAAAAATTCTTCTAATTTTAAAATTTTATTTTTTTTTATTTTAATCTAATTGTTTCTTCTTTAAATAATTTAGTTATAGAATGTATTTCAAAATGGTTGTTCAATTCAAAATTCTCATGAAAAATTGTGCTTCAAAATGTAGATTAGACCTCTCCACATTTTGAAAAAGTTTTGAAATATACATCGGTCAGCTCAAATTTTTGTTCTAGGTGTGAATTTAAGAACTTTCGCCGAAAATGGCTTAATTTGGACATGATTTAGAGGTGTCTCCAATCAAAAATCGTGTTTTTGCTATGTTTCTATAGGAAGATCACTTACACTCTGATTTAATAGGCTCTACAAGCCTACATATCATCAAAGGTTGTTCCTTAGACATATCTTAACATGTTTTAACAGGTGAACATAGCTCTAATCGCAATAGAAAATTTGTTAACTGGATTTTAGTATAGAAAAGTATATCAAAACCAAAGAAAATTAGTAGTATGTTTTCTTGGTTTTGGTATTCTTTTCTATATAAAAATCCAGATAACAAATTTTCTATTGCGATTAGAGCTATGTTCACCTGTTAAAACATGTTAAGATATGTCTAAGGAACAATCCTTGACGATATGTGGGCATGTAGGGCCTATAAAATCAGAGTGTAAGTGGTCTTCCTATGGAAACATAGCAAAAACACGATTTTTGAATGGAGACACCTCTAAATCCTGTCCAAATTAAGTCATTTTTGGCGAAAGTTCTTAAATTCACCCCTAGAACAAAAATTTGAGCTGATCGATGTATATTTCAAATTTTTTTCAAAATGTGGATAGGGTTAATGTAGATGTTTTAAAGTTATTTCAGATTTTTTTCGACATAACATATTACTTCGTTAAATTACGACCTTTTCATAAATTATTCACGTTTGTTCATCAAAACCAATTTGTTTTTCAAAATTAACATGAAATTTCTCGTTAATACTCAGTTCCCAGACCAAGGATGATTTGTGCACGACTGTCTCGATATGCTTGTTTCAATAAAAATATAGAACTGTAACGTGACAGATTCTGGTTGTAACGTGACAGATCATTGAGAATACTCCATAAAATCGAACACAAAGTTTTTCTTCAGGTAAACTATATTTCAAACTCTTCCTTGTTTTCCAAGCTTCAACTTAAAACAGTTTTCATGCAAATTTGGGGGCCAACGGAACAGACTTTTTCAATTTAGTCGGGCAGCATCCAAACTCACTGCGACAATTGTGTAACGTGACAGACGTATTAAAATGAAATTAACACGAAACACGATAGAAAATAACTTTCTGTATAAAAAATGTGCGGTTTAGTGACCTTGGGATTAGTTGGGATAAAATCTGATTTTATCGTTTTTGCTGACTTATCTTATGCGTAAAAATGTAACGTAACAGACAGAAGCCTTGGCCATATATTACTATAGAAACTTGAAACCTCTTGTGAGTGAATTAGAGCTATCGTAAAAAGCTCATATTTTGCATATTAATTTTGCATCTAATTACCATTTGAATTAGCAGTGTTCCGAAAAAAAGTCAAAATTGTTACCAGTCTAATAGGCATGCTTTGGAATTTTTTATTAACGCAATGTAAAGATGAATCGTGATCCCGTAAAATTGGATTTATAATACAAGTTCTGTTGTACAAATAATAAAATATGCAAGTATTTTCAATACCAGATGGCTGAACATGTCATAAAAATTGAAACAAAATTGCTCATTTCAAAAAAAAAAGTTCTGCGTACGTCACTACAGAAAGCAATTTCGAATACACTGTGAAAATTTCAGAACGATAGAAAATCATTGGTTCTAGTTATACTTCCGGCAACTGCAAAAATGTGGTTTCGAGAAAAACGCTACAATCAGTACACTCAGTAATAGTGACGATTTTCCCTAAAAAATTGGGTAGGAATTGAAAGCTTTTTAATTTGCTTTTTAGAATTGGGACTAGTACTAATAATGCAAATCTTTTGTTCAATCGCTAGCTATTGTGAGTTCAACGGTATCCGAAATATGATGCTCACTGCGAAGTCACTTTTAGAAAAAGTCAATATCGAAATACTCGCGTTGTGGTAGCGTGTTATCAAGGGCTGCAATTTCAGTTCTGGTTCTCAGATTGCAATGAAAATTTAAATAAACACTATTAAGGATATGTTCTTCAAATATATGCAATATTGTTTTTGATTTTTTGGCCTAGCACAACATATATAATCCCTTAAGGGAATTGAGTTTTTCCATTGACAATGCATTGAAAGAATAACTTAAATATTTTATTCACAAATCATTAGTAATAAGTCGATTGTCCGCCTATGTTAAAGTGCATTTTTTGGGTTTCACCTTTAATTTACTTAGACTTTCGAAATTTCTCGTAATAATGATGTCCCATGCTAATTTGATTATTATAATATTCGAAGAGGGAGTTTTAAGAATTATAAGAGATGTCTCATCACACTGCTAGTTGGATTAAAGGCGTTTTGATTTTATAGGAACGCTCACTAACATTATTTGATACCAACGTTTTCATCTATCGAACCACTGTGCACTGGTCAGTTGGTAGTACTATCAATTGGAGTGAGTTTGGATGGTGAGAATAATTCATAGAAACATTTATGCCAACGGAAAGTAAAACAAAATTTCATTCTAGAACATGCGAGTCTGTGTTGTTTCAAATTTCTTTATGTATTTGCGTGATAAATATTTTTTTGCAAGTTTGGCTAAACTCAGTTGATTCATCACACTGGTAAATTAATGAAGTAATTTCTTTCAAGTTGACATGGTGAATATTCAGATTATAAACAATGAAATCGAAAACGTTTCGTGCAAATCACACATTAAATACAGATTTCAACATAAGAGCACTGAAATTCATGCTCATAAATTAAGTTGAAAATGAAAATTTAAGAAAGCCGACCTCTGCTACAATTCATTTAAGGATTTATTGAGTTTCGTCTCGAGGAAAAAAACAAATAAATTTTATTTTTCCATCCCATGCACAACTTCTTCGCATTTCTTATTACAATTCCAAAACGTATATTCTAGAACTGAATTGGTCCCCCTTGGATCAAATCTACCTACGGTGACGGTATCCTTGATTTTAGCTTTTTTTTTCGGCGCACTAATACTTAATACAAGTTCTGCGCCGACCGCATACAGGTTTTACCCTGGTACGTTCTTGGAAACACACCGATGATTAATTCCAAGTGGCTGGCTTGTGTGGTTTTTCTGTACGAAAACACATTAACCACCGTGCAGCAGCACCAGAAGCAGCCAGTGGCAGGTCCCGCGCACCTTCCGGCACCTGTGGCAGGTTCCATCCTCAAAACACACAAAACTAACTACGCCGCGCCGAATGTTGAAGCAGTGGGTATCCTCCCCATCGTCGAGGTTGAGTTGAGAGGTTGTTGCAAAATTCGGAATGTGTCATTGAGCGCACGAAAACTGGTACCACCAGATCACAGCACGAATCCAGCGCGTCTGTCTGTACAGCCTGTACCGGGCCGGGGCAGGATTATTGTGAAATTGTTTCGGTTTGAGGTTGTTCACTGGGAGATGTAGTGAAAATCGGTACCTGTTGGTGGTTGCCTTCTAGTTAGTACTGCTTTTCGGTGTAATGTAGTTGAGGTGCACATGGTGCTCGTAAGTGACGGAGGAATGATAGTAATAATTTATGATTATGCAATGACGTAATTAAATAAAGTTAGCTCAAAATCACCTTTCCACTATTGCTGGTACATTCATTCTCAACCGAATGAAAGTAAACAATATTATAACCGTTACTCTTCGTATCACCTCTCCCTTTCAGAGATTTTTCTATCAGAATTTCGCTCTAATCGTATAACCCACAAAAGTTTTTATGAACAATTACTTTAACCGTTGTGTGTCCGACGCGGTACCCGGGTACCTTTTTAAGTTTCAATTAATTAAATTCCTATGTTTTATCCATAGCTGGAAATTGAAACTTTGTGACATCGTAGAACTTCACTAAGTCAAGCTTTTGGGCTAATAATATTGTTGATATAGTAAGGGTGGGAGGGAGGAGGGGCTCCTGAATTTTTTTACTACGTAACAGGCCGACGTGGGTACCCGGGTACCCACAAAACTAAAATGCCCATAACTAAGGTAATATTAAACCGATTTCGAAACTTTTGGCCGTTTTGGATCCAGGAACTCATCCACTTTTGGACTTGGTAAAAACGAATCGGGTTACTTCATTCGGTTCCCGGTAATCCGGGTTTCCAGAAGCAGGTTCCAGTGCTGGGCACTATTTGCGAATTTCAATGGAATACTAGCAATATGGGTATCAAAATTCTTGGAATTGCATCAGTAGGCTGTATCTCGTGGTTTTGGAACCATTTGGTGATTTGACCCTGGAACGGATATTCCGTAGCAGGTTCCCGTGGGGCCGTGAGTGACCATTCCATTCCAATTCCATTTTTCAAATTGCCATAAGGTCCCGTAACAATAAAAAACAGACTTCCGATACAATTTGAAGAGTTTTGATACTCATATTGCTAGTACATTATTAAAATTATAAATCATATCCCAGTACTGGAACATTACTCCGAAAAATCCGGATTACCAAAAACCAGATCCATTATTTCGGTTCTATTGTACAGAATCAAAAAGTGGACGAGTTCCTGAAAACAAAATATCTAAAAGTGTCCAAATCGGTTAAAGGAAGCCATAGTTATGAGCATTTCAATTTGTTGGTACCCGGGTACCCTCGTTGGCCTGTTAAAGGTGTTTTTTTGTTGGACACATAACTGTTAATAATGATCCCATATGATAAAAGCAGTAAATTGTTATCTACTGTTATTCTACAATCTAGAAAGATGACTCAAACACGTAGAAGCTCGGTAGCTGGCACAAACATCACGTTTTGAGGTGTACGCAGTACTATGAAAGACAATTATGCCGTACGTTAAAAACAAAATGATTTTTTTTTTTCATTTTTATTTGATGCGCTCATCAGTAATACCATAAGGCTGTAAATGACTTGGTTTTGCTTTATTAGTTTGAACTCTAGTTTAGTGGTAATCACAATCCAGTTCCAGAATATTTGATCTCCTGTACAGAAAAGGTTCTTAGAGTCAGTATAGGATTTCACTAGCTCTTTTTCAGTGTTCACTTTTAATTTTAAAACAAATAAGAATTTCATCATTAGCTTTATGAATGGGAGAAAATACTAGCCATACGCTCGAATTATTGTGGTGTTTCCTCAAACAAAATTTGCTTCCCGGGAACATACATATTTACTCAAAATCACGATCACAATTACGTACAATATGAGTTGACAGTCTTCTCGCGAGTGTGTATTGCAATCACCACAAAGTTTGCTTACTTTTGATCAAATGTCAACTGTGCGGATGTCGAGGAGCTATTTGCCGACAAATCTAATTGATTGACACGTCCATTCGTGGATTTCATACGACAAAACGATTCAATCAAAGACACTGTAGGTAGAATGTGGAATTCCTAGCATGCACAACCCAGCTCCCGCAAAGGAAACAATTTCGTCGAAGTTTATCGAATTTACTAATGACTGGGAGACCGTCCCAATAAGATCGTTTAGCATTCTGCGCATATCATTAACTAGCAAATTGGTTTACCGCAATCATATCAAAGCTCATCAATTAGATTCCACCGTTCGGTCGGCACACATCTCAACAATCCTGACAATTCATAAACAGAGCAGTGTGTCAGCATAACTATCCGCAAATCTACGCTCCACGGCACTGCAGGGCTTCGGAGGTTAGAGGAGACCAGCAATAATAGCGCATCAATTTGTGGCTTCGTGTAAATCACCACCAATTGCACCCGCATCACACCATCATCGCGCCGGGCAAAACCTCGCCACGCAATCCCGCGTCTATTGTAGTCCAATAAAGTTTAATTTATTGGTCTATATACACTGAAAGGCGGGTTCGACTTGACTTGTAAAATCACCGCGTCGTTCACTGTGCATGCATAATAGTATTACCTACTGCTAGCAGCTGTCGGCGAAGAATTCTGATCTGGAACGGTTGCTCCAGTCCGTACATTAGGGATTCGCTAGCTGAAAGCTAAAATTTATTCAATTGAGACGGTCACGCCAAAAGTGGACACCCTCCGGGTGTTCTCGGTGCACATCTGCAAGCCGAATAGCTGCATGCATAGCTGTTGCTGCTGCAGATGACATTTTTTTTAGTTATTCAAATATGGTTTAGTTCAATGTCCAGACAGGATCGATTGGTTCGTAGCAACAGGCTTTCAATGCGACACGGGGCAGTGTGTTTCCAAAATAGCCCAGACAATCTGCATCGGTCAATTGGTTGAATGCATTCATTAGTTGCTGAGATATTTGATTTAGATATTTTTCGCATCACGTTAGGATTTGCCTTCGTTCGTAAATTAGAGATGTTCTTGAGAATGTCAGCAGAGGTTTTCTTATTTTTATGTTAAAATGATTTTAACCAACATGGCGATAAACAAACGCTGTTTATTTTTTATTAAAGATAAAGGAAAAAATAATTAGAGTCACTTATAATGAAGCAAATTTACCTATAATAATTCAGCTCCATTGAAGACTATCCTATAGTTTTACGGAACTTTTGCCATATATCATGAAACATTTTATCCATTGTCATTCAACTAATTTGATCTCGACGACCTTTTTCACGTTTCCTGTTTTCAATGGTTTCCTAATCTAGCATTCATCTACTTTACGTTACTACCTCACAAAGTCTTGTAACTTAAATCTTTCTTGCGCAAAAGTTTGGTTTTGTTTTATATAAGACAGGTGAATACAAATTACTCGTGCTTCTTGCCTCTGCACAAGGCCAGTTCTATATGCCTTTATAGTCTCCTCCCATAGCTACCCAATTGCTATAAACCACTGTATGCACCCGAAACATCCCGTCTTTCATTTATTCTATAGTTCAAATCTGCAACTCCCACTTACTAATAATCTAGTAAAGGTTCAAACATAAGTTAACCAATTGTAATTTCTTCTTTATCCCAATGATCACTCTTAACGGTTCAACAGATATGAAACGGCAACAGATCATTACATCTTTATGATGGTTTTACTAACGCAATACCTTTCTATACGTTAAACTGTTTATACCATAATATAAACTGAAGCAATTTTATTGTCAAACAGATCGTAACCTGTACTGATGTGTAGCAGCAGCGAGCATTCGGCTCTCAGCCTAGGTTTTTTATGTTTGTCACTATTCGGCATTCCAAGTCGGAAAAGTCGTTCAGCTGAAGCCCTCGTGTGCTATCCAATATTTCTATATCTGTTTTATTAGCCGCCTCATACACCCTATACGACTTTAATTTTTTTCTTTGTATTATATTGTTTAGTTTATATTACAATTCTAATTTAATTTAATGGAGCCACAAGCGGTGCCAGAAGTGCTTTCCATTGGTTACATGATTCGGTCAATTTATATTAAGATATAATGTGCTTTCTCAGTTAGGTGATTGTTGCAGTAAGAAGTTTTACGCCTACTTGTTATGTGCATAAAAGAGATAAATAAATCTTTAAAACTAACTTAAACTACGAAGAGAGATAATCGTTGCAATACATTATTGAAACGATTTTTGTCGAAATGTGATTATAATAATTATTCCCCAAAGTCTAAAGTCTAAATATTTGCTAATTAATTAATAGTTTGTTTTTGAGGTTGAGCGTAGAATTCCTGTTAATAAGCATTTATACATTTCATACATTTTGTTTGGATTCATTCAAGGTGATCCTTGAAGATATTTTTTATCGGAAATCAAACCCAAGTATTTAACTTGATTTGACCACGATAAATTCACTAAATTTAATACTATGATTATTATTTGGTTCAAGAGTAGAAGCTGTCGTCCAATACGGAAAATCAATTAATTTTGTTACTACTCCGTTCGTCGAAATTTTTCGCTTTTTTGGAAAATCATTGAAAATATTCAAGCTTTATGACAGTCGATAATGACTCTAAGGTATCGATTTTGTTGGCTATTTTCGGCAAATTTAAGACTAAGAGACAACGAAAGCAATGAAATTGAAATACGGGTAGGTATTCTAGAGTGAATCAGTTATAAACTTAGAACGGAAAACTAGGACTAGGCAGGCTCACATGGACATGATCGAAAGAAAATGTGCAGAGTCCTTTGCCTTCTGCTAAGTAGGAGTTGGGTGTTGCACCCAAGTCTACCGCATGGTCATTGATAGAACATCTCATCATCATGTTTTACCGCCGACAAAAGAAACTTCACAAATCTTCGCCAAGAACGACCTTGCCATCATCTTTTTTTAATTTTTTTTTATATTATTTTCTATTTAATTATATTGTTTTGTTTGCATTACATTTCTAATTTAGTATATTGGGTGTTCAGCCATAAGTGATGACTTTTCATTCCTATTGTTTACATGATTCAGTTAATTATTATTAAGATATAATATGCTTTCGCAGTTAACTATTTTTTCAGTAGGATGTTTTAAACCTACTTGTCTTGTGAATAAGGAGCTAAACAAATCTTATAAACTAACTTATAAACTAAAAAGAGAGCTAATCGTTGCAATTGAAGATTGGAACCATTTTTGTCGGAAGTTACTTATAATACTGTTCGTCATAATTTCTAATGTTTCTATGTTTGCGAGTCTGTGCAACTCATTTGTGCTAAACCAGGGAGGACGTTTCAAAATCATTTTAAGAATTTTATTCTGAATCCTTTGAAGCGTTTTCTTCCTAGTAGCACCACAGTAATAGTTTGTTCTTTAGGCAGAGCCAAGAATTCCTATTTATAAGAGGGTATAAACATTTTATATATTTATTGCATTTTGTTTGGATTCCTTCAATGTGATCCTTGAAAGTGAGTTTTTTATTGTAAATCAAACCCAAGTATTTAACTTGATCTGACCACGTTAAATTCAAATCATTAAATTTAATAATATGGTTATTATTTGGTTTAAGAGAAGAAGCTCTTGGCTTATGCGGAAATTCAATCAATTGTGTTTTTGCCGCATTAGTGGAAATTTTCCATTTTTTCATGTAATCATTGAAAATATTCAAGCTTCGTTACAGTCGACTATTTTGACCAAGTATCTCATGATGATTTCGGGAAGGTTTTTAAGAAGAATGTTGAAAATTCCATCATAACCTGGAGCTTTCATATTTTTTAACTTTTTCATGATAGATTTGATCTCATCATAGTTTGTTTCAACAATATCGTCTAGAGACAATACTTGATTTGAAACGTTTTCATATTTTTGTAAGACTTCGGTTTCAATAGGACTCACAACGTTGAGATTAAAATTATGGACGCTTTCAAACTGCTGAGCAAGTTTTTGAGCTTTTTCTTCGTTTGTAAGAAGTATGTGGTCACCTTCCTTCAAAGCTGGAATTGGTTTCTGGGGTTTCTTAAGAACCTTAGAAAGTTTCCAGAAAGGATTAGAATTTGGCTTGATTTGTTCAACCTCTTTCGCGAAATGTTCATTTCTTAAGAGTGTGAATCTATGCTTAATTTCTTTTTGTATTTCTTTTTCTGATAGATACATTTCATAGCAGGATCACGAAAACGTTGATATTGACGTCTTCGAACATTCTTCAAGCGAATCAGAAGTTGAATATCGTCGTCAATAGTAGGAGTATTAATTTTTTTTCTGTGTTGTTGGTACTGATAAATTTCTAGCATCAACTATAGATATACTTAAATTTTGTAATGCCGTATCAATGTCAGCTTTATTTTGTAAATCAAGGTCATGATTAAAATTATTCTCAATATAAGTTTTGTACCTTTCCCAATTCGCTTTGTGATAATTGAACACTGAGCTAATGGGATTGGAAACAGCTTCTTGAGAAAGTGAAAAAGTTACTGGAAGATGATCAGGATCAAAGTCAGCATGTGTAATCAATTCGCTACAAAGGTGAGTTTGATCTGTCAAAACTAAATCAATTGTTGATGGATTCCTTACAGACGAATAGCATGTAGGACCATTCGAGAACAAAATTGAATAATAACCAGCAGAGCAATCATTTAAAAGTAGTTTACCGTTGGAATTGTTTTGAGCATTATTCCAGGCTCGGTGTTTGGCGTTAAAATCACCGATTATGAAGAATTTCGACCGATTTCTTGTAAGTTTTTGTAAGTCTCCTTTCAAGAAATTAATTTGCTCGCCAGTGCACTGAAAAGGCAAATAGGCTGCAGCAATAAAAATGATACCTAGATCAGTTTCAACTTCGATATCCAAACTCTCGATCACCTTGGTGTCAAGAGACGGCGTAACGGAATGTTTGATGCTGCGATTAACCGCTATTGCGATTCCTCCGCCGAATCCAACAATTCGATCAAATCGATGAATAACAAAATTAGAGTTACTCTTCAATTTAATATTTGGTTTTAAAAAGGTTTCGGTCACAGCGGCTATATGCACATTATGTGTCCTCAAGAAGTTGAAAAATTCGTCTTCGCACGTTTTTAATGAACGAGCATTCCAATTTAATAAATTTAAATGATTATTTAAAGTCATTGTTAAACTTTAATTTCATTACAATTTTGTTAGCAAATTCCCACCCCACTTGAAAAGCTTCAGACATGGAGGTAGAATTTAACATAGCAATCATCATAGGTAACATGGTCTTGCAAGTATTTTAATTTTTCTTCCGTTACGCTACCTAGATCCATTGGACTAAAGGAAGCATTAGGTGCAAACGAATTTGTAGGCGTGGAAACGGAAGCCACTGAAGCATAAGATGACACACCATTGTAGGATGGTGTGACGGAGGTAGAAGAAGTTGTTAATCTATTTTGAATCGGATTAACACGTATGGACGTGTTTTCTTGAAGTGTACTGTAGGTACATTTTTATTTGTTGTTTTTGTTGTCTAGAACGAGAATTTATATTTTTTTCTCGAACAGGACAACCCCAGAAATTCGATTTATGATTTTCGCTACAATTAGCGCATTTGAAACTTTTTGTGGCTTTTTTCACCGGACAAGTATCATTCGTGTGCGATTTATCACCACAGATCATACATTTGAAACCCAAATGACAATTTTTTGTGCCGTGCTTAAAGCCTTGGCATCTACGACACTGGGTCAGAATTTGAATTCTGCCCCCATGTCGTCTATAATGTTCCCACTTTACTCGCACATGGAACATAAAACGTGCTTTTTCAAATACTTTCAGTTTATTAACCTCATTACGGTTAAAATGAATTAAATAAAGCTCCTGGATCAGTCCAGAGCGAACTGGCGTGTTATCGCCGCTAACCTCTCTCTTCATAAGAATAACTTGTGAAGGAGAAAAGCCAAGTAAATTTTTCAATTCGTTGGATATTTCATCCAAACTTTGACCTTGTGGTAGCCCTTTCAAGACAGCCTTGAATGGTCTATCTGTCTTGAAATCATACACCCAAAACGCGAACCGTATGAATTACATGCGAATAAGCATGATTCTAATGAGAATTTTGCATTGTAACTGGTATAATGCATATAAAGCGATATTGGTCCGGGACAAAAATGCATTAAGGCGATTACACCACAAAAACTTACACAAACCCACAGTTGGGAATGTATTAGTAAATTTAAAGATATCGGAGTATTAGTATTAAAATGACTCCGCACTAATACACATGTAAAGGACATCTCCACTCGGATACATGTACGCTCTGAAAATACTAATACACGCTCAAGGACCTTTTTCCATTTCGCCTTTCTACTGATCACATGATGCATATTGGAAAGAACAGTTTATAGCATTATCAAATTGGTGGGGTGTGGGTGATGATTATGTGTTGATAATATGTTGAGCTTTCGGGGTTCTCTCAACCCTAAATTTACCAGCGATATGCGAGTTCTAGCCACTAGATAGGTTCATACATGTTAATAATGATTAATGATAATTAATATTTAAGCGCACTATACGCAGGAGAATGTTACCTATATAAGAACATTGGGCTAACAAGTTAATTCAACATTTGTCTGATAGAAGCCGTCCGCCAATCATTTCTGGCATTCCTCATATCAACAGTACTTTCAGGAGATATCATATCAGTATTTCGCAGTAAAAGTATCTAAGTTTAAAGTATCATAAACTATAAGGGCAGTGATGACATGGTTTTGCACTTTTGAGCAGCAGTGGCAGTTACTCATTTCAGTTTGTATTATTTCCCGAACATGCGAATCCAGCGCACATTATCGCCCTGGTCAACGATCATCGAAAATCATTTTTTCCACTCTTCTCTGAAGCATAGAATGAGAGAGCGATGATTTTACTGCAAAAACCATTCGCTATGGGAAGATAACAACGCGTATATCACACACTCTCGTGAACGTAAACTGTTCACGCGTTTAGTGTGGTTGGAATTGAGCTGTTCGCAGACAAAAAGGTATTCATGTATACCACCTTTTTGGCAGACTCAGCAAGCAAAACCAACTGATACTTTTACATGCGGGCAGATAAGATGGTAGTGTGTATTCTCAATCAATTTATTTCATCATGAATCAAGCTGTGTTGGTATAATGCCTTAGCTATGCTTGGTCTACAATGCGAAGAAGGCATGATTCTAATTCGGAATATGCACGAAAGGATGTAATGCCTTTTTTGCATTGGGAAATTGTTTTGGGTGTATGAATAAAATTTATATAACTTCTCCGTAAGATACTGAAGTAGTCGTTTGTGGCCAATCAATTCCTCCGCTGTAACTCGACATTCTCCTCTTCGGCCAATCTGAAAAGTGACTTTCACGTCCGGAAGGAACGTCGAAAGCTCAGTTCGAAAGGCTTTGAAGACGGAGATCATCACTGTTATTGGCGGAGGTGATTGCGTTTTCTTCTCATTGGCATTATGCGCAATTTTTCGGGTGGAGAAGATACCCTTTTCCGTTTAGCTTTAATTTTTGGCACACAGCCTTTCTGGAAGGACCCAGGCATGTTGGAAGAATTAAATATTTCTTTAGGCTGAATTGTTCTTGAAAAATGTTTTAGTCTTGAATTGAGTAGAAAAAGTAGGTAGTCTCGAGAAAGACTAAGGGTGCTTACAGAGTGGCAGCGAGAAGCTGAGCTGGGGCTGGAACTGACATTAGAGTGCGAGGTGCGAGAAACCTGCTTACTGCAAACCAAAGGAAGGATGTCAGAGTGAAAGCGGAGCGGATCGGCGCCGACTGCCTGCTTTTACTCTGACAGGCTCCATTTGATATGCTGCGAGCAGGTTTCTCGCATCTCGCACTCTAATGTCAGTTCCAGCGCCAGCTCAGCTTCTCGCCGCCACTCTGTAAGCACCCTAAGGGTGCTTACAGACTGGCCGCGAGAAGCTGAGCAGGGGCTGGCACTGACATTAAAATGCGAGATGCGAGAAATCTGCTTGCAGCATATCAAATGGAACCTGTCAGAGTAAAAGCAGGCAGTCGGCGCTGATCCGCTCAGCTTTCACTCTGACATCATCTCTTTGGTTTGCAGCAAGCAGGTTTCTCGCATTCTAATGTCAGCATCAGCGCCAACTCAGCTTCTCGCCGCCACTCTGTAAGCACCCTATGTCGAAAAAATATAGGTAGTCTTGAGAAAGACTGATCGAGCGAAAATATAGGTAGAGAGAAAGACTGTTGCTGTTGAAAAACTCTACGTAAACCAGGAGCTATCAAGATTTGTGACCGGTTCGAACGAAGGTTCAAGCCGGTATGAACAGTCCTATTATATTTTTCCTTTTTGTTCATCATACTGAAAAGAAAATATGAAAAAGTTGCAAACCCACATTCTATTCTATTCTATTCTAACCCTTTCACAGCCAGTATTGAAAAGCATCCTGGAAAACACTACAGTTATTGTGCAGTGTTTTTCTTGTCAATATTGATATTTGAAGCATATTTTCACATGTCGCAAATATTAAAACGGCCAGGCCTACTGTGAAGAGTTGGGTTTGAAGATGTTTCAAAATTAGACGGCAATTAAATTATTCCTTTAGTGAATAATTTAATTAACGAATTGTTTTGAATCTTAAAGGACGAAGAAACGAGGACAACCGTACCGACCGTTTCAGTTTAAAGGGGATATAATAAATCGTTGGGAGTGGCTTGGCTAAGAAGGTTAATGTCACTCCTTTGCTCCATTGGGATGGGACAGAGGTATTTACACCTTGCCCTGGCTAATGAGCCTAGGATAAAGCGCCTTTACTCGCTCTTTAAGGTTCAAGAAACCCGTTTTGAGCATGTAAAAGAATCGAACGCTTGGCAGTATGTGCAGGAAAAACTGTGTGCTGCAGCTCTACCACCGGTACATCCATATAAAAACCTTTCACAACTCCAAAAGAAGAACATCAGTCGACCCATAAGACAATTACGACTCAAATTATGCAAAATAGTTGATGGAAAAAACGTTGGTCGAGCGGAATGGTGCATATGAAAAAATGGCTGTAGTTTTTTCATTACGGTGGTTTACCATGCCCCAGCAGTGTGGTAGTGTGACAAAAAATCACTGCCACCACTTCAAAAGCACCATTGAGCTAGCTCGATAGCCTTTCAGCATCTATTTGGCACAATCGCGACGATCCAACAAATCGACCGATATACCTCTCACAGAATCTCGAAATGGTTCTATATGGACAAATCAGTGGCAAAGATGAACACAATCCTTCCTACGCACACTACCAAGCGCTCAACTCTGGCACACGCTCAAAAAGGTCTCTTGAGCCCTAACTACTGGAAAGCAATAGGATGCATCACCTGAAGAACCTGAAAGTATAGTCGCAAACTGTTTCTGCATTCACTCTTTCTTCTCTGGTAATAAACTAAACAAAAGCGGTCTTCTCTGTTTTGGCATTGGCTGAAGAGTATAGTAACAAGAAGCAGTTTATTAATCAATATTAATATCACTTGCAATCACTGTGACACGAATTATAATAGGACTCCAATACAGGAGCAGTTTCGTTACTAGTTTGTAATGGCACCTTCAATGATAGCACAAAAGGTGCTGAAAGAGCCTCCATGTTGCACCATGACCGATTTTTGAAGCACAGTTTCTATTCCGACAGATGTAAAAAAAACATTTCGAAATCAATGATAAATCCACAATGAGCGACGAATTTATCCTCGAACAACCAGACAACAACCCTAATCACCCGAAGGACCCTTGTTTACATAGCAAGATCGACCAGCAAAGAAAACCGTTTTGATATTACTAAACAAACAAATTTTGAGTTTTTATAATCTTGATCCAAATGATTTATAAACAAAATGAAACAATCTCACCGGAAAATCCATGCTACATTTGGCGCAATATTTTGTAGTCGATCATCTGTCTTCTGTACACTCGCTCTTAGGTCAACGTTCCTCTTCATTGATCTATGCCGTCAACAGTGACCTGGGTGTCAAGTTTCAACTTAAAAATTGATCCATCCTCTGTTATCAAGTTTATAAGATAACGACAACCGACAACACAAGTTGACACTGATCACTACTGGTGCACTTGCGACACTTCGTAGAAATTATAAAAAGGACGAATAGCAATCAACGAACATTAATTTGCAGAAATAATTATTGAAAATTTGACGTGAGTGAAAAAAACAAAATTCGCGTCCGACGCGTGTGGCTACTACGATCTATCAGATCCTGCTGCCTTTCGACCGATATCGCCCACTAACTGTATCAGAAAAAGTTGCAAACCCACATTGCGAAAAATGACAGTCAGTTCAAGCTTTCTGATAGCATGACATTTGTGCACTGGTGCTATGTAATAGCATTAGTACTGCACACAAAAGCTGTCGATTTCTGCACAGTAATAGCACTATATTTCGCCTTTTCTGGCATAATACTGGCATTATATCAGGATATATGGCTTAGCGGCTCTTTAGGACTGCTTTATACGTAGATCTAATGCAGATATTATATGCAACGTTATTCCAACGTCATTATGACTGTCCTATTTCCTTTGTCGGATTGTACGATGTAAATTGGAACTTGGCTAGTTTTGGTGAAAGGAATGCTGCATTTGGGTACAAGACTAAGGAGGGTCATGGTTTCTGTAGGAATGATTTTAGTTGTTGCGCACAACCAAACACTTTTCAGTATGTGTGAACCTTGTTTCTGTTCGTATGTAGGATAATTCGGTCGATATCTACGAAAGTATTAGTATCAAGTCAAACCAACCGAAACTCTGGCGGATTTCTATTCGAATTCAGGCTGAAACCTGCCCCAACATTGTAGAAACCAACCAGAATCATGGATTTTTTTTACTGGGTAGTATGGATACTAAAATCTAGGATACGATTCGCCAGCTTTGTCCCCTGTTTTTGAAACAATCCTGAACCAGCTTGTGATTGGACGAACTTGGCATTAGCAGACGTTCGGCTTGGAAACTAAATGTACTAAAAGTCTGCTTGGAAGTGTTGTCAGATATTGTGCTGTTTTTTTTTGTTTTCTCGAGATTTCGCTTTCTTTCTATAACGACAATCTGTAATAATGGAATGCAAGGCTTTAGTTTGCGGACGAAATAAAACATATTATCCAGAACTCAAGTTCTACAGGTTCCCAAGAGATTCGGTAGCGCGGTTATCGTGAATTCGGTTCAGTGTGCGGAAATTACTTTTTTTCGAAAACAAACCGAGTAACAGGTCGTACTTTGGAGCTAACTGTTATCGATACAGTTAAATTTTCCAGTTTTCAACTGCAACAATAATATCAAATCAGTATAAATAGGAGCGAGTAATTTCTGCTGCTGTTTTCTCTGGAAAGCCCTAGATAGATCAATACTCGATAGCCGCTTATGGCATTGAAAACTATGGCGTCATCTAGACCAGGGTTACCAAAAATACAGAATAATCTGTATTGATACAGATTTTTCATTCATTTTCAGACCAAGAATCTGTATGTACAGATATACAGATTTTTGAAAAATTATATTGCAAAAACTATTTTTGGAAATATTTTTTTCAGTTTCAGTAATACTTCCTCTGTGTCTCTCTCAGCTTAGCCCTCTATATTAGGCTGTGCACGCTGACAAAGTCGACTTAAAAATGACTTTTACTGTGAGCTGTGTTTACAAATATTGCTTCACAGTTTAATGGCAGTGTTGGTAAACATGGCTCACAGTAAAAGTCATTATTTATGTCGTCTTCGTTGGCGTGCACAGCCTTATTAAACTACATTTTCACTTTTAAGTGTTGTCGCTCATTCTGAAAGGTAAAGGTTTGTAATATACTCAGGTTAGCACTCAGCAAACGCCTGGCTGAAGTCTACTACCTAAAACGATAATTGTAATGCTCTGTGACTTTTGTTAATACTTAAATTTTTTGGTCGAAAATTCGAATATAACATTATAAATCGAAAAAAGTCATCAAATGAAGAAGAAAATTATTTTTCCATTGTGCACATCGGTTAGGTTCAAGTTTCTGGATGTAAAATATCAGAACGATTTGTAGTGTTTTTTTTTACGAAAATGTAAACAAGTCCTTGCTTGACTAAATAAAACCACAGGAATTAATATCATCGATAGATAATCCAGCAAAAGGTTAAACGACTCAACTGATTCGATATAGATATCGACACAGATTTTTCGAAGAGTAAATAATCTGTAAAGATTTTTTAGGACAAAAATACAGATTTAATTTTGGCAACCCTGATCTAGACCACAAGGTGTCGGTCATTTCGTATTTAAACCGGATATTTACTGTGATAACTGAAAAATAAGGTCAATAATTGTTTGGTAGAAATACATCATAGCAAGACGTAAGGAATTTTTTTATCAACATCGTGCGTATAATTTACATAGGTGTGTCATATGCGGCCCGACTAGCCAACTTAGATTTTTTTCAGAAACGTGAAATTGGTTCCTAGAGAAAATTTTAATCTAAACCAATTATGTTTTGGACATAACCGAAACGAAACTAAAATTTTAGTATCATTAGTCGGGAGGGGTATCATTTTCAACAGGGTTTAGCAAAATATATGAAGAAGTGAAAAAAGAAGCTAGCTGGCGGATCCTATCCTAGAGTGAAATAATCCCGATCCGGACCGGTTCCCGGATCCGAACCAGTTCCCAAATCCGGCCCTCCCGGATCCGGACCAGTACCCGATCCGCGCCAGTTCCCGGATCCGGAAGAGTTTCTTTAGCCCATCCCCTTTTCCCCTTACCAGGTTCGGACCTGAACCAGGTTCAGACTAGGTGTTTGGATCCAGGCATGTTCCAGGATCTGAACCCTCGGTTCGGATACGTGAATCCAAACCGTAGGTCTTGCTCCCCATACATGACGGGATGGACTGTTTACGTTTTGTGCAGTCCGTGACGTCCGTGATAGAAAAGAAATTTCAATTTAACACGGACGGAAATACCCCACCACTATTCCGAGTCGGTTTTTTCTGACTGTCCTTTGAAGATAGCCGACTGTGAGCCGATCTTCAAATGCGAAATGTGTCGTATAGAGAAAATCGAAACTCGGCTTCCACATTGAGTTCGCTTCGCTTGATGCGCAATACAATGACAAACGAAGTCCTACTCATTTCCAGAATTGATGAAATATGAGTGCGACGCAGAGACGATTTGAAGGTGTTGGTATTGCTGTTTAGGGAATCTTTTGTTGGGACCGTTTTAGTAATAAACGTCTTGCTATTAGAGCATTTTTTCTTATTACCGTAAAGGTATTACGGCCGAGTTTTGAGTGTATTTATTTTCAAATCTACAATAAAATCGATATTCCGGTTCCGAAAATGTGAATTTAAGTTCAGTTAAGGGGTTATATACCTTTTGGTGCTAAAAATATCAAGAAAGTTTGAATTTCGTAAAGCCATAAAGCA
The DNA here is from genome assembly GCF_030247195.1 of Topomyia yanbarensis. Taxonomy (NCBI): domain Eukaryota; kingdom Metazoa; phylum Arthropoda; class Insecta; order Diptera; family Culicidae; genus Topomyia; species Topomyia yanbarensis. The sequence goes on along the minus strand of NC_080671.1, from coordinate 170,532,564 downwards.
ATAATTTCATTACTTAAATCTTACAGTATTTATAACTGTTCAGTTGTCAGTAAAATAAACAAGCATAAGTTTATAAAAATAAATTGATAATTGGTGATTTCAAATTACAGCCATTTGCAGCGAATTATCTCGGAATGAATTTTTTTGAAAAAAACCGTTGCGGTGAACGTGACATCTTAAAAATTATTCATCCGATCTTCATATTTTTTTTTGAATTGTTTGTATTTATATTCTCGTGTACTTGAAGTTCCTTTGTCATCAAGAAATTTTTCGAATCTTTGCAACCACCTTTAATATTTTTTTTTAAATTCAGCTTGGTTTTTCTATCTTCGATAGTACTACCAATGAACTATCTTTCGCTTTTTCAAATAAAATGTATGCATATAAAAGGAATCTTTAAGATACGAGAAAAATGAAATACGATCAATTGATTTTTTTTAATCGGAGTTTTTCGGCAATCATGACCATGGAAAACCATTTATAGAAAAATGATGTTTCGAGAAAATCGAGTTTTAAATTTCAAGTTACCACTGCTCTTGGTAGCCCGCATAAATTTGTACCATATGCCAACCATTGAATCAAACTTTGAAAAACCATTTTCAATATGGTTCGTTCAACAATAGATTAACCATTGCCTAGTACAATATCGAACATAACCAGTGTCGTTTTTACATGCTCGACCATACAAACAACGGGTCGTTAAGAACAGTCACCATACCAAAATGTGCTGTTTTCCATATACATTTTGACAACATACCATTCAAGAACCATACAGATTACGGTGGCATGCATATTTTAGGTCTAGCGATGGATAAAATATTAGCTGGAGAAAAAAAATCTCTTCCCCTTCAACATTTCAATTCTATCGATTGATGAAGTTTTATCTTGTTATACGCTATCTTCTGAAGAGAGCTTCGTTGACATTAAGTGGACTAACGCTTTATCCAATTGAGCTATCGCCGTAATATTGTAAGGCGACGATTTTTGATCATAACAATCTACAGGTTTTTGGAGCAGCGTATACAGATGTACGCTTAACAAAGACCACCAAATCAGTATAACCTCTGGCGCAAAAGTACAATGTAGTATACGAATCTTCAATATAGGATACACGGAAGGTATTGGAAATGGTTACTAAATGAGTATGGTAATATAACAGTTGAATTATAATGGTGAAATGTATCAGTAGTATTCCCAATATGGCAAGTATTATATGAATAGCTAGGAAATGGTTCCGAAGATTTCTGGAATGGTATTTATTTATACGGGAGACGAAGCGCGCTTCGAGGCGCTGTAAATTTCGATCTATTTTTCAGATCTACATAAAAAATTGGGAAAATATTCTGAAGGTGTTTTACTTTCAGATAAAGTAATAAAAAAAATCGATTTTTTGAAAAATACAAAGATAGAAAAATTCAAATTTTGAACAGATTTTGAAAAAGTACAAATATGAAATTCTATGACTACAAAACGAAACCAGTACTGGATTCAAGAAGAAAAACTAAATGACTTAAGATTACTTTTTCCTACCTACCAATTGTTAAACAATATGAAATAAACCGAACAAACAAAATTTAATAGTTCGAAATCACTGCAAGCTGGCTCAAGGCTTACCGCTGCCATACACGGAAACCAAAATTCGATATCTGCGATCTGTTTAAACTGGAATCAAAATATGTTGATTTAATTCATGAATTTGTATTAACTCTGGTGAAACAACTTGTAAATTGAAATGCATAAATTGCAATTCATATGCTGCATCACCCAGCTCAGCTGTCAGGGGCCTTCCAAACCCGCATCGGAAATAGCTTGGTTTAAAAATAATTTATTCCCTCTGAATTGGATTGAAATCTGGTTTTTAAATTTCATCGCTTTTAACAATGCATTCACTGGGTATTTCTTCTACTAACACGGTACCATATATATTTGTGAGAATCAAGTCGAATATGGAACGAAGCAAAAGTAAATTTGTTTTCATGATGAAGACTTTTTCTCGATCCATAAATCTTGAAAACGTGTTGTCTCTCGCACACTGTTCAGCGTCATTATCTTTGTGATAGCCAGCCGTAATTAAGATTCTTGCAGCTTAAAGTTGAACACCAATGCGAACATGCTTCCCGCATATTTCGGTATGAGCGTTACCTACCACCACACCGACGCGGTTATTATTTACTTATCCTTCCAAGATCCTACACTTTGATGATGGTTATCGAAGAAAAAAAAGACAGAAATCAAAATAAAAGCGAAAAAAAACTTCCAAAATATTTCGAAGCCCGCAGACAGCCAGCCAACCAGCCGGGCTCGGATTCGGTGTGCTTTGCGGCTGTAAATGTGTGCCTGAAAGTAAAAACGAGAGTTATCGTTTCCGGCCACAAGCCGCTGGCGCGGAAAGGGGGATGCTCCGACGACCCCCCCCCCCACTCGGTGGCCACTCTCGATCGGTGGTAGCCGGTCGCGTCGCCGCGTAGACGCGCGTCTGCCGTCGTTGTTGAAGTGTTAATTTTTGGCTGTGGTCGGTACCTACCTACCTATATAGAAACCTAACAGGCGAAAAAAAACAGAAAAATCAAGCAAAAAGGCGAAAAAAGGCACGAGGGCAGCCAGAGCCAGCCAACCAGCCGATAAAAAGCACTTGAACTGATGATGGCAAGAGGAAGAAGGAAGCTCGCGTTGAGCGTAGCTGCGTCTACCTGATCTCTAGAAAAGTAACAAAATACGCAAGAAGAAGGGGCAGTCAGTTGGACGAAGGAGACAGCAAACCACTGCTCCGGTGGTGCCAGTTTCGGTTCGATGTGGATATCGATACATTGTCGAATAGGCAGGCACCTGTTCAGCGGTGGTGAGTTGATGAATGTTTTAGGTCGTTTGGGCTAACAGAAGTCCGCCAACTATCTAAACTGCTTGCTGTTTGTGTTGATAATTGAACAGTTTAACAGGCATAAACATCAGTCTTCCATTGTATTCTCAGAACTTGTGTAACCCGATTCCATTATTGATGTGATAACGATTATGTTACAAAATGAGATAAATCGTTCCATAAATTCATACGACTTGATGATTCAGTAGCTAATTTTGTTATAATTTTCAACGTCCATTAAAAACGTTCATTATTTCAGCTCGGTTCAGAGGTTCTGCTCGACATTGACTGAAACAAAGCTATTCTTCTTTGTTTCGTAGTTTTTCAGGGTCAGTTGATTCTTAACGATTTACCGCAAGTTTTTATTTGAATTCAGATCCGTAAATTGAGCTTTAGCTGGAGATGGGCAAACCGATTCAGTTTAGTGAGAGAATCGTGTCCGATTCACTCACAAAAAATTAAGAATCTACTCTTGATCGATTCGGTGATTCATGTGGAACGATTGAAGAAATATCTATTTGATTTGGATTTGGAGTAAGTAGATATTTCGATTCCATATTTACAAGTAAGTGTGCGTGTGTTCAATGCGCTTTTTTATTATTATGTGATTCACATAACTCTAAGAATACCTAACTGACCGTAATTGTTAGCATCTATTTAAGATCATTGTACTGCATGAGTTCGGTGCAGCGCATTCATTCAGCTATTTTCGGATAAAGTTCAATTTTTAGTTTTAAACTGAATTTTGTTTCTATACTGGCTGAGTGGGGTGATCGAGCAAAAATGCATTAAACATAGATTACGCAGTTCACTTATGATCTAAAATTGCTAAAATAACAAATACATTAGTGAATTAATTTAATTTAATAATTTTCCAGAACTGAAGGAATTCTAAAGCTGGTTTCGGTATATACTCTCAGCAATAGGCAACTTTTACAAAAAGTATTCCTTTATAAATTTGTAATTATGCAGTCCCCTTTGTCGCTCAACCGCAGGTTGTTTTTTAACCCTTCGGAAGTCGCGCAAATGGCTCACTGAACGAGCAGCCGCAGCTGCTTCAAGACGATTTCGCTAGATTTTCAGAGCAGCGTGCACTGACTGCCGGAAGGTTAAAGAAACTCAACTTTTTTAAAAAGAATCGTGACTTACTCTTTTTCAAGAGCCTTTCGATCGCTTCGCGTCCATCACACTTTTTATCAGTTGCAGCAATATTCTTCGGTTCCTAGTCTTAAGCATTCCCAAAAGACCTCTGCAATATGGCCATTAACTGAAGTTGCACTTTTGTGAACAGCAGTCGAGTCTCCAGGACTTCCCTCCTCCCAATAAATTTAATCTTCACAAGCTTCCTCTGGAGAGTCTTGGGTGAATCTGATAGCTTCAGTTCATTCCTGATCTTTGATGCTGGTTTGAATGTATCCATAGCGAAAAATCGTTTGATATGAGTGCCATGGGTTTCAAGTCGCTACACGTGACTTCGGGTCACGATGTAGATTGAAAACAAGTGGTCGGTCGTTCTAGAAGACGAGAGCAATACATAACTGATATTTTCTCATCACTAGTTTTTTAATTAAAATAATCTTTTTCGAAAACTGTAGCTTCGACCATTTGTTATCTATCAGCTTGCAACAAATTCACCGAAAATAGACAAGAAACATTGTTTTAGCTACCAACGAGACCCAATTTATAACAACGCTAATTACGACAATTGTTTTCTACTATAATTGTGTTGTAGCATTCTAATCGGGTCTCCCACGTTAAATATATTTACAATAGTATTTAAAATGCAAAAAAAAAATCGATATAAAGAAAATGTAGTTCTAATTTTATGGCGCGTTGTTTTATCGACATCCTCGTTAAAATGTCAAATCTAACTGCCTCCGATTATTTTCATGCCACAAAGTTTGTAACGCTCATTGTCACACCGCTACTAGCGCCCGTCACTAGATGGCGCCATCTTCATTATAACGTGGAGGTAAATTGTTTTGTCCGTAACTGTAAATGACCGTGTTTCGGGACAGTAGCTATTTAGTTTGGATTCTGCTAGCGGACGGTACATGCACGACTCTAGAATGGTACTCTATAGAGCCGGATGTGAGCAACTCAGTGGAGCAGCCAAACAGCAGACGATCAGACAACTGTCAAACGCAGCCTACTACGTTCCAGATGCGCTAAATTGACACTTGAGCTGCAGCTTCCTTGGATAATCTGGTCTATAGTTGCTTGAGAATGGGTCTTTGCGTGACTGCTTGACTGCTTCGATCGCGCCTTGAGATTTGTGACATACCAAATTCGAAGTAAAGCAAGGCATGAAAAGTATGGCGATATTTGCAGTTACTCTACTCATTGGCTGCAAGATGGCACTGATCTGCACATACCCCTCCCCGAACGTCGTTCTGAAGGTTGCTAAAATCTTCATCGGTAGACTTTTATTCTACAGAACGACTGATGTGCTAATTACTTATGGAGGAAATAGCATTTCGAACGAAAAGAGGGGGCCTTGGGATGTTGACGTTAATGGCTGAGGAAAAATTATCCGTGTTTAAAGTTTAGGTCCCATCTAAATAATTGAATTTTTGCCAAATTCCTCCATTGACTTTTACCCAGACCTTCATCCGCTTAGGGAAATTCCTGAACAGATATTGTATTCCAGGCTTTTGTAGGGTTGGCTTTCTGATTATTTAACGATGTATTTGGCTTAGTTGGGGCTCTGCACTCAAAAATAGACCCAGGCGCGCAGCCAGAAATTTGTTTTGATGGGGATTTTGATGAAAATCGTTATTTTTTCGAAAACGCTAAAATTTAATGTAAGTTGGATAAATTAGTGAAAGTTCAGAAAAAAAATTAGTCTAACAGATGCCTTTTATAATTTTTATGTAATATGCCAATAAAGTCAAAGAATGCAAATACAATTTTAAATGCAATACAATTTACAAATGCAATTTTAAATGCTCAAAAACTTTTCTACCCGTCAAGATCACACAATTTCGAAATCATCAACTTAAAAGGTTCAACAACTTCGAAGAAGCTTTCCAACATAAAAAGCTCATTTAGGTGAATGTTTAACGACTGGGTATATACTTATTATGCGAGTTTCGGCAAAGCAGTCAATAAAACAGCAAAAACGATTTTTTTGTTTAAATATTCGACAGTTTCGATGAATATACAAATACATTCACCGAAACTGTCAGACATTGAAACAACAAATCGTTTTTGCTGTTTTATTGACTGCTTTACCCAAACTCGCATAAGAAAAATCTCATATTTTTATATAATAATTTTGGAGATGAAAACTCCTAAAAGTGATTGTGGAGCAGCAACTCTTCAAAAATAGTAAGAGATTTGGTGTCTTCAGCAAAGTTGTTGATAATGTCATTTTAAAAAACTTTGTAGAAAATACGAAGGCTACATAAACGCAAAATATACAAAACAATATTCAAGAAAATTTCTTAAAGCCAGTTCTTTTCAATAAAACTTTAGAGACTACCTTGAATAGTATGTGAATTTTATTGCTTATAGCAGAAGAGACTTAACGATTACAGAAGAATTTGAAAAGTTTTGTTTTAAATAAGTCGGTATTAAGTCAGACCGGGCTAAGTCGCAAAATCTTAAAAAGTGAGATAATCATACCGCTGGATAAAGAATTTCTTCAGCTCTGTTCGACTTTTAGCTGACTTGAAATATGTTACAATGAGCAAGAATTATAGCAAAAATTATTTTCAAAATATAACGTAAGGGATGCTGCGATTCAAATTTTAAACTCGAAATCATTACAATGTCACTTAGTCCGGTCTGACTTAACACCGATCATATAGTCTAATATATTTCGATATTCTGAACACATGGAGTATTTATGTCTTCTTCAAACTTAGTTATGGAATGTCTTCAACTAAGTTTTTCTTTTCAATGTGATTATAGAGGCGGTAACCATAGGGTCTTTCGGCTCTTTTTCCAGGTTGGAAAAGTTTCTAGCCTTATGTGTGGGGATTCAAAATCAAATCTAGGTGAGATGCGTGAGGCAATCGACTTACCAACTACGCTTTGCCCGCCCCATTGAACAAAGTTGTTTGGAATAGCATTTTCGAAAATTTTGCTGAAGACATTAACTAACAACTAAATTTGTTTGAATAAAATATTATTCATAATTACTTCTAGGACGATTAACCTGCAAGATAATTTTAATAGAAGAAGTGCAGCTTTACGTTAAAATATACTTCAAAGATACTAAACATCCAAAGTTGACAGTTTCGAAATAATGTGATCGTGACCGCAAACAATTTCTTTTCGAGCAGTAATTTTACTTTACTTCATTTTGAAATTTTATTATTTCCAATCCTGCTTAAAGGCTATTTATATAATTGATTACATAACAAAAATCAAATGCCCATAAAAAACTGATCCTGACCAAACGAAAAGAAGTAATTTTTCATCATTTTCCTACTATTTTTCACAATATTATTATAGTTGTAAATCACATTGAGCTTTTATGTCAACGCTACGCATTCTCGAAAAAAAATACATTTTAGCAAAAATTTTAAATTATTTAATTTTTCGGTGAGGAAGTTTGCTTTAAAGACAATCAATCTAATCAAACTTCGTTTCCCATTCGAAGCATTGTCCCTATTCCATATTTCGGATCACCCCTTAAAAAAGAACTGATAATAATTTGACAACTATAGGACCTCAGCTAATAGTTCAGTTACAAGATCCAATTCGCACCGTTTTCCGAAAGTCCTCATGATGCCCAAAACAATAGATTCTTAATGTAGTGATCAGACAATATCCCTCAAAAAATTCTATTGTTCCATATTTAATTAAATTAGTCAGCTTTAAGTTTTTTTTCAATCAAAATATTTTGGTTTGGGGGAAGGGGTTTAACTCCCACTGATATAGACCTAAAGGAATAGTCCATCGGATTTAAACCAGGAGTTTTTGGTCAAACAATTCGGAAATAGTTTGCTACAGAGTTTCAAAGACTTTTTCGCTCAAAGCGCGGTGCCCAGTCTTGTTGAAATACATATTTGGTTTTACCGAAATGTGCACGTGTTCTTTAGAAGGTTCTGGTACACAAATTGGTTGAGTTCCGCGTTTTTCGATAAATATTAGGGGGATTTACCGATAGCCGTAATTCCTGCGTAAACCTTGGGATGATTGGGGGACGACTCTACTGTGATTATATTATCATCAGTAAATAAAAGCGTGCAAAGGTATCCACTATCAACCTTTATTGAAATCGTTGATTTTCGGTACCAATTGTTTTTCGTTCCATTATTTAAATAGTGGTTCTTCGAAAATTTTAAGAAACGCAACTCTAAATTCTCTCGTTTCGTGTTGACTTTGCGTTGATTTTCAATGATTTTTTACTATTTTTCCGATTGAAAAATAAAAATGAAATAAAAAAATATTATGAAGTATCCTTCGGGGCTCGTCCACGCAACTTTCTATTGCGCGGGGAGCTCTTCTTTCGTGGTAAGGTACCATTTGTCTGCTCGCCTGTGGCCGATTAATTTTTTTTTGTTTCGTCGATGTCATCATCGTCAATGGTGTCTACATGTTCACGATCAGATGTTCCTCCTTTCTTATTGCCCTTACGGGTTACGAGAGTAAATCTGCTGTCATTGGTATTGGCTTCCTCGTCGATGGTGCTAACAGTTGATTCTGAAGCATTAGATGCTGCTTTTATAGTTGTTATTATGGCCTGAACAGCTGCCACAAAATTGGTAACCGTTTGTGGTTCTGGTGATGGTATTGCAATCTGTGTTTAAGATTGGTTTTCCGAAGATGTGTGGCAAATTGGCTGTGATGCATTCTCCTCAGCATCTTCCGCACAAGGTGTTCCATGATGTGCCGTCTGGTTGCAGTATTTGCACGTAGGTGTCTGCCCTTCGTGGGTGCATAGCGTGGTCTGTTTAATGTTAGTTCCATTATAATTGAATTGTATAGTCAAGTGGGAGGGAACTGGTCTTTCCACTCGCATCCTCACCACAAGAACACCGTTAGGAGTATCCGGGAAGAAGTTACTCCAAGTATCAGGTGTAACGGATTCCACTTCTCCGAATTGCGACATGTATTTTGTAATTGATTCACGGAGAGTACGCGGTGATAAATCATGTAGTCTCACATCTCCAAAATTATTTTCTATGTGCACTGGGATCTTCCTTTCAACACTGTCACTTTTAATCACGTGTTTCAGGTTGTTCTGTAAAGCGAACCACTTTGCTTGATCTAATGTGGTGAATGATATTAATACTGCACTGCGCAGATGATGATATTGAAGATAGGTGACGTCCTTAAGCCTAAGCTTCATGTTCACCTTCAGAAAATGTTCCAGCTCACGGAGACTCGATCGTGTAGAACAAAATCTCAAGTCAACAACCGCAGCGCTTTTTCATCAAATTCACTCATGATGGCAGGAGTACATACAATGGTTCTTTTGTTCTAGACGCACTAACTGTCGTTCACTTTGCTCGTTTGTTACTCTTGTTTAAAAGGACTTTGGCAGATGTAAAAGTAGATCGAACGGTTTCCTTTGTTCTTAAGACAATGCACACAAGGTAACAGTACTGTGTTGTGGTTCGTTTTGCGCTGGCTCAGACAGCGGCAGAATTTCGTGACCGGTGTCTTTGGTGGTTGTAAATCGACTGTAACAAACCTTATCATACTACAAGGTCACAATATAGAAGAAAATGAATTACATACAGAATAGTGCCACGTTTTATACTGAACAGTTTGGGCTTATAATAAGTGCCTAGTTCTACTGAATAAACCCACGGAATTTATCTAAGTGACCGCGAGTTCTTACTGCACCGTGAACCGAACAGTTTCCCTCGTCATAAAATCCGACAGCTCTACAGGCGTTGATGTGCGGAAACAGAATATATTGGCCTACTTCAATGAACTTAAAAATCATTGGATAGTTATTTTTTCGGTTGACGACTTGTTTTGATTATCGCACAATTTAGACTCACCACCACGGTTGTCCCAGGTTGCCTTCAATATCTCGGGCGGAGTGGTTGGCGTTACGATTATGCAGGACAAAAGGTTTTCAAAACACTTTTGATACGTTGGTGACAGTTTAATTAGTTGCATCCAAAAATTTCACCAATTCAAAATCTCAAAATTAAATAGCAGGCATGATGCTACACAACTACATTTTTAAAATAAATGTTGCGCAGATTTTTTTAATGGACGATAGAAAAATGCATCAAGTCGAAGTTTGATCGTAACAGTTTAAAACAATTTTGAAATTAGTGTGGGCAAAAACTAACTCGTTAAAGAGTTTAAACGTCGCAAAATTGTTAGTGTGGAAGTTTTCCGTAACTTAACTTTCTGTTGGTTCCGGCAGCATAAGTCACTCAGTCACTTTACGCTTGTCCGGACATGCCCCAGACTCAGCTGATTCGCATTTAATGCCAAAATATCCTGACTCCTGCGAGTATAAGACAAAAGGTTAAGTTGCCGGGAAACTCTAAACTCGCTCATATGACCCATTCCACACTTTTCTAAACTTTCTTCCTCCAACTTCTTGCTCTTCCTTGAGTACTATGACTCTTAATACTGAATATTTCAAACCATAATATTCCACACCTTCCAGTCCCTTGTAAATTAAATGTCGTTACAACATAAAACATATTTGCATTACTGCCGATTATGAGTGGAAACCAATTTTTTAATTTTTTAATAATCATGAAGGGATAATTTATTATAAGTCAAATATGCCAAGCTGCTGGCGTATTTTATATCAACAATATTATAGCAGTCAGATTGACTATGGTAACACAAATCTAGCAAACCATGACCTTAGATACAAAGTAGCACTATTTGATACGCTTGTCCAATTCTGGTCTTTAGTCGCCCACCTCAAATACAGACCTCCTATTCCCATATCTCCTCGTGGTGTCAACCGAAATTTGTACAACTTTAGTGAAGACTGGATACCTAGCCCTAGTAGGATCTTCGGACTTACTTGGACAGGTTAAACCCGACGGGCGTCTGTTCTTTATGATAGGAGCGCCTCAAAGTAATGTTTGTCTCGAAGCTATCAACTGCAGCAAAAATACAGTGTTTCATCAACTCTATCCTCATCGCAACGCTTATATGGTGGCATTTCGAATAGATTACCTAAAACCCGAACAATACTACCGAAAAGTTGGAATTGAGTAACATTTTCACTCTTCTAAAATGCCTTATCAACATCATTGACAATGAAATTTTTACAAGTAAATTATACGTATTATAATTATTATGAGAACAATGCTTTTTACATTTCTTACAAAAGAAATGTATAGGATTCGCTCAAACTTTGAAAACTTTTTCCGAGGCCCGGAGGGCCGAGTTTCATATACCAATCGACTCAGCTCGACAAATTGAGACAATGTCTGTATGTGTGTGTGTGTATGTGTGTATGTATGTATGTACAAAATGTCATGTAATTATCTCAGCAATGGCTTAACCGATCTTAATGAAACTAGTTTCAAATGAAAGGCCTAACGTTGCCATTTGACACTATTATTCTTGTTTTTCGATATGTTGTTTACTTTCTGAGATATAGGTCATTTTGTCAAAACATTGCAGGTTTTTAGTAATTAACTTTCAAACAAAGCAACGTTGTCCAACAAACTGCACATAATTAGAAACCTTGTAAAAATACCTTTCTATCAAGCTATATATTGTCAAAATCCGCTCACGAGCGACGGAGATATTAAACATTTTGTATTTGTATTCCTCGCTCACCAATTTTCACTAATTAAAAAGGAGACCGTTTCATATAGAGTATTGCTTTACTGGTGTTTTAGGGGCAAAACTAAACCGATTTTGAACATCAGGGTATGAAAACACATCTACGTGATTCAAGGAATTCGATTTTGAAAACATTTTGTGAATTACCTATATAATAATTGAACTATTTCTCAAAAATCAATATGTAAGTTCACTACAAAAACAAAATAATGCGTTCATAGTGATTTTTTTTCTAGAGTTCATGTATTTATCCCTTGGATTAGGCGTTGCGTTCAATCGTGAAGTAAATATTGGCTGGTATATAACTATACAGATCATCAAGTAATTCACCTAGTAGTGAGATAAGACTTCTCATACAATTATACTCGTGGCATCACCGAAACAAACTGTATTTTTGAATCCCAAAACTCTAGCAAAAATTTAGCTCTTTGCAAAATTTAGATTATATTGGTTATGGCGCAAAAATTACTACTTACATTATTTATAATAAGGATGTAAGGAATCAATATATCGCATAATATACCTTTAAAAATAAGGTCTGGCATGGCCTCACATGCCCTCCCCATATCTATCTCACTCTCTCTTTCACTCTCTCTCTTTCTTCATGTTGGTAACAACTGTCACGACTCACATCTATCTTGCTATTTCTCTATCCATTTCTAAGTTGTGTGATAAGATTCTCTGCTAATCTTTATTAATATTCAAGCTAATTTCATGTGTGCGATGTAATTGTGAAGGTTTGAGAAAACAAAACTATTTTTTGTCTGTTGCCCTATTATTTTCTTTGCATTTTAGTGTACAAGAGACTCGCGGAAACAAGTTTAATAATACATCCTACATGTCAAATAAAATATTTGTAGTCCGAGAAAATTTGCAAAATATTTGCCTTATGGGAAAACTATGACTATTTTCAAGGTGGAATTGGTATTTCGAAACGTTGCACTATGGGTAGACAGGAGACCATCGAAAACTACATCAACTCAAATTTATTTCTGTTTCATTCAAAGCTTGTATAAACACTATAATAAAGGAAATTCATAGCTATCTCAGAAAAATATGTGGCTTAACTGGGAGGTGGGACATTCCACGTGCGATATTTCAACTCTTCGTATCTCTATTGAATTTTGAATAAAACATATGCTCAAATATGTCATGTGAAAACTGAGAACACCTTTTTGTGATGATATTATTGAAAATGCACATACTTTATATTGGTATGAGCTTTCATGAAAAATAACGGATCAAAGCCCAAAAATATCCACGAATTAGATCCGGGAAAAGAAGTCTCCTAAAGTCCCCACTCTCAATGGGGGATGCAAGTACAAGGTGTCTTCTAACTTATCCTCGTCCATATCTGCTCTATACTGAGTACACTTCAATTGAAGTTTCAATGGAAGTCACAATTAGTAGTGAGGCATTGGATAATTCAGCACACGTTTCGTTCGAGTTTTCCATATTGTACAAGAAAATTAGCGGGGATTGCAATCAGAGTTTATGCATTGGACAGATAGTTGATCTGACTACATTTTTGGCATCCTGACAGTTTGAACCATTTCTTTTTCACAGTATTGGATTGTACAGGGCTTATTTATCCATATTTCCTGAACGAGAATTCCGAACGAAACAATATGCAAACTATAAGGATGACTGGAAAGAGACTGCATTATAATCAACTGAATGCACGCCTTTTATGCTATCGACATAGCCTAGACACTTCACACTATTTATTTTAATTCAAATGAAAACTTTGAAATATCTACTTGTCTCTTTTACAAATCGCATTCTTCATCTTTTGCTCTCTGTTCAAAGGGCTTTCGTGAGATTTTGTCTACTTTCCGAATCTGTAATAAGTTTTGATGCAGGCGTTAATTTGATAAAGTTATGACATATTTGTCGAATGATGATTCGTCAAATCGTTGTAAACGTCACGAAAGAATGTGTCATGTGACCTTGTCTCACTTTACTATATTCAACTGCGCGTTAAATTACTGGACCAGCAAATTCTATTCTGCACAATATTTTTCGGGAATATATGACCAAAAAGTAAACTTTGATTTCCAAAGCAAATTGAACATTCCAGGTTCCTGATAACTAATTAAGGTCTATCAATAATGTTGAAACACTAAATAATCTTAAAACGACGCCGTCAAGTAAAGAAGCGTAAAAACGAAAAGACTAAAACAAAAAAAGGATAGAAGCCCTAGAGATCCCATGGTATATTAATTAGCCTTTCCTCGGAAGATACAATTTTCAAAATCATTTCATAACTTTCTGATGTAATGGTTCTCAAATTCGTACAATCTGGATTATCTATTTTCTTATTTTATTCAAAAATGTTTTTTAACTTTAACTATAAATGATTATTGCATTTTAATTAATTGTTTCATGCAGCATCTTTTTATTAATTTTGTTAATCAGCGTTCACTTAATATACTTTATTCGTTTTATCATTTGGATTCACTCTGATCAGTTTATTCATTTCGTGCATTTTAGTCATATCATTCATTTCACTTATTTTATTCCCTGTTTTCATTCATTTCACTCATTTCATACATTTTGTTTAAAATGAAGAACATTTTATTAACCTGACTATTTTTTCAGTTTTATTCATTTCATCCAAATAATGCTTCTGACACAATTTATTTTTTCTATAAATTTATAACCTTACAACATCGATTAATTTATCATTTCAATCAATGCATTTTCTTCTTTTTTATTCATTTTGTCAATTCACTTCATTTTATTTATTTGGTTCGTTTGTTTCATTTATTCATTTAATTTATTCTTTATTCATTTTAGTTTCTTAGTTCATTCCATTCATTTTATTCATTTGAACCCTTTAATTAAATTGATTCATTTAATTCTTTTGATTCATTTGCTTCACTTGATTCATTTGATTAATTTGATTAATTTGATTCATTTTATTCATTTAATTCAATTTGTTAGTTTGAGTCAATTCATTCTATTAATCTTATACTTATTTCCAAATATAGTCTAAATTTTCATTAATTAAGCTAATATAATTTGATTCGTGTATTTGATAATTTTGATTTACTACTTCGCATGAGTTCTGCAAACTAATGAATGATCCAACAGTGATATGTGTAAGAAATGTCTCATCTCACTGCTAGGTGGATTAAATCGGTTTTTTGTTTAAAACTTGAAGAAAAAATTAGTGTTTTTCCTAGATTTATTGAACAATTTCAGAATATAACAGATATAAACGAAAGGAAACAATGACTTTTGACATCACTACACAAATCGAGCACTCGTCTACGTCAAACAATCTTATTTTAGTGTTTGTCTTGTTACTGTTGTTGTTGGTTCCGAATTTAAAAAAAAACTAGCAGTGACGCTCTGGTAGCAACAAGCAGCTCCCATCAACCGCAACCGGCCAATCAGTGGGTAGTCTTTGGGAAAGAAATCAATTGAAAAAAAATCTTCTGTCGCTAATGATTCATATAAATAATTTCAACTGGTAAGTAGGGTAATGAGACTATTTTCTCCCTATTTATATTGAAATTCTACCTAAAAGAGGCCGCTGGTTGGAGAAGCGTTGGTCATCTCTGGTCAGCGCTTTGGCTCAAATAATACTGTGAAAATTGGAGCACTCAGTTGAAGTTTTCGTAGTGCTCCTACACGAGTATTTTACAAATTTCTGGTCGATTTTATTATTATATTGGATCTTAGAAACGAGGCAAAAATATTCATACAAATTTATAGATATTCCACCGAGTAATTAACTAATTAGTGCAGCACCCTTCCTAGTAGGACCAAAATAGGCACTATATCCTTTGTATACCCACTCCACAGCATCGTTTGCCATGGTTTGACGTTTTGGATCTTCGTACCAGTTTCACCTTAAGCTGTTCAAGAATGGGATCCCCAACCTGTGCGTATCGAATGTACGTGTATAAGTTTTTTTTAAATGGCACGGCAGCAGCGGGTGACGAAGCCAACGAAGGTAAGCGATATTCGATCGAAGTTTTACTTTTTATAAGGACCCTCTCACCACTCCGACCGCGGTGTCTGGCCCAAGAGATGGTATTGTATGGTGTGGGAAAGGGGACCGTATGTGTATATAGCCAATACCTTTATGTGTTTCGATTTTTAGGTAGCACTCATGGAAAACAAGTATGTGACTCGTGATTTTGCCTTACGCGGAATTAAGAGGCCAAGGTGTTCAATTATTTACGCGTTTTTTTTCAGGTACACTTTTGTTATGTGTGCGAGTATATATTCGCACTAGCTGTAGTGTGGGGTACAGCATTCGTATTCAGAACAAATGTTATCGTGATGATAGGGTCTGATCTACTCAGCTATAGTAGCTTTTATAAAGCACATCGTGTTTACTTTTATTTATTCAATTTTGAAGCAATTTTTCCTGACTAAAATAAACTTAAAGAACTGTCCTTTATTTAATTCTTTGTTTATCTATTACAAATTCGATCTTTACACTAATGTTCAAAGTACATATGTCATATAAATTTATGATTTCAGAACATCTTAAATAAAACGCGTTTCAGCTGCTCTTCATAAATTCGAGCCTATCACATTTTTTGCCAGAACAATAGAAAGCGAGAAACGAAATTTTAAAATTAGTGTGTTCCAACTGAACAAAATTGAATCACTTATAACCCTTAAAAGGCTTACAATTTGCATGCTACTCCGAAAGATTTGTATCTTTTTCAACTCGAAATACGTACAAGATGCGCAAAAAGTTGATTTGAATTGAAGCTATTCAAGAAGACTGGTCTTTATGTACATAAACCCTTTAAATTTCGGTTGAAAGCAGCGCAAGACAATTGTACGTCCCTATTTCTGTGCGGAAGCCACATTGTGTATCTGACACCAAACCAATATACAATTGGGTCCAAGCAAATTCTCGATCTAACAGAACAGAGCCGCGTAGCATTCGGCCGATACGACTTGTGGTCGGATACTGATATTCCTAGCTTCTGGATCACAATGACCTCTACTTGCCTTCAATCATAAGCTCGCTTACCGACCATACTGTTAGACACAGGTAGAACAGCAGGCTCCTAGAAAGCAGAAGGCACTATATTCTTCACATATCCTTTCAATCATACCCATACGAGCCTGTTTTTCTCTAGCTGGCCGTACGCTATAGAATGCTTAACCGTTATTCTAATTTCACATCTTTCGTTTTTCTTAGTCCTCTGGACTCTGGCTAAACCCCTGGGGTTAGCATTTTTCAATAGGTCTGCTATTTTAAAGAGAAAGGGAACAACATATACTCGGCCTAACCCAGTGGTGTAGCTACTTATGAAAGGGAGGAAGTGTTGCCAAGGGCTAGGCATAAAGCCATTCTCGATTCTCAGCTTAATTTTCAAAAAACGAAATTGAAGCAATTTGCATCATTAAACAGAATTACGGTGCTGTGAAATGAAAAATATACACCATTATCAACTCTTCCAACACTCTTGCTAGAACGCTGAACAGCGACAAATAAAATTAATTACGAGAATATTTTCATTTCCCAGGTCCATAATTGAATAGCACCGACACTATTCATTTTCCAAAGAAAAGCTTAAAAAGGATTAATAATATAGCCCAGTTTTGAATTAACACGTATGTTTGACCATCCACTGGAATTTCATTTTCGACTCCGAAACAGGCAGGTGGCATTGATGATGTGATAGCTTTTTCGCCCCTTTTAAACAAATGAGAACGATACTTTATCGCTTTAATCCCATCTAGTCTGGCAAAAATTATTAAACTTTCTTAATAACGTGCTATCACAGATAACAGACGTTTGACCTCTATTTGAATCGTGTGCAAATATCCGCTACTGGAATTCCGACGTCGGAAACACGTTTGGCAAGCGTTTGTAGATGGCGTAGTGATAGATACAATGTAGTTTGAGTGCAGCTGTCAAACACCTGTAGCAAACTATTGCGCAGATGGCAATAGTGAAACACGGATTTCCAACGTTCATCGATTTGAATGTTTACACAGGTTTTTGAAGAAATTTTGTTCTAGTCTAAACGTCTGTTATCTGTGATGGTATGTTTTTGAAGGAGTGATTTCTTTGAAAAAATATTTTTAAAATATTTTTTTTTAATTATTTTTAAAACAATATTGTTGGATATATGCTTTTTATTTAATTTTTATTACGTGACTTTATTTTTTTCATTCATCACACATTGGATATATGAAAAACTAGAAGTGAGAATAGTGTACGGAAAAAAGTGTTCAAAAAATCCTAAATAAACTGGCATGAATTCAAGAAAAATCACGTTTTTACGCTATGAAAAAATGACCATGAACGAAAATCACGTGTTTCATAAATATGTTCAATTTCCTTTCATTAACGTATGCATAACGCATTTATTAATGAAGACATTTGTTTTGTGAACTTCAGTCACGGTATCCGACATGCCATTACCAAATCGATTACCTATACGTCAACCGATTACCTATACGTCAACTAGTTCACGTGTTTGTGGCTATGAATTAGTTCTCAAAATCAAAACAGCCTGGATAGTTCCTAGTGAACTTTTTTACGAAACAATATCCGTGCTCGTGAAATAGTTCATAAAATTATAAAATATTCATGTATTCGAAAACTGGTCCGTTATTTCTAGTATATTAGTCACTACTTACCATTTTTGTTCGTAAACTAGTTCACAAAATCGTGAAGTAGCATTCATGGATATATGAACTAGTTCATGATTCCTACTATATTAGTCAATGCGTGTCCGTGAAAAAAGGGTATCAAATAGTAAGATATTATTCAAGTGTTCTGAACTGGTTATTCCTAGTCATTAGTCACAACCAGTGTGGTAAAATGTCAATTTCACACAAAAATATACGTCGAAAGTTAAATTACGATTCCATCTAAGTATACCGAAAATATATAAGTTGACTTCTACTCCCGTCTTCATTTGAGTCATTCATAGTTCACTGCCAATTACTTTCAGTCATTTGAATTTTGCCTGTTTAGTCTCAATTGAAAACCAACCTCACATCAGCACTATCTCAGCTTATGGAATCATTCCAATGAACTATATTCCATTAAGTATGTAAGAACAAGCACTACCATAAAAACAAGATAAGAAATACATAGAACTTATTTTTAATGCCATTTCGAAAACCAAGATGGCGGCTTCCGGTCATCACTAAACAGTGAAAGCTATCATCAATATGGGTGTCATATGAAAGGTGGCCGAAATAGGTGAAGAAAATTGATGATTGGCGCCATTTCGAAAACAAAGCAAGCTTTCAATATAAGTGTCATATGAAAGATGGTAGTGAGTAGGTGATGAAAATTAAAGATTGCCTTACACCAAAATAAAATGGATTCGATCATATTTCCAGGATTTTTCTTGACACAATTACAAATAGGGTCGAGATCTTGTAGCTGTGAAGCACAAAAACTATTTTTTTTTGAGTAATTTTGTACCAAGATGGCGACTGTGCCACATTTTCCTACAGGGGTGTTTTTACGGAAGGGCTCCATGGCCGGAAATCTATCTCCCGTAATTTTTACCTAAAGCGTTAAAATAAAGTTTTTTCGAGTCCTTAGAACGATATCAAGGGAAGCACGATGTTTTTTATAATCGGATTTTTCGCAAAATGGAACACTTTTTAATCTAAAAAGGCTAAAAATGTTGCAGACGGCTACATAAAATAAATTGTCGAGAGCTATACGATCATGGATAGTAACCAGAGGACGTCATCTTGACATTCAAAATGACTTTAAACATCAATTTTAGTTTTTTCTCCTTTCCAAAGGACTCCGTTTCGTCATCACTTGACCAGCTCCTTTCAAATGATACTTATGTTGATGGTAGCTTTCTCTGTTTTGTGGTAACCAGAAGCCGCCATCTTAACTTTCAAAATGACCCCAATTATCAAGTTCTGTTATATACTGATACCCATATTTTCACTGTTCTTAAGTAACTGAAAGCCACCACCTTGAATTATAAAATGGCTTCCACCATCAATTTCCGTCATCTACTGACCAACACCTTTCAAACGTTATCCATGTTGCCGTCATCTCGCATTTCTAAATGGCTTTAATCATCAATTTACCTATTATCAGAGACAGTCACCTGGAACCTCTGACGATTTCGACTGTTTACTCGAATCGAATGTCATTTGATTGGGTCATTTGAAAGTGGCATTTTTTCATTTGACAGGATCAAACGAAGGAGATTGAATATCAACTGCGACTCATTTGAAAACCATAGTGAATGAAGAGCCGTGAACTGAACATCAATTCAATAGCATCCGATGTGTTAAATGAGTATGAATCTTGTCAGAGCCGACCGTTTGGCTGCGTCCATTCAGTTTCGATTGAATGAACAGAAATTTTACTGCACTTATCTCAACATACCATTCGTGCTCGTAAAATAGTTCATGATAATTTTCATACATTATTCATGTATACGTAGTCTGGTTTATGATTGCTAGTATATAACTCAAGACACTATTCGTCCTTGTCAAATAGTTCACATGGTCATAACATATTAGTCACTGATTTCTAAACTAGTTCATGATTCCTAGTATATTGGTCACAACTCATAATTCGTGCTCATTAAATAATTCACAAAATCATAAACAATTATCCATGGATAAGTGAACAGGGACATTTGTCGCATACAACTTAGGGTTATGAAATTTTCCTGAGAACTATTTCACAAAATTTGGAATATTATTTATGGAATCATTTTTGTCCCATGAATATTTCATGAAATATAAAATAGTTGTGTCATGCTGGTAACGATTAGTAAGAGGTACGAGCAGGGACCGCATAACGACTCATCTGCTTCTGATGATTTCCAAAGCGTTGTATCATATTGTAGCAGAAATGGGCTTCCGCTCATTATCGGCAGTGATGCGAATGTTCATCACATCCTTTGGGACAGCTCAGACATCAATCTGAGAAGCTCTGAACTGATGGAGTAGATAAGTAGTACAAATCTTCATATTCTGAATGTGGGAAACCGATCAACTTTTGCGAGGTCTGGGAGAGACGTGATGTTAGACATAACGCTTTGCTCTGATAAAATTTTGCATGATCTGGGAAATTGGTAGGTTCCAAATGAAACTGAACCATCTCCATCCGATCATAAATATATATTTTTAGATCATTTTGATGTCACCTTCAATGTGGTAACATATCGTAATCCTAAATCTACAAACTGGGACCTCTTTTTGGAAAATTTGGCGACTAAATTTCACGGACATTTTCCAACAATTAGTGGATACGACAAACTCATTCATAGTAGCATCATACGAAGAAGCTTGTCCACTTCGTACTCTTAAAACGACTAGGGGAACCCCGTGGTGGAGGGCTGAGCTTGAAAGAATGAAAAAGGATATGAGAAGAGCTTGGAACCGGCGTCAGCGTGATGATTCCAGGGCTTTCAGGTAAGCTCGTAGTGCATATAAGAAATGTCTAAGATCTGCAGAACGGGCTGGCTGGCAAAGCCTATGAACTAATGTCTCTTGCCTGAACGAGGCTAGCAGGTTAAATAAAATTCTCTCGAAATCGAATAATTTTCAGATGAACTCTTTAAAAACCAGAGATGGTGTTTATGTGACGGATGAAAAAGATGTTCTTAATTGTCTCTTCAGCACACACTTTCCAGGTTGTATCGATCCGGAGCTGAACAATGTTCACAGATCTCATTCTGGTGATTCGGACTCGTAGGTGTTAGCACGCACATTGGTTACCACTGAATCAGTCAAGTGGGCAGTTGACAGCTTTGCTCCATACAAATCACCCGGAAAAGATGGAATACTTCCCGTGCTACTGCAAAAGGGATTTGATATTCTTAAACATGTCTTGAAAAAGATTTTGCTTTCCAGTCTTGCTACCGGGTATATCCCGAAAGCAGAGCGAGAAATAACTGTTAGATTTATTCCCAAAGGGGGGCGCTCAAGCTATGAAGAAGCCAAGAGTTTTAGGCCTATCAGCTTAAGTTCTTTTCTTCTGAAAGCTTTGGAACGGATAATCGATCATCACATCAGGAATGTTAGTTTAGTTGAACGTCCTCTGTTCACGATGTTGTTTACAACATTGAGAAAGCCTTCTCGCTCAAGCAATCTAGCTTGGGTGTATTCCTAGATATTGAGGGTGCTTTTGACAATGTGTCCTTCCAGTCTATTCTGGAAGCGACGCGCGGTCATGGGATAGCTGAATGTATCTCGGGTTAGATAAACGCAATGCTTAGTAACCGCATACTTTGCTCGTCACTGCGACAGGCTGAGATACGGAAGTTAAGTATTTGCGATTGTCCTCAGGGCGGCGTTATGTCACCTTTGTTATGGAACTTGGTAGCTGACGGCTTGTTGAAGAAACTCAATGAGCTTGGATTTCCAACCAACGGGTTTGCTGACGATTACCAAATACTAATTACTGGATTTTGCATCGGAACAATCTTTAACTTAATGCAACAGGCATTAAGAGCTGTCGAACAGTGGTGTCGACAAGTTAAATTATCAGTTAACCCAAGCAAAACTTCAATGGTTCTTTTCACGAAGAAGCGAATAACAACCGAGGTTCGTCCCTTGCAGTTCTTTGATTCTGAGCTACTGTGTGCAGATCAAGTCAAATACGTTGGAGTCATATTGGATTCCAAACTGAATTGGTCTGCTCACATTGAGTTCAGAGTCAAGAAAGCGTGCATGATCTTCGGGCAGTGCAGACGAACTTTTGGAAAGACCTGGGGTCTCAAACCTAAATACATCTATTGGATTTACACGACAATTGTACGTCCAATACTGTCATGCGGAGCTTTGTGTGGTGGCAGAGGGGAGAGGTGGTGACAGTCCATTCAAAGCTAAACCATCTGCAAAGAATGGCGCTCATGGCGTTGACTGGTGCTTTCACCACGACTCCGACTGCTGCTCTTGAGGCACTTCTAAATTTTAAACCATTACACATACACTTAAAACAAGAAGCACTATCATGTGCATACAGACTGCAGGTTACTGGGCTTTGGAACAGTAACCATGTTGATCTTGGTACCAGTCATACACGATTGTGGTCACAAATGGTTACATGGGGTGAAGATATTCTTGCTCCCAGCGATATTACACTCACATGTACCATCCGTTTTCCTTACAGGACATTCCATGTGAAGATGCCCTCTCGAGAGGAGTGGTTGTCTGGCTTTATGGAAAGACAACAACAAACGCAAGTGGTCTGTTACACTGACGGTTCTCTGATGGAGGGACGTGCTGGTGCTGGTGTCTACTGTCGTGAAATTAGATTGGAACAATCTCACTCACTAGGTAGATACTGTACTGTATTCCAAGCAGAAATCTTTGCGATTATGTGCGGGGTACAGTCGGCCCTTCAACTGAGTTTGTCCGGCAGAGTTATAAACTTCTGCTCCGATAGTCAGGCTGCAATCAAGGCCCTTAGCTCAGACAAATCCCGGTCCAAGCTAGTGATCGCGTGCCGGACCCAAATCGAAGAACTAAGCATTGTCAACACTATCTACCTTGTTTGGGTGCCCCGACATCCCGGTATTACTGGAAATGAATGGGCTGACGAATTGGCCAGGGCACGTTCAGCGATTGACTTCGTTGGTCCTAAACCCGCCCTACCAATTTCGACAAGTTGGTTAAGGGAAAAAATACGGTCCTGGGCTTCGTTCGAGCACCGCAATTATTGAAGAAATCTGCAAACGTGTCGCCAAACAAAGGCGTTTCTAGAACAAGCGTACCCAGTTATTTCGAAAAATCTCCTACATTTTGCGAAGCTTCACTGAGGCATGCCCTTTAACCGGCCACTGCAAACTCAATTATCACATGGCAACTATTCAGCGCGCTGAGTCTTTTTTATGTGATCTTTGTGATTCTGACTACGGAACCTCATATTGTCCGATATGCAACTGTCTAGCAGTAGCGCAATTGCGATTTCGAGTTTTCGGCCGTCCTTATATAAACGAAACCATGTTTGGACGACTGAAACTCAGAGACATACTAAAGTTTCTTATCCAATGTGGTAAAGAGCTTTCGGCTTACTCGCAGGCGATTTGAACTACTTGTGAGTTTAACTTACCTGTTGTTTATTTTTGTTTTTGTGCTGTTATTTTTCCCACCTTTACAATTCTACTTTCCCACACCTCCTTGTCCTTTCCTTCCGCTCAGGAAATGATGAAAACACACGGCAAGGCACAAATCCCCGACTACATATGGGGAACGTGCCATTTATGCCAAAATATTCCGATTCCTGATGATCTAGTTCATCCTATCACGTTACTCTTAGTGAAAAATCGGACAGTAACCAAAAAGTAACATATCGTCGCTGTTGTGCTATCTTATGACAAGCGCCATTTTGCACATTTCGAGAAAAACGATTTTTAAAGTTTGAGATTGAATATCATGAAACTTATAAATGGTAGAAACAATTCAGAGAAGACAATTGATGCTTCTACCTATTATGTATTAATCTCTCAAATATTATGAAGATCGGTTGACTATGTTGCGAGTTTTCACTAAAAATGTAAACAAAAGTCGCACTCACACGTGTCATAGGTGTGTATTGATGAAAAAAATATATGACATGTCATAATCGGGCATGGAAAATTTTCAAATAGAGCATCAATAATTAACTTTTATTCATATCTTTGGTTTAATTTGGCCTATAAACAATGGGTAAGATGCATTTTTGTAGGAAATGAGTCAGAGAATCTAGAAAAAATAGTTATTTTTGGTTACAGTGTTGCCAAATAAGCAATATTTCCAGTTTAAAGCTAAAACTGCGTTTTTCTCCCAATACATGTATTTTTCTTTTGAAAATTATTATGCGATTGTGTTCCTAAGACATTTTTACACATAAAAGCAACTAAAACTTCATTATAACTTGAGCCAATCCCATAAAATAATGATTTGAAGCAAAAAACTCACAATTTCTAATCATTTTTCTCGCTATATTTCAGTTTACCCCAAAATGGCGTTTGTCATAAGATAGCACAACAGCGAATATATCATGATAAGGCGAAGAGAAATTACGAATTTTATGATAAACTTGCTGATATCATGAACAGGAGCTACATTACAACATGAACATAAATCACGCAACTCTGTCAGACAAATCCTTAGCTTAGCCTAGTTGATCGCCCGTGAGATTCCCGTGATTGATCAAAGCCTGTTGAAATTGCATATTGAACCAATTGTATGATACTTGGGAGTAGTACATCATACTTAACGTGCAACCTAAACGTTATTGTATGATCAATAACGTAGATGGCCACGCCCTTGCAGGTCAATTTTGGGATGGGAAGGAATATTAGTTCAACACTTGTGACTATTATGATCGAGGAATTCATACGCAACTGTGCCAGACAAATCCAATAGTAAACTTATGAATAAAATGTCACAGTAACGTGATAAGAAATTACGAAAATTACGACTGCGGTTCTGAGATCATGAACATTGTTTAAGTGTCGGTTCTTCTAATTGATATGGTTTATACAAACCAGTGCATTCCCAAATTCGGAACAAATGTATAGTTTTTTAGTGTTTCTTATTCTCCTCTTCAGTAACTAACACCAGCTTAATGCTAATTAGATCCAATCAAATCCAGCACCAAATTGGCGCTAGTTGGACACTAAAATCCAATAAGTCACACCTCGAGCTTTAAGGTTAGACAACTGGCTAGTACCCAGTGATGTCTTGACAGTAAGCACAGAGGTTATGTTTGTCGACGAGGAATGTGAACCGAAACCATCTTTTGGTATTAGAACCAAACGTCTGGTACTATGCAAAATTCCCAATTGGGATTTTTTTTTGGAAAAAGACCAAATTTCTGTGCATAAGAACACACACGGTTCTCACGGTAAAGATGGACAAATCTGTCTATGCCAGGAAACATGCTGGTGAACTCGAGTGATTCTTAGTTATGCTGCCTAAGCTCGACCCTCATCAGCAGAAGACAAAAGTTAAGCCCGTGAGATATTAAGCCTATTCTAATGACCCTACTACTTCTAGTTTTCCGATCTGATTTTCATAACTTTTCCTACCCAGTAATATCTAGCTAATTGAATGTCGTTAAAATGTAAATAAGGACACAAGCATAGTAACAAGCGTTTGGTTCCTCTACCAAAAGACGGGTTCGGTTTACATTCCACGTCGGCAAACAGAACCTCTGTGCTTACTATCGACGCATCACTCGGTACTAGCCAGTTGCTTAGCATTCACGTGGGACTTTAGGTGTTTAGTGTCTAACTAGCGCCAATTTGGTACAGGACTGGACTTATCTAAGTAGCATCAAATTAGTGTTAGTTACTGACGAGGAGAATCCGAAACACTAAAAAGTAAGTCTTGTGACCCTATCGACAAAAAATTTTCCGGTTTGGGAATTTGGCATAATCATGACAAAAAATAAACAAGGGAATAGCCACAGCCGGATCTAACTAGCACCGGATTGGTGTTAGTTTTAAAAATGGAGCTAAAATTTGTGTTCCTCAGTAAACTACCTAGTCAAGTATATTTCCACGTAAGAAAAGAATTCTGATTAAGGTGATGAATATCAGTGAAATCGATTTCCATTCAAATAGTCGTTAGAGAAAAATAAGTCATATTGCATATTATATTGGCATCCCAACAAACATTAGGAGCTGAACTATAAGACCACTTGTCTGATTAAAAGCAGATTAAAGGTTATGAAAGCTGAATAAAACTTTCGCTGAACTAGTTAAACATTAACAGTTTATTCAGCTTATTTAAACTCCAGTATTCGCCGCTTCAAACTAGACTGAATTACGAGTTGAATAAATGATTCTGTTGCCAATACTATTACCTTTATTTATTAGGCTGTACTACATGTCTTCAAAAGGTTGTTTCTACTTATGCATTTGCCTTTATACCACTTTTGACTTTTAGTTGAATTATGTGTTTAATAAAGGTAATTGTTACTACTCTAAAAGTGGCACGATAAGTCATGGTTTGCATGACTTTTGGTAACCGACCTGGGTTCGAGTCCCAATACACGCACATTATTTTTTTTACTTTTAAGTGAAGAATTTCTCTAATTAGCACATTTAGAACTCTTTTCTTATTCTATTTGTTGCTTCAACGGTTTGCTCTTATAACATTCATACAGTTTTTTTATAATTTCATGTAGTTGATTTACAATTTCAATTTCGTCCTGAAAAAATGTCATTGCTAACAAAAAGAAGTTATCAAGTTGGTTCGATGCATTAGCAAACTAAAATAAACCTTTCCTCGAACTCAGCTAAATCCCCGCACAGCCGACTAATAAGTAAATTTTTCAATGTACAAGTTTACCAAATCACACGCGCAGTTGTGTATGTAAATTTACTTTTTAATCGAAATGGACTGTTTACTTGTAAACCATGAATATTCTTATGTGAATCACAAGAGAATCTATTTGTTCGAACGTTGCTGTAAATTTTTGACACTAGCATTGTTACCATGGATTTTTTCACTTATCGACTTGCAGACAAAGGTACAATGAGTTTAAACGTATTTTCATTCCAATAAAAATAATTGATATAAATATATAATCTACTGAATTCGAAAAGCGACTTCCGCTTACCAAAAAAAAATCACATTGAAAAGAAAATTATTTGGCAGGGAGTGGTAAATAAATCGAGGAGATTGCCACCTTAGAATTATAAATGGCTTCAATCCATCATTCAGTTACCACTTCTTTCATATGACACCCATTTTTACTTATCTAAATGTTTTGTGACAACCGTAAGTCCTCATGTTGAATACAAAAACGAATACAATCATCAGTTTTCGAAACTAGTAAATTGTCTAATTTAGAATTCCCGAATGTTCTAAAAATTATCAAATAAAAAAAAATGATCGAATAAAAAAATTATCGTAGGTTGGGATTCAAACCCAAGTCAACTAGGTTCACTCAAATCTATAAAAGGCTACTGTAGCCTTTGTACAGACTCTATTCAGCAGCCTAGACTTTTCGTTACATCGGTGAAATCTTAAGCATTCGATGTATGGAAGATTGGTGCAGACAGTAAGGTAAGTGCTTAGTATTCAACAGGTTGCGGGTTCGAATCCAGGTACGCGATATGATATCCAACAAGGTAATAAAATTTATTTCTGTAACTGTAACGTAACATTAATAAAAAGATAGCTTCCAAAGAGATTGATGACGTATGTAAAAAAAAATTAAATATCTTAAAATTAAATATCTGTTTTAATATTTTCCTATGATAATTCTCTCAGCTGAATAGCAGTAACGAAAAGGTTTATTGATAAAGCTGAACTGTGGTTTTCTTCAGGCTGTATAAATGTTGAAGAATTGTTCTTTAATGTATCTTAATCAGACAAGCTGAATAAATTCTCCAAATACAGATGCTTAAGGTTGGAATAAACGATATATGGTTACGCCTATACTTCCCATGTTCAGCTAGAGCTGAATAAAGCAACTGTTAAAACGTTTATAAAACAACAAAATGTTTGTTGGAATGCCATTCGAAGATTCGATTTTACTAATTAATATCAGCAAGGGGGAGTATCACATACACGGTCAAAATCATAATTTATCTTTTTCTTCACCTTAAATCTTTTTCTTTATTTTTAAGATTTTATTATAAATCTGTTAATTTTGTTGACTTCCTTCAAATATATTCGTTCATTTGAGAGATAATGACGTGCGGGCAATGTCAACGTGATTTTTTCAGTTGGCGACTAGGATTGCAAGCTTGATCGATTTTCATGACATTGCACAGTGGTCCAGAATGCGAATTTAGCAGGACTTTTAACATTTTGCTAAAATTAAATGACTTAGCCTTACAACATGTTTGGCAAAGTTTTTGTACTTTGCAAGGCCCTTCTTTTTATTTAAACCGATGCCAGGGGGGTTCTAAATTTAGCAATATTTAAAATAGAAGTTTTTAACGGTTTGAGATAGAGCTTTACTGTCTTCAATGAAGTTGTAGAGCAACATATTTTAGACAAATTTGCTGAAGACATGCAAGCTCTAGCTTTTATATTTTCCATTGCACGAGAAATTCAAATGTAAGCTTTAAGGTGTTCCTGAAAAAACAGTTTTTTTTCTATAACTTTTGAAGTTTTTATTTTACGCTAAACCACCCTTTGGACAACTTGAAGGTTATTTTAGGGCGCATAATTTGCTTTAAAACACCAACTACTTAACTTTTTTTCATTTTAAAGTTATAAGAATATTTATATAAAAAATATAACTTTTCAAATAGAATTATCTTCGACTCGGGCATTGAACATTAAATACTGTTGCTTCCATATGAAATAGCATGCTTTGTGGTATAGATCACCAAAAAATGGCAAATACGATAATTTTTATGTCTTGCAATATTTACTCAAAAAATAGTTTATTTTTAGTAAAAAGTATATATAACTTTCTAACGAGCGAAGCTAGAGGTTCACTATATTAAGACAAATTGTTCTCCTTCAAAATATCTGAAAGTATTTCTAAAGTGATCTCAATGAAAAATCGAAACTGCAAAAGTTATAGAAAGAAAAACATTTTTTAAGAAACACCCTAAACTTTTTTGGTAGATTTCTTGTAAAATGAAAAGTACACGACATAGAGTTTCAGTGTCTACGACAAAGTTTTTTAAACTTTCATTTTCTTAACTTTTCTGGAAGACAGCGAAACTCTATCTCGAATCATTAAAAAAATTATTTTCTGATTTAAAAAAAATAGAACCACCCTACCCACTATTTAAAATAATAGAAAAGTATTGTAAAGTGCAATATTTTATCATGAAAACGAAACTACATTTTTTATACTGTTTTATGAAATTTAAAAAAAAATATCGTGTTCGCTATCTAATCATGACCTTATTTATAGCTCAAAAAGAATTATCTTTTATATGCCCCAAATGAGTGATATTGTTATTTCAAACAACCCCATTTTTGGCGAAAAAGTGCTCATAACTTTTCAACGGAGATAGCTAGATATAAGGTGCCATAAAATAAATTATTCGCCTTGAAACAATCTTAAAGTTTTCTGAAGACTACTTCAGTTTTAAAGGAATACAACAAAAGTTATTGGAATAAAACTGTGTTTCGAAGAAACACCATAAACTCCGACTCTAAATTTGTTGTAAAACAAAAAGTATGACAGATAGAGCTTACATGTCTTCAGCAAACTTTTCCAAAATTTGTCGTTCTACAACTTCGCTGAAGGTCGTTTGGCTCTAGATAGAATCATTAAAAAGTTAATTTTTTGATCTTGGTAAAATTAGGACCAAAAAGAGGGGACTCATAAACTACGAAAACTTCTCCAAAGACTTAATAGGTGTAAGTTGTTTAGTTTTAGTAAAATCTCAAAATTCCTGCTAAATTTGCATTCTGGACCACTGTGCATTGATATAAAAATAATTTCATGTTCTTCAATTATATCTTAAAAAATGAAATAAAATACTTTTTTGTAATTTTTTGCTTCAGTTATTTAAAATTAGTTGAAATTTTCTTATTTTGGCACACATTAAAGAAGACACATTACTGAAAAATTTGATAGATTTTTTTTTAAAGCAACTACCAGTGACGAAATCGGAGACACCGTTAATATCTCCCAAATGAAGGGATACATTTTAACAAAATTTAAAAAAAATTAATCACAACAAACCCTTCAAAATAAATTTTGAAGCCTTTTAGTACATATTATAAACCCCCCAATACCCCTTTACTCGTGGGACATCATGCTTTACTAGGTGTATGCTCAGGAGCACGAATTGTATTTTCGTTTTTGAGCTTACGTCAATCCGGCGCTAGCATAGTCCGGCTCTAAGTTTGTGTCGAATTCTGATGAGACGAAGTTAAAACGTAAATTTCATAGCTAAAACGTAATTTCATCCATTAATGATTTTTTATTCAACAAATAGTTTTTGAAATCTACTAGTTATACATTTGCAAAATTACTTATAATTTTTTGCATTTTATCTTTTTCTTCGGCTCTTTTTTGCTCATGTAGCATTGGAGGGATTATCATATAAACGGTCAAATGCATATAAATTATAAATATGTTATTTTCCGTTAAAATGTATTCGTTCATTTGGGAGATATCGAGCAAATTTAATTTGATATCAATATCATGAGAATCGATCAAGGCATTCTCTTGCAATCTAGGATACATATTTAACATATTTATAGTAGTCTTCAAAAAAATTCAATCCTTTAACAAGGATTTATTTTTTTGAATAACGCGTAAAAATTCATTATGATTTCGACCGTTTATCTTAAAATTATTACCCCCCCCCCCCCATTGAGCAAAGCCAAAATTTACACTGACTTTTGTTTAGAAATTGTGTCATGTTGCATTTTTTCTTGCCATGCCATAATATCAAACTCTATGTGAGCTAACTTATGCTACTGTGACAATCCATGTGTGATAGATTTATCGTACAGTAATTGCTCCAACTACCGGCCCGATTTGTCGGAGTTATATACCTTTTTTGTTTTAGTAGAATCGCAGCAATTATACTGCAGTATCAAGACTTGTCATGATTTATTAACTGATCTTCTATTTTGGAAAACATTGAAGCTAAATCGCACATTGTTGTTGAGAATGTTGTTGTATCACGAAGAAGCCTGAGTAAACTTAATTTAAATATAATTTCCCCAGCTTCGTAATTTACGGTGATATGTTAACACCACTATCATCGTTATCACATGCATGATAACCGCTTGTTCGTGACACAAAATCTCGAATCTAAAGCAAATAGACATAGCTTATCGGAGAACAGACGTTGATATGTACGTTATATCCAACGAAGCAACGTTCTTGGGAGTATTTAAATGCTGCCAGGTGAACGGTTAACTTTGCTCCGAGTAACTTTCAATGTCTGTCTAGCCAGCCGATCGTCAACCATAAAAAGTTTCACTTTTCACTGAGTCGAGTTGTAGTCGCTTAAAGCTGTGCCAAATCTCCAAGCAGGACCCACCGAAAAAATGGGTACACTGTGAGGGGTGGCTATGCGGGAGAGGCGAGCAACAAGTTTTTGGCATCGAATCGAAACATGTTACACGGGAATATTATGATCAATCTCGTGCTGGTTTTTCCTTCTTCACTGCATGCTTTATATGTGCGTGTCGTCCACGGATTGCGTAACAACACAAGCATGCGCCTTAAATGGTAGTTGTTTTAGGTCATCATGTCACACGCTGCTCGGTGCGAACCAACACCGCAAAATAGAAGAGAGAAGAAAAAAAAAGATCACAACATAGCACGACAGACCGCGTGTGTTTTGGTCCGATGTTGTGTATAGTATATAAATATATGCTCAATAAACCCACATGCACTCTCTATCTCTCTACTCCGCAGTTTGCGGCTTGGAATACGTATTCGATCTCGCACGCTCCCAAAAAACTCGCACAGATATACGGGTAGAATGTTAAAGCTTGAACAAAAATAAAAATAATAAGGCAAAGTAATTTTTGACACTTACCACAGATTGTTGCAAAATACTGATTCCTAATGCCTTTGGATAACATTTGAAATTTGAGCACGTCTCCACTTGCTGGTTGATTCACGCACGACAGTGTGCTTGGCGGTGACCGGAAGCGACGACGGCGGCGGCTGCAGCTAGGAAAAAGAAACGGCAACTAAACGGCCCGATAGATTTGTGTACACGAAATATCAAAACCAGTTTATCAGCACCACGAAAAACCACCCTTCAAAAATTGAGCAAAACTCGCGATTTCACTTTCACTCGCGTCCGTATTCGTCCAACGCCGCTGAACAACTGTGAAGAGCGCTCGGAGCATGACCATCGACAGTTTATGGATGGATTCGTAAAACCTCCTCCTCTCCTGCGCCTTGTGTATAGAAGAGTGTGTAGTATCAACTCCAAGTGTCTTTTTTTTCCTTTCCTTCCTTGCCCCGGTCGTACTAAACAAAAGCGAAACGACAGTACGTATATTCTTCTGCGGTTGTTCCTAGTTTGTATTTTTGTTTATTTTTTCGATAACACCAGCGAACGCGAGACGATCAAGGCAGCCACGCATCTCTCGCCGTTGACGAACGTCATCTTCGGTGTCTCGGTGTATTGAGGATGCAGATTCGCCCGGTGCAGTAGAACTGATAATGGACCCGAAGCGCACACAGCAGCATGTAGCTACCCTCCCTATGTGCTGGAACAGTCTACATAAAGAAATACATAACAAAACGATTCTCACAGTCACAGGACCGGCGAATGTCCCGGCGTTCGCTTTATTTCGAGGCCATAAATTTACAGCCAGGCTGCGATTCACGCACTAGTTGGTCTGGCCTGAAGGCCGACAGAGATGCACTATTAACTGTTGTGTCCTTTGGTAGACTAAACATTGTTGCCAATGCTCAGCAGGCGTGCTTTTATTCAATATCCTTGGCTGGCCCCGAGGCTTATCAAACTGTACAGCCGTTGTTATAGAAAGAGGGAGCTTCGTCATAGAAGTAAACTAGTTAAGGAATAATCGAGATTGCAATACGTCGACAGCGGGATGTATGATGATAACATTGTCAGGTTTGTGTCTTACTCGTGTTTAAGTCTCTCAAGTTTTTGATACTATTAAACATGTTTTACACTATAGTTATGATGAACAGTGGTGTAGTCATGAAATTGGTTCAAGAGGAGAGGTTCTTTTTTTAATCTCTTTCGCCTGAAAAATGCTCAAAGTTAATGATTTTTATGAAATGTCAAATTTTCTCGAGCTCTTAGGTCGTTCATAAACCACGTAGACTCGCCGAAGGGGGGGGGGGTAACTATAGTTTATGTTTGTTCACGAGGAGCGATGCTTTTTTACAAAAGTCTACGCAGATTCGTATTACTAGTTATTAAAATTAATTTATAAAGAAATTTGTGCAACATACTAGTCGATTCAGCTAAATGAATTTTTGCGGACACTTCGAAGCTTGTACACTATTGAGCTAGTCGTTATGGAAATACTCAATTGAGAATTGAAGAGAGGGGTCAAAAATGATAGATTTCAGTTAATGAATGATCTCTTATATGGAAAAGCTTTTTAGTCCAACAATGAGAACTATTATTTCCAATATATTATCAAATTCACCATGATGTTTCGCAATATTGGAAATGGACCCAGAGTAACGCTCAAATCAGCATGGGATAAAATCAGTATGTACGAGAAATCTCAAAGGCAAATCAGGGGTAAAGCGAAAAAAAGCCTATAAAATAGACAAACAAACGAATTATTACTAACGCTTCGTTAATACATAGGGTAAGCTGGGGCAAATCCGACCTAGTAAATGGTTTTGGCTGTAAAATGCTCATTTTACATCGGATCAAGCCGTTTTATAAACCAAATTAAAGGTCAGACTTCTGGTCAACTTTCTAGGTATAGCATTTTATTCGTACCCTGGAAAAATTTTGAAATGCAAGCGTTTTACGAAATCGTTCATTTTTGCTGTCTTCAAAAATGGTGGGGTAAACCCGACCGCCTATGTTTTTGGTTGCTTTAGTACAGATATTACCTAAATTTTATGGTTTTCCAATGATAAATCAATGAATGTCATCTTATTGAATTGTAACATGAAGAAAACTAATTCAAAATCACGAGCGGTAACATGTAAAGATATTTCCATTTGCATCGGAGCAATAGGTAGAGGCATATTATAGTCAGCACGTTTTTGAGTCTTTCGTTTGTAATTATGAACCATTGTGCAAAAAAATATTAAATAATAATAATAAAAAGATATTTCAATTTGATAAATGAGCATTTTCTTAGCAAAAAAGCGGTCTGATTTACCCCACTATTTAGAGGTCGGATTTGCTCCAACCCGTCATTTTTCATTACGATGCTATCAAAAAAAAGTTATGAGAAAAGTTGGACTTAATTCATCTATGAACTTTGTAGGACTGAAATCAAAGAATTTCAAAACAACTACATTTTTATGCACTCACTTTAACAATCAGAAATTTCTTGTAGTCAATGATGCACAAATATCGAATCAAAAGTTGTAAAAACACACTTATTGTCATTTGAGCATCTCAATGTAGACTAATAAAATGCTGTCATGCCACCAGTATGATTATTTTCGATGCTCTACACGACAACAATGATATTAGTTCGCGTAGTGCTTCCGACTTTCGATAATAGAGGGGGGTCGGGTTTACCTAACGATCGGATTTGCCCCAGTTTACCCTATCTAAGTTATTTAATTAATGCATAATGTAGGGAAAATCTGAATTTTCCTAAAGGGTTTATATATGTTACGCTGGGCTAAAAAAATCGAAAATGGAAAATATTGCATATATTCGAACTGCATACTCTCCATAGTGTTTACTCAAATTTTCAACGCGACTGAGAACTAAAAACTGAAAATTCAGCGCTTTATACCACGCTACCTCCGAAGTGCATGCGTGGATTCTTCAAGCTTTATTTTGATATCAACTTTTTCGAAAAGTGACCTCACAGCTAGAAACATATTTCAAATACCGTTGAACCAATCGGATCTGAAACTTCCCAGTATTATCTTTGATTTGAACCATTATTAATAATTGTTGTTTCAGTTATTTTCCGTCGGCGTCTTCTACGAGGCCAAACACCAATGCCAGAGAGGTGACTCCCACTATCTGGATTAGATATCGACCCATCATCTAATAGATCGCGGATCAAGGGCTTTATTTCCCTTCCGAAGTCGTGACCACAGTTTTTTTCACCTAAGAAAATCTTAACAACCTCAGCTGGGATTGAACCCAGACCAACGGGGGTGATTGGCAGTCACGCTTTACATTCACCACCGGCGCCGTCATTATTAACTATGCATAATGCCAAAAAACAAATTGTAGAATACTTCAAAATAAAATGGATAAAATGAATAAAATTGATAAAATAGGATAAAATGGAATAAACTAGAATGAAATAGGATAAAATAGGATAAAATAGGATAAAGTAGGATAAAATAGAATAAAATAGGATAAAATAGGATAAAATTGGATAAAATAGGATAAAATATCACAAAATGGGATAAAATAGGATAAAATAGATAAAACGGATTAAATGGATAAAATGTAGATCATGGATAAAATGGATGAAATGGATAAAATGGATAAAATGGATAAAATGGATAAAATGGATAAAATGGATAAAATGGATAAAATGGATAAAATGGATAAAATGGATAAAATGGATAAAATGGATAAAATGGATAAAATGGATAAAATGGATAAAATGGATAAAATGGATAAAATGGATAAAATGGATAAAATGGATAAAATGGATAAAATGGATAAAATGGATAAAATGGATAAAATTGATAAAATTGATAAAATTGATAAAATTGATAAAATGGATAAAATGGATAAAATAGATAAAATGGATAAAATGGATAAAATGGATAAAATGGATAAAATGGATAAAATGGATAAAATGGATAAAATGGATAAAATGGATAAAATGGATAAAATGGATAAAATGGATAAAATGGATAAAGTGGATAAAATGGATAAAATGGATAAAATGGATAAAATGGATAAAATGGATAAAATGGATAAAATGGATAAAATGGATAAAATGGATAAAATGGATAAAATGGATAAAATGGATAAAATGGATAAAATGGATAAAATGGATAAAATGGATAAAATGGATAAAATGGATAAAATTGATAAAATTGATAAAATTGATAAAATTGATAAAATGGATAAAATGGATAAAATGAATAAAATGGATAAAATGGATAAAATGGATAAAATGGATAAATGGATAAAATGAACAAAATGGATAAAATGGATAAAATGGATAAAATGGATAAAATGGATAAAATGGATAAAATGGATAAAATGAATAAAATGAATAAAATGAATAAAATGAATAAAATGGATGAAATGGATAAAATGGATAAAATGGATAAAATGGATAAAATGGATAAAATGGATAAAATGGATAAAATGGATAAAATGGATAAAATGGATAAAATGGATAAAATGGATAAAATGGATAAAATGGATAAAATGGACAAAATAGATAAAATGGATAAAATGGATAAAATGGATAAAATGGATAAAATGGATAAAATGGATAAAATGGATAAAATGGATAAAATGGATAAAATGGATAAAATGGATAAAATGGATAAAATGGATAAAATGGATAAAATGGATAAAATGGATAAAATGGATAAAATGGATGAAATGGATAAAATGGATAAAATGGATAAAATGGATAATATGGATAAAATGGATAAAATCGATAAATTGGATAAAATGAATAAAATGGATAAAATGGATCAAATGGATAAAATGGATAAAATGGATAAAATGGATAAAATGGATAAAATGGATAAAATGGATAAAATGGATAAAATGGATAAAATGGATAAAATGGATAAAATGGATAAAATGGATAAAATGGATAAAATGGATAAAATGGATAAAATGGATAAAATGGATAAAATGGATAAAATGGATAAAATGGATAAAATTAATAAAATGGATAAAATGGATAAAATGGATAAAATGGATAAAATGGATAAAATGGATAAAATGGATAAAATGGATAAAATGGATAAAATGGATAAAATGAATAAAATGGATAAAACGGATAAAATGGATGAAATGGATGAAATGGATGAAATGGATAAAATGGATAAAATGGATAAAATGGATAAAATGGATAAAATGGATAAAATGGATAAAATGGATAAAATGGATAAAATGTATAAAATGGATAACATGGTTAAAATGGATAAAATGCATAAAATAGATAAACAGGATGAAATGGATAAAATGGATAAAATGGATAAAATGGATAAAATGGATAAAATGGATAAAATGGATAAAATGGATAAAATGGATAAAATGGATAAAATGGATAAAATGGATAAAATGGATAAAATGGATAAAATGGATAAAATGGATAAAATGGATAAAATGGATTAAATTGATAAAATTGATAAAATTGATAAAATTGATAAAATGGATAAAATGGATAAAATAGATAAAATGGATAAAATGGATAAAATGGATAAAATGGATAAAATGGATAAAATGGATAAAATGGATAAAATGGATAAAATGGATAAAATGGATAAAATGGATAAAATGGATAAAATGGATAAAGTGGATAAAATGGATAAAATGGATAAAATGGATAAAATGGATAAAATGGATAAAATGGATAAAATGGATAAAATGGATAAAATGGATAAAATGGATAAAATGGATAAAATGGATAAAATGGATAAAATGGATAAAATGGATAAAATGGATAAAATGGATAAAATGGATAAAATGGATAAAATGGATAAAATGGATAAAATGGATAAAATGGATAAAATGGATAAAATGGATAAAATTGATAAAATTGATAAAATTGATAAAATGGATAAAATGGATAAAATGAATAAAATGAATAAAATGGATAAAATGGATAAAATGGATAAAATGGATAAATGGATAAAATGAACAAAATGGATAAAATGGATAAAATGGATAAAATGGATAAAATGGATAAAATGGATAAAATGGATAAAATGAATAAAATGAATAAAATGAATAAAATGAATAAAATGGATAAAATGGATAAAATGGATAAAATGGATAAAATGGATAAAATGGATAAAATGGATAAAATGGATAAAATGGATAAAATGGATAAAATGGACAAAATAGATAAAATGGATAAAATGGATAAAATGGATAAAATGGATAAAATGGATAAAATGGATAAAATGGATAAAATGGATAAAATGGATAAAATGGATAAAATGGATGAAATGGATAAAATGGATAAAATGGATAAAATGGATAAAATGGATAATATGGATAAAATGGATAAAATCGATAAATTGGATAAAATGAATAAAATGGATAAAATGGATAAAATGGATAAAATGGATAAAATGGATAAAATGGATAAAATGGATAAAATGGATAAAATGGATAAAATGGATAAAATGGATAATATGGATAAAATGGATAAAATGGATAAAATGGATAAAATGGATAAAATGGATAAAATGGATAAAATGGATAAAATGAATAAAATGGATAAAATGGATAAAATGGATAAAATGGATAAAATGGATAAAATGGATAAAATGGATAAAATGGATAAAATGAATAAAATGGATAAAACGGATAAAATGGATGAAATGGATGAAATGGATGAAATGGATAAAATGGATAAAATGGATAAAATGGATAAAATGGATAAAATGGATAAAATGGATAAAATGGATAAAATGGATAAAATGGATAAAATGGATAAAATGTATAAAATGGATAACATGGTTAAAATGGATAAAATGCATAAAATAGATAAACAGGATGAAATGGATAAAATGGATAAAATGGATAAAATGGATAAAATGGATAAAATGGATAAAATGGATAAAATGGATAAAATGGATAAAATGGATAAAATGGATAAAATGGATAAAATGGATAAAATGGATAAAATGGATAAAATGGATAAAATGAATAAAATGGATAAAATGGATAAAATGGATAAAATGGATAAAATGGATAAAATGGATAAAATGGATAAAATGGATAAAATGGATACAATGGATAAAATGGATAAAATGGATAAAATGGATAAAATGGATAAAATGGATAAAATGGATAAAATGGAGAAAATGGATAAAATGGATAAAATGGATAAAATGGATAAAATGGCTAAAATGGATAAAATGGATAAAATGGATAAAATGAATAAAATGAATAAAATGGATAAAATGGATAAAATGGATCAAATGGATCAAATGGATAAAATGGATAAAATGGATAAAATGGATAAAATGGATAAAATGGATAATATGGAGAAAAGGGATAAAATGGATAAAATAAATAAATTGGATAAAATGGATAAAATGTATAAAATGTATAAAATGTATAAAATGTATAAAATGTATAAAATGTATAAAATGTATAAAATGTATAAAATGTATAAAATGTATAAAATGTATAAAATGTAGGGTAAGGTGGGGTAAATCCGACCTAGTAAATGGTTTTGGCTGTAAAATGCTCATTTTACATCGAATCAAGTCGTTTTATACACCAAATTAAAGGTGAAACTCCTGGGCAACTTTCTATATATAGCATTTTATTCGGATCTTGGAAATATTTTGAGATACAAGCGTTTTACGAAAATGTTCATTTTTGCTGTTTTCAAAAATGGTGGGGTAAACCCGACCCCCTATGTTTTTGGTTGATTTAGTGCAGATATTATCCAAATTTTATGGTTTTTCAATGAGAAATCAATGAATGTTGTGTTATTGAATTGTAACATGAAGAAAATGGAGTTCAATGTCAATCTTGGAATGCTAAAATCACGAGCAATAGCACGTAATGATATTTCCATTTGCATCGCAGCAATTGCTTGACGAATACTATAATCATCACGTTTTTGTGTCTTTTGTTTGTAATTATGAACCATTTTTCATAAAAATAATAAAAAATGACAATAAAAATATATTTCAATTTGATAAATAAACATTTTCTTAGCAAAAAAGCGGTCGGATTTACCCCACTATTTAGAGGTCGGATTTGCCCCACCGCGTCATTTTTCATTACGATGCAATTAAAAAAAGTTGTGAAAAAGGTTGAACCAAATTCATCTAAGCACTTTGTAGGATTTTAATCAAAGAATTTAAATCAACTTACATTTTTTATGCAATCACTTTAACAATCAGAAATATCCTGTAGGCAATAATGCACAAAAGTCAAATCAAAAGTTTTAAAAACACACTTTTTGTCGTTTGAGCATCTCAATGTAGATTAATAAAATGCTGTCATGCCACCATTATGATTATTTTCGATGCTCTACACGACACCATCGATATTAGTTCGCGTAGTGCTTCTGATTTTCGGTAACAGAGGGGGGTCGGGTTTACCCAACGGTCGGATTTACCCCACCTTACCCTATAAAATGTATAAAATGTATAAAATGGATAAAATGGATAAAATGGATAAAATGGATAAAATGGATAAAATGGATAAAATGGATAAAATGGATAAAATGGATAAAATGGACAAAATGGATAAAATGGATAAAATGGATAAAATGGATAAAATGGATAAAATGGATAAAATGGATAAAATGGATAAAATGGATAAAATGGATAAAATGTATAAAATGTATAAAATGTATAAAATGTATAAAATGGATAAAATGGATAAAATGGATAAAATGGATAAAATGGATAAAATGGATAAAATGGATAAAATGAATAAAATGGATAATATGGATAAAATGGATAAAATGGATAAAATGGATAAAATGGATAAAATCGATAATATGGATAAAATGGATAAAATGGAGAAAAGGGATAAAATGGAGAAAATGGATAAAATATATAAAATAAATAAATTGGATAAAATGGACAAAATGGATAAAATGGATAAAATGGATAAAATGGATAAAATGGATAAAATGGATAAAATGGATAAAATGGATAAAATGGATAAAATGGATAAAATGGATAAAATGGATAAAATGGATAAAATGGATAAAATGGATAAAATGGATAAAATGGATAAAATGGATAAAATGGATAAAATGGATAAAATGGATAAAATGGATAAAATGGATAAAATGGATAAAATGGATAAAATGGATAAAATGGATAAAATGGATAAAATGGATAAAATGGATAAAATGGATAAAATGGATAAAATGGATAAAATGGATAAAATGGATAAAATGGATAAAATGGATAAAATGGATAAAATGGATAAAATGGATAAAATGGATAAATGGATAAAATGGATAAAATGGATAAAATGGATAAAATGGATAAAATGGATAAAATGGATAAAATGGATAAAATGGATAAAATGGATAAAATGGATAAAATGGATAAAATGGGTAAAATGGATAAAATGGATAAAATGGATAAAATGGATAAAATGGATAAAATGAATAAAATGGATAAAATGGCTCAAATGGATAAAATGGATAATATGGATAAAATGGATAAAATGGATAAAATGGATAAAATGGATAAAATGGATAAAATGGATAAAATGGATAAAATGGATAAAATGAATAAAATGAATAAAATGGATAAAATGGATAATATGCATAGAATGGAGAAAATGGAGAAAAGGGATAAAATGGATAAAATAAATAAATTGGATAAAATGGATAAAATGTATAAAATGCATAAAATGAATAAAATGTATAAAATATATAAAATGTATAAAATGTATAAAATGTATAAAATGTATAAAATTATAAAATGTATAAAATATATAAAATGTATAAAATGTATAAAATGTATAAAATGTATAAAATGTATAAAATGTATAAAATGTATAAAATGTATAAAATGTATAAAATGTATAAAATGGATAAAATGGATAAAATGGATAAAATGGATAAAATGGATAAAATGGATAAAATGGATAAAATGGATAAAATGGATAAAATGGATAAAATGGATAAAATGGATAAAATGGATAAAATGGATAAAATGGATAAAATGGATAAAATGGATAAAATGGATAAAATGTATAAAATGTATAAAATGTATAAAATGTATAAAATGTATAAAATGTATAAAATGTATAAAATGTATAAAATGTATAAAATGTATAAAATGTATAAAATGTATAAAATGTATAAAATGTATAAAATGTATAAAATGTATAAAATGTATAAAATGTATAAAATGGATGAAATGGATAAAATGGATGATATGGATAAAATGGATAAAATGGATAAAATGGATAAAATGGATAAAATGGATAAAATGGATAAAATGGATAAAATGTATAAAATGGATAAAATGGATAAAATGGATAAAATGGATAAATGGATAAAATGGATAAAATGGATAAAATGGATAAAATGGATAAAATGGATAAAATCGATAAAATCGATAATATGGATAAAATGGTTAAAATGGAGAAAATGGAGAAAAGGGATTAAATGGAGAAAAGGGATAAAATGGATAAAATATATAAAATAAATAAATTGGATAAAATGGACAAAATGGATAAAATGGATAAAATGGATAAAATGGATAAAATGGATAAAATGGATAAAATGGATAAAATGGATAAAATGGATAAAATGGATAAAATGGATAAAATGGATAAAATGGATAAAATGGATAAAATGGATAAAATGGATAAAATGGATAAAATGGATAAAATGGATAAAATGGATAAAATGGATAAAATGGATAAAATGGATAAAATGGATAAAATGGATAAAATGGATAAAATGGATAAAATAGATAAAATGGATAAAATGGATAAAATGGATAAAATGGATAAAATGGATAAAATG
Organism: Topomyia yanbarensis; assembly: GCF_030247195.1. NCBI lineage: Eukaryota > Metazoa > Arthropoda > Insecta > Diptera > Culicidae > Topomyia > Topomyia yanbarensis. The sequence goes on along the minus strand of NC_080671.1, from coordinate 170,489,771 downwards.
GATAAAACGAATAAAATGGATAAAATGGCTAAAATGGATAAAATGGATAAAATGGATAAAATGGATAAAATGGATAAAATGGATAAAATGGAAAAAATGGAAAAAATGGAAAAAATGGATAAAATGGAAAAAATGGATGAAATGGATAAAATGGATAAAATGGATAAAATGGATAAAATGGATAAAATGGATAAAATGGATAAAATGGATAAAATGGATAAAATGGATAAAATGGATAAAATGGATAAAATGGATAAAATGGATAAAATGGATAAAATGGATAAAATGGATAAAATGGATAAAATGGATAAAATGGATAAAATGGATAAAATGGATAAAATGGATAAAATGGATAAAATGGATAAAATGGATAAAATGAATAAAATGGATAAAATGGATAAAATTGTTAAATATTTCAACTTCCTGATTAACTTTGGTTTGACATGAAAACTTTTTACCTCGATTATGGTCCAAACAAGGCCCAAAAATAGGTTTGCAAGACTTTACCCTTCCGGAAGTCGCGCTAGTGCACTGAGTGCACGCTTCTCCGCAAACCTAGCGAAATATTGTTAGCGCACCAGCGGCTTCTCGTTCAATGCGCCATTTGTGCGACTTCCGTAGGGTTAAGCAGATTGTCAACCATAGAATGAGCTATTTTCAGTGTCGATTTGGCGTAGTTCCCATGAAAAATTTACCAGATATGCCGGGTTGATGCTGGTAACACCAGTAACTGGTGGAATCGATACATCCATTTGCTCATCGATGTTAGTGGTACCTGAAGTAGGATGACAATATCACGCGAGTAATAATACAGGACAGTCAGAAGCCTCTCTGCCCGTTGCATCTAACTCGAACGTGTCTGGCAAAATTCTCTTCAGGTGCTCGGCAGTCATAAAATATATCGTGAGAATTCGTTCACCGAGAACTTCTCCGGAGGAATCTACAATCCTCAATTGAGCGGAAAAGATATTTTGAGATTGTCTGCGAAGGACCGGCAAAGAACCATCAGCACTAAATTAAGGTTATTAATGTGAAGTAGAAACATCAACGGTTGCAAGTAGCTTCCCTGGGCTATTCCTGATGTGAAATTCCTTCTCCAATGACAAACCATTATCTCTCGATTTCGATTGTTGTTTTGGGATGTTCTAACATTTCAAGGCAGGAAAATATGCAATTTGAATGAACGCCTCAAGCTTCTTCAAAATTTCTGATCCTCCTCAAGCCACAATTTCCCATTCAATTGTAATCCGTTACAGACATTACCCACCCATCTTTTTAAAATATACATTTCGTACTTCTTACAACATTTAATCCAGTTGTCTACTTATATTTTTAACTGCCATCGACTTTTGAAATTCAACTTCTAAACCGTAAACATGGCAAATAGACAAATAGAAACAAAGGTAAATCGGTGCGGCGAAGCTATCTTCCAAAGCTTGCAGAATTTCAGCTGAATTCTTACAGCGCTATTTGAAAAATATTTGGGTTGCCAAAATCTTGCCGGATATCTACCAGCTACGAGATTTATTTCCCAGTGAATTTATATGTCTCGAGCATATAGATGTCCCATCTAAGAAAAGAAAATTGGAAAAAAGAGAAATAACAATGTACTACTGAGAGATTAAAAAAGAGCTAGGAGACGGGCATAGCGTAGGTGGGAAATCGATTGTCTTGTACGCAGCTCATCTGGGTTCGATTCCCAACCCCACATATAGGGTTAGAGATTTTTCCGAAAGAGATTTGTCCAACCTGAAAAGAGGCGAATGACCCTAAGGTTAAAAGATCCATAAAGAAAAAAAGAGCCATCGTATGGCACAATTGGGTGATTCGAGTGTATTAGGCTTTGTTCTGCTTAAGAGTATGTTTGAGCTGTAGTTATGATTGCCGTCGGTCGTATCTGCGAATGAGTAAAGCGAAGACTCGTCGATAAACCTGTTTTAATCCACCTAGCGGTGCAATTGTGCCTTTCTCATTTCTCCAAACTATGACTAACAATCATTACATTCTTAGTACACTGCAACCTATACACAATGGCTCGCCAGCCACGAACCTGATGAGCTACGTGTCGACGATGACACACTTGAAACAAAATAAAATATCATACTTAGTTAGCCTAATCAGCATTAGTTCAATGTTGTCTTCCTGCTAACTGGTGATATAATGACGAAGTGGTTGAGTGGGTGGGGGGGTACTTGTATTCCAAAAACAATCCGATATGGAAAATAAGAAATACTTTCCATGATTTATAACATCTCGCGCTATCTTTGCTTGTATAATGTGTTATCACTCGGTAGTTTTCAAGCCAATAAATATATCGTAGAGAAGAAGTAACAAATTCCGTCTAAATACTGTTTCAATAAATAGTGATCCGGCCCATTACGCCGTTAAGATTAGCTTACCTAGGTAATACTCCCACGATCGGCTGTGTGGAGTTCAAATTGCTTTTGTTTAGGGAACATAGGATACTCTCGGTAGCCGGCTGCCCAGAGTTTAAAAAGAACCAAAAGCTAAACAAGATCTTTTCTTTTTCGAGTCATCGTGCACTCGAAGGCTAACTAAACAACTACCTAATAAAATATACTTTACAGGTCGCATCGCTTGCTTGGAGCGAATCCTAGACCTGATACCCTTCCAAAATACCAACTCCGCGACACCTATGGAAGAGTCTGATGAATCGTCGTCCTTCCGTTAAGTAGGTGGAGCATCAACACTTCCTGTCTACCTTATCATTTATTTTTCCCCGAGAACGATGAAGATGGGGGCGGCCGGCAATGATGGCTATCATGCTGTTGAGGTTTTAATGTGGGTCGGATTGGTATGAATTCCTACATACCATTTCCTAAGCAACTCTTATTAGATAATCAGCAGTCAAACATGATGAAGTCAGTGTGCAATCCGCCAAAATCATCGTCACAACGCAACGCAACGCAACGAGAATGGTAAAAATGTGCCAAAATCCAAAAAAGTTAATCTTTGTCAAATTTTATTGTGACTTTTCGTGCAAACAATGTTTCAGAAAATTGCGGAGATATTAAAATTACATAATATTGTCGAAGACTGTATATAAAAATACTCATTCGCTTCAAAGTTATTGCAGATTTTTACATTCTTTGCACCAACTTCAACAAAGTATAAGAAAGAAAGATGCAAACCAAAATGCACGAACAGGTACTTTTTTCACTGTCTAAACTATGCACAATAAAGGTAAGAAGGTTTAGTCTGTGGCACTCTAGAACTCTATGAATAAGGTAAGCTTACTTTATCATGTTTTTTTTTACTTTTTCCATACAAAAATAAGCAAAAGTGTTTGCACGAAAGGTCATAATAGGAAAAGTTATATTAAAAAAACTAGATTTAAGGGGGTTGCTATAGAAAACGCCATATAAATCGATAACCTTTAGTTCTACAAGCTCATGTTCTTCTACAAAATTCTTCACTACGAGCATTTCTAAAACTTTGTCGAAGACGCTTTCTACCTCGTCAGTATATTTTTTAAGTTCGATCATAGTAAGCCAAGCCTAACTTCAATTTATATCAGATTGTGGAAAATATTCATATGAACAATTTCTCCAAGGACACCCTGTGAATATATTCGACAGTTTGGTCTCTAGTGAATTAAGTTCACGTTTTGCCTTTCTCATATAGAAAGGTTATGCAATCACTCTGAAAAACGTCAACCTAATCCCGGCCCGGAGTGTCATATCCCATTCGACTTAGTTCGTCGAGATAGGAAAAAGTCTGTATGTGTGTATGTATGTGTGTGTATGTATGTGTGTGTATGTATGTGCGTATGTGTCAAATAATGTCACTCATTTTTCTCAGAGATGGCTGGACCCATTTGCCCAAACTTAGTCTCAAATGAAAGGTGCAACCTTCCCATCGGCTGCTATTGAATTTTGGATTGATCGGAATTCTGGTTCCGGAATTACGGGTTTAAGAAACCCGTAAACCATCACTATATCACAAAGCAAACCAATTTAAGCTGGGGAGTCGTTCGTTCATGGAACTTTCGCCCACCTCACATACCCACCCCCGCATGACAAAATGAGTAAGCAAGCAGATAACATTGATCTAATACTGATTAGGCTAATGAAGTACGATATTTTTTGTTTCAAGTGTTTCACCGTCGACACGTAGCTCATCAAGTTCGTGGCTGGCAAGCTATTGTGTATAAATGCAAATTGTACTAAGAATGTAATGGACATTTCCACAACTATGTTGAACATAAAAAGCCTCCGTGCTATAGTTTAGAGAAATGAGAAAGGCACAATTGCACCGCTAGGTGGATTAAAATAGGTTTTTGGGGTTTCCGACCACTGTGCAGGACCGTTAGCTAAAAACCAGGACATGTCGTGGGAAACCAGAACGTATGGTCTTCCTACCTAAAGGAAAGGATGATTTCAGATTGCACGCTAACGTTGTAGAAAATTCTAGCTAAGTTAGAAGGAGCAACCTGATTTTCAACAATAGATCTGTCGAACGGCTTTCTTCATATTGAATTGCATAAGGAGCCAAGGCATTTGACCATTTTTGAACAAAATTGGGATGTTTCGTTATGCACGGTTGTCATTTGGACTGTGCACTGCCCGTGTTTTGTTTCAGGAAACATTTCAGCGAAAAGTACTAGGAGAATGCGAAGGTTGTGTGAACTACTCGGAAGAGCTAATCAGTACATTGATTGGATTTGTAGGTTCAGCTCACTGATATCCATATTCAAACCCGTTTGACCACTTTAGTTACCATTTAAACCGGAAGTATCAAGGAAGTAGTTAAGTACCTGAATTGAATTTTGATCTATTTCTCAGAGATAGCTGAGTAGATTTATACAAGCACTAAATGAAAGGTGTAGTATTACAATTAATTGCTACCGAATGGCATTTGGATCGATATTTGAGTTCTGAAGTTAGTGAAAGTGATTACATTTGGAATGTTTAAATAATTGTCTTTCTGAAATAGAAAGTTTATGCAATTACCATACCGAACCAGGTCATTTTACTTGAATTAAGGCTGCTTATCGTAGAATAACATTTAGCATAATATTATGAATTGTAATATTCACTGCAAGCAACGAACGAGATTTTAATAAAATATGAATCAAAAACTTTATCATTCCAATCAACTCCATTAGCACCATGTATAACAAAAATTGACTTGCTTCGAAATGTCTATAATCATTCCCTCATTCAACCAAGCAATCAAACTAAATAGATTAGCCCTTCGAAAACTTTTTCGACAAGTCTCCCTCATTCTTCATATATTAACCGAGCAACAAAGCAATCTACAATACGCCGACTGAAACCGAATGTAACCAATTAACAATCACAAATCAATCTCAGTATACGGCAAACATCGATCGTGAAATCGAGTTAGAAATCGACGAATTTTATGTATGCGACACACATCTTTGGTGCGGCTAGCCACGATTCAATATAACATCACGCAGTAGGCTTACATTTGGTTGTGCGTTCCTGCGTAGACTGTGTGTGAAGTACGTGCCTAAATATTTGTGCGAACAAAGTTTTTTGGGCCGCATTTTCACCTCCGATGTGTTTAGGCGTAGGTATACAAAAATTTCTCTTCCTAGCGTTCCTGATATTTGAACAATTATTTACGACCTTCAGTTTAGAGTTCGATCGGTTCGCTTGTGTAAATCAGTAACAGTGATGTAGCTATTAATTAGGGTAATATTTGGCGCAAGTTAAAAAAAATGCCCAAATTTCAAATGTGTTTCATGAAAATTCGTTCAAATAATTTTTAACGAAGGATTGTGTTTTCGGCAAAACTAAATGCAGAAGTTATCACAACCATAAAATCAAAAAAAATCGAGCATGTTTGGTTGAAAGTACATGTTAAAGATGAAACTCACGTTTTCGCTTCGGTGTATTTTCTTTCCTCCAAATTTTTCTCGAAAAACGTGTTTAATCCACCTAACAGTGTGATGAGACATTTCTTATAACTCTTATCACTCTTCGGATATTATATCGTTTGAGAACATTTAGAACTTGATGCTTCGCGATGTTTTTGATAACACATACTACATGGGATAGTGGCAGGACTCAGAGAATCGCTCAAATCAGCATAGGACAACATCAGTGCTAGAAATCTCAAACCAAATCAATGGGAAAGCGAAAAAATGGCCCATAAAATAGACATACCAACGAATTACGAATAATTGTTAATAAAATATCTATATTGTGGTGGGAAAACTGAATTTTCCTAAAGGGGTTATATATTGTGCTGAGCCAAAAAAAATTTTTTTTTTAATCGATTTGAAGTTTATACTTTACTCAAATTTCCAACGCGACTGAGAACTAAGAAATCAGCGCTTTTTTTGAAAAGGGCGATACTAGCAGTGGTACCATTCAAATAAAATCAACAGTGAATATTTCCAGACTTGGTTTTATTTCCTATTTAAGAACAATTGTGTTTTTTTACATCCTAGATTCCTGATTCAGTGATCGAAACCCAAAACTTCATAAAGTATTTGAAATTATTAAATTAAAATTTGTTTTTGCTATTGAAATTGACAAAATGATAGTATAGCCCCTTTGGCGATTATTTACTTTTTCGGTCCCACCTATCAGCATTGAAGTATCGCCCGATTTCGTCCGGGCTTTTTCAATAGAGATCATTGTTACTATTTACAGCTGGTATCAGCTTGATAATCCTAAAAAATACGAAAATAGCACTTTCACCTCTAAATTGCCAGCAAAAAAAGTATCGCCCTGTTTGTTTGCATGGAGCGTGGAGGGCGAAACTTTAAATAAACAAACTAAAATACAGTTTCGCCCGTTGTATTTTTTTGCTGTAGTTTAAGAAAGCAATATCGTAGAATCAAAATTTTTAGGTTAATTTGTTGCGTTTCAAAGCCCTGATTCGCATGTATAAAAAAGCCCTATGTTTAGATTTGTAAGTATCGCCCTTTTCACAAAAAAGCGTTGAAATGAAATCGCAGCTCCTGATATAACGCTATCTCTGAAGTGCATGCGTGCATAGTTTCAAATTTTACTTCGACATCGACTTTTTCTAAAGGTGACTTTCCAGTAGTATCCTTGATTTGAATTATTATCGCTAATCCTAATGCCAAAGAACAAATAAAAACATCACGAAAACGAACCGTTTGGGAAAGTCATCATCATTATTGGAATTTTCATTTTCACGAAACTTTTCGATAACCTTCCGTCACTTGCGTTAATGCACTGGATGCACAGTGCTCTGAAAATCTAGCGAAATCGTCTTAGGGCACCAGCGGGTCTGTAAAGAATACTAAAAATTAATTTCTATTCCATAGTTTTCAGTTCAGCAATTCGAGAGATCGTGCTCACCGCAAGCCATGAAAAATAGACTACGTTGTGAAGTGATGGTCACTATTTATTAAAAAATCTCGGTTAAATAAAAAATAAAACTATTAAAAATTTTCAAATAGTTTATAATTTTCACAAACTTATTAGGAAAAATTGTTTAATAAGCTTTCGTAATATTGTGTAGGAAAAAAGCTGAAAATTTCATTATTTTCTCTATCTGCAACATATAAACCCTTAAGTAAACCAATTAATTGGTATACGATTTGGAATAGGTTCGCCAAATTTTGGAAGAAGTCTATAAAATAACCCCTTGAAAACTACCTAAAAATTGTTGTAGTTCGATGCAATAAAAAAATCTCCAAAAATGAAATGTACCTATTAATGTAAAACACAGTATAATACATACAATAAAGACTCATTTTTATCAATCTCATGGTGTATTTTAGGCTGACAAAATGGGGACATTGACTAAATCGGGCAATTTTTTTTCTCTATAATGAACTGTAGCTGTTAAAATATTCTTCTCGTCCCTTGATGTAGTCTGATAACTATTTCTGATTATGATGAACTTTTTATTTTCGCATATCTTCATGATAAGGAAAACATGCTCAAGAAAGGATTTACTCGAATTCAGTCTTATTCGTCTGCTAGAGCCCATCAAACATAAGTTCATATTTGGCTGATAAAATCGGGGTTTCAATGTGTTATAATAGATATTCAGCATTCGAAGAAGTTTCTTTTGAACGAGTGTAGAACGACTTTGTTTCTACTTACTTGAAATTAGCGGCGTAGCCAGAAATTCGGTTTGGTGAAAATCGATCATACTGTCCAAACGGCATAATTCCGAAACCGTAATTTTTGAAGTTTTAAAATTATGCAGAATTAATTTTTCAGAAAATAGTAACAGAGTTCGTGTCTTTAGCGAATTTGTTGAGACTTTTTTGTAGTCATGAATATTAACCTGAGAAAATTCACCATAAATACTTCTTGGACGATATACCGTAAAAATTATTTTAACAAATGATGCGCTGTTTAACGTTTGTAAAACTCATCGAAGATACTAAACCTCCGAAATTGACGGTTTCAAAATGATGCTATCTTGACCTTAAATTACTGTTTTTGAACATTTGACCTATACATATAATTGGTCATACAACAAAAATCAAATGCTCATCAAAATCGATCAGAACCTGCTAGAGTCGAATTGAAATCGTCATTTTTCATAAATTTCTCTCTACATTCGAAAAGTGTTATCCTCGTTATTAATCACATTACGTTTTCGTCTCAACTCGACGCATTCCCAAAATAAAAACCTGTTTTAATCCACCTAGTGGTGCAATTGTGTTTTTCTCATGTGTCCAGACTACGATTCCATGGTTCAATACAATGGTGGAAATGAATATTACATGTTCAGTACGATTTTCACATACATACAATGGATCGACAGCCACGATCTTGAGATACTATGTGATATTGAAACATCGCTTGAAACCAGCGGCGGATCATGGAGAAAGATCAGGGAGGTCCAGGTCCTGCCGAAAATTTTCAACTTGTTAAGAAATTTCAAACTAGTTTTAATTTTAAAGTGGCAACCCCTCACTGCATACTACCTCCGGGCCGGTATGATTGACGATTTTTAGAATGATTGCATAACCTTTCTATATGAGAAAGGCAAAAATGTACCAAAGTCCAAAGAAGTCAATTTTTGTCAAACATCTCAATGTTTCATGCATTTTAAAGTCATCAAAAATACAAATTTGATTTTGAAATTTTTTCATTTCAGTTTATATGGGAATTTGCTGTGTGATTGCACTCTTCAACTCGTAACTCCGGAACTGGAAGTCCAATCAATAAAAATTCAATAGCAACTGATGGGAAGGTTGTAACCTTGTGCAAATCCGTCCAGCCATCCCTGAGAAACAGATCCACATACACACATACATACATACATACACACAGACATTTTCCGATCTCGACGAACTCAGTCGATTGGCGTATGACACTCGGCCCTCCGGGTCGGGATTAGATTGACGAATTTTAGAGTGAATGAGTAAGGCAAAAACATTTTTAGCAAATGTTAAAAGTTATGCATTTTTTTTTGGTGAGCAGTTCTATGTTTCATAGACATTTAATCAATTTTAACTTCGCTTCCTATTAAATAAAGACCCTTATTACAGTACATTTCTACAAAAGCGAGCTCAATTTGAAAATAAATCTGAGGATTATGATTGATTACAGAACTCTGGAATTTTCTATTGGAATGTTTTCAGGCGGGAATTTGATACTGATGCAATTAAACAACTGTGAAATCAAGACCAATAGATCAGTTACATATCAGGACCCCATTCCGACAATTTATCAAAAGTCCTCATGATGTTTACAACAACAGGTTATCAATCTACGGATCAGATTATTGTTATTGTAATCTTGAATTAAATCAGTCTGCATCAATAAATTTTCAACTTCAATCCAATATTTTTTTTGGGTGTGGTGGGGTAGGTTGTATGGTGTTAAAGCCCAAAACAGTCTCTTGGCTAAGCCGTTGCTTGGAGTTATTTATTTCGCTTTTCATTTTCCGATATGTTTCAGATCGATCCGATGGTTATAAGTTAAAAAAATTGCAGTCAGAAGGTTCGCACAAATGAACATTTTTGTACTGATATATTATCAAGTTCCTTCCAGACAACTTGGAAGTGTTCGGTGATTATTTCTAGCGGTTGTAGATAGTAAAATGAAATACAAAATTCGTTTTATCGAAATAATGTTTAGCTTATTTCAATGGATTATTACTATTTTGAACAATAAATAGGCGACAAAGAGTAATCAACAAACAACAAGCCATAACTTTTAAAGTATTCAAAAAAGATATTTAAAGTCTTCAGTAAAGTTATTCACAAAAGTAAGAGCTAAAAATTTGCTGAAGACATCATTTCGATATAATCACTTCCAAGAAAATTTGTGAAAATATCTCACTCATAGGGGGATTAATCAGCAAAAGAACAATGCCAAAAGAAAGGGCATATTACCTCCATTAAATTCTCCGAAGATACTATTGACCTAAAATAAGCCGTTTTGGCGTAATAAAAGATTACATGTTTTTGGTCATATTTCTGGCAATGGGAAATGATAAAAATCTTTCGTCCGCATTTAATGTTAAATATCTCTTTTGATAATAGTTCAATTTCAACAATCTATAGCTTGTTCAAAAGGTATTCGTTAAAGCTGTCTAAAAATATATAAATTGTTAATATATATTGTCAATTTCGGCAGAAAATTAAAAAAAAACTGCAAAAAACGCCATTTTTACGTTTTCAAACATTCATATCTTGGAAACTAAACATCAGAATCAAAAACAAATTAATAGCGTTCATACTGTTTTTTAGTTCTTTCATTTAAAATTGGTTTGGATAAGATCGGTTCAGCCATTGCTGAGAAACACGAATGAGAATTTGTCCGTTACATACACACACACAGACACACACACACACACACACACACAGACATTGTCCCAAATCATCGAGCTGAGTCGATTGGTATATAAGACTCGGCCCTCCGGGCCTCGGAAAAAATCTTGAAAGTTTGAGCGAATTCTATACATTTCTTTTATAAGAAATGTAAAACGACTTACAAAAAGTTTTATCATGCTGCTGAAAGCATTATTAATAGTCTTTCCTCGAACATAGAAGTTAACATATACGGTGATTTCAATCAATGTGATATTGATTTCATACCAGATGCTGATAATGAGAGCATCCTACTCCCTGTTGTGGGAGAAAATGAAACTTTGCAGTTTATTTGCGATAAATCAGCGAGTTTGGGCCTTAATCAAATAAATCACATAAGAAATCAGCGGCATTGTTATTTAGATTTGTTAATGACGAATATAGATGAAGACTTCTGCGTAACGGAATCACTTACTCCATTATGAAAAATGAAGCTTATCATACCGCCATTGAGTTTTCTATATTCTTGCATGTTAACGACAGACCTGAAGATAGTGAATTCGAAGAGGTATTTGATTACGAGTCCGCTAACTATGAAAGCTTGAAGCAAAAAATTACTGCTAAAAATTGGCAAATAATTTTAAGGAATGAAGAAAATATTGAAGCTGCCGTAGACATCTTCTGCAAAATATTATTTGAAGTCATTCACCTAAATATGCCATTGAAAAGAAGAAGGCGTTACTATAACTCGAAACATCCCATCTGGTTCAACAGTGAAATCAAAAATTTATAAAATCATATGCAGAAAACACACAGAATCTACAAAAAATATAACAGCAAAGATAACTTAACAAACTATTTAAATCTATGCGATCAATTGAACTTTGCTATTGATATCGCGTTTGAAGAGTACAATGCAAGAACAGAACGCAATATAAAAACATGCGCTCTTGCCACTTCGGGGTCTTACCCGCAGCGTTTTTAAAATGTTATTTTTCTCCATTTTTTGGCAACCAAGGTGTGCGCCGATGCATTTTTAATCGGCACCCATTTAACTAAAAAAAATTCTTGGCAGTACAATTTCTTTCCCAAATTTTCGGTTTCTATTGTATCAGGCACATACGAGCAGACGTTACAGCTTGAAGAAAATTCTAAAAAAATCATCGCCCACAATGTACTAGCGACATCTGTTGAACACATTGAATAAAATGTAATTCTCGCAACCACATCAATTTTTTTTAACTGAAGCTCTAATAGTGCCCACCCTGCTTGCGAAATGCAAGATAATAAATGAAAGGAAAGGAAATGAACTATTTTTACAGTTGTAAAATTTGAAGAACGAAATAGAAAAATTGTCGATGTCGCATACTACGACTTCGCATGAAATAATGATTGCAATGGACAAATTTGAAGAATGCAGAGTAACGACTGTATTTCTATGACCCATAATAATTATTTATTGATCTATATTTATTGATCTATATTTGGGAAATTAAGTAAAGGGTAAAACAGTTTTTGTTTTGTTTGAGGAAATTAATTATTGTTGTCGTTTCATTGTTTTTTGTTTCTATTTAGTCTTCTTTACCGTCGCTCTTTTAGAATCCCGCAGATATCAGGTACCCTAACACGTAGGGTTCGTCGCGGTTGCGGTAATTACTGCTATTAATTACCGCAGCTAAATTAAATCATCAAAATAGAAATTCATAATGTATTTTGCTTTGCGTGTAAGACGTCAAAACCCTACAAAAAATTAACCCTACATTCAACAAAACGTCGAACAAAGTGAATCAGCGTAGGGCGTTTGTTAAACAAACTTTTCTGCGAAAGAGTGCAAAGTTGATGCAAAAATGAAATTAAATGCATTTTTTTCAGAGTCACGTATCTTATAGTTTTCTTAGGCTGTGAACCATTTAGTGGAATTTTTAACTTTTAATTCAAATCTGACACTTCGAAAGTTATTTGCAAAATAACCCTACTCTGGAGCTTGGTTAAAATTGACAGAGCGATAGTTAAATTGGACAGCTCGATGGTTATAATTTTGCCCGTGATGCAGAATAAAAAGGTGGAAACATTTCCTGTACCTAATTGAGGTTATCAATATTTTTCAATACAAAATTACGGGATAAAGATGGAAACGATAACGTGTTGTGTTAAGATTTGTTTGAGTTATTTCATGATGTGGACACAGAGAACAGACGTCCATCTTCAGCTTGAACTTGTGTAAAATCTCTAACGGTTTCGAAGGTAGTTGGAATATCCAAACCAGGTGCGCTACTGTCGTCATGTTTTTTGTGGCTGAGTTCGACAGAATTGACAGCGGTTACTCCTCTACCCAGTTAAACTAGTCCGAAACCGGTTCGGACTTCCAGCATGAATTCCAGCTCAAATGCATCAACCGATAGAGTCGGAATCGGTTGTTTTCTTTAAGCAAGATTCCATACTGAATCCATTCAGGATTTCGAACCTGTTCCGGAATGGATTTGACTGATAGTTGGGATAGGTTGGTGTGGCGGCGCTAGTGTTTATCGTATATTAATCCAAATGGGTGATGTTACGACTGTCGTTGGTACAGAGGGGTATATTCGGCTTTTCAGTCAATAAATAATATCGAACACTACTTTTTTATAATGTCCATTATAAAAAAGTAGTGTTCGATATTATTTATTGACTGAAAAGCCGAATATACCCCTCTTAATCCAAATGTTTACACACGTTTTTAAAATATTTTTGTTCGATCATGGTGTCTGTTTTCTGTGCCTCTACCAACTTGTGGTCATCGCAGCTGTCAATTCTAAATAACTATCCATATGTCAACTTTAGAAATGGTTCGCTCCCTCTGTTAAATTTTTCCATTCAAGAGAAAATAACTTTCGAACTGTCAAATTTTAACTAAAAGTTAAAGAAAATCGCCAAATGGTTCGCAGCCTTAATTATTTCACGGACATGAATTGTGGCTAGGTAATGTATTTTTGGTGCTCAGCGCAGTTTCATTTAATATCGAAAATTACACTGAATGTTAAAAGAATAACAAGGTTACAGGTCCTAGTAGTTTCCTTGTATCTAATGCTCGCGTCTATGAAACTGGTTGCTAGCAGTTGTACACAATAGCTCGCATAGAAATTTCAAAACCAAAGAGTAGAGCGAATAATTCATGAATAATAGTCTGAGTTCCTTGTAATTGTTTACGTAAGTTTATTAAGATTATGAGAGAGATTTATTACTTTATGAACTATATCATGAACAGTTTCACGTGCTCGATTAGTGAATCGTGTCTAACATATTAGGAATCAACTATATCTTGAAAGTGGAAGTGTTTTTTTTTTTGAATTTGTAGACCATTCCACGAATGGTGAATTGAAACTTATATGCTCGCAATCATAACCAGTTGACGAAGCAAGAATGGATCCATGAATTATATTCCGAGTGTCGTGTAATGATTTTCGAGAAAATATCAAAACTTTGTTAATTTTGTGATCTAATTCACAACCACTAATACCAAATAAAGATCAATATGTGATAAATCATGAATCAGTTAACGTCGTATATTCGGACCATAGACAATGTTCATAGATTTGTGGATAAAATTATGAGTCAATGATCTCCGAGTTCGCAAATTGTCGGCATGAGAAAAAAAACGTCGGCGGCGCGCCGCCGGTCTACCTTTCGGCGTCGGCGTTTGTTGAAATTTACCGGCGGCGGAGGCATGGCGCGGCGGCGCTCATGTCCCATCCCTCTAATTACAAAAATGCTCGTGAATTGAAAGTTAGTACATGTAATGATCTTATTTTATCCAGACAACATGAATCAATGAACTACTAATAAAAACTTGTATTTTTACAATAAAAACAATGCTAATTTGGAAATGCGGAATTTTTTTTCAATTCCTGTAACAAAGGCAAAATGTGGATTAGCCCCTTTTGGACGCCAGCCATTTTAGTGTAGCAATTTTGGGTCACACGGAATGTTCCTCACCGGAATGTCTGGTCCGAAACATTTGTATTCAGCCACCTGATATTACTTAATATTTACTATGGCACATGAAGGCGAGGCTTCACCGTTCACAGGATCAAGTTCTGCTTTCATCATTGCTGGCTTTTAACCTTTTAAATAAACAAACTTGCAATCGCGCGTAGCCAGAAATGCTCGATATTTGAATAAGTTGAAAAACATGTCAACTGATACAAGTTGCCGTACAAAAACTACTACTCGTAAAATCCTGCAAAAATATATTTCACGTTAGAGGGAGGTATCTATTCAGCAATAATGCTGACTTTCTTCTGAAGCCCTTTATCACTTAAACCAATGACTTCTCAAACCATCCCCGTATGTCTCACCAGTATGGAATACACTTCAGCAATGTCGGCATTAACCTCAGCTGATGTATTCTTATTGCCATGGGTGGTTTTCTAATTTTACACGGGAAAGGCTATTTCGGAAATAGTTTGTACCTCTCATGTTTCAACCGTGCATAGGTAATTGTTTAACATGCTGAGAGCTCTCAGAATTCTATCAAATTCACACACGCCTGCGGCTTTAAATATTTTTTACAACTATTTTTGTAAATCGCATTTCAAAACAATAAACAATAAATGCACAGCTTAAAAAACACATTGTTTGGTGTTTTGGTTGTTAAAAGTTTTATTTACATAACATCGAAAAGAGCCTTCCGGCTAGATATTGTTTATAAAGTTTTTTTTTATTTCTCCGAATGCATGGTCACACGTGCTAAGTTTCGACTGCTACTGCACACAGTTATGCCTGTGCCGCGCGTTGTTTACATATCTATATGTATAGGGCAGGTCTTGAATCAGCTTCTCATGCACATTACTGTTCAACTAGTAGAATCACGTGCTAGTCGAAGTGTGCGTTGATCACCGCGGTTAGTAAGAGTGAACCGTTTGGCGATTTTTCTTAACATTTGTTTAAAATCTGACACTTCGAAAGTTAATTGCAAAATAAATCGACAGAGCGATTGTTAAATTTCACAGCTTGATAGGGTGATGAGCCTATTTTCACCATACTAAGCAAGGTGCCTCACTAATTCGGAAATTTCTTGCCTTACAATCAATGGAATGCGTAAAAATTGACATCAACCGCTTTGCTTCGTTGCTAAGAACCAATATAATAACACAAATGCGTTGAAAACAGTAAAATTCTCGTGTTTGAGCACAATGAAAACTCGAATCGAGTGCCCCTATTGTTGCGCTACCATTTGACTCAATGCGTTGAACAAAGATGGCAGACACTGCTCTAACCAACGGCTTCAAATGGGTAGGGTGATAATAGAAACATAGCGCAAATAGGCTCATCACTCTAGTTAAAATTTTGCCAAAATGTAGAATAAAAAAGTGGAAACATTTCCATTACCTAATTGAGGTTGTCAATATTTTTCAATACAAAATGAAAGGATAAAGATAGAAACGATAACGTGTTGTGTCAAGATTTGTTTGGGGTACTTCATGATGTGGATGTTTATGTTTTGAGGCTATGATTATCATACTGAATATAAAATGAAAAAAGCTAATTTTAAAATAACGACAAACATTCACACCTCTACCAAGTTATGGTCATCGCAGCTGTCAATTCTAAATAACTATCCAAATGTCAACTAGAGTTACTATATTTAGAGTTAGGCGGACACAAAAGCCGGAAAACTGGCAGCTCTTATTTCAGGAAGAAATCACTGGCATCCCATGCAAATGTTGAAGTTCTAGCTTAATAATTCCATTGCCGCCGTGAGTAAGAATTTTACAAGTACGAATAGAAAAATCTATTCGAAGATTTTATAATATGATTTCATAACCGTACGAATATATCTTGGTGTTACAGAAAAAAAATCTTGTCCTTTTAATTTCTCTGCACTCGATAACACAAGAAAAGAGTAAAATATTTGTGACCATAATCACAATACCTTTTCCTTATACATCCAAAGAGAACATGTTATGTGCCGTCATGCTCGATTGGGTCCGCTCAGTGTCTTCGCCTAACTATGAATGTAGTAACTATAATGTCAACAATTAAAATGATTCGCTCGCTTGGTTAAATTATACCAATCGAGAGAAAATAACTTACGAACTGTCAAATGTCAACTAAAAGTAAAAAAAAATCGCCATATGGTTCACAGCCACAATATCGGGTGAGGTCCAATACATTGTTTTTGGAAAATGTTTTTAAATGTCAAATAATTGCTTTATAGGCCATAAGCAAGTTTTAGAAGAATAGCTTCTACAAAGAATGAAATCTGAGACCACAGCACTATTAGAATTTTACTAAATCGGCAGGAAAAGTCCATGTTCCAAACTTTCGGTAAAAACTTTTTTCATAAATGTCACAAACAATAAATACCACAATTATTCTAATACACAATAGTGTCAGCGCCACAATGCTAGAGTAAAGAAATCGATGTTGTCAAACATCGAACCAAAAAGATCGGATGAAAACAAAATGTGAAAATTTTCCTTCAATGAACGGAAAAGAAATCGTCCGCAAACAAATAAATTTACTAGTGGTATGGGAAACCAAGCACAAACAGAGGAGAGTTCAAACCATGCCCATTTCTGGCAAAACTATATCGATAGAAATTTTGCAAAAATACTTTTGATAAACATATAGAAATGATGTACAACAAAAGTGGCCATATTTCTAACGGAATGGTTTCGCTAGCAATGGACGTTGTTTGAACTCTCCTCAGTTTCCCCTACACAATAAAGTGTTCGACACTTTAGATTTATTTGTAAATCCACTATCGTTATCGAAATTAACCCTTTCATGCCCAACTTTTTTCTAGTACATGTAGGGTTTTGAAACTATTTTTCCTTGAAAACGGTGGGTTCAAGAAACACAAAAAACCTTTTTTCATAAAGATAGGTGCTTCCCTCGCAGTGCTAGAAGCTGTTTTTTTCTTTTAAATGTTCAATACAATTATCCTAGAAAATTTACAATAGTTCAATTGCTAGAAAAACGTAGTCAAAGGCAGTCTCAATTGATCAGTTTTATCAGTTTTCAATAATATTGCCACATAACGAATATATATGAAAAAATCATTTTCCGTCGTCAACGTGAACTGTCCCTGGCATCACTGCTCCATCGGAATCCAATTGGACTAATTGCAATAACTTCAGTTCTAGAGCTGATCCTTGTAACTGTTAATACTCAAATGAACGGCAATAGTCATATTTATTAGCCTTACTTGTTTTTGTGAGCAAATCTTGCCCTAATCAAAAGTTATAGCTATTTAAAAACGTTGTTGTCCATAAACAACTGTAGTTAACTCCGAAGCAGCAATATTTTGTTGTAAAGTTATGTTTACAACTATTACTAAAACCAAATCACTAGTAATAATCCAAATACGGTGAACATATTCTCAACTGCTTCATTGCAAAAAAAATTCTTTCTTTCCAATCCTATGGTACACCTGGGCAAGTTACCAGGAAAGAGCTCTCGTTGGTATTGTTTATTCAGCAAAGAGTAACCTAAAGCAAACCTTTTGAATGTCATTGATCTTAGTTTGAATCAACTTAACGAGCTCCGCATTTTTGGTCCCTTAGTTCGCGCAATGAAAAACCACTTTTTCCTAACTAATTGAACCTAAATTTTATATTTCTAAAAAACTGCATATTAAACAAACATTTAGTATGTATCGTATGTGATGATCATAAAAAGGCTGTGTAGAAACCATTTTCACAGTAAAGTTTTAAAATTTCAACATATTCCTTAATTTAATACTATGTATGATTAATTTGACTTTTTGAGTTTTTATAATGTTTTGACAATAGCTATGGTTCTGGATATCGGCCCATGCAAATTGCCGCAGGACCACCATAGTCACAAAAATAATCAAGCTTTTGTGACCCGGGTCTTTCTGATATTACACGTGAGAAACTGACTGTTCAAAGGTTCAGTAAATATTACATCGAAAAAGTTTTGAAGAACCTTATGCTTTCCTTAGCCAAGAAAAACTAGAACAATTCCCCACATTGCTACCAACAGGAGTCCGATCAACCCAACAGGCAAAAGCTACACGGAAAAAATCCGTTCGTGAAATTCATGACCAAAAATGCGATTTCATGAACTGAAAGAACGTTGGGTTACTGTGTTTGTGTGCTGGACAGGTTTTGTTTTTGTTACGATCCTTGTTCGGAATTTTACGATACGCTGATACTAACCAGTACATCCCAATATTACGAAAGTATATCAACTAAAAGAACCGACATTTACAAATTCATGATTTTAGAAGCTTAGTCGCGATTTGCGTAATTACTCATCACGTTATCGTGATATTTTATTCATGAGTTTACTATAGGATTTTTCTGGTAGAGTAGCGCGATTTAGTTTCGTGGTTTCAGAACCTTAGTCACGATTTTCATAATATATGGTCACGTTATCATGATATTTTAGTCACAATTAGAGTGATTCGCATCCATGACTTCAGCACCTTAGTCAAAATGTTTGATATTTTAGTCACGAGTAGTGTGATTTATGTTCACGATTTCAGGATGTTGGTCACAATTTTCGTTATTTATATTCACTTTATTGTGATATTCTATTTCTTGTGCTCACTCTTGAATTTGAGACATGGAGTAATGTAACTCATGTTCATTATATCAGTGTATTCGTAATCTCTCCTCGTCTTATCGTGATGTGCTATTTTTTATTACGATCGGATTTTTTACTTGGAGGAACGTAACAATCTGAACTGGATCATAAAAGTGTGACTGATTCGCGGCATCTTATTTTGTAAACTTCATCACTAAAACAATTCGTTTTCTATCCGGACATCACATGGAATCTTTTCAAATAAATAACGATATTCGAGGTCTTAATAGTTTTCTTATGTCTAATGCTCACCCCTAATACTGGCTGTACATGACTATTATACTTCATAAAAATTCAAAATTTTGCGAAAATTTCATGGGCATGTGCAGATTCGCATTAAATTCAAAATGATTAGGGGTATCTTCTAAATATCTCAGATACTCAATACAGATTGTGAGTCACGTAATAGGAATCATGAACTAGTTTACGAAGATATGAATAATATTTTATGATTTTCTGAACTATTTCACGGACTTGAACGCTCATGCATGACTATTATACTCTATGAATAAGATTTCATGATTTTGTGAACTATTTCACGAGCACGAATGGTTGACCAATATACTAGGAATCATGAATTAGTTCATGTTCTTGCGAACTATTACACGAGCACGAATAGTGAGTTGGGATAAACTAACTAGAAATCATGAACCAGTTCACGAATTCGTGAATAACATTTTATCAGACGTCCCTAGAACCTCGACAAGTTTGTGCCTGTGTACAAAATTTCGTGCACGCATTCAACCTCAAACATACTTCGTCTCGATGAACATGTTCGTTTCGAACGACGATCCCAAATGAACTATGTTCAAACTCTAGTTCAAACATCCGTGTGCGTACATCGGGTGCGTCCACGAGAACGGTTCACACAAGGCAAAAAAAAGTCAAGAGTGATAGTGAAAGTGAGAAGGAAAAAGCTGGTGCCACGAACCAACGTGTACGGGGGGTGTACGTATATTGAGTTCGGTTGTGCAGGAACATGTGCACGTGTTTTGGTACGAAATAGCGTGTTCGAGTTCGTACACAAAATGTAGGTATAATATGAGCACAGAACCAGAGCGAACATTGTGTACGATGTTCATTTCGGAAGATTGCATTTTATGATTTCCTGAACTATTTCACTCGCACTGATATTGAATCGTGATTAATATATTAGGAATCATGAACTAATTTACGATGATTGGAAGAATTTATGAATAATATTTCGAGTTTATGTTTTGATTTTGTGAACTCACTCACAACCACGAAAATCATATCATGATCAAGATATAATAAATCACTAATCGGTTCACGCCAGACAGTTGGACTCTGAATAATGTTCCTAAATCTATGAATAAAATCACATGTCTACCTTTGGTTTTATGAATAATGTTCGGTTTGGTAACGAAATGGCAGAAACCATGACTTTTCCCTTTTTTTATTTCGACTTTCCTTTTTTATTTCGACTAATATGTAGTTACATTTGACCCTGCCACTTCTGGTTTTCTAATCTGTTTATTTCACATCCTTGTTCTCACTTAAGTACTATGGCTCTAAACTTTCCCTGCTCAGTAATCTCTAACTAATTGGAGGTCGTCAAAAAAAAAACAAAAACAAATATCTCATTTAATAAAGGCGTTATGTTGGTGTTACTGAAGGGAAATTTAATATAATTATAAAACTCATGATTTTTATTAATGGTCCCGTTTACGTTACGCAAAAACGTGACTGTTCCATAATTCATGACACTTTATTCATGATTTTGTGCACAATTTTTTTTTTTCGTGTACACAGGAGGCTAACCATAGAAACTTCAAGCCAGGGTCACAGGATGACATTGGTAGTATGGATAGTACTATCCACTCTAAACTTTGGAACAATCCTAAAATATGAAACCCATATTGCACCACGATTTTATTTGCATTTGTGTGCATTGCGAAAATGCGGCAAATCCGTAGTAACAGACCCCAAACCCTATACTTATCTAACCCTCTACTCGGGCCTACTTTAAGGTTGTTGAAGAAAGTAGATTTGAGCTGGATTTCACATCAAATGTTATAGATATACCAAACAGGAAATACCCTAAAATGAAAGATCATATGGTCGGTGTTAAGTCAGACCGGACTAAGTGACAAAATATTGATTTCGAGAAAAACGAGTTTAAAGTTTGAATCGCAGCATCCTTTACATTATGATTGGAAATTAATGTTTTCCATAATTCTTGTTTATTGTTACATATTTCAAATATGGCAACAGTCGATTGTAGCTGACGATTTTCTTTATCCAGTGCTATCATTATCTCATTTTTTTATGTTTTGCGACTTAGTCCGGTCTGACTTAATACCGACCATATCAGCTTCTCATTTTCATGTCTCTACTAATTAAAATGAATAAATGCGTTAAATCTTTTCATGTGCAGTGTACTTTTTTAATTTCGTTTATTTTCTTAGTACTTCAAGCTGCATTTACGAAAAATTGAGGATATTTCTGAGGTTCTAGGAATTTCTCTTAAAAATCTTAAAATGACGTAGTATTTAGGAGTTGTAGAAGATATAGCGAGGTGTAAAAAAGAAAGCTGTGGATGAGCTACTGTAAATGAAAATCTGTTATTTCCAAAGAGAAAGTTCAAATACTGAGTGGAAAGAGGGCGACTAAAGATGGGATCTCAATTCTTCAGATATTCTTATTTTGTAATTCTTCTCAGAATTCTATGAAACCGAAGTCCCGTAAAAATTCTTCAGTTTTGTCATGTAGTTTTCCTTTTAAAGATGGTATGTGGACTATATACATTTTTGATAAGCTTTTGGCACGCCAGTTGAATTTCGTGACTTTGGCTAACCTCTTACTTCAAATTGTTAGAAGTTTACAAATCTTACATGAAGCACTGAGACTTAAAATAAGCTCTCGGATCTTATACAGGCACAATTCTCAGAAATTCTATGAACTTTTCAAAGGTTTTCCAAAATTATCAGTGTTTTACGAACTTATCGGTATCGGTTAAACGATTTCAACGAAATTTGCGAAACTGAAGGAAGTACTTGAAATTCGTCAGAATATCGCTGAAGCTATCTAATCTTTATACTCCATTTCATAAATTATTTGGGTTTGTTAAAAGTTCTTGGTAATTGGCAAATACACTTAAACCTTTACTGTATCCAGTCGTATTGTTTCAAGCAGACTTAATATTTCTTGTGATATTTTAGTGTACCAAAAACTTCTGTCGACAAGGACCAAACCGAACTTTTTTTTTCAAATATCATGAACATTAGTAGTTTATTATTTAGCAAAGCCATATTGTAATAAATAAAAAAAATTTTGGACGATGTTTTGCTTTTGCGACAATACACGCCAAATAGAACCGTTTATGCCGCATTGCAACTTTCCGTGCAGACCGCGCTATATCTGACCCAAAAATATCTGCCGTTATCAGAACAACAGTCGCAAACGATTTTCCAGCAAAATACCTATACAGTTTGATAAGCTTCGTACAGGGACGACTTCGAGCTACGGGGAACTATGTGTTCATATGCCTGACTAAGAAATAAACATTATTGAGCCGAACTGTTCTCAAATTGCGATTCACTCGATTTGTCGCGCTAGTCCTCCGTCTCTTCACGGTTGTTTACATAAATTGGACCTTGATGAAATCACCCACATTTGGCACGGCTGCTTCTCACATCTTACGTAAAAAAGAAAACCGAAATTTGTTTTTTTTTTCGCAGTAAAATCGTAACACAAACCGATTCACTAACAGGCACTAATCGAAAGTAAACTTTGTCTTCGGAAGTAACCACATTGTACGGAACTGGTTACAATTTTGTCGTTGGAACGAACAATTGTCATTTAAATATGTTTCAATTAATCTATTTTTTCACTCGCGTCGCGAACACTGACGTTGACAGATGACCCCGGGTTGACAGTTGTTGCTACTGAGTTCTTATAGTACCACTCAGAACGATTGCAGTAGTACGAAGACTATCATTCACACTTGCTGTGTTGCTTTTCCTGCCGTCTAGCAACCAGCGAACAGGCCCCTAGTGCCGTTTCGACAAAGGTGATGAGAGTGCGTAGTGCGAGCGAGCCGGCACTACCTCGCGGTGGCCTCGCCGTTGTTGACAGATATCAATTTGAACGGAGCATGCGCAGTACCGCGGAATCATGTGCTTTATTAGATATGTAGCGTAGGCGAAAGTGGCGTTATTCTGGCACAAATTAAACGTTTCCCAGGGTGTTAGTCGGAACTGTTCGAGATGTTTTGTTGGGACGTTTTTCTGCCAGATTTAGTTTCCCTTGTAGTTTCTTAAGCTTTTGTAAGGATTAGAAATGTATAGATTTTCTTTCTGTATCTTGGTGTGGGTTGTGAACAGCAAAGAGTAAAGAGTAAACAGTAAACAGTAAAGAGTAAAGAGTAAAGAGTAAAGAGTAAAGAGTAAAGAGTAAAGAGTAAAGAGTAAAGAGTAAAGAGTAAAGAGTAAAGAGTAAAGAGTAAAGAGTAAAGAGTAAAGAGTAAAGAGTAAAGAGTAAAGAGTAAAGAGTAAAGAGTAAAGAGTAAAGAGTAAAGAGTAAAGAGTAAAGAGTAAAGAGTAAAGAGTAAAGAGTAAAGAGTAAAGAGTAAAGAGTAAAGAGTAAAGAGTAAAGAGTAAAGAGTAAAGAGTAAAGAGTAAAGAGTAAAGAGTAAAGAGTAAAGAGTAAAGAGTAAAGAGTAAAGAGTAAAGAGTAAAGAGTAAAGAGTAAAGAGTAAAGAGTAAAGAGTAAAGAGTAAAGAGTAAAGAGTAAAGAGTAAAGAGTAAAGAGTAAAGAGTAAAGAGTAAAGAGTAAAGAGTAAAGAGTAAAGAGTAAAGAGTAAAGAGTAAAGAGTAAAGAGTAAAGAGTAAAGAGTAAAGAGTAAAGAGTAAAGAGTAAAGAGTAAAGAGTAAAGAGTAAAGAGTAAAGAGTAAAGAGTAAAGAGTAAAGAGTAAAGAGTAAAGAGTAAAGAGTAAAGAGTAAAGAGTAAAGAGTAAAGAGTAAAGAGTAAAGAGTAAAGAGTAAAGAGTAAAGAGTAAAGAGTAAAGAGTAAAGAGTAAAGAGTAAAGAGTAAAGAGTAAAGAGTAAAGAGTAAAGAGTAAAGAGTAAAGAGTAAAGAGTAAAGAGTAAAGAGTAAAGAGTAAAGAGTAAAGAGTAAAGAGTAAAGAGTAAAGAGTAAAGAGTAAAGAGTAAAGAGTAAAGAGTAAAGAGTAAAGAGTAAAGAGTAAAGAGTAAAGAGTAAAGAGTAAAGAGTAAAGAGTAAAGAGTAAAGAGTAAAGAGTAAAGAGTAAAGAGTAAAGAGTAAAGAGTAAAGAGTAAAGAGTAAAGAGTAAAGAGTAAAGAGTAAAGAGTAAAGAGTAAAGAGTAAAGAGTAAAGAGTAAAGAGTAAAGAGTAAAGAGTAAAGAGTAAAGAGTAAAGAGTAAAGAGTAAAGAGTAAAGAGTAAAGAGTAAAGAGTAAAGAGTAAAGAGTAAAGAGTAAAGAGTAAAGAGTAAAGAGTAAAGAGTAAAGAGTAAAGAGTAAAGAGTAAAGAGTAAAGAGTAAAGAGTAAAGAGTAAAGAGTAAAGAGTAAAGAGTAAAGAGTAAAGAGTAAAGAGTAAAGAGTAAAGAGTAAAGAGTAAAGAGTAAAGAGTAAAGAGTAAAGAGTAAAGAGTAAAGAGTAAAGAGTAAAGAGTAAAGAGTAAAGAGTAAAGAGTAAAGAGTAAAGAGTAAAGAGTAAAGAGTAAAGAGTAAAGAGTAAAGAGTAAAGAGTAAAGAGTAAAGAGTAAAGAGTAAAGAGTAAAGAGTAAAGAGTAAAGAGTAAAGAGTAAAGAGTAAAGAGTAAAGAGTAAAGAGTAAAGAGTAAAGAGTAAAGAGTAAAGAGTAAAGAGTAAAGAGTAAAGAGTAAAGAGTAAAGAGTAAAGAGTAAAGAGTAAAGAGTAAAGAGTAAAGAGTAAAGAGTAAAGAGTAAAGAGTAAAGAGTAAAGAGTAAAGAGTAAAGAGTAAAGAGTAAAGAGTAAAGAGTAAAGAGTAAAGAGTAAAGAGTAAAGAGTAAAGAGTAAAGAGTAAAGAGTAAAGAGTAAAGAGTAAAGAGTAAAGAGTAAAGAGTAAAGAGTAAAGAGTAAAGAGTAAAGAGTAAAGAGTAAAGAGTAAAGAGTAAAGAGTAAAGAGTAAAGAGTAAAGAGTAAAGAGTAAAGAGTAAAGAGTAAAGAGTAAAGAGTAAAGAGTAAAGAGTAAAGAGTAAAGAGTAAAGAGTAAAGAGTAAAGAGTAAAGAGTAAAGAGTAAAGAGTAAAGAGTAAAGAGTAAAGAGTAAAGAGTAAAGAGTAAAGAGTAAAGAGTAAAGAGTAAAGAGTAAAGAGTAAAGAGTAAAGAGTAAAGAGTAAAGAGTAAAGAGTAAAGAGTAAAGAGTAAAGAGTAAAGAGTAAAGAGTAAAGAGTAAAGAGTAAAGAGTAAAGAGTAAAGAGTAAAGAGTAAAGAGTAAAGAGTAAAGAGTAAAGAGTAAAGAGTAAAGAGTAAAGAGTAAAGAGTAAAGAGTAAAGAGTAAAGAGTAAAGAGTAAAGAGTAAAGAGTAAAGAGTAAAGAGTAAAGAGTAAAGAGTAAAGAGTAAAGAGTAAAGAGTAAAGAGTAAAGAGTAAAGAGTAAAGAGTAAAGAGTAAAGAGTAAAGAGTAAAGAGTAAAGAGTAAAGAGTAAAGAGTAAAGAGTAAAGAGTAAAGAGTAAAGAGTAAAGAGTAAAGAGTAAAGAGTAAAGAGTAAAGAGTAAAGAGTAAAGAGTAAAGAGTAAAGAGTAAAGAGTAAAGAGTAAAGAGTAAAGAGTAAAGAGTAAAGAGTAAAGAGTAAAGAGTAAAGAGTAAAGAGTAAAGAGTAAAGAGTAAAGAGTAAAGAGTAAAGAGTAAAGAGTAAAGAGTAAAGAGTAAAGAGTAAAGAGTAAAGAGTAAAGAGTAAAGAGTAAAGAGTAAAGAGTAAAGAGTAAAGAGTAAAGAGTAAAGAGTAAAGAGTAAAGAGTAAAGAGTAAAGAGTAAAGAGTAAAGAGTAAAGAGTAAAGAGTAAAGAGTAAAGAGTAAAGAGTAAAGAGTAAAGAGTAAAGAGTAAAGAGTAAAGAGTAAAGAGTAAAGAGTAAAGAGTAAAGAGTAAAGAGTAAAGAGTAAAGAGTAAAGAGTAAAGAGTAAAGAGTAAAGAGTAAAGAGTAAAGAGTAAAGAGTAAAGAGTAAAGAGTAAAGAGTAAAGAGTAAAGAGTAAAGAGTAAAGAGTAAAGAGTAAAGAGTAAAGAGTAAAGAGTAAAGAGTAAAGAGTAAAGAGTAAAGAGTAAAGAGTAAAGAGTAAAGAGTAAAGAGTAAAGAGTAAAGAGTAAAGAGTAAAGAGTAAAGAGTAAAGAGTAAAGAGTAAAGAGTAAAGAGTAAAGAGTAAAGAGTAAAGAGTAAAGAGTAAAGAGTAAAGAGTAAAGAGTAAAGAGTAAAGAGTAAAGAGTAAAGAGTAAAGAGTAAAGAGTAAAGAGTAAAGAGTAAAGAGTAAAGAGTAAAGAGTAAAGAGTAAAGAGTAAAGAGTAAAGAGTAAAGAGTAAAGAGTAAAGAGTAAAGAGTAAAGAGTAAAGAGTAAAGAGTAAAGAGTAAAGAGTAAAGAGTAAAGAGTAAAGAGTAAAGAGTAAAGAGTAAAGAGTGAAGAGTGAAGAGTAAAGAGTAAAGAGTAAAGAGTAAAGAGTGAAGAGTGAAGAGTAAAGAGTAAAGAGTAAAGAGTAAAGAGTAAAGAGTAAAGAGTAAAGAGTAAAGAGTAAAGAGTAAAGAGTAAAGAGTAAAGAGTAAAGAGTAAAGAGTAAAGAGTAAAGAGTAAAGAGTAAAGAGTAAAGAGTAAAGAGTAAAGAGTAAAGAGTAAAGAGTAAAGAGTAAAGAGTAAAGAGTAAAGAGTAAAGAGTAAAGAGTAAAGAGTAAAGAGTAAAGAGTAAAGAGTAAAGAGTAAAGAGTAAAGAGTAAAGAGTAAAGAGTAAAGAGTAAAGAGTAAAGAGTAAAGAGTAAAGAGTAAAGAGTAAAGAGTAAAGAGTAAAGAGTAAAGAGTAAAGAGTAAAGAGTAAAGAGTAAAGAGTAAAGAGTAAAGAGTAAAGAGTAACCCCTCATGCACCCTTTTCAGACCCACCACTTTCTCATCCCAATCACCTACACCCAGTAGGCATACAAATATAGGCTGGGGGTGTTTCCGTTTTGGGATATTGATTTGCGCTGTTTACATTTCCACCATTAGAGTAGACTTACCCATATTCATTTCATTAGTCAGGATGTCACACTATTTTGATTGTAACTCGGCTTACAGTGATTGGATTGCGTTTAAATAGGTATCAGCAACCTTGCTTCGTTTCTAAGAAGCAGTAACATAAAAATCCTGGTTTGAAAATGTAAAATACATACTCGCGTTTGAGCGGAACAAAAAGTCGCGTACAATGGACCCCTATTCATCGTACCATTTGACCTAATGCGTTGAATAGAGATAACAGGCACTGCTCTAACTAATATATTCAAATGGATGGGATGAATACAGAAGCTAAGATGAATTAGGGCACAGTAACCCTATATTACATAACCATCCGTAAATTGGACAAATGAGAAAGGCACAATTGCACCACTAGGTGGATTAAAACAAGTTTTTTTATCATTTGCTTAGCTTTCTAGAAAGAAGTAAATCGATTAAAAAAGAATATTTATCAAGTGAAATAATTCAATTTTGTGATTCCAAAATTGAATGCCACCGAAATATTCGCCACAATTTTTTTTTCTTCAGTTTTAAGAAAGGTTACTAAATTGAGTTGTCGGCACCTCATTTTTTGCGACAGATGTTGAGTTCTCTATAACCTAATCAATATGGGTATTTTCGGAACGGGCTTTACGAATAGTTGCCAGACATTAGTTTTCGACACCATTCCGAAAACCAAGATGGCGATTTTCGGTTTAGCGTTTCGGACAACTTACATGGAGAAAACCCACCTCGTCGTGTTTTCACCGCTGGCCCATTCAAAAATGGCAAGTTGCTGGCAAACGGGGGGCTATTTGCCAACTCAGATGCGCTAATTGCCCTTCAAATTGCCAGCAAATTGCTGGCAATTAGGGGGCTATTTCAAATGCAACATTTGGGCGATTTGCCGCTGTCATTTTTTGCTGCGTACTAGGAATTGGCTCGAGACAATTGATCAGGCGTCTAGGAAAATATCTGATTTTGTCAAATGTTTGACACGATTCATTTCTATTGCTCATAAACCCTTACGTGGCCCCAATTTGACCAGGTCTCCTATTTTTTGTTAGGGGAAACTTTGCCACTGCGACCACTATTCAGGTTATCTTTTGTGGCTGCCCCTGTTTGCTCTACATGTTACAAATTGCCCGAATCCAATGTAGTTGGAAGCGAGTTGTTTGTTTGCCCACATGTGTCATCCCAACTGGGTAGTACATTATTAATGTAGCTGAGGATCCGCTTGGGACAGGTATGCCAAATCTCGTGAGGCGTCACCAAAGTATCGCTCCCTTCGAAGAAATAGTACAGCACAATGGCAGATAATATGTTCCGAGCTCTCGGGCTCGTAGTTACAAAATCGACAAATGTCATCTTGACTTTTTACAATTTTCCAGTCCTCTATCGGTTTTTTCACTCCTCTTTTTGCCAGGGACTTGTGAATTGATATGTAGGACGTATTATCAAAAGAACCCTCGATGTCAAGAAAGGCGCAAATTGCTATTTCCTGGAAATCGAGGGTTTTCTCAATAAGTGTCACTAAGGTATGTAGGGCTGTTTCCGTAGATTTGCCCTTTTGATATGCAAACTGGTACTTGTTTAGCGGAGCTTTCGATAAGTGCTCCGTTCGAATATGGTCCAGCAGTTTTTCCATCAGTTTTAGAAGTGTTGATGTCAAACTAATAGGTCTAAAGACCTTGGGTGGTGTCAGGTCTTTTTACCCATTTTTGGAATAAATATTACCCTAACTTCTCTCCAGCTTATAGGAGTGTTCCCAAGCATAAGACTGGATCTCAGGATGTTTAGTAGATCCGGAAGAATTATGTCTGCCGATTTTTGTAGAAATATTGGAAAAAATTTATCAGGACCGGGCGATTTGTAGGGTTCGAATATATTGATAGCCCATTTAATTAGAGATGGTGTGAAAATCTGACAGGCCAGTTTTTGTGATGCCTCACAAGTCCTGTTAGGACGGAGTCCATCACAATCCTGAACTGTCGAATTCTCGTCTTTCGCAACTGACCCAGGAAAGTGGGTGTTCACTAGAACATCCAATGTTTCACTATTGACAATTATGAGAGAATCGCCTTTTTTCACTGGCCCTAGGCCATTTGTGTGATCCTTTGATAAGGCTTTTTGAAGGCTTATTTTTGTTTTCACAAAACTCGCGCATTGATAGTTTTTTGCCTTTCTCAACTCAGTGTTGTATTTGGTAAGAGCGGTCCTGTAGTTTGGCCTGTTACCATTAATCTTCGCTTTATTGAACAGGCGCCTAGCTTCCTTCCTAAGTGTGGCTAGATTTTCGTTCCACCAAGGAACATCACGACATAAAGACCTCGTTACAAGAGGACAACTGTCATTATGGGCGTTTATAATCCTCTTTTGTAGGTCGTTTGCCGCATTATCCAGATCTGCCGGAGATTGTATCTTTCTCCCCGTTCTTCTCGTCTGTTCCAGGTGTGAGCGGAATACACACTAATTTGTTTTCCTTATTTCCCTGTGTTTTTGCACTGTGAGTTTATTGGCTTCTATGGCGAACATTATGTGTCTGTGATCCGACAGACTAGGCTGGTCGGAAACGTGCCAACTTTTTATCTTTTCCGTTATTTCAGCGCTGCATAACGTGAGGTCTAGTACTTCGCTCATAACTGCGGTCATAATTGTAGGTACAACTCCCTTGTTACATACAATGACATCGTTTGACGACGGGTATTCTAGTAGGTACTCACCTCTAGTATTTATATCCGTGCTACCCCATATTGTGTGATGTGCATTGGCATCACATCCAATGATAAAGGGCTTGTTTATGCTTCTGTAGTACTTTAACAGGTCCCCTTACGATTTAAAAAACACACAAATCTAATTCTGGTTAAGAGTGCATTAAAGAGCGAACACGAAATTATTGCGATACATTCAACAGGGCATAACTTTTTTACCATTGGGTAAAAATCAACCAAATTTTGCACACTTTCTCATTGATGTATATTGTTTACATGCTGTCAAACTCGAAGTCGTGTTTTTCGATTCAACGAAAATGGAGGTGAACCAACGCGAGTCGAGAGAACAAATTCTTTCCAAACACCTGGAATTTCCTGACCTGTCGCACCGGCAGTTGGAAAAAATGTTGAACATTCACCATTCAACCGTCTCCAGAGTGTTGAAGCGGTTCCAGGAGCGGTTGACGTTGGACCACGGCAAAGGAACTGGACGAAAACCGGGATCGGAGAACAAAAAGACGGAGGGAAAGGTGAAGCGGATGATTAAAGCAAATCCCAACGTCTCAAGCCGTGATTTGGCTAAAAAATCGGCATGTCGCAGAGCTACGTCCAGAATGCAAAGAAGAGAGCTGGACTACATACATACAAGGTACAGAACTTCCCAAACCGCGATGAGCGGCAATAATCGACGGCTAAAACTCGGGCACGGAAGCTCTACGAGAAGATGCTGACAAAATATGGCTGCTGTGTGATGGACGACGAAACGTATATAAAAGCTGATTTTAAGCAAATTTCAGGGTTGGAGTTTTTCACCGGCAAGAGCAAGTGCTATGTGGACGACAAATTTAAGAAGAAGAAAATGTCGAAGTTCGCCTCCAAATATCTCATTTGGCAGGCCATCTGCTCTTGCGGACTGAGGAGTGAGCCTTTCGTGACAAACGGCACAGTAAATGGCGAGATCTACAAATCTGAGTGCCCCAAGAAGCGCCTTTTGCACGTTCTTGCAGCAGCACGACGAAGCTCCGCTATTTTGGCCAGATTTGGCATCATGCCACGATTCTAAAAGTGTCCTGGAGTGGTATGAGGCCAATTCTGTCCATTTTGTTCCAAAGGACATGAATCCGCCAAACTGTCCGGAGCTGCGCCCGGTGGAGCAGTACTGGGCAATGATGAAGCGGGAACTTCGGAAGAGCAAGAAGACAGTCAAAGACGAGAAGGACATGTTAAGAAA
The DNA here is from genome assembly GCF_030247195.1 of Topomyia yanbarensis. Lineage (NCBI taxonomy): Eukaryota > Metazoa > Arthropoda > Insecta > Diptera > Culicidae > Topomyia > Topomyia yanbarensis. The sequence goes on along the minus strand of NC_080671.1, from coordinate 170,458,311 downwards.
ATGGAAAAAAAAACTGAGAAACTGGTACCGGATGACACTGTAAAGACTTTGATAGAGGGCATCAAGCGAAAATGCGTTCAATTTTACACTCAAGGCTCCATCGATTAACTTTTCTTTTGATTTTTGAAGTAAATATATGTATAAAACTACCCTAAAATTTTGGTTTGATTTTAAACATTATAAGAAAATTGGCATGACATTTTCGGTGTCGCAATAATTTCGTGTTCGCCCTTTATATGCTCTAGTAGCTAGAATCGCAAACCATTTAACCTGTGTCGAGGACCTGACTAGGTAGAATCGATTTATACGTTATTCGTTCATTATGGCAATCACTTGCGAAAAAGCATTCTTCTATCATATCAACGATACGGAAAATTCTCCCCGAGATGCACGCTTGTTTAGAATTATTCAATTTTGTTTGATTTGCGATCATTTCAAAAAAATTATGGGGGAGCCGGGTCACCCTGTAGACAACGTGCTAGCGTGGACTTCTATCGGATTTTCTTAAGTTTTAGTTGAAAAAAGGACTGCCTGAAACTCACTCAATTACAGTGCATGCGATCTGTCTGTAATAATAGTTTTTCACATAAAGATATTGTAGTTCTGATGAAGAATGATGATCAAAATGTCTTTGATGGTTGTTGAATTGAATAAATTTGCTTACGCTCCTATATTGCAAATGGAGTAATGTGAGCCAAAAATAAAAGGGTGCCGACAACCGACCACATTCCCCTATCTGTTTTTTAAATATTTCGATTGTAGAGGTTTTAACCTACTTTCGGGTTTGAGAAATCTCTTTCCGAAAAATCTCCAACCCTATGTGCGGGGTTGGGAATCAAACCCAGGTGAGCTGCGCACAGGGCAATCGATTTGCCAACTACGCTATGCCCGTCCCCGCCCTATCTATGTTTTATAGGTTAGTAAATCTTTATTATAATTGTTTATTGTCCCTTTTTGATTCAAAACAACATGCGTTTTTATTTTGTCAATCTAACTTGATGCACATCAGGGGTCATCATTTCTCATAAGTTTCTTCGAGCTCATGAGAAACAAATTGTTTGTTGAATATAATGCGGCAACAATAAATCTTGATCATGAAATTGTGAAAACATATCTGCTGAAAAAGTATCAATATATTTACCGAGTTTAAAATTGCAGTGACAAATCCTCACATCATTCAATTCGCATCGCTCTTCGCAAATTGAACAGCTTCAGTTGAGCAGGGAAACCCAATTAGCACCTTCCACTCGACGTTTTAGAACGAAATTGTGTATACCGTTCGTTGACCCTATTTTAGCAGGATGCAGATACGACGTAGAAGCTTTTTTTGCAATTTCGATGTACATTTTTCGCATGTGAGCCCGTAAACAAAATCTTAGTGAAACCCCTTTATATATGTACTGCTACGTATACCTATATTCAGTTGTAGATTGGCTCACAAATAATATTTCAATATATCATGTTTATTTTTTTTTAGTTGAAACACAAGGCATATAATCAATTAAGGAGTATGAATACTGATAACAAAACTAGACATCAGCTCATCACTTTCGCTATCGCTTCAAAGCTCTTTCCTTTCGTCTCTGGTACGTAGAGTGCAACAAACAGCGTTCCTGCGAGAGAGCAACTAGAAAATAGCAGCAGCGTTCCGTGCATTCCTAGCACTTCGAAAAGGGTTGAAAAGTACTGAAAAAGTAAAATTATTTAGTGTATTTATCTAACTCAGTTTGAAATGTGCAAAGTTAGACAATCAAACAAAAATTTCAATATGCACACAAAAAAAAACTATGGATTTTATCGGTGATGTTACTCCAAAAATGGTTGATGCCCGAAATAATGAATTTTTCAAGCATTCATATTATTTTGGCATGAATGATATTAAAAGATAATTAGTACACTCAAGTTTTTTTTACGCGGTTTTTTTTTTGCGCGGTATTTTTTTACGCGGTTTTTTTACGCGGATTTTGAAATTTACGCAGTTTTCATTTACGCGGATTTTGAAATTTACGCGGTTTTCATTTACGCGGATTTTGAAATTTACGCGGTTTTCATTTACGCGGTTTTTGAAATTTACGCGGTTTTCATTTACGCGGATTTTGGAATTTACGCGGTATCCATCAATGAGGTTCCCTTTATCGCGGATTCTTAAATTTAAGTGGTCTTCATTTACGCGGATTTTGAAATTTACGCGGTTTTCATTTACGCGGATTTTGAAATTTACGCGGTTTTCATTTACGCGGATTTTGAAATTTACGCGGTTTTCATTTACGCGGATTTTGAAATTTACGCGGTTTTCATTTACGCGGATTTTAAAATTTACGCGGTTTTCATTTACGCGGCTCGTATCCCCCGCGTAAAAAAAAACTTAAGTGTATATTGCTTTCGGTGTGCGTTCTATCGACACTAATAATATGTCATTATTAAATAAAGTTACTGGTTTTTGACATTTAGAGTTGCGTAAAATCAAAAGTAACGTACAACTATGTCATACAGGTTTACATGTTCTGACTTTATTTTAAAGAAATAAAACACGATTCCGCTGCTAGGTGACGTGAAACAAGTTTTTGGAGCACACTACCGTTTACGGTTCGACAAAAGCTGTAATGTAATGTATTGTTTGAATTTGTAGAATCTTACCTTAATTGCTAGAAAAGCAAATATCCACAGTATTGTCATACAAACGGTGACGGAGAGTCCTTTTATCTGGTGGTGGTTTCCATCGTGACCACCGTTTCAAACCCAAACCGAGAAGATGATAATTGGATGTCATTTAAAAGCACAAGTACACAATGCAATAAATGGGTAAGGTTCTGTTGCGCTTCAGTGCATAAGCACGGAAAATAATCTAATAAATTTCGAACTAAAAGAGTAAATGTTAATTTCTGAATTTTAACGGAATTTATAAAAAAAATCTAATCTGCAAATGCTAACTTGAATTCTTTTTCGAAATCAACTTGTAGTTGAAATTAAATTAGGATTTCTAAGATTTGCAAAAGCAATTTGATTATTGCGGGATCCATTGCACCGAGAAAAATCAAGATTTCATCGGAAAAAAATATGGAAAAGATACAAAACTAAAATGCGCTTCGTTATTTTTTCATCGAATAATTCTCCGTGTCATAAATCTAGTAGAACAACAGATCGCTTGTTTTCGGTATGAGTACAAACCTTTTGCGGAATGATTTCTGCCAGAATGACGAAGGGTAGCGTCAGGACACCCATTGAGGCGACGAAGATAACAATCGAGAAGCAAGCCAAAGGTAGCCAATTGTAGGAGGTCACATCCTGACCGATGCTTTTGACGTACGAAAAAGCGGCGAAGATGGCCAGTCCAGTAGCAATTCCGGCTCCGGAGATTGTCATCAGAAGCTAGAATGAGGGTAGAACAATATAAGCACAATTAAAAAGCAATAATCCTCTATGTGTAAGCTTAGTCAACGGAGAATTGGTTGTTTGTTGTGATTGCTAGTAAACATTGCACCATGGAAGACACAATCGTATACTTGAGGTTTGGTCTCTTCATTCGACTTATTTTTTTCCCAACGATGTAATCAATTCTGAAAGGACTTAGCAGAATATGTCTATTTTGTCAATTTGTGTCATATTATTTTGATCTCATGAAAAGCGCCTTTGACCTTAATACAGCTGTACCTTAAATTTGACGTTTCTTGGTAATCGTGCATATTCCTCAGGGGCACATGTTGCTTGAGAGCGATTTTTCTTAATATTCGTCTGTTAATTGAAATGTGCTTTGTTTACGATAATATCCGATTATTTCTTCGGATATAGCGTAGTTAGTAAAACGATTATCTTGTACGCAGATTTTTCTTACACGAAACAATTCTATGCCAAGCCTCAGAAATAATTATAAAATGATAGACACTTGTGGAAAAAATGGTTCTATTTTCCATTTGACGGAATTCGATTTCACAGGACGAGGACTAAACGATTTAAGCAGTACAGCGACAGGACACACGCAACAAAAATATTCGCTATGAATTTTGCTCTAGCTACATATTCCAAAGCGTGGAACAGCAACGGCGTTGGAATAGCTAGAACAAAATCCACAGTGATTTTTTTACTGGCGTGTGTCCTGTCGAATCGTCTGCAAACAGTTTTAATAGTCCTGCGGGACATTGTTTCAAGTAAAAATGTGCAACTCTAGAATGAACTTTTCTTTTTCTGTATAGAAAGTTACAGCACTTAAATATCTATATTTTCTCAGATCCTTATACTGAACATGATACATGAGGGGTCCTACATGTCGTTCAAAAATAGTATGGAAGCGTATTCTTGATAGGGTTCATCGCGGTTGCGGTAATTACCAGTGCATTTTACTGTTTTCGAGTGATTTTATGACAGATATGGCAGCAAAAAATCACTGTGAACAAATTGACCAAAAAATAAGTTCCATAAGAGGGATTCTCTGAGAAAGCGACCGACTCCAAAATATAACCATCGCCGATTCGAACGAAATTTTGCAGTTGTGTTCGGTTCAGGCCCGTGCGCAGAAAATGCTCATGGGAAGGGTTTTAATTTTCCTACGTTTCTCACAAAAGAAAGATTAAATTTTGAAGATTTTTTATGAAACCTGCAAGGCCGAGTGTTGTGTACCAATCGACTCAGCTCAACAAATTGGATAAATGTCTATTATCGAGAAGGAATGGAATTGGTTAGTGGTAGTGTCTGATTGGTTTGAAGTAGTTAATCCTACCGACTAAACTTAAACATCATGTATCTTGCCATCCTCATCCATCCGGGGCCACCGTTAAACCGTAAAAACAGTGTTCCTAAAATCGAGAATAAAGTACCATGAATTCTGCAACATTCTCGTTTTTACGTTACAAAAACAGAGCTATGAACGTAAATCATGTGTTTTATAATTATGTTCAATTTTGCTTCAGTAACGTCCTCATAACGCTTTTATTAGAAGAAACATTTCCTTTTGTTTACGAAATCGATTTTGTACGTGAACTAGTTCACAACTTTATGATCATTAATCTCAATTGACTCATAATGTTATTCATAGATAGTTCGCAAAATCAAAACAGCAAATTCGAAAGTAAGCTCTAGAATAAAATATCGCGATAAGATGAACAGAAATTATAAAAATCGTGAAAAAGGTCCCGAAATTATAAACATAAATCACACAACTCATGACAAAAATATCAAAAATCGTGACTAGGATCCTGAAATTATTCACATAGATCCCGCTACTCTGACAGAAAAACGGATAGTAAACAATAAATAACAACAAATAAACAAACAAATAAAATAGCAAGGTAACGTGATAAAAAATAACAAAAATCTGGGATTAGTTCCTGAAATCATCAAAATCGCTTGACTGTCGGCTGTGTATTCCAAAATTATGAACAAGACTCATAACAAAAACTAAACATTTCCAGCGAACAATAGTAACCCAAGCAAACATTCGAATGTAACGCCATGTAATTAGATGGGGCGAATTAGTTTTGTAGAAACAGAGATAGTTTCATAGAAACGAGGTCTATTATTCACAATTTCAGGAACTTTGTCACGGTTTTCGTAATTCGTGCAGGCCATTAAAAGCAGCAAGAGAGCGTGTTTCGACAACCTGTGTGAGAGTGCCAACGCGAATCCGTGGAGTGACGCCTACAGGATTGTTATGGCCAAGACCAAAGGGGGCTCCTCACCCCCAGAACGGTCTCCGGACCGGTTGGTAACGATTATCGAAGTACTCTTCCCGTCTCGAGCCACAAGCCCCTGGCCACCTGCACTACGAGACAGTGCGGCATGGCCGAAATGGTGGCTCCAGTGACGAATGAAGAACTACTCGCAGTGGCTAAATCCCTAGCAATGAACAAAGCTCCAGGGCCGGATGGAGTTCCAAACAACGCTCTCAAGGCAGCGATCATAGCGAACCCGAACATGTTCAGGCTAGCTATGCAGAGATGCCTTGACGAATGCCGTTTCCCCGATGGATGGAAAACGCAGAAATTGGTGCTGTTGCCGAAGCCCGGGAAGCCGCCAGGCGACCCATCGACGTACAGACCAATCTGTCTGATCGACACGACTGGCAAACTGCTTGAGAGGATCATCCTCAACAGGCTAACCCCGTACGCGGAAGGTACGGACGGTCTGTCAAGCAACCAGTTTGGCTTTCGGAAGTGTAAGTCCACAGTGGACGCTCTCAACTCAGTGATAAATACTGCCGAGATAGCGATCCAACGGAAAAGGCGAGGTATTCGATACTGTGCGTTAGTGACACTTGACGTGAAGAACGCATTCAACAGCGCAAGCTGGGATGCAATCGCGCTCTCGTTACACCGGCTTAGCCTACCGGTGGGTCTGTACCGGATCCTGGAAAGTTACTTCCAGAACCGCGTACTGCTATACGAGACCGATGCCGGTCAGAAAAGGGTTCCGATTACCGCCGGAGTCCCGCAGGGCTCGATCCTAGGCCCGGTGCTATGGAACCTCATGTATGACGGGGTTCTGAGACTGAAGTTCCCTCCTGGGGTCAAGATCGTCGGCTTTGCTGACGACGTAACCTTGGAGGTCTACGGGGAGTCAATTCCTGAGGTAGAACTAACCGCAGAACACGCGATCAGCACGGTGGAGGAATGGATGAGCGCGAGCGGACTGGAGCTCGCTCATCATAAGACGGAGGTAGTTATCGTCAACAACCGCAAGTCGGCACAACATGCAGTTATTCATGTGGGAGAAGTCGCGATCACTTCACAGCGAAGTCTGAAGTCTCTCGGAGTCATTATAGACGACAAGCCGACCTTCGGCAGCCATGTCGAATATACATGCAAGAGAGCGTCGACTGCTGTTGCAGCTCTATAGAGAATGATGTCCAACAGCTCAAAGGTGTGCGCCAGTAGACGTAGGTTACTGGCAGGCGTTGCCGTATCTATCCTCAGGTATGGAGGCCCGTCATGGTCAAGAGCACTGAGGGTAACCAGTTACCTACAAAAACTGGAGAGCACCTACCGCGTGATGTGCCTCAGAGTGATATCTGCCTACCACACGTTATCACACGATGCATGCTGCGTGGTAGCGAGCATGATGCCAGTCGGGCTGGTCATTCGGGAAGATGAAGAGTGCTTCGAGCTACGTGGAAATAGGGGAGCCCGCGAGCGCACCAGAGTGACCTCGGTCGCCAGATGGCAGCGTGAGTGGGACAACTCCTCGAAAGGTAGGCGGACCCACCGGCTGATACCTAGCATATCGAGCTGGGTGGGAAGACCCCATGGGGAAGTTCACAATTCCTGTCAGGCCATGGCTGTTTCCGACAGTACCTCCACAGGTTCGGGCACGCGGAGGTCCCAGTCTGCCCGGACTGCCCAGATGTAGACGAAACTGCCGAACACATACTGTTCGTATGTCATCGGTTCGACATCGAAAGAAGAGCAATGCTTGACGTCTGTGGCTGGGACACAACCCCTGATACCCTAATTCAGCGGATGTGTCAATCGGTGGAGAAGTGGAACGCAGTCTCGGCTCCTACCATCCAGATTGCCAGTAGGCTACAGGTAATCTGGCGAACCGAGCAATAGACGACGGGCACGGCTAACTAGTGATTGGTTAGCTGGAGCGAAAAAGGCCAAGCGCAAAAAAGAGAGTGAATGGTCTGTTCATGCCGAGGCAGGTTGGCGCAGCGAATGGCAACCGCGTAAGGGGTAAACCCAGCCACCCCGAAGCAAGACAGAAGAGTGAGTGTATAGGCATATAAGTGAACTGCCTCATGCCAAGACGGGAGGGTCGTTGCGTAGTATGTTGGGACTATAGCTATCGATGCCTCATGGCGTGGCAGAGGAGTGAAAGGGTGAGCATCCAAGTCAGCCTCACATGGTATGAGTGGGGCGAGCACAAAAGTAAGCCTAGCAAGGAATGAGTAAGGTGAGCACACAAGTCACCTCGCAAGGATCGAAAAAGGTGAGTACAAAAGTCAGCCTCATGTGGGAGTGTTTGAGAGTGAATCAAGGTGCGATAGATAGAGCACCCAAGTAAGCCTCATACAGGACGTATGAACGCGTGAATGAGAGTGAATGAGTACACTAAGTACAGCCATCCCTCCAGAAGTAATACCGAGAGGTAGTTCCTGGGAGGAACGATGGCGGAGCCCAATGGAGTTTAGTCGGTATTAATGGCAGCGTAACCATTCGAGCCCGACACGCCCCCAGTGCACCCGGTGCGGTAGATTGGACCCTACCAATAGCACGTGTACTGGGCTAGGACGTAAAGGTCTTCTCCATTGTAAAAAAGGGGGCAAAACTAAACCGATTTTGAATATCGGGGTATGAAAACACATCTACTTGATTCAAGAAATTCGATATTGAAAAAAAATTGTGAATTACCTCTATAATAAATCAATTATTTCTCAAAAATTAATATGTAAGTTTATTTCAAAAACAAAATAATGCGTTCATAGTGAAATTTTTCTAGAGTTCATGTAATTATCCCTTGGATTAGGCGTTGCATTCAATCGTGTGGTAAATGTTGATGATATATTAATACATAAAACATCAAGTAATTCACCTAGTAGTGAGATAAAAGATTTCTCATTTAATTATACTCGCGGCATCACCAAAAGCAATCGTATTTTTGAATCCCAAAGCTCTAGCGAAATTTTAGCTCTTTTGCAAGATTTAAGTTGTTTATACTGGTCCTGGCGTAAAAATTACTACTTACATTATTTATAATAAGGATGTAAGGATTCAATATATCGCATAATATACCTTTAAATATAAGGTCACGGCACTAAACATAATTTTCCAATTCTCACGCGCGTCTCTCCCTTTCTCACTCTCACTCATTCTCTCACTCTCTCTCTCCCTTCATTCGTGTTCCTGGTAACTGTCACGACTCACATATTTCTTGCTGTTTCTCAATCCATTTCTAAGTTGTGTGATAAGATCTTCTGCTAGTCTACTTTCTACTTCTGCCCAAGTCAGACGTACAATAGAACCAAGTGAACAACAACTAGCAACCTCTCGATCTAGTGTGCATTGTCTCGAGAACAAAGAAAACATTTAATTTATTCTTGCCGTCATGAGTAAAATTGACGAAAAAACTCTGCTCCGACCCAACACAGCGGTCGTTGACTTTAAATTCTGTTCAATAAGATTGAGTTTTCGTGAAATGGAATACCTGCTGAAGGTGAAGATGCAGCTTAAGCTCAAGGAGGTTATGTATCTCCAGTATCATCATCTTCGCAATGTAGTACTGATATCATTCAACACGTTAGCCAAAGCTGAACGTTTCGTTTCGCAGAACAACTTGAAGCACGTGGCTGAAAGTGATAAAGTTGGAATTAAGATTCCCGTGTATATAGAAAAAGACTATGTAGATGTAAAGCTACATGACCTATCACCATGTACCCCTCCTGATCTAGTTGCAGAATACATGTCGCAATACGGAGAAGTAGAATTTGTTACACCTGATACGTGGAGAAATTTCTTCCCTGGTACACTTAACGGTGTTCTTGTGGTGAGGATGCGGATTGAAAGACCTATCCCCTCCCACTTGACTATAAAACTTAAAACCCGCGAAGCTACTATTAATTAAACTACGTTATGCACCCATGAGGGGCAAACTCCTACGTGCAAGTATTATAATCAGACAGCACACCACGGACAACCTTGCGCGGAAGATACAGAGGAGAATGCATCTCAACCGATTGCCAACGAATCCACGGAAAACCAACCCAAAAAAGAGTTTTCAATACCAATACCCGAACCACAAACGGTTGCAAAATTTGTGGCAACTGTTCAGTCCATACTGACAACTGCAAAAGCAGCATCCAGCACCCCAAAAACCACTGTAAGCAATATCGGCGAAGAAGATAAAAACAATGCTGACGGATTTACACTGGTCACCCGTAGGGGTAATAAGCAGGAAAGAACATCTGATCGCGAGCACCAAGACACCTTTAACGATAGAAGAGAATTAAATGATCACCATGACGCAGCAGGCGAGCCGCGAAAGAAGGTCTCCGCTCGCAATAAAAAGTTGCGCGCACGAGATCCAACGGGTAATCAATAATATTTGCTCTTTTATTTTTATTTTTCACATATTGTAAACACATGAAAGATCCACGGCTCCGTTAAGCTACCGCAATAAGCCGTGTCAAATAAACGAAATAAAAAAAAAGATCTTCTGATAACCTGAAACATTTATTAATGCCCAATCATGTGTGCGATGTAATTGTGGAGGTTTGAGAAGACAATACTATTTTTTGTCTGCCGTTACTCTGTAAATAGATTTGTGCATTTTAGTGTATGAAAAAAAGCTTAATATTGCATCCTACTTGGTAAGTAAATTACCTTATAGTCCTGAGAAAATTTGCAAAATGGTTGTATTATGAGAAAACTATAACTATTTACAAATGTTCACACCCTCAAGATGAAAGGTGTATCCCTCCGAAACGTTGAACTATGAGTTGGTAGGCGACCAAAATTCATAAACTACATCAACTCCAATTTAATTCAGTTCTATTCAGAGCTTTTATATACACTATAATTAAGGAAATTCATGGTTCTCTACAAAAATATTTAATTTAACTGGGTAATATGGATGTTTGAAGATGAAAATTTTAATAAGAGACATTCCACATGCGTTATGTAATCTTTTCGTATCTGAATTGAATTTTAAATGAATCATATGCTCAAATATGTCATGTGAAAAGTAAGAACATCTTTTTTGTAAAGCTATTATTGAAAATATATATTCATTGTATTGGTATGAACTATTATGAAGAATAACGGATCAAAGCCCAAAAATATCCACGAATTAGATCCGGGAAAATAAGTCTCCTAAAGACCCCATTCTCGATGGAGGATACAAGTAGAATGTTTCTTCTAACTTATCGTTGTCCATTTTTGCTCTATACTAAGTAAATCAATTGATGTTTCAGTCGCAATTATTAGAGAGGCGTTGGATATACTGTGTACTGAAACATTTGATTTACATTTTTGTCATACACATTACTGTGTAACAACAAATGAACACTGAAAATTAGAACTATTTCTTTTTCGTAGTATTGGCTTGTATAGGACTCATTTATCCATATTTCCGGAACGAGAATTCCGAACGAAACAATATACACGCTATAAGGATGACTTCAAAGAGAGTACATTATTATCTACTGAATGCACGGCTTTTGTGCTATCGACATAGCCTAGAAACTTCACACTATTTACATCAATATAAATGAAAATTTTGAAAATTCTACCTGTCTCGTTCACGAATTGCATTCTTTCCCTGTCGCTCTCAGTTTAAGAGGTTTGAAAGCTTACCTTGTCTTACTTTACTATTTCCAATTGCGGATATTTACGTATTCTGCAGAAAAATCTTTTTTTTGGGAATATGTAACCAAAATGACAACTTTGAATTCCAAAACAAATTGAACGTTTTAGGTTCCTGAAAACTAATTAAGGTTCATCGATAAAGTAGAAACACCAGATAATCGTAAACGACGCCGCCAAGAAAAGAACAACAAAAACAAAAAGGTTAAAACAAAAAAGAATGAATTTTTAGAAAGTTGATTGCATATTAATTTGCCATTTTTCAGATGATGGGATTATCAAAAACAATTTATAACTTTCTGATACAATAGTTCTGAAATTCTTACAATCCGGTTTATTCATTTACTTTATTCAAAAATGGTTTTTAATTTCATTTTAAATAGTCAATTTTTCAGTTTCTTCATTTCATGGATTTTATTCGTCTTGTTTATTTTATTCATTTTTAATATTTGACTAGTTTTAAGTATATGATTTTTGCATTTTAATTATTTATTTCATTCAGCATTCTTTTTATTCATTTTGTTTATTTATTCATTACATTCTTTGGATTTACTCTGATCAGTTTATTTTTTTTGTACATTTTATTCATATCATTCATTTAACTTATTTTATTCATTGTTTTTCTTCTATGCATTCTCTTTGCTTTTTTCAGTTCATTCATGTTTTTAGTTTCTCCATTTTAATAATTTGACTATTTTTCAGATTTATTCATTTCATTCAAATTATGTATTTGACACAATTTATTTTTTTCAATTTATTTAGAACTTTTTAACATCGCCTTATTTTTCATTTTAATCAATTCATTTTCTTCTTCTTTTTATTCATTTAATCAATTCTATTCGTTTCGGTTGTTCGATTCGTTTGTTTTTTTTTTCATTTTATTCAATTCATTTACTCTTTTATTAGTTTTATTTTTTCATTCATTCCAAATATTTTATTCATTTTATACATTTCATTCATTTGATTCATTGTTTTCACTGGATTCATTAAATTCGTTCTATCCATTTGATTTGTTTCATAGGATTCATTTGATTTAACTGATTCGTTTGATTCATTTTGTTCATTTCTTTAATTTTAATATTTCATAATCAGTCATTCCACCTTTTTATTTTATTCAATTTGTAAGTTTGAGTCAATTTAATTTATTTAATTAATTTTATAAATATTTTTATATAATGACTAATTTTTCATTGAATGAGCTAATCCAATTTGATTTATGTATTTTATTAATTTGATTTATGCAAATCAAATGATATGATTTATACAAATGTACTCATTTTATGAATTTGAAAACATATTGTTTTGCATTTTTTGCTTTTTTTATTTGGTTCGTTTTATTGATTTTCTATATTCTATTCAGTTTATTTGAGGTTTTATTTGTGCAGGACCAGAAACTGCAAACTAATAAAAGAGTTCTGCATGTGTAAGAAATGTCTCATCTCACTGCTAGGTGGATTAGGTTGGTTTTTTTTAGTGAATTCTGCCTAAATCAAAAGTTTTAGCAGTTTAAAAACGTTGTTGATTATAATTATGGGCATGTAGGGCAACCCCTACATGCCCATAATTATAATCAACATGTGCGCTACTCATGCCTTAATAAAAATAGACCGATTTTAAACAAGCCTATTTTGGAGATGTGCAATTTGTTTATTCGTTCATTCGATGTGCATTCGTTCTGCATCTTTTATTTGAGATAAGTTTTTTTTAGGTATTTACAATAGACTAAAATGTTGATCGAGTTCTATCAGCTTCCAGAGTAATTCTACAACATCAAAAAATTCAAACATTTGCTCTCTTACCACCTGAGGCTGTCACCACCAAAAAGTTATTTTCGTAAAGGATACTTTAGCATGATAATTTATGCCCAACGTTCATTATGCCAAACGAATATTATGCCTAACGTTCATTATGCCAAGCGTCTTTATGCCTAACGTCTATTATGCCTAACGTACGTATGCCAAACGTCCGTATGCCTGACGTATTTATGCCTATTGAGATACACCCCTGCTCGCTGTATAATTTCATCCCTGAACAGGAAGTTACTAAATTTTTAAAAGTAGGTAATTCAAAACCCTCAAGGCTTTGAACCCCTAAAACCATCCCTTGCGCACGGGTCTGGTTCGGTTTATGAATCTGTATGATTTTCTCTGGCTATCGCAATATTTTAATACATCGTCGCTGTTGTGCTATCTTATGACAAGCGCCATTTTGCACATTTCGAGAAAAACGATTTTTAAAGTTTGAGATTGAATATCTTGAAACTTATAAATGGTATAAACAATTCAAAGAAAACAAATGATGCTTCTATCTATTCTGCATTAATCTCTCAAATATTACGAAAATCGGTTAACTAAATTGCGAATTTTCTTTAAAAATGTAAACAAAAGTCGGTCTCACACGTATCATAGGTGTGTATTGATGACAAAATTTGTATGGCGTGTCATAATCGTGCATGGAAAATTTTCCATAGGAAAAAATCATCAATTTTTAACTTTTATTCATATCTTTGGCTTCATTTGGTCTATAAACAATCGGTGAGATGCATTTTGAAGGAAATGAGTCAGGGAATCTAGAAAAAATAGTTATTTTTGGTTACAGTGATGCCAAATATGCTATATTTCCAGTTTAAAACTTAAATTGCATTTTTCTCACAGTTCGTGCATTTTTGTTTCGAAAATGATTATGCCATTGTGTTTATCAGATAGTTTTACATATAAAAACATCTCATACATAAAGATAATTTGAGCGAATCCCCAGACACAGTCATTTGAAGCAAAAAATTAAAAATTTCTCATCACGTTTCTCGCTATATCTCAGTAACCAAGCAGAATATCAAAATTCTGTAAACGCCACTTTGTAGAGATTTTTTGGACAAGTAATGTGGCATATCTAACTCAGTTTACCCCAAAATGGCGTTTGTCATAAGATAGCACAACAGCGACGACATGTGCTATTTTTTTTGTTTGGTTACTGTATTTTAAACAGCAAAAATATCTGAGAACATTCTATACGAAAAGTACATACACTGAAAAAAATGTTGTGTCATTTTTCACAGATACAAAAATTTTTGTTAAAAATTTTAATTGCGAAAACCCATTTTTTTAGTTTATTGGTTTATTATATATTGTTAACAGAAACCTAAAGGGAAAAGAAACATTTAAATGTTGTTGCATAATGGAGAACTTATCGGTAAAAAGTTTTTCTAAAATTAACTATACATGTTATAAATTTCATACTAATTGACATGCAAAAGTGTAATTTTACTATTATGATTCTAAGTATCATTTAAAATTAAAATGCATTTAACAAAAATCTTTCAAAATGCTATAGTTTTCGAGATATTTGAAATTTTGCTACAACAAAAATTATTAATTCATGTTATAATATCCTTTTTAAAAGTTAGTCGCCTTTCCCTGTCATAAAATGTCAAAAATCTAATGTTTGTCATTTAAAAGATGTAAAAGAAACTTTTTCAGTGTAATTGGATCATCGAGCAGCTTCCAATGAAAAAGTTTTCCTAACAACAAATTTTGATATATTTTATAATTCATGCTATTCGCAGCCAACAATACAGCTTTCTTTTTGAATATGATTCAAATCACAATGCTCATAACAAAAATTTTCTGGAATGTGGTAGTTCTCGAGATATTTTAAATTTTGTTTTAACAACACAATTATTTTGTTTTAGTACGACCTTTTCATGAGCTATTCGAATTTTCCATCAACAAAAATTGGGTTTTCAAAAGACCCATAAAATATCCTGTAACTTACCTTGTGATATCATGGCGATATTGTAAACCTACACTACGCATTGCAGGTTTACATCTCGAAAACAATCGCATTTTGGAAGATTTTTATTTAATTTATTTTGATTTGAAATGATACATAGAATCGATTAGGCGGAGCAAAATTTTTCGCTAGGGTAATCGAGTCTGGCATCTATATTTGTTATTTTTTTGGAGATCATAAAAACCTAATTTGACATTTTTTAGTATTTTAGTCTCAAAGAGCTTTGCTGCAAAATAAAGAGTGTCAAATTATAAACACAATAATTGTTTTAAAAAATGTCGATACCATGTTTCTGGCGCTTTTTGGAACACGCATACTTAAGGGGGGCGTCTGGTGTAGAGGACAAAATAATCTCGACTTCGTTTTTATCCTCTTAATTGTTAGTATTGAACCTCTAGAAAGGTCTCCCGCGATCTCGGTGGCCACGCTGAACTTCTTTTGTTTTAAATAGCCATGCATTCCACGAGCGTATTTACTACAACACACGCAGATTTCAATCTATCGGCAACAATTTTCGAACAACTGACAGCTATAAAAATACAGTGTAAACATTACACTCTAAACTACTTCTACCCAAATTTTCAAGATACCCAAAGGGTCATTTTCTACAGCATTTTTTCTGTGATACAATTTGATGTGGGACACCATTAGTAGTGTTTTTTCTCGAAACCTCGTTTTTCAAATTGGCGATCACGATAACTCAAAAACTAATAAAGGAATTGACTTGATTTTTTTATGAACATGCCCAATATATGTAGCTTGTCGATGAACCACAGAAAATTGAATTTTTTTTTCTCCCTATTATTTTGAAGAAAAATGAGCGAGTTTTACAGTAAAATATAAGATTTTCGGTTTTCATGAAGCCATTTTCCGAAACTCGAAACTCTAAATAATTCGAAATAATTTAGTTATATTCCGTCTGTGGAACAAATAAATTTCAGCATCATTCTGATTAGTTGGCTGAAGAAATATCTGGAAATTCGATCTATTTTTGTTGAACAGTTTAGATAACTCACTATTCCTAACGATTGATTAGAACAAATTCTATCATTTCACCAGCACCAATCGAGATGTCCAAAGCGCATAAGCAAAAACAGCCGAATTACGTATTCGGTACGCTAATGGTTGCAAAACTCTCCAAACAAGCTACAAATTATCCAACCACAAAACTTCCACCATCCCATCACTTACCTTTCGACCAGCCCGCTCGACCAGTATCGTGGAAAAATAGGACCCAAACATCTGTATCGTGCCGATCACAATGGCAGACATATTGGCCGACAGCGACGATCCGGACTCGGCGAATACGGTCGCAGTGTAGTTCAGCATGGCGAAGCAACCGCAAAACTGATTGAATGCCATCAGGCAAATACCAATCAGAAGCGCTTTCCTAGCGTGAGGCGTCACTGAAAACAGAGCCCACGGAATACAGAATCGATTTGTACAGCTTGGTAAGTCAGTGCCACTTACCAAAGTCATCCCATGTAACGACGTCCTGCTTAATGGTTTGTTTTTCATCATTGAATGTGTCCTTTAGTTTGACCAATTCGAGTTTAAACTCGTTGGACACCTGCTGCGTTCCGGTTTGGTATCCGCGAAAAAAGCGGAGAGCCTTTTCTGATTGCTGAAATTATTGTCACGCTGGATGAAAAGCGCCACTCTACGATTACACGTCTCACCACATAGTCATTTTTCCTCATCAGATAGAACGGCGTATCCGGAATGAAAGCAAAGCTTGCCAGAAAAGCGATTGGGAACAGCATAACCACCCACGGAATGGTTGCGTAGGGAAGATAGTTACCCAGAATGTACATTATTAGAATGCCTAGATTACACGATAGAACCAGGGTGGAAGCCAACATGCCACGAATGCTGAAAACAACGCGTGTTATCCATAGGACTTATTAGTTTTCAGTAATAGTAACCTGTCCTCAGATATTTCTGCTATGAACATGGGAATAACTATGAAACAAACCCCGCCAGAAAATCCTCCAAAAAATCGCATCGCCATCAGATAGTAAGCATTATCCGCCACAATGACCATAGTCCAGCAAATCTGAAAATATGAAAATGTTTTCTATCTACAAACAAGTGTTTCATTCTAAAATTAGTAACAATTTGCGGAATTGATGCCAAACAGGCGGTTATCTTTCGACCACAACGATCTGCCATCCAGCCCGACACGAGCGTCCCAAGAAGCCCTCCAACGCACATTGCAGATCCGATCCATGATCCTTCTTCGGTTGTGATTGGTCCACTGGCAAGTGGCGTATCCTGAGACTGTAGGATAGGGAAGAAAGGCGATGTCCAGCCACATACAAATCCATAGTTAACCGACAACAGATTTACTAGCAGAAGAAAAAACTTCGTTGGTAATGATTCTGGTATAAGCTTCAGCTATACCTACAGCAAAATGTCGCCAAATACTGGTTTTGAGCACTGCTTACACTTTTCATTCTTCGTTCGTTTGTTAAAAAACTATTAAAACTGGACCCTAGCGTACTTGTTCCGATCACTGCGAACGTCAACTGCGGTTTCTCTCTAGTGGTCTACAAGCATTATCTTAAGTTAGCGGCACGAGTAAACAGGATTTAAAATGCACAAAAGCTTCGCAGGCAAACTTTAATGATTTATTCCCTTTAATCCGAGTAGGATGGATACTGAAAGCGACGCTAACATGACGGTCCCACCTTATCAGTTAAGTCGTCAACTTGCTACCGACTATTACACTTGAACCAGGGAGCAGGAGAACGTTTGAAATGGACACCATGTGGGTGATGGAAGATGACGGGGTATATTTAGAAAATTTAGCGGGTGTGAAATATTGCTGGAAATTTTCTGTCTGGCAAAAATAAACTTATTTGGAAAGTGAAGCGTTTACAAAGAGCACAATAATCTGTAGCGACAGTACACTGATAATATAAATTCGTAAATATAATTAAATCGATCATGCGATGTACGAATTCATTCGTTGTTTTCTGCAACGAAGTATTTTCGTGCATTGCAAATAATAGGTTTCGTTCATTTCATGAATAAGAATAGCCGCTTGCTGAACGAAAGCTTTCGTAAATTTTACACATTTAATGTATACTGCAGGAATGTTATCGTTGGTAACGACATTATTTTTCATGAATGAAACGAAATGTTTTGTTTATTTTTATAAACATTTGTGTATATTACGAACAATCTCGTTGGTCGCACGAATTCATTTCGATCATCTAAGAGAATTTTTCGTATTTAATAGCATATTATTTTGACATTGCTCCGGCAGAGAAAATATCAAACTTATTCATACAAAACCAACGAGCAGTTCGCGACGGCTCAACTGAATCCGTACTGCTTCGGATTCTGGATCAAATGGAAGCGAAAGAGGTTTAGGAAATCTTCCTGAAACCGGTGGACATGGATACGGCTACTAAATAGTCAGACCGAGACCGTCGTGAAGATCAACAATTATCTGACGTATATCAACAATGACTCCATATTCTACCTCTATTGAAACTCCTTTGACGTTGACGGTTTGACGAATGGTGTTCGTAAATATAATAAAGACTTTCGTATATAGCAGCGAACAATTCGTTTGCCGAATGAAGCCATTTCGTAATAAGCCAACGAAAGTCGTTTCGAGGATTTCACTAAAAACTCGTAATGAAAAATAAAAGTATTTCAATAGAACTACGAACGATTAATTATATGTACGAAAAATTCGTATATTTTATGAAAATTAATTAGTCACGATGTCACACTATTTCGCTGATAACTCGCCTTACACCGATTGGATTGTAGGTATCAACATCTTTGCTTCGTTCTTAAAAAGCAGATCAGTAAAATATCTGACTTGGAAAATGTAAAATACTCGCGTTAGAGCGAAGCGAAAAGTCGAATACAACGCACCCTTATTCACCCAACCATTTGAGCTAATGCGTTGAATAGAGATAGCAGACACTGCTCTAACTAATCTCGACAAACATATCAAATGATGCTTAGTGCAAATGAGAGCCTCTATTTGTTTACTTTCTCTTTCGATTATTGCAGCGACATCCTAAAACTTTTCTATATTGTTTCAGGATATCGGAAAATTTTGATTTCGGTTATATTAGCATAGCATATTATGCTAAGAGTTAAAGAACAAACTTATAAACGGTCGAGTTATTAGCGAAAGAGAAAGTAAACAAAGATAAACTGTCATTGGCGCTTAGGACCATTCGACATGTTTGGCTAGGAATGTGTTCAAATGGGTGGGATGCATAGAGGTGCTAAGATGAACTGGGCACAGTAACTCTACATTTTATTCAAACTGATTGTAGCAGGCTATAGAAAATTCAACTTTTTAACATAGTTGTAGAAGAGAGTATTTTTATAAATTTTGTAAAAGACATGTTGTCTCTATTACTCACAGAAGTTAAGTTATGAGATGTTTTCTATGATGAAGTCATTAAATTCTTATTTTTACTTATAAGATTTTTGTTCCTAATTTTTGCTTTCACAATTGGCGAAGGTATTTTCCGAAGGGACTATATTGCTGTGAATAGGGGAGCCCGGGATTAGTTGGCGGTTGGGGTAAGTTGGCGGAATCCCTTTTTCTCTGTTTCTATTAGACATATAGCGCTGCCTCTTCTTGTGTACCTCAAGTTATGTGAAACCCGTTATCCAATGTGTTTTTGTTGCAAAACGATTTGTTTGGTGGAAGTTGTGGGTGATATTGTGTTTTCGACCATACCAAGTAAATTTTCTAAATTTTAAATACTTTGCGTTATTTAGCGTGATTTTCAATCTATTTCCTGAATGATTATATTTTTCGATACCGCGTGAAACGAGCTTTCAGTATCCGTATAGATATTACAACTATTCACAAACAAAAGTTATTTTTTAAAAAGTTTTAAAATATGCGGTTGGGGTAAGTTGGCGGTGCTGTACGTGGGGCAAGTTGGCGGCACTATTTACAGTGCAAAAAAGTCATCAAAAAATTTTATTTCTAAAAAAAAAAATTAAAAAAAAATCTTTTTCTTGTGTATCTCGCCAATGTAGGAGACATTTATTCCGGCCAATTGCATGAAGAATTTCGAAAATTTGCTTTTGAATAGGGAGTATGCGTCAAAGTCAAAATGCCGGGGTATTGAAACTGAAATATAATAGCAAATGTCGGTTAATATACAGTTTTCTCGAAAAGACATTCAACATGTTCCAAAAGGACCCTTGAAGTAATTGAATCTCCATTTGATTGCTTAGTTTTTGGCGTATCATCACATACCGCCAACTTACCCCGGGGCCGAGGTAAATTGGCGAGTTTCCCGCGTCACATATTTTTGTCTATAAAATTGGAGTCAATACATCAAACACTTTAAAAAAATCAGCGATGTTGCCAAAAGTCTGCTCTTTCAAGCCCCGTGTTCTATTTTGCAAGATCTACTTAGTAAAGAGTGTTATGGCTAATTTTGATTTGATTTTAGCCTGTTTTTGAACCCGTAAAACTGCACTATGGGCAAAACATAATAATTATGTTATGAATTATTATGACAGGACTGTGTTTTACGTATAAAACGAAGGTAAAACCGTTTCTCTGTAATTACCCCTTCAAAAGCTATACAATGTTGAAATTTGTTTGGCTGGCCCTCCTGAAGTCGCGTGAATGGCTTACTGAACGAGTAGGCGCTTGTGTTCACAGACGCTTTCGCTCGATTTTCTAAGTGGCGCGCACTCTGTGAAGTAGCTCGGCTGCCGGAAGGTTCACACTAGGGTTTCTAGTACCAACCCTTTCTGACAAAAGCCGGTTCCACGGTACTGACGCCCTCAGATTAGTAGTACTGGTGAAATACCTATACTCGAATATTTTCTTCAAAAACAGCGACAAATACTCCAGTGTGAAATTAAACGTTCAAAATCTTGATTTTATTGATGCACTTCTATGTGCTTAACAAATACTCTGATCAACAATAGGACTAACAAGTATTCTAATCAAGAAAGCACTCTCACTTACTTTGGAATAGTATCTCGCCAATTGGTAGAAGATTTTTACATTTCTTACAAAAGAAATGTATAGAATTCGCTCCAGCTTTGAAAAGTTTTTCCGAGGCTCGGAGATCCGAGTATCATATACCACTCGACTCAGCTCGACAAATCGAGAAGAATGTTAGCACTCAGCATCATTTTCTCAGACCCTCTCTCTCCATTCATGTTCGTGGCCACTGTCACGACTCACATCTACCCTACTTTTTCTCTAGTCATTTCTAAGTTGTGTCACAAGATCCTCAACTAATCTGAAATAATTGGAAATGCCTAAGCAAATTTGATACTTGAGATATAATTGTGTAGGTTTAGGAACAATTTTTATCGGCTGTTTTCCTATAAATAGTTTGGTTTTCATTTTAGTGTAGAGCAGAACCACCCGCGGTAACAAACTTAATATTACATTCCACTTAAGGGATTATATACAAAGTTGGAACGAAAAAAATCGAAAAATTTTTTATTCAATATTCTGAAAGTACAAAACATACTTTTGAAAATATCTGTTTTTTTTTGTAAATTTTGAACACCATAAAACTAATTTTTTTGGTGAACATGTTTTTTTTTGCAGGAAATAAAATTATTGGGAAACCAATCTGTTCAAGTACACCGCAATACATTTTTCTTCAATAATCATTTTATTTTTTTGATTTCTGTTGAGTGGTTCGGCTTGGAGAGCGTTCACCGCAAAACTCTGCCAAAAAACACGCTTGGGGGGATAGGCCATAACTCCACCAAACTTGAATATTTTTTTCAATTCAACCTGTTTTTTATAACTTCGATTGTACTACTAACGAACTGTCTTTCGCTTTTTCAAATAAAATGTGCATAAGACATTTTTAAAAAATCTCGCGCATAGCTCACTTTTTCGCCACAACTTAAAAAAGACAATCTCTCTAGTTCTGACAACATCTGAAAATATTTGTTTTATATGAAAACTATAACTTATATGAAAACTATAACTTATTTATGGAGAGTACAAAAATCGAAAACTACATTAACGCCAATTTAATTAAATTCTATACTGAGTGTTTATATATATAGGGGAGACTGAGAATACTTGATCCTCTTTCTCTTTTTTAATCTAACTCCGTGAAATGGCAAAAAATAAAGTATTGTTTGAACTTTTATGTTATTTCTAGGGAGGACTAATAATCATAAAAAATACATGGAAATCTTAGTTCTTTAATTTGAGGACACTCAATTACTCGTTGAAAACATGTTTAAACGAGCATGTAGGGTAATGAGCCTATTTTTGCCTTGTTTCTATTATCACCTGAAGCTTTTCGTTAGACTAGCGTCATCTTCGCTCAACGCATTGGCTCAAATGATAGCGCGATGATTTAGGCACCCGATTCGAGTTTTCGCTGTGATCAAACAGAAGAATTTCGCTGTTATCATACCACTTTTGTTATTATTTTGGAACATAACAAAAGCTCTGAATTAATGATGTGAATTTTGTTCTGTTCATTGGTGTATGTATATGTGTATGGGGAAGGGGATAAAATGCCAGCGAATTTGTGGGATCAAATGAACCCATCCCGGATCAGAAGAGCGTGACAAAACAATAACACTATTATAACTATGGTTGATATATATAACAACTGGAGTTATATTCAGATAACGGATTTGAAGGTGGATTGCGGACAGTTTACTATACTATCAATATTATAACATAATCTATTATGAGACCATCAATTTATGAATTGATCGTTTGTTACTAGGTCACTGTCATTAGATGGTTATATCTAATACAGTTGTCTCACAGAATACCTATATACTTTTGGAAAAACTTATATCTCATTTAATTTTAACTTTGATAAAATCATATCAAATTTTGTTACAATTTTGTTATAATAAGCCCGGTGTTTGTTTTATTTTTTGTTATTTTAACAACTAACCAGCCGGCTTTATAACAGGTTCTGTTCCAAAATATTATTGAAATAAATAACTCCAGGTGTTATAAATCAGTTATGTCCTTCTGATCGGGTCCCATCTACTTCATCAAACTTAAATAAAAATATAGTTGAACAATAGATCAGCTCAATCATAACGTGTTCATATACTTGACCTTCTCCTGGAATGCTCTGTGTAAAAGTATAGCATGTAGTGGGTAATTTTAACAATTCTGTAAAAGTTTGAAAATTTATGATTAGATAGATCTATTCTTCTTTCTAGTGTATGCGATTAAAGTTTTCTGATCCGCTTTTGAGTTACGATGAGGGGGTTAAGTCTTCTCGGAGATCAACTCTTCTCAGTCGCTCCTACAATAAGCAAGGAAACTGGGTCATATGGATGTTTAAAGGTGAAAATTTTTGAAAAGTGACATTTCACGATCGTTTTTTCAACTTTTCGTATCTCTACTGAATTTTGAATGAAAAATATGTTTAAATGTATCATTTGGAAATTCAGAACCTTTTTTGGAATGCAATTATTGAAAAAGCATATTCTATTGGAGTAATGAAATATTGGAGCGAACTTTTATGAAAAATTACGGATCTTTGTCCAAAAACTATCCATAAATTAGATCCGAGAAAAAAGCCACACAAAGATGTCTTGAGCTCTCGATGGGAGATGCAATGAGGGATTCCATGAGAAACTGGCCGACCACAAAATATGACCATATTCGATACGAACGCAACTTTGAAATTGTGTTCGGTTTATGAATTATTTTTCCTGACAATTGCAATATTTTGATACAAGAACAATTTTTAAGAAGTTAAATTCAAATTTTATTTGTTCGATTACTGTAGGGAATGAATATTTATGTACGAAAAATATATACACTGAAAAAAATGTTGTGTCATTTTTCACAAAAACAAAAGTTTGTGTTAAAAATTTTAATTGCAAAAAGACCAATTTTTCCTATTTTTTATATCTTTGAAACAAAAAGCTAAAGAGAAAAGAAATATTTTGTATGTGATTGTATAATGGAGAACTTGTCGGTAAAAAAGTTTTTCGAACAATAACTTCATACATGTTTTAAATTTCATACTAATTGACATACAAAACTGCAATTTTATTACAGAAAATAATTTCTAGTATTATTCTAAATCTAAATAGGTTTAACAAAAATCTTCCAAAATGCGATATGCCCTTTTTAAAAGTCATTCGCGTTACCCCATCATAAAATGTCAAAAATCTAATGTTTATCATTTCAAAGACGCAAAAGAAACTTTTTCAGTGTATTTGGATCATGGAGAAGCTTTCAATAAACAAGTTTTCCTAACAACAACTTTTGACATATTTTTATAATTCATACTATTTGCAGTCAAAAATAAAATTTTCTTTTTGAATGTCGCTAAAATTTCTAAATGCTATTTCAAATCAAAATGCTAATAATAAAAATTGTCTGAAATGTAGTAGTTCTCGATATATTTCAAATTTCGTTTTAACAACACAATTCCGTTTTCTTACGACCTTTCCAGAAGTTATTCGCGTTTCTCCATCAACAATAATAAGTTTTTTCGAAAGGCACATAACATTTTCTGTAACTTTCTCTTTGACATCAAGGTGATATTGTAAACCATTTGAAAGCTATACGAAAACAACTCAAATATGATCGAACTATTTAGTTCAATCATAAGACCCTATGGTTGAATAGCACATTTTGATTTAAAATTAGACTTAGAATTATATTCTGTAATAAAATTAGAGTTTTATATTAGTATGAAATTTAAAAACATGTATAAAGTTATTGTTAGAAAAACTTTTTTATCGATAAGTTCTCCTTCATACAACCACATTCAAAACATTTATTTTCTCTTGAGGTTTTTAGTGACAAAATATAAAAAATTATAAAAATGGGGTTTTTACAATTTAAATTTTAAACAAAAAATTTTGTTTTTGTGAAAATTGACACAACATTTTTTTCAGTGTATATTTTTTCGTACATATACATTCTATGAAACTCGTTCTCAGAAAGTTTTGCTGTATAAAATACAGTAATCGAGCAAAAAAAAATGAAATTAATGCACGTGGAAATGTTTGCGCCCTTTTAAAAAATTACTCTTGAGTCAAAATAATCTTACTGATTGTGGAAAATGTTTAGTCTTCCATGCCGATGAAATGTGTAAAATTTCATAGGAATCTGAGATGGTCGGTTAGTATTTTAATTATTTTCGGACGGATCTTCGTGGAATTCCTCAACTATATTTATTTCATCCAGAATAATAATTTTTTAATATCGTTTACGTTTCATTTTGATAATTTCATTTAATTTATTTTTCCTATTATTCACTTGATAATTTTTTTCATTTTGTTTATTTTAAAAATTCTATTCGTTTAATTGATTTTAATAACCCCTGCATGTCCATGTTCTTTATAAAAAAAACAACGTTTTCACATAGCTACAACTTTGGCGTTAGGCAAGATTTCCTAACAAAAACAAGTAATACTAATTACTGTCATTAATACCTTTTTATTGAGCATTAACATCTGAAAGAATCATCCGTGGAACTGATGTTATTCCACTGGAGCAGTGTTGCCAGAGCCATTTGAAGTTATCATTGAAAACATAATTTTTGATATATATTCGTTGTCTAAAAATATTTATGAAAACTGATAAGTCTCATCAATTTAGACTGTCTTTGACTACCTTTGAACTATTGAAGACTTTGCAGGAGATGTGTACTGATGATCAGAAGGTAAAAATTGAGCAGCTCATGGCACTGCCAGAGAAGCACTTATTATTTCGCGTTTCCTTACTCCAACACTTTTAAGGAGCTGTATATGAGCTATAAAAAAGTTGGGCATGAAAGAGTAGATTTCCTTCATATTATTTGTTTTGTTTGCTTTGATGATTTTATTATTTTAAATTTTGTTAATTGTTTTGTTTTATTCATATTATTTATTTTGTTGATTTTGTTAGTTTTGTTTATTTTACTTATTTTTTTTATTTTTTCAGTTCGTAAGTTTTCTTCAGTTTTTTTCATTTTATTAATTCTCTTCAGTCATTCTTTTTATTCATTTCATCCAATTTGTTAGCTTGAAACAATTTAATTTATTTTAGTGATTTTATAACTTTTAGTATTGCCCAATTTTCATTTCAGTTGAACTAATTTCATTAATTTATTTTATGAATTTGATTTATATTAATCATTTTACCCATTTCATGAATTTGATAACTTTTTTACTAGAACTTACTGTTTTCTAGAATTTAACAGCGGCGTAGCTAGGGGTATAAGGCCAGGAGTCATTCATACCCCCTCAGCTCACAAAAATTGCTGGTGGTTCTGATTTTACCAGAAAGTGAAAGTAACGTTTCATTAGTAATAAATAGAAAGTTACTATCTTCAACAAAGTTGTAAAGTATTAGGCATTTGATTAAGGCACTTCAATGTAAAATTCGTTTCAATCACATGTAAAATGGTAACTTTAAGGCAGGAATCGGAATATATTGGCTTTAATGGCACGTTCCCCGTATGTAGTCGGGGATTTGTGCCTTGATTCCTGAACTTCAAGGCAACTTTCGACAAACCAAACTGACAGAGGCGATATTTTACTAAATCTTGCAATATTGATTATTTCGTTTAACATTGTTATTTAATACCGGAACTGTATCTGTTTTATTTTCCTAAAACAAAAAATAATAATTTTTGCAGGTTTTGATTTTTGTCAATTTAAATGTCCGAATAATTGGTCAAAAGTACTAAACATCTAACATCATATCCTGCTGAAGTGCATTTAACCCTGTTGAAGCAACACAGTGCGCGTCGTGCAAAACGTTTTCAAATTCAGATGAAATTGTCTTAGAGCTTCAGGCGGTTTCTTATATGTAGTTAAAATGGTCATCAGTTTAATTGACTCCAAAAATAGATAATGATATATGAAAACGACATATTTTAGAATTAAAAATACATTACTTATAAAAGAAAAATACTAAAGACTCTGTACCTGCAAGTAATGTTGGTTTTCGAACTCGTTAAAGATCTGGCATGCTGCCTTACCGGGGTTCTGTCGCCTAGGTCCATTACATTTTTTTCTTTCGTAAAATCATGTTACGTAACCCTAGCTTACTTCCCTTCCTCTACATGTTAAAACATGTACCGGTCATGAAGATAACGAAATTCTGTGCATCTTATACCTAAAATTAGCATAAACAATTATTTATTTATAAATACGTTTTACGTCGTTGAAATGACAAAAGGTACTTCATTACTTTCAAAAGTTTATAATAATTTTTTATTTCAGTTCACAACAAAGGGCTGTATGGTCGTAATTATTAGAAAAACTCTAGTAAGAGAACTGCGGAGAGAAAAACAGCATTTTTGGCAAGGTATGCCCCGGCATTGTATGGCAACACGTCCAATGTTATAAGGATAGGCAATGTTCGATTGGATTCGTTTTTTGACAGCTAAACGCGAATCCAATCGATCCAAAATGGAGTCTCCGCAGTTCTCTTTCTAGAGTTTTTCTAGTAATTATGAACTATGTTTCGCACACACAAAATTAACAAAGTTTGTCTTATTCTCATCCACAAGAAATAGAACGTCCCCTTAAAGCCGGACTGACACCTCTTTCTCTTCGTTTTATTATTTCAAATCATTTTCCAAAATGGGTTAGTAGCCAGTAGTCACCTCGTATACGAATTCGATTGACTGCACTTCAAAATCCGACATGGTGGTTCCCTCTGGAGATCACTAGCAACTATCGCCGAGCGTCAAACGCACAAGCGTATGCTTCAGTATAGTTTCACTTTGCTCCACACGCTTAGAAATTGCACGAAAGATAAATACTATGAACGATCCTCTCATCATAGTGGATATTCAACTTCACATCCAATAAGTATGTAGGGTGATCGTACCAATTTGTGGTTATACGCATGTTACATCGGACTAAAGACTCAAACGTTTCCATTATTTCTTAGGATCGATGCCATTTAGACTTGTTTTGAGCAATGTCGAATTGAAGCAAAATTAGAATATAAGTTGTAACGGATCCGACTATCTGCAAATATACAAACCAGTTGGAAAGTTTGTTCATCCTTACCCGTTTGTAACTTACATTGAACATCAATCCATGATCGATGCTGAATAATCCACACGCAGTAAAATCCACCTGTTGCTGTAATAGTTGCAACGAGAATATCTTAACCTGAAACAACATTCAAAATACCCACGTTTTGATTACAGCTTTTATCGGTGCCAATTTTGTTGAAATCGACCAAACCAGTCAAGGAAGATACTTACAATTGTTTTGGTTGTAGTGCAATTTGTGTTCATTCCTAGGCCATGTATTAAGGAACCAATGCGTGAGGCCTTTGATTAAAGATATATGTATGATAAGATACAATAGATAAAAAGTTAGAAATCTTTCATTACAATCTAGAAGCTGAATTTAGAATTTTTTTATTGTATAAAAAAGTGTCGAACGAGTTGTGGGAGTACACTATGTAGGTAAAAGAGCCCGGCTGTGAAGTACGGTAAATGATATTAAGTGGGACTATTGAGAAACTGATTCAGATCGGGGGACTATTTGAAAAATATGCAATAAGACATATTATTAAGAAGTGTCATTTACTGCACAATTTAACATATTTCAATCAATCTTCCATGGTTACAGATAACTAGAAATTTTTCTAAAACTCCAAATTTTACGAAACCCAATTTTTTTTCTTGTACATTATGACGTCTTGAGTTAGCTTTATTGAACAACCGTAATCCAATAGCTACTCCGTTATCGACCTGGACTAGCTGAAGTTGCAGCGAAACATCTTTCAATGTGCAGCTCCTGGCAATTCTAAAGTGTTATTGATCAATACCGGTGCTGGCCAGGCCCGAACGTAGATCGCGGAAGGAAAGGAATGTTAGTCCGATACTTGCTTTTACCGGAGGCTGTATATACTACTGCGCACTCCACAAGCATCACGGGAGAAGGATATTTGTTAGAAAGTATAGAAGTTGGATTCTACTTCTTCATTATCGATGCCAGAGAGGTGAGACTCCACTATCTGGACTGTAGATATCGATCCATCAACTCATGGACCAGGGACGAACGGCTTTACTTCCCTTCCGAAGGAAGACGTGACCACAGATTTTTTCACTTCAGAAAAATCTCAACGATCTCGGCTGGGATTGAGCCCAGACCAACTGTAATGAGTGGCGGTCACGCTTACCACTCAACCACCGACGCCATCATGACGACTTACATGACGTCGCACAGTGGGACGGAATAAAAAAAAATCGGACATTGATATTTGCGACGAAACTATTGGTTATGGCACTTAGATGTCTTCGGAAAGGTATCTTTATTTTTTAAGTAGTTTTATATAATGTTGGAAAATTTTGATTTAAGGGGCATATACGCAGATAAAAAAAACTTTGCAAGTCGTTGCCAAAGTTGATTGTCATGTATGGAAAGTTTGTAGACGAAATGATTTTATGAAACATTGTTGAAGTAGCAAAATCGCTATCTGTTAAGCGAAAAAAGTTATTGGGTGAAATTGAAGTACATGTCGGAATATCCCCTTAAAAAGTGTTTATTACTGTAACTTTTTTATTTGAATTTTTTACAGTTTTTCAATGTTCTAGAAAGTTGTAGATGCTTTTAAAACACACCTTTTTGCGGAATGGACCAATTCGCTAGCTCTTCGTTTTTAGGATGCATACCTGTTTTTTTGTTGTTTTGGGATAACTTTAAGGGGTTATGGTTTGTAGAGTAGCTGGTAGTAGCAGCTAAATTTATTTATTTGTTGTTCAGCAAGAAATGCCCTATTGATAGGGGGATTTAAACGGATCCTTGGAATAATGTGGGGTGAAATTGACTAGTTTTTCAATAAATTATTTGTATTTTGAAGCATGAAAAATAAACTATTATGCCAAATAATAAACATTTGAAATATTATAGTCTATTCAATATATTCCAACATTCAAAGTTTTTGTTTTTGTTATTAACATGCTCATAAGCCATCAGTGTCCTGCCAATAATCTTCTTTTTGCTCAACCGGGAGAGCAAAATAACCATATCATTACTGTATCTATCCCTATATATCTACTATATAACTAACCCATTCCGAATTTACGTATATCGGTGAGGTTATAGAGAATTTATCTAAAACGGAAGTCGCCATCTTAATCCTCAAAACGGCTTCGATTTTTGGCGCTAAATCGTATTCAAAGTTGGCAGCAAGCTCTCAGATTTTAATGAAACTTTCTGTACATGAAGACTCTGTCACAAAAAGCCACTTTGCATATTTTATTTTCCCAAAAATAATCTGGACTGTCTTTTTTGTCTTTATTTAGGACCCTTTAACTATTGTCATTCGGGTCCTTCGAGTATTCGGTTTGAAATGTATTTACATGCCATTGAATCTAAATTTTTCCGTAGATATTTGCTTCTTTAAGGAATTGTATCACTTTCTTTGTTCTCTCGTAGTCGTCTGCTAGTGCTTCTCTTATGTTGGGTTCCATTCCAACTTTTCTGCGTTCCTCGTCTAGTCCTGGACATTTTGCGATGATGTGTTTGACCGTTAATATTTCGTTGCAGAAACCACACAGGGGTTTCTCCTTCTTCTCCAATAAGTGTCCATGCGTTAGGACGGTATGTCCTATTCGTAGTCTTGTCATAATCACGCTTTCCTTTCTCGTTCTGCCAATGGTTGCTTCGTACGGTTGTATGCTATTTTTCACTTCTCTGAGTTTGTTGTTCGTTGCAGCGTTCTATTGATTCCATTGACTTGGCCTTTCACAAGTGCTTTGATCTCCTTCATATCAACCCTCTTGTCGAATACATCTTCCTCCTCCAGTGCCTATTTCGCTTCTCGGTCAGCCTGTTCATTTCCAGGGATGCCCTTTTGTCCAGGGACCCAGAAAATTACCACCTCTGTGGTAATTTTCTGGTCTTTTTGGTAGCTTCAATGTATAGCTGATCTATTTCATCCCTCCATCTGCTCTGAACTTTCAGCCTTTTTAGATTTGATATTACGCTTAATGAGTCTGTATATATTAAATAGGCCCCCACTTTATTTTGCTTTGCCGCCCAAGAGAGCGCCTTTTGAACTGCGTAACTTTCTGCGCTGTAAATACTGCATACGTTGTTTAATCTTCTTCTAATCACTGTATCACCACTAATTACACTAAACCCACATCTGTTGTCTTTTTTGGAACCATCGGTATATATTTCACTGTGTACACTGTATTTCAAACTTTTCTTAACGACGAATAACTTTTTTATCTCTGTAGCACTAGCACCACGCTGCGCTGCTGCTAGTAGGCTTGTATCGGTAGGAATTGCTTTCCTCTCTCATAGGGGACTTGTTGGACGAACATACATTACAAGCGGTGGTAGTCTGAAATCTAATACTGCTAATATTCTGCTTTCTCGTTCTCTTGCTGTACATTGTACTGAATGTTCGTTTCCAGCCCAGAGTTCTCCTGAGCTGGGTTCGCTGCTGCCCGCTGAAGATTCTGTGTAGTCGTTATCAGTAATGGTGTTGTTTGTTTGCTCTTTGCTCTACATTGCTGCTTTCCTAGCTGCGTACAAAGCAGTTCTTTGATCGATGAACGTTCTCAAACTAGCAATCCCAGTTTCTGCCTGTAAGCTTGCAATAGGACTTGTATGAAATGCACCGCATATGGCTCTTAATCCTCGATTATGAACTGTTTCCAGTCGTTTTAGTTTACGATCATCAGCTGCTGAACTGATAGGGGCTGCATATAACAGTTTTTCTAGAACTGTTGATCGATATAGCTTTATCAGAGTTGTTCTGTCTCCTCCCATTCTCTGGCTGCCACGCTTCGAATGAATTGAACACTTTGTAGACATACGGCTCGCAGTTCTTCGATGTTCTTACTTCAGCCACTCGTCGAAGATGACACCGAGGCATTTGTGTGTAGTTTTTCTGGTGATGTTTTTACATTTCTTATAAAAGAAATGTATAGAATTCGCTCAAACTTTCAAGATTTTTTCCGAGGCCCGGAGGGCCGAGTCTTATATACCAATCGACTCAGCTCGACGATTTGGGACAATGTCTGTGTGTGTGTGTGTGTGTCTGTGTGTGTGTGTATGTAACGGACAAATTCTCATTCGTGTTTCTCAGCAATGGCTGAACCGATCTTATCCAAACCAATTTTAAATTAAAGAACTAAAAAACAGTATGAACGCTATTAATTTGTTTTTGATTCTGATGTTTAGTTTCCGAGATATGAATGTTTGAATGCGTAAAAATGGCGTTTTTTGCAGTTTTTTTGAATTATCTGCCGAAATTGACAATATAGATTAACAGTTTATATGTTTTTAGACAGCTTTAACGAATACCTTTCGATCAAGCTATAGATTGTTGAAATCGGACTATTATCAAAAGAGATATTTAACATTAAACGCGGACCAAAGATTTTTTATCATTTACCATTTCCAGAAATATGACCAAAACATGTAATCTATTATTAACGCCAAAACGGCTTATTTTAGGTCAATAGTATCTTCGGAGAATTTAATGGAGGCAATATGCTCTTTCTTTTGGTATTGTGCTTTTGCTGATTAATCCCCCTATAAGTGAGATATTTTCACACTTTTTCGTGGAAGTGATTATATCGAAATGATGTCTTCAGCAAATTTGTAGCTCTTACTTTTGCGAGTAACTTTACTGAAGACTTCAAATATTTATTTTGAATACTTTAAAAGTTATGGCTTGTTGTTTGTGGATTACTCTTTGTCGCCTATTTATTTTTCAATATAGTAATAATCCATTGAAATAAGCCAAACATTATTTCGAAACACGAATTTTGTATTTCATTTTTCTATCTACAACCGCTAGAAATAATCACCGAACACTTCCAAGTTGTCTGGAAGGAACTTTATAACTTATCAGTGCAAAAATGTTCATTTGTGCGAACCTTCTGACTGCAATTTTTCTAACTTATAACCATCGGATCGATCTGAAACATATCGGAAAATGAAAAACGAAATAAATAACTCCAAGCAACGGCGTAGCCAAGAGAAGGTTTTGGGGTTTTACACCATACAACCCCACACCTCCCCCACCCAAAAAAAATATTGGATTGAAGTTGAAAATTTATTGATGCAGACTGATTTAATTCAATATTACAATAACAATTATCTGATCCGTAGATTGATAATCTGTTGTTGTAAACATCATGAGGACTTTTGATAAATTGTCGGAATGGGGTCCTGATCTGTAACTGATCTATTGGTCTTGATTTCACAGTTGTCTAATAGCATCAATATCAAATTCCTGCCTGAAAACATCCCAATAGAAAATTCCAGAGTTCTGTAATCAATCATAATCCTCAGATTTATTTTCAAATTGAGCTCGTTTTTGTAGAGATGTACTGTAATAAGGGTCTTTATTTAATAGGAAGCGAAGTTAAAATTGATTTAATTTCTATGAAACATAGAACTGCTCACCAAAAAAATGCATAACTTTCAATATTTGCTAAAAATGTTTTTGCCTTTCTCATTCACTTTAAAATTCGTCAATCTAATCCCGACCTGGAGGGCCGAGTGTCATATGCCAATCGACTGAGTTCATCGAGATCGGAAAATGTCTGTGTGTGTATGCACGTGTGTGTATATGTGTATGTGGAAAAAATGTGACCTCTGTTTCTCAGAGATGGCTGGACCGATTTGCACAAAGTTAGTCTCAAATGAAAGGTACAACCTTCCCATCGGCTGCCATTGAATTTTTTTATTGATTGGACTTCCGGTTCCGGAGTTACGAGTTGAAGAGTGCAATCACACAGCAAATTCCCATATAAACTGAAATGAAAAATTTTCAAAATCAAATTTGTATTTTTGATGCCAAATGACTTTAAAATGCATGAAACATTGAGATGTTTGACAAAAATTGACTTTTTTGGACTTTGGTACATTTTTGCCTTTCTCATATAGAAAGGTTATGCAATCACTCTAAAAATCGTCAATCATACCGGCCCGGAGGGAGTATGCAGTGAGGAGTTGCTACTTTAAAATTAAAACTAGTTTAAAATTTCTTATCAAGTTGAAAATTTTCGGCAGGACCCGGATCTCCCGGATCTTTCTCCTTGATCCGCCGCTGGTTTCAAGCGATGTTTCAGTATCACATGGTATCTCAAGATCGTGGCTGTTGATCCGTTGTACGTATGTGCAAATCGTACTGAACATGTAATATTCATTTCCACCATTGTATTGAACATATCCAGCCATGGAATCGTAGTCTGGACAACTGAGAAAAGCACAATTGCACCACTAGGTGGATTAAAACAGGTTTTTATTTTGGGAATGCGTCGAGTTGAGACGAAAACGTATTATGATTAATAACGAGGATAACATTTTCCGAATGTAGAGAAAAATTTATGAAAAATGACGATTTCCATTCGATTCTAGCAGGTTCTGATCGATTTTGATGAGCATTTGATTTTTGTTGTATGACTAATTATATGTATAGGTCAAATGTTTAAAAACAGTAATTTAAGGTCAAGATAGCATCATTTTGAAACCGCCAATCTCGGAGGTTTAGTATCTTCGATGAGTTTTACAAACGTTAAACAGCGCATCATTTGATAAAATAATTTTGACGGTATATCGTCCAAGAAGTATTTATGGTGAATTTTCTCAGGTTAATATTCATGACTTCAATAAAGTCTCAACAAATTCGCTAAACACACGAACTCTGTTACTATTTTCTGAAAAATTAATTCTGCATAATTTCAAAACTTCAAAAATTGCGGTTGCGGAATTATGCCGTTTGGACAGTATGATCGATTTTCACCAAAACGAATTTCTGGCTACGCCGCTGATTTAAAGTAAGTAGAAACAAAGTCATTCTACACTCGTTCACAAGAAACTTCTTCGAATGCTGAATATCTATTATAATACATTGAAACCCCGATTTTATCAGCCAAATATGAACATATGTTTGATGGGCTCTAGCAGACGAACAAGACTGAATTCGAGTAAATCCTTTCTTGAGCATGTTTTCCTTATCATGAAGATGGAAATATGCAAAAATAAAAAGTTCATCACAATCAGAAATAGTTATCAGACTACATCAAGGGACGGGAAGAATATTTTAACAGCTTCAGTTTATTATAATGAAAAAAATTGCCCGATTTAGTCAATGTCCCCATATTGTCAGCCTAAAATACACCATGAGACTGATAAAAATGGTTTTTTTTGTATGTATTATTCACTGTGTTTCACATTAATAGGTACATTTCATTTTTGGGGATTTTTTATTGCATCGAACTACAACAATTTTTAGGTAGTTTTCAAGGGGTTATTTAATAGACTTCTTCCAAAATTTGGCGAACCTATTCCAATTCGTATACCAATTAATTGGTATACTTAAGGGTTTATATGTTGCAGATAGAGAAAATACTGAAATTTTCAGCTTTTTTCCTACACAATATTACGAAAGCTTATTAAACAATTTCTTAGTTCTCAGTCGCGTGGAAATTTGAGTAAAGTACTTCAAATCGATTCAAAAAAAAAAATTCGATTTTTTTGGCTCAGTACAATATTTAATCCCTTTAGGAAAATTCTTTATTATTTTATTAACAGAGCATTAGCAATAATTCGTTTGTATGTCTATTTTATGGGCCATTTTTTCGATTTCCCATTGATTTGGTTTGAATTTTTCTAGCACTGATGTTGTCCTATGCTGATTTGAGCGATTCTCTGAGTCCTGCCACTATCCCATGTAGTATGTGTTATCAAAAACATCGCGAAGCATCAAGTTCTAAATGTTCTCAAACGATATATTATCCAAAGAGAGTGACAAGAGTTATAAGAAATGTGTCATCACACTGATAGGTGGATTAAAAGCGTTTTTCCATTTAAATTTAGTGTGTTGTTTACCAGAGGTTTCCGAGATTTAGCACCTCTAAAATTTATCGTGGCGCATTTTTCGGCTGATATCGTAAACCCAGTTTTTTCTTCCCAAACTTTGATCCTGTCCATAGCTGCCTGCAGTTGTGCTTCAACTTGTTTTGCATCCTCTCCACTTGCGATCAAGACGACATCGTCTGCGTAGATCAGGCATGTTACATTCGTTGGAAGGAACTTTGTAATGGTGTCGATCGCTATTAGGAAAAGTGTAACACTCAGTACTGACCCTTGACATAAACCAGTTTCCATTTGCTTCTCTGAGGATAGTTTACCATTAACTGATACTTTGAACAATCTTTTTTAGCATCTTGTCTAGGAATCGTTGCATATTTCCCCCTATCCCGAAGTTCGACAGGCGATTCAAAATCAATCTCCTCCAAGTAGTATCGTATGCCTTATGTATGTCCAAGAATACCGCTTGTACACTGTGTTTCCTTTTGAGTGCATCTCGAATTATGTCCTTGAACGTCGCTAGGTGAGCTGTTGTGTGCAAAATTCCCAAGTGGGAAAAATTTTGGACAAGACCAATTTCTTTGTGCATGAGGACACATGCCTTACATGAAGTATGGTTTTTTTTTGTTTTAGTGTTTCGGATTCTCCTCGTCAGTAACTAGCACCATCTGGGTGTCCAGTTAGACTATGTATCTGAACTAGTACCCAAATTAGCACTAGTTAGACACTTAATTCCAAAAAGTCACACGTCTTGCGTGAACACTAAACCACTGGCTTATACCGAGTGATGTCTCGATAGTTAGCACAGAGGTTCTGTTTGCCGACGAGGAATATGAACCGAAACTGTCTTTTGGTATGAGTACCAAACGCCTGGAATTATGCAAAATTCCCAAGTGGGAAAAATTTTGGACAAGACCAATTTCTTTGTGCATGAGGGCATATTATCTGTTGTGGTTTTCCTTTCCTAAAGGCATATTGGTGTTTGTATAGGAGATTTCTCGATTCAATTATGTGAATCAGCCTGTTGTTGATCCTCTCAAAAATTTTACCCAAACAGCTGTTCAAATAGATCGGTCTGTAATTATTCGGGTTAGATCTTGGCCCCTTTCCCTTGTAAATCGGGATCACTACTGATTTCATCCAGTCAGCAGGATAGATGGATTCTGCCCATAGTTGGTTAAACGCTTCCAGCAGTATTTTTTGCAGTCGTGGGGAAGATGGGTTAGTAGCATAGCATAATGTATGTCATCATGTCCGGGAGATGTCCCTCTGAGTCCCTCAAGTGCTTCTCCCAGTTCGTATAACTGGAATTCCAAATTGTGATCTGCATTATCTTCGGGGTTTTCAAGGGGGGGTAGCTTCGCTTTTTGCTTTCTGTGTTTGGAATTCTAAGTTGTACGCGGCGTTGCTGGATGTTTTCTGGAATGCCTTCCCCAGAGCCTCAGCGATTTCTTGGTCATCTGTTGTTATTGTGCCTTCTGCGCTGATTGCACTGACTCGAATGTTTGTTCTTTTCCCTTGGATCTGCCGGTATCTATTCCACATTTCCTTGACTGGGGTCTGCACGTTGAAACTGTTTGCAATCTCACTCCATCCTTCCTTCTTTGATCTGTTCACTGTGTTCCTAGCTAGTATTCTCGCCTTCCTGAACTCATCTAACAGTTGTTCTTTATCGTCTGGGGCTGCAGTTGTCGATCTCAATTTCCTGAGTGCTTTTCTCCGCGACTTGATGGCTGCGCAACTTCCTCGTTCCACCAAGGTACCGATTTTCTTCCAGGCTGACCGTTGGTTTTGGGTATCGCAATTTCAGCAGATTTAAGTATTTGCTGTGAGATATGCTCTATTTGGTTCGTTACATCTGATTTTCTGTTGAAGCTAACAAGCTTGGTACAATTGCCAGTCAGCCTTTTCTATCTTCCACCTAGTTCTGCATTGTTGCGGTTGAAATGAACCCGGGAATGTGATCCACATATGCATGTGGTCACTTCCGTGGGTATACTGTGATACAGACCAGTCTAGATAACCGGCTAGCTCCTCAGAGCAGCAGGATAAATCTATCGCGGAAAAGGATCCTGTTGCATGGTGGATGTGGGTGCTTTCTCCATTATTCAGCACTACTAGCTCACATTTATCAATCACTTCTTCTATTACCTGACCACGAGGACTAACACTATTCGAGCCCCACAAAGGGTGGTGGGCGTTTATGTCTCCGACAATCAGAAGGGGTTTAGGGATCTGTTCTATCAAGTTGATTAGTTCTGTTTCACTTATATCGCGTCTGGGTGGCAAATAAATATTGAAAATGTTGCAATTTGGTGGGGGACCTACCTTTATCACTACTGCTTCGAGTTGGGATGCCACTACTATCTCGTCACTATCAATTCCAGTCTTCACTGCTGTGTTTACACCACCTGCTGCTCTTCTGCCACCAACACGCTGACGATGGTATATCGAATATCCGTTGATTTTTGCTTGATGGTCCGTCGAACACATGCTTTCTTGAAGACATATGACAAGAGGGTTCTTCTCGCTAATGATGATCTCTAGTTCTGCTTTTCCGGTTCTGAGGCCTTGGATATTCAAAGACATCATGGTGTGGTTTATTTCTTCACTCATTTTGTCAGTTCTATGCATAGTTGTAGGATACATTTTTACTCGTCCTCCATTTCCTCTCCTCTGCTCTGCTGTGCAACCTTTCTCGGACGACCACGGCCTCTTTTTGTAATTCTGGTACCAGATTTTGCTCGTAAGCTTAGTTGAGATGTTAGGTTTGGTTCAGAACAGTCGCTGCTAATAATGTCCTCGCAGAATTTTTTTGTTTTCTTCGCCTGTGGGGATGAGTTACTTTCTGCTATTTGTGTAGCTTTCCCCGGTAGGTCCAATACGCTGGATTGTATAGACGTTGTTGCTATGGGTTCGGGTGTTTTTTCTCTCGACTCGTGTGTAGTTTTATCGCAAGTACATTTGCATTTGCAGTTACTGGTATTGACGCTAGCTGCAGTTTTCGCGGCTATATCTGCGTATTTTTCTTGGGGCGGTTCAATTTGCTCTACTAATCTTCTTGCTTCGTAAAAGGGTATGTTTTGATCTATTCTCAATCGGACTATCTTGGTTTCTTTTATCCATACAGGACATTGCGGGCTGATGGACTCGTGTGCGCCCTCACAGTTCACGCATTTTTGGGTTTTCCTACAATCGTCGCCATGGTGCTTGTCTCCACAGTTTGCACAAGTTTTCTCTCGTTTGCAATGCTTTCCGAGGTGTCCAAAGGCGAGGCACTGGAAGCATCTCATCGGACGGGGGTAGTACGGTCTCGTTGCTACCACAATGAACCCTATCTTTATCTCTGGTGGTGGTATTGATATGGACAAGGTTAATATTATTGACGAAGTTTCCACTAGTTCGCCATCTACCTTTTATTAATTCGATCTAGCTTGATAACTTTTTGGGGACGCAATTCTTCCAAAATTTCATTATCCTTCATGTAGAGGAGATCTTTGCATGAGATGACAATTCGGCTGAAGTTCAGCGTATTGTGTTCAGTGACCGATACATTTATTTCTTCCGTAAGCTTGTTTACCAGTCTTAGTTTGCACCAATATTTTGCCGTCCCTAATACGTTTGATACTGGCAACGTCTCCACAACAATTCTTGATGGCTTTATCAATCAGAAAAGGGGAAAGCTTTTCCAATGTTTGTCCTTGGTCCGTACGCTCAACTACGAGGTACCGTCCGTCTTTGCACTGAGGAAGTAACCCTAGTGCCGGGAAGCTTCTCCCGTTGAACATCGGGCCGCCGCTACTGCCGCCGCCGTGGGGCGACATTTTCTACCTAAAACACTCGCTTGTTGTTATTTAGTATCCATTTTTACTGGGAATATATCTTTCCGCGTGTATTAGTATGTTTCTCTTGCACTGTTATCAATCGGTATTAAACAATCTGTTCTTCGCGAAAAACTAACAATTCGACCGATACTTTTACTATATTCCACTTTCCCGGTGTAATTTCAGATCAAACTAATCTGACACTGTTTGCACTGCTATTTTGCCAGGTTTACTACCGAAAAACGGTAATTTTATACGGAGCTAATTGCGCGCGATAATTGATAACAATAACCCGAACACTCGAATGGGACTGTCATTTGAAAAGCGTCAAACTTTTTTTGACATTAAAAATGTCTTACTCCACTATCTGGGGCTAGGTGTCATTCTAAAATCTAAACTATCTCCCATGTAACGAAACTATGTAAGGTTTGCACGCTTATAACTCCGATATTACTAGATGGATTTTAATCATTCATACACCAACCGATTCAGAAACACCTAACTTAAATATTGGTAATAATTTAATATCTCCCCAATAAAAGTAGACTTTTGGAAATTGGTAAAATTAAAAAGTTCACGAAAAACGGGAAAAATACCATTCGTGAGGCAGATTTCTCAGACACAGCCGTCAAAAGAGGGCAGCTTAGTTGCTCAATGAAACACGAAAAGTCATAAATAGAAGCAACGCATGTCCGTTTAAATCAGTTGTTGCTCTTATCAGCGATGTCAGATCTACGGAAATCTCCGTAGATCTACGGATTTGGAGGTTTTCTACGGATCTACGGATCCGTAGATAAAATCTACGGAAATTAAATTTTTTCTGCGGAAATCTACGGATTTATCTCAGTGTATTTTTGAAGAAGGTTGCCAATAATCGACAGTTATTTTTTCTATTGGAAAATCATCTTAACAAAATGGAGAATCCGCAAAAACCACGTTGTGCGATAATAAATACCAGCGATCGAAAATTCAACTCGAGAATATACCCTGCTTTTGGCTTCCAAAAGTTATAGTAAAAGTCGTATTGAATAGAATTTAATTTATTGTCTCATCTGCAAATGATAAATTGTTTATTTCATAGAATTCAAGCAACGTTTTCTCCTCTCTGTTGATGAATCGATATCTTAGATCCTGTTTAAACTGTTATAACTGTTTTAATTCGTATATTTGATTCGTGCACGTAGCCTGACAGCTGATTTGTCGATTGATTGGCACTGGTTCAGGTAAAAGCGAAAAGGACACTGAGTATCGTGACAGTTGTCTTTGATAGTTGGAAATATTGGTTGACCAACCTCGGCGCGGCCCGATGTAAATATGAATATCTGTACCACTTTTTAAGACGAAATGCTATTAAGAAGCACAACTGGAAATCCCGAATGGCAAAACGCGATCCAAAATCAGCTGGGTATTTCTCCGATGTCATTGATGTCAGGACCTTCTGAGAAACGAACGTCGCCTCTGACCATGTTCTGGTGGTGTGAGGGATTTGTGCTTGACCAAACTAGAAGGCGAATGCTTACAGCGGTTATACGTCAAAAAGGAGCGATATGGTCGTTCACATCGTACGAATGAGG
This sequence comes from Topomyia yanbarensis, assembly GCF_030247195.1. Taxonomy (NCBI): domain Eukaryota; kingdom Metazoa; phylum Arthropoda; class Insecta; order Diptera; family Culicidae; genus Topomyia; species Topomyia yanbarensis. The sequence continues at coordinate 170,417,052 of NC_080671.1, read as the reverse complement.
GTACAACAAAAATGAGGAAAACTTTGCCATGAATGACACGTGAAAGCGATCAACAACACGAGAAGGAAAACTTTTATTACTAAAGCAATTAGAGTTATCTAAATCTGTCCAGCAACCAACGTCACGTTAAAAGGGAATATGTGTATTGCCAGATATTACATTAATCTCATTCAGCTTCAACATGTTCGAAATTTGGCTCTGGTGTGCATAGCTCGTACCTCACTAGATCAATTTATCTACAGTAACAGCATGACACATCTTTGTGAACAGGATTAAGTTAAGATTAAGGTCCCCGTCTACAAGGAGGGTGGTGCGATCGACGGAAGACTACATGATTTGTCTCCTGGTAACCTGATGGCGTTATCCGTAGATTCATGTCGCAAGACGACGTAATTTGTCGCCGATAAAGACGTGTTCAGGAATTTGTTCCCCATTTCCTACGCTGTCTGGGTTGTGAGAATGCGGATAGAACACTCCATTCCTTTCTTCGTGACCCTGGAAAATGTAACCAACTGGCACACATGGTCGGTGTTAAGTCAGACCGGACTAAGTGACAAAATATTGATTTCGAGAAAAACGAGCTTAAAGTTTGAATCGTAGGATCCTTTACATTATAATTGAAAATTAATTTTTGTCATAATTCTTGATTATTGTTACATATTCCAAATCTGGGAAAAGTCGAATGTAGCTGACGAAATTTCCTATCCAGTGACATCATTATCTCATTTTTTTATGTTTGCGACTTAGTCCGGTCTGACTTAACACCGACCATATAACCAACAAACTGTTACGTTTCAATTCTACGAACAACTATGGAAAACAGTGCTATAAAATCTCTCTTTTGTTGCCCATTTCTGATGCATTAACAGCAACCAGGATTCAGTTTCAACACCTTATTCATTCTTTAATCTGCATCTTGACTGAAGTTTAAAGCAGAGTCTAAAGCCTTCAGCTCGGAGGCAATATTAATGCATTCACCCACCAAAACATTCATATGTTATATATGAGCTCTGTGGAATTAAACGCAGAAGGTAGCATCTGTTTCATTTTCGAGAAAAAGTGAATTGTGTAATCTATGAAGTTGAATTTGAAGCGAAAATAACTGAATGAACGCGCTGCCTCAAACGAACTAAGGACGAGGCAAACAACTGCAATATTCCCTCCAGCGCGGCTGGCATACATTGAATTTTGCCATAACCAAAAAAAATCTCGACTTCAACGCCGAAAGCTGAAACGCAAGCAGTGGTCCAACCAGCAACAACAGCTAAACCAGAATCTTATATTGAATCATCAACGATTACATCCAGTACTTTTATAGCAACAAATAGCACCGCCAAACAAGATGCAAATGGTAGATAAAGATTCATCAAATTGCATCATGAAAAAAAACGCTGCACAAAACAACACATCGGGATGTTTTCTCTTGAAAATGTGGGAAGAAGTAGTTTAGAAAGTATTTGTTACATTGTGTTTTTATCGCTGTCAGAACGACGCTGAATCTCTCTGGATAAAGACTCGTCACGTCAATCGTTTGTTTACCATTTATCTGTCAGTGTCATTCCAATCGAGCACGAAACCTGTCAGTGTCATGCCAATCGAGCAGAAGACTTGTCAAATGTTGCAATCTGACTAATGAATTTTGGAATCTATTGTGATAGTGAGTTAAAGTATTTGGAATAAATTTCTGAACCGAATCCCTAAGGCAAGATAAAACATATAACTTTTATCATTACGGTGCCTACTAAAAGCTGCTTTAACCATTGCAGCTATCCGTTATGTTGTAATTTTCTGGTAAACCACAGAACCGAACCCATTCCGCATGAATGTTGTAGTTTACCGGAAAGCGAAAAAAAGCCAATATTTTTAAATTATCGACGTTGAAACTTTGCGGTAACTGTAGTATATGAGTCAACTAAAGCTAACGCTGTGACAGTGGTGCTAGTTTGCAGAAAACCATTTTATTTAGTTGGGATAAGATGGCGAGGCTTTATTCAGTAATTCAGCGTCTTTAGCTGTCAGTTTGTCGAAAATTGGAACGAAAAGCAACGTCGCGAATTCATTTTGCGACACTCATCGGGACATCGGAAAACAATTGGGAATCGTGCAATCAACCGTGAGTCGTATGATTAAAATATACTACTAAACTGTGAGCATCGAATGGAAGGAGAAATGCAGGCAGAATGGATGTTCTATTAGTGGTCAGGATCACAAGCGTGTAGTGAAAGAGTTTAAGCGTAATCCAATGCTTCGGTCAGGGGTGTGCCTAAAAAGTTGAATCTGTCCAAGTCTTTGGTTCAGAGAGCCAAAGGCCGGGAGGAACAAAGTACAAAGTGCAGAAGGCTCCAAATCGCGACGAACGGAAAAATATGGTGGGAAAGTCATGGACGTGAAAACTGTACACCCAGATGCTGACGAAGCCTCATTATCTCATCATGGATAATAAGACTTGCGTCAAGGCGGACATTCTGTAGCTTCTGGGGCAACTATTCTTCACCACCCAGCACAAATTTGATGTTCCGGAGGAAGTAAGGAAGCAGAAACTTTCAAAGTTTGCCAATAAATACATGATTTGTCAATCGATTTGCTTTTGTGGCAAACGGAGTAAGCCTTTCCTGACTACCGAGACTGTAAGCAGGGAGATCTATCTCGAGGAGTGTATTCAGAAGCCACTGTTTCCTCTGTTGAAATAACCCGAGGGTCATAGGATCTTCTGGCCGGATCTAGCTTCGAGCCACTATTCAAAAGTTGTCCTGGAATGGTAGGAAGCCTACGGGGCGAAAGTTCGTACCCAAGGAAATGAACCGGAACTAAGGTACATCGAAAAATTCAGCAGGCACTACGGAAGCATCCCAAGGAGGTCAAATCTGAGGAAGACATGAAGAAAAAATGGGTTTCCGTACAGGATAAGCTGGAGCTAGATGTTGTACAGAAACTAATGAGGGGAGCTAAGCGTAATGTGCGAGCGTAAGGTTGTGGTGTTGTAGTTGAATAAAATAAATATGCCAAAAACTTACTAATGGGTTATATTGCATTGTCTGAAAGTTTGAAAAGAATCGGACAAACTTGGTAATTTTTTACAGCGTTTTTCCGTGGTTCAATTTGATGTGGGACATTTCGGAAGGTTTCACGACCGTAGTCAGCAAATCGAAGAAGTATACAAAGCCAACTGACCGTTAAATTCAAGGCAACTGCTGCGTTGTTAGCATGGACGAAGTGACGACCAAAGAAGCAGACTGAATGACCGTCAGGCATTGCTACAAATACCCCCCACAAAAAAGCTCCACGCGCAATAGTTAATTGCGCGACGGAAATACTACTAGCCTATTGAAAAAATCTTTATCTTTATTTGTTGTAAATATATAAAAGGCAATGGCTCCGCATTGAATAGCGTCATATAAACGAACAATATAACAAAAATTTGGGATAGCACAATCACCAATAAGTATTAAGAATAAGTGACCAGATGGCAATAACAGAATCCCGTTCGAACATCTAAAAATCGGGAGTGACAAGCAGGACGAAGCAATCCACTGCATGATCCTCAATATCGCATAACAATCCTCAATATCGCCTATGAACACCCTGTTCTGTTTAAAAGACTGCGCCCCGTGGCTGAATCGGGTGACGGTGAATACCAAAACAGACGATTTACGACGGACCAGACGTTTACTCTGCGATATATCTTAGACAAATTTCGAAAATACGACAAGCTGACTCACCATCCGATTGTGAATTTCCAGGCAGCGTACGATTAAGTGAAACGAAACGAAAAGGGCAGATAACGATGGTTAAAAAAGAATAACCAGAGAGATATCTCACGTTAAATCGGTTGAAACCAAGCGATGGGATTTCAAATATTTGTTGTTCCATATAACGCTCAAAGGTGCGATACAAATTTGTTGTGCAAAGGAACGAAACTAATATCACGATATCTCACAATTACTGACATAAAAAATATTTTGAAAACTTGTATTCTTACTGTAGAACTAACAAGAATGGTTCCTGAACGAACAACATGAGCGACGTTAGAACCCTCGACTAGACTGAACAATTCTATAGATATTGTCATATAAAATTTGAAGCTTTACAAGGACAATATGGACTAAAAAATACTTTTCATCCATTGTGTGATATAATTTTAAGAAATTTTTCAGCATTGCTAATTTTTAGGTTACAAATAGGCCTTAACAGTGCGTCTTGAATAAGTCGGTTGGATTGCTATTTTAAAATGCTTTTTACTGCTGTTGTGTATTGAAAATGCTGCCTACTAGTAAGAAGCATTTGTAGAGTATTAAATATCAATTCATTAATGAATATAACTTTAACTTGGAATTGAGTTTGGGCACACAATCCCTAAATGGGGTGAAAAACACTATTGAGTTCTGCAAGATGACGACACGAATGAACTCTTGCTGAATGAAGTTCACGTTTGACAATTATCGGTGGTTTGGTTACTTTGTCAGTTGCGTGAGTTCGAGTGCAACGGGTGCTCATCTGTCACATTCGAACTCACGTAACTCCTATGTAAACAAACCACCGAGAATTGTGAAACGAAGTTCATCATTTTGTGGGGTTATGCCGGTTGGTGTAAAACCTAATTTGGAATACTTTTGTTTCTTTGCAGAGCAAATCTACAGATTTAATATCGCGAGAATCTGGCATCGCTGGCTCTTATCCCACACGAGCAACGTCGTCTCCGGGCGATGCAATAAGCGCTATCGATTTTCGGTAACGTTGGCATTTGCACACACTCGCACCTAAGTGACTAAACCATATACGGTTAGTTTATAAATAGAGGTGACGCGTACCCGTTTGAATCAGTTTTTGTTCTTATGTCGAACGGGTAAGATCATGGCTGCAGTGTCTGGGCACTACAATAAGCGGTAGACGCTATGCATTTTCGGCAGCGGTGGCCGTGTGCGGATTTGTCGGGTACCAGCATGGTGTCACAGAATGATTTTCAAAGTGGGTGGGCGGGGTGGTTTGGATTTAATTCAATACGGTGTGTGCTGCTTAAGAGTGTTGCGTTTGAAAAAAAATATATTTTTATGCATACGTGTGCGTTGTAACTTGTTAATCCATGTTTACGGCGCTTTGTAGCTGCGTAGGGTAAAGAGCCTTTTGGTTTTCATGTTTCATATTTCGGTTATATGTTTTTTATCAGTAAGGCATCTGACAACGTGCTTCTGTAGTTATTGCACTGTTCAGCAGCGTAGTATTATATATAGGAGAGTACACTCAGGTTTTTTACGCGGATTTTGAAATTTACGCGGTTTTCATTAACGCGTTTTTTTTTAAATTTATGCGGTTTTCATTTACACGGCCTGTATCCCCTGCGTGAAAAATCTGAGTGTAATTGCATCGGAAACAATCACATTCCTAGCAGAACTTTTTGTTTTCTAATTTCAAACACTTTTGTTTCGTACTGCACACAACGGAAAATTTTAAAACAGAACTTACCGTCCCAGCAGCAGTTGAAGCGGGTGTTCTTTTTCGATTCAAATTCAAGCCATGTCTTAAGCGTTACTGGACTTAAAATTGTTTTCCCAGTTTAACCAGTCAGAATATCTGCCCTACCCTATGTATTTAAAACACAGTTCTAATTGCGTTTTAAGGTATACAACAAATACGGTTGCGTATACTAATTTAAATTTTAAAATAAATCTGTTTTAAATTTTGAAACAAACCGCTGTACTGAAGATATAATTATGTCAGTCCTATTACCACATAAAACACCTATATAACATAAAACGCTGCAGAATTGGTTTAATAATACAATGTTTACACTACAGAGTTATAACACGTTTTAATAATTAGCAACAAGAAAAATGTCACCAAGATAGCATAAAAACCCGTTTTAACTGGTAGTGCGAACGTTGCATAACAATGTAATTTATCAAATAATTTCATTTTTCCACCACTAATCGATCAAGAAATACTTAAACTTAAGATTGTTTACTTAAGTTCATTAGTACATTATTGAAAATTTAAATGGAAAATGAAATTTCATATTTTCTGGAGAATCTGTATATTTCCGTTGGCGGGCGTGGGTTTCCTCATCACAGCTTTCAATATGGAACTTTTCCTTTGAATATATTTTCTGGACAGACCAGCCTATTTTTACTAGATGGATCAGCCAAATAATGCCAATCACCTAGTAAGATACTTGATTAATTAATAGATTACCGTTAAAAGACCTTCAATAAATTATCTTTTAATGGGGAGGGTATATAGCAAATTGTAACATACGAAAACAGGCGAGTGAACAAGAACGTGTGTCGATATGTGTGATAGATAAAATTCATTTGCACGCTCTTGAAAAAAGCTATATTTTTAATGTCCCCGTGGTCGTGTCCTGTACACAACCCTTTAATTTTTATCAATTTTTTCAAATAGCTATAGTCCAAAAATGACAAATCCTTCAAAAAATATAGTAGGAGTGGTTTTCATAAAATTTGTCAAATTTTTGAATAAAAATATTGAAAAAATTCTTTATCGACTTCCGAGTTCAGAGTTCAGATACCAGAGCCCAGAGTCCCAAACCTAGACTTCAGAGCCCAAAGACCAGAAACCAGAATCTAGAGTTCTTATCCCAAAATACTGAGTCCAGATTTCTCAGCACATAATCCAAAGCCTGGAGCCCCCAACCCAAAATAGTGAGGCCAGCGTTTAGAGTCCAGATTCCAGAGCTCAGAGTCCAGAATCCTGAGTTCAGATTCGATAATCCAGAGTTTAGATTCCATAGCCCAGCCACCAGAACTCAAGGTCCCGAGGAGAGAGACCAGAGTCAGAGACCACAGTCTACAGTCCAGAGTCCATAGCACACAATCTCAAGGCGAGAGCTCAGCATCCAGAGTTAAGAATGCAGAGTCCATAGTTCAGAGTACAGAGAACAAAGTCGAGAATCCTGGGTCCAGAGCACAGAGTCCTTAACCTAAATTATTGTGGCCAAAGCCCAGAGCTCTGAGACCAGAATCCAGAGTCCGAAGTACTCAAGGCAAGAGTTCAGACTCCAGAGCACAGAGCCCAGAACCCAGATACCAGAATCCAGAGTCCATAACACAGAATCTCCAGGCGAGAGTCCAGAACCCAGCGTGAAGGGTGCAGCGTCCAGAGTTCAAAGTCCATAATCTAGACCTCAGAGTCCTGGAACGAGAATCCTGAGACCAGAGTTCAGAGTCCAGAGAGCAGAGTCCTCAACCCAAAATACTGAGCCCTGTGTCGCGAGTTCAGAGCCCAGAGTCCAGAGCACAGAGCACAGATACAAGGATCCAGAGTCCCGAGACCAGAGACAACAGTCCTCAACTCAAAATACTGAGCCCAGTGTTCCGAGCTCAGAGCCCAGAGTCCAGAGCACAGAGCCCAGAAACCAGAATCCAGAGTCCAGTGTCCCGAGAAAAGAGCCAACAGTCCAGAATCTAGAGACCCGAGTGCAGAGCCTAAAGTTCAGAGTCCAGAGTCTAGAGTTCAGATTCCAGAGTGAAGAATCAATACCCAGATACCAGAGCTCATGGTTTAAAGTCCAGAGTGCATAGCACAGAAATTCGAGGCCAGCGCCAAGAGTTCATCATCCAGCGATGAGAGTAAAGAATCCAGAATCTAAAATCCCGATTGCAGATTCCACTGTTCAGAGTCCAGACTTCAGAGTCTAGAGTCTAGAGGTTGGAGTCCAGAATCAAGACCTCAGAGACCATAGTTCAGAGTCCAGAGTCCAGAACACAGAATATCGAGGCCAGAACCATGTATCCTGAATCCAGCGTGAAGAGTGCAGAGTCACAGTCTAGAGTCTAGACTGACTGGGTATATTACTGTTATTTGGTAAAATGAGTATAGATGCAGGTAAGGAGCAGGTAACCAGGGTAATATTCCAAACGAATACCAAATTCGTTAGTGATACTTTTTGCATCTATCAGGCAACTAGAAATGGGTAAATTGGATTCTGAGATGATTATGACTTTCATTGGTTTAGTTTTCGATAAAAATACACTGAAAAAAGGAAAAGTTTTTTTTCAAGTAACTTTTTTTTCTTCAAAGTGCCCAACTTGAATTTTTGACGGTAGGTAGGAAACATAATTATTTATTTTGAAACGAAATTTCATCCAAATCAAAGAAAGGTTTTTTTTAAAAAAATCGACTTTGAATATTTAAAATCGATTTTTTTCAGTCTAGGAGTCGATGAAAATTTTGTTCGATATTTTTATTCGAAAATTTGACTAATTTTGTGAAAACACTCCTAAAACTTTTTTTTGTAGGATTTGTCATTTTTAGACTACAGCCATTTTAAAAAAAAAATAGAAAACAAGTTTAACCCTTTTCAAAAGACAGTTTCAATAAACTCTGAACGGATGCTACCAACATTTGTTCGTGTTGGCATGAACAATGTTCTAGAGAATTTGTCTAAGAGGAAAGTCGCCATCGTGGATTTCAAAATGACTTTAGGTATAGATTTTCATCATACACTCGTCAACCTCATTCCGAAAATATCCAACCTTTATTAGTGATGGTTAGCTAAGAATATATTAAATTGTATACAACTTCATACTGTACTGTACGTTATTTCAACTTTAGTTCGTGAAAAAGTTACGTAAAATAAATATTACGTAAAAAAGAGTTCGTAACTCCATTTTAGTGTTTATGAAATCGGTTATCATCCGGAATCTAACACGAAATGATGTGATGCGACCGAACCGTAAGTTTATCATCATATTTTAGCATAAATTGTATCAATTTCAACGGTTCACACGCACAGTTGGAACAACGAATGCAGGTCATCCTCTGCTGTCGACCGGAATATGCAGAGCAAGCTCGGGCAAACATGTCATCCCGACACTTTTAGGGCCTATTTCTGTGGAAAATTGCTGGTCGCAGGAGTAGGAAGGATGAGTGAACACTGGAATGCCTCTTGATGCGAACTGGATCTATTCAACCGTACGGGGATACGGGAGTACCAACCCACTCTAAGTCCCCGGAACAGTCCGGGTGATGTTTTTACGATTAGACAGCTGGAACATACATACCTCGTTTTTTGCCGAATTACAAATGTTGCAGATTCGAAATATACGAAAGATGCAAACAGCGGCCCAGAACAGGGTGCTCAGCACTTCCCAGCAGCGTTCAATTAATGCCTCGTACGATGCCGGCCGTTGTAGTAGAATCCTGTGGGAATGTGTATGTTTGTGATGTGGGTTGGAAAATTTGATGTTTATTTTCGTATTGCTGGGTATGACATGTGAACTCGTGCGTGTGGGTAGTGCAACGCAAAAAAGGACCATTCTTTGGGGTGATCCAAAGTATGCAATTTCCGCAGCACATCCCGGAATTTGCAGTTAATTTATATTTACGGATTCAATACTCCTTAATCAGGATCCTGTCGGAAGTATCGGAAATTATGCTATGTAGATACTAGTGGGTAAGCAGCAAAATGCTTGGATGGAAGAAGGAAATTATTTTAAATTTGACGAAAAGCAAAAAAAACTTGCGGGATTGAGAAAATTTAGGCTTCAAAATATAATTTAGCTGATAAGATCACTTGAAACCATCAAACAATAACAATAAACAAAACAACAAAAATTGACATACGAAATTAACACATACGAATTAACTAACATAGATCTACACAAAATAAAGCCCAAAGAGTGGGAGGATCGAATCCTGTCACAGTTTTTTTTCACATAATTGCTTCCAATTAACTCTTTCGGTCTGTTTTCGATTGGATGCTACGAAAATTTAAAATTTTGTTTAACTGTGCACATGCCAACAAAAAGATCGTAAGGATTTGGACTTTCTGAGAAAAAACACTGAACTGGAGTTGGTGAATGATAATCGAGTGATTGGTGCTATTTAGGGTTGCCAGCTCCAGTGAGGCTTTCACCTAGAGATTTTTACTAACCTGGGATAACTTTTCATAAAAAACAAGTATACGTTGAAACCAGACCTACCTGCTGAGTTTAAATGCAACAAGAATAAACTCTACCATTCTTTTTGTAACTAGTCGAGGTATCAATAACTTTATTTTGGCAAAGCATAATCCACACCACTGTTCTGAACTTTTCTCATTAGACTCAAATCCGCGTTTGAAAACCGTTTTGTCGATTTAGATAAGTGTGGAATTTTACTTCCCTGGCTAACGACAAAAATTCAAAAACACCAGTCATTCTCGCTGTGGAGGTTTGCCGTCCGCCCCAGTTAAAGGCGAGTAGAACTAGAGTAGACAACGTTTTTGAAGCACACTGCGGCTCAAACCAGTCGGTTACGCCATCGCCATCACAGTCGATCGGGAGGATCCAGAAAAGGAGCAAAGCTTTTCTCCCTAGCCAACAATTAGGGAACGCTGCAGGAGCAGCCAACTTTAACTCCGGAAGACTACTTTTGAAACAAACAAATTCCGTTAAAATTTTTCATCGTCTCCCTAGACCCAAAGAAATTAAAGTAAAACCCAGACGGCTGAAGATCGTCTCCAAAAACCGGAGTTCCCCGATCAAACCCGGAGGAGTGGCAACCCTACTGCTGTTGATTTTGACTAGCCTAAAGGGCGAGCATTAAATTATTGCTACACTAAACAACTGACTATAACCTTTGTCTAACTGCACAGATTATAACTAAGTTTTCCACTTTCTCTTTGAAGTGTATTGTTTCTCTATCCTGTGAACTTAGAAGTAGTGTATTTTGTTTTGGTCAAAATGAAAGAGAGTTAGTTTGCTAACATGGAAAATCCGGAGTTGTATATTACGGATTTTCAGCATTGTTCCAACAGTGAAAAATGAACAAAATCAGTAATTTGAAAGCCTGGAGTAACAATGAAAGGAAATTTTGCAAGAAATTCCAACAATGCAATACTTGATATTGGAAAAAAAATTGGTGGAAATATTGACCAAACAGAGTTGTGCACAAAACTAGACATACGGCAAAGTTAATTTTTAACAAATACCGGAATTGATCTGTTAACGATCGTGTCAACTTGAAAATATTCTCTTCGAATCATTTTATTTGACAGCAATCTGCCACTGCGGAAAGCGAAGTAAAAATTTCGCCACAAAGTTCTCCACAAACGGTGAAAGGTAAACAAAAAGAAATGTACACGGAAACGTTGGTTTATAATTTTTTTTTCGTACAGCACAATCAAATATCATGTGTAATATGTAATTCCAGCTTTGTAACCGATTGTTTAGACGTCCAAGAAAAAGTTCTGTAGTATTTTTCATTATTTCTGGAATTCATTGCAGGAAGTTGGTCACTTTGAGTACTGTGATTGCGAACAAATTGAAGAATCAAATTTGAAACTAAAAGCCACTTATTTCCATAGAAGCACATAATTTTGAAAATACGAATGGTTTCTCTCCTGGGAACTCTTACGTATAATGTTCTTCTATTTATGTCAAGCCTTACCAGCTATCAAAGTGGTTCTAAATACTGGTCGCAGTGTTTGGTCTTCTACAAAAAAATGTCAAGTCCTAATTTGTTGCCTTATTTAACACTCCTTAGAATTATTATTAAAACACATAATGGATAAATGGACTTAAAATTAAATGTATAGCTTTTTTCAGTGCGTTCTTTGTAAATTTTTTTATATACTAGTAATTGTACTTCACATTTTTTTAACAAAAGAGGGAAAAATACTTTTGTGGATTCGGAAGAGGCTTTCTCAATTTAACATGATTACACTGTAGCAAAAAAAAAACAAACCGTTAATGAACTTTTCAAGTAGCCTAAGATAATTAGTAGGTTTAGTCGAATGCAACCCAAAACCACGTTTAATATGCCCTGAAAAACTTGACCCAAAAAACCTTTTTCGTGGAATTCGGCACAAAAAAATTATTCTTTTGGAAAAATGTGGAACCATTTACATATTTTTATGAAAAAATCACAAAAAATGCAAAGGAGAATGTACTAGCATACCGTTGGAAAAGGTCAATTTTGCTGCTTCTTAATTTAAAAAAATCGAGCATGGCTTCACTTGGTTCATGGAGTGGCTCGACATATGAGCTTTGATTTTACTTACGACTCTTCTCTTATTTCTTATCTTCATCTATTACTTCACCATTTAACTCTCGTCCCGGTGAGCCATTGAACTGCTGATTCCAAGTGCCCTTTAGCTCCTGTTTTCATAAGTCAGTCAGCACCCCACCTCGTCACAATTTACTTGGATAGTCCCCGACGATGAAATAACGTTACTTTGACTGGTAGTTCCCCGACGAATAAATTTCTCCCCATACCCTCTTCCTTGAGCCATTTAGCTCCAAGCTTTATCCAGATCTACTCGGATATTATCCGGCGGGGAACTACCCTACTCCAGCTAAGAGTTTCCTGGCGGCAGAATTGCTTTCCGTAGCGATGCCTGTTTCGTGAGCCAATTAGCTCCCACTTTTATCACTACATAATCGGATAGTTCACGGTGGTGAATCTACCATACCGTTAGATTTCTCACGATTCCATGAGCCATTTGAATCCCCGCTATGTATGTAAGTGTGTTGTGTGTGTATATCTGTATGTCTGTATGTGGCAAATAATGTCACCTCTCACAAACAACCTTACCATCGGAAGCTATTGATTTTTTTTATTTATCGGACTTCCGGTTCCGGAGTTACGGGTTGAAGAGTGCGGTCACAAAGGAAATTCCCAATAAACTGGTCTCCCCATGATGTCCAAATGATACATTATATTATAATTTGTATAACATTACTTAAATATGTGAGTCTAGATCACTAATAACCAATAGAAGTAGCTTTGATCACGTTGGCCAGTTGTGACGGTTCTTGAAGCCCCGAAAAACTTTCTAACTTCAAAGTTCATGTCACACTTGTTTCTCAGTTAACATTAGAACGTTGCACTGGGGTACAAATGTGAAGACGATAATTCGGTATTTATCGACCCTAACCACAATTCAATTTAGAGTTCCTAGTAGGAGTAGGAAAAGGTGGTATAGCAAGTTTGCTTATAGACTTCGTGGAAGCAGGTGTCAAAGTTTGCACCCCAGTATACGGTTGCGGTTAGTGTTTCGTCAGGTTTCGTGCTGTCAGTGGAAATGTGATTCGTGGCAATACCAGTTTAAACACTGGTTGTTTCACTATGTAAGTAACAATTAGTATTATATAATCGTTTTTAATCATTTATTCCATTAATTTAATTTGATTTTGAAGTAGAAAAAAATCATTCTCATTTTTGATGATTTCTATTGTTTTATTATTTATTTTTTATAGTTTTTCAAGACAATGGCTCGCAAGTATAATTTGCGCACAGTAACTGTTGTAACAGTAACGTTGTGTGCTACCAATGTATTACTGGTCATTAATATTTTTTTGATTTGAATTCCCCCCCACCCCCCCCCATTTCGTGGTATTTTCCAAATCTCGATTTTTAAACTTTCACTCTTCCAGATAATTGCACTTTTTCAAAAAAATAGCGAATTTCTTTTTTAGAAAAACTTTTTGCTGATAATTTCTCCATCATGAAACTACATTCAAAATGTTTCCTTTCTCTTTATATTTTTGTTGACAAAATATAAAAAAATTAGAAAAAATGGTTTTTTTTGTAATTTAAATTTTTATCATAAACTTTTGTTTTTGCGAAAACAACATTTTTTTCAGTGTATATTTTTTCGTGCAGAAATATTCATTACCTGTAACTCGTTCTCAGATAGTTTTACTGTATAAAATTGTGTAATCGAATAAAAAAAATTGAAATTATTGCACGTGGAAACGTTTACGCCCTTTTAAAAAATTACGCTTGAGTCAAAATAATCTTATTGACTGTGAAAATGTTTAGTCTTCCATGCCGGTTGAACCTGTAAAGTTTTATCGGAATCTAATGGCGATTTCGCTTGAACCTGAAACTGAGTCAGGTTCTAACCCCAACTGCTGTCAGTTCATACATTTTGACAGCAGTTGGGGTTAGGAACTGACTCAGTTTCGCCTCAAACAAAAACCACATAAGATGGCCGGTCACGATTTTAGAGACGGACCTTCGTAGAATTCCTCTATAGTAATTTTTTTGAAAAGTCAGATTTTTTCATCTTTTTTGTTCAAGCAAATTTATGTATCATTGATTCAATAAATTTTGTACTTTCACTTACACAGCTGTTTTTGCAATAAAAAAACAAAGAAAATGATGTATATACATTTATTTTGTTTGTATTTTTACCTGCGAAAATTGCGATCAAACGCGTGGGGTACATTTGTACCCCTGTGCAACGTTCTAGGGTGGAAAATGCAAGTGAAACATTCTAGTTAACTCTTATGACCGATTTTTACAAACTCAATTTCAAATGAAAAACTCTTCCAGCTTTTGAATTTCATTCAGATCTGACTTTTGGTTCCGAAGTTATAGATTGGTTAGTAAGGTCACACAGGAATTTCCCATAGAAACTTTCATAATACCTCTGGTTCAAAATATATTGAAATGGATATCAAATTACTTCGATTCGTTGATCGAGATCAGTGATGGTTAATCAAAGATTCTTTGAAGTCATTGTCCACTATCGACAATTTCGGAAGTCCCGGATTTCGGGTATATTTCAAAATTAAAGTCACACCGGTTATTTGATGATGACAAAACCGATTTTCACAAACCAAGTATGAAATAGAAGGTATAAAATGCGGTTGGTTGCTCCTCCCGCTCAACCCCCTCCCACGCTTCAGTTCACCCTCTCGAGGTAACGTTCGTCACATTGGTTCCTGGCGTTCACATCAGTTTCTTGAAGATAGTTAAGCCGATGAAAAGGATATTCTTCCCGTAGATATAAAATAAAATAAAATTTCGTATCGGTTATATGTTTCCGGAAAGATTTCCGGAAATATAGACAGAATCGCACATAGAATTTCGTGGAACGTCCAGTTTTTATGCACTCTCGATTTATTTTTGGACGAATATCGATTTTTTGGACTTCGCACCTAATTACATTTCTTACAAATAAAAAGTATAGGATTTACTCAAACTTTGAAAGCTTTTTCCGAGGCCCGAAAGGCCGAATTTAATATACCAATTAACTCAACCCGACAAATTGGGCCAATGTCTTTGTATGCCTATATGTGAGAATGCTAATGTCATGTAATTATCTCAGCAATGGCTTCTTTATGTTCATTTTGTGTATTTGAGTTAATTTTATTCAGTTCATCTTTTTATTCGTTCCATTCTTTGAACGTATTCCGATCATTTTATTCATTATTCATTTATTCATTTATTCATTATATTTAATCATTAAACTTATTTTATTCGCTGTTTTCTTTAATATATTTCATCCATGTTCTCCAGTTAATATATTTTATTTAGTTTCTTCGTTTTTATATTTTTACTAATTTTTTCAATCATTTATTTAAATCATGTCAGCAGAATTATCAGTTTGACGCAATTCTATTAATCTTTTAACTTTTTTAACTGTTTAATTTTTCATTTCAATGATTTAATTCATTTTATTCTGTTATTTTTTTTTCGTTCGATTCGTTGTATAAATTATACTCATTTTGTTATTTTATTTGTTTTATTCATTTTATTAATGTTATTAATTTTATACTTAATATCCTTCATCAAGAAATTTAAAGGCTACGAATAGTGTTTTTGTGCCCAACAGCCGATGATATCCCAAAGTTATTATTTATTTATTTTATTTATATAATTTATTTTATTTATTTTATTTATGAATTTCATTTATATTATTTATAATATTTATTAAATTTATTTTACCTATTCTGTTTATTTTATTTATACTATTTATCCATTTTATGTTATTGATTTATTTTAATTGTTTGAGTCATTTTTCATTTACTTTACTTTTTTGTTTTATTGATTTAATTCATGTCATCCAATTAACTCATTTCGCTTGTTTCATTCATTTTTTTTCTTTTTATTCATTTATTTAATAATGTCCATATTATAATTTTTATTAATTTCATTCATTATAATTAAAGAAATTAATAAAATGAGCAATTAATTTGATTGATTTTATTGATTTGAAAAAAAATCTGAATTTTATTACGCTCATATCTTTTTTACTTCAAGTGTTCCAGCATCGACACGAAGCTTATCAGGTTCGTGACTAGAGAGCCGTTGTATATAGGTGCAAGGCGTACTAAGAATGTAATAAACATTTCCACAATTATATTGTACATAACCAGCCATGTAATCATAGTTTGAAGATATAAGAAAGGCGCGATTGCACCACTAGGTGAATTAAAATAGTTTTTTCCAATTGGCCTAACTATTAGCACGGAGCCGAGCAGACAAAATATTGTAGTCAGTCCATGAAGGCGGCCGCATCCATAATAATCGCCTTCTTACCCTGTGTTAAAATGTTCAATTTAATCCAATTGGCGTTGCCCCTAGTTAACCCACCAAACCCACGAATTAACCCTCGGATGAGTCGCATATCAGTAGGCGAAGACCCAACCAAGCCTGCCAGTAGGACTTTAAAAATATCTCGTGACCGCAGAACAACACACATTTCACACATGAGTGCAAATAAAACAAGCAGCTGCATATGTAGTTAACTAATTAATTAATTAATTAACTATATAATTAATTGCTTGCTTACTAATTTGTTATTAACGTGTTTTTACATTTCTTACAAAAGAAATGTATAGGATTCGCTCAAACTTTGAAAACTTTTTTGTTATTTGATTGGGTCTCTTACACGCCCCGTATTGACGGCTCTTTCTGAAATAGGCAGAGTGTTATTTTTCCCCTGTTTTACACATAATTTCCATTATTTAAAAAATCATGTATACTTCAAAGGCTAATCCAAAATTGATGCCCACTTTCCAACTGATTATTTCAAAACAGAGTGAAATTCCATTCTGTACAATGAAAGTTACTAGCATTCACCGGTTATTTTTTTCCAAAATACTGGAAAAGAGTCCCAGTATTGAAAGGCAAGTCGTAGTTACGACAAATGTAAAGCACGAAACGATAAGATTAAGGCAGTGGTAGATCCAGGTGGAGAGTCCTGGGGGTTCGGACCCCCTCCGAAATTATTTTACTTGTTGGGAAATTTTAAATGAGCTTCAATTTTATATTAGTTTCAAACTCAAAATCATTCCAAACCAAATTTGACCAGCAAACCTGATATTCATTATATAAGATCATTACGTATTACGAATTGTACAATGTTCAGTTTAAAATCGAAATTTCGGACCCCTCCAGAATTTTTTTTTCTGGATCCGCCCCTGGATTAAGGGCATAATTTATTATTGGTTCCTTGGTGGATATTAAATATATCCGAGCATTAAATTTAGCCTTCAAAATCGGTTTAATTGTATTGCGTTCCACTTGATTGGATTAGTTTTTCACCATTCTGCATTCCTTCGTTGTATGGAATTCAACGGCGACTTTACTCGAAATCAGTGAAATGTGCTTACGCTCGAAATGACATAGTTTTTACAACGTTGCAGTGCAGGATGAAAATTCGTGTCTTGTGCTAGCTTTGACGGCGAAGGTATTTACAACGAATGCGGGATGCTCATAAATACTTAATACACATCGAAAAAGCGGTGCATAGCCTCCAAAACGGTGGTGCTCAATCACGACCAGTGGGCACACATTTGACAAACCGAGACACGTACCTGATTGCCTTCATAACGCAGTAGTAGAGCAAAGTGGTTAATGTAACGAACAGCGTCATAAGGATGAACACCAGCTGCACCCCATATGCATTATTAATATTCAGCGATAATAAATGCAAATGTGCATATAAATTTTTAATATCGTTAATAATTTCCATCCTGATGTGATCTGGCGTAACCGATTCGGCTTTAATTAAACTTTCGGGTATCTGTGGGTGGCATTTCCTGGTTCCCGGCGGCCGCAGAGTTCGTTCGTTTGGTGACACTTTGGTTTGCAATTCATCGACCGCGAGAGTCAGAGTGATATGTCTGTTGAACGGCTTAGTGAATTCAGTATCAGTGGCAATATTATCGTTCGGTAGCTGTGGCCGCCTTGGCGTTGTTGACACGTTGGACTTAGACCTAAGCGAGAGAAGTGTTGGATAATTTTCGTGAAATATGAAATTAAATGAAAAATAGGTTTCTTCTGTTACTATATAGGTACGTCTATATAACTCCGATTTTCTTATGTAAAAATATTTTTTTCCAACCGTTGAAACTTCAGATCCCTGTATAAATTAACCTGTTGAAGAGTTATCGACTATTGGTAAAGTTGGAGGTTATCCTTTGGTTTTCAAATACAAGGCATAATTTGATATGAACATGTGAGATTTTTTGACAATATCTTGACCTCATTTGATAGGCTTCAGCGAAATGGACTTATGAGAAAATGTCAAGTAGATGTTTTGATTCGAAGCTTAAAATCGAAAAAGCCTCGTAAAATTTGGCATACGACATCAAACCATGAAACTATTTCTTTGCTCACGAATTTTACGTCAGACGTATTACGTTGGAGTCATTGTTTTTTGCTTCGTCTACTCGGATAGTCCTCGGTGGTGAATCTACCCTACTCCGTCAGAGAGAGCCACACCGCCATACCTATTTCTTTGTTTCATTTAGATCCCAGTTTACTTGCCATCTACTCGAGTAGTCTTCGAGGGTAAATCAACCCTAATCCGACGGAGAGGTCCTCGACATTTGATTTTCTCCAGACACCGATTTCCTGACGTAAAATTCGTGAGCAAAGAAATAGTTTCATGGTTTGATGTCGTATGCCAAATTTTACGAGGCTTTTTCAATTTTAAGCTTCGAATCAAAACATCTACTTGACATTTTGTCATAAGTCCATGTCGCTGAAGCCTATCAAATGAGGTCAAGATATTGTCAAAAAATCTCACATGTTCATATCAAATTATGCCTTGTATTTGAAAACCAAAGGATAACCTCCAGCTTTACCAATAGTCGATAACTCTTCAACAGGTTAATTTATACAGGGACCTGAAGTTTCAACGGTCGGAAAAAAAATTTACATAAGAAAATCTGAGTTCTATCGACGTACCTATGTAATAAAAAAACCTATTTTTCATTTAATTTATTTTTTTCTCTAATTGCTCGTTTTTGTTGTTTTTCTCATTAGCTAGCTTTGCTAGCACGCTGTTCGATCCCTGCAAGTACCGATTGTCACGTATATCAAAACCTGCCTTGACATGAACCGATCCGGAGATGGATACCAACTCGACTTGCATCCCTTGACAGTCTCCATCGTACAGAGTTTTCAAACGTTGTTTTCGTGCTCAAAATCAATAGCGTCTAAACCGTTAACATTAGGAGTATACTTTTTTCGGAGAAGTTCTTGACTTTATGACTGCGCATTTACAGGAATATATTGTTCAGTGATTGATTCACCCATAAGGAATTTTTTCTTATTCGTTTATTTGACAAGGCTCATTGTGGTAACTTAATGGAGCCGTGGGTCTATTAAATAGTTACAATATGTAGAAATTTAAATAAATGAAAACAAATATTATTGAGTGTTCTTCGGTACGCATCCACGCAATTTTCTATTGCGCAGGGAGACCTTCTTTCGTGACTGGGAAACGTTTGTCTGCTCGCCTAGTGCATCTTGTGGGTCGATTGCTTTTCTCTTGTTTACGTCAATGTCATTATCGTGTATGGTTTCTTAATGTTCAGGATCAAGTGTTTCTCCTATATCCCTAACGGGTTACGAGCGTATAGCCGTTATGATTGGTGTTAGCTTCATAGCCGATGATGCTAGCAGTGTATTCCGACGCATTGGATGCTGCTTTTACAGTTGTTATTATGACCTTAACAACTGCCACAAAATTGGCAAGCGCTTCTGTCTCAGCTGATTATATTGATGCTTGTGTTTCGGGTTGGTTTACCGAAGTTGTATCGGGTAGTGGTTCTGATGCGTTCTCCTTAGTATCTTCCGCAAAAGATGTTCCATTATGTACCGTCTGGTTGTAGTACTTGCACGTAGGAGTCTGCCCTTCGTGGGGCCTATAAGTGATATACGCAATTTATTTCCTGAACTAATTAAGGCGTTATATACAAAGTTAAAACTCAAAAAATCTAAAAAAAAACTATTGAATATTCTGAAAGTACATACTTTTGAAAATATCTGTGCGAAATTTCATCTAGATCGGAGCACTAGATTTCAAACCACAGCCGTTCGCAGCTTGCTGGTTCTTCCGCGTATGATGTTAAGACAAAACTTCAAACGCAGTTATCTCGGAACTAAGCTGTTTGAAAAGTACCGTTGCGGTGAACGTGATATCGCAAAAACTATTCATCCGATTTTCATAATTTTTTTTTTGAATTATTTGTTTTTACATTCTCGTGTACTTGAACGGTTCCTTTTTCATCCAACATTTTTTTATTCTTTGCCATGGATTATTGTTTAAAATTTTGAACACCACAAAATTCAATTTTTTGGCTAACACGTCTTGTTTTTATTGGGATACCGATCTGTTCAAGTACACCACAATACATTTTTCTTCAATATTTTTTTTTTACTTTTTTAATTTCAGTTGAGCGGTTCGGTTTGGAGAGCGTTCACCGCAAACTTCTGCCAAAAAATTTGTTACGGGGGATGGGCCATAACTCCGTCAACCTTCAATATATTTTTTAATTCAATTTGTTTTTTTTTCGAACTTCTATAGCACTATAAACGAGCTGTCTTTTGCTTTTTCAAAAAAAAAATGCATAAAACGCTTTAACAAAGTCACGATCTTAGCTTACTTTTTCGCCACAACTTTGTATATAACCCCTTAAGACATAAACGTTATGTCTTCGGCAAAGTTGTAGAAAAAAAATATACTTTAACTTTAATAGCTTTCGAGTTAAGGAACATGTTATATGGAAGACCCCTTAAAATTAGTATTTTAATGTTAACTTTTTTCCATTCTCCTACGTTCTTGGAATATTTTTCAAAGTTGTTTGCGAAGGTAATATTGATTGGAAAAGCTGCGTCAAGTATTTCAAAATTAACAGCCAGCACCATCATTGAGGTAGTCCACACTCGTGACCCGTAAGGGTATGAAACAAGGATAAAATTGGATGTTCGCGAACATAACCATGGCAAGACCCACAGCTCCGTTTAGCTAATGCATTGAACCGAATCGAATAAACGAATTATTTAATAAAATTTAGAAAAAACTGAGCACAAAAACTCAAAAATGAGTACTTTATCGCTAGTGATTGCCACGTTCAACAAAACTCAGATGCTAGATATTAGCCAGAATAAGGCTAGTTAAATTATACGCAAATTGTATGTCTGTAATGGGTTAGTGCACTGTATGCTCAGTATAAACACTGGGCATCTCACTCAAGCGTGGTAGGCAAAATATTTCAATTTGTTGATAACAATATAGCCAAGAAGACAGTTTTTGTTTCATGCCATTTTAATGCCATTTCTATTGACACTCAATTTCATGTTTATGCAGGGAATTCCTTCCGCACTAAAACACTGTTAATCCGGAAAACCAGGGGCCCGCGGATTTTAGGGGCCTCGTGATGAAGATAGGCCGATAAAATTATACTAGCTATCTGCACTGGTGGTGCCATGAAAACTTAAAAAGAAAAGAGCGGCCCAATCTTTATTTGGTTTCCGTTATCTAAGAAGAATATATATTAAGAAATGAAATGTGACTTTTCTGAAACCACATTTTATTACTTGGTTTTCGTAGATTGCCTAGTGTTATGACAGCTTTATTATAATGCGTGGTCAAATGGAACTTATAAACGAACCTTCGGAACAGGCACTTCTGATTTCAATTAGCTCAGACCAAAATTGAAAAAGCATGAAACTGAGCGGTATTGATATAGTTTATATCATGGGTACTTCTAATATACATTTTTTAGCTTTAGCTACGTTGAAACCGTGGCCAAAAATTAATTTCTTATCCAAATCAAGAAAAAGATTCAATATGTGAAATGTAGGGAAGAGTTATGAACCAGATTGGGTTGTGAACCATCTAAACTTTTTTTTCCTGATTGACCGCGATATTGGCGATCTGTGTAAGTTTTTATTTTATCATGAGCCAATTTGCTTTCACTGATAAAATAATTTTCTGTTTGATGTCATATTGCAATTTTTCTGCTTTCGATTTTGGTCTTTTAACCGTTAAAACGACCAAAATGATAACAACCTGAGCAATCATTCCCTACTAAATCACATCAAGTTTAGTTCTCAATTTGTTATCAGACTCTGCTCGGGAATCCAGTCATGAACCAATAAAGATATAAGTCTATATTTCCATAAGACCTGAAGGTTGGCAAGGTTGGAATGATCAAAAGTCTGCTGAATTATGTGGCTTCTACTATTGTCTCTTGACACCAAGGTGATTGAGAGTTTGGGTATCGAAGTTGAAACTGATCTTGGTATCATTTTTATTGCTGCAGTCTATTTGCCTTTTCAGTGCACTGGCGAGCAAATTAATTTCTTGAAAGGAGACTTACAAAAACTTTCAAGAAATCGGTCGAAATTCTTCATAATCGGTGATTTTTACCATAATTCATAATTTTAATCTCAATGTTGTGAGTCCTGTTGAAACCGAAGCATTACAAAAATATGAAAACGTTTCAAATCAAGTATTGTCTCTAGACGATATTGTTGAAACAAACTATGATGAGATCAAATCCATCATAAAAAAGTTAAAAAATATGAAAGCTCCAGGTTATGATGGAATTTTCAACATTCTTCTTAAAAACCTTCCCGAAATCACCATGAGATACTTGGTCAAAATATTCAACAAATGTTTTGAATTAGAGTACTTCCCTGAAAGATGGAAAAATGCAAAGATTATTCCTATTTTGAAGCCAGATAAAAACCCAGCAGAAGCATCTAGCTATCGACCAAATAGCTTACTCTCTTCTATTAGTAAATTATTTGAAAAAATCATCCTAACTAGAATGATGTCACATATCAATGAGAATTCCATTTTTCTTCCTGAGCAGTTTGGATTTCGTATTGGACATTCAACTACCCATCAACTTGTGAGAGTAACTAACATGATAAAGGCAAATATCTCAGAGGGCTATTCCACTGGAGTTGCTCTTCTAGACATCGAAAAAGCTTTCGCCAGTGTTTGGCACAAAGGTTTAATTGCCAAAACGTGGGATTTCAATTTTCCAATTTACATAATAAAGATAATTAAAAATTATCTTACTAACCGTACCCTACAGGTTTCTTATCAGAATTGTAAATCTAATAAGCTACCCGTTAAAGCAGGCGTCCCTCAAGGATCAAGCGTCGCACCAATACTTTACAATATTTTTACCTCCGATCTTCCAAATCTACCTACAGGCTGTAAAAAGTCACTTTTCTGTGATGATACTAGCATCTCAGCCACTGGGAGAAGTCTTCGTATTATCTGCAGTCGACTGCAACGAAGCTTGAATATTTTCAATGATTACCTGAAAAAATAGAAAATTTCCACTAATGCGGCAAAACACAATTGATTGTGTTTCCGCATAAGCCAAGAGCTTCTTCTCTTAAACCAAATAATAACCATATTATTAAATTTAATGGTTTGAATTTAACGTGGACAGATCAAGTTAAATACTTGGGTTTGATTTACGATAAAAAAAATTCACTTTTAAGGATCACATTGAAGAAATCCAAACAAAATGCAACAAATATATAAAATGTTTATACCCTCTTATAAATAGGAATTCTAGGCTCTGCCTAAAGAACAAACTATTAATTTATAAACAAATATTTAGACCGGCAATGCTATATGCAGTGCCAATCTGGGCAAGTTGTTGTGCTACTAGAAAGAAAACGCTTCAAAGGATTCAGAATAAAATTCTGAAAATGATTTTGAAGCGTCCTCCCTGGTTTAGCACAAATGAGTTGCACAGACTTGCAAACATAGAAACATTAGAAATTATGATGAACAGTATTATAAGCAACTTCCGACGAAAATCGTTGCAATCTACAATTGTCTTTATAGTTTATAAGTTAGTTTATAAGATTTGTTCAGCTCCTTATTCAGAAGACAAGTAGGTTTAAAACATCCTACTGAAAAAAAATACTCAACTGCGAAAGCATATTATAATTTAATAATAATTAACTGAATCATGTAAACAATAGGGATTAAAAGTCACTACTTGTGGCTGAACACCCAATATACTAAATTAGAAATGTAATGCAAACAAAACAATATAATCAAATAGAAAATAATATATATAAAAAAAAAACTTATATAAAACTTCATAAGTGATTGTGAAGTAGACCATATACAAACTCAAAATTAAAATCAAGATGCGGTCAAAATACGTCATAAATCTCATAGTTCTACTCAATGGCGTAGCCAGAAATTTGATTTGGGGGGGATTAGATGTAAATCGTAATTTTTTTGGAAAATGCTGAAACTTAATATAAGTTTGATAAATTATTGAAAATTCAGAAGCATACGTAGTCTAACAGATGTCGCTTGTGGCTACAAACAAGGAGAATCAATATGGAACAGTTTTCAAACCTCTATAGATTATTTTCTTGCAAAATATGCCAATGATGTCAAAGAATGTGATAAAAGTGGGATAAATATTTAAAAATCCTTAACTTTGAAGGTTTGACACGTGCGAGAAGTTTTCCAAATTTACTTTGATATAAAAATTAAGCGATTAATTCGCATAGAGGTAGTTATGGAGAAGTAACTCTTCAAAAATAGTAAGAGACTTGGCGTTATTGATAATGTCATTTTAAACAATTTCATTGAAAATATGAAGGATACATGAATGCAGCAAATCGAGATATGAAACAACATGCTACATTTCTAGTTAGTGAAGTAAACTATTTTTTATGAACTTAGAAGAAAATTGTTTGAAACCATCATTGCGGGTTGAGAACACAAAACCTATAACTAAATTAGTAATGGAATTTGCGTTTGGACAGACTTCTCATCAAAAACCTAGCTAGCTTAGTGATAGGACTAAGCAAGCGCAGAATTGATGCTATCTCCAAAAAACGGAAACACTCTTTGTGTTTCTGGGCAAACCCCTAGTCCTTCTAATATTCGGGATTTTTTTTAAAGCTTGTTCACTTAAATATATTTTTTGCAAGCTTCAGAGACTCATACCTTGAATGCAATGTGAATTTTATTGTTTATAAATCGCGGAAGAGATTTTTCAAACACAGTAATAACAGAATATCTTGCTGTAAAGGTTTTCTACCAATATATTTCGATACTCTGAATGTATTTGATATTTATGTCTTCCAAAAAGTTGTTTGAAATGGCATTTTCGAAAACTTTGCTGAAGACATAAAGCAGAGGTGGGTAAGAAAACCAACCGGTACGTACATTCACTGGTATGGTTACCAAAATCGCAACACGTGTAAACGAGTGATGCACATTGTATTCGGTTTGGATTTCGTTCACACGGTAAACGAAAGAAAACCCTCCTCCGAGTCTTAGTTTCTAAAACCAAACCGTTTACATGTGTGTGTACGAATATCAACTTGTGTTGATGTATTCTCAGTAAAGGTTTCGGTTTGGCTTTAGACAACCGAGCCTGGTTTTTTCTGTACACGGTGCTTCGGTTGAAAGAAGAAGCAGTAAATTCTTCTGCAGTGCTGCCGAATAGACAACTGAATTGAGTTCAATTAGTTGTTGAGAGTCAATGGGGTAATATTGAAATGGCTGGTACTGAGCAGTTGTTAAAAGTTTAACAATTGTTGTTTGTTTCAACGCTGAACCATGAAATGTAGATATGTTTGATTTGGCAAAGTTGTCTAGAGCATACAAATTGATGTTAATGTCAAAATGTTTAAATTGAAATTAAAGAAAACAATGAAATCAGGGATGTCACACAATAACAAAAACAATAAAATCAATTAAATTAATGAAATCAATGAAATTAATTAAATCAATTAAACATGACTTGAATCACATGAAACTTCACATTAACACTCAATGCATTCAAAGTGGCCTGTATTTATATCGCCAATAGTCATATCAATGAGATCTAATCCACGTCTGGTTGCGCTGGTTAGGCGGTTCTCGAATAAACTCGAGCACACACTCGTATTTTGTATACATATATCTTTATTATTACTTACGGCGCATTGTATTGATACATCTATCCTTGCACAGAGGCAATTTCGTGTAAGTGTGCGTTAGGGTTCGTCGCGGTTGCAATTACCGCAACCGCGCGGTTTTTACCGCACCCGCACCGCGAAAACTGCGGTGCGGTGACACACTTTTCCTCGCGGATGCGGTGCGGGAAATGAGCTTTTCCCGCGCGGTATTACCGCAACCGCACTTAAAAATAATTGATTGATAATTGACTTGACAATTATTTGAAAAGAAATCCGAATATAATCTGTATTCGACCTATCGTTACTTGATTTTTTACAATTTGTTTATTCTAATATGATAAAACAATCTGTTACTAAGAAATAAAATCTATAAGCTGTGTCCAATATAATTTGGCATCATTATTTTTACGACATATTTTGAACACTTTGAAAAATTTACAAGCGAACCTTCTCAAATATATAAAATGCACAATTGATTAATTGAAAAATAATTGAATTGTACTGTCAAATCCAATTTAAAAATGCATCATTTCTCCCGATTCCTCTTGGAAATCGTGAAATTATGAATCGTTTGCGATGACATTTTCTCAACTGTGAATTGTGATTAATTTGGAGAAATTAAAAATGAACTTAAAAAGTCTTAAGACTTAAAAAGAACCCAAAGAATGAAATCATCATCATCAAACCAAACGAATTTGGAGGAATCAGCAGTAAGGGAGACAAATGTTTGAAAAGAGTCCAAAATAAGGAGGGGTCCAAATTAGGCTGATAACCTTATCAGTCGTTCTTTAACATCGTATTTCTATCTCTTTTGGTTTCTGTGTAAATTTGCAATGAATTTTCCTGCAGTTTGTTTTTAAGACTCCTTATACATAACTTTTTTTTCACATACGTCCATTGTTCGTCCAACTGTGAATATTTTCTACCAAATTAACAACTAATATTTTTCAGTTAAGAGTATTTTGTAACTTTTTGAAATTAAAGCTTTCGAAGTTAGTGTAGGGTATTTCGATTTTTTTTTTGTGTTTCTCAAAGCCTCCCTTCATATTGTGACAAGTGTCAAAGTTAGCCCCGATACTAAATTTTGCACAGGACAATTTTTGACCCCTACCAACTGCAATTGAAGTTTTTACCATTGGCATTATGGAAAAATATTAGAAAAAGAATACATAAAAAGGTAGAACTTTCGAACTAGCTATTAGAAAATTACAACTTATACAATTTTAAGGAAGCAATCTTAGTATTTGAATAAGAATACATCCATTTCTTGAAAAATACGAAGTAAGTGTTTTGACGTATTTTGTTCCTAAAATCCCCTATTTGTAAAAACATTTCTGCTGTATGCTGTAAATCATACATCTTTTGCAGTTTTTCAAATGTCCTTCAACAACCCTGTTATGTTATGTGTAGAACGATTTCTGATAATTAAATTAAAAGTTTTCCTATTAATTGTAGCGGAAGAACGTTTTGGTATGTATAATGATGAAATACAGCTACATTTCATAGGACTTCAGTGCTATGCTAATATTTAGCTTGTTTCGAAAGTATTTATCTCAAGATGTACGGCATTTTATTAATAAACCTTGCAAAGTTGACATTTTTTTTAATAAATGTTATATTCTTAGGAGTCCGTCAAAGTTAATATTCGTGTAAATAGGAAATAGTTTTTACGTATATATAGTTATAAAAATAAATTAATAATTTTTCAACACACTTTTCAAAAATACAGAATTTTACCGCATTTACCGCATTACCGCGTGGTGCGGTGCGGTAAATGCAGTGCGGTTGCGGTAAGCGGTGCGGTTTTATTATTTTTTTGCGGTTGCGGTGCGGACTATCCATTTACCGCCCACATCCGCACCGCGACGAACCCTAGTGTGCGTTATTCACATATGGTAAGCAACTCAGACGCAAGTGGGGGGAAACTCACGATTAGGTCCTTATTTACTGAGTGCTGGTAATACGTATTTCTGTATTTTTGCTGTAACTGTACATCGTTTTGAAACATCTCGAAGGTTTGGTCGCGAACTTTCGAGTTTAGAGAAAACTACCACTAAATTATTCAATTACTAAAAAAACTTAATTCATTGAGAACAGCAACCAACTAACGAATAGCAAAAACACTTTCATTTTATAGACCGCCGTTAAAAACTAATTTTCTTTAAGGAATAAATATTTCCGGCGATACCAGTCGATGTGTGTATTAAATTTTTAAAAATTTGAATAAAAAAAAATTTTCTCATTGTGTCCAATCACGAAGTTGTCTGTCTCATTACAACAAAACATGTAAAACTACTTTCAATCAATAATGTGGATATTGGTCCACAATGTAACCATGCCAATTGTTAAATCATCATGCCGCCATTTTGAATTTCTAATTTACGACGCAATTCAAGTTTCGTTTCCTTGGAAATATATGCCTATTTAAATATGCATGCTTTTAAATGCTAAATCGTCGTGAAAATAACATCATATTGGGATGCAAAATAACGACGAATAACAATTTTTAATCTCTACACAACTTTTCGATATCAAAAATACCCTTGTTTCATGATATTTTTACCATTAAAGCGTTATTGAATGCCAGTCCCTAATAAAAAAAATTATACACGAACTTTAACCCATATAGTCCAACGATTCCACATATTGTTTGGATGATACCCTGAACAGGTCGTTAGGCTCTTGAATGATAAGATGTTTATTAGAGGTAGTATTGAATATAGCTCGCCATTTCAGATTTTAAATGACGGCATGCATCAATTTGCGATCTATGGACATATTTCATATTAAAAATGTCCACGTCGTGTGACTCTAGATGACAGAATATCTTGAATATACCGTCATCTTAAATTTTGATCTGCTATCATAGGTATAACAATAGCGGAGCCTATTAAATTTCCTTTTACTTTCGATTTTTGGGTAGTTTCCCATACGAAACATACCCATATTGCAAACTTTCTGATGATAAATCATTATAAAAATGTCGCAATATTGAGTTAAGGAACGCCATTTATGACCACGAACATAATTTATTTGAACAGAAATATGTCTGAAGACATTTTTTCAATTACCGAAAAAATACCTTATTTTATACCCAAAAGAAATTTGTTGGAATTCTTAATAAACATACTAGCAGCACTACCATAGCCGATAAACATCAACCCGAATACACAACCGCAACACAACCGAAGTTTGATTTCGTTATTCTCGTGTTTTCTTCCCATACTCGTGCACCGGTAAACGAAAATCAAAACCAAACCGCGGTGCTGTGTAAACGAAACTCGGTTTGGTTTTCGTGTCTCGTATAAACACAACCAGCGATAAGACCGCACACAATGTAAAGGAAACATAAACACTTGTGGAAATTTGGTTTAACGTACCGGTACTCAACCGGTATTTTCCCACCTCTGACATAAAGTGTCGACCTAAATTATCTTGAAGAGTGAATTCTATTTAATTACTTCCAGGAAAATTAACCGCCAAAATTATTTTCTTAGAGAAAGGGCAGTTTTACGTTTTGAAGTTCTCCAATGTAACTTAACATCGAAATTTAACAGTTTCGAATGAATGTGATCGTGACCGTTCAAAATTTATCGAGCATTTAATTTACTTTTCCTTATTATTCAAGCTCACAACTTGACGACGAGTCCTAGTACTTAATTCATATAACTGATAATACAACAACAATCCAACTAGTTTCCGAAATGTTATTCTTGTTATTAACCATATTAAATTTTTGTCTGAACTCTACTCAATCTTAAAAAACACATTTTCAAAAATGAGCTCATAATAATTCATACAGTTATTTTAATTTACATTGAAGTAAATTGACAATTATGGGATTTCGGCTAAATGATAAGTTACATGATCCCCTTCCCACAATTTTCCAAAAGTCCTCATGATGCTTAAAACACGGTTCTCAATGTAGTGATCAGAGAATATTCTTTCAAAAATGTTTGGTAGAATATTAAATTAATTTTTTTTCAATCCAATTAATTTTGGTTTGGAGGCTACGCCACTGGTTCAACTATACCCATTTGTACGTATATGGCCTCCACTTTTGTTTACATAGAAGAAATCTGTGCATTTTATACAATCAATTTGTATCGTTTAAGAGTACATTTAATTAAATTGAAACTTATTACAGTGAATGAAAATATTGGCTGGGACATTTGTGAATTTCAACATATTCAATCTAAAACCTTTAAAATCGTTTTTCTCCGAAAGTGCTGGATGGCGCTTGTCATAGTATAGCATAACAGCGACGATTTGTAGTTACTAGTTATTTTGATGGTGTCATCAATGAAACATATGACAAATTTTACGTAAATTAGAAGATAGTAGTAATCAGTGTTATGTGATTTCCTTTCGATTTATGGATATTTTTTCCTAATAAATTAAATCCAGGGCAGTTTTCTTTAGTGGACTATACCATTGAAATGTATATTTTTTTAAATCCCATTGATCACTAAGAATCTTCCATGAAAGGGGCTCTGATTTGCCAGGCCAGGGTCAACCTTGAAAACAGTATCATTTAAATAGAATTATCAAAAAATTGTGTTTGAATGATCCCATAGAACTGCTAATAGTGGCAAGATGCCAGATCAAGAAAATAGAAGTTGAACCGTTTCTGCGCATCTACAAATCGCCTGTTAAATCAGAAATTTTGGGGCGAATTCCGTCAGTCTCTTCGTTAGAACATTCTAACAGTATTTTTCTACTTATTTCGATTTAGCGTCTTCTACACCTTGCAAACGTGTAGTTTAGATTACCTTGTATTTTCTAGGTCCGTCAAGGATTGTCATATTCCGTTGGCATATAAATACTTTGAATTCTTGAATATCCGTTGTTGGCAGCGTTGTCACTATTTTCCAAAGAAAATCTGGCAGTTCAAATAAAAATGTCTGGCAAAATCTGTCACTTGGCAGCGACCTCACAGTCATTGAAACATGGCATACATTTTAGTCTTCATAGAACATTGATCGATTTGTGTCTAGGAAAATGTGACCCAGATTTCCTAAATTTGTGTGTAACAGCCTCTATAATTTAAAATCTGGTAGAATGAGAGGTTTGTCTTTTTGCTAGAAGCTTTAACAACTCTAGCTGTACCAGATAAATCTGGCATAATGGGAAAAATCTGGAAGATTCCAGATAAATCAGGAACAGTGGCAACGCTGGTTGTTGGAACGAGAGTAAATTCTAACCAATTAAGCCTGTCGACTGTTTTGATGCATTTTGCAATGGATTTTCGGCTATTTCAGTCATGTACTGCAGCACAAACGATGTATGTTTATGTTATCCCAGGATAACCGTTTGTGCTGCAGTACATGACTGAAATAGACGAAAATCCATTGAAAAGTAAATTGTAACTTGTAAATAAATACTAAAAATCAATATCAATAATCCGTCGATGTATTATAGCTTTTCTTGTGACAAAGAACATGTCTTTTAATATTTTTAGATGCTATTGTTTTACATTTGGAATTGTTTTCATAAGATTCTTCTCAAAATTTCGTCAGGTCAGAATTAACTATTTTTGCAATAATTTAAAAGCCCCTCCCGAAATAAAATCCTGTGTACAGGCATGTATGGCGGCTGACTTGTTTGTCGACTCGATTCTACCCGCCATCGCAGGTGTATAAAATAAAACATTTAACATTTAAGCGCACTGCGACAAGCAGTTTCATCTCCTCATAGTAAATTACATAGAACACAATCATCGGGATCAAAATACTGAACGTTGCCAATCGGGTGTTTGAGAAACGTGCATAGTAAAATTTAATCTATGAGTGGATACTGAGAAGCGTGAAGAAATGACGGAAATTCCACCATCAGGTTTGCAACAATTTTAATTAGTATTTACGTATTTATGTTCTTCGTGACATTTATAGTGGAACTTGATAAAAGTCACCTAATAAGATATGTTAGTAAAAAATCGAGCACTTTACGCGCACGTTATCGAAGCGCACATAATGTTGATATTTAGATGCACATTTTCGTTCTGAAGCGTTAAAAGTTACGTCGGAATGCCGACAACCAACCAGTGCCGACCAGATTCCCCTACTACTCGTTACGTAAATAACAATTTGCAAAACCTAAAAAAGTGCCTAGAATAGAATAATAAAATCTCCTTACCATGCATTCGCGACCAGTTTTCGTATTCCCCCGATACGCTTTGAACAGAATCGGCGTCTAACCGCATCCTTTGGGTAGGCCGCTCGAAAGTTTCGGTTGGATGTCAACGGTAACGATCCCCTCGAAGGAACCATTTCCTTAACGAACATATTATTAGCATCGGTTTGGTGTGAAAACAGCTGGAAAATGCGATCTCGTTTCTTCTTCTCATTTGCAACAGCAGCAGCAGCATCAGCAGGGTGGTGTATTTTCATTCCACGCCACCGCAGCTCATTAAGTTCGAACTTTGAATCTCTCGGCACGGAAGATAAACCAACAACCGCTCCCGAATCCAGCTCATTTAGTCGATCCAGCAGCTGGTTGATGAGCTGAAAGCGCATTTGCAGCAATTTGACGTAACCAACGAATTGGGACTCGACGGTGACGGTCGTTAGCAGAGTGAGATAGCACTCGGTTAAACAGTACTGGGACGTGGGCGCGTAATCGCTCAGATACATTAAGCAGTTGAGCCACTCGAATACAAGAATGGCGACGGCGACGAACATCATTTGAATGCAAATTAGTCTGCAGGAAAAAGAGGGAAAAGGAAACAATTGTGAAATTCGATTGTTGCATTTGCATTTATTGTTGCGCTACGGAAAGTTTGTTCTTCGTGTAGGTAATTAGTTATAGGTTCTAACTGGAATTGGTTTCTGTTCGTTAGGGAACCGTTTCGATATAGTAGCCTCCTCTTCTTGCTTCACCTCGTTATCTACAGGGATACGAGATACCAGGAATCTCAGCAAGGATCGGATAACAAGTAGCAATGGAAAACTGGGAACGAACATAGAAGTACATGTTTTTCGCTCGAGTGCGGGAAAAGGTATCTAGTTTTTCAATTAAGGGACTGCTCATTTTGACATCTGTGCAGGTTTGGTTAGGCAATGAGTATGAGAATTGAGCATGTCCGACCACTCATGCCTGAGGCAACGTTACTGATTCAAATCAAACGGAATGCTATGCCAATCAATATGTGTTTTTGTTTGTAAGTAGCAAATCATCTATCAATGTACATATCTTGTGCCGGCCGAGGCCGAACGTTGATCGCGAATGTATATGTATTATTTACTACAATTCATCTGAACATGCTATTGAGCTAAACCTAACTATTGTTTCACAAAAATGATTAGTTCGTTGGAATCGAGTAGTGATACACAGCTATTCACTGCTTAGCCCTATGCAAAACTGATTCCGACATCACTTCGTTCAAAGTTTAATAACTTCTATAAGCATAAGCATAAGAAAGAGATCGCCCGTAGTTGCTACTCCGTTATTGACCAGAACCAAATTAGGTTGCAAAATGTCCATTGGAACAACATGCTTGGGATTAACCCCATTGTACAATCAAATCGGCATCACTGTTTGCTATATTCCGGTCGTCAGTAGAGCTGATAGTTTTTTTTTGATATTTTTAGTGTTTTACACTCGCGATTCTTTTTATTCTTGTTTTATCCGTTTATCGTGTTATTCGGTAGTACGTGAAATTTCGTGACTTCAAGCACGATTATATCTGCTAGTGTTGATTCGTGAAAGTGATAGTTTTTGTTTGTGATTTTTGTTTTCACTTGACATTATCACTGCACAGTACGTTACGCTCAATTTTTTCGCCAAAAGCGACATCTGCTGGTGGGTAACTGAGTTGTCGCACGTTGCGTGCAAGTTTGCTTTCATTGACGCACGTTACCCGTTAGCGTTTTCCTGCGCATATTGCATACCCGCTATGCGTTATTTCTACATCAAAAGCATGGCTTGTAACAACTGCTCGAAAGTGGTTAATGATTCTGATCGAATCACATGTCGTGGATACTGCGGAAATTCGTTCCACATGATATGCGTCAAGATGGATTATGATGTTCGTGACGTCCTGGGAACCCACCCACGGAACCTATTCTGGATGTGCAACGACTGCGCTGACTTATTCTCAAATGATAATTTCCGTAGAATGGCTTCGCGTTGTAGCGACATAGTGCCTGACGACAATTCTCTGAAATCTATAAAGAATGACATAGCTGATTTGAAAGATGTCGTCAAAGCTCTCTCGGTTAAAGTTGACTCAAAACCGCTATCCCCAACTATAACGCCTTGGAAACGAATTGCTGAATATAATCCTGTTTCAAACACACCTACGCAAACACGAAGATGTTTCGCTCAAAACAAAAATTCCTAATATTCGTTGATCCAAAGCTGCGTTTGAAACAATAAAAACAATTTCACCACCTGAGGAGCTGTTATGGGTTTACTTGTCAGCATTTGATCCCAGCACGATGGATGATGAAGTTTCTACCCTTGTGAAAGATTGTCTGGGGGAGAATCTGCAACCGAGAATAGTTCGTCTAGTTCCTAAGGACAAGGATCTTTCCTCTCTGAGCTTCATTACTTTCAAAGTTGGCGTTAGCAAATCATACAGGGATAAGGCTCTGTCCAAAAACTCTTGGCCGGAGAACATCTACTTCCGTGAATTTGTGACCAATTAAAAAATCCAACGACCTATCATCAGGATTGCGGCGGAGAAGAATCCATCTGGTGGTGGACAGTAGCGCCAAGCTATTCTGGATAAACTCGTCTGTCCAACTTCTTGTACCCCGGCGAGCGATCTCGGTCTACCTGACAAATCGGCGACTTCTTCTGTGTCAGGTAAAGCCAAGAAGGGTATATGTCCTTCCGAAGAAATACAAGATGCTGCACGCCCTCAATGTAAATTTCACTTACAGTCTGCTAATGAACACAACTCTACCGCCGCTGTGAATCTTCAATGTTAAAAAAAAAGATGGGTGGGTAATGTCTGCGACATAACCGGAGAGATGTAGAATACATAAGGAACACGTTCTTCAAATATGTTGATACTCATTGGAATTTTCGGACAAAAGGTGATTTGGGCGAGGAATATTTCAAATAATTCTTTACAAAAATGATGGTGGTCCTGAAAAGGTACCAGTTTTGTTGGCGTTGTTGGCCTTGATGAGGGAGATGGCTAACGATGAAATTAATTGTTAGCATGAGGAAGTCGCGTAGTACTGGCCAATGGAAGAACAGATAATAATTGATTCCTGAAAATCAATTTTTCTTTATTCATGTAAATTATACATACTTACAAATCTAACAGAAGATTCCTGATCATATTTCTGAATCATTAGTGCGAACATTGTGTAATTTGGTTAAGTACAATGAAAGTTACAAACTTTCCAAACTCGACCTTCTGTTCCTTCAGAAATATTGAAATGGGGTGTCTATATTAAACCGTTAGTCGTGGTCACAATAAAAAAAGATGGGTGGGTAATGTCTGTCACATAACCAGAGCGTCGTGATTTCAATTCGAGACGTTAATTTAAATCTAATAATATTCAACAGAATCACGTTTGAATGGGAAATTTTCAAATAATTCTCTATGGTAATAATGGTGGTTCTGAAAAGAACCTTTGGTATCGGCGTTGGTGTTGATGGTGATGCACTGGATCGTTGGATATTTTTGGCATGATAGTTACGTGCCTGGCGAACTGTTTTGTAGCCTCGAACAAAACGACAAGACTGGCTTCTTCGGGTACCATTACGGCTGAACTTTATAAACTTAGCTCGACTTTGAAATCCTGCACAATCTCACGAATCAGACACTAGTAGAGCCATTTTGTTTGCTACTAGCACGGAGCTGCACAAAAAAATCATATGCAGTTAGTTCACGGGGGCTGCCAAAAAGCTTGAATAGAAGCATGCGACTTCAACGTTTCTCTTAAACACATGCAACAACACATTCGTTTTGGTAATACTGATAATAACAGTAGAAAGGAATGGAAAAGCAGTGCACGAAACGAGTGAGAGGATAATTTAATTTTTTTTTCCATGTGCAAGCTACTTCTTTCCACACAACGTATTATGTTGCTTGTTGAAAATTTGCTACACACCTTAAAATGAAAGTTTCAGTTTAACTCTCGCTAGAACACAATTGATTGGTCCTGAAAAGAACCGTTGCTTTTATTGTAATTTACGCCCACTCCCACAAACCGACCAAGTAGGCATCACTGGCTTCATTACGGCTGAGTTTTGTAAGCGTAGCTCGACTTTGAAGTAATACACAACCTTACGAACCAGACGCTGGAATGTTAGCCAGCGGATTAGTTGCTCCGTTGCCCTTTAGTTGGGGCGAAATACTAGCATGGCGATAGTTCCTGATCGGTAGTTGGTTGCGATGGGCCACCAGTAGCTGGGGCACTTTTGCGGACCGTAATCATCGCCAACTGCTTTCCTCCGGTGGACTGGCTGCTTGCTAGTGCTTGAACGAATACGAATGATGAGAAAAACCGACCGACCAATATTCATATATGAACACACGAGAAAGCACTACTATCGCTCTCTCGCTCGTTTTCGTGCCATTCCTGTGCCTTTCCTTTCCGTTCGGCTACCAATACTAGCATAACCAAAACGAATATTCTGTCTTTCCATCGCCTTCAATCAGTGGCCAGTGCTAGCAAACTTGCATGTTCAGTTTTTCAATAACAACATTCCAACAATATTTTCAAAGAATGTTGCAGATTTGAAAAGAAGGAAGGAGAAGATTTTCACAAATTTAAATTCTTTTGTCTTATTTGTTAGCGCTGATAAAGGCTATTTAGTTTGCTACTAGCAAGGAGCTGCACAAACAAATCGATTTATGCAGTTAATCAACGGAGGCTGCCAAAAAGTTCGAATAAAAGCATGCGACTAGTGTACTTTGCACGTTCTATATTTTATCAATACTAGAGAGGATCAATAAAATAATTCAAATTGTAATAGCGACATCCAATTGTGGCAACACTGGCCAAGAGATTGTGGGGGAACACGCACATTCGTTTTAGTTATGATGGTAGTAGCAGCAGAAAGGTATGGAAAAGCAGTGCACGAAAACGAGCGAGAGAGGATAATTTAAATTCTCTTTCTTTCTTTCCACACATCGTATTTCTTATATAGCTTTCTGAAAATTATTTGTTATACACCATAAAATGTAAATTTCAGTTTAACTCTTATTAGAACACAATTAATTGGTCCTGTAAAGAACCGTTTATTGTTTTATTGCGGGAGCATAATTCAGACGCACTCCCCGCGGACACGGTGAGCCACTTTAACTCTTATTAGAACACAGATTAGTTTCTCTGTTGCCCTTTAGTTGGGGCGAAATTCTTGCAGGGCGACAGTTCCTGATCGGGTTGCGATGAGTCACCAGTAGCTGGGGCACTTTTTCCGACCGTCGTCATCGCCAACTTCTTTCCTTCGGTGGACTGGCTGCTTGCTAGTGCTTGAACGAATACGAATGATGAGAAAAACCGACCGACCAATATTCATATATGAACACACGAGAAAGCACTACTATCGCTCTCTCGCTCGTTTTCGTGCCATTCCTGTGCCTTTCCTTTCCGTTCGGCTACCAATACTAGCATAACCAAAACGAATATTCTGTCTTTCCATCGCCTTCAATCAGTGGCCAGTGCTAGCAAACTTGCATGTTCAGTTTTTCAATAACAACATTCCAACAATATTTTCAAAGAATGTTGCAGATTTGAAAAGAAGGAAGGAGAAGATTTTCACAAATTTAAATTCTTTTGTCTTATTTGTTAGCGCTGATAAAGGCTATTTAGTTTGCTACTAGCAAGGAGCTGCACAAACAAATCGATTTATGCAGTTAATCAACGGAGGCTGCCAAAAAGTTCGAATAAAAGCATGCGACTAGTGTACTTTGCACGTTCTATATTTTATCAATACTAGAGAGGATCAATAAAATAATTCAAATTGTAATAGCGACATGCAATTGTGGCAACACTGGCCAAGAGATTGTGGGGGAACACGCACATTCGTTTTAGTTATGATGGTAGTAGCAGCAGAAAGGTATGGAAAAGCAGTGCACGAAAACGAGCGAGAGAGGATAATTTAAATTCTCTTTCTTTCTTTCCACACATCGTATTTCTTATATAGCTTTCTGAAAATTATTTGTTATACACCATAAAATGTAAATTTCAGTTTAACTCTTATTAGAACACAATTAATTGGTCCTGTAAAGAACCGTTTATTGTTTTATTGCGGGAGCATAATTCAGACGCACTCCCCGCGGACACGGTGAGCCACTTTAACTCTTATTAGAACACAGATTAGTTTCTCTGTTGCCCTTTAGTTGGGGCGAAATTCTTGCAGGGCGACAGTTCCTGATCGGGTTGCGATGAGTCACCAGTAGCTGGGGCACTTTTTCCGACCGTCGTCATCGCCAACTTCTTTCCTTCGGTGGACTGGCTGCTTGCTAGTGCTTGAACGAATACGAATGATGAGAAAAACCGACCGACCAATATTCATATATGAACACACGAGAAAGCACTACTATCGCTCTCTCGCTCGTTTTCGTGCCATTCCTGTGCCTTTCCTTTCCGTTCGGCTACCAATACTAGCATAACCAAAACGAATATTCTGTCTTTCCATCGCCTTCAATCAGTGGCCAGTGCTAGCAAACTTGCATGTTCAGTTTTTCAATAACAACATTCCAACAATATTTTCAAAGAATGTTGCAGATTTGAAAAGAAGGAAGGAGAAGATTTTCACAAATTTAAATTCTTTTGTCTTATTTGTTAGCGCTGATAAAGGCTATTTAGTTTGCTACTAGCAAGGAGCTGCACAAACAAATCGATTTATGCAGTTAATCAACGGAGGCTGCCAAAAAGTTCGAATAAAAGCATGCGACTAGTGTACTTTGCACGTTCTATATTTTATCAATACTAGAGAGGATCAATAAAATAATTCAAATTGTAATAGCGACATGCAATTGTGGCAACACTGGCCAAGAGATTGTGGGGGAACACGCACATTCGTTTTAGTTATGATGGTAGTAGCAGCAGAAAGGTATGGAAAAGCAGTGCACGAAAACGAGCGAGAGAGGATAATTTAAATTCTCTTTCTTTCTTTCCACACATCGTATTTCTTATATAGCTTTCTGAAAATTATTTGTTATACACCATAAAATGTAAATTTCAGTTTAACTCTTATTAGAACACAATTAATTGGTCCTGTAAAGAACCGTTTATTGTTTTATTGCGGGAGCATAATTCAGACGCACTCCCCGCGGACACGGTGAGCCACTTTAACTCTTATTAGAACACAGATTAGTTTCTCTGTTGCCCTTTAGTTGGGGCGAAATTCTTGCAGGGCGACAGTTCCTGATCGGGTTGCGATGAGTCACCAGTAGCTGGGGCACTTTTTCCGACCGTCGTCATCGCCAACTTCTTTCCTTCGGTGGACTGGCTGCTTGCTAGTGCTTGAACGAATACGAATGATGAGAAAAACCGACCGACCAATATTCATATATGAACACACGAGAAAGCACTACTATCGCTCTCTCGCTCGTTTTCGTGCCATTCCTGTGCCTTTCCTTTCCGTTCGGCTACCAATACTAGCATAACCAAAACGAATATTCTGTCTTTCCATCGCCTTCAATCAGTGGCCAGTGCTAGCAAACTTGCATGTTCAGTTTTTCAATAACAACATTCCAACAATATTTTCAAAGAATGTTGCAGATTTGAAAAGAAGGAAGGAGAAGATTTTCACAAATTTAAATTCTTTTGTCTTATTTGTTAGCGCTGATAAAGGCTATTTAGTTTGCTACTAGCAAGGAGCTGCACAAACAAATCGATTTATGCAGTTAATCAACGGAGGCTGCCAAAAAGTTCGAATAAAAGCATGCGACTAGTGTACTTTGCACGTTCTATATTTTATCAATACTAGAGAGGATCAATAAAATAATTCAAATTGTAATAGCGACATGCAATTGTGGCAACACTGGCCAAGAGATTGTGGGGGAACACGCACATTCGTTTTAGTTATGATGGTAGTAGCAGCAGAAAGGAATGGAAAAGCAGTGCACGAAAACGAGCGAGAGAGGATAATTTAAATTCTCTTTCTTTCTTTCCACACATCATATTTCTTATATAGCTTTCTGAAAATTATTTGTTATGCACCATAAAATGTAAATTTCAGTTTAACTCTTATTACAACACAATTAATTGGTCCTGTAAAGAACCGTTTATTGTTTTATTGCGGGAGCATAATTCAGACGCACTCCCCGCGGACACGGTGAGCTAGAAAGCACTATTTTGCATTCTCGAACAAACCGACCAAGTAGGCATCGTTGGCTTCTCGGGGCATCATTACGACTGAGCTTTGTAAGCGTAGCTCGACTTTGCAGTCCTGCACAATCTCACGACCCAGACGCTGGAACGATAGCCTACTCTGTTGCCCTTTAGTTGGGGCGAAATTCTTGCAGGGCGACAGTTCCTGATCGGGTTGCGATGAGTCACCAGTAGCTGGGGCACTTTTTCCGCCGTCGTCATCGCCGACTGCTTTTCTTCGGTGGACTGGCTGCTTGCTAGTGCTTGAACGAATACGAATGATGAGAAAAACCGACCGACAGATATTTATATAATCGCGCTAATATGCACTACTATCGCTTTCTCGCTCGTTCTCGTGCCGTGCATGAGCCTTTCCTTTCCGTCCGGCTTCTAATGGCCTAACCAAAGGAATATGCCGTCTTTCCCCCACCAACTGCTCTCGTCAAGCAACCCAATGCGAATAATCATAAAACAAACATGTAGTGGACCTATATATAAACTTTTCATTATTTTATTGCTCGGTTGGTCCACCATTTTGACGGCTCTGTGCGGGATGGGCTGAAAAATTTCACTTTTCCGAGTCGTTTTCGAAAGATTTTTCAAAACACATTTTTTTGTTATTAGTGCATGTTATACATACTTCAAATTTTAATACAGCATAGAGGAACATATTTGCAACAAATTGGCCTAAAAATCAAATCATTCTGTTTAGTATGATAAAAGTTATTAACGTTCAAAATCTGACGCGGCGCCGCAGCCGATATTTTGAAACGGGACCCCTATATTGAAACCTTAAATGTATTCTACATTAACAAAATTTTGATCCCATCGTAACGAGCACGTCTCTTCATAGCACATTCGGCTCTACAACGATCACGGAAGGCCTAAGCACTCTATGCTATGCTGGTATGACTCATCGCACCCTGGGACGCACTGCAGCTAGCACTATGGAAGCCCTTGATCCCCCTGCCACAGTCGAGCCATTGCAGCCAGCGTTCACCAGTCGTCCCGGTCCTGTGTGCAGGAATGGTGAAGGGGTCTTCCAAATCGATACAAACGGCAAGTACGAACCTGATTTTGTTAATGCAAGCATTGATCAGCTCCTCGCTTCCAGTCAATCGCGGCATTCAAACCTACAAATATATTACCAGAATGCCGGTGGTATGAATTCAGTAATCGAAGATTATTTGGTAGCAAGTTCGGATGAATGCTTCGACATAATCGCCCTCACAGAGACGTGGCTTAGCGATAGCACTCTGTCAGTGCAAGCATTTGGTGCCAACTACGATGTTTTCCGAACTGATCGCAGCTCACGCAACAGTCTCAAGGTTACCGGCGGCGGCGTACTTGTGGCTGTCCATCGTCGATTGAAAGCGCAACTGATTGACGATACTTTGGGGGTCTGTGTCGAGCAGGTGTGGGTGCGAATCAAACTGGCTGGCTACGCACTTTTTCTTTGCGTGGTTTATCTTCCACCGGACCACACTCGCGATTCGACATTGATTGATTCACATACTGAGTCACTGGAACGGATTTCCGCTCAAGCAAGCCCGGTTGATGAGATCCTGATTGTTGGCGATTTCAATTTCTCCGGATTAAAATGGCGCTCTGCTTCTGACGGATTTATGTTCGCTGATCCCGAACTGTCATCTTTTCATGCTGGTATCACCAGTTTGCTTGACTGCTACAGTCTAAATCTGCTGCGCCAAACGAATAATGTGGTGAACGAGAACAACAGAAT
This sequence comes from Topomyia yanbarensis, assembly GCF_030247195.1. NCBI lineage: Eukaryota > Metazoa > Arthropoda > Insecta > Diptera > Culicidae > Topomyia > Topomyia yanbarensis. The sequence goes on along the minus strand of NC_080671.1, from coordinate 170,375,094 downwards.
CCTTGATCTCTGTTTTTCGAGCAAATCTGACTACGCGCCAAATGTTACCGCAGCACCATTCCCCCTGGTAACTACTGTTACACACCACCTTTCCTCTGCATATAGTGCTTGAAGCGATTCGAGTGAAGCATGACTGCAATGCTTCTAACACCGTCAGCTATAATTTTAGAAAAGCCAACTATAATAGCATTATTGACTTCCTGTCGAATATCCACTGGACTGAAATTCTCGACAATGATGATGTCAACGTTGCAGTGCAGACCTTCTCCAATGTTATGAGCAATGCTATCGATCGCTATGTACCCAAAAGAAGTGGCCTTCAATCTAAGCATCCAGCGTGGCACACTACCAAGCTGAGTCGGTTTAAAGCGACTAAAAGAGCCGCTCTGAAGAAATAATCCATGTTTGGGGGCTACGTGCTGCGACAACACTACGTTCATGTTAACCAAGTCTATAAAAAGGCATCGAAGCGTTGCCATGCCGATTACTTGCGAAACGTGCAACGTAAGTTGAAGTCCGAACCTAAAACATTCTGGAAGCATATAAACGAGCAAAGAAAGGAATCCGGGTTGCCTTCAACGATGAGCTATGGAGGACGTATGAGCTCTAGTTTACAGGAGATTTACCAACTATTCTCTGAAAAGTTCGCGAGTGTTTTCTCCAACGAGAAACCGACACCGACTCAGGTTTCACGCGCGGCTCTTAATGTACCTCAATCATACCAGTCTTTGAACTCTATCAATATCGATAATAATATGGTACAACTGACGATTGGCAAAATGAAGGCTTCAACTTCGGCAGGCCCAGATGGTATACCAACTATTGTTCTAAAAAAATGCTCTGCTGGTCTAATTGAACCTCTTTGTCATCTGTTTCAATTGTAGCTAACAACCGGAGTATTTCCCGAACTCTGAAAATCCTCCCTCATGTTTCCAGTTCACAAAAAAAGGTGATAAAAAGGTAGTTGACAACTACCGTGGTATTACAACGCTAAGCGCAGTTCCTAAGCTGTTTGAAATGGTTGTGTTGGAACCCATCTCCAGCCACTGCAAACAGTATATCTCCGAGACTCAGCATGGATTTATGCCGAAACGTTCAACATCTACGAATCTTCTGTCGGACGGCCTTCAAACTGACGTTATCTATACGGACCTTTCAGCTGCTTTTGACAAGATTAATCACGCTATTGCATTGGCAAAGTTGGATAGACTTGGCTTTGGTACTAATATTCTCCGTTGGATGAAATCGTATCTCAGTGATCGTCGTCTAGCAGTCAAGATAGGTGATTGTGTATCCGAAGAGTTCTTTGCTTCATCTGGTATTCCACAAGGCAGCCATCTCGGTCCATTGATTTTTCTTCTGTATTTCAACGACGTCAACTTTTGTTTAGAAGGACCACGATTGTCTTTCGCCGAAGACCTCAAGTTATACCATAGAATCCGGAATACTGATGATGCAGCTTTCCTTCAACGCCAACTGGTAACTGGGATTGGCTTATTGGACTCGATACATTGCAAGTGCGGCGGGATCTATTCCGTGCTATGACGATTTCGGATATTTTGCAAGATCGAATTGACTGCCCCGAGCTTCTCAGTACGATAAATATGAACGTTCGTCCCCGCGCCCTTCGCAATAATTTATTCCTCCGATTACCTCTTCGCCGGACTAATTATGGAGTAAACAGTGCCATCATTGGTTAGCAGCGGACCTTCAACAGAGTGTCATCCGAGTTCGATCTCGCATTCCACGTAGCAGATTACAATTTGACTTTTTAAATAGATTAAGAAATTATCATTAGGACCACACTGTGTCTGTTGATATCAATTATAAATAAATAAATATTCTGATCCCTGCATGCTGATCAATACCGACGCCGGCCACGTCCGAATGCAGATCTTCTGGGAAAGGAACATTCGTCCGATGCATGTTGCTACTAGAGACCGAGGAATCCTCTGCACCTCCACATGTATCACGGTAAGGGGAGAGTTGTTAGTAAGTGTGTCAATAGCGTTATCATGTAATAATTGCTCTGGGCAGCCGGCTGCCGAGAATTTGAGAAAATTAATTATTTGTTGTATTAATACGATTAGCAAAATAAGCAACTTGAACTCCGGATAGCCAGACTCTTCCATAAGTGTCGCGGAGTTGGTGGTTTGGAAGGGAATTGGATCTAGGATTCGCTCCACGCAAACGATGAGACCTGTAAAGCATAGTCTATTAGGTAGTAGTTCAGTTAGTTTTCGAGAACACGATCGCTCGAAAAAGATCTTGTTTAGTTTTTGGTTCTTTTTAAACTGTGGGCAAAAAGCAAAAACAATTTCAACTCTACACAACCGATCGTGGGAGTATTTTATAGAAAAGCTAATCTTATCTGCGTAATGGGCCGGATCACTATTGCGACATTATTTAGACTAATTTCGCTATACCTTCTCTACGATATATTGTTGGGTTGCAAACTACCGAGTGATAACACGTTATACAGACAAAGAATTATGATAGCTCGAGATGTTATAAATCAACGAAAGTATTTCCTATTTCTAATATGGATTGTTTGTGAAATACACGTATTCGAACGATTATATCGAACATTAAAGGGAAATACAGAGAATCGTTAATCTGATGCACGGGCTTGTTATCAATAACGGAACTTGAAATTAGATTCATCAAAACAGACGCGGCGAATTTTCAGTATGTATTGGCCCGCGATCTTCGATTCAAGTCAAATTAAAGTCTTATTGGAGCTGATTTCCGAACAACTTTTCATTTTAACGGTATTGTTTTCTCGGCTAGATCTGTTCGCACCCTCTCATTCTGCTATTATCAGCTGATAGCACCCAGTCATCGCCGGTCTAAGGACCAAATGTCATCAATAGACTTAGATTCGCGTGGAGGCATGAGATAGAATTGAAAGCAAAACACTTATTCTACGTGCTGACATAACTGAAGGTAATTTTTAACGGGTCCACGATCCCTCTCGCGAATAGTCAATTCTCAAACCTTATACATGATTGAAGTTATCATTCCACTCAAACAAGGCCATGGGTTTTCCCTAAACACATTGAATGCTCTTTGGATCAGTTCCTCCGTTTGTAAAGCCCTGAGCAAACATAAAAATTAGTTCGCTCAGTCCAAAGAAAAGTTTGCCGACCGGCAGATACGTATACCCTTACAGTGCCATCACATCAACAAACGCCCAAAATTTACATGCGACAACATATCTGCAATCCCGAATATAAAAGAATCAAAACCTGAGGGGTGGGCGTAGCGTAGTTGGTAAATCGATTGCCTTGTACGCAGCGCACCTGGGTTCGAGTCCCGACCCCGCACATAGGGTTAGAAATTTTTCATAAGAGACTTTTCTAACCCGAAGAGGCGAATGACCTTAAGGTTAAAACCTCTATAATCGAAATAAAAAAAATCAAAACCTCTACTCATTTGCAATAAAATAAGAAAGTAAAAAAAACAGTTGAATATCCAAGGCGGCTCATTTTGAAAGATAGCACCGCGAGCGTGTATTCCTAGATATTGAGGGTGCTTTTGACAATGTGTCCTTCCAGTCTATTCTGGAAGCGACGCGCGGTCATGGGATACCTGCATGTATCTCAGGTTGGATAAACGCAATGCTTAGTAACCGCATACTTTGCTCGTCACTGCGACAGGCTGAGATACGGAAGTTGAGTATTTGCGGTTGTCCTCAGGGCGGCGTACTGTCACCTTTGTTATGGAACTTAGTAGCTGACGGCTTGTTGAAGAAACTCAATGAGCTTGGATTTCCAACCTACGGGTTTGCTGACGATTACCAAATACTAATTACTGGATTTTGCATCGGAACAATCTTTGACTTAATGCAACAGGCATTAAGAGCCGTCGAACAGTGGTGTCGACAAGTTAAACTATCAGTTAACCCAAGCAAAACTTCAATGGTTCTTTTCACGAAGAAGCGAATAACAACCGGGGTTCGTACCTTGCAGTTCTTTGATTCTGAGCTACTGTGTGCAGATCAAGTCAAATACGTTGGAGTCATATTGGATTCCAAACTGAACTGGTCTACTCACATTGAGTTCAGAGTCAAGAAAGCGTGCATGGCTTTCGGGCAGTTCAGACGAACTTTTGGAAAGACCTGGGGTCTCAAACCTAAATACATCTATTGGATTTACACGACAATTGTACGTCCAATACTGTCATACGGATGCCTTGTGAGGTGGCAGAGGGGAGAGTTGGTGACAGTCCAGTCAAAGCTAAACCATCTGCAAAGAATGGCGCTCATGGCGTTGACTGGTGCTTTCACCACGACTCCGACTGCTGCTCTTGAGGCACTTTTAAATATCAAACCATTACACATACACTTAAAACAAGAAGCACTATCATGTGCATACAGACTGCAGGTTACTGGGCTTTGGAAAAGTAATCATGTTGATCTTGCTACCAGTCATACACGATTGTGGTCACAAATGGTTACATGGGGTGACGATATTCTTGCTCCCAGCGATATTACACTCACTTGTAGTTTTCCTTACAGGACATTCCATGTGAAGATTCCCTCTCGAGAGGAGTGGTTGTCTGGCTTTATGGAAAGACAACAACAAACGCAAGTGGTCTGTTACACTGACGGTTCTCTGATGGAGGGACGTGCTGGTGCTGGTGTCTACTGTCGTGAAATGAGATTGGAACAATCTCACTCACTAGGTAGATACTGTACTGTATTCCAAGCAGAAATCTATGCGATTATGTGCGGGGTACAATCGGCCCTTCTACTGAGTTTGTCCGGCAGAGTTATACACTTCTGCTCCGATAGTCAGGCTGCAATCAAGGCCCTTAGCTCAGACAAATCCCGGTCCAAGCTAGTGATCGCAGGCCGAACCCAAATCGAAGAACTAAGCATTGTCAACACTATCTACCTTGTCTCGGTGCCCGGACATTGCGGTATTACTGGAAATGAAAGGACTGACGAATTGGCCAGGGCAGGTTCAGCGATTGACTTCGTTGGTCCTGAGCCCGCGCTGCCAATTTCGACAAGTTGGATACGGGAAAAAATACAGTCCTGGGCTTCGTCCGAGCACCGCAATTATTGGAGAAATCTACAAACGTGTCGCCAAACAAAGGCGTTTCTAGAACAACCATGCCCAGTGGTTTCGAAAAATCTCTTACATTTTTCGAAGCTCCACTGCGGCATGCTGACCAGGGCTTTAACCGGCCACTGCAAACTCAATTATCACATGGCAACTATTCAGCGCGCTGAGTCTTTTTCATGTGATCTTTGTGAATCCGACTACGGAACCTCATATCATCTGATATGCAACTGTCCAGCGGTAGCGCAATTGCGATTTCGAGTCTTCAGTCGTCCTTATATAGACGAAACCATGTTTGGTCGACTGAAACTCAGAGACATACTAAAGTTTCTTATCCAATGTGGTAAAGAGCTTTAGGCTTATTCGCAGGCAAGTTGAATTACTTGTGAGTTTAACTTACCTGTTGTTTATTTTTGTTTTGTGCTGTTATTTTTCCCACCCTTCCAATTCTACTTCCCCACACCTCCTTGTCCTTTCCTTCCGCTCAGGAAATGATGAAAACACACGGCAAGGCACAAATCCCCGACTATGTACGGGGAACGTGCCATTTGAGCCAATATATTCTGATTCCTGATTCCTGATTCCATGTAAATTGTCGAAAAATCCCTCACAAACTTCAGGCACGTTAGTCCGATAACTAGACTTGCCCGATTTACTTCAAATTTGGAGCAAGCACTCCTGGTGGGACTAAGAATCAACTCAGAGTCGGGCCGATAGGGGTCACACTTCTCAATCAGTAAATTCAATAGAAACCTATGCCTTTCATTTGAGATTAAGTTTGAGAAAATCGGTTGGGTCACCTCCGAGTAATCAATGAGCTATTGCTGGTCACATACATACACACATGCGCACACACATTAACCCAACTAAACAAAGTGAATCGAATGGTATAAGAGTTCCGATCCTCCGAGCCTCTGTTAAGCGGTCGACTTTCAGGGTGATTGCATAGCAATTGTAATGCGAGAAATATACGAGAAACTGGTGTGAATCTAATTTCGGAACTATAACTTCGAATTTCCGGAATCCTCAACAGTTCTGAATGTGGCCAAAGAGACTTTGATTTGCAATAAGTGATCTAGTTCAAAAATTTTAACCAATTCAAAACTCATTTCAATTGGTTTTCCATTATTTAGATATAAACATTATACCGGTTTATATGGGAATTTCGAATGTGATCGCAAACTTCAACTTGTTACACAGGAACCAGAATTCCGATTCCAATGGAATTTTATAAATGAAATTTGTAATGGAATGGAAATTTGAGACTAAATTTGAAAAATTCTAGTCAGCTATTCCCAAGAATTAGATGTGATTTCAATTCATGAACATAGCTACATTCCGGAAGCTTCCGGTTCCGCCAAAAATGTCCAAAGTGGTCAATGTGGGTTTGATTGGGCATCAGTAAGCCGAAACTATAAATCGAAGTAATTTGGAACACATTTTATGAAGGTTTGCATCTCTTAGATAACATGCTGATTCTGATTTATATGGGCGTTTCATGCGTGGCCGCACTCTTCAGTCCCTAACTCCGGAACCGAAGATCTGAATTGAATGAAATTCGATAGCTGTCTATGGGAACGTTGCACCTTTCATTTGAGACGTGATAAAATCGGTTCAGCCATCTCCGAGTAACCGATGTGCATTTTTTGGTCACATACATACATACATACATACATACATAAACACGCGCATACACACACAGACATTTGTCGAGCTCGAAGAACTGAGGCAAATGGTATAAGAGACTCAGACCTCCGGGCCTCGGTTAAAAAGTCGTATAGCGTTTCTATCGGAGAAAGGCAAAACTATGGTGGGAAAAGTTTTGCTCCCAAGACAAGAATTTAACTAATGATTATGGTCGATCTGCATAGGGATTATGTATGTCAGCAGAGACATCTGTTAGCTTACTATAATCTTGTTGGCTTCAATTTGCATTTGATACTGGGATTGCTTTCAAAACAATTTAGGCCACTCTAAAACACAGAAAGTGCTCCTATTCTTATTCCCTCATCAATTCAATAGGCATGGATCATGTTACATTGTTTGAATTCATTTTTCTTACCGCTTCCATCTTGAGTTCTGCACTATAATTCCCAGCTTTGTCAGAAATATTTCATCCACTTGACCAAACAAACCTAAGCACCTAATCAGAATACGTTGATTAGCAATGGCACCTGCGATCAGTATCCAGTACAATCCCAGTCCTGAATACCGACTGTAGATGTCAATCATGACGGAGACGACATTTCCTTCACCTGTCCCATTTCCGCCGCCCGCCTTATCCGGTTCGGGTGCTGATTCGTTCCGGTTACTTTTTGCAGTGCCCATAAAATCATCATTATAATTGGTGTAGAGATGAAAAGCACCGTACAGTACGATAGCCACCAGGGACTGGACGATTCCTGGAACAGAAATCTGTGCACCTTTATTGTGGCCATAAATTAGCCTGAACGGGCTCAGGGAAAACAGCTTTGACACAAAGTACAGCGGCTTCAGGTGTTTTATGAGGCTCTCATCGGGTTTCGTTCGTCCAACTGCAGCTGGTTTCCGAAGTTGTACACCGTCAACCCGCATGGCCGGCCAGCGGATCTTCATTTCGTCCAACACAAAGGTTCAGATGTTTTCAGTCCCCCGAAAAAATATGAGAGGAAATTTCAACACTACCGAAATATGAATCACACGCACGTTGGCTCGGGTGGAAATGAAAATTCTGAATGGCAACGGGTAGCCGATGCTGGACCTAGCCACTCACTCTGGGGACGTACGCCGAGAAAATTTAATTTATGGACCGCGTCTATTTTTTATGAACGACCTGAACTAATCCAATTTAGCTCTCGTGCGGGCTGGGGGCACGAGTGGCCGCGAAGGGAGAAGCGTGTTGGTGTAAATCTGGATTAATATTCATTTGGAAATGGGCTAGCCCATTTCTCATTTGATATTATGCCGTACCGGCGGTGGTGGTGGTGATGATGAAGCGAAGGTGTTTGTTGTTGGGTTTCGTTTGTGCACAGGGTTAGAGGAAATACGAGAAGGGTTAAATTCATCATTAGCTAAAATGGGCGAATTCATTCTCAGCACGTAATTAAATTTGGCGTGCATAATTATAGATAAACGGGAATAAGCCTGAATTAACGAAATGCCAATCAACGGTGCCTCGCTGATGATGAGTAGTTTTAATTTAATGTTTTAATGCATTTAGGGGAAAGTGTTTTTCTTATGTCGAAATTACGGTTTTCATTACAAAGGTTTTTACAGACATTTTGAAGTTATACATTGTGCCAATCAATTGGAATATGTCACCTTAACCACTTAACTACTACATTACGATTTTCATAAGCTATTTTGAAATTTATTTAAAATTTAAAGCTATTAATGCTCCTAATGAAACGGACTACACTTGTCTGTCAATGATAGTTGTCCAGTTACCCCAGTATTCGCTAAATGTCAACAATTAAACCAAATATTTGTGTTCTCGTGCAGTTTATTCAAGCAGACATCGATTTCACGATGATTATATTATCTAAAAATTTAGATCAATACTGTAGTGATACGGCTTTAAAACATACAACACGGCATTGGAAGGTGGTGGGATCGGACATCGTACAGTCTCGGTTTCACGGAAACAGAGGGCACCTGAGTAATTTTGTCATGACTACGAGTTACCGGGGGTGTGATGTAAAGATAATTTGAATTTTTCGAACTTTAATAAGTCGTAATTGAAGTAGGGGATTCAAATCAATTCAGAGTAGCGATAATAAATTTTAGAACCGAAATAAATATATTTGTCGTTAATTTGAAACCGTGGACTTGTCAGATTTTGTAAAAAATACTAATGCATTTTGGGTCGTTTGGATATCCAATTAGCACAAGGAATTCCTGAACGAGAATATTGATTGCTAACAGATTAACTCTTGCTGCGTTTCAATGCTTACTGGGCAATCTACATGCAAATAAAAAACTTGATTTACAAAAACACAGTGAGACATCAGACGATACACAAAAATTTAGCATGTAGTGTCCAGCGTGAAATTAAAAAGAAATACTATGTTGCAGGGCCGGCGGAAAGCGTGGGTAGTATGGGTAGTACTACCCACTCGAAAATAACCGAGTGGGTAATTACCCACTCGAAATTTTGAACCATTTCAAAACATTTAGATGTGCAACGCATGTATCTCGCACTACACACATTTCAAAACATCGATGTATCACAATTCCATTTGCATAAACGAACGTGATTTAATGTGAATGTAATGTAAGCGTGTGCATTGCGAAAAGGGAAAAAATCCTTACTAATGGACCCCTCACCCTATGCTTTCTACCCACGCGGGCGTAAAGTGTTTCGCCGCCTCTTTGAAATTGCTTATTTTCATCATATGAAATTCAATATATGACCTACATTTCCAAAGTAAAATTGAATTGTAGTAACAAATAGAGCCGTTTTACAGAAATCGTAAAAAATCTATCTAAAGGGTGTACGGAAGCAAATTGCATCACTTTCAAATTGTTCATCTTTCCATTACATATTTCCTATCAAAATATGAGATGAAATTAGCTCAATGTGTATTCAGTACCGTCTCTACGCATCGGTATAGCTAGCCTGGTCCAGGCGCCTTCGGGGTTTTGGGAGTTCCGCACTGAGGATCAATATAAATCCATACTACGTCTGTGTTCGACAAAAGGTACACTTGAATATTTGTAACTCTTCAGCACGTGGCAGAAATTTGAACTGAAAGTGGTTTACAGTTTAAAGATTATACTGGTGTTGCTTTATCAATATCCTAATGTATCATTTAAAGGATGCATTGGGATATCGGTAGCGAAGTACAGAAGGATTCCGTTTTCGGCACCAATTTTATTTTTTCAGTTGCCAAAACCGGAACCGTGCCAAAAATGGAACCTTTTTTTAAAACTTTAGATTTTCAATTTACGATTTCAAAAATGTTTCAAAGATTTTTAATCATATGTTATATGGAATGAGATGAACGAAAAAATAAGAAAATTCAATTTCATTCATGTTTTTATCAAATTCAGACGTCGTACGGTGGGGTAGAATGCTACTTTCGACGCTCAAAACCTCTAGAACCTTGGGTATATATCCTGGAGGATTAGTGTCTTTAGAAAAGTATCTTAAATGGAAATGATAATTATTTTGACAACTTTGGTTTTGATCTAGATAAGTAGAAACTGATCTAGATCAGTTCTATCTTTTAACAGAGGTGTTCTATAAAAAAAACTTTCTTCGGCAAAGTTGTTTGTTTGATATTTTTAACACATGTCCTGAAGACATTTATACTTTATAACTTATGTAGATGCGCTACATGACATTTAAAAAATTACTTGAGAAAATGAATTTTAACATTTTTTATGAAAAATATATCTAGAAATAAATGTTTTATTCCTAAATCTTCGCAAAAAATACAATAATAAAAAAAGCTTCAAAGTGTGATGAATATTATCATGACATTCGCTCCTAGGATTTTTATCTTTTCTTTCGTGAATATTAATGAACAATTTTGTTAAAAAACCTGTTTTAATCCACCTAGCGGTGCAATTGTGCCTTTCTCGTTTCTCTAAACTATGGCACGGAGGCTTTTTATGTTCAACATAATTGTGGAAATGTCCATTACATTCTTAGTACACTATGCACTTATACACAATGGCATGCCAGCCACGAACTTGATGAGCTACGTGTCGATGGTGAAACACTTGCAACAAAAAAATATCATACTCCATTAGCCTAATCAGCATTAGATCAATGTTATCTGCTTGCTAACTCATTTTGTCATGCGGGGTGACTATGTGAGGAGGACGAAAGTCCCATGAACGAACGACTCTCCAGCTTAAATTGGTATGCTTTGTGATATAGTGGTGGTTTAAAGATGATGGGGTTGAAAGGGAGGGGTATGAGGGCTGGATGGGGTGGTGGTCTGAGGGGTGATTTAAGGAGATTTTTAAGGGAGGGGAGTGAACAGTAGATGGGGGGTGTAACCCCTCTCCGTAAATCATCAACTACGCCCCTGTTAAAATCCAGAAACCTTATGCGAGTCAAAAAAAAAATTGGCCGGGATTAGGTTGACGTTTTTCAGAGCGATTGCATAACCTTTCTATATGAGAAAGGCAAAACATAGCTCTTTTAAAAATACATAAATTTTGTTCTCTATAACTAACCAATCGTCGATCTTCCAATTGGAATTGATAGATTGAAAATCAAATTGCAATGTTTGAAGAAAGTTAGGTTTAAAGAAAACCTGTATAAATCACTTGCAACTATCCAAATAAAAGGGATTGAAACATCAGTGCTACTGTGAAAATGTGCTCCAAAAAAAATTTCCAGAAATCTCTAGAACAATGTATTTGCGAGAAATTAACACATCAAAAGATAATATAAGCAATCCTATTTTTCAAGAGCCACCCTACCTTATATCTTTGAAAAAATCATAACAGATTAACCATTATAGATAGCCTTGTTTATTTAGCAAACTTGCTTCAATTAATTTGTGTTATTATATTGTAGGGCATTTCGCAGGTAAAATTCACACATCTAAACAGTCGATACTTTGAACACCTCAACCACTAGGACCATCCTAATTCCATTCATTTGAAAAAAATCGCCAAAAAAACTAACAAATGTTCCAAAGCTAAACCAAACTATTTGGGGGCCATCAGTTTTGTATTCCCAAATACGTCTTTGGGACGCACCATGGTCAGCTTTCGATATGTACTGAAAATTTAGTGCCAAGTTTTGTATTGACGTCGTTGTAATCCAAATAGAAAGAGGCTCGCAATGTTACTAAGGTTCTATTGAAAATTTTCTCCAGAACTGGTCTTATTATGCAGTGTAGCGCATTCCTCTTTACTTGACTCTTAAAGTGTTCTGGGTCTTACTATAAAAATTGATTCCGCCAGACACTAGTTACACTGTTACCAGTTATATTATACATAAATAATATATTTCTATACTTATTGTGATCATTAAACACAACACGCATAGTGTACAATATAGTTAACCCTTAAATGCATAATACTGTTTCAAAACAACATTGCGAAAAACATCTCAAAATTATCACAGTAATGAATTGAAATTATGAGACAATTTTAACAAAATAAAAAAAAATGATTTGCCCCTTTGAGGGTTAATATGACTTCCATGTTTGGAAATAAAATCAAATGTGATGTCAATTGATATAAAAAAATATTTATTGCACAGTTTTAAAAGACTTATTATGTACAACAAGAATGTTGCCAAAAACGGAGTGTGCCAAAATGGGAGCATGCCAAAAACGGAACGTGCCAAAAACGGAATCTTACTGTAGTTCGGTATCTCACATTGATTCGCATCCCACGTGATTGTGCCTTTCTCATTTATCCAAACTATGATTTAATGGCTGGTTATGTTCAATATAACATTGTGGAAGTGTCTTTTACATTCTTATTACACATGATGAGCAGTTATAACTGCACGACTGTCACGAACCTGCTAAGCAACATGTCGATACTGACACACAAAATATAATATTTATATAGCTTAATCAGCGTGAGTTCAATGTTGTCTTCATGTTAACTTCATGAAGGAGAAGGGAAGGGATATAATTAGTAGGAGAGGGATATGTCGGGAATCATCTAACTTATTATAGTATAAACGAATTTCGCGCCAAATCGTATTCAGAGTTGGCAGCACCCTCTCAAATTTTAATGAAACTTTCTGTACGTAAAGACTTTGTCACAAAAATCCACTTTGCATACTTGCAACTTTTTTACCAATTTTTTTCAAGTGGCTGTAGTCTAAAAATGACACAAAATTAGTCAAATTTTCGAATAAAAATATTGAAAAAATTCTTCATTGACTCTTACATTGAAAAAAGTCAATTTTTCAATGTAGGAATTTTTTCTTCAATGTAACTTTCGATCTATTTCTCGGATCTCTATAAACATTTGGGGAAATATTTTCAAGGAGTTGTAGTATTTTCAGATAAAGTAAAAAAAATAATAAAAATACACTGAAAAAAAAACAGTTTGGAGAAATAATTTTTTTTTTTTAAATAACTTTTTTTCCTTGAACTTTTGACTGTAGGTGAGGAACATAATTACCTACCTTGGAACAAAATTTCATCCAAATCAAAAATGGTTTATTTTGTAAATCGACTTTAATTTTTTTTAAATCAATTTTTTTCAGTGTAGGAGTCAATGAACAATTTTTTCAATATTTTTATTCAAAAATTTGACAAATTTTGTGAAAATCACTCCTACAACATTTTTTGTAGGATTTGTCATTTTTAGACTATAGCCATTTAAAAAAAATTGTCATTTTTTGAAAAAAACAAAGTATGCAAAGTATCTTCAACAATTCTATCACCGCTTCATTCAAGCTCAATGATCCCGCTTCAGTTTACGTCGCAGAGTTAGCTGCAATTCAGTACACCCTTGGGATCATTGACACTCTGCCCACAGATCACTACTTCATCATTTCGGACAGCCTCAGCTCTATCGAGGCTCTTCGTGCGATGAAGCCTAAAAAACAATTCCCGTATTTTCTGGGGAAGATACGGAAGTCCTTGTGTATGTTATCTGAAAAGTGTTATCAGATTACCTTTGTTTGGGTCCCCTCTCATTGCTCTATCGCGGGCAATGAAAAGACCGACCCATTAGCAAAGGTGGGTGCATTAAATGGTGACATATACGAAAGACCAATCTGCTTCAACGAAGTTTTTAGTATTTGTCGTCAGAGGACACTCAACAGTTGGCAAACCTCGTGGAGCAATGGTGAACTTGGACGATGGCTACATTCCATTATCCCAAAGGTATCAACTTGGTTCAGGGGGATGTATGTGGGTCGGGATTTTATTATACTTATGTCCAACCACTACAGCTTAGATGCGCATTTGCGGCGTATTGAGCTTGCGGAGAGTAGTCTGTGCGCTTGTGACGAGGGCTATCACGACATCGAGCACGTTGTCTGGGTATGCGCCAGGTATTTGGAGGCCAGGTCTCAGTTAAAGGATTTCCTTCGGGCCCGAGGTAGACCACCCAATGTCCCAGTCCGAGATATGCTGGCAAATCGTGATTTCCCCTATATGTCCCTTATTTATACTTTCATAAAAACGATAAATATCCCAATTTAGCCCCTCTCTTTTTATTTCTCGTTTTTAGAAGTTTTCTCCTGCCTTGTGGAACCGATCAGCTCCAGACTGCCACTATGTAACCGCCGTCGTCCTTACCACTACGGAAACTGAAGCGAGAGTGACTCGAGGTCCGATGACTTTTGAAGGATTCCCCGCGGGTCCGAAGAATACCATCCGCCAATCCGACCTACTAGACTGAGGTACTAATTTGTTTCGTTGATCTCCCGTTTGCCCGAAAGTTGCAAGTTTTGCTCTTCTCTCCCGGTCACCATCTACGCCTTCTCTCCCCTGTCCTTGATACAACTGCTTCTACACCGATTTTGGAAATAAGCCCCCCTCTGAATAGCTTGACCAAGCATAAGTCTCCGGTAAAAAAGTTTAAATTTGTATTCCGTATTCCTAGTTTTAAGATAGTTGTAATTTTACCTCTTTGTTAAAATTATTGTCCCCCATTTTGTGAGTAGAATTGTATCCCTAGTTTTAAAACACCTGTGAAATTTTTCATAAATATTTGTTTCCCCTTTTATGTACCAAACTATATTGTTAGTTTTAAGATAACTGTAAATATTTCCTAAAAAACTATTACTATTGAATTCCTTGTTTTAAAATTTTTCATAAAAAAAAATCTTTTGCCGCCTCTTTTGTATATAGAATCTTATTTCTAGTCTTAAGATAGCTGTAAAAATTTTCTCTTTAAAAAAAAATATTTCAACATTGTAACCTCCTAGTTTTAAAATATCCAAAATGTAAAAACAAAAGAATTTGGCACCGCCAAGCTAACGCATTTGTGCCTATCAAATAAACGAAATGAATAAAAAAAAGTATGCAAAGTGGCTTTTTGTGACATGTACAGAAAGTTTCATTAAAATCTGAGACGGTGCTGCCAACAATTGTTCTAGTTGGCGCGAAATTCGACAATGGCAAAAACTTCAATTGAAGTGGACGTGATTCAAACAACGTGATATTAGTACTTAACTTGGTAGAAATTTATCGTAAATTTGAATGAAAGCACGCGGAAAAAAGTTATGTAGCATACTTTTTGAGAAAGAGTCCAATAAAATTGACTGCAGAAAAATTCAGTTTAAATTCAATCACAACAATAAAAGAAGATAGAAATACGATGTTGATGAACGAATGGTAGAATAGTCAGCCTAATATAAATTCTTAGAATCTAATGTGATATATAATCTATGTACAAAAATTTTAGGCCAATGGTCACAAAAATCGGATGAAAAATACAGATGATACGAAATACTGAGTAGAAAATGTAACTTTGTATTTTTCGCACAATCACACTTGCGGCTGGAATAATCTTCTACACTTGATAGTTATCGTTTGTATTGGGTACAATCTTCTCGAACTTTTACCCAGCAGTAGTCACCTACCATGTCGTCCCCGTCCCAAAAACCCTGATATCGCAATTCATTAACTGCTGGACCCTAATGGAATTTACTTTTTACAATAAACACACACAGATTTCTCGTGATGTTGTAACAAGTGGCTCTCAAATGAGGTATCATTACACGTTGCTACCCTGTATAGCGTTTGTTAACTGCGGCATTTGAATTATTTCGGTTTTTTTCATTGTACAACTAAGTGCTCTTTTTAAAATGTGCAAATATTCGTTAGATAAGTTTTGTTTTGTCTGGTGAGTACATATTTAACAATCGTTCCAGAAACCAGTTGACCGAAAAAAAATCTTACTGCTTGTAAACATTAGTTTGGATTCGTAGCTAAACTCGTAAATGAGCTTTGGACTCCTAAGTCGCTATGCGTATCGTCTTTGGTGAAATATTCCATCAGGACATTGCAGCAATTCAAAAGCGATTTAAGAGCTTCTGAGACAAAGGCATGATTGGTGACTATTGCTGGATGCAAACTCGAGAAGATACACATTTCATCAACGTCTTGTTATTATAAAGCCTTGGCAGCATAATCCCTTAGAGGAATTTTCGCCTTCTGCTTCAACAGACTTCGCAGCGGATTCTTAGTTTACAGAACAAAAAATGAATATTGTTTTCGTGTTCAGCGACCCAAAATTAGTCTAGAAAATACCTTTTCTCGCAGCTTCATTTTTCTTCTAAACTAGCGATATCGCATACCCTCTTGAAAATTTACAGTATCATCCTGAGGTTCAGAAGTTCATTTACTACTCGTCAAATAGCCCAACTCTCTTGTAGAATGTAGAAATTTTCTGAAATTCGCTAATATTTCGCAAAACTGTTCTGAAGTGCAAAACGATTACTTAAACTCTCTGGATGATCGAGGATGTTCCCTAAACTTTGCAAAAGTCCGCAGAAATACTTCAAGATTGCAGAACTTCCGAAAAAATTCCCTGCAACTGACAGACCTTTTCTAAAGTTCGCAGTGCAGCCTCACCGTTAACAAGATTCCGTTGTAGTATGTAACTCTTCACTAAAGTTCGAAAGCTAGCTTAGACGTGCAAGTATATTGACTACATGGATGTTCTGTGAATTACTCGGAAAATTATGCGAAGTCTACCACAATTTAGAAAGTACTGTATATTTCGGAAAGTTATGCGTAATACAGAAAAGTTTTCAAACTTCTGCGTACCACAGAGAAGATCTGTGTACTTCAAAAATGTTTTTTTTTTAATTTAATACAAAAAATACGAAATATACGAAAGTTACACTAACTAACAAATGTGCACGACCAATGTTCTGAAACTTTTGAAAACCATAGCGTGAATATAGATTCGGATCGCGACCTGTTAGCGGAATACGGAAGAGCATCTTGATGCAGCTACTCTTGATAAAAACTGAAGTAATAAACAAATCGCCATGGGCTGACCTGCTAAGGACCTTTCCTAATAACGGCGTTTGAGGTGGCACTCTTCTTCACCCTTTCTAGCTCCACCACCGTTCATCAATCATCATTAAGTCTTGCTAGTACAAAGAATCAAAGATAAGTGAAGTGCAAGTGTAGTTATATTATGTAAGTTCCAACCACAGACTTAGAGTCGAAAGAATCCCAAATGAGTAAATATTAAATCCCGAAATCTTTTCGCATGAAAAACGAGGAAAATAAATGTCCAAAGCGATATGTGAGCGGATGCAATTCCAGACCATACGTTAGTACCCATAGTCCTGCTATTGCTGCAAATGTTCTGTTACAAACCAGCCCTGCAAAAAGCAATCAGTAGAGACACATTTTTCAAATTTATGCAACCCCTCGTCTCAGTGAGTCCGACTGAGTAACCATTCGTTTTGGTGTGCAAAATTTGATGCTGAACCCATTTTAGTTTGAGTAGCCGACTGGACGGTCGGTACTAGGTACAGTTTGCGATGTGTTCTGAAAGGCGATGGTGTGGGAAATACGATTTAAATTGGTTTCGAATCGGTTTGATTCATTACAAATTCTATTACATTCACTGCTCGGTGGGAAGATCAATGGTTCAGTAAGCGTTTCCTTCTTGACTGAGCCGTATACTAGATTTGTTGTAAAAAGCACTCAATATCTGAACCAGACTTCATTGAACAATTATAAAGCAATTACAAATGACTTTAAAACAAAATGTAAAAAGGCTATTTTTGTGAAAAAATAATGTGTGTTGAATGTACATACACAAAGACAGGTTCAAAATGTTACATCACCTATGTTACTTATACTCAATCAAAACTCTTCATGCGAATGAATGCATGCCGTTCAAAACATATTACAGCCATGTGGAACATTGATCAAATGGATTCAAAACACAAAACAAAGGAAAAAAATCTTGAGTACGCTAATTCCGCACTTAGTTTTTCGTGAATTAAAAACGAAATTATAAAAATAACTAAAAATATAAAAATCAATAATTTTCCATGAAAAAGTAATTTTCAGAATTTGTTTCGATTAATAAGCTGGACTCTGTGTAATTACTCCATAATGGTAATTCTGTGATTCGTATGGTTTGGTTGGCGGGAAATTTTTTTAATCAGTTAATGAAATTCTCCAGCTTTCCCTGACAAATAGTTTGTCACGATTCAACACATGCTGATACGTAAATTAATATGCCTCATTAATCGGTATCGAAATGTGTCCTTCCGGAACACATGATTAAGGTAAGCCTCTGACAGCCAATCTGAACCAACCGGTCATGATAATAAGCGACATCAACGAGTTTCGTGTGCAATTGACTAACAACCAATATAATAAGTGAATCCGCCAATCGAACAGCCGATCCAAACGCTGTTCGCAACCGCATGGCATAGTAAGTCGAATTAACTTTGTTAATTTGTTTTTAACCACATACCATCCCTGTAGAAAAGTGGGTTTGATTTATAAAATAAGTTACGGTAAGTCATAAGGTTCACACTAAATTACGATTCATCTGAAAAAAACCTGGGGAAGGGGGATGTCAACTAGGATTATCTGCAGAACAGATTGCGTTTAGTATTGTTAGTATCATCTGAAACAGTACATAGTTTCTGCTGATGTCAAAAGAAAATAAAATTATATAAAGGGTAGTGCCGATTTTGGCCCTATTCAGTGGGTGTCCGACAGATCACGCACACGCAACCCGCTATTTTGCGTGGAGATCTTTCATCTGGGAGAAACATGGGCTTTAAATCACTCTCGATGCCGTTATTAGCATCTTTAATGATGTGATGGTGTTTTTGTTCAGATCTTCTTCCTTGTTTCAACTCCTGGATCACAAGCCGTCTGTGATATTGGCATCCTGCTGGCAGTTTATTCGAGGGTACCGGACGCAGCTTTTGACTACTATGTTTGTCTTGGATATGAGCACCGCTGGTTTTAGACTGATTACGTTTTGGCGTCTCTGCTGTTTCATAATACATTTACAATCATGTAAAGCGACTAAAATGTTGCTACTGATAGCCACATTAGGTTCCTCATGATAAAATTATCTAAGAGCGAATGATGGAAGCAAAAATTGATACATATTGACGTGACTAATAAATCTATATGTGATCGGCATCCGACCAAAAGAGACGACTGAATCACGTAGCTTACTTTAAGGGGAGGTTTTCATTCAACTAACCAAAAAGTCAGCAAAATTTGGATTTTTTTGTAGGCCAATGAAAAATTTTAGAAGGAAATAATTTTAGGATTCAAAATTATAGAAGGAACTAGTATTAGGATTCGCTCATATTTTCGTCTTCATTTACAATTTTTTTCAAGACGAAAATGGCGCCCCTGGCAACGTTCTGTCTAAGGTTAGGTGCGCGTGAAATACCAAAGCTGCATAGAGACTGCTGCTTCAGGATCGATCTAGAACACCATTATTATAATGCTCTAAAGTAAACTAAATTTATTGGAGGAATGACCTAAGAATGAGTAAAAAACTTCAGATTTGACGTAATGGTGCGAACGCAAACTTTGAGATTGATTTTTAGCCCTTTTTCCACTTTAAGGATTTACTAGAAACGGTGAATACCAAGAATTTGTAGATTTTATGGGTCATTCCTCCAAATAAAAAGGTTTTCTTTCGAGAGGTCAAAAAATGAAGGCTTTAAATTGAACCGTTTTCAAATGAAATTGAACACGGTTTCGAAAAATGATGTTTTGAGATAATCACGTTTAAAATATTGAGCACACTTTCGATTATTCGTGGTAGAATGTCAATACTACTTAGAATTATGTGTTTTGGACATCGCTGATCACGAATCTGAAGTCAGTTTTTCATAATTCAAAATGACCAGTCCAATATAGCGGACCCCTCCTAAAAAAAAGTGGTATTTCATCCAAAATCAAAAGAAGAATTTGTGGTTTAAAAACAAGAATTTGAACCTAACCTTAATATGCATTAAAATTTAAAAACCTATTTTAATCCACCTAGCGGTGCAATTGTGCCTTTCTCAATCATGAATCACGAGAATGTGTGCGTTGTTTATATTCATTAAAAGAGTTCGAGTTCTAAAATTTTGAAAAAAAACAGCCACGGTAATATTGAACTGAAAAAAGGTGCGAAATCGGCAAAGTCCCAAAAAGTCGATTTTTACAAAAAAAAATTTTTTTCGAGATAACATAAAATCTCGACGTTTCATGCATTTTAAAGATGTTTGGCATCAAAAATACGAATTCGATTTCTGAAATTTCCTGGGGTCCCCCCTTTTAAAAAAAATCTTGAGTTCTGGCTTATATGGGAATTTCATATGTGACCGGACGATTTAGTCTATATTTCCGGACCCATATAAGCGATCCGTACGAAATTTTATAGACATCTGATGGGATATTATAGCTATCATAGGAACTAAGTTTGTGAAAATCGGCCCAACCATTTCAGGGAAACTGATGTGAGTTCGTAAATTTTGAAAGATGGCCGCTTTTCCCGGGCACTTCCGGAACCGTCTATGGTGGTCAATGTAGTCAACGAAAGTTTGGTTGGCCGTCGGTGACCTAGAACAACAAATTTAAGTTGTTTGAGAGACATTTTAGCGAAATTTTTACCTTTTTTGCTTTCAACGGAGTATCGGTTTGAATCACAATTTGCTATGTGATCGCACGCCACAACCTGTAACTCCGGAACCGGAAGTCGGATCGGGATGAAATTAAATAGCCATTTACGGGGACGCAATACCTTTCATTTGAGGCCAAGTTTAGTCGAATCGGTCTAGCCATCTCCGAGAAACCGATGTGACTGTTATTCTGAATTTAGATACTTCCGCCGGGGCTTCCGGAACCGAGGATGGTGGCCAATGTGGCCAAATAGACTTTGAATGGATGTTAGTGACCTAATACTACAAATCGAAGCAGTTGTGGTCATATTTTGGAAAAATTTTCACCTTTATACATTCATTGCAGAATTTATTAAAATCGACATTTTCTGCGTGTTCGTACTTATCACCCTGTAATTCCGGAACCGGAAGTCGGATCCATTAGAAATTCAATAGCAGCCTATGGGAATGTTGCACCTTTCATTTGAGACTAAGTTTGTCAAAACGGTTCAGCCATCTCTGAGAAAAATGAGTGACATTTTTGGTCACATACACACACACACATACATACATACACACATACATACACACACAGACATTTGCCGAACTCGACGAACTGAATCGAATGGTATATGTCACTCGGCCCTCCGGGCCTCCGTTAAAAAGTCGGTTTTCAGAGCAATTGCAATACCTTTCTATTGAGAAAGGCAAAAAATGAAAATGGTGATTCCAATATGGCCAACTAAAACGTTATTTTAAAAATTTTGACCAACATTTTTCGTTTTTCACCGTTTTCTGTGGTTGTTTGAAAACTCACGTTTACTCTGCGATGATCAAGCCGTCAATACGTTCGCGAGACCTGTACACTACTCTTCTACCTGATGAACGCGTATCGAGCCAAGAGCGTTCCATGACGGTCAGTACGCTGCTTCGAACAATGGCCTGTAGGAAATTTGTTGATGCGCCATTTAATACAATATAGTAGACACTAATACCTTTCCAAAAATGGGAAATAGTCAAATTTTTGCAAATTTTAAATGAGAACCTCCCCTTAAACATTTTGTCTTATACTACTATATACGTACGCAATTCTTGCTAACATGAAAACACCATAGGCTCTCATGACTAGATTCGCAAACCGCTTAAGTTTTATTGAATACCTGCATAAATAATAATCTGTTGATTATGATTGTAGCAATCAATTTTATCGCAAAGTCTTCTATATAATATCTTCTACAACATTTTCACGTTAAGATGTTTAAACCAGTTCTTGAGTATTCAAATTGTTTAGGATTACTCGAAATTTTGCAAAAAAATATTTTTTTCAGAAAAGTTTCTGTAGGGATTGACACAGACAGAAAGAGAAATACTGAAATAAACCAGCAGAGCAGAGAGACTATATTAAAGAGAAGCGTACAATTAAACGAACAGAAGAAAGCTCGTCAGTTGTGTGATTGACTTTGAAGGAAGAAGTTCGGCGTCTCGCTCATCCGGACACGACAGTTTCGAGAGGGGCTTTAGCCCCCTAGCCCCCCCCTCTGGCTACGTGCCTGATTCAGACCGTACTATAAATCGTGTACACTTTGCATAAGCTCTTGAAGGAGCGTGTTTCAATATTGTATAGATATAAAAGTCAAAGTTTGTTTGTATATGATTTATAGACTCGCAAACGGCTTAACCGATTTCCGTAAAAAATTATACACAGTAGGTATTTGTTATGGGGCGTGTGTATGTGCTATTAGTTGGAGATTATCTGCCCGCCAGATGGCGCTTTGGAATAAATTGTGTTTTCCTCCTATTTCGTTGAAAATCGCAGCATCGCGCGATGGGTAATAGCTAGTATTGTTTTTTTTATTCAATTTGTTTATTTGATAAGGCAGGTTTGCGTTAGCTTAAAGGTGCCAATCTTGGTTTGTTTTACATGTCAAATTACTTAAAATTAGGGGATTACATATTGATTTTTTTTAAATTAATCTAAGGAGAATTTATAGCTATACATATACACAATGGGGTAATATAATTTTCGTAAGATTAGAGGGGTCATTTAGTTTTTATGGAAATATGGTTTGACATTTTTAGCAGGAAGATTATTGAAGCAAATAAGTTTTAACTAAGGCGGACAATTTTTATAACTATCTTAAAACTTGGAATAACTAGAGAGCGTGATTTAATTTTGTAAAGATTCGGGGAGATTAATTAGAGTTATTTTTTGTGGTAGTAGAGTTGGGCATTTTCAATGAGATTATATAATATAAAAGTTAGAACTAGAAGAGACAGAATGGGGGGGGGGGGGGGGTAAGGGGTGATACTTCTGGGTATAAGAGTCAGAGGAGGGAGGGTGGACAAAGATGGCAGGGAAGAAAGTTATTAACTTTCAGTTTCAGGCATCGGGAGATCAACGGCATAGGATGTAGACTCGGATGGCCTTCAACAAGAAGAATTATGTACAGGAAGGCCGGGTGTTCTTCCTCGAGTCGGCAGGGGTTCCTCCAGACGGCTCAGATGCAGATCGGAAAGAGTTCGAGTTGCGCGTGTGATGTTCGTACTGTAGGTCCCGTGTTTGTTGGCTCATTCGACAGAGATTTTTTGTGTCGCCTTGCAGTCCCATCAAACCTACGTAGGTGTATGGTACAGGTGGAAGAGAGCGTTTCTGAGAATGATAGGAAATAAGAAGGGGTAGTTAAATTGATGGTTTTTATGAAGGTGTATATAAGGGACATATAGAGGACATCGCGACTTGCCGGCACATCTCGAACCGGGACGTTGGGTGGTCTTTCTCGGGCCCGGAGGGTGTCCATAAACCGAGATCTGGCGGAACTTTACTCGGTGCACGCCCAGACAATGTGCTCAATATCGTGATAGCCGTCGCCACAAGCGCAGATATCACTCTCCACGAGCTCAATACTCCGGAGATGTGCATCTAGCGTGTAATGGTTTGCCATGAGTCGGGACATCACACGAATAAAGTCACGACCCACATCCATCCCCTTGAACCAAGGTTTCGTCGATACCTTCGGGACTATCGAATGTAGCCACCTTCCTAGCTCCCCATTGCTCCACGAGGTTTGCCAACTTTCGAGAGTTCTCTGATGAGTAATACTGAAAAATTCGTGGAAGCAAATTGGTCTTTCAAAAACGTCACCTTCTAGGGCACCCGCCTTAGCTAAGGAGTCCGCCTTCTCATTACCCGGAATGGAGCAATGAGAAGGGACCCACACCAAGGTAATCTGGAAAAATTTGTCAGATAAAACACTCAGTAGCTCCCGTATTTTCCCCAAAAAATACGAGGAGTGCTTTCCATGTTTCATCGAGCGAATACCGTCAATAGAACTCAGACTATCCGAGACGATGAAGTAATGGTCTGCGGGTAATGTGTCAATAACTCCAAGGGTATACTGAATAGCAGCTAGTTCTGCGGCGTAAACTGAAGCGGGGTCACTGAGTTTGTAGGAGGCGGTGAACTTGTGATTGAAAATACCGAAGCCAGAGGACCCTTCGAGGTTTGATCCGTCAGTATAAAACATCTTAGAACAGTCGACTTCTCGGAATTTATTATAAAAAATGTTTGGAACCACTCGTGGGCGTATGTGGTCCGGAATTCCACTAGTCTCGTCTTTCATGGATGTGTCGAAGAAAACAGTAGATTCAGAAGTATTTATGAAATGCACACGGTTGGGATTGTAAGAAGAAGGGTTAATATTCTGCGCCATGTAGTCAAAGTACAGGGACATGAAACGGGTCTGAGAATTGAGCTCAACAAGCCTTTCGAAATTTTCAATCACGACCGGGTTCAAAATATCGCATCGAATGAGCAATCGATATGAGAGTTCCCAAAATCGATTTTTCAACGGGAGGACGCCCGACAGCACTTCGAGACTCATCGTAGGGGTCGACTGCATGCATCCTAAGGTGATACGCAAACAGTGATACTGAATTCTTTCGAGTTTGATTAAATGTATGTTCGCGGCAGAGCGAAAGCAGAAGCATCCGTATTCCATTACCGACAGTATCGTTGTTTGATACAACCTAATTAGGTCTCCTGGGTGGGCATCCCACCATGTTCCGGTTATTGTACGAAGAAAGTTGATCCTTTGCTGGCATTTCTGTTTCAAATACCGAATATGGCATCCCCAAGTACCTTTCGAGTCGAACCAGACCCCTAGATATTTTACTGTGAAGACCTGAGCGATAGTTTGACCCATTAATAGAAGCTGTAGTTGTAACGTGCAGGAATTGTCAAGATATTCATCAATGTCGTTGACATAGAAATTGTATAAAAGGGGGCTTAGACATCAGTCCTGGGGAAGGCCCATGTAGCTAAATCGTGATGTCGATAAGTCACCATGCGAAAAATGCATGTGCTTTTCCGACAACAGGTTTAGTAAAAAGTTGTTTAATGTCGCTGAAAGACCATGCTGGTGCAGCTTCTCTGAAAGAATGTTGATCGAAACTGAATCAAAAGCCCCCTTAATATCTAGGAACACTGATGCCATCTGCTCTTTGCTAGCGTAGGCCATTTGAATTTCGGTTGAGAGCAACGCAAGACAATCGTTCGTCCCTTTGCCTTTGCGAAAGCTAAATTGTGTATCTGACAGTAAGCCATTTGCTTCGACCCAATTGTCGAGGCGGGATAGGATCATTTTCTCGAACAACTTCCGAATACAGGATAGCATTGCGATCGGTCGATACGAATTGTGGTCGGAGGCTGGTTTTCCTGGTTTTTGGATGGCGATGACCTTCACTTGCCTCCATTCATAAGGGACAATGTTACCCTCAAGAAACTTGTTAAATAAATTCAACAAGCGCCTTTTTGCAGTGTCTGGCAGATTCTTCAGCTTTGAAATTTGAAGTTGAATTTGATTCTGTCTAACCCTGGGGCGTTATTGTTGCACGATAAGAGAGCAAGTGAGAACTCCACCATCGAAAACGGTGTTTCGTTCGCGGTATCGTGAGGGGACGCGGCGCGGTAGATCTTCTGTGCCGGGGCGGAATCCGGACAAACCTTCTTGGCGAAATCGAATATCCAACGGTTTGAATATTCCACGCTCTCATTAGTACTGTTTCGGTTTCGCATACGTCAGGCTGTTTCCCAAAGAGTGCTCATCGATGTTTCCCTCGTTAATCCGTCGACGAACCGGCGCCAATAACCGCGTTTCTTGGCTTTCATCAAACTCTTCATTCGCTTGTCTAACGTCGCGTACTGTCGAAAACTAGCGGGTGAACGACGGGTTAAGGAAGGTCTTAAACGCGGCGGCCTTCTCCGCGTACACGTTTAAGCACTCTTTATCCCACCAAGGATTGGGAGAACGTTTTTGTATGTTCGCGCTGGGTACTGGCTTAGTCTGAGCTTGATTCGCACTGTCGAGAATCAAGCCAGCCAACAAGCTGTACTCTTCCTCCGGAGGAAGTCCTTGGGTAGATTCGATGTTGTCGGATATCGCGGCCGCATAACTTTTCCAATCGAAATTTCGTGTGAGGTCATACGAAATATTGATTTATTCCAATGGTCTTGAGCTGTTGGTGATCGAGACTACGATCGGCAGATGGTCGCTACTGTGGGGATCAGGGATTACCTTCCACGCGCAATCTAACTGTAGCGAGGTCGAGCAAAGGGATAAATCTAATGCACTTGGGCGCGCTGGTGGGGGAGGGATCCGTGTCATTTCACCCGTGTTTAGAATTGTCATATTGAAGTTGTCGCAAATATATATGGAAGCTATGCAAAGATCTTTGCCTTTGATTGTTACATGACAAGCGACAATTTCAATGCCTGGTATTGAGGGAAGGTTAATTCTGTAGAAGAAATAGCACTTTTTGATCCCCAAAAGTACTCCTCCGTAGGGAGTATCTCAATCCAAGCGAATAGTATTAAAATCGTGGAAGTTAAGGTTTATATCGGAAGTTAACCAAGTTTCACATAAAGCGAATGCATCGCATCTCAAGCTATTTATTAAAAATTTGAAAGAATCTATTTTTGGGATGATACTTCTGCAATTCCACTGTAGAACAGTGATCAAATCCGTGACCTCGTTCGATGAGTTAGCAATCGAAGGATACTATCACTGAAAGGAGGGGCCATTTCGCAGTCAACTGCTTTAAAAATGTTTTTACTGTAGATAGAAGAGCTAACAACAGACTTTTAATAGGATCAGTTATATTGAAAGTTTTTATTATCCAGTCCACAATGCCCGAGAGTTTGATAATTCCAGTGCCGCGATTATTCTCGAACTGAAACAGAGGAACACTTGGGATTTTTGATGTTCCGGGAAGTGCTGGGAACTCCTTCTCTGAGTTTAATCCTCCGAGACCAGGAGCTAATTGCTTCGGTTTGGTTGCAACACTTTCAAGAGATGTCACTTTCGGAGCCCCGTCTAAGGACACCTTCTGGCCTTTACAAGGAACTTTAGGAGAGGAAATGATCCTCCTCTTCCTATAACTTCTAGGCCTAGTAGATGTTCCCTCTTGTGGGTCATCAGTCTCGCCCTCGTTAGGAGGCAAGTGAGCATAGATGTTTGTTGAGGTTGGTGGCGTAGCATTCATTAGCATTTCTGCGAAAGTTTGTACGCGGGACATGCCGAGATATCATGCAGAATCTCTGCACAGTAAGGACACTACTCAGCATTTTTACTGCACGAATCATCCACATGATTCTCACCGCATTTTCCATAGCGGGCCTTATTGCTACAATGGGTGGCTGTGTGATTCAATTGTTTACACTTTATGCAATTCATGACCCGCGGCACAATCAGACGCACAGGCAGACGAACCTTGTGCAAGAGGACGTAATTTGGCAAAGCGGTACCAGCGAAGGTCACCCGATAAGAGTTTGATTGGGGGTACGTTTTTGAACCATCCCCCGCAACTACTACTGAGTGCAAACGCTTGCACTCAAGTATTTTCACTGGCTAAAGTAAGCGGTCTCTAAAACGGCCAACCCCATACTCCAGCAGATCCTCGCATGTCAAACTCTCATCGGTGACAACGCCTTCAGACTGTACTTTTACAGCTGGAATATACACGTAATAGCCCTTCGTAAAGTGCTCGCAGCAAGCAATATCGTTTGCCTGCTTTGAATTAGCCAACACGACCCTGATCCTGTCTGAGCGGACCTTTCTTATTTCGGTCACAGCCGAGAACCGTTCCGTCAGGTCTTTTGAAATCTGTAATAGATTCAGCGATTTTGTTTTGGGCCGAAAGAAGACCACAAAGGGACCGGTCGAGAGCTCTGGATATTGTTTGGGTCGGGGGAGAACCTTGGGAGTCGATTCGACCTCCATTTGGCCGTCCGGGGAGGGAGCCATCGACACCGTCGACGCACGGGGTTAGCACCCGCGCAGACGGGAATAAGCCGTAAATGTGTCAAAAGAGGTAGATTTTACTTATCTGTAAATTTGTTTCCCACGACGCACCAGTCCAGCTTATATTGCTGGCTATTGTTCAATCCTCACTACGTGAACAAAAGGCTGAGGACGGCCTAACGGTTAACACACGCACAAAAGAAGAAAGAAGTCCAAAACCTCGAGAGGTAGAGAATGTGCAAGATAACCTTGAACGGGGATTAGTACGATTTCTTATCTAACAATGACGGACTGGAAAAAAACACTTGCTTCTCGATAGACCGCTCGTAAACGAATGAGCTAGTATTGTATAGAAGATTTATTACTAACGTTGCACAATACAATGACCGGTTTGGCAGCATTTATTGACAGTTTGTTTGGCTTCTACGAAAAACTCTACAAGTCTCTAGGTCAAATGTGTGTATTTTGCATTATTATTTCCTTCATTTCTACAAAACAATTTTGAGAATAATTTCATGTGGATTTTTTTTCTAATGTTTCCACCTTGTACTATTGAACCGTGGGCAACTACCGATGAAGATCTGTCATTTGCATATATAACAAAAATTGTAGTGTTCTAGTGATCTTTTGTGTCACCGCGACGCTAGCGTAATGTCTGTTGTGAAACAGAGGAGTGGACCATATTGTTAATTTAAAATATTTGCTATCAATGTGTTTACTTCGTTCCTAAGAGATAGTATAATGAAAAAAGAAGTGGCCGAAAATGATAAAATGCTCATGTTTAGGCGAATCGAAACTCGAATTGAGTACCCCCATTTTCATCAAACCATTTGAGACAATGCGTTGAACAAAGTTGGTAGAAGCTGCTCTAATTGTCGATTCCAAATAGGAGGGGTGATAGTAGGAATAGGGTGAAAATAGACTCATTTCCTTATAATATCGTAGTTTTAAAATATTAATTCAAATCGATGAAATTATTATCAAAACTGATATCCACAATAGTTCCTATGCAACTGGGCTACATAAATATTCCAGGAAAATTTTAATACTCATCGGATGGCTGAAAATTCTCTAGATTTTTGCATTGCAATGGAAGCATCCGCTTCGGGTGTTGATTCGATTAAAGTTATTTCCTGAATCGATCCCATATTGTGACTGTGCTAAGTACACTGATGATAGCTGTAAAATATGCCACAGTCTGTCGGTAAAGAAACTAGGCTGGTGCATGCTTGTCCAGATGTGATAATTTATGTTCGCACAACTGTTGCACGTTTTCTGACTCGCCTCGTGCAACAACGCAGTAGGGTAACCAACTAATTTTGGGCGCCTAGAGGAAGTGAAATTACTTTAACGTCAATAATATTTGCTTGCCTACGTTTTTAAATACAATCTAGTCTGCTCCAAAATTACTGTTCTTGAAAGAAAACTGTCAATGGATGATTTATACATTGACATGAACTCGAAAATGACCTTCCACAACAATTTAGATAAAACATTACAAAGAAACCTTTTCATACACGTAACATGCATAATACAAAGTCAGACAAACTAATTGAATCATTAAAAAAGATTACAATTGTATATTTAAATCCAATTTGACAATGTTCACCGGTTCCTCTTGGCTAGCGTTGAAATATGAAACGTTTTCGGTGATATTTTTTAAAACTGTGGATTCTGTTTAATTTTAAAACAAATGGGGATGAACTAATGATACTGAAGCATAATAGACAACCCAATGTGAATGAAATTGTTGCATCACACCAAACAAATGCAGAGAAACCTGGCAGAGGTAAATGCATTAGCTGGGTCCAAAATATGTAGGGGTTCAAATTAGATTGGTTACCCTAGATGTTCTCGAATTCGCTCTGAGCTGTTGGTAATTTTGTTCCAATTTGTGATTTCGCGATTTACATTGACTACCCAGCATATTATCCATTTAAGCGAACAATCCGATGCATTATATTGCTGACATCGTCGAGGGAGAATATGTTAACAGGAAACCGTTTCTATTTTCATTGTTTCCATCGTGATACATATCGATCCATGGTCCGCTTTGATCTGTACGCCGCAGTATTTTCGTCGGCGGCGGCGGTGACACAACTTCATATCTACAAAACTGAGATGTATCCAACAATCTGTTCATTTACATAATTCTTCAATAGCGTTTTTCATCATTTTGACTTTAACTTAAGTAGAGAAATGTTCAAATTGAAAATAGGTTTAAGTTAGTATAGTATTTCAGTCTGTACGAAAATTTATTAATTCGAAGACAATATATAATAATAATAATATGCGCGAGCTACCTAAACTAAAAAAATATGAAATGAAAAACTCTGAACATCACTTACAGTAATAACACTGCGAAACGAAATTAAAAAAACTGTTTTAATCCACCTATCGGTGCAATTGTGCCTTTCTCAGTCATAAATACAAGAATTTTTGCGTTGTTTATATTCATTAAAAGCTTTCAAATGTATATATTTCATGTTTATTATACACGACATGACAACTATATACAAGAAAAAAAATCATTATTCGAGTTCTAAAATTTTGTAAAAGAAAAAACAGCCAGGGTAATATTAAATTGAAAAACCTGTTTTAATCCACCTAGTGGTGCAATTGTGCCTTTCTCATTTATCCAAACTATAATTCCTTAGCTATTTTTTTTTCTCTTTTTTTAACGACTTAGAGTGAGTCAATCTTTTACCTTTTTTATATTGTAACATAGCATATGGATATTCAATTAGCAAGGGACTGGAAGGTGTGAAATATTTTTCAATATTAAGAGCCATAGTACTTAAGGAAGAGCGAGGAGTTGAAGGAAGAAGGTTTAGAAAAGCGTGGAATATGGTCATATGGTTCTTCTCCCTGAACCATCGAAATAAAGAACAACAACCCCTCACTCGACCGGTTGTTTCAACCAGGAGCTAACACCGTACCTGCTACTGTAGAATCGATCCCTAATCGTCCAGACCATAACAGCATTAATCGTTGGTTCAGCAACATAAGACCAGCGGCAACATCGCTAAACTTCAAAATGAATGAAAGAAAACATCAGACCCCAATCAACTAAACCTGCACACTGTGCATCAAAAAGCCTCCTTCCCTGAGTCGTCAGCGGTTCAGAAGATGCTGAAAATATCCGGTGGGTCCTCGACGGAGGTGGCGTGTGGAACCCGAGACCCTCCGGGTGTCAGAATCCACTAGAAACCAATAGCTGCCACCTTTACTCCTTCTACAGAAGCAACAATATCAGGTCAAAGGTTCTCCGAGTTCACACGCGCAGCAGACTCATCGCCACCCGTCCTACCGACTTCCGCAAGATCAGCATCAGCATCATTTCTACGAGAAATAGAATAGTGGATATCAAATGGAAGACCAACGGCATGAGAGCTGGAAGGTGGAATTAGACACCATCCTGATTGAGGTCGCAAGAAAGATTAACTGCCATCGCTGTATCGCCATCATTGAGGCAGTTAATACCGCTAATTTACAAAAGTATCACCTTTCTTCGTGGTTGATCCAAATCCACCTTGGTTCATTAGCCCCATGTTTTAGGCCTATTACCGGAGCCTGCGGATGGCCGGTACTAACCAATGCTCCCCCAGCCCTTCCGCGATCGCTTAACGGTTCCTTCGCCATACACGATCGGGTGCTTGAAAAATTTCCAAGGGACTTTCTCTCTCATCCAGAATCTTGTAGCCAAACGTCCACTATCGTTCAGCGGGTCCTTCGTCAAAACAAGACAGGGTGTCGACACACAGAACAGACGTCCATCTTCATCATTCAACTTGTATAAAAATCTCTCACGGTTTCCAAGGTAGTTGGGATAACTAAACCAGGTGCGCTACTGTCGTCATGTTTTTCAGTGGTTGAGTTCGACTGAATTGACAACGGATATACCTCTACCCAGTCAAACCATTCCGGAATCGATTCGGACTTCTGAGTTTATTCGGTATGAATACCAGCTCAAATGCATCAACCGATTGAGTCGGAATCGGTTGTTTTCTTTGAGCCAGATTCCATACTGAATCCATTCAGGATTTCGAACCGGTTGTGGTATGGATTTGACGGATAGTTTTGACCAACGTATCCGGTTTGGCGGCGCTAGTGTTTGTTCGATCATGGATGTCTGTTCTCTGTGGTGTCGAAGAGGAACAAAGTAGTCTACCTTCTCATCTTGCTCTGAGAAGAAGCAAAAATCGATCCGCTAGAGCTATCGGAAAAGCCATTAATTTTGCCTACCGATCTATATTTAATCCGTCACACATAGCGTTGCATCAATCTACTGTGTAAAATAGTGATGAGCCACAGCCACACAGCCAAAATTACACCCGCAACTGGCGAATCGTGTTGCTATTCACTTTTCGAAAGGTTCCGCGAAACCAATTCAGGACGTGCAACAATTACTAAAAGATGGAGATGGAGCTTTATTTGGCGGATGTTAACACGGCAGGCTGTTTCGAGTTCAAATTGTCTTTGTTTAGAAAGTATAGGATACTCTCGGTAGCCGGCTACTGAGAGTTCCATAAAAACGTCAAAAGCTAAACAAGATCTTTTCTGTTTTCCAGCGATCATGCACTCGAAGACTAACTAAACAAGTGAATAATAAACTATGCTTTACAAGTCGCATCGCTTGCTTGGAGCGAATCCTAGACCCTTCTAATCCATTGGAGGATTACCTATGGTAGAATCTGATAAGTTCTCTTCCTTCCGTTAAGTAGGTGAAGCATCAACACTTCTCGTCTAACCTATCTTTTATTCTTTCCCGTGAACGATGGAGATGGGGGAGGCCGACAAAGGTGGCTATCATGCTGTTGAGATTTCAATACGAGTCGGATTGGTATGAATTGCTACTTACTACTTCCTAAGTAACTTTTGTTAGATAATCAGCGATTAAATATGAAGAAGTTATTGTGCAATCCGCCAAAATTATAGTCACAATGCAACGCAGTAAACTTATAGCGTAATACTACGATGATGTCAGCTCAATAGTCTACATCATAAACTGCATGATATTTCCGAACGAAGCGGACTACCGGATTGTATACTCGCATTCTTCTGAAAACGTCCCTTTCCAGTTGTTTTTAACTCTACCAAGGGAACGATATTGTTTTTCCCTTTTTGGATTCAACCCTACTACATACATGAACTCCGCTACACTGTGGGGCTACTGGAACAACCCTTTCTTTCAAACGGTATTCCCTGAATCAGCAAAAAATCAGTCTTATCTCATCGCAACAAAACGTTTCACAATAGCCATTTCTTCAATCCGGAGTGCAAATGTAGGAAACTAACCGTCCTGTGGAGAGATGCTTTCACATTCTTTACCATGTGTGCCAGTGCGTTTGCGTAATCGCACGGACATGGAAGTCTTAAAATTGTTTCACGTTTGTGTAGTATTGTTTGGCACGCGAGTACGAATGCATTTGTAAGACTTCGTGAGCGTGGTCGTTGAGTATTAACATAAGCAAATGTTCGTTAGCGTGAGCGAATGCGTAAGCATGAACGCATAGGTGTGGGCAAATGTCCCTTGTTATTATAAACTTGATTAGTGTTTTCAGAGCAGTACGAGTAATTGGCTGTCATAATAGGGCTACAAAACTGTGTGGAAATAGGTCAACTGACAGCACGGCAGGATGTCTTGTTTAGGAGAAAGGAAACATGCTAGGCATTTTACGTCCGCCAATTATCGGCGTGGTAAAGAATCGGCAGCGTGAAGAACACTTGCTTCGGCGTATAGTAAAATGTAACAGCGAATGCGTCGCACATGTCTATCTCTATGTTGTGGCAATTTTGCGACCAAATATGAAAGGATTGTCGTCGTTCGCAAATTAATTTCTGGCATGTCGTTACCACTGCTCATCACAAGCATCTAACCAAACTAGGGAAGCTGTTTCCCATCCTACCCGGAGTGTACTTACTCATTAGTTTTCAAACCGTACGGGAATCTCTTTTGAACGATATATTATTTACACAAAAACACGCAGGGAATGTGATTTGGATCCTCTAGCTGGTAGATAATACTTTTGGCTTGTAGCAACGCCAAAAACGACTCGGGTACAGCAGATGATGGTGACAAACGGCTAATGGGTCAGTTGGGCAATTTAACCATACCTATTTGCTGTATGAGTGGAATGATGCTCAGACAGTAGACACGCAAAAATGTGCGACAGCACTATCTGTTTTGGAAGGAACTTAATTCATTTGTTACTACATAAAGTATTATTTATACCAAAAGCATTTTTGATATGACAATTCAAGTTGAAAAATGTGACCGTTAACAAAATATTGCACATGGTAGGAAAAAAGGGAATGCACTATTGATAACAGCCTTCCATGTGCCAGGTTTTTTCGTGCACTAACCCTCTTCTGTACACCGTATACACGACAAACGCTCCAGTTTTGTTCACGTACGTACGCAACTGTTTGCTCGCATGTGAATAGAGTAATTATTGTTCCAATTTGCGAAACGCATGATTCATTTACAGACACACTTTTCCCTTTCTGCGCAGGAAAGTTGGAAATGACAACCTTTGTGGTTTTTGTGGGTGACAAAAATACCACTTCCATTCATGGAATCAGCTTGCAGGACAGCTACGCTCTCCTCAATTCTGAGGAATGATGGAATGTGTGTGAAATGAATGTGTGGAATATCGAAGAAGGGCACACTTATCATGTTTGGCAAGCAATTATTTGTCATAAAAGACCCGGGCGGATTGTAGAATAATGTTTCGAATTTGTCCGGGTACATCGGCGTGGTATTTTCTTGTGGACATTTGTCTCTGAACTCTATTTCAATATATAATTGGCAAGTGAATTTTTCAGACATGGACAATATTTTTTTGTTTGAAAAGAATATCAGCAAAATTGAGAATAGTTCCATAACATTAGACTTTTATTGATACCAAAGAAACTGATTTTTGTTGTAGATATTCGAAGAATGGCTATGTATTATATTCTATACCACAATTTTTGTGGAATATTTAGAATACCCTCAAGTTAAATAAATACAAATCCATGAAATCTTCCATATTTTTCCTGACTTTCCAAATTACAAAAATGTTAGGGATGTATATTAGCAGCGAATTGCTTTCTACAATATTCTGTAAGAGATCGATTGGTTATTTAAGTATTTGGAGCTGGGTTAGTATTGGGAGTTTGGTCAGTATT
Source organism: Topomyia yanbarensis (assembly GCF_030247195.1). Lineage (NCBI taxonomy): Eukaryota > Metazoa > Arthropoda > Insecta > Diptera > Culicidae > Topomyia > Topomyia yanbarensis. The sequence goes on along the minus strand of NC_080671.1, from coordinate 170,340,034 downwards.
GGGAGTTGGGTATTCCAGCAGTGAATCGAATATGCAAAACGGGATTACTATTAGAGCTGTGCGCCGCCGCTGCCAATGATTTTCACATGCAGCCGATTTCAGAAAAAAATGATGAGCGCGCCATGATCCTTTTTTTGCTGCGCCGTCGATCATATTCAAACATGCGCTAATTCTATATTTGAGCTTAATGTACAATGAGAGTATGAAACCAGGTATGCTCTTTGTGAAATGATCTGCTTATTGAACATAACGCTTTTTCCCAGGTTTCGAAAGATTTTGCTAGTCATGCGGAAACAAGCTTTCGCACAGAGCGGCATTTCCGTAAGCATTTCAACTGTTGCCATATCTGCGCCGAAATAAAATCCGGCTATGCAACTATGCTTTCTCCTCTAAGGAGAAAATGGTTTTAAACCACGTTTACCTCTTAACGGCACAAAACCTTTAACTAAATTAGTTATGGAATTTGCGTTTCGACTTCCTGTAATTATGTTTTTGTCGGATTTTGATGAGACGAAGTCGAAACGCAAATTCCATAACTAATTTAGTTAAAGATTTTGTGCCATTAATACGTAAAAGTGGTTTAAAACTATTTTCTCCTTAGTGGAGAAAAAATAGTTTTTGATTTTTCTCCAGTAAGAAGAAATCGTGCATATCGCATTGACTTGCTAAGTTAAATCAAGTTTCCACTTCATTAATTCTCACCAGCTTAATCAGAACTCTTTTTCATGCGGGACATCACGCAGGATTAGGGGTTTGCTGCGAAACACAAATCGTATTTTCGTTTTTAGAGCTAGCTTAGTCCTGATACTAAGTTAGTGTTGGATACTGATGAGACGAAGTCGAAACGCAAATTCCATAAAAAATTGACTACTACTAAGTTATACTGATATTATAAATGTTTTCTATCTGAAAATGTCTAAGGACCACGATGACATCAGAATTTTCAAAATTAAAATATGCGTTTTCCGAAAAAATGAACTCCTACTTTTTAACTGAAAAAATCGCAGAGTCTTTTAACGCAGAGTCAATTTAACAACCAGTAATTCACGAAATGACGAAACATTACTGTGTTCCGTTTAATATTACATGAAACATATACTTTACATGCGCAATGACTTAAAATTACACTTACTGCCATTGAAAACAACCGCAATATGTGGAGTAAAATTACATGATTGACGAAAATCAACGTCATGTAAAATTAAAATCATACACAAAACTAAGTCATTTTTGATGCTCGTATATGTCAGAGTCCGAAGACGTAAATTTACACGATTTTTTCTAGGTGTGTATTTCAAATTATGTGTCTTGAACGCTAGACGCAAATGTGCATTTCATAAAATAAATGTCCTGAGATAAGTGGCGGTTACAATGTTGATAGAAGTGAGGTTTTTAGAGTAGAACGCATCTTTTTACTCTTAACTGCGAACCCAAAAATTTGCAAGGTGCTGTTTTGAACTTTTCTTCACAAACTACCGGACGTTCACTTGCAGTGTTGGCGTGGTGTATACGCATGGTGGTTTATTCTTGCGGTTTAGTACTTTAGGTTACTTCTCTTCGAAGAACGCATCAGTGGCCAGTGCACGTGACCCAGAACGATATTTAATTTAATATCGTGGCTAATTTTTGGATAAATAGATAATATACAAACACGAACCGACTGCGTGAAGCGGTTTGAACGGGAGTTCCATCCTGAGAAAATTTTTCTTTAAAAATGATGCTGGCGCCTGATTCCATGAGAAACCGGCCGACCACAAAATATGACCAATCGTCGATTCGAACGATACGTTGAAGTTGAGTTCGGTTTATGAATCTCCTTGATTTTCTCTGACAATTGCAATGTTTTGATACGAGAGAATTTTTTTAAAAGGGCGTAGACATTTCTATGCGCAATAATTTTTAATTTTTAATTTTTGCTCGATTACTATATTTTATACAGCAAAACTTTCTGACAACGAGTTACAGGGAACAAATATATCTGTACGAAAAAAATATACACTGAAAAAAATGTTGTGTCATTTTTCATAGAAATGATAATTTGCGTTAAAAATGTAAATTGAAAAAAAAGCCAGCTCTCTAATTGTTTATATTTTGTCAACAAAAACGTAAAGAAAAAAGATACATTTCGAATGTAATTGTATGATGGAGAACTTATCGGTAAAAAACTTTTTTATCGTTTAAATCAAAAAGCATTTAACAAAAATGTTCCAAAATGCGATAGTTTTCGAGATATTTGGAATTTTGCTCCAACATAAACAGATAGTTCGTGTGATTATGCACTTTTTAAAAGCTATTCGCGTTACCCTATCATAAAGCGTCAAATGTCAAATCTAATGTTTATCGTTTTAAAGACGTATAAGAAACTTTTTCAGTGTATTTGAATCATGGAGAACCTTTCAATATAAGTTTTCCTAACAACAACCTATTTTTATAATTCATACTATTTGCAGTCAAAAATACAACTTTATTTTTGATTATGATTCTAAACGCCATTTAAAATCAAAATGCTAATAACAAAAAATTTCTAAAATGTCGTATTTCTCGAGAAGTTTTAAATTTTGTTTTAACAACACAATTCTTTTGTTTTACCCTCTCGCAGGTTGATGGGATTGACGGTATTGTAAACATCATCAAGCCACAATATATTCAATAGAGTTATCTAAATATAAGGACCTTCGCTCTTTTTAGTTTTTATTTGCACCAAGTTCTACTACTAGAAGTTAATTAGTTCTCATGTTAATATTCCACCAAACATTATGACTACTGAGGATTTGATTTATATAAGAAGCCCGCTTCAAGATGTTGATTACAATACGCCTCGATAGTGGTGTGTCGGGGAGGCCGGGAGGGCTGATATGAGCCTTTTGTCTGTTCTATACCTTTCCTCTATTCACCAGCTCATAACCAACAATCAACCAGTAACAAATAGATAATTGAGAAAGGATGTGCTATGTGTGGTGATTGGCTATTCAAGTATTAGTAGTGTTTGAAGTACTAATGTATGTCTCATGTGATGATCATAACTTCAGCTGTATCTTGTACCTATCTAATCTATTACATCTCTCATATATTGTCTTTTATTTCTTCTTTTCGAGTCCTATACTGCCATTCTACACCCGCCTTCAGCTGGGTCAACAAAGATGGTGATAGTGAACGTCTTAACACTCACACATTCTCAAACGCGGTCTCAGCGGGAACCTACAAAAATGCCATCGTGCACGCGATAACGAATCGGTCATGTCCGAAAGTCTATCCTTGATCCTAGAAGCCTAGGTCCATGCCTTCAGCTGGACCAATTGAGAAAATACGCCCATACCTATTAGACAACACGTCTCATGGCGACATGACCGGGAACCCTATCGATATAAACGATCCCACTCTCTGCCAGAATTCAAACCGCGCACTGAAAATTTAATATCAGACTCACGGTTCGCGCAACCATTCAAGAACACACGTTACAAAATCACGTCAGCGCACAAACGTTAAAGCCCCTCGCGATTTTCCAAGCAACCTACGAACTCGCAAACATGATTACACCCCGGTGATAAGGTGAAAATCTCAGCATAAGCATAAGCATAAGCATAAGAGATCGCCCGTAGTTGCTACTCCGTTATTGACCAGAACCAAATTAGGTTGCAAAATGTTGATTGGAACAACATGCTTGGGAATAACATGATGAGCCACATTGTACAATCTATTCCGATCCCTGCATGCTGATCAATACCAACGCCGGCTACGTCCGAATGCAGATCTTCTGGGAAAGGAAGGAATGTTAGTTCGATACATGTTGCTACTAGAGACCGAGGAATCCTCTGCATCTCCACATGTATCACGGGAAGGGGAGAGTTGTTAGTGAGTGTGCCAATAGCGTTATCATGTAATAATTGCTCTGGGCAGCCGGCTGCCGAGAATTTGGGAAATTTATCATTTGTTGTATTAATACGATTAGCAAAATAAGCAACTTGAACTCCGGATAGCCGGCTATAAGAAGCACTGCTTATATTTTTTAATAATATTCAATCACGCGACGAATTTATTCGTGGTTTCTATCGTGTCGGTGCTGATTTTACCCGGCGATCGTTTGAATAAAATGAGGAATCTTATACCGAAGGTTCATCAGACTCTTCCATAGATGTCGCGGAGTTGGTAGTTTGGAAGGAAATAAGGTCTAGGATTCGCTCCAAGCAAGCGATGCGACCTGTAAAGCATAGTTTATTAGGGATCATCCATAAATGACGTAGCATTTTTTGAGCAATTTTTACCAGCCCCCTCCACCATCGTAGCATTTCGTCACAAACCTCTAAATACTCCCTGGTAATTACGTAGCTTGACGGTAACTCTCCCCCCCCCCTGTCCCCGTGATTTTTTTTTAAATAAAAACCGATGTTAGTCATTCCCCTTTGAAAAAGCTACATAGCCTGACATGACCCCCTACCCTCCCGTCGTCACACATCATCACAAAATGCAAAACTCTCCCCTCTCCCATATAATGCTACGTCATTTATGGATGATCCCTTAATTTGTAGTTCAGTTAGTTTTCGAAAACACGATCGCTCGAAAAAGATCTTGTTTACTTTTTTGTTCTTTTAAAATCTGGGTAGCCGGCTACCGAGAGTATCCTATGTTTTCTAAACAAAAGCAATTTCAACTCCACACAACCGATCGTGGGAGTATCTCTACGATATATTTTTTGGGTTGCAAACTATCGAGTGATAACACGTTATACAGACAAAGAGTTATGATAGCTCTAGATGTTATAAATCAGCGAAAGTGTTTCCTATTTCTAATATCGGATTGTTTGTGAAATACATGTATACGAACGATTATATCGAACATTGAAGGGAAATACAAAGGATCGTTAACCTGATGGACGGGCTTGTTACCAAAAACGGAACTTGAAATTAGATTCATTAAAACAGACGCGGCGAATTTTCAGTACGTATTGATCCGCGTTCATCGATACTAGTCAAATTAAAGTCTTATTGGAGCTGATTATTCACTTACCAATAGCGTTTTCAATATAATAAACTTTCCCCAAAAGTTGAACAAAATCTATTTTCACACATCGTCGAACCTCCTGTGTATTGAAAATGTCCAAAACTATTGATTGTCAACTGCCAATAACTTTCCCTTCAATATAAAACACTCCCGAAAAGTTGGCAAAAAATTCGATTTTGACACATCGTCGGACCCCCCCCCCTGTGCTTAGAAAATGTCCAAACTATTGATTTTCAACTGCCACAACATGTCCTTCAATAGTTATTTATTTCTAAACAATTGAAATTTAACCGCATCAACTTCAACTCGAATAAACTATAGACACTCATAGTAATAGACCAGCGAAGGTACTTTTATCGAGCCAAACGAACTGTCAAAATCCGGAGCCAAACGAGCATGACGTCATTCAATGCAAACAAGCAGAACAAGTATTGCGATTTTATTTAAAAAAATATATTTTGTTATTCACAGTAGGCTTCACTTTTCGTGTTCGTATTGGTATTTCACAATGTTATTTAGAAATATATTTATTGTGTTCAATATAACTACACAAAAAACATTTTAGTTATGCTCGTTTTCATCAACTTTGTGTTGGATTGGATTGGATTGGATTGGATTGGAAATTGGATTTTTTTCTCAATTTCTTGTTGCTCAGTATCAAACATATAACTTCTCTTTTGATTCATATATTGAACCACTTGAAAACTTATTTTGATAAAAACAGATGATCGAATACAGTCGAGCACGTTCGAGCTTGCACATTTTTGGGTGATGCCAGTTTAACATGCTTGTTTTTCTAGTTGCCAGTTTTGCGATTCCTACATCCGCGAGTCTATTACCATGAGTGTCCATAGAATAAACGGGAAAGTAACGCAAAATGTATCGCGATAACCACCGATGAATTATCGACGATGACGATGAATCCGACGATTCATTATCGTTAACGGAGTTTCCGATGACGTTGACGGGTGGTTAACGTTATCGACGATGACGATTAATTATCGATTAACAACCCTGAACCTTAAGGTTCGCCCAGGTTAAGTCTTCGGTACGGAGCAATACCTCGACCTAGGAACTTCTAGCATGTTGTTAGTCGCCTCTTACGACATGGGAGCAGTTCCCAGAGGTTCTATTCTTGGCTGAAATAGTGCAAAAAGATTTCAGCCCGCCGGACACCACACGGCTTTATTCTCAAACGTCTCCGCATTGCCCAAGAACTTGGACGAGATTGGAGAAAGGAATTGCGACAATACCTTTTGACGTACCATTCAACAAAGCACCCTACGACTGGAAAATCGCCAGGAGAAATAATGTTCGGTCGCCGTATAAAAAGTAAACTGCCAATAATTTCATCGTTTCAAGAAGATGAGAATGTTCGAGATCGAGATGCTCTCATCAAAGAGAAAGGTAAAGAGTACGGTGACATACGTCGTAGTGCGCGAAAGAACGATATACAGGAAGGCGATCAGGTGTTGGTTAAACGAATGCGGAAATCAAATAAGCTAGATACCGATTTCTCTAATGAAGAGTTTATTGTTCGGCGTAAACAGGGTACTGATACAGTTGTCCAGTCCACAGAAACAGGAAAACAATACAGACCAAGTGCCGCCCATCTTAAGAAGGTTGGTGACCGACAAGACATCCCTCACGAAGTTTCAAGCAGAGATGCATCCGACACCTCATCAGAAAATATTACAGTAGACAGACGAATTGACAAATTAGGTCAGAATGCGAAATCACTACCTCAAACGTACTCAGCAGACACTAAACGAGTAAGACAACAGCCTATTAAGTATCGGGACTATGTACCACACTAAGACCGGACTGAAAATAAATAAATTGTTAGACTACTAAGCAGAAGGTCATTTCATTAGCGTAAGGGGGGGTTGTAGTATATTACGACCTGATTAAATGTTAAGCTAGATAATAAAGATGTCCCACCTTTTAAATACTATTGTAACATGGAGAATGAGGACGACCTGAGAAGTATTGATCTTGGTTTCGGCAGTGGAAGAGAGGAGGATCATAATTTCTTGGACTTCGACGGACACGGACGGAGATAAGGGAGTCAATACTACAATTGTAAATGTTATTTCCCACAACAAAGATTACAATCTGATTATGATTCATATTTGGGTTTATCAAAATATTAAGAAAGTTCAGTCGTTGACATTCACAAGGACGTAATGATTCTTTGTCTTATGCAAAACAATCTAAACAGGGACTGGGGAGTACACAAGCCCCCCCCCCATCCTTTCACCCCCTGACCACGTCCATGGTATTCAGCAATTCACTCCGAACATCCCACTCAAAGGCACCAAGTCTCTGCGATGAATATATTCTCATTTATTTAAGTTTTTAATGTCGATGTCGGTGGTGCACCGGCAGTGTTGGAAAAAGTAACCAATTTCTGCATTTGTATTCTACTACAAGTTTCAAAATCGCTATAACTACTCTTTGAAAACTCGTAGCCAGCTACGGTCTTCGACAAAGTTGCCAACCAAGGCCCGAACTATAGTTTTATAAAGCTGGCCTTTCATACTGAGTGAAACAGCGATCCTTAACAACGCAAACGCAAAACAACTAACCTCCCCACATAAAATCCCATACAAACCCCGAACGCAATGCGCAAACCCGGGAAGCAACCAACCGCTACCAAACCCCGCACAGGCACCTGGGACCACAAAAGGAACTCAAAAAGTGCTGTGCCCGCTAGTTTTAATCATTTTGAAGTTTTCCCATACAACCGCGAGCCACCCTAATATACACACAGACATTTTCCGATTTCGACGAACTGAATCGAATGGTACATGACACTGGGTTCTCCTGGCCTCGGTTAAAAAATCTATTTGTAGAGTGATTACCCTTTCTTCATATAATAAAGGCAAAAAGCTGGCAAAGTGGTTGAAATTCAAATTAATTTTTCATCATCAAACCGCCCTTGAGTCCCCGCCCTCTCCAGCTTTGCAGTCACTTTACCGGAAACAGTATCTTACAAAATCTCGAGCACCTTTTCAAATGGACGCAAGTAACACTGAGAGCCTCTCTTTGTCTACTTTCTCTTTGGTTTACCACGACGTCATTACAACACTTTGTACTAATTTTCCAGTACATATCGAAAGCCGACGGTTTTTACTACAATATTATGCAAAGAGTAGAGTAATAAATGTTGAAATGGCCGAGTAATGAACAGAAGAGAAAGACCTCAAAGAGAATCTCTCACTGTTACCCACGTCCATTTGAAAAAGTACTCGAGAAATGGTCAGACTTTTGAGACAGATCATAACTAAACGTACACTTAACAATTCTACCTTCACTAGCGCCGCATAATCGGAGTTTCCTAATCTTCTAAATTCGACTAACCTTCAGGCAGTACTTAGCCTCCAGAAGAACTTTCCCGAAGACATAACGATTTTTAATTATCATGATACTGAAATCAAAAAATTGAAAGAAATGGCATGTTCACTAGCACTGTCTAGCGGATGAAATTCGAATGAACCTTCATATCATTGAACAACCTTTCATCCCCAAAAACTACCGAGAATAACATCTACCTAAACCATAAGACCTTTGAGATAGAACATAATCTTCCATATACTATGGTATGCTATTATGCATTTTAGTGCAGCCTAGTGGACAAATCTAAAAATAATTTATTCATTGACATGCAGCATTTGATCTACTGCGGTATATTGTCAAATTGAAACACTAGGGCTGCCTGGCTTGTTATTTTTTCGAGAGTTGTCCTAATGGAGCTTTAGAGCTAGGTTCTCAGAAGTGCTCCCCGTCAGAATCACATACTACAATTTGCAGACGAGACAGGCAATATCGGCCACTAAAACACTGCTTTAGGCCAATTGTAGCGGGCCGTGATTCTGAATGTGATATTCATTGTACGGTTCAGGTATGTGCGGGCGTAGAGACTCGCGATCGCGTGTGTCATCGCGATAGACTCGAGCATTTGTACGTTAACGTTTTCGATCGCGTGTGCGTTTGTACGTCGCGTGTGCTAACATGTATGTAACTTCGCGTGTATGAATTCTATTTTATGCACGTGTGCCTTTCGCATATTCACGTGGGTTCTAGTGGATATGAGCTTTATTTTTTTATTGGTCCTACTGAATGTATACACCTAAGTTATTAGGACAGTGAGTAATGGTTTCCGGACGTGATCGATCCATGAACGCACCGTGATAAGGTGAAAATCTCAGCACTCATAAACTTACCAACACGATCTCAAGTGTCAACCTACAAACTCCCGCGCTCGCGCCATCATGAATCGGGATCGTCCGGAAGTATCTATCCTCGGTACATACAATCTAGGTCCTTGTTAATTAATAAAAAAATAATAAAATTGAAAAATAACTACCATATCCACTAGACAAAACGTTCCATGGTGACATGACCGGAAACTCTAGTGATATGGGGTAACTCTCTCCCTGTCAGAATGTGATCCGTACACCGAAAACTAAAGATCAGAATGACGGTCCGCGAATATATCAATCGCCGCACGGTTTCAAAATCGAATTTATACATGCGAAGTCACATACACGCGACAAACACGTCAACATACGAACGCTTAAGCCCTTCGCGATCATCTACGCACACCTATGCCCGCGATCGCGTAAACTTGATAACACTGCGGCAATTGTGTGAACGTTTTAGTACTTACGAAGTTACAAACGCGATCTCAAACGCCAACCCGCAAATGCGCGATCATGAATCGGTCACGTCCGGAAATCTTTAACCTTCATTCTAGCAATTTAGGTCCATACATTCAGTTGGACCAATCAAAAAAAAAAAATAAAGCTCATATCCTCTAGACCACGCGTTCTACGACGACATGATTGGGAACTCTAATGATATGGAAGAGCCCACTTCCTTCTGGAATCTGAACCGTACACAAAAAATTAAGTATCAGATTCACGGTCCGCGCGCGATTATTCTAGAACACACGCGAATATGCAAAAGGCACACGGTTATGAAATAGAATTTATGCACGCGAAGTTACACGTTAGCACACGCGACATACAAACGCACACGCGATCGAGCACATTAACGTACAAATGTTCGAGCCCTTCGCGATGATACACGCGATTCCGAGTCCCTACGCCCGCACATGCCTGAACCGTACAATGAATATCACATTCAGAATCACGGCCCGCTACAATTGGCCTATTGGTTTTATTGGGAGACATTGCCTGTCTCGTCTGCAAATTGTAGTATGTGATTCTGACGGGGAGCCCTTCCGAGAACCTAGCTCTACAGCTCCAGTAGGACAACTCTCGAAAAAAAAAAAAAAAAAAAAAAAACAACGCAATTCTTTTGTTTTATTACGACCGTTTCAGAAGTTATCCGCATTTATCTATCAACTACAATAGGTTTTTCAAAACGCCAATAATATTTCCAGTAACTTTCTCTTTGACATCAAGGTGATATTGTAAACCATTTGAAAGCTATACGAAAGCAATCAAAATACTATTCAACCATAGCGTCTGATGATTTAACTAAATAGTTCGATCATATTTTGGTTGTTTTCATGTAGCTTTCAAATGGGTTATAATATCGCCCTAATGTCAAAGAGAAAGTTATAGGAAATTGTTTGGGTTTTTCGAAAAAATTATTGTTGTTGATGGAGAATCGCGAATAACTTTTGAAAAGGTAATAATAAAACAAAATAATTGAATTGTAAAAAAAAATTAATTATCTCGAGAACTACCACATTTCAGAAAAAAAAAATTTAAGAGCATTTTGATTTAAAATGGCGTTTAGAATCATATTCAAAAATAAAATTGTATTTTTGACAGCAAATAGTATGAATTATAAAAATATGTCAAAAGATGTTGTTAGGAAAACTTTTTAAATGAAAGTTTCACCATGATCCAAATACACCGAAAAAGTTTTTTTACGTATTTAAAACGATAAGCATTAGATTTTTGACATTTTATGATGGGGTATCACGAATAACTTTTAAAAAAGGCATAATCACACGAATTAACTGTTTATGTTGGAACAAAATTCCAAATATCTCGAAAAATATCGCATTTTGGAAGATTTTTGTTAAATACATTTTGATTTAAAACGATACTTAGAATTATATTCTGTAATAAAATCACAGTTTTGTATGTCAATCAGTATGGAATTTAAAAACATGTTTAAAGTTATTATTAGAAAAACTTTTTTACCTATGATTTCTCCAACATACAATTATATTCAAAATATGTCTTTTGTTGAATGTGAATGAAAAATGTGTTTTTTGCAACTTAACTTTTTAGCACAAATTTTTATTTTAATGAAAAATGACACAATATTTTTACAGTATATAATTTTTTCGCACATATATATTCATTCCCTGTACCTTGTTCTCAGAAAGTTTTGCTGTATAAAATACAGTAATTGAACAAAACAAATTAAATTGTTGCACGTAGAAATGCCTAGGGGAAAGTGAGGCAATATGAGCACCCTAAGGTTGAAGGCAAATATATCTGCAGCAAAACATACAAATAATCCCAAATTATCCTCTATTGGTAGAATACAACATATTCTTCACATGCAGTTATTAAACGTTCTGAAGAAAATTCAAAATCTTTGAAAATAATCGTTGTTTGTAATGATCGATTTTCGGCTTGGTAAAAACCTTGTGGGGCAATATGAGCAATCTTAAGGGGCAATATGATCATGTCGCAAAAAATTACATTTTATAACAAAATTTAAAAATTATTTCACTTATAATTAATAAGAATCATATTTTCTATTAATTTAGTGACATTTAGTTGCCAATGAAATTCATCTTATAGTTTTTAACAGCATTTTCGGAACTATTAGATACAAATTTCCATTTTGTTCTAATAATATCTTTGCGAGTAATTTTCTCGAGCAAATATTATTATTCATCGTTCGTAGTAACTTCAGGTATTAAACGTTTACATAGGGATAACTTTTCCGGATTTAATTCATAAACTTATAAGAGATTTGCGTGGTGCTCATTTTGCTCCATCCTGTAGAGCTATTTTTGCAATTTTTTTGTGGTAACTATAAAGTCTTGTCAGGCCCGTAGCCAGGATTTTGTTTCGGGAGGGGCTTAAAAAAATTGCATGAAGCTTTTAATTGTGACAATTTGATATAGTCACTAGAAACTAAATTAAATTTTGAAAAGCTCATAATGAAATGAATTTCAAATCTAAGACAATCCTAAAAATATGTTCATTGTCACAAGAAAGGTTATAGTACTTACTCTCGTTACAACAAAGTATATTCTAGAGTTCACAGTGTTTATGCGCTAACCGAATATGGCAATGCTTGACGGTGCTGGAAAACACTAGGTGTTCCAAGCTACACCTTTAAAAGGCGTAGAAGATGCTAAACCGAAATGAGTAGAAAAATATCCATAAAATGTTCGAACGAAGAGAATGTCGAAATTCGCACAAAATCTTCTGATTTAGCGAGCGATTTGTAGATGCCCAGAGACGGTTCAACTTCTATTTTCTTTGTCTTGCGTTCTGCGAGTATTACCAGTTCTATTTAAATGAAACTATTTTCAAGACTAGCCTTGGTCTGGTAGATTAGAGCCCCAATTAAGAAGGATTTTTGGTGATCAATAGGATCAAAATATAAATTTAAATGATTAAATAAACTGAAGGAAACTGCCCACAATTTAATTTATTAAAGAAAATTGTCTACAAATCGAACGAAAACACTGATTACTAATATCTTCTAATTTTCCTACAAGTCGCCAGTCGCCGTGCATGTTTCGTTCACCGTGCTGTTTCAAAATCACGAAATTTAAAGAACTAGCTCCCTGAATCTATCGGAGAGATCCAGATCCCAAATCCTCTCGTTTCATCGTTTTATTGAAACATTCCAACTAAAGTTGAATCAAAATTTTAAATACACGGTAAGTTGATCATATAACGTGCACTGGTGCCAAACAAATGTCCTCAACTACTTATTCTCGTTTTGTTGCTAATAGTTTTATATTATTTCTAAATTGTGAAGTATTTAGATAGGTATTTTTACGGTGACTATGAGAGCGGTTTTCATTTTGATAAAAAACAGGGTTTGAAGTCATGTCAAATCCACCTAAACGCACGGTAACTGGTGACTTGACGGTACGTGAAATTTGTTAAATGTATTACCAAAAGAACTAGAATGTCTATCTTCTGACGTCGCAAAAAGCAGAAGTAAAAAAAATCGCTACGCTTTAGCAGGCTATAGGCACCAGTGAATCAAGCTAGCTATTGTTCTATATCAGTGCACATACAAATTGTATCGTTGCTCCTGGCTGCGGAGTGAAATGAGTTTGCCAAATGAAGCAAAAGTGTCTGTGCTACGGGATAACACGAACAGTTCAGGAAGTGGAACAATTAGTTAAAGTGAAAATGGAGCTTAATCTCGCAGAAGTTACCTATATTCAGCTACATCACGTAAAAAACTGTGTTTTGGTCACGTTTAGAAGCTTAGCACAGGCCGAAAACTTCATTGCAAAGAACAACATGCAACACGAGGTCGAATTTAATAACACCAGAATCAAGATCCCCGTGCATATGGAAAACGACATGGTGGACGTGCGTATCCATGATTTGGCCCCGCGCACGAAGGAAGATGTCATCAAACGAATCATGTCGCAAATGGAGAAGTAGAATCTATTACGAATGATATCTAGAAAAAATTTTTCACCGGCATTCCCAACGGCGTTCGTATTGTGAGAATGCGAGTGACTAAACCAATACCTTCTTACATGACTATCGAATGCAAATCACCGAAGGATGGCGTGACCTATAAGCAAACAACGCTAATCACATATCCCGGGCAGACCCCAACATGCCAATTCTGTAACTATACAGCCTACTACGGAAAAACATGCGCCGAAGCAACTAGTCAAAACTCATCTACTACAGCCAACTCTAACTAGCAGCCACCGATACCTTCAGATAAACCTAAAACAACGATCCAATTACCCAATAATGCAGGTACAACGACCACGACAACCGCTCCCAAACCAACAACTAGCATCGCCAATAAAGAAGCAAATACCGATGAAGACGGATATACAACAGCGACCCATAAGAACAAGAAACAAATAAGAACCTCTGATCGTGAACAGCAAGAAAGCAGTACCGATGACGACATGGACGGGAACGATAACGCGAGAGAAGGCAGACTGAATGACCCCCAAGCGGCCTCACCACCAAGGAAAAAGATCTCAACACGCAGCAGTAAACTGCGTCAACAAGATCTGGCAGACCGACATTCTTAGATTTTTTTTAATTTTTACTTATTGACCCACGGCTCAGTTGTGCTAACGCATTGAGCCGTTTCAAATAAAACTTTAGATTGAAAAAAAGAACTAGATATTATAAATATGAACAAGCTCAATAATTTCAGCATCTTTTTATTCCGACACATGGACGGGTATACATCGCACTTACTTCACCTCTGCCGAAGAGTAACGTAGGTGTAAGGCCAACATTCTTTGATGATTTCTGTTGTTCTGTAGTTGAGTGCCCAGAAAATATAGAACAGCTGCTCTTGGGTCGATTTCAATTTATTTATTATTTTCTCTCTCTTTTTCTTCGTGATCTCTGCTCATCTCTCTCATTTTATTTCATAACGAACACAAATAAAACGAAAACATGAAATCGAAACATTAATCCCAACTTATTGACTGTAGACTCAACTAGTTACAACATTTTAGTCGCTCTCAGTGATAGGCTACTGATGTTTGTTCACTTTATCGTCACGTCGTTTTTAGACTTACATGAACATTAATTGGAAACCATCGAAAGAAACAGAAATGCTACTGCTTACAACATTAAGTTTATTATGATTGATTGACTAATATGTGGTTTAGCATCAATTGACATCCGTTGAAAAGTAAGAATAAAATTACAACAGATAGTCCTACCGCTACTATGTACGTTTCTGTATATCAACAACATTAGTAATATACGACGGTATACAATTCGTGGGTTGATGAGCACCTCAGAAAAACCACTGTTTTACCACTTTTTGGCTTGTTTATTTTTTGGCGTTTTTCTTGCTTATTGTTCGATTGTTTAAAATATCACTACTTTGCGGACTAATAATGTTTAAATACGGAACGCATTCTCTGCATAAAATGAAATTGAGTGTCAACCGAAATACTTTACTATTGCATTAAAATGACGCGAAAACAAAAACTGTCTTCTCGACTATATTGTCATCAACTAACGGAAATGTTTTTGTCTAGCACGCTTGAGTGAGATGCCTGATGTTTCTACTAAGTGTACAGTGCACTAACCTATTACAGAAATTCAATTTGCTTATGCTTTAACTAACTTTATTCTGGCTAATATATAACATGATATCTGAGTTTTGTTAGACACAACCACTAGCGATAAAATTCTCATTTTGGAACAGTTTTTGAGCTCACTTTTCTATAAAACTTCTGCATTTTATTATATATTTCGTTTATTTTATTCGGTTCAATGCATTAGCTAAATGAAGCCTTGTGTCTTCAATATATTTCCATGATGTGAACAGTGAAAGTGATAAAACGTAAATGGTTGTCCTACAGATCTTGTGCGAACAACTAACGATTGCGTGTGGAGAACTATTTACTAGGCTGGGAAATATTTTTTCTAACCAACAGTGTCGCGGTGGTTGTTCATTTCTATCTCGTACACTTCCTTATAATCATAGTGGTTACTGCCATGTCCATGTTCGCGAATTTCTGACTGGTGTCGACTTCCTCAATGATGGTGCCGACCATTGATTTTGAGATACTAGACGCAGTTTTTGCCGTCAATATTATCCGAACAGCAGCCAAAATTTGGCAAATGTTTGTTTTTCAGGAAATGGTTTTGGAGACTATGTATATGCAAAGATATAATGTGTAAAATAATACTATCGCATTCAGTTTTTACGTGCAGGGTCAGGTTGGAGGAAATATGTCTGTTCACCTAGATTTTCACCACAAAAACACCATTTAATATATAGGGAATTACTTCCTAGATGTGTCCTTTATAATAAATACCATTTTTTTTCAAATGTGACAGGAATCTTTTAATAGCCACGGTGCAAGTAAGTGGTATCAGATCTTGTAGCCGAGCAATGATTTTCTCATCGTCCATATATATGAGGATCAACCACATGTTTCAAGTTGTTATGCAAAATGACTGGTCTCGCTGGGCTAATTTGTTAAATGGCATCAGTACTGAACGCCTGACATGGTTAAACTCGTTAAAGGCGATGTTCGTAAGCATAACCTCCATATTCACCTTCAGCAAATATTTCACATCATGAATGTTGCTCCAGCCAAATACGGAGGCTATTGACTTCAGGTCTTTTCGCATAAGATCGATCTTATGCGAAAAGACCGGAAGTCAATAGCCTCCGTATTTGGCTGGAGCACTACTTCTTGCTTCTGCGACTCAATCATTCGACAGATCCCCACAGCAAGAATTAAAGTAACAGTTTCTTTTGTTCTTCCGACGAGTCACACAACATGAAGGGAACTGTTTTATCACACTCAGCATACTGAGTAGATATCCTGACCGCTGTCTTCGGTGGTTCGAAATAGCAATCTTCCTCACAATTCTCACATTAATTTGTTGAAACCAAACAAGACACAATTTTTTTAAGAGTCACCGAAAAACATGTTATTTCTTAAATTTATTTTTGAAAATTTTCGGGGGGGGCTTTAGCCCCCTAGCCCCCCCTCTGGCTACGTGCCTGAGTCTTGTTAAATTATTTATGTTCGAAATAGTTATAAAGACCTTAAATATTACGGAGATGTATGCCGTTTTCAATTACCGCACACATACGTCATGCGAATGCTTATTTCATATATCTTGAATCTTATAACATTTTCAGTTCTTTGACATTCCGTCAGATATTTGTATTTTTTGTGATTTAAGATTTGTTTTAGGTCACAATTGAAATATTACGTCATCTAATGGTGACTGACGGAGCATTCGTGCAAACAAAAAAATCGAAAAATGTTCATAGATTCTTGGAAAACGGGGGTGCTCAACTCGCCCCACATGGCGATATTGCCTCACTTTCCCCTACGCCCTTTTAAAAAATGCTTTTGTTTCAAAATAATCTTATTGATTATGGAAAATGTATAGTCTTCTATGCCGGTGAAATGGGTAAAGTTTCATTGGGATCTAAGATAGTCGGTCACGATTTTAACGATTTTCGAACGGATCTTCGTGGAATTCCTTTGTCAATAACGTGTGATATCAAGACATGCTTCATGGTTGTTCCCAAATAGTTTCACATTATATTCGGAAGACCTGCGACCTCAACAAAGTAGGGCAACAAGTTAAATGGATGTTGCAGCCATCGATTTATTGAAGATGATTTTCAAGAGGTGAATCATATCGAACAAGGTTAATATTGGATTTTGACGATTCATTGCGGATATGATCGTTAAAATCGGTCATATGAGTCGCCCGCAATAAATTTTTAGAACCAAAAGGGCTAAAAACTTTTAAAGGTAATATTTCCGTCCAAATTTTTTTGTTTGTTCGCGAAGAACATGTCTATACAATAGAAAATACAATAGAAGTATTCCATTGAAATTTTAATTATCTATTTTAGGGGGCCCGTTTTTGAATTTGACTCAGCAGTTACAACACGTTTGTTGATACGTTGAGGTCTTATAACAGTTCTCCGATGTCTTTTCTTATGATAAAACCGATGGAATTATTTTTCTTAACTGCTTCTTTTCCAAAACCTTCCGTTAATGCGTATTTGCACATTACGTGTGCACTTAAACTGGGGCGACCTTTCGATTGAATACTTCCAAAAACAATCAACTAGACAGTACACAGTTTTCTTTCACAAATGCTGGAGAAGAATGATAATGAAACATCAACATTTGTTGCACCGAGTCTATACGAAATAATATACAAGCGGAGACACACAGCCATTGTCCTAATTCTGACTAATTTCTGAAACTCAGCCATCCGGGCCATGGGAAAATGTAAGCGGTTTGAGCGGTTTCCATGCCATCCACCTGAGAAAATGGAAAAGACAATCAGTTGAGCAGGGGAAAGTCATTAACGTTCAAAGAGTCAGAAACATTCTCATTTTGTGGACTTTTGAGCAGAGACCTAGTATATAAAAGATAAACGGAATCGCATCAAAACACACACACCAAAATAGATCCATGGTCAATCTCCCAACCAGAGAAAGTTTAGCATAAATTGTAGTTTTTTTGCCCACAAAAGTCGAAGCCGCAAATTGCTGGCTAAAGCACAGAACGGAAAATTTGCGTCTTGTAAATCACAGCTCTCACTGCTGTCTGAAGATAATCCCCATAATTTTTGACTGAGAAGGAAACCCTTGCACTACCACTTCTATTGGCGAAAAATGTATTTCTTTACATTTGCAGTTTAAGAAGTAATTCAAAGCTACTGAAAGCATACTAAACATAACAGTATCCTCTGCGTTACTTAAAATAAATATATTTCATCCGATCCTTTTCCAGTTTATTACAAGTATTATCCTCGTAATACCTTTTTATACCAAGAGCACCGTTTCAAGCCTTTCGTTGTGGTTGTTGTTTTTGAGCGCTTTCTGCGGCAGAATTTTTATTAGGTTCTTATCGCTGCTTGTAGAGCACCTAATTTGTAGCAAAGCAGTAGGTATCGGTTTGTGACGATAGTTTTTCTACGATCCCGTTTCTTCTGCGGAAAGATTTCACGGTGGATTAGAGTTGAGTATAACTTCATTGCTAAAAAACGGATGATAAATAAAATATAGCTCGGCGACAGTTGTGTTGAAGCGTCCATTAAATTCTGCGAAATGATTTGTGCTGATTTTTAATGCTGAATTTTATTAACATCAATGTAGATATTCACCAACGTAGATAAGTGCTGATTTTTGTTCGATTTGTTTTGTCACATTAACGTACATTCAATAGAGTTATTCAAAATTTTCCGTCTTGCCCCACCAGTACACGTATTTTTTAAACATTCGTACTTATTCACGCATAAATAAACTTACCTGTTATTTCCACGAAGATGTCACATGAAAGTTACTTTATCGAAATAAAAGAAAGAATCCGCGAAAAAAATGATTTTTTCCATGATAAACCTTAAAATCGCAAAGTTTGAAATTACATCCGCACGAAGCTGCACTACTGATTATCAATATTTGCTTAAATTGTACGCGTTTAGCAGTATTCAAGGGATACTAAGTGTTTCATAATTCAAGGGTATCCATAATGATAGGGTACACATACAATACAATGGAAGTTTTAATGTTATATCCTTAAAATAACCATGTCTTACATACAGTTGTCCTAAGCGGCTCTCATTCAAAATTTTCCAAAATTTGATATTTTTTTATTGCATTTTTTGAAAGGTACACTATATTGTGTTAAACGGGCTTTTCGATCTGTGCATCAAAAAAGTTTCTACAGACCATTGTTGGACGCGGCGTCAGAGGCTAATCGTGAGTTATTTAACCACAGAAACAGTGAAAAACGAAAATTTTTGGTCAAATTAGTTGAAGTCACATTTTAGGCCGTCATTTTTATTTTTTTAATTTTGAGATATATTATCTCAAATTCTTGTTTATAAATAACAAAACATTTTTTCCTATTTTTGCTGAAATACCACTTTTTTAGAAGGGATTTGCCATATTGGATCGGCCATTATGAATTTTGAAAAACTGACTTCAGATTCGTTAGCAGCCGTAATTGTTACAAAAGATTGACATTCTACCATGAATTATTCATCGAAATTTTTCATAAAACTTTAAACACGTTTATCTCAAAACATGATTTTTCATTCGTGTGCTCCGTCGTTATACATATGTAAACTAGGCTTACCACCAACCGCTCCCGTATGGCAGATGCAGCTATTCAAACAGTGTTGCTATGATTAATAATAAAATCCACTTGTTTTGATGTCATGCTGCTTCTTTAGTTAATAACTTTTCTCAGTGAATTTTTACAAATTTAAAATGTTCCACGAATGTGTTCAGTAGAAGAATACCTTTAGAAATATATAGTGTTCTCATGAATTGATTGATGAAGTGATTTTTTAAGAATTTGTTTTCAATTTTAACCGATTTTCCATACTAATTTCCATATAAACTTTGAAATTTTTGGAGGGTCCGTAGACTCAACCGATTGGTACCAAAATTTGCACAGTTACTAAGGGCCATAAAAGGAATCAGTGGACCTTGGTGGAGCTAAAAGTCAAAAATTGAATCAGTCTAGTGTTTACCGTAAATATTCAACCACTCATTTAACGTAGTTGGCGTGTATTGGAAGGTTTGTGGGCACGATATAAATAAAACAAACGCATTATTGTTTCATCCCTAACGGTACTGTTTCGCTAGTAATGGGCACTGTTTTAACTCTCCTCTGTTTCAAATCTCCTCGGTTTCCCCTACTTGCCCCTGGCGAAAGCCTGAGCCACCGTCCACGATACAAAGCATAAAGTTTATTCCATTGATGGGGTTACTGCATTGACTCTTCCGTTTTTTGGTTGATCGATAAATTCTCGGAATAACAAACCGGTAGGTCACAATGAAAGATCCAAAACTTGACTTCTTACTGCAGGATACAAACCGACTTTGAGGGTCGGTGAATAACTGGCATGACATTGGTCGGGAATCGGCAACGAAAACACTCAAATAAAACATTATAAAAATCGCTCGTCAAGAAACTGTCTGACAGTCAATGGTTGTCTGACTTTAGAGCCTTATTGTTAGTTTTGTGTTTCAGATCAACCCTGAGGCAGTGGACAGTACGCAATTTAGGAATTCAACGCGCTCCTAACCTTAGACAGAACGACACCACGGGCGCCATTTGTTTTTTCGCCTTGAACACATTTATAAATGAAGACGAAAATATAAGCTTTTTGACTGTTTCCTTCTATGTTTTTCCATTGGCCCACAAAGAAATCCAAATTTTGCTTACTTTTTGGTCATGTGAATGAGAACCTTCCCTTTAAATAGACATAATTTGTCTGTCGGATCGTAAAATAACCATATAGTGAATTTACAAGTTACTTTTCCATAAATTGTTAAAATGCTATGTTTCCGGGGAAACCAATTCCATTGCATTAGTTGCCGTCCAATTAAGCGTAGTCGTAATTATCGAGTGAAATTCATGTAAACAATTACAATTGGTCATTAATCACGTTAATCCCGCATATATAAGTCATTCTTATTGCCAATATACTTTCCGAATTACGCATTCAAATGGCTGAGAATTAATTTGTGCCAACAGTACTAGCGAATCACAGTACCGATTTCCATTTTATGGCTCTCATTCGACATCGGCGACAATATTAATTTCACTTCAATT